>NC_050068.2:297655432-299119691 GCF_009764565.3 Dermochelys coriacea
AAGAATTTAGATCTACCTGACACCAAGAAAATCCTACCTCTGCAGAGTGAGGCATAAGAGGAAGCAGTGGTGGGGAAATGGATGTATCAATTATGGGGGGTGTTTTGTCTTTTGCTCTTTACACAACATACATAATATGAAAGCATCAAACAGGCACAGTGGACTCAGGTAACTGTGTTTACTTACATCACATTCAAGGCTTAGTTACATGTGGTGACATAGGGTAGGTCTATACTGCAATTAAAAACCTGCAGCTGGCCTGTGCTGGCTGACTTGGGCTCGCAGGGATCGGGCTAAGGGGCAGTATAGATGTCACTTCATATGATTAAAAAATATGACCATGCGTAGATCATTGTTGCTACCACCGTTACAGAATTGCAACAAATCTTGTACAAAGTATGTCATGTAAGGTGTCAAAGGAAAAGTTATGATTTGCTGAATGATTATCCTATTTGTATGCAAGTATCATTTTTGTATCTTAAGTTATGAATATTGACTATATACCTGTATTTCAAATGTGTTCGCTCCTGTGGTCACACTCACAAGGCAGACTTGTAGTCTAGCCAGCACATTGTGAAGGGACTATTCAAGTTGAATTGCCCATCAAAGAACACTTAACTCACAATGGACTATATGTAATCGGGGGAATAGTCCCACTATTGTGGGGAACTTTCCTGGCTTCTGTACTACCCCGGTGAAGTGGGCTAGTGAAAGGATCTGAGTCCTCGCTCCCACTTCCTTTACCCAGTGGCCTCCCTGCCCTTGAGGACTCCCCTTCCACTCTCCTGTCTGGCAGAGTCCTCATAACCGCAACAAGGCTGGGCCCAGGATTCCTGGGGGGCTCGACCCCCAACCCTGCTGTGGTCACCTAGGACAGGAGCTAGGGTGTCCCCACTCTGGGGTACTCTCTCTGCGCTAAGCACCTCTCTGACCATTACATACAAGTTAAAGCAAATGCAAGTTATTTAATCAACAATTAATTTTAAAAAGAATAAGGAAAAATGGGAATGGTTAAAGGAAACACATCAGCCCACTTGGTGGCAGGGAACATCACAAACAGTGTCTCTTCAATGTCAGGGCAGTTCAGTCCGTTCCTTGTAAGTCTCAGGCCTTCTTTTCAGGCCCTGGCTGTGCTGTAGGGATGCTGTGGGTTGAACGTGTTGGCCACACACACTCAGGGTCTAAGTGGTAGGACCCTTCGCCCCCGACCTGTTGGGGTTACGATCCAAGCCTGGCCTGCAGAGGCTCCTGGCAGAGGCGTCTCCCTGTGCTGGGCCTGCTGCCGAGGGTCCCCGTCGCTCTCCCCAGCTGCTCACCTCACCCAGCTCCAGACTGCTCCAGTCCCAGCTCCACAAATCTGTCTCTGCACTGCTGCTGAGGCTGCTCTGCCTCCAGCTCCCTGGGCGCTTCTTTAGCCCCTCTGCCTCTGGTTGCTGCAGCTCTGCTCCCAGGAAAGGTCTGCTCTGCAGGCTGCTTCTGTGACTCTGCTTCCAGCACTGACCTGCTTCCTAGGCTGCTTTTCTGGCCCTTCTGGCTCTGGTTGCTGCAGCTCTGCTCCCAGGTCAAGTCTGCTCTCTCTGGGCTGTGCCTCTGGCTTTGGGGTTGCAGCTCTGCTCCCAGGACAGGGTCTGCTCTCTCTGGGCTGTTTTTCTGGTCCCTCTGGATCTGACAAAGCTCTGCTCCCCAGCTTAGTTTGGGCCCTTGCTTTCTCCTTAGCTCAGCCCCACTCTGTCTGACCCAGGCAAATCCAGCTCACACAGAGGATGGGACCTCCCTGGCCTCCTGACTCTCTGATTAGCCTGCCCACCCTGTCATTCAGGCTGACCTGGAGCTTGGCCTCTCCCCATTGTTCCTGGGGACTGTCGGGCTCAGGGTCCTGATTCCCCATCAACCCTTCCCCCTTTTTAGTACTGGGAGCTAGCAAGTAAAACACCCCCACTGAATGTTAGTAAGGAGGCAACAGTCCCCTTACATAAAGAAGAGGTATATACCTACCTGATAAACCTTCCTGTGAATGCTGTAACTAGAATATGGGCAATGGCCTCTGCTATGACTTTTTTTCAAAGCATGCAAGGGCATGTGATGAGACCATGTGGTTCTAAACTCCATGTTGTTACCTGTATTTTTCTACAAGCTGTGCTGAGGGCTTTGTTTGGAACAATGGGTTTCCCTCCACATTGGCAGAAGCTATAAAAGGCCCTGTAAACATCTCCATTTTCCCTCTTTCCTGCTCTGATCTCTGGACTATGGACTTATACTAAAGAGAGCATTCTAGCCAAGGGACTGAGGACTTTCCAATTATTTGGGAGCAATCAGAGACGTAACCAGTTAGCAGTTTATGCCATCACTACTTTGTCTGATCCGAGAATTTTGCAATTGTATGTGTTTGATTCCTTTAACCAATTCTAACTCTCATCTTTCTTTTTATAAATAAACCTTTATATATTAAAGGATTGGCAATAGTGTGATTATTGGGTAAGATCTGAGTTATATATTGACGTGGGTATGTGGCTGGTGCTTTGGGATCTGGAGAACCTTTTGGTTGATGAAATTGGTTTTAAATAACCACTGATCATTAAATCTGGTGTCTGGGTGTTGAATTGAGGACTGGAATACCTAAGGAGGCTGCATTTCTGATTTGTTCTGTTTCACCACACTGGCTAACAAGTTTACTTTTGTCCTGAATTTGGTATTCTCAGTTGTCATTCTACATCAGTGGGTCACAACAGACATTTGGGCTTGCACTGGAGCCCATGCTCAAGGGTCCTGTGAGTTAGAAAAGCCCCAGAGCTCAGGCTTCAGCCAGAGCCTGAACATCTACACCGCAATTAAACAGCCCCGCAGCCTGAGTCCTGCGACCCTGAGTCAGCTGGCATGAGCCAGCCTGGGTGTTTAACAGCAGTGTAGACATAACCATAAAATATGCGGCTACTCTAACAGATTACTAGACATAGTATGTTGATCACCACTAGAGGGCTCACCTAATATTCGAAAGGATACTACCCAATTCCTGTTCACCTGATCTTCCCAACGAATAGGTGTAACTTTCAGGAGGGTCACAAAAGGCAATCAGGGGAATTGTAACGTGTTGAAAATTTTATTATAATATAAAGCAAAGAAAATCTTACTCCTTGCATATCGTTACCCTTCAAGGCCAAGTATTCTCTGTCAACCTCTCTAAACATACACAAAAATAACTCATATTGGCTTATCATTATTATCACTGTTACATATTCTGTAGAACCTCAGAGATATGAACATCAGAGTTACGGACTGACTGGTCAACCGGACACCATGTGAAACTGGAAGTAACCAATCGTGCAGCAGCAGAGACCAATAAAAAAAGAAAAAGCAAATACTGTACTGTAACTGTATTGCATCTAAAAGTAGGCACATCTGGGCTGCCTGTTTCCATTCCCACCCCCACCCCACATGGGGGCAGCCACTTACAGCTTGGAGATGAAGATACTGGGGCTGCTAGCCCAAGGCAGCTGGAGCCAGCAGAGCAGGAGCAGCACCAGGGTCTGCACTGCTTTCACCCTGCGGGGAGGGGGATTGTTTTTACCTGCCCTTCCTCCTGCTGGGAGGGGGATGCGCTGTTTACACAGATGGGAGAGGGACAAGCTTGCAAACTCAGTGCGATCCAGGGAAGGAAGCTGCCTGTGTTGAGGGAGCTTAGCTGCTACTGAAGCCTGGCCTGGAGTGTCAGCTGATGGATCTGGAGCCTGAACTGTGTTTTGTTCAGAGCAGGGGTTGGCAACCTTTCAGAAGTGGTGTGCCGAGTCTTCATTTATTCACTCTAATTTAAGGTTTTGCATCCCAGTAGACCATTTTAATGTTTTTAGAAGGTCTCTTTCTATAAGTCTATAATATATAACTAAACTATTGTTGTATGTAAAGTAAATAAGGTTTTTATAATGTTTAAGAAGCTTCATTTAATATTAAATTAAAATGCAGAGCCCCTGGACCAGTGGCTAGGACCTGGGCAGTGTGAGTGCCACTGAAGATCAGCTTGTGTGCCACCTTTGACACGCATGCAATAGGTTACCTACCCCTTGTTATGGACACACTCCATACCCAAGGTATCAGTAACTCTGAGGTTCTACTGTATTACAGAAGAGTAAAAAAGTAAGGGGGGGGGAGGTTCATGGAAATGTTTGACTGTGAAAAAGGGGTTTCCAACCTGAAAATTTTGAGAAAAATTGCTGTACACTACCAGAAACAGTAGTGGTAAGATCTGGAGGGGGAAGTCAGTGTCCTTGTTTTCCTGACTATCAGTTATTTTCACTGCTGCCACCTACAGGGTGTTTACCCAGGCCCCCCTCTTCTACTGCTTCATACTGCTCCTATATAGGGGCTTTCTTCTATGTTCCCCACCTTTCAGCTGCCTTTGTGAAGCTCTGATTGGAGCTTTCCTGTGGACCTCCTTTCCAGGCCATTCTAGGCTCTCTCTGAGAGGGGCTTTCTCTGGGGCCTCATTCCTGGCTGTTGCTGACTGGGACCTCTTAGCTGTTATGTTCTGCCCTTTCTTGCGTTTCCTCTGAGGTGTTCTTCTCCTGCCTGCTTTTTCTGTCCTGTCCTATGGATTATGCAGAGGGTCCCTGAATGCTGCTGCTTCATGCTGCCTAGTGCTTCCATTTCTTGTTCTTGAAACTGTCTTCCCTCTCAGCCAGCCAATCCCTTGTTCCTGTCTTCTGTCAACACCTAGCCAGTCTGGCCTGTGACTCCATGGTAAGAATGTTTTAGTGCTTTAGGGGTTCATGCTTGTTACTGCATTGGTGAATTCTCATTAAAGAACATACAACTAGTTTGAGGTTTTTGCCCTGCTTTTTGATGGTCTGTCCTGAGGTTGGCACTCATGGTCATGAGCCACTTCAGACAGCATGATATTTGGTGTAATCTTGGCAGGATTCACATGCCACAGATCAATTGGATTAATAGATCATAATCCAGCATAGATTTTTAGAGGGTCCATTGAATCTCTCCACCAGACCATTTGTCTCTGGGTGACAGGGGACAGCTCTTATTTGTTTCAACCCACACAACTTCCATAACTCACTGAAAAGCTGAGACATGAAATTTGACTTCATGTAAGACAAAATCTCTTTAGGGAAACCCACTCTGCTAAAAATAGTGAAAAGGACTTTTGTCACAGAATGAGTCTCTGTTTATTAGAGCAACTGCTTCAGGATATTGAATGGCAAAATCCACTATCACCAGGATATATTTCTTCCCCCTTTCGGTAGAACATGGCTTAGGGCCCATAATGTCCACTGTTAACCTATAAAATGCCTGTTGTATCACAGGCAAGGGATGTAGGAGAACTTTCTGAGACCCTGTAGGTCTTTTCCTTTTGGCATAATGCACAAGACCTGCAATAATTTTTCACATCATTCTATATCCCTGGCCAATAGAAATTTTTCTTTAATCCCTCATAGGTTTTCTATGCCCACAAGTGACTAGCAAAAGGACAATCATATGCTAGCAACATTGATTCCCCACAATGTTCGGCAGGAACAAACAACTGCTTGTGGGGTTTTCCAGGGCTCTCTGTCCCAAAGGACCAGTCACTTACCCCAAGTCATTTCTACTCAGATCTCAAACCAAAAGCAACTCCTGTTGCCAATCCTGTAATAAATTAACTAGAGATTTATTAACTAAGAAAAGAAATAAGTTATTTACTAGATTAAAGCAGAAAACTTACACACATGAGTTACAGTCTCAGATTTAAGAAGGCAACACTTTTGTGATGACCCATGCCAAGCAACATGGGGATCTCTTACTTCTGTTTAGGAATCTCTGCCCCTCAGAGTCCAGAGAGCATAAAGAAATGGAGTTTCTCCTTGTCAGTGATTTTTATCCCCTTCAACTCAGAATCCAAGTTGATGGGATGAGTTCATGCATAGGTCTCGCCTTCCTGGAGGGAGTTAGGAATGCAATCAACAAGGTTTGTGTCCTTGGATGCTACACAATGCCTCATTTGCCTTCAGTGGGACATCTTGTGTGCAGGATGAGCACTTTACCTTATTTAATGCTTTCCCTCTGCCATACAGGAGTTGGCTTCAGCCCCTCCCACACCTGGAAACAGACTAATTTCTTCTGCTGCAGTGGAGGTGGAGGGTCCTTCCCCTCCCCACTTAGCAGTTTCTGGCTCTTTATCATTTCTCATTGGGATCCCAGCACAATGTTTGTTTTTACTACAGGTTACAACATGAACAGGCTTAGTCATATGCAAAATATTGCCTACCAGCATTTCCATGGGTATACTGTGTAGTACCCCCATTTTCAGGTCATGCTCTAAACTTCCGAATTCCAAATGAACCTTAGCCAAAAGCATAAGAATATTGTGTTTCCCCACTGCCAGAAGCTCTACCTTCGGGTGTATACCTTCCTTATGTGCATTTACTTTTATAAAATAAAATAACCAAAAAGTTACAGTTATAATTATAAGAAGGGTAGAAGAGGAAAGATGCTGTATAAGGTGTCTCAGTTGAAGGGTCGGCAGGGGACTTTTTTTTTTTTTTGCTTACTTTTGTGCATGTCTCTGATTCCCCTATATGCTCAGTCACTTTCCTCTGTTGTTTGTTTGGTTCTTCCATTCAGCAAAAGGACAGAAAACCATTATAAGAAAATGTATTAAAACCTTATTTTAAATAAATTTTTGAAGTAGATTAGTTTTCAAGAAAAGTGTCGCTTTACTATACCGTAAAATTGAAATTTTAAGAGAAAATAGTTATATCTGCAAAAAACAATGGGCAACAGCTCAATACAGAAATGCGACATGCTGATAAAACCCTGTAGTTAAGATTGCCCTGCTCCCCAAATCTGAGCTGACCTGGGAGCAGAATATTCCAAACTTCAGCCCCAGTCTGGAAGTCAGTGGGACTCTGAGTGGGCTCAAGGGTCTGCATATGTGGAAGTACTTGCAAGATTGGGGCCATAGAGACTGAGGGTGGAGGGTGGTGGTATAGATTTGTGTATAATACACAATTCAAAAAAAGCCCAGAAACTTCAATGACAGCATAATAGAGCATATAGTACATTTTCATTTGTAGTTAATTTTGAGTACTTCATACAAATTTTACTGCACATATAAAATCACTGGTGTAAAATATAATTTTCAGAGGAAAATACATTGACTGCCTCTGTCTTATTTTCAGATGGGCACCTTTAAAGCACATGATGGTGAATATTTTTTAGAACCTTTGATGAAGGCAGATGGAGATGAACATGAAGATGATTATAACAAACCACATCTTATATACAGACATGAAGATTTAAAAAATGACATTTATCAGAAATCCCATAAACCTTGTGAAGTTTCAGGTATAGTTATACTTTAAATTCTGATGTCTATGTCTGTTCATTATGGTTTTTAGTGTTTTAACAAATTGTATGTTTAAAAAATGTTTTTCCATAGTGGTATTAATGACTATCGCTGTCATTGAGGCCTTAGAATTTATTTTATTTATTTGTTTCACATAGACCTAATAAACATTGGTGAAAAACAAATGTCCCACTTTAAATGTAAGAATAAATTAGCTTGCAAAAATATGCATCAGTCTTTCAAACACTTATATACATGCTTTATTTTTCACAATGATTGTTCCATAGATTAAATTTTTCAGCATCAGGAACATATTTTCAATTTTTGTGTAGATTCACAAAATAAATGAAATTTATTGCAAATAAATCTAAACAGTAATACATTAAATCTTCCTGTCCTATAATATACTGTATTATCTAATATTTACTATTAGTGTAGGTACTGTTCTAACGATATACATTTTTAAAATATTATATTCACATTATATTAATACAGTAACATTGAGAAACAGAAAAAGGGGTACTTGAGGAACATAGAATTAGGATATGTCACAACACATTGGCAGTAATTTTCAAAGCTTCACAGTTTAGGAGATGATTCACTTGAATATGAAAAAAAAACACTACTAATAGCATAAGGACAAATAATGGATGTAGCGCAGTGCTTTAAAACAGTTATATTTTCATAAAATTGTAAGACTAGAAGGGACCTCGAGAGGTCTTCTAGTCCAGTCCCATGCACTCAAGGCAGGACTAAGTATTATCTAGACCAGTGCTACTCAAAGTGGTGGTCCGTGGACTGGTGTCGGTCCACAAGCTATTGGCTGTTGGTCTGCGCGCACATTGGGAAAAAAATTGCCGGTCCCCCACATCACACAGCTTGAGAAGTACTGATCTAGACCATCCCTGACAGGTGTTTGTCTAACCTGCTCTTAAATCTCCAATGACCGAGATTCCACAATCTCCCTAGGCAGTTTATTCCAGTGCTTAACCACCCTGACAATTAGGAAGTTTTTCATAAAGTCCAACCTAGACCACCCTTGATGCAATTTAAGCCCATTGTTTCTTGTCCTATCCTCAGAGATTAAAGACAATTTCTTTCCCTCTTCCTTGCAACAATCTTTTATGTACTTGAAAACTGCTATCATGTCCCCCGCAGTCCTCTCTTCTCCAGACTAAACAAACCCATTTTTTCAATCTTCTGTCATAGATCATATTTTCTAGACCTTTAATTATTTTTGTTGCTTTTCTATGGACTTGCTTCAGTTTGCCCACATCTTCCCTGAAATGTGGTGCCCAGAACTGGACACAATACTCCAGTTGAGGCCTAATCAGCGTGGAGTAGAGCAGAGGAATTACTACTTGTGTCTTGCTTACAACATTCCTGCTAATACATCCCAGAATATTTGATTTTTTTTGCAATAGTGTTACACTGTTGACTCATATTTAGCTTGTGATCTACTATGAACCCCCTGCCTTTCTGCAGTATGCCTTCCTAGGCAGTCATTTTCCATTTTGTATGTATGGCACTGATTGTTCTTTCCTAAGTAGAATACTTTGCATTTGTCTTTATTGAATTTCATCCTGTTTCCTTCAGACCATTTCTCCAGTTTGTCCAGATCATTTTGATTTTTAATCCTATCCTCCAAAGCACTTGCAACCCTTCCCAGCTTGGTATCGTCTACAAACATTATAAGTGTACTCTCTATGCCATAATATAAATCATTGATGAAGATATTGAACAGAACCAGACCAGAACTGATCCCTGCAGGACCCTACTTGATATGCCCTTCCAGCTTGATGGTGAACCACTGATAATTACTCTCTAGGAATGCTTTTCCCACCAGTTATGCACCCACCTTATAGTAGCCCCACCTAGGTTGTATTTCCCTAGTTTGTTTATGAGAAGGTCATGCGAAACAGTATCAAAAGCCTTACTTTTAGTAAAGTCAAGATATACCACATCTACTGCTTCCCCTCTACCCTGTCAAAGAAAGCTATCAGGTTGGTTTGACACTATTTGTTCTTGACAAATCCATGCTGACTGTTACTTATCACTAGGGTCCTACCAAAATCATGGTCCATTTTGGTCAGTTTCATGGTCATCGGATTTTAAAAATAGTTAATTTCATGATTTCAACTATTTAAATCTGAAATTTCATGGTGTTGTAATTGTAGGGATCCTGACCCAAAAAGGAGGTGTGTGTGTGGGCGGGGGGGGGGGGTTGCAAAGTTATTGTAGGGTGGGTTGCGGTACTTCTACCCTTACTTCTGCACTGCTGCTGCCAGCGGTGCTGCCTTCAGATCTGGGCAGCTGGAGAGCAGTGACTGCTAGCTGGGAGCCCAGTTCTGAAGGCAGAGCCACCGCCAGCAACAGCACAGAAGTAAGGGTGGCATGGTGTGGTATTGCCACCCTTACTTCTGTGCTGCTGCTGGTGGGGTGCTGCCTTCAGAGCTGGGCGCCTGGCCAACCGCCACCACTCTTTGGCCACCCACCTCTGAAGGCAGCGCAGAAGTAAGGGTGGCAGTACCGCAACCACCCTAAAATAACCTTGCAACCCCCATGCAACTCCCTTTTGGGTCAGGACCCCCAGTTTGAGAAATTCTGGTCTCCCCTGTGAAATCTGTATAGTATAGGATAAAAGCACATAAAAGACCAGATTTCACCAAGGGAAGACCAGATTTCATGGTTCATGATGCATTTTTCACGGCCGTGAATTTAGCAGGGCCCTACTTATCATCTTCTAGGTGCCTGCAAATTGATTGCTTAAGTATTTGCTCCATTATCTTTCTGGGTACTGAGGTTAAGCTGACTGGTCTGTAATTCTGAGTTGTGCTTTTGTAGTGTACTGTACATTTTTCAACAGTTGTGTGCGTAGACATGCATGCATCTTAATGGTTTATTGAAGACGGCAACATGATGTAACAGGGGGAAAAAGACATCTGCAGCTACCCTCAAAGTTCAACATCTAGACCAAGGAGTGGGTTTAGAAATAATTTATTTGAGATTCTAGGAGTCCATCAACTTTAGTTCCAAACAGTAGGATATCAATTTACTATTATAAGAGTGCCATTTTAGAATTCCTCATTGTGTCTAAGTGTTTTACACCTATTAACATAATAGATGCCTTTCTTGTGCTTTTAATATGAGCATAAGGGCTTTGTTTATATGACTTCAAAGAAAACACAAATGTGTGCAGCTTCATAGTAGAAAACTGGAGAAAGTAGTTTATGATGTTTGGTTTGACCTGGCATTGAGAAGCATCCTGTTTAATGTATTCTTTAGCTTTGAGATTAAAAACAATGTGTGCTCATTCTGAATGTACATGCATTTCATGAATGTTTATGCAACACTGAAAATTCACAATTACCATCTTTTCTCAGGAGGATAGTGGTCAAAAGAAAGTCAGACTGTACCCTTTCCTCTTAAGGAATATATGATTAAATATTTGAAAATATCAATTCCCTGAAAATATGTAGTGGTGTGGTTTTAGTAGTTTGCGCTTGTGATTTTAATCTTGGAAAACGCTAATCACATACTAGTAGTTGAAAGCCCATCCTCTCACATGGGTTTAATTAGTAAGACCAGGTGTTTGTAAAAATATAACAATCCTAAAATGGCTCAGAACTTAAAAATTGGACGGTAACAGACCACAGATATTGCTGTTGTGTGGGTGGTTGTGTTGATTTATGTTTGAGGTTGTGTTGGGAGACTTGTGCTGGTGATGAATGGGACGTGTGCTGCAGTAAGGAGCTATGTGTGGGGTTATTCTGTGTGCTGGTTGTGTTGTGTGTGGGTTGTAGTGTTCTAGGAAAGTTATGTTTCAGAGTAGCAGCCGTGTTAGTCTGTATTCGCAAAAAGAAAAGGAGTACTTGTGGCACCTTAGAGACTAACAAATTTATTAGAGCATAAGCTTTTGTGAGCTACAGCTCACTTCATCGAATGCATCCGATGAAGTGAGCTGTAGCTCACGAAAGCTTATGCTCTAATAAATTTGTTAGTCTCTAAGGTGCCATAAGTACTCCTTTTCTTTTTAGGAAAGTTATGTGGATTTATATGAGTGGCAAATGAGGGCGGTGTGCTGCGGTAAGGAGCTATGTGTGTTTGGGGTTATTGTGTATAGTGGTTGGGTGATTGTGTTGATTTAAGTCTAGGGGTGTTGTGCTGGGAGGGATGTGTGGGTGGCAGTTGGGCGCATAGGTGTGGCAGTTGAGCCAAGTAATCTACCATCTATGCAGTTTCCCCCATACAGTCAATGAAATTGTAAATAGATTAGCTGTGGAGGAAGGGTGGTGATTAGTTGAGTTACCTCTAATCTGACAGTGATCCAGGACTCTTGGCATGGCATAGATACATGCCTTACTATAACTGTACATCTCACCAGTATAATTCATAAAGTCAAAATGTTGTAGTCATAAAGTCATAATGTAAAAATTGTATGGTAACAGACTGCAAAACTGAGTAATGATTCAAGTTGGTTATACTCTGAACAAAAAGAACTCTCAGTCATGCTTGTAGCTGCTTCCATCACCTCACACTGACTCAGAAGACATTTTAGGCTTCAGAGTGACACAGTGACATTCCTAGAATCTTGTTAGGTGGATTTTAAACTTGGAAGCAGTAAGCATAAGGTAAAAACTCTGTGTATTCATAGATTTTAAGGGCACAAATGGACCATTATGATCATACAGTCTAATCTCGTGCATTACAAATGCCATAGAAATTATATTTCTATATATGTATTTTGTTGAAGGTTACTTTAAAATTATGGTGATATCCATTGATTGGTATTGTCTATCGGGTAGTTTGTACTTTATTTGAAAATCACGGAAATATCAGTCCTCAGATTATTCCTTGTATAAAAAAAAAGTTTCAGTCAAATTCATGTAAATATTACATCGCCAGTTATAATTTTTGAGTTCTGATCTGAAATTGTCTTTTATATTTCTGTTCAATGTCTGCTCTTGCACTAGGTTTGTATAAGGCCCCATTCTTGGTTAGTTTTAGGTGCTACTGTAATAAACAAAATTAATAATAATTGCACTTTTTAAAAAAACTACACATTAACCTTTATCCAAATCATGGTCATTGCCATTTCACTGGTCTGTCAGATTTTGCAGTTTTTCTAATCAAATCCAAAAGAAAACTCATTTCATTCTCTACCCATTCCATCATATCCACAAAATGAACGATTCTGGGAAACTAGCTTTGTAAAAGTAATTGTGAGAGTGCTCTGAGAATCAACAGCTGAGCCAGCACTCTAGTCACTTAAACACCAATTAAATCCCCCCAGGATGGACCTGATGGAGGCCTAATTAGTGGGTTAGAATGGGCTGGGGGAGGATTAACGAACAAATTGGCCCATTAACACAGAAGGAATAAGAAGGCAGAGGAAGCAAGTGCAGGGGAGAGAGAGGGAGTCTAGCAGGGTCAGAATCAGGAACATTCTCTGGGTTGCGAGCTCTTCCATCTTCTCAGCAGAGAAGAGCGGTGAAACTGTTAATAAGTTATGGTGTATGGATCAGTAAGGTGGTGGAAAGAGCCAATGTAAATAAACTGAAGTGGGGTGTTTAATGGCTGAAGCTCCCTGTGTAGACAGACAGAGCAGAATATAGGAGCAGACTAGTTCACTGTCACATTAATTATTTCACTTAAATCAGAGATTCTACAGGGCCTTGTCTGCACACAAACTTGCTCCCCCGTCTCCATAAAGGCTTTGGTTGATGTCTGTCCTTCCAACCTCATCTAAGGATTGGAGCTCTCCCATTGGACAGAAGGTTCTGTTTGCTGGATTAGAAAAAAATCCCTGAGTCAGTTTAAACTAAAGTTATTTATCCAAAAGTTCTTTCTTTGTCTGTTGACCTCTTGAAAATCCAATCTGAACTAGTACAGGCAAGCCTCCTCAGGAGGTGGTACCGCTCTGTAGATATTAAAATCTGAGTGAATTTGCCTAATCACCCCCCACTGTTCTTAGTTCTTGGAGGACTGTAGTTACCTTCTCCCATGGAATTACATAAAATTCCTGGCCCACAATGATGCATAAACTTAATATAGTAAGATCTCCAAAAGAGATTGCAGGAAACTGCCATATCTGTTACAAATATATTCATTATTTTTCTTGAATTGTAATTCGGTAGCATTGTATGACATAGCACTATTGAACAATTCCTTGAAATGCCAAAAAAAAAAAAAAAGAGAGAACGTTGAATCATAAAGAGCAATATTGTTAGTGAATGGATATGAATTAACATGAGCATAAATGAGATCAAAATCTGATTTTTTCATGAACATTTATATATGTGCAGCTGTGAACAAGTATCCCACATCATAACTGTGTCTCCAGTTTAAAATAAAGTTTTTCAAAGCATTCATACTCCAAAACTTAAATTTGCCCTAGATTTTCAAAGATTAAACACTTAGGCATGGTAAGCCTCTCATGATATGTCTACACTGCCACAAAACCCTCATGGCAATAAGTCTCAGAGCCCAGGTCAACTGCCTGGGGCTCATGGGGCCTGTTCTATAGGTCTAAAAATAGTAGTGTAGACATTCCTGCTGGGTTAGCGCCCAGGCTCTGAAACCTGGGGGTCTTAGAGCCCAGGCTTCAGCCCAAGCAGAAACGTCTACGCTGCTATTTATAGCCTGTCATTTGACCCGGGCTCTGAGACTCTCTACTACTTTTTGTAATGTAGACATACCTTCACAGATCAGATCCATCGACAGCTTAACTTGATAATTGTAAGTTTTCTGAAAGCTGCCAGATTCTAATTTTAATAGTTCTTTGTTGATATTGTTCATTGTATCCCAATCCCCATCCTCTTGTAAGCTCTTCCTGGTTCTGAAGGCAGGACAACATATGGCAACACATAGTGGAGATACTGTGACCTCCTGAAGGCACATTACTGGACATTGTCCAGTGACTGGTATACCAATTCAATTACATACTATTTCACCAGCTTGTTTTCTCTGGAGTGTAATGCTCTCGAAAATGATACCTTTGTTATCACAATCAAGTGAATTATGATACTAAAACCCAGTTAAGCCCCCTTACATGTAGCCATGTGGCTGTGCATGGGAAATGGTATGGTAATTTTTCTTTTAACTGTGGGCATATAGCCCACATCCATCCAGCCCAGTATCCTGTCTGCCGACAGTGGCCAGTGCCAGGTGCCCCAGAGGGAGTGAACCTAACAGGCAATGATCAAGTGATCTCTTTCCTGCCATCCATCTCTACCCTCTGACAAATAGAGGCTAGGGACACCATTCCTTGCCTGTCCTGGCTAATAGCCATTTACAAGTAGATTCACAGCTTTTGTATTCTGTAGAAGATGCCTTCGGAAAATTGCTGTTGGATGCCTCTCCTCATTTACATTGATTTTTATATCAGAATAACTCCACTGACTTCAACAGAGTTAATCCACTGTTAGCTTCTGACAGGCAAATCAGACTTTGGATTATTTATTTTGTTTGGTTTGCTTTAGACACCCAGAGTGGGAGTCACAAGGGGAACTAGGAGTCTTGGTGCTACTTTAGCACCTAAATCCAGCACTTAGGCCCTACTGGCATTTTCAAAACCCCTGTTCAGGGGCCTCCTAATTATGCAGGGGCCTGAAGTCCCAAGGTACTTAAGGTTCTGCTGCTGAGCATGCGCAAAGTTGCCTCAGTCCTGACAGCACACAGCAGCTCAGCACCTCACTCACTGATAATTCCGAGTAGGATTCAAAACATAGGCGTTTTCCACCTATATTGCATTTGGGGCCTGATCCGGTAGACGTTCTCAAAGCACGTCTAAACCAACACAAAACAGCTGGAGGACAGAAGGGAGGAAGAGTAGCAGCAGTTCCTCCCTTATGACTCGGCAATTAGGGCACTCACCTAGGATGTGGGAGACCAAGTTCAATTCCTGCCTCTGCCTAATGTGAGATGGGATTTGACGCAAGTCTCCCACTTCCCAGGAGAATACCCTAACTACCAGGCTATGGGGATATTCTGTAGCAGGGCTCCCTGTCTCTTCTGTTGGAACTGTTCCACTGTGTATAAATGCATAGATATTACGGTCAGAAGGGACCATTATGATCATCTAGTCTGACCTCCAGCACAATGCAGGGCCACAGAAGCTCACCCACCCACTCCTGCAATAAACCTCTCAACTATGTCTGAGCTTATTGAAGTCCTCAAATCATAGTTTAAAGAATTCAAGGAGCAGAGAATCCTCCAGCAAGTGACCCATGCCCCATGCTACAGAGGAAAGTGAAAAACCTCCAGGGCCTCTTTCAATCTGCCCTGGAGGAAAATTCCTTCCCGACCCCAAATATGGCGATCAGCTGAACTCTGAGCATATGGGCAAGATTCGCGAGCCAGATACCCAGGAAAGAATTTTCTGTAGTAACTCAGATCCCACGCCATCTAACATCCCATCAGAGGCCATTGGGTGTATTTACCATGAATAGTAAAAGATCAATTAATTGCTAAAATCATGTTATCCCATCATACCATCTCCTCCATAAACTTATCGAGTTTAATCTTAAAGCCAGATAGGTCATTTGCCAGATAGTTCATATGCATTGGGCTAGAGCAGGAACAAGAATGACACCAGCCCAGACTTAGGTGCTGAGTCTCTTTGAAGGCAAGGCTTAGGCCAAGTTCCTCTCTTTGGTATTTCCTTCTGGCTAGCTAGGCAGCTCCTTGGTCAGTGTGCTGGCTTTTGTGAATCCCATTCTCTGGGGCCTAACTCTCCCCAGGTATTGTATAGGGAGTCTGGGTGACTTAGGGTATGTGTGAACTTCAAGCTGGGAGTGTAATCCCATTTGAGGAGATATACCTGCCCTAGCGCTGATCAAGCTAGTGTGCTAAAAATAGTGGGTAGCCCTGGCGACACAAGTGATGGATGGGGCTAGCATGTACCCATAGGAGACTCTTGGGACATAGTCAGGGTGGCATGCCCCTCCTGGAGCTTGTGCCGCTAAGGCTGTGCTCTATCAGAGCTAGCACAGGTATGTCTCCTCAAATTGGGCCTGGGGGTTTTGGGTGCACAAAGAATTCAAGCCCTTAATTAATTAAATACAAAAAATTATGTTTAAATGACAGTAAGGACATAAAAGTGTAAACAAAACAAAATCCCTGTAATGACCTGAGTTAAGTCTTCAGTGTCAGCCTTGTTTATAAACTTCCTGGCTTTTGTTGGTTTGTGTCACAATTTTACTATTGAAATGTAATTTTTTGTATTTAATGTCCCTGTTTTATTTTAAAGAAAAACAATTACAACCCTTTCATGGAAGATTATAAAACATACATTATTTACCTGAAGAGACCAGAACTGGTACCTTTCCAGTCTTTCAGGTAAACACAGACTTAAGCAACATTATTGCTAACGTATTATACATTTTTATTTATCTAAAGTTGTGTTATTTATTTGATTGTACAAGAACAGTTTCTTCTGAGTTGTTTGAATATTTGGTAAACATTGATTGTAAATGTTTTAAATGTGTATGTTATTTGCTCACTAGATGATAAATGCCCATTATTGTCATGAAAATACACTGCTCATTTTGACATTTAATAAAGCTTATGAAATATATGTGAAAAGCAGCACCTGTACATCCGTAAGACTTTTCTATGCTTAACGTATCAATTACTGTAGCGGTAACTTTTTGTTTTGTGCTATAGTATCAAAATCATTCAGATCATATTATGGGCTAAAGAACATTGGGGGTGGGAGGGGGGAAAAATTGATGGCAAAGGCATGTCAGAAGGAATCCTGGCTGTGGCTAGCTATGTGCTGCAATGGCACTGCAGTTCCATCACCCTTTGGAAGTACAGATCATGAGTTCCTCCTCCCTGTGCTGGCTCAGCTTAGTTGGCTGAGGGGGGCAGAAAGGAAGGGCAATGGCCCCGACTTCATTCTGTCTTTCCTACCTCCCTTGATGAGACTAGTGGAGTTAGCTTGGAGCAGGCCTTGTAATTGAGGAGCACAAACTGGGGAGACTCCACAACCTGGCCCTTGATTATGTATTCCTTTGTCCTCTCTTTTTCTTTCTCCTCTGTGTGTCAAATTTCTTGCTTCTTTGACTCCTACACATACATTTAATGCAATTCATCTGTGTCCTTGCAGAACCCCTTTGAACATGTGCAGTCAGAGTCTGGGCAGAAACAGCAATTGGGTAGCAGTTCTGAGATCTTTCTTTTATGTGTTATTTCCATGTTTCGTGTAAGCCTTGATGGTGAGTGTAGCTATTACAATGAGTTGTTGTCTCGTCTACAACTGCATTGTATCAGATTTCCCCCCTTAAACTGAGGTTCATGCAGGTGGACATCACACTGCTCTTGTCCTTCCAGCTTGTCAGTTTGAATTTTAAAATGATTTGCATTCTAAAAGGTATGTAATAAGTCTCTTTCCCCTGTTTGGGACAAGAATAATGTTTTTGCTCTGTGTTTGTACAGCACCTAGCACAATAGGGTCCTGGTCCACATTGACTAGGGCACTTAGGCACTATGGTAATACAAATGTCATTTCTTACAATGACACCATATATGGGACAGCTGTATAATAGTGTACTGTAAATATCCAATTTGATATTCCTGTTTCAGGCTTCCCTATCTAATGTTTTGTGCTTACATTGATTCATTTTGGAAGCAGATTGTAAATATTACAGCTTTCTCACTTTATTTTGTGCAATCTTTTTCCTTACTCTCTTTAAGTTTAGAAACTGCATGCTATGGTAACTGGTTTTTTTTATCTTACAGAAAAAGAGATGAAGAAAATCACTTTACCATTTCCAGACTACGGCAGTTTAAATGAAAACCTAAATATTTTACAAAATGCCACAGTTTTAGAGTATGCTTTTAAAAATCTATCAATAGAGGATGATAGAAGCAATCCACATTCCCGGAAAAAACGTTTTCTTTCCTATCCAAGATATGTAGAGGTGATGGTTACAGCTGATACCAAAATGGTTCGCCACCATGGACGGAGCTTGCAGCACTATATATTAACACTTATGTCAATAGTAAGTAACCCTAAGTGATGTTGCCAATAGTAAGTGAATTTATTACTGTTCTGGTATTTTCCCTTTAAATTTTACACCCTTTAAGTCTACTGGACCATCTGCATCCAGTCAGATGGAATTCTGTATTGAAACAAGGAACTTCTGTAAACATAGAAGATCGGGGCCAGAACCTTAGCTGGTAGCTCTGTTGACTTCAGTGCAATAAGGTGCTACTTACCATAAGTGAATGTGGTAAAATCTAGCCCTTAATTTGAAAAAACATTAAAAAAAATTAGTAATAGGTGGTAATTCACTGTAATATTTAAGTAAAATGAATACATTTACAAAGCAGTGCTGTTTTTGAAAACATATTAAGAACATGTAGCTGTTGTGAAACAAAATGCCCAGGTTATTTTATATTGGTGCTTGTAGCATTTTCAAAATAATAATCAGATTCTCAGATGGCTTCAGCTAATGGAACTACTTCAGTTGTAAACTGTTTGTGTCAGGGACTGTGATCTTCATTCTGTGTTTGTACAGCACCTAGCACAATAGGGTCCAGGTTTGTGTTGACTAAGGTTCTGAGGCATTATGGTAATAAACAACAGTAATAATAATAATAATTAATAATAGTAATACATAATTAACACCAGCTGAGGATCTGGAGGGAAGAGAAGACTCAAATGCTAGAGCAGCTTAGGGATAGTGTCTCTGTATCTGCTCGTCATCACAAAAGGGATGAGGAGGAGGTGGAGGTTTGGTTCTGGTCCTGCTCCTCCTCTCCTGCACACTGACCCTCTGGTCAGCTGCAGACAGAAGCACGTGCTGCTACTTTTGAAGGAATGGTGCAGTGGTTGCACACCCTAGAACTTTGAGATCTGAGAGATATTGAATTCCTCCTACAGCCCACTCTAGTATGTCCCTTAATGAAAGAATTTGTTCCTTAGCATACTCAACCCGTTTGCACTGAAGGAAAACCAACTGGTGCTGAGCATTCAGATTGGACAAAAAGAGATCTGTGAGTGACATCAGTAATATAAAGGTAACTTTATATTGACCTGGGGCAGATATAGGTGGAGATCAGAGGTATGTTCCAGCAACATAACAGGGTGTCAGATAAGACTTAAATAAAAATAGGCAAATGTTCAAAATAAAATACTGTACACCAGATCCTCAGCTGGTGTAAATTGGCAAAGCTCCATTCCAGTCCCAAGAAGGAAGCAAGTAAGACCACAGGCTTTCTTCAGTCAGTGTCCCTCTGCACAGTACGTTGTCAGCCTCCGAGTTGCCAAGACAGAGAGGTTCCACTGACAACGACTCTCCACCTCTTCCTTTGTTGCTGCAAAGTCTGCATCCTCTACTAGGAAGCGGTTTTATACTGGTGTCAAGAGCCTGACAGCCTCTCAAGGTTCACTTCCTTTCACCCCCCTTCATCAACTAACTCTTACTTTTTGGAAGCCTAGACTCAGATGACCTTGGGCCACTGGGTCCTCGAAATTGTCAACAAAGGCTGTTTTAAGGAAAGAAGGGATTCAGTTCTGTCCATACCTAGATGACTAGTTCATCTGAGGAAGATCACCCCAATAGTCTCCAAATAACATTAAAGGTACTCGCCACTCTGAGCCTCAAAGTCAATAGAGAAAAATCCACACTTTCTCTGACTCAAACAGAGAGTTCATAGGAGCTGTGTTAGATTCCAGGTCAGTGAGAGCCTACCTTTGTCAAGATAGAATCTCCTCAACCAACTTCAAACTCAATCAAAGACATCAGTGAATATGCCTCAGGCTCGTGAACATATGACCTCATGCACCTATGTGATACAGTTTGCCAGACTTCACCTGTACACTAGACGGGGTGGTTGAAATCAATGCATCTACACAGCAGTCATCACATAGACATAATGGACACAGTCCAATACCACAACTACGCTTTATGTCAGCAGACAGGGAGGAACCAGATCATCTCCACTCTGCCAGAAAGCCATTTGGATCTAGATTTGTGCATTCATCACTGGATCATGCCACTGGCCTTGCATCTTGCATGTATGCAGGACTCACTAGTAGATCACCACAACAGACAATTCAGACAACCATGGGTGGTTGCTCAAGGACCCAGTGCTGAAGATCATCATTTGCAAATGGGGATAGCCATCAATGGAATTATTTCTCACAGACCAGAACAATTATGCCAAGTTTTCTGATCTAGATGGTGCTTCAGTTCAGGCTCCCTGAAGTTGTTTTTTTCATCCCCTCAATATTGGGACTGAGGTCTGATGATACTGAGGATCCTGAGACAAGAGGCAGAGATGATGATCATGATGGTCCCGGTCTGGGACCCAGGCAGTTCTGGTATTCAGATCTAGTGAACCTCTCAGTGCAGCCTCTGATCACTTTACCTCCTTTGCCTGATACAACCTCACAGAACAATGGTAAGATCCTAATCTAGACTCATCATTGTTACATCTGACAGCCTGGCTGCTGACTGGATGACATCCACCAAAAGAAGCTGTTCAGCTGAAGTTCAGAACATTCTGTTCCAAAATGGGAAATCCGCAACTAGACTGATTTATAAAGCTAAGTGAATAAGGTTTTTATTTGGATGTCTCAGCACCAGCTGTCTCCCTTGAGGACACCTATTTCATTGATATTGGGCTATTTACTAGGCCCGCAACAATTTGGGCTTTCGGTTAGTTCCAAAGGGAACTAGCAGCAATAGCTGCACATTACCCTCTTATCCAGGAGCACACTGTATTTTCTCACCCTACAGTGCCTGGATTTCTTAAGGGCCTCAGTCATGTTTTTTCTGCAGTTCAGCAGCTACCTCCCTCTTAGGACCTCTATAGTATGAACAGGATTCATGTGTCTCCCCTTTGAACCCTTAATAACATCTTCACTTTACTACCTATCAGTGAAGACTACCTTTTTAGTAGCCATCACATCAGCTCAAAGGTGGGGAGGGGAGAGATTCATCCCCATATTATGAATCCCCCTTATACAGTATTTCAGAAGGCTAGAGTTACTCTCAGGCCTCACCTCAAGCTCCTGCCAAAAGTAGTTTGAGTTCCATAAGAACCAATTTATTCATCTCACAGTTTTCTTCCCCAAGTCTCACCCAATCCCAGCGGAAGCTAAACTTCATACATTTGATGTGGTAAGGGCATTGTCATACTACCTTACCAAGACACAATTATTTAGAAACACACCTAGACTGGCCCAGATCCTCAGAGGTATCTAGATTTTTAACTTCCATTGGTTTCACTGGAAGTTAGGAGCCTAAATGCCTTTTGAAGATCTTGGTTTTTGTGGCCTTTGCTGATAGGGTTAAATATCAGGCAGTATCTTCACAGAAATCTATCAAAATGGGTGTCCAACTACATAAGAACATGTTATGAGCTGCCCAAGTTGGATCCACTTGGAAACATTGTATCTCATTCCACTAGAGGTCAGGCAACCTCTGTGTATTTGAAGAATGCCTCTATTCCTGAGACTTGTAAGGCAAATACATTAAGCTTGGTCCTCACATTTACGAGACTCTAATCTTTTGGTCAAAGCTTCCAAACAGGATGCCCATGTTGGTAGGGCTGTCCTGCAATCATTGTTTAGGCAGGACTCTTAGTACCCATCTCCAAGCAATCAGACTACTGCTTGTTAGTCAGCAAGAATTGAATCCATGTGGACAATCACTTGAAGAAAAAAGAATGGTTACTGAAGTACCATAGAATAAATGTCATTCTTTAAGAAGTGTTGTCCACATGGATGCCACAACCCACCCTCCTTTCCTGCTACTATATATTCCTTCCCACATCGGGGTTGGGTATTGGTGAAGGAACTGAAAATGGTTGGGCCTGCCTCTTTATACTGGGGTGGTGTGGGGTGGGAGGGAGGATGGGATGGTATCTAGGGCACAGGTGCAGCTCCGATGGACACTTCTGTCCAAAAGAAGCCAGTCTAATACACATGGGATGTACATACACAAAGAGTGGCATCCATGTAGACAACACATCTTGAAGAGGAACAGTTTAGGGACGGGGTGTTGGCAGTCAGGCCTAGTGGTCAGAATCAGGGTCAGAAGCCAGCAGTCAGAGTCAGAGCCAGAGACAGGGTCAGGATCATACCAAGGGTTGGGGCCAGAGTGGGGGGATCAGGACTCATGCTGAGGGTCAGGACTGGAGTCAGATAGCCATGCCCAGGGTTAAGTCAGAGTCAGGAACCAGGGAACAGTGCTGGGGGTGAAGCCAAAATCAGAATTAGTAGCAGTATCAAGGATCAAACTGGAGTCAGGTAACAATGCCAGGATCAAACCAGAGTCGGGGCTTTGGATCCTGTAGTCCGCTGATTAGCAGTTCATTCAGTTGCTTAGACCCCAACTTCCTGTGCCTCCTTCTGGCTTAGGTAGTGTGGGCCAATCGGTAGGGCTGGATGTCCGCTCCAATCAGGAGCTTCATAGGCAGAGCATCTGGTGGGCCAGAGTTCTGCTAGCACCTATCCCTAATGATTCTGGAGAGCTGTCTTGTGACAGGTGTGGTCTGGGCACTGCTTGGAGACTTATAGGTCTGTGTTTGAGACCTGCGATTCCTCACACACAGTTACTTTTCTACATGAAGGGTAAGCTTTCAATATGGCTTCACCCTGGTCCATGGGTTTAGCCAGTGAGCGCTGTGGTCTAGCTACCTGATTTATGTGCAGAAATGCCTCTTTGCTTATGCAAATGTAGGTTTTGCATGTGCAGAAAATATCTTTTGCAAAATATTTGGTGCAGTTTTGAAGCATGCTGTGAAACTAGTCTCTTAAAGCTTGGTTCTGCTCTCACTAAAGTCAGTGGCAAAGCTTCCATTCCCCTTAATGGTGTGTCTCAGTCCCTGCTGTATTATTCCCTGGTCTTTCAAAGGGATCTATGTAGGCTGACTGTTATATTGGAATTTGGGAAAGATTTCTTTCAGGGTACCACACCCTAAAAGAAATCTTTCCCAAACTTCCTCCTCTGGCCTTCAAATAACCCCCCAAACTCACCAAGATCATCATCCAAAGCAAGATCCCCATAGACCAGGACACACCAACTCAAAGCAGCACCAGACACTGCCAGAACAATAGATGCAAAACTTGCAGACATATCTTCACTGCTTTGATGATCAGTACCCCCACAACACACCTTTCAAGATTTATGAGTCCTTCACACACTTGTGATGTACCTTATCCAATGCATCAAATGCCCCAAAAACAACTGTGTGAGTGAAATGGAACAATCACTACACTCTCGAAGGAACTTGCACAGAAAAATGATAAAAGACAAACATCACCTGTGGGTGAACCTTTTCCACTGAATGCATCTGATGAAGTGAGCTGTAGCTCATGAAAGCTTATGCTCAAATAAATTTGTTAGTCTCTAAGGTGCCACAAGTACTCCTTTACTTTTCACAAAGTGATCACTCCATATCTGATCTTGCAATACTTATCCTCAGGGGAAACCTGCACAACACCTTCAAAAGGCGAACTTGGGAATTTTAATTCATAACTCTGCTAGACACCAAAAGCCATGAACTTAACAGAGACACAGGTTTTCTGGTTCATTACAACAATTTGTAACACACCAGAATGCCTGGTGCCCTAAATTGCCCATTTCAGACCCTCTGTGCGTAATAATCTAATGCCCAATTTCCCAATTCATTTCAAGTGACTGCCTCCAACATGTTAACCCTTCTGCTTAACAGTCTGTTCCAACTTATATTTAGCTCAAACACTATTCTTCCTTTGCCAAACCTAAAGAAGCGCTCTGTGTAGCTTGAAAGCTTGTACTTTCCATCTACAGAAGTCAGTCCAGTACCTACCTTGTCTCTGTCATATCTGTGGAGAGTCCGTTTGACCTTAGTCTTATTCAGTGTTAATCATTGTTATAGTAAACAAGTATATTCAGTTACAGTGAACAAATGACAGATTGTAAAAGGTGTAACTGAGTATAATCTGTCCATCTTCTGGTAACCAATGTGGTATTTGAATGCTTATAACTGAATATAAAAATTTAACTAAATAACTGAGTATGAAAATACTAAGAGATCTCAAGTTTGCCATATTGTTTTAGCAGTCTAATCCTATTACCTTTTTCTCTCTAGGTTGCAGCAATCTACAAAGACTCAAGTATTGGAAATCTCATAAATATAATGATTGTAAAACTAATTGTAATTCACAATGAACAGGTAAGAAAAATATATTGATTAATAGGATATTTTCCAGCAGATTAGGCACAAAAGATTTGTTTGCAGGCTAATGTTTAAAAATAAAATAATTTCAACAAAAGCAGTTTATTTTTTAAATGTTAAGGTCAGTTATACTTATCTTTACTATGACCATCACTTTGTTGATATAAAAACAAACCCTTCAAACAAAAGCTCCTCCACCAAAACCAAACAAAACAGAGAAAGAATGTAGGTGTCAGGGTTAACTATAGCCCCAAGTGGAATTAGTTTACACACACAGAGAGGTTTAGTGCAGAGCCTTTTATTTTTATTGTGGAACTCCTCCCATCCTTTCTTTTAGGAATTCCCATTGACTTAAATGGCCTTTAAGTAAGACCCTCATAAGGGCTTATAGGGCAGCTACTTGCAGGATAAGTCTCCTGGGCGCAGCTTCATTAATACCATGTTGCCAGAGGAATGAGGGAGTTCCGTAAGGGGTCATGCAACAGGGTGGCAGTATGGAGGCCCTAGCTGCTTATGGATCCCCTGAGATCTTTTGTTTTGCAGGGTTCATGGGAGATGGTATTCCCTCCCCTCATACAATCTGCTGAAAATGCCACGAAGTGAATCTTACAAACAGTTCCTCCTTCCCTAGTTGTCAACTGTGGTCTGCCAGTAGCACAAGATAATCTGGCCTCAATTATAGCAGCATTGCAACATAATGAGAAGGAGGAAATTATATTTACCATAAGACCCATGTGTTTCATTGTCCAAACTTTAGTGAAATTAAAAAAATAAACACGAAAAATTAGATGTTATAAATTATATTAGTCCAATATAGTGTGCATAACATGGATCTGAATTTTTAAAAACTATTTTTATGTTGATTTATTTTGTTATAAATATTTTTCTAACAGTGTCTTTATAATCAGTATATGACACAGGGTTATACTTACTGATTTAAAAGACTGGTTACGTTACTGTCTGTCTGATTACTGTCCACGTTACGGCTCAGATCCTGCAAATTAATCTGTGTGGGTGGACTCCTGCATAGAGCCCTATTGATTCCCCGCCTGCTGTTCACCCACACAGATCAGCTTGCAGAATTGGATACCACATGACTGAAATACTGCAAGTGAATGAGTCTTTGTTGTGTCTTGGCAATTTCCTATACAGGAAGGACCAGCCATCAGTTTTAATGCAGCTACCACTCTTCGTAATTTTTGTTTATGGCAACAAACACAGAACATTCTGGATGATACTCACCCTTCTCATCATGATACTGCTGTTCTCATTACAAGGTACAGCCTCTGAAATAATCATGTTTATTGAACTATGTCAGACAAGTAACAGTTTGTTTCTGACATTTTTAACTGTTGCACTGAAATATTTCAAAGTTAATTAAAGTAAATGAAGAAATCAATAGTGGAATAAAATTAGATGTTTTGTACTCCAAAGATACATCTACGCTTGAGTTGAAGGTGTAGTTTCCAACTCAGGTAGATGTATACACGCTAGTTTGAGTGAGCTAGCATGCTAAAAATAGAAGTGTATCCGTGGTGGTGCAGGTGGTAGGGTTGGCTAGCTGCCCAAGTACAGTCTTGCCAGGGACTCTCAATACTTACTCTGATGGCTAGCCCATCCCACTGCCTGCACCTCTGCGGCTATGCTTCCATTTTTAGCATGGTAGCTCAATCAGAGTTAGCGTGCATATATTTATCTGAGCTGGATACTATCTTCAGCTCAAGTGTAGTTGTATCCTGAGACCACAGAGAAACAATTCATGAAAAATTACAGTGACAATGTTGTGTTGGTAACAGACCAGCTGATCGAGTTCCCATTAAAGTCAGTGGGAGCAGGATCACCGCTGAAATTGTGATCTGGTGAAATGAAGGTTCTATCCATTCTACCAATACAGTTTAGTCAGTGCTAGGGTGCTGTACCAAAGCAATAACGCTAATGGAATCCATTGCACTGACTTAATGATGGTCTACTTTTGAACAGCAGTTTACAAAATTAATACTTTACAGGGGGGAAAGCATTAGATTTAATATATATTCCTCCTGTCTCCACTTCTCTCAGTCTTTCTGGTGTTCAAGCATAAGATATACCCTCCCTAATTGTTCTTTCTCTTTCAGTTTCTCTGATATTTAAACCTTGTTTTATATCCACTGGGAAAAAAGAATAAGCTGCATTTAGATCTTGTCCTGAATTTTATTTTCTTAATTTCAGCAGTGTTGTTGGTTCCTCTGCTTAGGGCAGTTTCAAATTTCCAGAACAATACTGCACAATTTTCAGCAGCATTTCTATGCTTGCTGTGCATTGTGAAACCGCCAGGGAAATAGCATAAGCTGAGATCCACAAAAGGGACTTAAGCATTGTGATGCTGAGTGTCATGACACCTAACTTTTAGCTCCCTAGAAAACCACAGGAGCAACACTGTGATCCATAGAACTGGAGTTAGGCCCCTAGCCTCCTATACAATGAATGGGAATCTAAGGATAGGCACCTTAGAATGTGATCCACAAAGCCAGCATGCTAGATGGAGAACTGCCTAACCCAGTGAATGGGAGACCCAAGAAGAAGGAGGTGTATTAAGACCCACCCTGCCCATCTTATGGAGTTCAGTGTCTCAATTTGGGCTGCAGAGAGGTGCCTAGCTCTGCTAGCAATCCACAAAATGGGGGAAAATAGGCATTAGGGTTGCCAACATTTTAATCCCACAAAACTGAACACCCTAGCCCCGCTCCTTCCCAGAGGCTTCGCCCCCTGTCCTGCCCTTTCCCTGAGGCCCTGCCCCCCGCTCACTACATTCCCTCTCCCTCGATGGCTCTCTTTCCCCTACCCTCAGTCACTTTCACTGCCCTGGGGCAGGCGGTTGGGGTGCGGGAGAGGGTGAGGTCTCTAACTGGGGGTGTGGGCTCTGGGGTGGGGCCAGAAATGAGAGGTTCAGGGTGTGGGAGGGGGTATGGGCTCTGGCTGGGGGTATAGGCTCTGGGGTGGGGCTGGGGATGAGAGGTTCAGGGTGCGGGAGGGGGCTGTGAGTTGAGACAGGGGGTTGCGGTGCGGGGGGTAAGGGCTCCATGTGGGGGTGCGGGCTCTGGGGTGGGGCCATGAATGAGGGGTTTGGGGTGCAGGAGGAGGCTCCAGGCTGGGGGTGGGGAAGAGGGTTTCAGGGTGTGGGAGGGGGCTCTGGGCTGAAGCAGGGGTTGGGGTGCAGGAGGGGTCAGGGCTCTGGGCTGGGGTGCAAGCTCTGGTGTGGGGCATGGGATGAGGGGCTTGGGGTGTAGGAGGGGGCTTCAGGTTTGTGGGGGGGTTTCAGAGCTGGGGCTTGGGGTTGGGCGCGGACTTACCTCCGGTGGCTTCTGGTCAGTGGCGCAGCAGGTGGGGCTAAGGCAGGCTTCCTGCCTGTCCTGGCACCACAGACTGCACTGTGCCCCGGAAGGAGCCAGGAGGTTCGGCTCCTAGGTGGAGGCACTGTAGGCAGCTCTGCACGCTGCTCTCACCTGCAGGCACCGCCCCCGCAGCTCCCATTGGCCATGGTTCCTGGCGAAAACCAGACAGTTAGTCACCCTAATAGGTGCTCTTCTGCCTAAGTTGTATGTGGAGCCCAGTCCAGTAGGTATACTCAGAGGCTGCCTAATTCCACACAAAACAACTGGGAGGAAACTCTCATAACTTTTATCCCAGTGGTTAGCGCATTCACCCGGAATGTGTGAGATCACTAGCTCAATTCCTCCCTCTGCCTGATAAGGGGAAGAGATTTGAACAGGAGTCTCTTATTTTTCAGGTGAGTGGCCTAATCACTTGTCCATAGAATATTCTGGTGTGGGTTTCCCTCAATCTGTCCTATTGAAGTTGTTCCACTTTAATTAAATAATTGAATAATTAAATGTTATCTGGGGGCAAAGACAGAGTGGGGATGACTTTATAGCCCACTAATTAAGACACTCACTTGAGAGGTAGAAGATTCTGTTCAAATTCCTCCCTGTCAGCTGGGTGGGGAGGACTTGAACTGGTTGTTTCCCAAATCCTAGTGAATTCTTTTACTACTGGGCTAAAGATTATAAGGCAGATCCACCTTCTGTCTCCCCCCCCCTCCTGCAAGTTGTTTTGTGTGCAGTTAGGTGGCCTCTAAGCCTGCCTACTGGACTGGGTCCACATGCAAACTTAGGCAGGTGACCACCTGTCTTTCCCCAACTCGTGGATTGCTCTGGCACTTAGGCAGGAGGTGGGCGCCCACTTAGGCAGGAGGTGGGTGCCCAGAGGCCTAGAGTGAGGCTGCAATGCGCAAGCTCAGAGGCAGGAATGTAGGCACCTAGGGAACTTTTACTACAAAAACTTAGGCACTGAGTGAGTTTTGATGCCTACAGGGTAAGGTGGCAGCCAAACAATGGGAATTCTGTGGGTTGCAGTAGCACCTAAAAACAGGATTCAATTACCTAAGTATCTTTGGGGATCTGGTATGTAGCATTTAGGCTTCTTGTTCAATGCAAGTTTGAGAGACAGTGATAGTGTGGGCTAAGTCTGTTGAGTTTAAATTAACTTGTTCACAAGAATTTAAAACTGCTCTGTACATTTAAATATTAAAAATTATGCCACAAATCCATATCTGGTTTAAATCAGTGTAGCTCAATTGAAGTCAATACAGTTACATCAGTTTATACCAGCATGAGATCTGGTCCTCTGTGTTTTTTGTTGTTTGGAATACAATTTTGGATTCTCTTTTGGATATTATAATAGTTTCAAATAACATCTTTTTCTTCAAGGGAAGATATCTGCAGAGCTAGAGAGAAGTGTGATACTCTAGGTAAGCTACTTTGTTAAATCAGTACAATATTTTTAAGAGAACTTGTAAGAGAATTGTATTACAGATATGAGGAAATCATACTGTAAATGTAAAGTTTACAATGTGCATCTTAGAAAGTCAACCTTTATGGTATTGCATCCTTGGTAATGTAACCTTGCCTTGGTATATATTCTGGGAATGATTTTCTGGATCAAGGTAGGTGCTTAATTTGTGTGCCTCTGGCTATCCGTTAGGCCTCACTTTGAACATGTACCCCCTTAATATTAATTTATATAGTCAATACTTCTACATGAATATTTTACTGTTAGGCTTTTATATAAAAATTCATTTTTCCAGGCTTAGCGGAATTAGGTACAATGTGTGACCCACTGCGCAGCTGTTCTATAAGTGAAGAAAATGGATTAAGTGCTGCATTTACTATAGCACATGAACTTGGGCATGTGTAAGTATATATTTTCCAACGGAATAAATGTTTTGATTTTTTTATATATATAATGTCCCATTTCCCCTGGTGTTCCCTCTTGCTCTGTGAGGAAGTAATCTGCTAAAGCCCTTTACAGGACACAACATTCTCCCTGCCCCCTTGCATCTTGCCACCTCTGCTGGCCAACAGGTAGGGGTAATAGATTCATAGTTTAAGACCAGAGGGGACCATGATATCATATTGTGTGACTTCCTGTATGTTACTGTCCATTAAATTTCACCCAGTTACCCCTGTATTAAGACCAGTACCTTGTGTTTGACTGAAGCACGTCTTCCAGAATAAAACTGTGGCTCTGTCACTCCCCATCCACCTGCTCACAGTGGGCGTGGGGAGCATTGGCTGCAAAAGCCCCTGTTTGTTCCTTGTGCCCAGAATTGTGATCGGAACAGATCAAACACTGCATTCAGGGAGCTTGGGATGGGTACCGCCTGCATCCACCCACCTCCCAGGGTAGCCATATTACCCTAACCACAATCTAGCTTTAATAAATAACCTCAGTTTAAATAAATACCAAGTTGTTAATATAACTTAGAAATATTCTTAAGTGTGTTCGCCATTTTAGAGCACCATAGGAATACACAACCAAATAAAAATATCTTATTAAAAATATGAGAGGAAGACAAGGACAACACATGGTAAATGGCATGCCTATCATTGAAGTAAAAGGCGTGTCATGCTCTGGGTCTGTGAGGCATGCCATAGTTTAGGTGATGATGGCATTTCACAGCCTAGAAGCCAGCTTGTGAATTGGATATGCCTTTCATGTTCACTTAGATGCATGCTACATGTAACAATGCTTCAACTCAAAGAGCAAAATATTGCACTTTGCTGGTTGCATAAATTTAATAATGCTGGGCTTTATGTAATTTGTGTATTTAGTAGTCACAATTAAGGTGTGTGTATGGGAGCATATATTATGTGTATCCTATTTATTAATGTATAGTACAGTATGTTGGATAAACCATTTGTCTAAAACTACATGTTCCAAAGAGGCTGACATTTTCAAAGGCAAGTAGGGTGTTTAGCCACATAGCTTATAGTGAAATTAATCCCCATTTAGCAGGGGTGCTGGAACAATTTGCATAGTGGGGGTGCTGAGAGCCATTGAACCAAACTGTAAACCTTGTATGTGATGGAAACCATTTCAAGCCAGAGGTTACGGCAGCATCCCTAGTTCAAGCACTTATGCCAGTTAGCCTTGAAAATCTGAGTGGTTCTTTCTCTGAAAATGTAGTACTAATCTCTATAACTAATTTTATCTACATGTATATTATACATAGTGTAAAAAAAACCTAGTAAGACTACATTGGACTGAATATTCAGAATAATTCTCATTGCAGATAAAAATGAATTAATAGACTCATACTTGATCGTAAGTATAAGTGAAAAACTGAAAATATAGGTGGAAGATGAATGCATAGTGAAACCCCACTCATAAGAAGATTTTTATACACTTTTATGTTAAAACAAATAGAGCAATACAAGGTGTAAGTTTTGGTGTGTTTTTAGTAAGACAGCTGAAGCCTTATTTGAATATTTAAAGGTAGAATTTGGTCATAGTGTGAAAATATACACCTACATTTTTTTAGATATTCATTTTTTCCGAACAATTGTAAGAATTAATATATTTTAGGATCCTTTTGGATGAAAGATGCTACAGAATCTGTCTAAGGCATTTCTAGGGCATCTATCACCATATTAGCAGAGAGCCACAATTACAGATGAGTCCTGTTATACACGAAAGGCATTTTGAAACTTTAGACTTGAACTTTTGGTGATGTAATAAAGTAAATTTAAAATGAATTTTTACTGAATTTGTTTCGGAGTGTGTTTGTTTGTCGTTTAGATTTAATATACCACATGATGATAGTTTTAAGTGTAAAGAAGCTGGAATAAAATATCAGTACCATGTAATGGCCCCAACTTTAAATTATCACACAAGTCCATGGACCTGGTCAAAATGCAGTCAAAAATATATCACTGAGTTTCTTGAGTAAGTATCAATATAATGTAGTCTGTTTTTTCAATTGTAGTCTCTTGAAACTATTTACAAAACATTGCTTAAATATAACTGTATGCTATTTTAAAAGCACTTTGTGTTCCTTTGTATTTGTCATATGCTATATTGCCATGGATTTGCTTTTCAATTACTGAACAGTTTAATATTTTAATATTCATTCTTAGAAAAGTAGTTCTCAGTCCTCCAAAGACTGATGTAGGTGCTTACCTTTACTTACTGTGAGTAGTCTCATGACTTCAATTGAACTACTCACAATGTGTTAAGTTAAGGACATGCTTCAATCTTTTCAGGATCAGAGCCTTGGCAACACAATCAAGTACATCAATATATTTAACATTGTGTATTTAGATCAAAATGCACACCCTCTTCTTTTTATGAAAAGCTTCTTTTTAAAATGAGGAATGCTGGTTATAATTAGATTTTTCCTGAGTCAAGACCTTCTGATCATTTCCTTTGCTATGACAATTTTTTCAATTCTCATTTTCTCAAAAATTCACAAAAGAGAGCATTGTTGATGAATTAATTGTAAGATAATCTTAAGAAGAATCAAAAAGGGGAATTTTTCATCCATGCCTGTAATTTTCATTTTAATATGCAGACTTGTAGATCAGCATCTAAAATATCAATTACTCTAAACAGTTTGCATGAAACAGTTGAAAATAAATAGAAACTTCTATAATTTTATTTTATATTACAAAAAATGCATATTGCTTTGCTGCATACTTATAGTGGGGATTGTCCTAAAATCGTAACAGCTGTCTATCCCTTATGGTTTATTTTGGAAGTTTTATGTTTGTTGTTGCTCTGATGTGGTATTTTAGAAAGGCAATTGTGAAGCTAAATATATGTGCAAACCCAAAGCTTACTTTGTTGGGAGTTATGCATACGTAAATACTGTAATCTGCCCCCACAATCAATTAATTTGTGTTTTACATTTTGTAATATAATCACAAAGTGGGATTATCTCCAAAGTTCAATAAAAACAATTTATTTACATTTTGTTAATTTTATAACAGTACTGGTTACGGGGAATGCCTTCTTGACAAACCAAATGGAAGAATATATGATCTTTCATCACAGCTGCCTGGATCAATGTATGATGTCAACAAGCAGTGTGAACTTATGTTTGGTCCTGGGTCACAAGTATGCCCCTATCTGGTAAGCCTCACAACACAGGAAAACATCTTTAACATTTATTTAACAATTTTTGAAAAATATTATTTGCAGTTTCTTCAAAATTGAAATGAAATCCCACAGACTCTTTATCCTTAAAAAATGTTTTTTTTCCCTTGAGCATGTGGAAGAGTTTAAAAAATCAGCATGGTAGAGGACAAGAAACTTCAGTGGAAAGCTTGGTAGTTCAAGGTGCTAGGAGAGTTTTATGTGGCGTTGAAGAGTAAGTGGAATAAGGTGATTTACATCTGTGCATTTATGCATGAGGTGATTGTTGCTGGAAACCTGAATTTATACAGATGTATTCTGACTTCAGTATTTTTCTCTTATTGTCTTACAAATGTATTCAATAATTATTCATTTTTACATTATCCATACAATAACCTAGTCACTACACAGTTTTTAATTAATTTTAAAAGTGTTCTTAATTGTGAGTTTGGTTTTAAAAAGTAGGCTTAATTTTTACATTAAATAAGTAATTCATATACATGCTGAAATGAATGAGAAGGGGTTCTTTTCTTTATTTTATAACTCATGCCTGTTAGAATTGCAGTGCTTAGAATAGCTTTCATGATAAGCTTAACCTACAGGTCAAGGTCAGCAGTTTCTTAGTAGCAGAACAGTGAACTGGAAACAAAGCTATACACAGCTTGATAAATAAAAAAATGGAATTTTGGTTGTTGGATTTCTGTACAACTTTAAAATGTCATTATGGATTCATTCAGTGCTAATAATTAAAGAGCAAGCACTGCCAATATGGCATAAAGGCTCTGCTTGCACCTGCAGAAGAAAATTTTATTAGCATTACCTGTTGGAACTAATTAGATATGACAATTAACATAGGATCTGATTTAGGCAAACTTCAGTGGGAATATTTTTGGAGTAAATTGCTATTCATTGTAAGGCAGGGAATCAGAATCTGGCCCATAGTGAGTGTGGAATAATTTAAGAGGTCAGGATTTGTATACTCAAAGGTAGTGATGTTCAACAGTGATTGTCCGGTGATTTTGATATATTCATCTAAGTTGTCAGTACAGCTGGAGAATATAACTTTTATACTATGCAGTAGTAATTAGGAAGACAGACTCTTTCTATTATTATTATTTTTTAGATGAACTATTGGTTAATTCTTAGAACAGTCAGTTTTACTGACAGAATTAGGGTATTCAGTTTCCTTTCTATTGCCCTGATCCAAATCCTACTGAAATCAATGGAAGTCTTTCCATGGACATCCTGGGATTTTGGACAGCAAGTGTGAAAAATCGGGACGGAGGTGGGGGGGTAATAGAAGCCTATATAATAAATACTGGGACTGTCCCTATAAAATCGGGACATCTGGTCACCCTAATTTTGGATCAGGTTCTATGTTTCACATACCCAAACAGATCTGTGAGGTGGAAAGTCTAGAAACTTGAAACCCTCTTTTGCAGTATAGTATAGTATAGAATATTAATTTTAAAAAATCTTATAACTTCTATTTAACTATATTTAATCTATAAAATTAAACACCCAATAACCATTTAATTTTTAGGCTTTCTCATTCACAAATGTATAGTGTGACTCATGTACTCTCTTACTGTGAAAACCACTCAATATTTTTTAATACTCAACGCCAAATGTGCAATAACTTCATTGTAATCAATGATAATTTACACCTGAGGTTGAATTAGATTGAGGAGCCATAAATGTGGTTAAAGCCATCTTTTCCTGTTCATCCCCTTGGGGACAACTAACCCTAGTCTGGTGGCAGTTGAGGATTGAGTCTGCAGTTTTGACAGAACTATTACAGTACTGTATATTGCATCTGTGAAATCACATTGAATAAAGTTTTCAAAAGTGCCTTCGTGATTTTCAGTGGGATTTAGGCTCACTGAGGCACTTTTGAAATTTGACCCCTTGTCAATACATTGGTACCACTATGTGGAAATAGTAGTTAATGGCTTTACATGGTGATTATATTCAGACCTTATGATATGTAGTAAATAACCTGAACCTCTAATTTTTTTTATAAAATATCAAGTTATGATATGAAGTTGACTGATTTTGCTAATCCAGTGAGTTCAATCAAAATATTCCATATTACTTGTTTTTCCTTTTCTTATTTTATAAGGAGTATCATTTGTGAAAAATATTTTTATGATAGCTTTTAGAATTCTCCTATTTGCAAATATTACAAGGTGCATGTGGTAAGAGAAATGTAATTAATATGTAGGCCATTGAACAAAATGATGTTACAGGTGTAGCAAAGGAAATGAAATATTTTGTTTTCTTTTCAGAAACAATGCAAACGCTTATGGTGCACAAGTGCTGAAGGAATTCACAAGGGCTGTCGTACTCAGCATATGCCATTGGCTGATGGAACGGAATGTGGTCTTGGAATGGTAAGATTTAACCTTTGCTATTTCTCAGTACTTACACTAGTAAAATCATGGAAGTAGTTGACAAGAAAGTCAACTACAGTGGCTATGTCTACACTATAAAGCATAGGTGTGGGAAGTAAGGATGCAGGGGGTGTGCAGCACCCCCAGGTTTTATGTGGTGTCTCGGCTGCCAGTTGCGCACGTGGGGTCCCAGCTGCCAGACCCGCTCCCGGCTGCACATGTGGGATCCCAGCTGCTGGCCCCATGCCTGGGGTTCTGCTCCTGGCCCTGCACGCGGGGTCCCGGCTGCTGGTACCACACCCAGCTGCTCACGCGTGATCCCAGCTGCTGGTCTCGCGCCCAGCCCCACACGCAGAGTCCTGGCTGCCGGCCCCATATCTGGCCATACATGCAGGGTCCCAGCTGCTGGTCCTACATGCTGGGCTCTGCTACTGGCCCTGTGCCTGCCCCCAGCTGTGGCCCTAGCCTTGGCTCCCTTATCCCTGTTCATGTCCCCCCCCATCCTGGAGACATAGCCCTGCTCCCAGCCTCAGCTCTGGGAGGCAGAAGGGGGGCATAAGGTAAAAAGTTTGGGGATAGTTTTGCTGGCTTTCAGCGACACTGCTACAAAGTTAAGTTGACTTAAGTTACACTGATGTACAGCCACTGCTGTAATGAATCTGCTGTTTCATGTTCACGCTATGCTCCTTGTGTTGGTGGAACGCATCCACAGTAGCAGCTCTTGCATCAGCACAGAGAGCAGTGCACTGTGGATAGCTATTCCACTGTGCAACTGGACTACTGGGTGATTTGGGAAGGGTTTACAATGGAGGCAGGTTCAGCATCACATGATGCAGGTTTCTCATCATTCCAGCTGCTTTTCAAGTGCCCTGGTAACTTGTGAACCAGCCATCTCTGTCAGAAAGCAGGGATCCTGCACTGCTCTTCAGTATTGTGCTTTGCATTATGAACACAAGGCTATAAGAGGAACTTAACAGAGGGGCTCTTCAGCGGAGAGAAGCCCTGAAGGAGCATTTTAACAAATGAGCCACAGTAACGTGTGTTGCTATAGTGTGCTGACCCTAGCATTGTTTGTTTGCACCATGCTCTGAACCTTGAAATGATTGCTCTGTGTGCCCGACTATAGCAATGCACATGCACCTATTGTTGGTGAAATTAGCAGCAGCCACTCTATGATGGAGAATTTGAAGATAAATTCAGTTTCCATAAGTAGATTTTTATTCCACAACCATGGAAACATACCTATGTAATGCTGAGGTAACCTTCATACATGCAGGGGAAAGTATCTTTAAAGGGGAAGGAACAGGGAATTCACAAGTACATACACCAATGAGGTTCTCACAGCTGGGTGTATGTGCGGCTGTTGTGTTTAATCTCCTACGGAGTGGAGTGCCTTGGGTACTGCTCCGGCCCCAGAAGATACATAGAATAGGGGTGGGGAGAGTGTAAGGAGGTCCTGGAAAGCTTTTTCTTTTCTAATTAAGCTTTGTATTATTGGAGAAGATTTCAGCCACAATTAAAACAAACCTCAAACATATGATTAACTTATAGAGTCATAGATTCATAGATACTAAGGTCAGAAGGGACCATTTTGATCATCTAGTCTGACATCTTGCACAACGCAGGCCACAGAATCTCACCCACCCACTCCTGAGAAAAATGTATCACCTATGCCTGAGCTATTGAAGTCCTCAAATCATGGTTTAAAGATTTCAAGGAGCAGAGAATCCTCTAGCAAGTGATCCGTGCTCCATGCTACAGAGGAAGGCAAAAAACCTCCAGGGCCTCTTCCAATCTGCCCTGGAGGAAAATTCCTTCCCGACCCCAAATATGGCGATTAGCTGAACCCTGAGCATATGGGCAAGATTCACCAGCCAGATACCCAGGAAAGAATTTTCTGTAGTAACTCAGATCCCATCCCATCAGAGGCCATTGGGCTTATTTACAATGAATAGTTAAAGATCAATTAATTGCCAAAATCATGTTATCCCATCATACCATCTCCTCCATAAACTTATTGAGTTTAATCTCAAAGCCAGATAGGTCTTTTGCCCCCACTGCTTCCCTTGGAAGGCTATTCCAAAACTTCACTCCTCTGATGGTTAGAAACCTTCGTGTAATTTCAAATCTAAACTTCCCATTGACCAGTTTATATCCATTTGTTCTTGTGTCCACATTGGTACTGAGCTTAAATAATTCCTCTCCCTCTCCGGTATTTATTATATATCCCTCTGATATATTTATAGAGAGCAATCATATGTCCCCATAACCTTATTTTAGTTAGGCTAAACAAGCCAAGCTCCTTGAGTCTCCTTTCATAAGACAGGTTTTCCATTCCTCGGATCATCCTAGTAGCCCTTCTCTGTACCTGTTCCAATTTGAATTCATCCTTCTTAAACATGGGAGACCAGAACTGCACACAGTATTCCAGGTGAGGTCTCACCAGTGCCTTATATAACGGTACTAAAACCTCCTTATCCCTACTGGAAATCCCTCACCTTGTTTCAGATAGAGATTATTTACATTTTTATCTAATGATTTGTTGCAGTGTGCTGTAGCTCACATGCAGCACACTCACATGCAGCACAGTATGAGGTGTACAGAAAACTCCCTTGTGATTCTCTCCCTCTGCCTCCCTACAGTGATTTCTGTTTATATCAGGACTTGTGCACCTGTGAAAAGAGGAGAGGATTTGATCCTCTTTGCTTCTGATTTTTCTGCAGCTACTAGCTCTTATGAATTCTGTTAAATACATGTCAATACTACCACTTCAATACAGAATTGAGGCAATAAATTCAAAAGAGCATATCAGAGCAAAAATAACTACAGGTGAAGTGGAAAGGCAGAGATTCTTGTAATTGGAGGCACTGGTCCAGTTTTTTTCTGAAAACTGATTGTTTTTGAGACACCTCCCTCCTTCCTTCAACAGAGGTGAGAGTGAAAAGTATACCACTGTGCATCTGTGATCACAGTGGAGGTAGAGACCCAAATCATATTGCCCAGATAACAGAAGTTCATTCCAATTCTGAATATGTGCAATGTAATGGAAATACAGTATTGGTCCATATGACACTGACTCGCTTTTAATAATACTATACAGAGCCTGTAATGCTGCAATTTATGTTAACTTAATGTATTTACTAAAGTAAAGATGTCTTGAAAACTGGGATTTATTTTAATACAAAAACCTTCCTCAGGAAAAGTAAATCTCTTCTCTTTAATGAATAATCTACAATAGGTGTACAAAAATTTTACCAATTTCCCATCCTCCATCAATAATTTAACCCTGCACAGTTTACATCTATATGAAAAAGTGAATGGCAGTGGTGTCTGTTTTTACTTATCCAGGGAAAGATTTAATTCTATTTCTTTTCATTCTTCTTTAAAACCCTGGCCTTTTTTCCCCACAACCTGAGGCTAAGCACCCTGATCCCCACGTGCTCCCTCGCCCAGTCCTCTACCCATATACCACCATCCTGACCCCACCCTCCACCTTCCCCCACAGCCTCCATCCTGACTGCTTCTCCCACCCATATACCCACACCCTCCCTTGCCCCAGCTCCCATATTCCCCCACAGCCTCCAGCCTGCCTGCTTCCCTGACCAGCCCCCCACCCATATACCACCACCCTGCCCCCAGCCCCCTCCTGGTAGAAGTGATATATCCTCCCTTTCTTTCTGCTATGCCTGCCTCAGCTCTTTTATTTTTTACACAGCACTGCTGCATGTCCCTATCATAGCTCTTGTCCTTCATACCCCAAGCAAGTTCCTGCATTTGGAGCTGAGCTGTGCCTGCACAGCGTCCTCTCCCCACAGAGCCAGGAGATCCACCATGGCCTGTGTACTCCAGGCAGAAGCGCATTTGCTGCATAGAGCTGGCATGCTCAGCTAGGCAAATGCTATGTGAGCTCTCCATGCCAAGCAAACAGGAAGAGCAATTTCAAAACTTCCGGGGCTTTAAAAGCGGGGGGTGCATGCCTGTGTACCTGGCTGTAAGGCAGCAGAGTTCAAACTGGTGACAAGAGCCGTCACGCTGCACATTGTGGGACAACTTCTGTCTAGGGTGATATAAGCAACTGAAACTATATTGCTCCAACGGTGTCACCCTAAGTGCTACACCTCTTGTCGAGGTGTTTTTATTATGTCATTATAGCAGGAGAGTAAAACCAGCAGAAGGAGCACTGCAGTGTGTACACCTCGATAGTTAAGTCAACGTAAGCTCTCTTATGTTGATTTAACTTTGTAGTGTGGACAAGCCCAGCGTCTTTAATTGGATAGAGCATAATGAAGCTGTTACAAGATCCATGCCGCAGTTCTTCTGAGTATTGACAAATCCTTAGAAGTTGCACTAGTTTAGTTTAAATCCAAAACTGAATTAGTTAAACCAATGAAAACTTCTGTGTGGACACTCATAAATCAGGTTTAAACTGATATAAATCTTTTGTCTTACATCAAGCACAAGCTAAACCAATGTAAGTCAGGCTTACACTGTCCAAAGGGTGTCCACATGCAAAATTGTATTGGTTTAAAATTCTACCTTTAGTTAACCTGGTGCAAGTTTTGTGTGGACCAGGCCTAAACGAACTTCAGAGCCATGCCAAATTAGATTTACATGAATTGAAATGTAGATGCCTGCATTTGTTTTTATTTCTTTAAATTTTGTGTACTAAAAAAAATTGTTAAAAAATATCTATCAGAAAGAAACATTGTTATGCAGACTTTAAAAGTATGAAAAATACAGGTAAGGTTTGATTTCATTTTACAACTGGTCAGGAATTTTCTGTTGAAATGTTTTTTTCAATGAAAAAGATGCTTTCCTCAAAATCAAAATTTGCTTTGGGAAAATTTAAGTTTTCCTAATTTTTTTTTCAATTTTCTGTTGGGAAAATCTAAACAAAGTATTTTACTATTGTCTTGAATCAAAACACTTCAGTTGGTTGAACCAAATCAATATAGTCTGAGATAGTCTGATAAGAGAGCCTGCCCATGGATGAGAATGAAGGTATGAGGTGCCCAAACCACAGCTTCAGTGAAGCATAGTGGCAAATCAAGTGTGTGCATTTTAATGTTGAACTGAGCATAAACAAAACATTTTGATTCAGGAATGTCTAAATGTTTTGTTGAGATCAAATATGTAAAAACAAAAAGTTTCAAGTATATGGAACTTTCATTCTACAATAATTTAGACATTTCTATATTTTGTTCCACTTTGGGATAAAAACAAATTTTGAAATATTGGAATTTCCAATGGGACATATATTTCATTTTTGAACAGGTCTACTTAATTTTTAATTAGTTTGGATGTTCGTAAGTGGTGGTGTGCTCTGGGGGAAGATGCATGATATAGCATATGCCATGTGGCAAAATGTGGTGATTTTGGGATGGATGATGGCCTACATTTTTGTTGTTGTTGTTGTTTTGGGCCCCAACCCTACATATTGGTGTGCATATGTGGAGTGTTACACTTCCACAAATCACCAATGGATTCAGCACCATGGAATTTTCAAAAAAATAAACATTATATATATACATATAAAATGTAGAAAATTTTATTTGTTATTGACTAAACTTACTGCAACATTACAGTATTGTTATTTGGTTGGTGCCTTTGTTTGGTTCAGCTATCCTCAAACTTCTGAAAACTCAGAAATGAAGAATTAAGGTACATGTCACCTCCACAATGGAACCTTAACTCTGCCTCTTGGAGCTGGCAGTAGCCACTGAGAATGATTCAGTAAGTGTGGTGAGATTTATATCAGTTTCTACTAAAAAAGTTCAGTTTCTAAGTAGAAATGGGGAAGGACTAAGAGAATGTGCTGCTGTTTGTGTTGCGTTTTGTTCCACAGATTTGAATTCCAGCATTCACTCCAACTGCCTTTGTAGCATTAGGTTTAGCTGCACTGAATGCTGGAGGGATTAGTTGGAGCAGGTTGGCATAGTTGTTACTGTGATATAATGAGAGATGGCTGTATACTTCAAAGCAGAACAATAGTGGATACAACTTCATTGAAGAAACTATTAAAAACCTCAGATGTGAACAGGTGTTTACCACTCTTTGTGGGGAGAAATAATCTTGATGTAGACATAGGATTTCTATGTGCAACTTTTCAGAAATCTCCCATGAAGTTATTGTAGCCCTTGTTGTTTTCTTTTTAAATTTTGGCTTAGGCTATGCTGTCAGATATCTGTAACAGTTGTACAGTAAAAATTTCATATTTGAATAAAGTACTTTTTTAAAAAAAAAATAGGAGCTAGAATTTTCAATCCACTGTATTCATATTTGATTTCTGGTCATCCTATTGGCAAATTCTGCACATACAGGAGCTTTGTTTCTTCATATTCCCATTTGAGGTCTCTGACAGTATCATCACATTTTCATAATTTGGAGGTACTAGAAGACTGGGCTACGAAGATGGAATTGGACCCAAAAGACATCAGATATAAAATGAATATTTGTACACTATAATAGACACCACAGCAAGAAAGTGATATGCACAATACAGATATCTATGGAAATAAATATGCTGTCATGTCCTGCCACACTGAGAAACAGAAAGCCACTAAAGAATGAGTTCTGATGAAAATGGTAACTTTTTTAGAAGGGCCATGCATTGAACAGTGTCAAGGGGGGCATTTTCCACCATCCTTGCTAGTGGGGTTAGGAAGGCTTACTTCTTTACCACTCAAGGATATGAGTAGGTGGGATGGAACAGCTTATGGTACTCTAGTATCTTTTGTGGTTGTTTCATTTGTTACAATGATTATATCAATACCAAGGTGACCTGTGAGGATGATACAGAGGGAAGGAATGTTCAAGAGCCAGTTTTTCAATAGCTATCATCATCATAATGTCCTTCTAGGCCATTGACATAATCCAACAACTCAATAGTCATATCCTTTAGTGTACTGAAAATGTATTAGGTCCATCATTTTGTGAGATCGGACTAATGAAGTAGGTCCTTTAGTCCTTTTAATTTAATGTTAATCTAGGTTTTGATCCTAATAAGGGGGTGATGGTCTGACTATAAAATTGCTACACTCTCTGTATCCAGTCCTAAGCTAAGATAAAATCCAGCATGTGCTCTTCTGTTTGTAGGCCAAAATCTACCTTGAGTAGACCCGTCCTCCCATGTTCTGGAGGATCCATTGGACTGATAGGATCCACAGGATCCAATGCTCAAAATATACCATCAGTGAGCACATTGAGATGACCCAGGGCAAAAAATTTAGAGAATTTCAACCAGATAAGAGATCAGTCAGCATTCAATATGGAGAATCTGATTAGTGAATAAGTTCCAATATCCAGAGCAAAATGTTTATTAAACATGTGATGTATTCGGTATTGGCTGACTAACAAAAAGGGTAATTTTCAAGATCCATTTTGTGTTGTATATGTGGATAATAAACCCATAGCATAAACCTGTGTTGGATGTGATATATTTAGTTCTATTGAGGAAGACTGGGCCCATTGTTTCTATCCATTCTGCAATAGTTATTTTAATTGCTAGATCTCCAGAGCCAATCTAGAACCTTCCCTACCATGCTGACTTGGGAATTTTTATATAGTATTATCGTTAGTTGCATTCTTTGTGGTCCAATGAGGCAATCACTGGGAGTCCTAGTGTAGGATTGATGCTATGCCCATATGTAGAGACCAAATGTGGGCTGGGATTTTAAAGAAATTAGTCCCCCAGTTCCCATAGTTAGTCGATAGGAGTAGGGCTCCTATCTCCCTTAAGTGCTTTTAGAAAAATCTCACCCATGCACAAAATCCTGAGGTCCTTACTCAGTTTTTAATAATTGCTTTTTCAGGAAAATTCCTAGTGACTTCAGTAGGGCTACTCATGTGCAGGATTGGGAGGTTAGATTGTACACTCTTAGAAGTAGTAATACTGTCTCTCACTTGTCTGGAATGTACCATGCGCATTCATGGCTTGTATTAACAATAATATGTTAGTTACAGTTATAAGGTGCCAAATCTAATAACTGCAGTGGCCCTAACAGAATATACAGTAATTGTGTTATCTCTATCTTAATGTAACCCCCAGCAGCTAACATAAAAGTTGTACTTTATGCCATAGCTGAATTTGGCCAGTTCCATTCGCAGTATTTTTTGCCAGTCACTCTCATCTGCAAGTCTTCAGGCCCATGCACACATCAGATCTAGAGTGTCATAAAAATGATATCTGAGATTTCGCTGTGACTCTCTACCTTTCCCAGACCTGAGGAAGATCTCTGTGTAGATCTCTCAAAAGCTTGTCTGTCTCACCATCAGAAGTTGCCCATCTTGTCTCTCTAATATCCTGGGACCAGCATGGTACAAGAACACTGCATACATCATAATGAAATCAAATTGTTCTCAATGTTACTTAATATTTCCTTTAGCTTTGTTTGCTTTTGTAGAATACTTAAAACACTTTGAATTTCTTGGTGGCTTGGTAACATGGTGGAATTTTTAGGTTTGCTTTTCATTATGAATTTTCAAGGCAAACAGAAGGGAACTTATAAGATGAAGACTGCTGCGGATCTAAATCTAAAGTTTGTGTGTAAAATATCAGTAAGCATTTAGGGTCAGAATTTCAAAAGAACTTGGCTCCCATTTTGGTGCCTAAATGAAATGGCCATCTTTTCAAAAGTTCTCATTAGCTTTTGTGGTTCTCAATGCAAGCTGTTGGTTGCAAAACACTCTTGAAATTTTGGCACTTCATTTACGTTCCTAAAATGGAAGCTGAGCCGTTTGGAAAATCTGATGTTAACCATTGGTGCTGAGCCTTAATTTTGTGTGGTTTTTTTTTAATAAGATTTTTTCTCTTTTGTTTCTGTGATACAGTAACCTTGCAATAATAAACTTGGTTGATTTCCATTAATCTTGTCTCACAATATCTTTTTTTATATATATAATTTTTCTACTATTTCCATTTTGGTTTTCAGATTTTAAGCACACACAGCTAACTTTTAAATTTTATTTTTGTCAACTGAACAGCACTGTTACCATGGGATTTGTGTAAGCAAAGAAATGGAAACACGTCCTGTAGATGGAGAATGGGGACCTTGGGGACCTTATAATTCATGTTCAAGAACCTGTGGAGGTGGTATCAAAAGCACAACCAGGCTGTGTAATCGACCTGAGTATGTTGTTTGTTTGTTTATATCAACATGTTTTTGATATTGTTGTATCCCAGCAAGTTAGTTCAAGGCAATAGCAAAATAAATAGCCATTTCAATCATTTCTAAAGCTAGAGAAAATCAGTCTATAATCTCTGATATTTAGAAGATTTCTGAGTTAATTTTATAATTTCTCTCAGTTGAATTATATGTGTTTTTCAGATATTTTAAAATTGCATGTATAGACTTGTCAATGTGACTTGCCTCTTCCAGTGGTAATGAAACGGATGTTAAAACTTTGGAGAATAATGCTTTAGGGCTTGAGTCTGCCTCCTTTACTGCAAGTAACTTCATTAGAATGAGGTTCCTCAGAGCAAGGACTCTCTCTCACTATATGGTTGTACAGCACTTAATAAAATGGGCCTCTGATCCTGATTGTGGCCCCTAGGCACTACTGCAGTGTAAAACTAATTACTAATTCTTGCAGAGTAAATTACTGCAGCTAATAAGGGTAATAAATTGTGGTTCTTACAAATTATTAGATGTTCATGTTATTCAGATTATTATAGATTTGAAAGGCCTGTTTCTAAAATGTTAGTATTATACACCCACTTTGCATTCATTATTCACTGCACAAAGTAGTGGAGAATCAGGTCTTAATATCAACGTATGAGGGAAAAACAATGCTGAATGGTTATGATAAAAGACTGTTTTGAAGTTTTGCCATTAGAATCAACTGCTTGTTTTAGAAACAAATGATGGAAATGATGTTGATCCTGTATACTTTACTTTGAATCATTTTGATTAGGCCGAGAAATGGAGGGAAATACTGTGTGGGTCGCAGGATGAAATTTCGATCATGTAGTACTGATTCATGTCCAAAGGGCAAACAAGATTTTCGAGAGCAACAGTGCTCTGATTTCAATGGTAAACATTTCAATATCAATGGTCTTACATCTGCTGTACGCTGGCTTCCAAAATACAGTGGCAGTAAGTAAATACAGATTTTCTTTGCTAACTAAATAAAAATGTTCATTTACTTAAAGCTTTACAACAGACAAAAATCATGCTGGATTTTCTTTGCAGTTTCTATGAAAGATCGCTGTAAACTTTTTTGCCGAGTGTCTGGAACAACTTCCTACTACCAGCTGAAAGACAGAGTTGCCGATGGTACTCCCTGTGGAACTGAAACCAATGACATATGCGTTCAAGGCTTATGCAGGGTATTTAAACTTAACTTGGATATTATAACACTGATATATGTACAATGTATTAACATACTAAAAATATTTATCACATATATATGTATACTATATATATTTTATATAATATACTATAGTATATACTACATACAGTTTTTATAGCACAGGGGTTCTCAAGCTGGGGGTCGGGCCCCTCAGGGGGTCACAAGGTTCTTATATGGGGGATTGAGAGCTGTCAGCCTCCACTATAAACCCCGCTTTGCCTCCAGCATTTATAATGGTGTTAAATACATAAATAAGTGGTTTTAATTTATAAGGGAGGTTGGACTCAGAGGCTTGCTACGTGAAAGGGGTCACCAGTACAAAAGTTGGAGAACCACTGTTCTAGCATTTGCAATGCTTGAAGAGCCCCCTGACAGCAGCGTCACCAGCATAATGAAGGGCCCTACAGCCATCATGAAGTCTGTTTAGTTGACACATATTGACAACATGCGCCATAGACTGACAGAGACCACACTGACAAAGTGGGTCATACGTAGATCCTTCTTGTAGAGGTTGGCTGTGCATATTCCTTGGCCAGTTTGGAACCTGTTGAACAGAGTCCAAAGATGATGTGGCAGGTCAAATCCCTGCAGTTGAACGGTTAGATCAGTGACAATGAAACTGTTCCAGATCTCTTTAGCTGACCACTTATTGCACCAGAGGGTTGCTGCTGAAAAATTCTGATCTGGCAATTAAGACCATGATGAACGTGAATCATGCTCTGTGGTGACTGAAGATCTCTGTGTACAGTGGTAGTCCTGGATTGGCATGTAGCTTTTCCACCAGTTTGGCTGTTGATTGTCTGTGATGAATGTGTGGAGGAGCTAAGTTGCTCAGAACTGGTAGCCATGGGAATAGGAGTCAGGCATAGGGTGCCTGTGATGATGTGCATGGTTGAGTTCAATTCGGCATCAGCCAATTTACTGTGAGATGAATAACACCAAACGGGTACTGTAGTCTGCTGAGGAATAGCACAGTGCCAGAGCTGATGTGCGAAGTCTTCTGTGCACCTGTGCCCGTGTCAAACTGGCTAATTTGCTGATTTGATTGTTCCTGGTCCTGACTTTGGCAGCAATCTGTTTTAGATGCTGTGGTAAATCAAATAGCAGTCTAGTGTGACACCAAGGTAGACTGGTTTGCCTCGTGTTTCATTCGTTATCCAGTGAGAAAGATGTCTAACTTATATTTAGCCCTTGCATTGTGGAGGTGGAAGACACTGAAAACTGGCTTGGTCACACTTCATTGGAGGCGCCAAGTGCTACAGTAGTCTGCCATCTTGGGCAGGTTGGCATCAAACAACAACCTTGTTCTTGTCCGTGACCGAAAACAATGGGGTACATTTCACTCAGCCAGATGGTCACGTGACTGCTCATGTGACCTCTGCTGGGTGACATCACTAGTTGGTCATCTCCAACCAGCATCATATGTTTGTCCTGGACAGCTTTCCACACAATCAACACAGACAAGCACTTAACCATGTCAGCCTTCAGCTGCCCATTGTTAGAAACTTAGACAAAAGAAGATGCAATTTCAGGAAACCTAATTGGGAGAAATTTAGCTAAATCCTGGAATGAAGTATCATTACTATCCAATCATGCTTCATGCCAGTCATTGAAACCTACAATCATTTCCATGGAACCATCTTGAAAGCAGCGTGAGAATCCATTCCACAAGGCTATTGCTGTGTCTACATTCCTTGTTTTGATACCATATGTTCAGAACTATTTATGCAGTATGAATTGTCTGGAGATCCAGATCTTGCTGACCATTTAATAAAGTCCTTAGCTGCTGTGATATAAACAAGATGGGAGGAAACAACAAGGGATATGAATTTCATCCATTCCAGCAAGAACCCTGGAACCTTTTTGTGTTGACTTGGCACAGCAAGTGCTGCCCCATGCTCCTGTCACTCCAAACCAAGTTGCTAGCCACTTGTTTCAGGTTGCAAAAAAGCTTGTAAAAAGGCAGATTTGTGATTAATGGCGGCAATTCAGATGATGTGATCTGCTTTGTTAGTGCATAGCACAATTCACAAACACAGAACTAGACACTGTACTGTGCAACATCAAATCTGGACTTTCACCAGAATTCCTGAATCATCTTGGAACCAATGCTTATCAATGATTATCCAAATTCCTGATGCGAGTGTCGGTAACCTGTCAAGGATTTGGAGAATGTCAAAAGTAATTATCCTTTTAAAACCTGAAAAAGACCCACACAATGCAGCAAGCTACCAACTGATCTCACTGCTATCTGTCAGATTCAAAGATTTGGAGTGGCTTATCCTCCAGCATATATCTCCAGAGGTGGTGGCAATTCTCAGTGTTGACTGAGCTGGCTTCCAGAAGGGTCTAAGCACACGTGACCAACTCCTAGTTCTCACTACATATATAGAAAACAGGTTTCAACAGAACTTGAAGACTGGAGCTGTTTTCTTTGACCTGACAGCAGCCTACGATACAGGATGGCACACTGGTCTTCTGGTAAAACTGTCAAGAGCTCGCCCAGCATGAGTGATGGACATTGCTGAACTTCTACTTCCTGACAGGCATTTTCATGAGATGGAACAAGTGAATGGAGAAGACAATCCAACATCTTACCCCAACACTATGTGCTTGCGTCCACCTTGTTCAGTCTGTACACAAACGACCTGCTACTGACTCAGTCCGCAAATTCATCTATGCAGATGACTTCTGCTGTGGTACCCAATTGTGCTCTTTCATTTTATATATAGTATGTATACCTTATATTATATAGTATATGCTATAGTATACTACATATTATTATATACATACTATACACTACACACACAGTCTCTCTCTCTGTGTCTCTGTTTCTGTCTCTCTCTCTAAATATAAAAATATACGGCAAAGCAAATCCTCTTGAAAACTACTAAAGCAAAGTTGTTTGAACCGATTTTAATGAAGTTCTGATCCCAGTCAGCTTAGTGACCTTTAGATAGAGCTCACATAAAATAGAAGCCCCAGATTTGAATCATAAGAGCCTAATTCTTCTCTCATTTAAACAGGTGTAAATTAGGGGTAACTCTATTGAAGTCAGTGGAGATACACTGATGTAAAATTGGAGTAATGGGAAGTGAATCAGGCTCTGAATGTGTGTTTTCATCCCCAGTCAAATATCAGAGAAAAGGCTATTACCTCTATGGAGAGAAGGTTTTACATCACATTTCTCAAAATCAGGAGGCAATTTAGCTCTGAAAGGGATTATTTCAGTTTTCTTAGATGGATGAAAATTATGGTAATGCCACAGGCCTTTTTATAGGGAGAGGGAAGCTAAAACCACCCAGAACTTTGAGCCAGATTTTGCTTTCCATCCCCAGGCAACCTTACTGTTGGCAGTGGGTTGCATAATTTGAAAGTAGAGGTAAAATTTGACCCTTTATTAGGGTAAACCACAGGGAGGAATGCCAGAGAGCAACTGTACTTATGTGGAGGAGGGAAAGGGAATGGTGTGAGTTAACAATTTAAAAATTAAAATAGTGATCTTGGGTTTTATTATTCTTAGTATCTTAGCTAAAGGTCATATAAATACTCAGTAAATCATATCACAACTATAGAGTTTAAAAGAATTGATGTTCATGTGCACATAATACTAAAGGAATTGATTCATTTTAACATTACAGAGATTTTTGAACAAATTGTCTTTAAAATTTATAGTGAACATTCAATATTGTAGATAGAAAAGCTTTATAAAATGTTAATGCATCAAGAAATGTAGAAATATTAAATAGATTTGTATTGTTCTTTTTTAGAATAACAGAACTATTATACTTTGTCCTTACATCACAGCACCTAAGATCATATAAAAGACTGTGATTTGCCAATGAAGATGAAGATAGTCCATTGATATATATGTATTGAATAAAATCTTTTTGAGGAAAAATCTTAAAATGTGCCATTTTCACTGTTTTCTACTGAGCTGAATGACTTATTACAGTATATTCAACACAGATTTATTGTATTTCTTGTAGCAAGCTGGCTGTGATCATGTGTTAAATTCCAAGGCAAGGAGAGATAAGTGTGGAATCTGTGGCGGTGATAATTCTTCATGTAAGACACTTGCAGGTACTTTCAACAGTGCTCATTATGGTATGTTTTTCTCTTATTTTACATTTAAGTTGTGTTTAAAGTATGATTTCAGTGAATGTTCTTTAGGGCCTCTGCCAACAGAAAATATCCATTATTTGAGTCACAACAGCTCTTTCAAGGATACAGAGACAAACACTGTGGTATGCTGACCTATTTAGGAAAAAGTCAGTTGCTGAGTAAAATCAAAGCAAAAAAGAGGGGGGAAATGGTGTGGTGAAAAGTTGCAGAGCTATCTCTGGAAAAGAGTGCTTCCTGCCTCCTGCACTTTGTGATCAGTCTGTGCTGAAACTACACAGCCCATGGGGCTCCAGCATCTCCTGCTGGGCCCATGAGGAGAGAGAGGGATGAATCCCAGGTATGAGCTCCTAGCTGATTTTCTTTCTTTTATTAAAATGACAAATATAGACCCATAAAATGTGATGCCCTCTCTTATCCCAGATTACCAGAAGATGTATGTCCTTCTGATCAACAACAATTAGTGGGAAAACCTCTTACACAGAGAATCTATTACCTCAGTTTCTTCATTAACACTATCTGTAATTCTTACATCAGTGTGTAGGAGGGTTTGAGAGACTAGTATGTATATATAAATAGAAACTCTTGTCAAGCATAGCATACAGAACCATAGCTTCGTAGTAAGAGCATGGGACAGAGGGTCAGGAGACCATGGACATCAGTTTTCCAGTGGCCCCTTTAGGCTGTTCCACTAGTTTAAATGGGCAGCAAACTGGGTGGAGATGATCCTTGGTAAAAAGGGGAGATTCTTGGCCAATGTAGAGTTGCCAGAAAGGTTCTATGCTGGCACCTTTCCCATTCTCCAGGGGACAAGGGGAAGGGTATGTCCAAAATGCTGCTGGACTTCGGCTATTTTTTGCCTGGCAGATGGTCTGTGCTCATCCCAGGGAATGAGGCAAAAACATCAGAAGGCGTAAAAGTGGCACACAGTCAGTCTCCCCTCTCTCCCTTCCCTCCCACATGTGTATATACACACAATCCCCTCTTGTTTCTGTGCTGATGGATGATCAAAGGCACAGTAAGTGCCTATTATTAAATCAGAAACAATATGAATTTGTAAATGTACATTTAAAATTGTAACAGTGAAAGGATGTAAGAATTTGATAAAACTGTAAAGGAACTGTGGGCTTTTTTATCACCATTAATGATCATGTACTGTACGGTTAGCACATGAATTGAATTAAGAATGTGTCTGATACCAGTCTTCAAATTCTGATAAAAATGGCATTAATGCCATTGTCAGCAAGGCTAGTTAGTATATCTGTTACCACTTTGCATATTTTTGAGTCAGTTTGCTCTTTATTAAAAGCAAACATGCTCAAGCATGGAATTTTCCATTTAAAAATAGGTTTTCTTTTTTAATAAAATTTAAAAATTAAATTGTTAATTTAGTCATTTTTATTTTAAGTCTGGTCTTGAAAATTAGTAAATTATGAAAAATAATGAAGTTTGTAGCTTCAGGCACTTTTTTCTTTCTATGGTGGAAGTAAAAAAGGGGGTTTTTTTGGATGTTTTTTCATTTTCAGCTGACAGGTTGCAGGACTTCGTATTTTGAAGAAATAACACAATTAAGACCTAATCATTTTGGTTAGGAAAACAAATCTGTGCATATGCCTGAAGGGCTAGGGCATGGCAGTTATTTCAGTGCCATCCATAGTTGTGGTGCAGTGCCTTGTGCACAGGGTGTGTGCACTTTGAACAACCATTTATATATACTGCTATAGATTGTTTTCCCTGTGTTTACTGCACCCCCCTTCCATGAGCCTATGTAAAAGGGCTTACTATAAATGAGAATAAGACCCATTATGCTTTGTACCTCCCATTAGGCTTCTCTCAACAACACAACATGGTATGATGTAGTCTTAGGGCCAAATTCTACTACCCTTACTTATTTGACTAATTCTCTGACTTTGCTGGGCTTGCAGAGGGTGTTGGTCAAGGCAGAATTTGACATGGCAAGATTATAAAGCTTCTTTTGGGGGAAGTAAAATTGGTTCTTTTCTTCTATTTTACAGTTAACTGTAAAATTTAAATTGTGTTTTAATTATTAAGCCCCTAAATCATCATACATCCTATGTGACTACACTAGGTTTTCCAGAAGACTAAATGTGTGGTGGCAAGTAGTGAGGCAACTACCTGCTGCATGCACGATCAAAGGGAATAGTCCATGGCTGTCACTAGCTCTGCCCACTGTTACTATGACATGGCTTGGCTCTGTAAGAAAATGGGGGTGGAGTCACTCAAAATGGGCAGGGTTATGCATATGAGGGCATGTCTACAGACCCTAAACCAGTATCAGGTAGTAGCACATATGCCACAGATATTCTAGCCTGCACTGCCCGCACAGCTCTAACAGTTTGACAGTCATGTTCAAGCAGGAATGCGACAGCCCGCACAGAATGTGATGTTCAATTCATCCGTAGCATCTTCCTAGAAACAGAGAGATGACCCCAAAGATACCACTAGCACATCTCCAGTCACACTGATGAGATAAGTTTCAGAGTAGCAGCCGTGTTAGTCTGTAACGCGATGCTCTCTCAAGGCTGTATTGTACAAGCAAATTGATTTTACCAGGAAGTTTGGTATGTGTAGGCTTCATCAGCTTGTGATGCAATACTCTGTCTCTTTGATATTCTCAGGGATGTGCAGTAGTCACTCTCACTCCTTATGTACCCAGGGACCAATTTGAGATTTGGCTTATGCTACTGCAGGAGCAGCCTGTGTGATCACTCATTGTAGCAGTGCTCTGCATGCCATGTAATGTTAAGTTATAGTTTTGCCCTGTATATTTAAATGTTAATAAAATAGTCATCAGCAATTCATTGCAACTAAATGCAAATGTACTGGCATCCTGGTTTGAGGAGACAGCTACCTTTAATTACTTACACTTGGTATTTTAACTGTCTTTCTATTATATTGCACTTTTAACTGAAGTATCTGAGTACTTGACAAAGAATTGTCCCTTCACCCATAAAAGTCAGAGATGTAATTTTCCAATTACTTGTCTCATGTCAGCATGCTAAATGGCAATGTTTCTGTTATTTTAAAATTTCTTTCCTCCCAATTTTGTCTTCTCTCCTCTCTCCTCCAACTACCTCTTTCTCTTTCCTCTCTCCCTTTTTAGCTTCTCTTGGGTGTGAATGATAGGGGGCTTTTTGGGTGTTTGTTGTTTATTCCATATTGGAAAGATATATTGTGTAATTGACTAAAGATATATTGTGTATTGACTAAAGATGTGCAAATTGTAACAGTTTGCAATTACCATGCTGCCCCCAAGTGGTAGACATAATAAATCTGTGCTAACACTAAGCTGTTTGTGTTATACACATTGATTATTATGTGATTAATACAATACTGTACAATTAGTGGATAATGAAATTGAGGGGGAGAGTATTATAGTTATATTTTAGCTTATTACCCATGGATGCGGGCTAGCCAGTTGAAGCTTAGTGCTAATAATAATCCTGAGGTAATGTTAGTGGATAGAGAAGCAATTGGAGGAGTTATCAAGAATTATATTCTTCTGACTGATTGTGCTACCATGTGCTAAGCAGGTTCACAATATAGGGTTCTTAGATTGTGTGGTGCTCCTGGATGTTCAGGTAGCAGCTGTGAATAAGCATTTTAACTGTACATGTGAGAAGAGTGTGACTGTTTCTCTCAAATGTGGATCTGGCTATCTATTATTTTGTTACCTCAAAACTATGCTGCTTCAATACCTATTATTTGGGACTAGCTGGAATAATTGTGGAATGTGGTGACTCGTTTATGAAGAATTGCTTCTTGAAGGGAGCACATTAAACCTGTTCTCTAATGAGTAGCCCAACTCACATCTGGAAGATTGCAGATCCAACACGACTAATTTATCTAATGTATATAACTTACTTACCTGCCTGGCCTTCAGACTGTACTATCTGAGCACCTAGCAGTCATTAATGGATTTTCACCTCACAGCACCCCTTTAAAATAGGGAAGTATTATCTCCGTTTTACAGATGGAGGGCTGGGGCACAGGGTAGATTAAGTGACTTGTCCAAGCTCTCACAGAAAGTTTGAAGCCAGGTCCTCCTGAGTTCCACTATATGTCCTATTCAGTAGACATGTATATGGAAAGGATTTTATTAATAGAGTCCACTAACATCATTCAGTTTTCATAAAACCAGAAAAAATAATTTTCTTTGTTACATATGAAATCAATAAGTATTATAACAGTTCAGTTTGACTAGATTTTATATAGCTTAATTTCTGTGTTTTAAAAGAAGCTACCAGATTTTCCTTCCTGCCAAAAAATGAGTTGGTTTAATAGCAGGCCGTCCCTCACTGGTTGTCAAAGTATGGGAAGAAAGCTGATTAAACAAATGTTCAGAAACTTACTTTTTACAAGTATATGAATGTTTGTGGTGGTTAGAAAGACCTAATTTATGTACAATTATATTCCAGGTTATAATGTTGTAGTAAAAATTCCCATGGGAGCAACAAACATTGACATTCGTCAGCACAGTTATTCAGGAAAACCAGAAGATGACAACTACCTTGGTAAAGGTTTCCAGTAAACAACAACTTATAGATGGTTTGTGTGTACTTTCCCAAAGGTCTACTGCAGACATAAAATATAAGAAGTCCGATAAAGTCCTCAGAGCAATTGTGTAATTATAATTTACCATCACCTGGGTTGCCTGGTTCCCTCTGCAGAAGTTACACAAGTGTAATTTCATCTGGAAAAAAACCAAGAACTTTAATAGGTTTTCGGGATTCAGAGATTCTCTTTCTGGAAGGGACCACTGTGATAATCTAGTCTGATCTGAATAACACAGGCCATAGAACTTCCCCAAAATAATTCCTAGATCATATCTTTTAGGAAAACAGTTTTGATTTAAAAATTGTTGGTGAAGGAGAATCCACCATGACCATTGGTAAATTGTTCCAGTGGTTAATTACCCTCACTGTCAAAAATTTATGCCTTATTTGCTGTCTGAATTTGTCTAGTTTTTCACTTCCAGGCAGTGGATTGTGTTATGTTTTTCTCTGCTAGAATGAAGAGAGCTTTATTAAATACCCATTCCTCATGTAGGTACTTATACACTGTAATCAAGTCACCCATGAACATTTTCTTCTTTAAGCTAAATAGTTTGAGCTCCTTGAGTCTATCACTGTAAGACATGCTTTCTAGTCCTTTGGTCATTCTTGTGGCTCTTCTCTGAACCCTCTCCAATTTATCAGCTTTCTTCTTGAATTGTGGACCCCAGAACTAGATAAAGTATCCTAGCACTAGTTGTACCAGTACCAAATGCAGAGGTAAAATAACCTTTCTACTCCTTCTTGAGATTCTCCTGTTTATGCATTCCAGGGTTGCATTAGCTCTTTTGATGACAGCTTCGCACCGGGAGCTCACATTCAGCTAATTATCCACTATGACCTCCAAATCTTTTTTCAGAGTCATTGCTTTCCAAGAGAAAGTCCTGCATCCTATAAGTATAGCCTACATACTTTACTCCTAGGTGTATGCATTTACAGTTAGACATATTAAAATGCATATTGTTTGCTTGCATCCAGTTTACCAAGTGATCCAATTTGCTATGAATCAGTGACCTGTCCTCTTCATTATTTAACATTCCCCCAATTTATGTCACCTGCAGACTTTATCAGTGATTATTTTATGTTTTTGTCTAGGTCATTGGTAAAAATGTTAAATAGTGTAGGGCCAAGAACATATACCTGTGGGACTCACTGGAACAAACCCGCTCAATGACGATTCCCTGTTTATACTTGCATTTTGAGACCTACCAGTTAGACAGTTTGTAATTAATTTTATGTGTGTCATGTTAATTTTATATTATTCTGGGTTTTTTTAATCAAAATGTTGTTTAGTACCAAATCAAATTAGAGCAGGTATTGGGATTTTTTAAAACGCATATTTGTTGAAAACATACCATTTATTTATAAGTTGAAATCTGTTATATCCAAACTACATAGTTATTTAATATGATGTAAAGTGGAAGAACGAGATTTGGACAGAGTAGAATTGTTGTAGAAAACATTTATTTTCAATTGTGTTATGACATTTTGCAGTTAAATGTTTCATTAATTTTAGAGAGACAAAGTAGCTGAGGTAATATCTTTTATTTGACCAACTTCTGTTGATGAAAGAGACAAGCTTTTGAGCTTACACATTTCAAGCACATTTCAGAGCTTTTTGTCAGAATGTTAAGCATGCACAGAGAGCAAGCTCAGATGGTCACCTATACATACATTACACATACATTCTATCCATGAATGAAAACTACTAGGAGAAAAGAAGGATAGTTTTCTAAAAGCCTATCTTACAATATTAAAATATATCATGTAATGCTAGAATGCACATTTCAGTCTTGCCAATGAAGGCCTAGGACTTACCCAATTTTAACCATGTTACTGAATAGAACTATAGCCCTGTAGAATACAAGACTGTAGAACAATTCAGTAATACAAACTGTTCCCAGGTATACTGACAGGACCAAATCATTTTTAAAATATTTCTGGTATTACTACGCTGTTGTAATCAGGTCCCCCAAATTTTAATAAAAAGAAAAGGAGTACTTGTGGCACCTTAGAGACTAACAAATTTATTAGAGCATAAGCTTTCGTGAGCTACAGCTCACTTCATCGGATGCATTTGGTGGAGAAAGCAGAGGAGAGATTTATATACACCATCATACATCATTTATATACATCGGAATGCATCCAATGAAGTGAGCTGTAGCTCACGAAAGCTTATGCTCTAATAAATTTGTTAGTCTCTAAGGTGCCACAAAATGCATCCGATGAAGTGAGCTGTAGCTCACGAAAGCTTATGCTCTAATAAATTTGTTAGTCTCTAAGGTGCCACAAGGTGTATATAAATCTCTCCTCTGCTTTTTCCACCAAATGCATCCGATGAAGTGAGCTGTAGCTCACGAAAGCTTATGCTCTAATAAATTTGTTAGTCTCTAAGGTGCCACAAGGTGTATATAAATCTCTCCTCTGCTTTTTCCACCAAATGCATCCGATGAAGTGAGCTGTAGCTCACGAAAGCTTATGCTCTAATAAATTTGTTAGTCTCTAAGGTGCCACAAGTACTCCTTTTCTTTTTGCGAATACAGACTAACACGGCTGCTACTCTGAAACCAAATTTTAATGATGTAGATAGATCCTACTGAATAGAAGTATGTTACTAATGGTATCAGTTCTTACTGATGTTTCCAAAGATGTTTGTCATAAATAAAAAAATACCAATTATCATAATGAATAACAAATGCAAACAAAATATAAAAATAGTATTAATGTTTATTATACCTTTTAATTGGGATAGATGTTTATTCCCAAATTTTTACTTTTAGCATTATCTGATACTCACGGGAATTTTATCCTGAATGGAAATTTTGTTGTAAGCATGTCTAAAAAAGAAATCGGTATACAAGGAGCCATTTTTGAGTACAGTGGTTCAAACAACACTGTAGAGCGAATTAACAGCACTGATCGACTAGAAGAAGAGTTAATTTTGCAGGTGAATTTTTTATGTTTTAATAAGTTTGTAAAGTTTATGTGTTTATATTTTTATAGTCGGGCCAATTTATTGAAAAAAGTATTATTTTTATATCTTTAAAGGTATTGTGTGTAGGGAATTTGTACAATCCTGATGTGCGTTATTCATTCAGTATCCCTATAGAAGAGAGAAGTGATCTGTTTACCTGGGAGCCATATGGTCCCTGGCAAGAGTGCAGCAAAATGTGCCAAGGTATTGTGAATTCTTTTTGAAATCAGAATTCTGTTTATGATGTTATTTCATGTGATGTTATATGCAAATTCAGAAGTATTTAATATCATGTCACATCATGCATCTCAACCTGTGTATGCCCAAATGTGGCACGTAATTTGGGATAAAGTCCTGAAAACCAGGTACACCAATAAATGCAGGAAACTTTAAATGGTGAGGGATTCATTTCGTTGGTGTAAATAGAGTTCTGTATCTTCTATTCTGGATTCTGAAAATAATTTAAATGTAATGTCAATAATTTTCAACTGTACAAGTGTAAAATTTGCATTAAATTATAGGTAATTTAAATTTAGAGATTAAAATGAGAGATACTGAAATTAAGGTACATGTAAGATATGTGTCATCCAGAAAAGTGTGACAACATGGATTGGGTTCATCAAGGGATTATTTCTATTAGTCCTATTTAGTTTAAAATTTTATATAGAGAGAAAGGTATTTTATTTTATTTTAACATTTTCACAATAGTTCTAGCAGTAATAATTGAATTTCTATATTTATGGAAGCAGTTTGACTCAAAAATGGTTACATTATATAATCTCATAAAAGACTAGCCACTTGCCTTACAAGAATCTGATTGATACGGCTAGTGCTCTTGCTTGACATGAACTAAGCCAGAGCGCCAACAAAAGGAGCCATTTGTATGTTTTCTAAACCTTAGCTGAATCTCCTAAAAGTCAGAGAAAGCTCAGTAAAATTTTTCAGTTGAAGAAACCTATCACAGTGGATTAAGCTTCATCTCCAAGCTTGTTATGAATAATCAGGAGGTCCACACAATAGACATTGCAGAGGATAACAAAAAGCTATGTTTCATCTGCATATGCATGGCATTTGAATCCATGATGTCTCGCTGCTGCGTGTAGATGTTGCATAGAACTAAAGAGAGAATTGATCCCTTTGGATATGGCTACACTGTAAAGAAAAACCCGCAGCAACGAGTCTCAGAGCCCAGGTCAGGCTGCAGCTCAGGCTGTGGGGCTAAAAATAGCCGTGTACATGTTCTTGCTGGAGCCCAGGCTCTGAGACCTTACCCCCTCACTATGTGTCAGAGCCCAGGCCCTTAACCTAAGCAGGAATGTCTACATTGCTATTTGTAACCCAACAGTTAAGCACAAGTCTGAGTCAATTGACTGGGCTGTGAGACTCATCACTGTGGGTTTTAATTTGCAGTGTAGATGTATGTCATGGCTAAGGCTACAATTTAGTCATAGGTATTCTTAGTAAAAGTCATGGATAGGTCATGGGCAATAAACAAAAATTCATGGCCCATGACCTGCCCATGACTTGAACGAAAAATACCCCTAACTAAATCTTAGCTGCTGCGCCCCACTCCCCCCCACAGCTGTTCCCGCTGTGACTTCCGCGACCTCCTTGAAAAGACACGGAGCCCTAATCATGGCACTTCACAGGTGGAGAGGCAGTTTCTCATTGCTACCCTTTGGGTGATTCCCTCCAGGAATTGCATTCTCCTAGACTCCTGCTTCCTCTTTTAGGCAGGACAGCAGGTTCACATGATTGATAGTACTGCTGTAGAGATCCAGGAGTATGAGATTGGATGTCTGCCTTCCATCTGTTGACATCAAGAGATAATCCATCAGTGCCATTAATGCTGTTTCCATTTCATGTCCTGGCCTCTATCCAGATTATGCTATGTCTAGGATGTTGGCTGCAGCTAGATGAGTTTGAAAGCCGCTTTTGGGTAGCTTCTCTGTGAGCTTTCTCAGGAGTGGAAAGTTTGATATGGTGTGGTAGTTAGTCAGTTCTGAGATACTGCCACGTGGATTTCTTCATTATCAGTATGACTGTTGTATGTCTGAAAGAATAAGGGACATTGGTCCTTTCAGTCAGGAGGGGTATTAGTTGCTTGTGACTCTTTTTCACGAACCAGGAAGGGCCTGGATTAGACTCACAAGTTTTTGGCTGAGTCTCCTTCAGAATGTTCTATAGTTGTGGAGTGAATGGGCTGAATTTAAGGAGCAGAAGTGCTGTTTACTGTCTGGCAAAGAGATATTAGCTACATGAAGCCTAAGAGACTTCCTGAATATGTGTGATCTTTTTATGAAGTGTTTGGTGCTAAGTTCTGCTTTGGACTGTAGGTGGTCAGAATTGATGGTGCCGTTTACCACCTTGAATACCTCATTTGGGTGAAATTTGGCAGCTTCTGCAGAGATAAAAAGAAAAGTTCTCTTGGCCTTTTGGCAATTTGGGGGCCAGAATGTTGATAGCTGTCCTCATGCTATAGTTATCATACCTCTCCAGATTCTCAACTCCTTGCCTGTAGGTGGAGTACTGTGGTCTTTTAACATACTTTGGAATTTGATAGGGTTGATCAGCTAGGATTGTGGGTATTTCTAGTTGCCTGGAAGTAAGCAGTGCTCTGGCCACTGCCTTAATCAGGTGATGCTGATGCAGTAGCTGGATTGTGTTGTCTTCTACATCAAGATAAGAACTGATAGGGAATTTTTTTGACTAAGCATTTTTGTCAGAAAATGCTGATTTGTCAAAACCTAAGCTTCTTATGGAACTGTGGCTGTTTCAATGAAACTGTCTTTGGGAAGGCTTCTCAGGTCCAGGCTGGAGTTTTTGGTCAAAAGGAGAGAGTGAGCAACTCCAGATAGGTACCTGGGAACCAGTTTCAGGAGCTTGAAGCTGGGTCTTCCATATCTCAGGTGAGTTCCCTAACTACTGGAGTATTGGTTATTCCGGGCTAAGGAGTTCTCTCTCGCTCTCTCTGTTCCTCTCTCAGGTTGTTCCCTTTTTTTTGTGAAAAAAAATTCAGGTTTGTTCTGATGAGAAACAAAAGTAAATTCTGAAACCTCAAAATTTCTCACAAAATGGAATTCTTGTTTGTTGGCCAACCCTAATCAACATCTTTTGAACACCAGCTTTAGGGTGTGACCAGCTGTGTGGGTTGGACCAGCGATGACTTGTGAGACTCCTAGGGAGGCAAATGGAGAGAGATGAATTTTTGTCTCATGTATGTTAGCTTTCCTATTCTGTGTAATTATTTTGAGAAACACAAATGAATATTTAATTAGAGAAAATATGTAGCTAATTTTAAAATAAACAAAAATGGCAATAAATAATCAAAAACACTTTTTTCTTAGCTCTTTAAACTTTTCCAAATGTTTTGTTCAAGGTCTTCGTAGAAGAAAAGTTACATGCATACGTAAGAGCGATCACTTGGTAGTGTCTGACCAAAGATGTGAAAATATACCTCCTCTACCAGCAGTCTCTGAAAAGTGCAATACAGAGTGTGAATTAAGGTAAAAAGATGTTTTTATGAAAAGGCTCTTTTAACACTTAACTATTTTGTAACTGTAGATCTAAACAAAGTATTATACACAGGTGAGCTTCCAGCCTTTTAAAAAAAGAGAATGAGTTGATTGCATGGAGTCACACTCTGGATTTACACTTGTGAAACTAAGAAATATTGTATTTATTTTGGTTCTTGGTTGAGGGCCTGAATTTCACCTCCCCAGCATCCAAAATACTCTGACTTTACTGAATTTCACCAAGAATTATACTCTCAATAGGAAATCATTTGGGGCCCAGTCTTCTATTGCTGGTGCACCAGGAATACCCAGGTTGCAGTATTCAAATAATACAGGGTTAGAATCATGGATTGAGATTTTCAAAATCACCCAAGGGATTTAGACACAAGTTTTGTTAATTAAAAAAACAGTCTAGAAGTCTTTCGGGGTATGTCTATACAGCATTATGGAGCAAGCAGGAGTGAGCCTGCCAGTCTGGGTCAATAAACTTGGGCTAGCAGGGCTAGTACTAACGCTCTAAAAAGAGCTGTACAGAGATAGCACTTTGACGTTGTGGCTTGGGCTGGAGCTCAAGCTCGGAAGTCCATCCTTCTCCCTAGACTTCAGCGGCTGAGCTCCAGCCCGAGCCACAATGTGTAAAACGCTGTCTATGCAGCTATTTTTAGAGCACTAGTACAATCCCTGCTAGACGGAGTCTGTCAACCTGGGCTGGGAGGCTCTCTCCCGCTCATTCCAAAATGCTGTGTAAGCAAACCCTCAGTTTGTGTGTTTAAATCCCCATGACAGTTTTGAAAATTTCAATCCTTATGTTTACTTCCAATTTATTTAATCTGTTGCCTAAAATCGATTTTATGCTGCATTCCTCACTATAGTATCTGAGTGCTTAATGCATTTATTTTGTATTTATTAAAATATATTTAGTTTTATATAACAGTTTATACTTGTAGGTGGCATAATATTGGCAAAAGTGAGTGCACATCACGGTGTGGCCCAGGGTATCGGTCTTTAGACATCCACTGCATGAAGTACTCTGTTTCAAAAGGACTGAGTGTTCCAGTGGATGATAAATACTGCGCTGATCAGCAGAAACCACCAATCAGAGAACCCTGTCATGGTGACTGTCTGTTAACAAGCTGGCACTACACGGAATGGTCAGAGGTACAAATTCAAACCCTTGTGATTGTACGATTGCAGTTCTTCTGATTAGTGCTCATACTAGATTTTGATTTTTTTCTGGTAGTAATTTGCTCTGATTTTTAAGTAACCGAAAGAAAAATATCTTCGGAAAATCTGAGTTGTTATAGGGGAACTGGTAGCAAACCCTATCTTTAGGTTTCCTAACACTGTCTATTTTAAAAGATTATTGAAACTTTTTTTAATAGAAGTTCTAACACCTTGATTGTTTGAAGCTGACCTTTGAAATTCAGCAGAAAGAAGAGCATTTTCTTTGTCCCAGTTTCATTTCCATTCTGGTTTAGTTGAGTTATAAACAGTTTAAAAATTGCCATTTTGCTTCTCTTGCTTTCATTCTTCAGGAAAATCGTGGCAGGATGCCAAATCACTGAACACAACCGCATCATCACAGCACCAGCACAAACTACATTAGAAACAAGTGGGAGCTGCCAGAGCAGCTGTAGTGCTGGAGTCTTCCCAATCCATACCCAATGAATGTGATACATAGCCCCAGTGTCACATCCTCCTCTAAGCAGGCATCACAAAGGGCAAGAGCTCCCCTAGCTCCCAATGCAGGTGGGGGCGGGGGAAAGAGCTGGACTGATCTTCATCTGTAACCCCTCTGAACCCAGCATATGGCTTCAGAAACCCATCCTCCCCATCCCCTAGGGCAGGTGCTGCTCACTTCCTCTGGAGAGAGAGGCAAGAGAGAGAGCCAGACCAGGCCAGTCTCCCGTAAGAACTCCTTAGACCTACCCTAGGCTAGGCTTCTCCAATAACTCCTTTAGTATGAGTGATACTTTAACATTACCAGTAAATGAACTCTCATTTATATTCACATTTTTGTTGCTGGAGAAACACTAATGAATCATTGGACTGGCATATCCTTGAATTGGGCATTGGTTAGAAAACAAGAAGAAGAAAAAAAGACCTACCACATGACATCAGTAATTTATTTCCCCTTCTGGGATAACAGCCTTCTCCTTCTGCCAGCTAATGTAATTAGTTTTGTAGCTCAAGTGCTAACAGTTTGTGATATAGCGATGCTGAATGTTCAGTATTCAAACCCTGCTGATGATGTAGAGTGGCAGGGGTGTTGTTATACTCATGTAAGATTATTTTTTTTAACTTTTTACATTTTAAAAATACTTTAGAAATTACACACACAAATTATGTTTAAAGAAAATTATTTTGATGGCAAAGTCATGCACTTGAAAGTTAGGAAATGCCAGAATTAAGGTTGTCCTTGCAACTGTAATTCTGCCTCCTTGTGTATATGCATTATGTTAGTCTTTAATTGCATGATCATATACTATTTTTTCCACAGAATCCCTGCATCATTCAATACACAGGATGGATGCAAGAGGTTGGGACAATCATAAATCTGGCATTTCCTAACTTGGAAGTGCTTTATTTTGTAACTTAAATTGCTTTCTATTAACATAATGTTTTATATGTATTTTAAGAAGATAAGGTATAAAGTTGCAGCCTTTTTGATTAGTTTATGAACTATATCATGGAGCTAAACAGCAAAGGAACAAATTTATCTCTGAGATATTTATTGGAAGTCTATAGAGTTACACCAGGGATAAATTTGGCCAAATGGATCTATTTTTAATGTAGCTTGAATTGGTCTTTGTTACAGTATATTTCTTGTGCTCTGTTTTACTTTTTTCTATATTCCAGTGTTCCAGGAGCTGTGAGAGAGGCATAAGAACGAGAGAAGCTTTTTGTATGAACAACTTTGGTCGTCGGCTAGCTGATAGAGAATGTCATGAGCTTCCAAGGATTGTAACGCAGAACTGTAATGAGTTTTTATGTCCAAACTGGGCTACTAGTGATTGGAGTGAGGTAACACTAATCACGCAAAACTTCAGGCTCCTTTGATATTATTATACTACTTTAAAAATTACTTTAAATGTAAGCAGTACTTTTTAAATGTTCACAGTTTTGGCTTTACTAGTTATTTTCATTGTACATTAAATATAGCATATTCTAATGCTAGAATTTTGCAAAGCTCTCCTGATAGCTTGCTTGATGTCTTGTGAAAAACTTACCAGTAATTCAGTTTTTCCTGGAAATATTATTGCAAGACTGAGGGTTCTTACAGGGATATTATCTAATATCTTACCACTAATTTTTGTGAAGTAATAAAAACTATGCAATCAAGCAAAGAACATTTATTATTTATATTTTCATGTAGATTATACTGGCTTTCTCTGAATTAGGAATGGGCTAAACATGTTTCCTCTGGAAGTTAAGGCATATATTTTTCATAATTTTGATAAGTATACGTTTTATGATACTTTAATTTAATATTAATGAGTAAATTAACTTTAATTTGTATTCACATTTTTATAGCTGGGGAAATGTTTATAGATCATTGGACTGGTATATCCTTGAACTGGAAACTGGTTAGCAAGCAAGAAAATAAAGAATTGGTTGTATTAAACTATAAAAATGTTTTTGTGATTAGCTGTATATTAACTGAAGTCCAACAAATAACTGGAAAAGATGAAACTATTCATTGATATTTCATACTTTTTATCAGCTGACAAATTTAATGTTATCACTCTGCAGTGTCCTGTGACATGTGGGAAGGGAATGAGGCATCGACAAGTATGGTGTCAACTGAATGATGAAAAACTGAGAGAGAACTTCTGTAATCCAAACTCTAGACCAGAATCAGTAAGATCATGTGAACTTCATGAATGTGCATCTTGGCAAGTAGGACCATGGGGATCAGTGAGTACATATGCATTTTTGCTTTTTTCATCTATTCCAGACTTTTGAATGATCATGCAACAACAAAGTTTTAAAATATTTTCTGTTGGAATATAATTGCTAAGGTTGTAAGATTCTGTCACACTTCAGCATGTTTTATGTGTGTTGAGTAAAAAGTGTTGCTAACCTAAAATTAATGAAAGTAGGTGCAATTCCCAGAGCAATCATATTGGTGGTAAATGTCTAGCCAGTCATTTCTAGACAAATCTGTACTTCTAGAGGCAGCCTTGATTTAAAATATAAGACTATATATGCCAAGCTAATGATACTGTTAAGAATCTCTGGCTGCTTAATATAATATAGAATCTTTAGGAAAAATGCACAGTTTATTTATTTTAATTAAAATAAGTGTATTTACAATTCAGGAGTGTGCTTTGTTTCTAAAGGCATATATCCGGTATACATCCAATATACCGCAAAATTCCAAAATAGGATGTATTCGTTTGAAAGAGGGATATTTCTAGTAAAGTAGTTGAAAAATAGTTCAAAAGAAGATTCCTTAATTTGATGGAGCCCTGTCTGAATAATCAAACCAGCATTGTTTTCAGGTTATTCACAAGAAGTCTCTGATATTCAGTGAGAACTTGCAGCTAGGGAGCTGGAAAACATATGATAATATTTCTTTTACCTGTAAGATGCAGAGACCTTGTGGAGAAGAGGCCTATAAGCACATTCTTGAATTATACTTTTCACTTCTATAGAACTTTTCATCAATCTAATCTATCTAATCTCTCTCCATCCAAGGAAGAATTCCTCAAATTTAGTGTAGTGCTGGGAGTCTGCAGAGCAATTGCTAATGATCTGTCACCGGTGCTGGTTTCTCTTCATTTCCAGAAGCTAAATTGCATTAAAATGAGCTCAAAATCCATTAAATACTTTCATAATATTACTTTTCCATGTAAGCAGTTGCTGTACTTGGCATTTCTGATACAACACCTACAAGAAATTTGCCAAATTAGAAATCCATGAAATAACAACAAAACAAAACTCTCCATCCTTATTACTCCAAATTCCATGCATTGGCATCTACTGATAAACTGCAATTTTTACTGTCAACTTCTTACTTAACAACATGTGCATATTTCTTAGAATACAGGATTTTTTTTTGATAACTCAGAGTCCTGAAAGCGTAGATAATGAAATAAAAACTTTGAGCAAAAGAACAGCTTTAATAGCCTCTACAACAGTGGTGGGCAACCTGCAGCCCATCAGGTAATCCATTGGCAGGCCGCGAGACAATTTGTTTACATTGACCTTCTGCAGGCACAGCCTCCCGCAGCTCCCAGTGGCCATGGTTCACCGTTCCCGGCCAATGGGAGCTGCGGAAAGCATGTGGGCTGCAGGTTGCCCACCACTGATCTATACTGATTTGACTTTTCACTTCAATCCCTACAATGTTTATCACACTGGAAGCTTATTTCACTGGACAGTTTATTCCTAGTACAGCAAGTTAATACTGCTTGGTGTACAATGGATCTTAAACAAAAATTTTGAAGCTATAAAAACCCAAATGTTTTGATATGATCCTGAAATAATTTCTTGGGACACTAGATGAAAAACCACAATGTATGGTCACTCTGCCTAAGGCCAGCATAGACAGCCCTGGAGGATTCCTAGGGGTATGCTTGGGGTGGCATATATCCATTGTGGCTTTTAAATGACGAGGACATCCCTGTGTCTTGTAATCTCTGAATGCTGTAATGGCCTCTGGAGCTGCTGCCTGCCTGTGTAAATTAGAACATCCTGAGGGCTGCTCTGATCTATGTCTGGAGCAGTCTGAAGCCTGGATGTTATCAGGATTAGAGAAGCACAAAGGGTGTTTTTGCATATTCTAATACCGCTGCTTTTCTTTTTTGTCCTAGAGAGAGAGGTTGGGGTTGGATGGGTGAGGTTTGATATCCAGTGGGATCTCAAAGGGGCACTTCCTGTGACTTGAGTAATGTTTGGAGGGGACATGATTGTAGATAAAGATGGTTATCAGGGATATAAATTTACTGTATTTGCATTAGCCATAGTTGTTGAGCAGGCCAATTGCTGTAAAATGATTTTCAGAGTTTTAGACAAGCAGTTCTCTGAAAATAGATTAAATAATGCTAATTGTGCATAAAATGGCAAGTTATGTGTAACTTTCCATTTGTAGATGCATTGAATACAATTATTGGTATGTTTCAGAGTAGCAGCCGTGTTAGTCTGTATTCGCAAAAAGAAAAGGAGTACCCGTGGCACCTTAGAGACTAACAAATTTATTAGAGCATAAGCTTTCGTGAGCTACAGCTCACTTCATCGGATGCATTTGGTGGAAAAAACAGAGGAGAGATTTATATATACACACACACACACAGAGAACATGAAACAATGGGTTTATCATACACACTGTAAGGAGAGTGATCACTTAAGATAAGCCATCACCAGCAGCAGGGGGGGGAAGGAGGGAAAACCTTTCATGGTGACAAGCAAGGTAGGCTAATTCCAGCAGTTATCAAGAATATCAGAGGAAGAGTGGGGGGTGAGGTGGGGTGGGGGGGAGAAATACCATGGGGAAATAGTTTTACTTTGTGTAATGACTCATCCATTCCCAGTCCCTATTCAAGCCTAAGTTAATTGTATCCAGTTTGCAAATTAATTCCAATTCAGCAGTCTCTCGTTGGAGTCTGTTTTTGAAGCTTTTTTGTTGAAGGATAGCCATTCTTAGGTCTGTAATCGAGTGACCAGAGAGATTGAAGTGTTCTCCAACTGGTTTTTGAATGTTATAATTCTTGACGTCTGATTTGTGTCCATTCATTCTTTTACGTAGAGACTGTCCAGTTTGGCCAATGTACATGGCAGAGGGGCATTGCTGGCACATGATGGCATATATCACATTGGTAGATGTGCAGGTGAACGAGCCTCTGATAGTGTGGCTGATGTGATTAGACCCTATGATGGTGTCCCCTGAATAGATATGTGGACAGAGTTGGCAACGGGCTTTGTTGCAAGGATAGGTTCCTGGGTTAGTGGTTCTGTTGTGTGGTGTGTGGTTGCTGGTGAGTATTTGCTTCAGATTGGGGGGCTGTCTGTAAGCAAGGACTGGCCTGTCTCCCAAGATCTGTGAGAGTGATGGGTCGTCCTTCAGGATAGGTTGTAGATCCCTGATGATGCGTTGGAGTGGTTTTAGTTGGGGGCTGAAGGTGATGGCTAGTGGCGTTCTGTTGTTTTCTTTGTTGGGCCTGTCCTGTAGTAGGTGACTTCTGGGTACTCTTCTGGCTCTGTCAATCTGTTTCTTCACTTCAGCAGGTGGGTATTGTAGTTGTAGGAATGCATGATAGAGATCTTGTAGGTGTTTGTCTCTGTCTGAGGGGTTGGAGCAAATGCGGTTATATCGTAGAGCTTGGCTGTAGACAATGGATCGTGTGGTATGATCTGGATGAAAGCTAGAGGCATGTAGGTAGGAATAGCGGTCAGTAGGTTTCCGATATAGGGTGGTGTTTATGTGACCATCGCTTATTAGCACCGTAGTGTCCAGGAAGTGGATCTCTTGTGTGGACTGGTCCAGGCTGAGGTTGATGGTGGGATGGAAATTGTTGAAATCATGGTGGAATTCCTCAAGGGCTTCTTTTCCATGGGTCCAGATGATGAAGATGTCATCAATGTAGCGCAAGTAGAGTAGGGGCAGTAGGGGACGAGAGCTGAGGAAGCGTTGTTCTAAGTCAGCCATAAAAATGTTGGCATACTGTGGGGCCATGCGGGTACCCATCGCAGTGCCGCTGATTTGAAGGTATACATTGTTCCCAAATGTGAAATAGTTATGGGTGAGGACAAAGTCACAAAGTTCAGCCACCAGGTTAGCCGTGACATTATCGGGGATACTGTTCCTGACGGCTTGTAGTCCATCTTTGTGTGGAATGTTGGTGTAGAGGGCTTCTGCATCCATAGTGGCTAGGATGGTGTTTTTAGGAAGATCACCAATGGACTGTAGTTTCCTCCAGAAGTCAGTGGTGTCTCGAAGATAGCTGAGAGTGCTGGTAATGTAGGGCCTGAGGAGGGAGTCTACATAGCCAGACAATCCTGCTGTCAGGGTGCCAATGCATCAACCTCAGCCTGGACCACCCCCTGCTGCTGGTGATGGCTTATCTTAAGTGATCACTCTCCTTACAGTGTGTATGATAAACCCATTGTTTCATGTTCTCTGTGTGTGTATATCAATCTCCCCTCTGTTTTTTCCACCAAATGCATCCGATGAAGTGAGCTGTAGCTCACGAAAGCTTATGCTCTAATAAATTTGTTAATCTCTAAGGTGCCATAAGTACTCCTTTAATTATTGGTATGGTAATTAAGCATGTAAATTAGCTCCTGTGCAGTAATTATTCAGAATTATTATTCAATATTAAAGTTATTCCACCTGTTAAATTATCATTAGAATATTTTTAGAGCGAGAATAAATTTAAATTTATAAAAGGACTGTGCAAAAAAATTTTTCTAGATTATTACGTTCCTGTTCTTGTTACATGGATGTTGTTTAAAAATAGAAATTTTATCATTTTAAAATGATGACCAAGTTTTAAACTATTTGAAGCAACTAAAATTGTTGTCTTTAACAGTGTGCTGTGACATGTGGACGTGGATACCAAATGCGTGCAGTCAAATGTGTTACTGGTACTTATGGAGTTATTTTAGAGGATGACAGAGAGTGTAATGCTGCTACCCGTCCTAGAGACAGTCAAGTAAGTCAAACAAATGCATTTCAAGCGAACAATTGTTTGTTTTTTTATTTAAATAAACCCAATTATATAAATGTAGCCTCATTGCCATTTGCGGGGAGGGGCCTTCAGAGAAGCATCTCACAGTAGCCTAGAGCTGGGAATATTATACTGAAACCAAGTGTTCATACTGTGTACTTCAAATCTGGATAGTGGAGGCTGAGCAAAAGAAAAGGCATTACGGGGCAGGAGCCTGACAGACATTCCTGGACAGCCAACCGCTCCCTGAATAGCCTGCACATGACTGGGACTGCCCAGACTTTTGCAGACAGTCAAAAGTACCTTTGATTAATAATAAAACGCTCCAGTGCATGGAGCAATATGCATAGGCTGACCACCTGCAGGCTGGGGCCAGACTCTGTTGTGGGATTCTGATCATGTTTAGTTAATAGAGGGGGAATATGACTACTTGTGGGAGGAATCTCTGAGGTTAATATATTTTAGTTGTATAAGCTGGTATAACTTGATTCACTGCCCTTTCCTTTTATTCCAGATTCCTATCCTTCCCTTTCTTTTAATTTTAATCCTATCCTTTCCCCTAATAAAGTGTTTCTTTGTTACACTCAATTGTTCTTTGATTACTTTTCATAATATAATGCAAATGTTCTGGAGTCCATAGGGGTTGTCTATTCATATGTACATCCAGCCACTGGATTAAGTACCCAGTACAGCTCCAGAACACCAGCAAGCTCCTAGGGCTGAGTCCAATCATCAGCCCATGGAACACAAAGAACATAGGGCTGATTGATTGTAACGTTGGCGAAAGAGTTTTTTAAGAGGAATCAGTGAATTAATTTGACTGCTGTTGGGGATCAGGCTGCTCCAGAAGAGGGCTACTTAAACAAGCCTTGCAAATGTATAAGCATGTAATAAGTGATTGAAATGTGGAAATAAAACTGCTGCTTCAAGTAATTGTCCCCACAGATTCAACTGTTGGTGCACATGCACCACATACAAAGGAGATCAGATTCTTCTGAATAATAGTGTCCGCTGAGACCATGCCTGTGCCCTGTAGCTGAGGGCATAAAGGACAGGGCAGCCACAACTCGTACTCGGTTTCTTCTTATTGCCCATGGTTGTGAGATAGATCATGTCTGCCTTCCTTCGTCTGAGCAAGTTAGCTAATACAGTTCTAACTACTAATAATGGAGAAGTTACTGCTAGTTACTTCATTATTAATTCATTGTTAATTAAGTGTTAGCCTTAAATAAGTTGTCTTTGTCCATAGGCTCAAAATAAACAAAACAAAAATCTACAGACTAAGGACTGTGTAGAGATAGGTTTTCCCCTTCCCCTCTCTACAAGGGTCATTGGAGTAGGAGGATTAGATCCTGGGTCTTCCACCTCTCAGAAGAATGCCCTACCCATCAGCTATGGAGTTTTTCTCTCTTTCAGGCCCAATGACTATTTAATATTTTATCCAAATTGTAATAGCTTCAGCAGGAGAATTGAAGGAGACCTGCACCAGAATATCCCATAGGCTAGTGATTAGGGCACTTATCTGAGAGGTAGCAACTCCTTATTCAGATCTTGTCTCATCAGGCAGAGTGGGGACTTGAGCTGGTGGTCTCCCATATCCTGCATGATCACCCTCACAGCTAGGCTAAAAAATATCAAAAGCTCCTGCTCCTAAAAGAAGCTCCTGCTCCTCCTCCTCCTGGCTGTTTTGTATGGAGTTAGGTGGTCTCTGAGCATGCCTACCAGATCAAGCCCCAGAGATGAGTTAGCGCCTGTCTTCCCCTAGTTCGTGGATCATGCTATTGCTTAGGCACCCAGATGCCAATAAGGCAGAGAAATAGGCACGTAGGGAACTTGTACTGCAAAAACTTAGGCAGCAGCTGAATGGAGGTTTTGTGAATACTAATGGTGCCTAAATCTGGTACTTTATGAATCTATCCTCAAAAGTGGAATCTGTATGGACAACACATCTTGAAGAACCATAATTAATATGGGGTAAATGTTATTTTAAACACCATTGAATAAGGCTATGGAAAAGTAGAGAACAGTGTTACTGAAAAATAGTGTTACCATAATATAATGGTGATTTGCTTTGCTTTTTACAGTTCTGAAAAATATGTTTAAAGTTTACATTGTTCTTTTTTGCAAAGGACTGTGAACTGCCTCCTTGTCTAGAAACCGAAAAATTATGGACGACATCGCTTCCTGTCATAGGGAAGGTGACTCAGTGGAGATATGGATCATGGACCCCAGTATGTAATATATTACAGTGGGCATAGTAGCTAATTATATAGTTAAGAAAGTTCCCATTCTGTCCCATTTTTCAGTGCTTAGAACTTAAAATTTTACCTTTTTGTCTGAAATTTTCTAGCTGAGTTCTCTCAAAAGAACTTTTGGGGGCAGTTGTGCAAAAATGATTCACCAGTTTTTAAGCATAGGGAGAGTGAAAATATATATTTTTCCCATTATAAAAGGATTATTGATGCCTTTGGTTTAAACAGCTGTACTGCTGAACAGTGGTGCGGTTAAAGTTGTAATTTTCCATATAAATAAACTTCATTGCAAAGAAGTGTCTGAGTACTCTGGTAAAAATTGGCTTTGATTTATCTGAGATATGAGCATTTGAAAAGATGCACTGATCCTGTGTATTTTTTTGTAAGTTCATAAAGTGTATAACTGAGACATGCTTGCACGTCTAATTTAGCTGTGCAGCGAAAAGTGTACTGAAATTGAGACCGGATTGAGATGATGCCTACTCAAAAAGCCTTTGACTCAATTCTTGGATAGTTTTTGAGATATGAACACATCAGGGAGGGCCTGATAGATTTATGCTGGTGTCAAAAACAGAGTAATGACATTGTAAATCAGTCCCTAAATATACTTTATCATTGTCAATGAAATTAGTCTTAGTATAAAATAATTGAAAAGTGTAGGAAGAAGCTACCTATAGATATCTAAACTGTAGAAAATAATAATAATAATTACGTGATAATGCAATCATATATTTTACAGACTACATCTTAACACATACACTCATGTGAAACAGTTAAGGTTGCACATCCAAACCCCATAGCCCTTCTGTGAGCTGCGCATGTCAGGCCCATCTACCAGTACTCTATCCTTCGTTCCCCAATAGCACAGCTCTGGCTCTTTGTGTTTAATTTATGGATTAAAACCTATATTAAATCATGTTAGTACTAAATATGCTTATGTTTGGAAGTTAATTTTGGATTTTTTGATCTAATAAAATATGATTAACATATATTGTTCTGCTTCATAGTGCTCTGCATCTTGTGGAAAAGGTAACCGTGCTCGCTATGTGAGTTGTAGGGATGCTCATGGTGGAGTTGCTGATGAATCACTCTGTACACACTTACCCAGACCAGCTGAGATTTCAAACTGTTTTAGTCCATGTGGAGAGTGGCAAGCTGGAAGTTGGTCACCCGTAAGTATTATTTTTGTTGTTGCTGGTGCATATTTATATTATGTTAGTGCCCAAAGGCTCTGATTAGAATTGGGTCTTCATTGTGCTAAGAGCTATGTAGAGGTATATGAAGAGATTATCCGTGCCCTGAAAAAAATAATTATACGTTTATTAATTTCAAAAGTAAATATGAATATCTTTAGTTATTGTTTTTTTTATGTTATGTTGTATCACAAGTGTTGGGTTAATTTTTGGTCAGTGCACAGTTACATGTGATAATGGAATAGCAACAAGACAAGTTGTCTGTGTCAACTACCATCAACAAATTGACGAGAATTACTGTGATCCTGAAAGCCGTCCTTCCAAAGAACAAGAGTGTAACATGCCACCATGCCTTCCAGTTTATCGTCATATTCCTAAAATGCATGACCATCCAAGCCATTTTCCAGAACTAGATTACCCTCCAATACACAGGGGCCATCACCCACCAGATAATGTAAATCAATGGAGTCATCCTTCTGTAGGAGGAAACCAGTGGAGAACAGGACCATGGGGAGCAGTAAGCAAACTACTAAAATGTATTTACTATGTTCATCATTCTGCATGCATTAGAGTTCTCTCTTATCTTTTTTAACATTTCTGAAAATGACATTGTAGTACAGTATCTATTTGGTAAGCTTAAATATACCTTTTTATTTGAAAAGCAATATGTTTAATCAAAAACAACTTATTTTGATTTTAAAATTTAGAACGTTTAGAACTTTAACAAAATTGTTTTTTGGGATTTGAAATTTATAGTTCAGTGCCAATTTCCAACTTTCTTATTTTCAAGTTCATTTAAGCAATATATTGTACATTGCAGTGTCTTCACAAGTAACAAAGATGTATATTTGCCTTTTGTTTTACTAGTGCTCTAGTACTTGTGCAGGTGGATTCCAGCGTCGGGTTGTAGTGTGTCAAGATGTGGATGGAATAAGTGCTAGTTATTGTGATGAGGCAACAAAGCCACCAGAGTCAAGACGCTGTGATTCTGGACACTGTCCTCGATGGAACTATGGGAGCTGGGGAGAAGTAAGATTATTTCACAATTTAAAAAAATATATTTGTGAACCTTTTAAGCATTTTTTTTAAAAAGTTAAAATAATTATTTAAGTATGTATGCAACAGAAACTCTTTTTTACTCGGTCTCAAAAGGATCAAACATTTTCAAACTCAAACAATTTTTATCTACCACTGTCTTCACAATGAATAAGCAATTTATTTGTTGAATGATTAATCCAGCCTCTGTGATACAGATTGCCTATAAAAGGGCATGTTGTTTCTCTTGATTACTGGCATCTGGTCACAATATCTATAAGCAGTAGATCAGTGAGGTCTCGCTAGTGGTTATAGCTTTGTCATGCTGCCTGACTCATGGCAATTATTCATTAGTCTAATTAGGAGTTATTGTAAAATTTCCTTAATTCAGTGCTCCACTCTAGTAGTGTCTTGAACCAGGAGAGCTTTAAGATTTTTTTTTTTTTCTAAAAAGATGTGTTGGGTGGGATAAGGGTTTACTCCAAAAATCATTGTCTAACACAGTTGTTCTCAAACTTTTACATTGGTGACCCCTTTCACACAGGAGACCTCTGAGTGTGACCCTCCTCCCCCTTATAAATTAAAAACACATTTTGATATTTATCTCTATTATAAATGCTGGAGGAGAAGTGGGGTTTGGGGGTGGAGACTGATAGCTCACAAACCCCATAATAACATAGCGACCCCCAGTTTGAAAACTCCTGGTCTAACAGCCACCATAAGAAAAGTGAATACAAGAAGGTGAAATAAAAGATTAATAGACTGTAAAGCCAGAAAGGGTCTCGTGATCATCTAGTCCGGCCGCCTGTATATCGTGGGCCATAGGACTTCCTTGAATTATCTCCTGTTTAAACTAGAGTACGGTAACTCCTTACTTAAAGTCATCCCGGTTAACGTTGTTTCATTGTTACATTGCTGATCAATTAGGGAACATGCTCATTTAAAGTTGTGCAATGCTCCCTTATAACATTGTTTGGCAGCCACCTGCTTTGTCCACTGCTTGCAGAAAGAGCAGCCCATTAGACCTAGCTGGTGGGGAACCAGGGTGGACCCAGCTCCGCTATCAGCTCCCCGCTCCCCTAAGTTCCCTGTGCAGCAGACGCCCAACAGGCTATCAATTGCCAGCAGTTCACCTGTCCCTTCCCACACTGCCATGTGCTGCTCCTGCCCTCTGCCTTGGAGCTGCTCTCCAGAGCCTCCTGCTTGCTAGGAGGGGGGAAGGAGAGGGAGGCTAATGTCAGGGTGTCCCCCTCCCCACTGCTGCTGCATCCTGCTTACCCCATCTCCATAGAGCAGGGGGACACATGACAGAGCTCAGGAGGGAGGGAGCTTCCTGGCAGCAGCTGCTGCAGCCTCAGCTTGCTGATTAACTTAACAAGGTACTGTACTTAAGAGTGGTGTCAGTGTACTTAAAGGGGAAATGCGCATCTCTCTCTCTCTCTCACAAGGTGTGTGTGTCTCTGTCTCTGTCTGCCATGCTGTCTCCCCTCCCTCCATTCCTGCTGCCTTGAAGAGTGTGAGGCTACATAAACGAGTTAACCCTTGAGGGCTCAGCCAATTGCTAGTTCATCATTTAGCAGGAAGGCATCCCCTGGGAAATATCCCACCCTCTGACTCCACCACCTCAGCCAAGCTTCACAATCATCATCGCTGTGTACAGTATTAAATTGTTTGTTTAAAACTTATACTGTTTGTGTGTGTGTATGTGTGTGTGTAGTCTTTTGTTGGCAAAAAAAAAATTTCCCTGGAACCTAACCCTCCCCCCATTTACATTAATTCTTATGGGGAAATTGGATTAGCTTAAAATCGTTTCGCTTAAAGTCACATTTTTCAGGAACATAACTACAACATTAAGTGAGGAGTTACTGTATATCTTTTCGAAAAAACATTGTATCTTCATTTAAAAATGTCCAGTGATCGAGAATCCATCATAACTCTTCATAAATTGTTCCAGTGGTTAATTATCCTCACTGTTAAAAATGTGCACCTTGTTTTTAGTCTGAATTTATCTAGTTTTAATTTCCAGGCATTGGGTCTGGTTATACCTTTTTCTGATAAACTAAAGAGCCCTCTATTTTAATCAAATTTCTGTTCTTCAAGTAGCTACTTATAGACTGTAATCAAGTCAACCCTTAATCTTCTCTTTGTTAAGATAAACAGATTGAGCTCTTTGATTCACTATAAAGCATGTTTTCCAATCCTTTAATCATGCATATGGCTCTTCTCTAAACCCTCTCCAATTTGTCAAAATCCTTCTCAAATTGTGGACACCAGAACTGGACATAGTATTCCACTAGTAGTTGCACTAGTGCCAAATACAGAGTTAATAGAGTTAATATAACCTCCCTACTACTACTTGATATTCCCTGTTTATACATGTAAGGATTGTGTTAGCCCTTTTGACCACAAGTCATTTTAGAGTGATTGCTTCCCAGGAGAGAGTCCCGCATTCTGTAAGAATGACCTACATTCTTTGTGCCTAGATGTAGAACTTTATATTTGGCCATATTAAAATGCGTATCATTTGCTTGCATACAGCTTATCAAGTGATTCCAGATCACTGTGTAACAGTGACCTGTCCTCTTCATTATTTATTACTCCCCCAATCTTTGTGCCATCTGCAGACTTTATCAGTAATGATTTTATTTTCTTCTATGTCACTCATAGAAATGTTAAATAGCATAGCACCACATCCATGTAGGACCCTAATAGAAACACATCAGCTTGATAATAATTGCTGAGTTATAATTGTATTTTGAACCTGTCAGTTAGCCAGTTTTTAATCCGTTTAATATGTCCATTTTTAATTTTTGCATCATTCTAATTTCTTAAACTATTGTGTGGTACCAAAACAAATGCCTTACAGAAGTCTATAATACATCAGGACTACTACTTTATCAGTCAGACTTGTAATCTCCCCAAAAACTGATATCAAGTTTGTTCGAAATTATCTATTTTCCATAAACCCATGTTGATTGGCATTAATTATATCACCCTACTTTCATTCTTTACTTATCAAGTCCTGTATCAGCCAGTCCATTTCTATTGCCTGGGATGGATGTCAGGATGACAGACCAGTAGCATTCTTTCCATCCTTTGGAACTTCCTCAATTTTCCAAGACTTATTGAAAATCAGCATTAATGGTCCAGAGAGCTCTTCAGGCAGTTCTTTTAAAACTCTTGAATGCAAGTTATCTGGACCTGCTGATTTAAAAATGTTTAGCTCTAGTATCTGCTTTCTAACATCCTTCTGGGTTACTGTTGGATTGGAAAGTATTAAATCATCATCATATGATATGATTACATCACCAGGCTTTTTTCCCAAATACAGAACAAAAATATTTTTGAATACTTCTGCCTTTCGTGCATTATCATTGGTAGTTCTACCATTTCTGTCTAGTAATGGCTAATTATCATTATAAGAAGCCCTTTTATTTCCAATATGTTTTTTTTAAAACCCTCCTTCCTATAGTCCTTAACTGTTCTGGCTATGAAGTTCTCCTTGTGTCCGTTTGCTTTCCTCGTCAATTTTCTACAGTTTGAAGCTTCTGATTAATATTCATTACTATAAACCTCCCCTTTTTTCTATTTGTTATACAGTATACATATATATTTATTTTTAAGCAGTGTGGGCCTTTTCAATATGGAATTTTGGGGTTGGAGACATCTACTAAAATGATCTTAAACAGTTCCCAATTATCATTCCCTTTTTTCTGTTTAACTTCTTTCTCCCAACCGATTTGTCACATAATTATTTTCAGCTTTGTAAAATTGGCCTTATTAAAGCACCAAGTACATATATTACTCAATTGGATTTTATTCTGCTTGCACATTGTAAATGTAATCAAATCATGATCACTTGAACCTAAGCTATCACTAATTTTTGGTTCTGTGATCAATTCCTTGCGGTCTGTCAAGATGAGTCTAACATAGAATTATCCCAAGTTGACTGCAAAACATTTTGAGTTAGGAAATTGCCATTTTCAAATTTTAGACATTCCAAGGATGTTTTTATACTGTCAGCATGTGACCTCCAGATACTGGAACAAATTATTAAACAATCGGTTTATAAGCACCTAGAAGATAATAGCTTAATAAGAACAAATCATGCTAAACCAACCTAATGTCCTTCTTTGACAGTGTTGCTGGCTTAGTGGATGGGGGAAGCAGTAAATGTCATATATTTTGATTTTAGTAAATCTTTTGACACAGTCACAATCGTTTTCATAAGCAAACTAGGGGAATATGTCTAGACGAAATTACTGTGAGTGCACAACTGGTTTAACCAACTGTACTCAAAGGCTGGTTATCAATGGTTCGCTGTCAAAGTGGGGAGATCTATCTAGTGGGGCCCTTCAGAGTCCTCGGTTCAGTTTCATTAATGACTTGGATAATGGAGCGGAGAGTATGCTTATAAAATTTGTGGATGACACCAAGCTGGGAGGGCCTATAAGCACTTTGGTGGACAGGATGGGAATTCAAAACAACCTTGATGAATGGGAGAGTTGGTCTCAAATCAACAAGATGAAATTCAATAGAGACACTTAAGAGCGATAAACATCAAATGCACAACTACAAAATGGAGAATAACTGGCTACGCAGTAGTACTGCAGAAAAAGTTTTGGGAGCTATAGTGGATCACAAATTATACACAAATTTTCAATGTAATGCAGTTGCAAAAATGTTAATAGCGTCCTGGCGTATATTGACAAGAGTGTTTGTATGTAAGACACAAGAGATAATTGTCTTGCTCTGCTTGACACTGGTGAGACTTCAGCTGGAATACTGTGTCCTGTTTTTGGTGCCACACTTTGGGAACAATGTGGACAAATTGGAGAGTCCAGAAGAGAGAAACAAAAATGATAAAAAGTTTAGAAAACGTGACCTATGCGGAAAGATTTTATTTTAAATCTTAAATCTGGGCATGTATAGTCTTGAGAAAAGAAGACAGTGGAGGGGAAAAGGACCTGATAACAGTCTTCAATTATGCTGTTATAAGGAGGATGGTGATCAGTTGTTTTCCATGTCCACTGAAATTAGGACAAGAAGTAATGGGCTTAATCTGTGCTGAGGGAGTTTAGGTTAGGTATTAGGAAAATCTTTCTAACTATGAGGATAGTAAGTACTGGAATAGGTTACTAAGGGAGATTGCGGAATCCCCTTCACTGGAGGAAGTTTTTAAGAGCTGATTAGACAAACACCTGTCAAGGATGGTCTATATTTGCTTAGTCCTGCTGCAGGACCAGGGGATGAACTAGATGACCTTTGAGGTCACATCCAGCCTACATTTCTATAATTCTATGATTCCATGTCACTCAGATTGAAGTCCCCCATGATAACACAGATATTTTTTTCCTACCCATTACAGATAGGCACTTAAGAGTCAGTCATTTGTTCTCTTGTGTGATTTGGTGGTCTGTAGCGGACACCAGTATTCTATATTGTGCTGTATCTTTTATGACATTGATTCATAAACATTCAAGAACACTTGTTTCTGAGTTGTCAATGTCTTTGAAGCAAGTAATGCCATTTTTTACAGAGTGCTACTCCCCTCCCCCTTTGCGCACTCAATCCTTCCTAAATAGGTTATAACCATTGATTTTAATATCCAACTCTTCCCACCAGGTTTCAGAAATACCACCTCAGTTGAATTTATGCTCATAAGTGAGCATTTCATATTCCTGTTGTTTAGTACCTAGTCTCTTAGCAAGTGAAAAATTTTCTCAGAAGCTGAAGCTTACTGTACAGCTGACTAGAAGTGTTGCAAGAATTACTGTTCTCAGGCATGTGGAGAACGCGGTAGATGGAGAAAGAACTGGATTGTAGCTGTAAATTAATACCACAGAAAATGGTAACCTTCTTTGAAAGGGAGATCATGTATTTGAAAAGTGAGCAAAGGAGATAGCTAAAACATTTCAAAGAGACAAATAAGATGACCTGTGGAAGATACAGACATTTTAAGTCAAGAGAATCTTAACTCCCCTTCTTTAATTGTGATGGTTTGTATGAACTGTTTTCAATTATGAAAGTAAGAAAGGGATTCTCTATTGCATGTATGAGCAAACTTTGACCATAGATTCTGTGCCTAAGACTACATGTACAGTTAAAACAAATATTTTCAGTTTATTCTGACCTAGGTTCTCACTTGCATCACCTCCTACATATTGAATTCCATGTACCTCAATAACTAGTAGATAATTTTTTGAATTTTATGAGTAAAAATGGAAAATTCAGCATCTGATTTTTTTCATGTTATTCACCAGGTCTAGTAACTTTGTTCCCTAGGCCTAGTCTGTGCATCATGGCATTTTCTCTGTTAATACCTGCACACTAAGGAATTTGCTTTGTACAATATATACAGCCCTCCTTTGGTTTAGTATTTTTAATAAAGAATCAGAGTATACAACAATAAAGGAGTAGGACATACTGTTTCCTCATCAGATTATAATTTATTTCTAATAGTTTATTATAAATAAGCAATGTTTTCCTTGAAGAATGGATTAAGTTAACTAGGAGTGAGCTTGGGCTAGAGTGAACGCAAACTAGCTTTTCCATTTGTTTTAGCAGTACATGTAATGTTTAACAGAACTTCTGGCTAAAGTTTGTTTCTCTCTTTTTGTTTCTGTTCTACAAAATAATAATTTTAAATTTTGAAAAATAAATATGTAGTGTGTATTTCAGGAGACACCTATGTCTACAAAACAAATGACCTTTAAGAATCAGAATATGAACATCAGGATGGGTAGTGTACTTTGTTGCCCAGTGTTCCTGGGGGTTCTCTTATTAAAACAGGAAACTCAGTTTCATGCCCAATTTCCATTTGCCCTTATCACAGAAAAAGGGGTACATGCTACACTGACTCTGGGTGCTAACCCTGAAGAATGACTAGTTTCTCTTAATTTTTTTTCTCTCACACTAGTGTTAACTTCTGCCTGAAGGAGAAGATTGTCTTCTATCTTCTTGTCTTTTGTAGACAAATATTAATTAAATATAAAAATGTAGTTTTGTAAGCTCTTTGGGGCACAAACAGCCTTTTCATTATGTATGGGTGGAGTACCTAGTAAATGGGACCAAGATTTTTGCCTGAGGCATCTGGGCAGTAGCACAATAAAAATATTAAATAGTAATAACCGTTTACTGATTATACAAATATCTGTTTAGTATATGAAGACTGTTGATGAGACCCCTGAACTATATCTTTTTAATTTTTTAGTGTACTCATACATGTGGAGATGGAATAAAGACAAGATTAGTGATTTGTCAGCTTCCTAATGGCCAAATGTTGAATGATCAAAGCTGTGAAATTCTAGACAAGCCACCTAATATGGCACAATGTAATGTGCGTTCTTGCCCTGGCGATGTTTCATGGCAACGGGGACCATGGAAATCGGTATGATAGTATTCACTATTTCCTCCCTCTTTTTCTCTTTCCCTCTCTCTCTCTCTTTTCTTTTATAAATTGTATATAGTATTTTTGTTTGATCACAGGGAGACAAAACTGTGTGGAATGTACCCATTGTAGCTTTATTAAGCATCTGCTCCTGCTCCCATTTAATTAAATGGCAAACTTTCATTGACTTGTCTGGAAGTAGGATGTAAACCATCATAAGACACATTTTAAATTTTATTGCTGTTCATCCTGGATTATAGTGCTGATTAACAGTTTATTCTGTTCTGCAGGAGGAGGAATCAATTTGGGATTTTACTTTTTAAAAAATACTGTAATTTGTACTATAGTATTAATTAAATATTTATATCTATATTTGTATGTAGATATCTAATGCATAACATTCTAATCAAAGATACATCTAAGTACCTCACACACATGTATATTTTGTTTTCCCTGTAATCAGTCAGTACTGTACTCTGCATCTTATGTACAATTGTGTATAAAGGTTTACGTTTGTGGATATAACAATGACTAATTAAAGGTGTCTGTATAATTGTATAAGTAATTATAATAGAGCTCCTATCTATATGTCACTATCTATTATTATGTAAAAACAAATACAGTGATCACCATTAAAATCTGTACAGTTCCCACTTCCAGATAATTTACATTCCTGAAATAATCATAGTAGACCCTATGATAAGGTACTTGGTAATATTCCCTATGCTGTGAATGCCACAGTAACATTTATTAGACAATGTGCAAAAATTGTAAAAAGTTCAATGGCAACCACTAGAGGGTCTGGATCCAGCTCCACTGAAGTAAGTGGCAAAAATCCCATTCACTTCATTGGGAGCAGGACCAGGATCACAATTTTATTAAACATTACTTATATTAACAAGCTGATTTAATTTAGTGTTTTTGATCAAGGAATGTGGAAATATTATATTAAGTGAACTTCAGATTTCAATTTTAAAATATTTTTAAATAATCTAGTGTTATAACCTAAATTTGGTACAAATATAAATTGAAATAGATGTTTTAATTAATAATTTATAATAGTATCTCTTTCTTCCACTGTGCAATCAGAGTTTCAGTCTTACGCTGGTGCCTGCATGTCTTAAGCAAATCTTGTTTAGCCATTTGCCGAATGTTAACTGGCGACTTGCAAACACTTACTAATATATGCTTTTGTTTTGTTTTATTTAACTGTAGAATTACATGTTGAAAGGGTAAGCAGAACTTTCAGCATATCACTGACAATAAGCTCAATGTCTATTCCTTTTCGATCTCCTGAAATCACTTATTGCCAGTTTGTTCTCTGAGTGATGCTGCAGATTGCACTGCAATATGTGGATGCCCTCACAGTCATAAGTGGGATGGTAACCTGGTGGAGCATATAGCCAATCTGTTGAGGAAGTGGGGTCCAGGTAAATGCCCTTTTAATTAAACCATATGTGATGTAGGTTTGCAAAGATTTTCATATTTTATATCCCAAGTGATATAAAGTGCATTTTATATCTTTCAGAACTAAGCCACATGGTTCAAAATGGCACTTTTTAGCACCCACTAGGACCCTCTCTTGACTCCATGCCCTAGTGGAGTTCTGTGGTGGTGATAATATCACCAACATATTGCTTATTGGGTGTCACTCTGAGAGGGAGCTGGTCATCAAAACCAGTAGGGGAACCTAAGATGAAAGTATATTCCAGTGCTACATGTATTGACTATGCTTCTTAATCTTACTATTGGGAGTATTCAGCACATAAAACTATAATGTTCATTTTAAAAAAATATTTCAAATCACCTTGTAAGTAGGGCTTAGATCAAGGCACATTGTCTGGAATTATTGATCATTAAGGGCTAGATTGTGTGTATTTGACACAACCCTTAGTTGGAGTGGTGCAAAGTCTCAGAGCCCTGGAGGAGTACCAGAGGCGTTCTGTCTCAGAAGCAGAAAGCCTACTCTGAGCTCCCCAGTGCATTGTGGTGTGCACTGCTGCAAATTGCTACACTTAGAATATTTCTTCGCTCCCACCTCACTTTGTCTACTGATCAGTGTGTATGGAAGGATAGGGAGAAGCCATGACTCTGCCTTCGATGTGTCATTTTGTAGTGCTGGGCAACCTTGGATGAGTTTCTGGTAGCCACCCTGTAATCTCCGGAGCTCTTTGATTCTGCCTTATCTTCACCTTGCCCCTCCCATTCTCTACCACCCACTTAAAGGCTCTGTAGGAACTAGGTAGAATCTAGTTCTGCATTCTTAAATAAAAATGTTATTGGATAACAAGTATGAGTCTGGGTAAGAGCACATTATATATATTATATAAAATTGTGTATCCTATGTTATCTGTATTCTAGTAAAGAGGTGAGGCTAGAACTTGATGGAGTACAGCTAGGAACTGAAAGTCAAACAAAAAAGGGTCCCATTCAGTTACATCACATGAAGGCAGACAACTAAATATTGACAAATTCTATGAGTGCTTTTATATAAATACTAGAAGTCTAAATACTAAGATGGCTGAAATTGAGTGCCTGGTGTTAAATGATAATATTAATGTAATAGGCATCACAGAAACGTGGTGAAACTATGGTAGTCAATGGGACATGGTAATACCAGGGTACAAAATATATAGGAATGACAGAGTAGGTCACACTGGTGGGAGAGTGGAACTATATGTGAAAGAATGCATAAAGTTGTATATAGTAAAAATCTTAAATGAATCAAAATGTACCACAGAATCTCTATGAATAGAAATTCCATGCTTGAATAAAAAGAGTATAGCAGTAGGAATATACTTCCAACCACCTGACCAAGATGGTGATTGTGAAATGCTCAGGGAGATTAGAGAGACTACAAAAATAGAACATTCAATAATAATGGTGAATTTCAACTATCCCCATATTGACTTGGTTCATGTCAGCTCAGGATGGGATGCAGAGATAATATTTCTAGACACCATTAATGACTGCTTCTTGGAGCAGCTAGTCCTGGAACCCACAAGGGGAGAGGCAATTCTTCATTTAGTCATAAGTGGCGCACAGGATCTGGTCCAAGAGGTGAATATAGCTGAACTGCTTGGTAATAGCAACCATAACATAATTAAATTCAATATGCTTGTAGGGAGAAAAATGCCAAAGGAACCCAGCATACTAGCATTTAACTTCAAAGGGAGGAACTACCTAAAAATAAAGAAGCTAGTTAAATGAAAATTAAAAAGAAAAGTCACAAGAATGAAATGCCTGCAAGCTGCATGGAAACTTTTTAAAAACACTATAATAGAGACTCAAACTAACAGTATCCCCCAAATAAAAAAAACAGTAAGAGGACCAAAAAAATAAAATAAAGCTACCATGGCTAAACAACAGTAAAAGAAGCAGTTAGAGACAAAAAGACATCCTTTAAAAATTGGAGGTCAAATCCTAGTGACGAAAATAGAAAGGAGCGTAAATTCTGGCAAGCCAATTGTAAAAGTATAATTAGGCAGGCCAAAAACGAATTTGAAGAACAACTAGAAAAAGACACAAAAACGGGATATTTTTTTTTAAGTACATCAGAAGCAGGAAGCCTGCCAAACAATCGCTGAGGCCACTGGACAATCAAGGTGCTAAAGGTGCACTAAAGGCAGACAAGGCTGTTGTGGAGAAGCTAAATCAATTCTTTGCATTGGCCTTCACTGCAGTGGTTGTGAGGTGTCAGTACAGGAGGTTTTGGAACACACTGATATATTAAACAGTGAAAAGTTACCAGGACCAGATGTCATTCACCCAGGAGTTCTGAAGGACCTCAGATATGAAATTGCAGAACTACTAACTGTGGCATGTAACTTATCACTTAAATTACTCTTGTACCAAGGGTAGTGAATGTGACACCAACTTTTAAAAAAGGCTCTGGAGGCTATTCTGGCAATTACAGGGGTAAGCCTAACTTCAGTAGCAGGCAAAATGATTTAAATTATAATAAAGAACAGAATTATCAGAGACATAGATAAACAAAATATGGTGGGAATAGTCAACACGGGTTTTGTAAAGGGAAACCATGCCACACCAGTCTAGAATTCTTTGAGGGCGTCAACAAACATGGACCGGGGGATCCAGTGGATACAGTGTACCTGGACTTTCAGAAAGCCTTTGACAAGGTCCCACGCCAAAGGATCTTAAGCAAAGTAAGGAATCGTGGGATAAGAGGAAAGATCCTTTCATGGATCAGGTTTCAGAGTAGCAGCCGTGTTAGTCTGTATTCGCAAAAAGAAAAGGAGTACTTGTGGCACCTTAGAGACTAACAAATTTATTAGAGCATAAGCTTTCGTGCATCCGATGAAGTGAGCTGTAGCTCACGAAAGCTTATGCTCTAATAAATGCGTTAGTCTCTAAGGTGCCACAAGTACTCCTTTTCTTTTCATGGATCAGTAACTGGTTAAAAGAAACCAAAGGATAGGAATAAATGGTCAGTTTTCACAGTGGAAAGAGGTAAATAGTGGGGTCTGCTGAGGATCAGTACTGGGGCCAGTGCTGTTCAACATGTTCATAAATGATCTGGAAAAAGGGGAAACAGTGAGGTGGCAAAGTCGCAGATGATACAAATTCAAGATAGTTAAATCCAAAGCAGACTGCGAAGAGTTACATAGAGATCTCACAAAACTGGGTGACTGGGCAAAAACATGGCAAATGAAATTAAATGTTGATAGATGCAAAGTAATGCACATTGGAAAACATGATACCAACTATACATACACGATGATGGGGTCTAAATTAGCAGAATACCATTCAAGTAAGAGATCTCAGAGCTCTTCAAATAGATGCAGCCATGTATTCCATCGAGGTGTGTGCACGCCCAGCTAGAGTTGGAGCATTTTGCCTAGCAGTATCTGTTGAGGCAGTGCTCGTGCCTTGGGCTGTAACCTTACCCTTGGCCTGTGTTCCCTCTAAGCTGCACACCTGTGCGGCTGCACAAGAGGCCATCAAAGGCTGCACACCTGATTAGTACAGCTGCACAGACATGCAAACAGCACACACGGGGGTAGCCACAGGTGGGCCTGGAGGATGTGTGGGGTGAGGTGGGGAATAGGGTGTGGGTGGGGGCAGTGGAATGAGGTGGGTGGTGGTGATGGGGGAATTTGTGGCATGCAGGCTTACGGTGGGGAAAGAGGGCTCTCTCCCAGCTCCAGGGCTGCGGCGGGGAGAGACGCCTCTCTCCCAGATCTGGGGCTGTGGCGGGGAGAGACGCCTCTCCCCGAGCCCCAGGGCTGTGGCAGGGAAAGAGGATTACTGAACATTTTGCAGTGTTAATTTTCTTTTTATTTGATTTCATATTAAATAAACATTTTAAGCAGTGCACCTTGTTAATTATCCCTTGTTTTAATATTCTTTCTTCTTCTTCCATACCTACGGTAACTTTTTAAAATTATCTAGGTTTTATAGGTTATATCTAGGTTTTTTGTTTCTATGGGTGGTGCACATCCACACGTTACCTTGATATTGGTGCTGCACATAATAAAATTCATTCCGTATTAGAGGGAACATTGCAGCCCTGGCTATATGAGGCAGCTCTGCCCTGACCCCCACCCTCTACCCCCAGTTCCTTCTCATTGCCCGTGGCTGAAGCTGGAGCTCTCTATGGTTATCAGCTCACATTCTGTGTCTCAGTTTTCTGAGTTTGTCTCTTCATGTATATACTTTTTAGTGAGCTGTAGCTCACGAAAGCTTATGCTCTAATAAATTTGTTAGTCTCTAAGGTGCCACCGGTACTCCTTTTCTTTTTCCTAATACCCTAGATAGTGTTAGCTAAGTTAGTTAGTTAGGATACTTATTGCCCTGTGTGAAGCTTTCATCAGGGTTCAAGCACTGCTCATCATGTGGGTGGACAATTCCTAATAGTGATCCCCACATGAGATGCTTGCCATGTTTAGGGGGACACACTGAGGAGCAGTACTCTATTTGTAAACAATTTACCAGAAGAAACCAGGTGGCCAGAGACTTACACTTGGAACAGCACCTTCTCAAGCAGGCCATGAGGCCTGTTTCGCTACCAAGGCCCCAGATCAGCTGTTGCCTTCGGACTTGGTAAGTGAGGCTGCTGCACACTCCAGTGCTGGTACCTCCCCCAAGAGACAAAGGAGCCATTCACCCGCCTTTGGATCAGTGAGGAAGAAGTCCCATAAAACTAAATGGGACCATCCCAGGGCTCATGGAGACTCTTTCTCCTCCTCTAAAAAGAGTATGGACCGGCACCATACCACTTCTGGCATGCAGGATGGAGTAGGTCTGTTAAACCACTTCCAGGTACTGAGCTGAGAACACAGAGAGCCCCAACCATCTCCAAGTTGGTGGCATACTAGGAGGCAGCAGATTTACTCTCCCTATTTTTTCCGGATTCTCCACTTATCCAGGATGTTACCAGGGCAACAGCCTCCTCCGCCTTGGTAACCCTCTTTGATCGTGTTGCAGAGACAAAGGGTCAGTCGGCACAGCAGCCTGGTCCTTCTGCACCACAGACTGTAGAATTGAGGCCAGTGTTGGGCCTGGCACTGAGGACTTCCTCAGCACTGGCGCACTCCTCGGCACCAACATTGTCTTGGCAGCAGTTTCCGCCTTCTACTTCGGGTACCAATGCCTTCCCTGGCACCGGAAGTGGGTGTCAGATATTTGGTACCGGCTATGCCGATTCCTCATTCCTCATCAGCACCAGTACCACTTTCCTGTTGGGCTGCGGATGAGTCTAACCATCTGCTTGCACCATTGGGACTGGCTTCACTGCTTTCACCAGAAACATGGGAGGACTCGGTATCCAGGTCAGGGTCCTACTCCCAGCCTTCATCGCTTGATTGGCGCCAGGGACTATTCTTGGAGCAGTATTGATACTGAAATCAGCACTCTCCGTGTAGTCAGGACCTGGGCTCCTGGCTTGGTGCCTACTGGCCACCAGTGCCTTATCTGTACTCACAGAGGCCTCCTTGGAATCCCTCGGATGCTCCTCAGTCCCAGAGATTGTATTCTTCAGCCAGCTCCAGAGTGAAATCACGGGTCCTGTTGGTGGCTAATGTTGTTGCTGATCCACCACAAACTCAGTCAACTGTTGTCTTCTTCAGGGCCTCCAGCTTGTCTCATCTGGGTCCAGTTATTCAGGAACAGAATACATCCCTGGTGTACTTGGCTGCTTCTGCATCATCTCCTGATGATTCAGTGATACCAGGTTCCTCTTCTCCCTCAATGCCTGAGAATTCGAAGGCATACCAGGACCTTTAGCAGCATGTGGCTGCTTCCTTGGGCATCCATGCAGAGTTTTTACAGAAGAATATGCACAAGTTCCTCTACATTTTCCAACCATCTGCTCTAGGGAGAGTAGGTCTCCCTATTAATGACACTCTCCTGGAACCTGCAAAGACCCTCTGGAGCACTCCGGCTTCAGTGCTGCCTACAGTGAAGCAGTACATAGGTGCCATTATGATGGCCAGCAGCAATTGAGTGCCTCTCTCAATGCTTCATTGGGCAATCCTTCTTTTTGCAAGGCAGCAGGAGTACCCCAGGAAGTGTTACCCTAAATATTAGATGCCAATTAAATTAGGCTACGATAGCACTTCTTATTTAACAAAAGGGTAATAAGATTGTGGCCCACCCTAAAGGAATTGCTAGGGTGTTACCCAGGGGCTTGTCTCTGACCCACAGAGGGCTCTCCAGAGGAAGCTAGTCTTGCTAACCCCTGAAAGGACACGGATACAGCATTTCGCTCAAGGATTAACACACATAAGCAGAAATTCTTCGAAAACAAAATATTTATTAATTTAACAGAAATAAAAGTTACAGTGAGTTTAATAAAGCAAAAAAAGATACATAGGATATAGTAAAACACAATAGAATCACATTTAAGAATTATACAGTAAAGTGTCATAGCAAAATAAAAGAGACAGACTGCATAAAATACCTAACATATATAGAGACTATAGTAGTTCCAATGTAACAAGCATATAAAGATCCCGCATAAACAAAGGCTTTAGTCTTAGTTTTACAATCTAATCCTTTACTTAATACAATGTAGTATATGCAGCCTTTATATACACATATGAGAAACCATTATCATATTCACAGATTAAAAAGAAAACATTTACTTAACACTAACATTAAACACTTAACATTTAATATCTGATGTTTAATATTTAACATCCTGTGAGTGATGATCAGCCAGTCACAGGATGGGCGGGGGAGATCTCCCCAGAAACATGCATCCATCTATTAATAGACACACACAGGCACCCTTAAATGATAGGTAGAAAGAAGATCAGACTTACACTTGTACTGTACCCAAATTCCCTCTGTATCGTCTTATTGGTCCTTCTGATCTCTCTGTGTTTGAGGTTTCCACAGCCGCAGTCTTCTTGCTACTGCTCCTTCAGCTGTGGATGTAGCAGTGGTTGCTGCTGGCCATTGCTGCTGGCAGGCAGATGCTCTGAAGTCTATTGCCAAGGCAACCTCAGAGTTCTGCTGCTGCTCTCAGGAAAGTTCCGCCTTTGCTGCTGCTTTCCTTCTTCGTTTCTTTCCAGGTAGCATTCTCTTCCTCAGGTGTCTTCCCGATTCTGCTCTTCCAGAAACCCAAAACCCACTACACTCGGCCTGCTGGCTGTCAGCCTTATATAGGGTTGCTCTCCCACGGTCAGCTCATCTCAGCCAATCAGCTTCCAGATATTAGCATAATTCTAGATCTTTCCTATTATGTCATTCCTATTTTTAGATTGCTAAGCTCCTCCTTCTGACGCCATCTTGGGTAAAAGTTCCTCCCTCTGACCTATTGTTAGATAGCAGAGCTCCTCCCTCTGAGTTCCTGGAACCTTCTGGAATTTTCCACTCTCTAAATTTAAAATATGTCATCCCTGTCTCCGCCATTTTGATCCACCATGTTGGATTTTCTAAATGTAAACTGTCATTATTTTCTACTTATTTAGAGCCTTAATCTTAAAATTAATTATTGTTTTATGCAAATCAAAGTGTTCTGATACTGCCACCACCTTAATTATGTCAATTGGGAGAAGTGAATTTTTCGGTGTTTTAAACCCCCTCCGAGGTTTTCCTGCAAGCCTCTGTTAAGGTGCTGCAACATATTTCAGAACATTCAAAGCAAAGTCTCTTGTTACAGAAGGTTCATATTTCCTGGAGGCAAAAACCTTCTGGTTCTGGTTTCAGCCAGTCGACATGACCCCTGGCATTTATAAAGAAGCCCATTTTGGCTTCTGTGTCTGGGGCAATGACCCTGTAGTGATTTCTACATTTGCGTCCCCACTGTTCAGGAACAGGCTGTGTCGCTTTTATAATGTTTGGGACCTAGGACAGCTGGATCCTAAGCAGTGTCAGATCAGGTTATGTCATCCAGTTCCTTTCCACCTCTCTTCCCCACACCTCTTCAGGGGCCCCTCTCACAACACACTGCTCCTTAAACAGGTTCAGTCTCTCTCTGCTCGCTTTGGGAGCTGTGAGGGAGGTTCCCCTGCAGTGATGAATTCTGAGGTTTTATTCCTGGTACTTTCTGGTTTCCAAATCTAAGGAAAGGGTGAGACCTATTCTCAACCTCTGAAGCCTCAACAAATATATCAGATATGGTGAGTCACCTTAACAGCTATCATCCCCATGTTAAATCGTAATGACTGGTTTGCTGCCCTGGACCTTCAGAATACTTATTTCCATGTAGCAATTCTCCTGGTTGTCTTGGCGAACTGGCACTATCAATACACCTTACTCCCTTTTGATCAATCCTCTGCTCCTCAGGTCTTTACCAAATGTATAGTTGTGGTGGTGGCATACCTCAGGAAGAAGAGAATTCATATCTTCCCATATGTGGATGGTTGGTTACTGAGAGGCAAGTCCAGAGAAGAAGTCCTCTCATGTACATGTCACACTACACTTGCTCAATTGCCTAGGTCTCATCTGAAACAATAGGAAGTCAACATTGGTCCCCACTTGAAAAATCAAGTTAATTGATTAGGGCATTGGGACCTTAATAGATTCTACAAGTTTGAGAGCATTTTTGCCAACTAACCCTTTTCAGGCAATTCGGCACCTTTTTCAGGAGCTGCAGTCTCAACCCTCTGACACAGCTTCACTGTGCCTGAGGATGCTGGGTTACATGGCCTTATGCACACACGTGGTCCATTTTGCCAGACTGTCTTCTCCTTCTCCAAATATGGCTGAAGTCAGTCTTTCATCTGACTCATCATCACTTGCACAGACTGGTCCGACTTTCTCCATTGTTCCTGGTCTCCTTATGGTGGTAGACAGTTCAGGATAACATATGCCAGGGTGTTCCTTGCTCAGCCCCAGCCAATCAGGACTGTTGTGGGGAGCACATCTGGGGTTGCTGAAAGTTCAGGGCTTGTGGCCAGAACAGGAAGCATCACTGAATATCAATATCCTGGAGCTTCATGCCTACCTACATGCCTGTCACACTTTTTCTCATCATACACACTTTCCAAGATCATATCAAGGACTCAGTGGTTCATGTACTAACTGATAATACTACTGCAATGTATTATGTGAACAGACAAGGGGGAGCACATTCAAGTGTTCTGTGTCAGGATCAGGCTCTCGCAGTTTTGCATGGGAAGAGTATTATTCCAGTAGCCGATCATTTACCTAGGCTTCAAAATTAACTCATAGATTACCTTAGCAAGAATTTTTCCCTGAATCATGAGTGGTCCCTGAAGCCCAGTATCTGAAGTCCGTCTTTGCAGCAACCTGTTCACTATGAGAGACAGCAAGAAATGCCATCTGTTTTGCTCTCGAGGGGGGCTTGATCCAGGCTCCCTGACTGATAACTTTTACCTGGATTGGGAACCAGCACTCCTGTATGCATTCTCCACTGATTCCAGTCATCCTGCAGATGATTTTCAAACTGAAATTGGACCATGCCAAGGTCATCTTCATTGCTCCAGCATGGCTGAGGCACGGTTGGTTCTCTGGCCTTCTCCTGTCATCAGTTTGGCCTCCCATATGCCTTCCTCTTCATTCCGACCTCCGGACTCAGCATCACAGTCAGACTTTGCATCCTGTGCTCAGCTCTCTGCATCTCATGACATGGCTGTCCACAGGTTACGTCTTCAGTCATAAGGTCTTCTACTTAGCTCATTGAGGATGCATTTGGTGGCAAGTTTGGTGTTCCTCCACCCATCCACAGAAGGTCAGTATTTTCAAATACCTTGGTAACAAGGTTCTTGAAAGGGATACTTTATCTCCACCCACCAGTGAGAGAGCCTTTTCCTTTGTGGGACCTTAATATGGTCTTAGTGGCTCTGATCAGACCTGCAATCAAGCCTTTGATATCTTCTTCTTTTTCTCTTTTGTGTCAAACTGTATTCCTGGTGGCAATGACATCTACGAGGAAAGTGTGTGAGCTACAGACTTCGATAGCAGAACCTCCTTACACACAATTTTCCAAAGACAAAGTGACCTTGTGGCCGCACCCTAAGTTGTTATCTGAAGTGGTTTCTCAACTTCATTTGAATCTGGCGGTATATATACCTGTATTCTTTTCTAAGCAGCATTCAACCCTGGGCAAGCAGCATCTTCACACATTGGACATCAGCTATGTCTAGCCTTTTACCTGGGCAGCACTAAACTCTCATGCTTTGCCTCATCTGTTTGTGTCATATGCAGACTGAATGAAGAGACAAGCAATCTCTTTGCAGATGATCTCTAGGTGGGTAACTTCCTGTATCAAGACAGAATACGAAATAACTCTTATTATGCCCCCTCAAAGGATGTGATCTTATTCTAGGAGAGCACAGGCTATGTTGATGGTATTAAGTGATATTTAAATATAGGACTTCAACTAATGGATCATTACGCCATTTCTGCAGCATCCATAGCAGATGCAAACTTTGGGAATGCATCTCTGCATCCTTTTTTAAATAAACTCCGAGCCTTACTTCTTGAAACTACTGCTTGTGAGTTACCTATATGGAATACGCAGCTGCATCTACTCAAAGAAAAAAAAACAGTTACCTGTACTGTAACTGTTCTTTGAGATATGATGTATTCCACAACTCATCCTCCTTCCCCTCTGCATTGGACTCTATGCTCTTGGCATTCAGTGCGAAGGAACTGAGGGGACTGGGACACGGCCACCTCATATAGGAGGGAGAAGGGCCACAGCCACAAGGAGCAAGCACCACCTCTATAGGTACTATTAGGCAAAATTCCCTGGCTCCAGTGCACTGTGCATGCACACACCTATGTGGAATACACATTTGCACACACTTCAAAGAACAACAGTTATGAGTAAGTACCGTTTTTCATCATGGGTAGTTCTCTGAAAACATCTGCTCAGTGTGCAGCGGCAGTCAAAAAAGCAAACAGAATGTTAGGAACAATTAGGAAAGGGTTAGATAGTAAGACAGAAAATATCAAAATGCCACTGTATAAATCCATGGTATGCCCAGACCTTGGATACTGCATGCAGTTCTGGATGCCCCATCTCAAAAAAGATGTATTCGAATTGGGAAAAGTACAGAGAAGAGTAACAAAAATGATTAGGAGTATTTAACAGCTTCCATATGAGAAGAAATTAAAAAGACTGAAACTATTCAATTTAATAAAGAGAGGATTAAAGGAGGAGTGGGTGTAGAGCATAAATGGTGTGGAGAAAGTGAATAAAAATGTTATTACCCCTTCACGTAACACAAGAACCAGAGTCACCCAATGAAATAAACAGTATCAGATTTAAACTGATTTATAAGGAACTACTTCTTCACACAACACACAGTGTGGAACCTGTGGAACTTGCTGTCAGGGGATGCTGTGAAGGCCAAAAATATAAGTGGGTTCAAAAAGAATTAGATAAGTTCATGGAGGATAGGTCCATCAAAGGCTGTTAGCCAAGATGGTCAGGGATACAACCCCATCCTCTGAGTGTCCCTAAACCCCTGCCTGATAGAAGCTGGGACTGGATGAGAAGGGATGGATGTTTCTATTAAATTATCCTGTTCTGTTCATTCTTTCTGAAGCATCTGGCACCGGCCACTGTCGGAAGACAGGATACTGGGCTAGAAAGACATTTGTCTAAACCAGTGTGGCCATTCTTATGTTCTATAACCTTGCAGCAATATTGATAACATTACTGCATAATATATCTGCACGTTTTTATAGTTTTCTTTACAACAGGTGTGGAGGTTAGTAATATGAGGTCATATTCTCAGTTGGTGCAAATTGACATAGCACCATTGATTTCATTGGAGCTACTCCAAGTGACACCATCTGACAAGCTGTCTCATCCACTTCAATAATAAAAAGTTAATAAAAATTGTGTAATAGAAATTTGTAGTTAAAAGAATACTGAAGCAAATTCTCTTTCCTGTTTCATTGCTTTGCCCACCTCTGGTGGTGCAAAGCAGCCATAAACCTTATGCACCTGGCTCCAGAAGGATTCCGTCTTTGTCGGGAAATCTGCAATTACTTCAGAGTTGTCATAATGTGTTGTATACAATCTTCTGCTCCTTGCCAACTGCATGAGGGAGAGGGGAGGACTGGGGAAAGGAGACACAGATTCAGCATCACTATGCCCCATCAATCCCTGGCTTTGGAATGGCCTTTGAGGGAACACAGAGTGGCACATAAATTAGAGCAGCCCTGAAGTTACTTTTAATTTACAGTGTGAGCTGGCCCAGGCCCTACTGAGGTTTGAGGAAGTGTATAGGTGCCAAGTTTCTAATCTGCCAGAAGTGCTGCCCCGTGCTCCATCCAGGCCCCGCCCTGCCTCTTCTCTGCCCAGTTCTTCCCCCTCCCACCACACTGCCTCCTGACACTGCAAAATAACTGATATGCGGCATGCGGTAGGCATTGGTAGGGAAGGGGAGGCACTGATCGGTGGGGCCTGCCAGTGGGCAGGAGGCGCTGCGGGGAGAGGGAGGTTCTGCTAGGGGGGCTGCCAGTGTGTGCTAAGCACCCACCGTTTTTTCCCTATGGGTGCTTCCCAGACCACCCACAGAGTCGGCTCCTATGAGGAAGTGTAAAGTTTGCTTTGTCCCTGTTCAAATCTGTCTCTGACTACTTCTCAGCTGGACCAGAAGCTCTGGCTCATTGATTCTGCAAAAGTACTAGTTGAAGTAGATCCTCCTCTTGGGTTCTAGCCCCAGGCATAAGATGATGGAGAAGAAGACTAATTGAGCTAAAGAATTTAGAATCCTCAGGACAGGCAATAAGTGTGATACAAGAGTTAGAAAGGTTTCAGAGTAGCAGCTGTGTTAGTCTGTATTCACAAAAAGAAAAGGAGTACTTGTGGCACCTTAGAGACTAACAAATTTATTAGAGCATAAGCTTTCGTGAGCTATAGCTCACTTCATCGGATGCATTTGGTGGAAAATACAGTGGGGAGATTTATATACACACACAGAGAACTTGAAACAATGGGTTTTATCATACACACTGTAAGGAGAGTGATCACTTAAGATGAGCCATCACCAGCAGCAGGGCGGGGGGAAGAAGGAAAACCTTTCATGGTGACAAGCAAGGTAGGCTATTTCCAGCAGTTAACAAGAATGTCTGAGGAACAGTGGGGGGTGGGGTGGGGGGGAGAAATACCATGGGGAAATAGTTTTACTTTGTGTAATGACTCATCCATTCCCAGTCTCTATTCAAGCCTAAGTTAATTGTATCCAGTTTGCAAATTAATTCCAATTCAGCAGTCTCTCGTTGGAGTCTGTTTTTGAAGTTTTTTTGTTGAAGGATAGCCACTCTCAGGTCTGTAATCGACTCGATATTGGTGATGTCAGAGCCAGAGATGTTAGTTCCAGGTTGAACTTGCAGGGTGGCAATTGAAAATACATCCCTTTACTTATAAATTGAATACACTTGGTATGGAAGTCTCTGAGAGACAAAGAATAGGGGATCTCAGGAGGGCCATTTTACAATCACTTTTCAAAGTATAAATGCCTTCCCCCCAACCCTTTGAATTGTACAAAAGTTTCTGAGTGAACTTTCTTTACCAAGAGATGAATCATGGTCTTTATTTTTAAAGTCTTTATTTGCAGGACAAAAAAGGAAACAGGGTGGGTTCATCTGCATATCAACTGGTAATGGTCAGGTGACTATCCTAGATTAATACATCTTTCAGGGACTCTGAATGATTTCAGTTATTCTTGTGGGGATACAAATCAATCCAAAATAATACATTTGTCACATTCTTGAAATAAAGTAAGATTATTAATATAATTAATCTATTAAATCTCTGGCAGTCGCATGTGTACAAAAAACCTGTAAGTCAAATTTGTAGATACAGTCTTTCAGGCTAACTGCTGCATACTTGAGTACAATATCTCTTGTTGATACATTCAGTGCACTATAGTACATGGGTTAAATTAACCTTTCATATAACTAATTATTTCAGTGGAATTACACCAGGAAAATATTCTGCCCCGTATGTCTAGGATGTTTTCCTTTAAGTCTTCCCTGGTTTTATGTGTGAAAGGGTTGAGCCAACCATTCAAAACTCTGTGGAAGAATTAAAAAAAAAACTTAAAACAGAAAATATATGGAGACCATATGCCACACTGTAAAATATCAAGAGAAAATTCCATAGTATTTTATCAGTTTGCTAAGAGTACATATTTATTCATGATTTATATTTTATTCTTTCCTTCTTTCATTATGCTGTGTTGGGTTCTTGTCCGTAGTGCATGAAGTAAGACATTTTGACTTACTTCTGGAAACTTTTAGTAAGGCATTCCAGATTGCCTTTATTCTCTTGAGAACAGGAGGTTGGATTCTGTGCTGCTCCCCCTGGAGGCACTGCACAGAACGTGGCTTTAACTTGTGGCAGCCTCCCTTCTGTTGCTTACATCTTCCGGTGCAAACCAAAATAGCCATAGTACATACAGCTATGGTCCTACCTATTGCCATTGCCTTTCTTGGGTGGAGACCCACATCTGTCTCTCTCCCAGTAGGGGTATTTCGAGGCTGACCAGTTTCCTGCCTTCACTGTGTTATTCCCAGCAAAAGACAATCTGCCTAAGCAGACTTGCTTCACTTCTCTCCTCAGAAATGGCACACAATTTAATTGCTAAAGCTACTGCACCGTTTTTTCTAAGCAGGCATATTTTTCTTAAGGTAAAAGCACTAGAAAGCACTACAGAGAAAACAGACATACTAATAAGCTTACCAGAGATCATCCTCTCCCCCCAACAAGTCCTTCAACCCCCATCCAGAGGTTTTCCTGTGATTTCAGGTTGATCACACCCTTTGCTCCAAACAGGAACATAGTTTTATGGGACCTCTGTAGGCCAAAGTCCTTCCAATCCTTCCCTAAGGATTGGGGCCTTCCATGTACCAGAGATCCTATCAATTTGCTAGCTCAGGAAGAAGGCCCTGAGTCAGTTTAAACTCTGATTATGTATTCAAAAGTCCTTTCTTTGTCTGTTGATTCCTCGAGAATCAGTTTTGGTCTTTGAAATGTCCTCATATAATAGGTGATCAGCATACCTAAGGACCTCCCCTCAGGGTGACGCTTCAAAGGCTGACTTTGTAGTTGGGGTTTTGCAATCCTTTCTGTTCCAGTACTTTCCAGGAATTCCACTTCACGTATATCATCCCAAAAAGATTAGTCATGTTTGCTACCTTGTTCAACACAGTCTTTTGAAGTTCATGATACTTGGAAGATATTGCATTAATCCTGTTTTCATACAATCCCACAATAGTATATAAACATTTGCATTTTTAATACAATGGGCTCCTAAAATACTTAAACTTAATTCAGTAAGATTTAACTTCATTCAGTAAGATTTGTCCAGGGTATTGCAGGAAATTTCCATCTGTCACAATATTTTTCAGACAACATGAAATATTATTATTCAATAATTGTTTAGTTTTTCATTGAGGATTCTTATAGTCAAATTGTGAAATTAAATAGTAATATATGGTTATTTTCTGAGGGCTGACAGTGTGTTAGATTTTACATTGTAAAAGACAAATGAAAGGCTGTTACTTCATTTAGAGCGCTGGGTGAGCACAGTCTGCAGACATCAGATAGTTGTTCCAGAATTTATGCTTTTTTTAAAAAAAACAATAGAATTTACTAGGAGGTGGATTGGCTGGCCACTAGTACGGGGTCAGGAAGGGATTTTAACCCCGCCCTTCCCCCCCAATGTATTCTGGGAGGTTTAAAAAAATATTCCTTCCTCTGAAGCATCAGAGATGGCCACAGCTGGAGATTGGATACTGGACAGGGTGTGCCAAGGCTCTGTAGTGGCACTGACCATTCTCGTTCTCAGGTGCTTGACTGGCTGGTTCTTCCTCACATGCTTAGAGTCTAACTGATGGTTGTATGTGGGTTCGGGAAGGAATTTCCCCCAGGTCAGATTGGTAGTGACCTTGGAGGGGGGCGAGGCTTGCCTTCATCTGAAGTGTGTGCAAGTGGGTCATTGGCCAGGATTATCTGGGTATATTTCATTTAATCATTTCCCTGCCTTTCGGGGGCCTCGGGCACTGGTGCATGTTAGTCCCTTCTATTCTCTCCCTGTAGTACATAATAGTCTAATGTCCCATGGGCTGTAATATTTTGATCTCATTTCAGTTGTTGGGTTTAGTGTGCAGGTGTCAATGGCCTGTGATAGAAGGAGGTCAGACTAGATGACCTAGTGGTTGCTTCTAATAACAGAGTATTATGGAATGGAATAACAGAGACTTGGTGGGATAACTCACATGACTGGAGTACAGTCATGGATGGTTATAAACTGTTCAGGAAGGACAGGCAGGGCAGAAAAGGTGGGGGAGTAGCACTGTATGTAAGGGAGCAGTATGACTGCTCAGAGCTCCGGTACGAAACTGTGGAAAAACCTGAGTGTCTCTGGATTAAGTTTAGAAGTGTGTGCAACAAGAGTGATGTCATGGTGGGAGTCTGCTATAGACCACCGGACCAGGGGGATGAGGTGGATGAGGCTTTCTTCCGGCAACTCACGGAAGCTACTAGATCGCATGCCCTGATTCTCATGGGTGACTTTAATTTTCCTGATATCTGCTGGGAGAGCAATACAGCGGTGCATAGACAATCCAGGAAGTTTTTGGAAAGCGTAGGGGACAATTTCCTGGTGCAAGTGCTAGGGGAGCCAACTAGGGGGAGCGCTTTTCTTGACCTGCTGCTCACAAACCGGGTAGAATTAGTGGGGGAAGCAAAAGTGGATGGGAATCTGGGAGGCAGTGACCATGAGTTGGTTGAGTTCAGGATCCTGACGCAGGGAAGAAAGGTAAGCAGCAGGATACGGACCCTGGACTTCAGGAAAGCAGACTTTGACTCCCTCAGGGAACAGATGGCCAGGATCCCCTGGGGGACTAACATGAAAGGGAAGGGAGTCCAGGAGAGCTGGCTGTATTTCAAGGAATCCCTGTTGAGGTTACAGGGACAAACCATCCCGATGAGTCGAAAGAATAGTAAATATGGCAGGCGACCAGCTTGGCTTAATGGTGAAATCCTAGCGGATCTTAAACATAAAAAAGAAGCTTACAAGAAGTGGAAGCTTGGACATATGACCAGGGAAGAGTATAAAAATATTGCTCGGGCATGTAGGAAAGATATCAGGAGGGCCAAATCGCACCTGGAGCTGCAGCTAGCAAGAGATGTCAAGAGTAACAAGAAGGGTTTCTTCAGGTATGTTGGCAACAAGAAGAAAGCCAAGGAAAGTGTGGGCCCCTTACTGAATGAGGGAGGCAAGCTAGTGACAGAGGATGTGGAAAAAGCTAATGTACTCAATGCTTTTTTTGCCTCTGTTTTCACTAACAAGGTCAGCTCCCAGACTGCTGTGCTGGGCAACACAAAATGGGGAAGAGATGGCCAGCCCTCTGTAGAGATAGAGGTGGTTAGGGACTATTTAGAAAAGCTGGACGTGCACAAGTCCATGGGGCCGGACGAATTGCATCCGAGAGTGCTGAAGGAATTGGCGGCTGTGATTGCAGAGCCCTTGGCCATTATCTTTGAAAACTCGTGGCGAACGGGGGAAGTCCCGGATGACTGGAAAAAGGCTAATGTAGTGCCCATCTTTAAAAAAGGGAAGAAGGAGGATCCTGGGAACTACAGGCCGGTCAGCCTAACCTCAGTCCCTGGAAAAATCATGGAGCAGGTCCTCAAAGAATCAATCCTGAAGCACTTAGAGGAGAGGAAAGTGATCAGGAACAGTCAGCATGGATTCACCAAGGGAAGGTCATGCCTGACTAATCTAATCGCCTTTTATGATGAGATTACTGGTTCTGTGGATGAAGGGAAAGCAGTGGATGTATTGTTTCTTGACTTTAGCAAAGCTTTTGACACGGTCTCCCACAGCATTCTTGTCAGCAAGTTAAGGAAGTATGGGCTGGATGAATGCACTATAAGGTGGGTAGAAAGCTGGCTAGATTGTCGGGCTCAACGGGTAGTGATCAATGGCTCCATGTCTAGTTGGCAGCCGGTGTCAAGTGGAGTGCCCCAGGGGTCGGTCCTGGGGCCCGTTTTGTTCAATATCTTCATAAATGATCTGGAGGATGGTGTGGATTGCACTCTCAGCAAATTTGCGGATGATACTAAACTGGGAGGAGTGGTAGATACGCTGGAGGGGAGGGATAGGATACAGAAGGACCTAGACAAATTGGAGGATTGGGCCAAAAGAAATCTAATGAGGTTCAATAAGGATAAATGCAGGGTCCTGCACTTAGGATGGAAGAATCCAATGCACCGCTACAGACTAGGGACCGAATGGCTCGGCAGCAGTTCTGCGGAAAAGGACCTAGGGGTGACAGTGGACGAGAAGCTGGATATGAGTCAGCAGTGTGCCCTTGTTGCCAAGAAGGCCAATGGCATTTTGGGTTGTATAAGTAGGGGCATAGCGAGCAGATCGAGGGACGTGATCGTTCCCCTCTATTCGACACTGGTGAGGCCTCATCTGGAGTACTGTGTCCAGTTTTGGGCCCCACACTACAGGAAGGATGTGGATAAATTGGAAAGAGTACAACGAAGGGCAACGAAAATGATTAGGGGTCTAGAGCACATGACTTATGAGGAGAGGCTGAGGGAGCTGGGATTGTTTAGTCTGCAGAAGAGAAGAATGAGGGGGGATTTGATAGCTGCTTTCAACTACCTGAAAGGGGGTTTCAAAGAGGATGGCTCTAGACTGTTCTCAATGGTAGCAGATGACAGAACGAGGAGTAATGGTCTCAAGTTGCAATGGGGGAGGTTTAGATTGGATATTAGGAAAAACTTTTTCACTAAGAGGGTGGTGAAACACTGGAATGCGTTACCTAGGGAGGTGGTAGAATCTCCTTCCTTAGAGGTTTTTAAGGTCAGGCTTGACAAAGCCCTAGCTGGGATGATTTAACTGGGACTTGGTCCTGCTTTGAGCAGGGGGTTGGACTAGATGACCTTCTGGGGTCCCTTCCAACCCTGATATTCTATGATTCTATGATTCTATGATTCTAGCCTTAAAGTCTATGTAAACTATGTACGTTTTCACAGAACAAGTTTGTCTTGAGGAAGGATTTGAAAGAGAGTAGCGTAGATGCTCCTGCATTTCTCAAAGTATTTTTAATAATTACATAAAAAGTTCAGGAAGGATATTTCATCACAATATGAAGTTTACTAATTTAGGTTCCAGTTTAAGAATATACTTAGATGTTTAAGTCCATCCCTATTCAGTATAGCACATATTTATATGCTTAACATTGACTTCAATGGGACTTAAATGTGAACTTAAGTGCTGCCTGAATACGGATGCTTTCCTGAATCAGGGTTTTCGCATGGAATACCAAAGCAAAAACTGAAAAATGGCATACATCGTTAGGATGCAGACAGGTGTGTCTCTCTGCACTCTGTTTCAAGTAGCAACATCCAGGTCTTCAGGCAAGTGTAGAATAGCCAACAGCCTAGTGGTTAGGGCACTCCGCTGGGATATAGGAAACCCAGGTTTGAATATTTGCTTTGCATGGTTTGGAATAGGAACCTGAACCCAAGTCTCCATCACCGGACTATATAGCCCCTCTCTGACCTAATGAATATTTAATTATTTATAAAAACTGGAACAGCTCCAACATGACAGATTGAGAGAAACCCACCCTAGAATTAAATTAAGTATTAATTTAAGTGCTCAGGTAATTTTAAATGAGAAAGAGTGTGATACATCAACATTTACTATTGGAGCTAAGAATTAGGAAGCTTCATTTTAAGAATGCTAACTGTCGGGCATATCTGGGAGCCATCTGCAGCTGGTCCGTGTTCAGGTATCTTTCTTAGCAATGGATTCATGTATAGACCAGAGCTGAATCAGGTATTTCTCTGGTCCTTAAATAAAGACAAAATTATAGTTCTGTTTTTAGAATAAAGTATATTGTTAGGATATTTATACAGATCAGATAAGGTACCTCTTCTAGAGGCATATTCAACATACCAGTGGCATATTATGTGTTTTTTCTTCTATTGTTGGGCAAATATTGATACGTGCAACTGTCACTAGTATTACCAGTGCATAGAGGATGAACTCCTCTCTCTAGTTAGTTTTATGTTTTAAAGATTTTTAATGGCATCACTTACTATCATTCAGTCACGTATTTTAAAGCTCTGAGACAAATGTCGCTGATTTCTTTAGTGTTCAAGATTTTCCCTTTAGTCATTAACTCCAGAATTACTTCACTGAAGAACTCTGTCTTTGCACTAGTGGAAGAAATGTAATTTTTATTTTATTTTTATGAATGGAAGTAATTTTTTAAAAAACTGAGGTTCCAGTCCTGTCCCAGTGAAGTCAATGCCAATTTCCCATTGACTTCTCTAGGAGCAGGAGCAGGGTGCATAAGTAGAAATGGTGCATAAGTAGAAATATTTATTTGCTTTCATTTTAATGCAAAGATCCTATTATGTTTCTTAAAAGTGCCTGCATTCACTTCTATAGTATATACAGAGTATTTATATCCTTAAAGCTAACCTTTTATATTAAAAGGAAATTCAGGATCAGAAATCATGGTTTTCAAAACCAGCTACATTCTTATACCTCTACCACTGCTGCTGCATATTGTCAAATTTCAGAATACCTCATTACTGATACAACATGTTTAATGTCCCTTTGACTGAAATCTTTAATGGTAGCATATGCTGTTCATTCTTTAAAACTTTGAGAGAAAGGAATGCCTTTTCAGAGATCAACTGATAATGTATGCCACTTTTCAGGGATCAACTTATAATGTCTGCCACTATCCAGACTATGTCGTAAAATGGACTTGGAATAGTAGACTATTAACTATACCATAATTTTGATTAAAATGGATCAAAATAGCTATTTCCAAAATTTCAGAAAGAAGATTCGTATGTGTTGGTTTTATTAAATTTAGAATAAATTCATCCATTTTGATACTATATTGTCTGTGTAGTTTAAAAAAATAAATAATTTATAATTTATGTCTGATAATTTATTATGTCGATGTGACTTGGTGTCTATGTGAAATACAGTTGCATTTTAACCCTTATTTGTTTGACACTTGTTTTGTGGCTTTGTCTGTGTTTATATTTAATTTGTGCTTTATTAATGCATCCTAATATTTGGGCTTCTTTTAAAAAAATGTTGGAATTAACCACTATTTTGGGAAAAGTTTTGTTACCATTGAGGGATCTTTGTATTGTAATGAATTTTCTATGGTTTTTCAGTAGCATTATTTTCACAGGGGAAAAATGTTAAGGATTTCTTTTGTAAAATATTAAAGGTTGTTATATTATAGAACTTGTCATGACTTTTATACCTGAACCTAAAATGAATTACTCTGACTAATCATTGTTGCCACCAGAAAGCTTACTTAGGCACAACAACAGCAATTAATGAAGTTGGGCAGATTGGCATGAAATACCCAGGTTGATGCATGATCTTTGGAGATAAAATTAAAGGATATTGGTGGCAGTCCTCCTTGTACTGTAGCTGTAACTTTAGGCTCCGATCCTGCTCCCACTAACATCAGTGGAAGATAATACAAAACAATATTGATAATATTTTAATGCTATTTATTATGTTAATTGATGGTACACCTTCAACTGCATCACTGTTTATTATTATCACACCATGTCAAAAAAGATATATCAGAAATAGGAGAGAGAGATGGGCAATTAAATTTGTTATATCACTGGAAAGACTTCCATATGAGGAGAGTTTGAAAAGATTAGGACTGTTTCATTTAGAGAAGAGACAAGAAAGAGAGGACATAATAGAAGTCAATGCAATAATAAATGTCATAGAGAACAAAAAGCAAGTACTTTTGTTTACCATTCCTAATAATACAAAAGCAATGGAATATTCACTGAAAATGAAAAGCAAAAAAAAAACCAAAAAAACCCTAATTTTAAAAATTACTTTTTTTTAGAGAAGCTAGGATTTTCAGAGAAGCCTAAGGGAATTAGGTACCCATCTCTGAATAGGAGTTTGAAGCTGGACACGTAACTCCCTATTGCACCTTGAAAATCCAGCTACAATCCATAATAAGCTTGTGGAACTCATTGCCACAACATATCATTGAGTCCAAGAAGTTCAACAAGATTCAAAAAAGTATTAGATATCTGTGGTTATCTTAGCTATGTTTAAAATATATAAAGGATGTAAACACTCATGCTTCAGGTTATAAGGTGACCACTGACTTACAGGGGTTAGCAAATGGGCCAGTTCCATAATTGTCCATTATGAGGGTCCTTGCTTTTTTCTCTGAGGATTCTAGTAATGACCATTATCAGGCTACTGTACAAACAGACAACTAGTCTGATTGGTGTGGCTATTCCTACGTTTCTTGAGGTTTTTCCTGCTGAAGCACCCTAAGTCCCAAATCTCCAAACACTTACATGCATGGTTACATTTAAGCATATGAGTAGTCTCAGTGCATAAACTTGTGCATAAGTGTTTGCAGGTTTGGGGCTTAAATACAGAAGAATGTAATAGGTTGAAAAGAAAATGGAAGATGACATAAAGAGGTGGGTAAAATATTGTATTTCTCATGACTCAGACTACACAAAAATATATTTTGTTACTTTTATTTAACATTTAAAAACAAAAAAATTACCCTATTTCCCTATTTCTTAAATTCATATAGAATTTTTTAAAACACTGCATAAAAATGAAACTATTTTGCAAGTTTATGAATACTGAACTACTGCCTTTTTATCATCACTTAATTCTTATTCAGTTTGATTGGGAGGGGGGTTGAGTTAGTACTTTGCAGCAGTAAGTGTCTTAAGACTATGACTTAATATAGTATAAACACAAAAGTGTCTATTTAAAATGCTCTTTTATTATGATTCAGTGGGATTTCATAGAGGAAAGTTTGTAAATTACGTTGACATTTTTATATAAAAGGTGCTATTTAAATGCAAAATATTATTGTAATACCTGGGTATAATGAACTAAGATAAACTGGTACAGTTTATACATTAGTATAGATGGGCCTGCTCTGAACATCTGCAAATATTGTGAGGCCTGGAATCGAGATGCAGATACAAATTTGAGAGATGGCTGGTGTTTCTGGATCTGAATACCACTGAACTTCGGGAAGGCCAGACCAGGATCTAAATACTACAGTTGGGTTTCATCTCTAAATTATACAGAAGTAGAATAAAACTCATGATTGTTTTGATATGTTGTAATGTGTAAATAGCAGTTTTGACTGTAGCAGACATTAGATTCTTCAAGTGATTGTCCACATGGAGTCCACTCCTAGTGCATATGTGCCCTATACACACAAGATCAAGTTCTTTTAGCCAGCAGTGCCTGTTGCAGCCACGCCTGCACCTTAGATGTCCCACATCCCCCATCTGAGGGCATAAAGGTTGGAGTTAGGCCCAGATCCTTAAAAATATTTAACTGTCTAACTTACATTGATTTCAACAGCTTTCAACCTACCTTTGAAGACCTGGGCCTTAGTTCTTTGTCCATTGACTTTATAAAAATAAAATGAAACAAATGTGACAGATTGCTTAATGCACTACTGGGAGATGCTCAGATACTACAGAAGTGAATGCAATATAAGTACCTATATAGAATAGAAATGGAATTCAAACTCAGGGCCTGTCCCCTTAGGGAGGTCATCAGATATTTATAAGAATGGGTGTCCAACTGCATAAGAACATAGAAATCATGGAAACATTGCATTAAAAGGAGTCATCCAGCCTAGCCCCTGCACTGAGACAGGATGAGGTATCAGAGTAGCAGCCGTGTTAGTCTGTATTCGCAAAAAGAAAAGGAGTACTTGTGGCACCTTAGAGACTAACAAATTTATTAGAGCATAAGCTTTCGTGAGCTACAGCTCACTTCATCGGATGCATTTGGTGGAAAAAACAGAGGAGAGATTTATATACACACACAGAGAACATGAAACAATGGTTTATCATACACACTGTAAGGAGAGTGATCACTTAAGATAAGCCATCACCAGCAGCAGGGGGGGGAAAGGAGGAAAACCTTTCATGGTGACAAGCAAGGTAGGCTAATTCCAGCAGTTAACAAGAATATCAGAGGAACAGTGGGGGGTGGGGTGGGGGGGAGAAATACCATGGGGAAATAGTTTTACTTTGTGTAATGACTCATCCATTCCCAGTCTCTATTCAAGCCTAAGTTAATTGTATCCAGTTTGCAAATTAATTCCAATTCAGCAGTCTCTCTTTGGAGTCTGTTTTTGAAGCTTTTTTGTTGAAGTATAGCCACTCTTAGGTCTGTGATCGAGTGACCAGAGAGATTGAAGTGTTCTCCAACTGGTTTTTGAATGTTATAATTCTTGACGTCTGATTTGTGTCCATTCATTCTTTTACGTAGAGACTGTCCAGTTTGGCCAATGTACATGGCAGAGGGGCATTGCTGGCACATGATGGCATATATCACATTGGTAGATGCGCAGGTGAACGAGCCTCTGATAGTGTGGCTGATGTGATTAGGCCCTATGATGGTATCCCCTGAATAGATATGTGGACAGAGTTGGCAACGGGCTTTGTTGCAAGGATAGGTTCCTGGGTTAGTGGTTCTGTTGTGTGGTGTGTGGTTGCTGGTGAGTATTTGCTTCAGATTGGGGGGCTGTCTGTAAGCAAGGACTGGTCTGTCTCCCAAGATCTGTGAGAGTGCTGGGTCGTCCTTCAGGATAGGTTGTAGATCCTTGATGATGCGTTGGAGAGGTTTTAGTTGGGGGCTGAAAGTGATGGCTAGTGGCGTTCTGTTGTTTTCTTTGTTGGGCCTGTCCTGTAGTAAGTGACTTCTGGGTACTCTTCTGGCTCTGTCAATCTGTTTCTTCACTTCAGCAGGTGGGTATTGTAGTTGTAGGAATTCATGATAGAGATCTTGTAGGTGTTTGTCTCTGTCTGAGGGGTTGGAGCAAATGCGGTTATATCGTAGCGCTTGGCTGTAGACAATGGATCGAGTGGTATGATCTGGATGAAAGCTAGAGGCATGTAGGTAGGAATAGCGGTCAGTAGGTTTCCGATATAGGGTGGTGTTTATGTGACCATCGCTTATTAGCACCGTAGTGTCCAGGAAGTGGATCTCTTGTGTGGACTGGTCCAGGCTGAGGTTGATGGTGGGATGGAAATTGTTGAAATCATGATGGAATTCCTCAAGAGCTTCTTTTCCATGGGTCCAGATGACGAAGATGTCATCAATGTAGCGCAAGTAGAGTAGGGGCATTAGGGGATACTCTCATAAAGAACCAACCTTCCACACAAACTTCCTCGTGGCTGGACTTTACAAAAACTAGACAAGCCATTTACAAAACACACTTTGCTTCTCTACAAAAGAAAAAGGACTCTAAGCTATCTAAACTACTATATGCCACAAGGGGCCACAACAATGGTTCCCGTAACCCACCCAGCAATATTGTTAATCTATCCAACTATACTCTTAGCCCAGCAGAAGAATCTGTCCTATCTCGGGGCCTCTCCTTTTGCCCCTCCACCCCCACGAACATGATACAGTTCTGTGGTGACCTAGAATCCTATTTTGGACGTCTCAGACTCAAGGAATATTTCCAACACAACTCTGACAAACATATTAACCCACAGAGACCTTCCTGCCAACACTACAAAAAGAAGGATTCTGGGTGGACTCCTCCTGAAGGTCGAAACAGCAGCCTGGATTTCTACATAGAGTGCTTCCGCCGACGTGCACGAGCTGAAATTGTGGAAAAGCAGCATCGCTTACCCCATAACCTCAGCCATGCAGAACACAGTGCCATCCACAGCCTCAGAAACAACTCTGACATCATAATCAAAAAGGCTGACAAAGGAGGTGCTGTCGTCATCATGAATAGGTCGGAGTATGAACAAGAGGCTACTAGGCAGCTCTCCAACACCACTTTCTACAAGCCATTACCCTCTGATCCCACTGAGAGTTACCAAAAGAAACTACAGCATTTGCTCAAGAAACTCCCTGAAAAAGCACAAGAACAAATCCGCACAGACACACCCCTGGAGCCCCGACCTGGGGTATTCTATCTGCTACCCAAGATCCATAAACCTGGAAATCCTGGACGCCCCATCATCTCAGGCATTGGCACCCTGACAGCAGGATTGTCTGGCTATGTAGACTCCCTCCTCAGGCCCTTCATTACCAGCACTCCCAGCTATCTTCGAGACACCACTGACTTCCTGAGGAAACTACAGTCCATTGGTGATCTTCCTAAAAACACCATCCTAGCCACTATGAATGTAGAAGCCCTCTACACCAACATTCCACACAAAGATGGACTACAAGCCGTCAGGAACAGTATCCCCAATACTGTCACGGCTAACCTGGTGGCTGAACTTTGTGACTTTGTCCTGACCCATAACTATTTCACATTTGGTGACAATGTATACCTTCAAATCCGCGGCACTGCGATGGGTACCCGCATGGCCCCACAGTATGCCAACATTTTTATGGCTGACTTAGAACAACGCTTCCTCAGCTCTCGTCCCCTAATGCCCCTACTCTACTTGCGCTACATTGATGACATCTTCGTCATCTGGACCCATGGAAAAGAAGCTCTTGAGGAATTCCACCATGATTTCAACAATTTCCATCCCACCATCAACCTCAGCCTGGACCAGTCCACACAAGAGATCCACTTCCTGGACACTACGGTGCTAATAAGCGATGGTCACATAAACACCACCCTATATCGGAAACCTACTGACCGCTATTCCTACCTACATGCCTCTAGCTTTCATCCAGATCATACCACTCGATCCATTGTCTACAGCCAAGCACTACGATATAACCGCATTTGCTCCAACCCCTCAGACAGAGACAAACACCTACAAGATCTCTATCATGCATTCCTACAACTACAATACCCACCTGCTGAAGTGAAGAAACAGATTGACAGAGCCAGAAGAGTACCCAGAAGTCACCTACTACAGGACAGGCCCAACAAAGAAAACAACAGAACGCCACTAGCCATCACCTTCAGCCCCCAACTAAAACCTCTCCAACGCATCATCAAGGATCTACAACCTATCCTGAAGGACGACCCATCACTCTCACAGATCTTGGGAGACAGGCCAGTCCTTGCTTACAGACAGCCCCCCAATCTGAAGCAAATACTCACCAGCAACCACACACCACACAACAGAACCACTAACCCAGGAACCTATCCTTGCAACAAAGCCCGTTGCCAACTCTGTCCACATATCTATTCAGGGGATACCATCATAGGGCCTAATCACATCAGCCACACTATCAGAGGCTCGTTCACCTGCGCATCTACCAATGTGATATATGCCATCATGTGCCAGCAATGCCCCTCTGCCATGTACATTGGCCAAACTGGACAGTCTCTACGTAAAAGAATGAATGGACACAAATCAGACGTCAAGAATTATAACATTCAAAAACCAGTTGGAGAACACTTCAATCTCTCTGGTCACTCAATCACAGACCTAAGAGTGGCTATACTTCAACAAAAAAGCTTCAAAAACAGACTCCAACGAGAGACTGCTGAATTGGAATTAATTTGCAAACTGGATACAATTAACTTAGGCTTGAATAGAGACTGGGAATGGATGAGTCATTACACAAAGTAAAACTATTTCCCCATGGTATTTCTCCCTCCCACCCCACCCCCCACTGTTCCTCTGATATTCTTGTTAACTGCTGGAATTAGCCTACCTTGCTTGTCACCATGAAAGGTTTTCCTCCTTCCCCCCCCTGCTGCTGGTGATGGCTTATCTTAAGTGATCACTCTCCTTACAGTGTGTATGATAAACCCATTGTTTCATGTTCTCTGTGTGTGTGTATATAAATCTCTCCTCTGTTTTTTCCAGCAAATGCATCCGATGAAGTGAGCTGTAGCTCACGAAAGCTTATGCTCTAATAAATTTGTTAGTCTATAAGGTGCCACAAGGATGAGGTATGTCTCTACTATCCCTGACAGGTGTTTGTGTAACCTGTTCTTAAAAACCTACAATGACAGAGATTTCACAACCTCCCTTTGAAGTCTATTGCTGTGCTCAACTAGCTTTATAGTTAGAAAATTTCTTCCTAATAGCTAACCTAAATCTCCCTTGCTGCAGATTAATCCTATTACTTCTTTTCCTACCTTCAGTGTACATGGAGAATAATCAATCACTGTCCTTTTTATAACAGCCCTCAACTTATTTGTAGGCTGTTTACAAGTCCCCCTTCAGTTCTTTTGTGAAAACTAAACATGCCCCATTTTTCGGCACTCTCTCTAAGTTGTCTACATCTTTCTTAAAATGTGGTGCCAAAAACTGGATACAGCTGACTCCACTCCAGCTGACTTCACCAACACCAAGTACATTGGAACAATTACCTCCGGGGTCTTACATACTACATTCCTGTTAGTAACCCCAGAATGTTAACCTTTTTAGCAACTGCATCACATTGTTGACTTGTATTCAGTTTGTGTCCCACTGTAAGACCCAGAATCTTTTCAGCAGCACTACTGCCCAGCCAGTTATTCCCCATTTTGTAGTTGTGCATTTGATTTTTTTCTTCCTATATGTACTATTTTGCACTTGCTTGTACTGAATTTCATCTAGTTGATTTCAGATCAATTCTCCAATTTGTTAAGATGTTTTTGAATTCTAGTCCTGTCCTCCAAATTACTAGTAACCCCTCTCAGCTTGGTGACATCCACAGATTTTATAAGCATACTTTCCACTCCATTGTCCAAATTATTAATGAATGGTACGGAAGCCAAGACAGACTCCTGCAGGACCTCACTAGATATGTTCCCCCCCCACCCCAGTTATAAACATGTTATGAACTAACCAAGTTAGAGCCACCAACGCATGTGAGAGCTCATTCCATTAGAGCTCAGGCTTCCTGTTTGAAGAACGTCCCTGTTTCTCAAGTCTGTAGGGAAGCTGTATGGAATTTGGTCCATAGATTTTCAAGATACCGTTCTTTTGGTAAAGGCTTCCACATAGGACGTCCATTTTGATATGAAGTGAGCTGTAGCTCACAAAAGCTTATGCTCAAATAAATTCGTTAGTTTCTAAGGTGCCACAAGTACTGCGTTTCTTTTTGCGAATACAGACTAACACGGCTGCTACTCTGAAACCTGTCATTTTGATAGGGCTATGCTGAAGTCATTGCTTGGAGATGGGTACCAAGAGTCCTGCTCAAACAATCAAAAAACTGCTTTTTAGTCTCCAGGAGTGGAATCCATGTGGACAATCACTTGGGAAGAAAGAGCGGTTACTTACCTTACATTTACTGTGGTTCTTAGAGATGTATTGTCCATATAGATTTCCCACCCACACACCTTCTACGCTACTACAGATTCCTACTTCTCTGGGATAATGTATTGGCTAAAGGACTGAGGGATGGTTGGCGCGCTCTGCCATTTATACCCTGGGGGACACGAGGACATCTAGGATGTAAGTGCTGCCCCAACAGACACTGCTGGCCAAAAGAATCATATCTAAAGTGCATGAGGCACATGTGCACCAAGAGTGGAATCCAGGTGGATAACATGTCTCAAAGAGCCACAATTACTGAAGGGTAAGTAGCTGTTCTTTTGAGGTTCTGATGCTATGCTACTGAAGTCCATGACAAAGACCCATTGACTATAGTGGAGCAGGATCAGACCCATAGTGAAGTGTTCTGTGGAAAAAAGCTAGTTCCCTAGTTGAGTGTTCCACATTGTTCCACATTATGAGCAAAATCACCTACACTTTTCAAGATCATTAAAACACTCCCACCACCACATGCTTAGATAATATGTCTCTGTTGTGTGTCTGTGAAGATCTCAAACCTAACCAGAAAAAGAAAATATAAAATAAGAATTGAACTGAGTGCCTGGGTATTTCTTAATCTTTGTCATATTATGCAAATTTTCTACACCTATATTTGAATAAATTCCTATTATTACCATACAACCCCAAAGACCCAGTCAGGATTGGGTCCCTTTTGTATGCAGTGCAATCTCTATAGACCTTACAGTGTAAGACCCTGATCTTGCAAACACTTCTACATTCACTTAACTTTAAGCATATGAGTGGGTATTGACTCCAGTGGAACTGCTCATGAGCTTTAAAGTTACGCAAGATGGAGGCCTATATTAATAATATAACAAACAATAGGAGGAAAGGGTGTGGGGTGAAAAGATAACAAAATGTTTTGAATGAGGTACAATTACATATTTGCTGTCATTGAAATTTTCAGCACTTTATAAATAAATAGTGCTATTGTTATTCTGCATGCAGATTTAAGTAATAAATATGCAATAGTTGAAGACTCTAACAATTCTATCTAGTAGAATTGAGGCTTTCCCCAAACACAAACCTAGTTTTTAACAGTATAAAATATATGAAAGTTTACATTTGGGGAGGTGAGAGTGGAGGTGTTTACAGATGTGTGTTTGATATGGCATTTACTTTCTGGGTCATCACTGTGTTTCTGCTAACATTATTAAAAATGACAGTGTGTAGATTGCAGTTGGTAAGAATCATAGGACTGGAATCAATTGTAGGACTGGAAGGGACCTTGAGAAGTCTTCTAGTTCAGTCCTCTGCACTTAAGGCAGGATTAAGTATTATCAAGACCATGCCTGACAGGTGTATGTCTAACTTGCTCTTAAAAATTATTTCAGTGCTTAACTACCCTGACAGTTATGAAGTTTTTCCTAATGTCCAACTTAGGCCATCATTGCTGCAGTTTAAGCCCATTGCTTCTTGTCCTATCCTCAGAGGATAAGGAGAAATTTTTTTTCCCTCTTCTTTGTAACAACCTTTTATGTACTTGAAAACTGTTGTCCTGTCTCCTCTCAGTCTTCTCTTCTCCAGATGATACAAACCCAATTTTTTCAATCTTCCCTCATAGGTCATGTGTTCTAGACCTTTAATTGTTTTTGTTGCTCTTCTCTGGATTTTCTCCAATTTGTCTACATCTTTCCTGAAATGTAATGCCCAGAACTGGACACAATACTCCAGTTGATGCCTAATCAGCACAGAGTAGAGCAGAAGAATTACTTTTCATATATTGCTTACAACACTCCTACGAATACATTCCAGAATGATGTTTGCTTTTTTGACAACAGTGTTCCACTCTTGACTCGCATTTAGCTTGTGAGCCATTATGATCCCCAGATCCCTTTTTGCAGTACTCCTTCCTATGCAGTCATTTCCCATTTTGTATGTGTGCAACTGATTGTTCATTCCTAAGTGGAGTACTTTGCATTTGTCCTTATTAAATTTCATCCTATTTACTTCAGACTATTTCTCCAGTTTGCCCAGATCATTTGAATTTTAATCGTATCCTCCAAAGCACTTGCAACCTCTCCCAGCTTGGTATCATCCACAAATTTTGTAAGTGTACTCTTTATGCCATTATCTAAATTATTGATGAAGATATTGAACATATTGAAACTGATCCTTGCGGGAACTCACTTGATATGCCTTTTCCAGCTTGACTGTGAACTACTCTCTGAGAATGGTTTTCCAACCAGTTATGCACCCACCTTATAGTAGCTCCATCTAGGTTGTATTTCCCTAGCTTCTGTATATGAGAAGGTCATGCAAGACAGTATCAAAAGCTTTACTAAAGTCAATATATATACTCCACATCTACTGCTTCCCCCCTACTCTGTCAAAGAAAGCTATTAGGTTGGTTTGACACAATTTGTTCTTGACAAATCTATGCTGACTTGTTACTTATCACCTTATTATCTTCTAGGTGTCTGCAAATTGATTACTTAATTATTTGCTTCATTAACTTTCCGGGCTCTGAAGTTAAGCTGATTGGTTTGTAATTCCCAGGGTTGTCCTTATGCCTGTTTTTATAGATTGGCACTATATTTGCCCTTTTCCAGTCCTCTGGAATCTCACTCCTCTTCCATGACTTTTTGAAGATAATCGCTAATGGCTCAGATGTCTCTTCAGTCAGCTCCTTGAGCATTCTAGGATGTATTTCATCACGCCCTGGTGACTTGAAAACATCTTACTGGTCTAAGTAATTTTTAACTTGTTCTTTCCCTATTTGAGCCTGTGATCCTACCCCATTTTCACTGAGACAATATAAATTATTTCCTTGTGTTCATATTTAATTTTCATACACACACAGCTAAACTCTGCTAGTCTGCCATTTTGTGAATGACTAGTCTGTATATATTTTTGCATTTTAGGTTAATTGAATGGAGCCCATTTCTGTTAAGAAAAAGAAAGATCCATATAATTTTTAAAATTGAGGAAAGCACATAAATTAAATCCTTAAATTTCAGTTGGCTCATACAGTTAAAGGGGCTCTGTCAAGTTAAAATAATGGTCCAAACTGTATTGTAGAGATCCACATATGCAAGGCACTCTTTAAATGCAGATCATCCCTTTTTCATGTGCAGTGGCGGTGTATCATCTCTGTGGTACCATCTGCCCTTCTTTAACAACACATATATTCCTTAGGAGGGGTTGGAGCAGAAGATAATCTGCTCTCTCTGACATAATCTGACATAATCCACTGCTCTGTGTCCAGAGGCAATAATGGATCTTCTCTAAATTTATTATTGTTTTTCATGCACAACTGTGGTGGAGGTTGTGAGCACAGTGAACAGTGCAAGAATGTCTATTTCCCCTCTTTTGAAAGGTATCCCTGAGTGTATTTGTTCGTTGTTTGTTGCAACAGCAATAGACCCATATCGTGTTTCTTTTTCTACCCTTTGTTACTTAGAGGCCTCAAACTTCCAGTTCTGGTTCTTACACAGTTTCTTTTCTTTTCTGCTCCATCTGTCATTTGTGTCTGATGGCACCTTTCTCCCATAGTGAAATCTTGCCCTATACATGTGTGGAGTGATGGAGAGGAAATGGGGGGGCTTGTTGATGATTAGTGAAGTCAGTAAATTTGAGGTCCACTGTGACAGTAGAGATACCAAATGTAGAGTATAGTATATACCTGGCATTACCTGGAGATGGAGCCAAAAAGCAGGACTAAATGTAGAACTTCATGACAGAAAGTTTATACTCCTAGCGTGAGATTTTCAAAAGTGCCAGCATGGGACTAACTCTTCTCATTGAAGTCTTACCATTTTTTGCCATTGATTTCAAAAAGTGATTGTTTTTGAATATCCCACTGGTTGGATATTTTCTAAATTATTTACTTGCCTTCAGATATCTGTCTCCATGTTATATATATTACTAAACAAAATAGTGATAAAGAATTAGGCACATGTACTAGACTTGTGGTAAAATGATACTGATTGAGCAATGCTGTTAAATTATTTTTCCAGCAAATTAATAAACTGATTGTCCCCTTACAATTTTTTAATATCTATTATAATAAATTTCAATGGGAGTTTTGCCTAAATAAGGGTTGAAGGTAAAAAATAGCACAGAGTGGCAAGATCCTCCAGATCACTTAAGCTCAGCATTTTGGGCTGCACATGAGGGAGAAGAGTCCATGAGCAAAGTGATGGCAGAAGAAAGGCATACATGTTGTTTGTCTAATTCTCAGCTGGTAACCAGATGCCATGAATTCAAGTCAAGAGTGAGTAAGGCAGGGATAATAGGGAGATGAAATGGAATATAAAAAAGGAATGTTAAATGAGGTGGCAAACGTAGCAGACATTGCTGTTAAAAATCATTTGTCATTCACTCAGGATATAGTAACTGCTCTCTTAAATATTAAAAGCAATCAAAAAAATCTAGCACAGTTAAAAATTTTGTGCCAACACACAGTTCTGTTTAGATAGCTCAAGCCTTGTTTAGGCATTTCAATTATAGAACCTTAGAGACTATTACTATTTACCCTCTATATAACATAGGGCCATCCCTAGTTCTGCCAGTGCTAGCTGGTTCCCCAGTGGATTACTCTGGTCTCCATTTGAGTACCTCTTCCAGAATGGCAAAAACCTGGAAGAAAGTAGTTTCTGGAGGACAGGTCTCAGATTCATATTTGGTTTTGGATTTTGAGTACAGCATTCATATCTGTATACAACAAATAAGAATATTGCCTCTGTAGGCTTTTTTTTCTATTTTGTATTCTGTCCTATATCTGAGCCATTTTCATTATTTTCTCTTCTGATAATCTCTCTTCTGCCCTTTCTTCTATCTTTGCCTGTCTTGTGTTCATCTTATATCCTGCTGTCGTTTTCTTCTCTTACTGTCTGCCACACAATTTTCCATCTGGAACTCTCTTAATGAATGCTTCACCATGCTTATGAAATGGTGCTATCACAACATGGAATACCACAAATTTTTTTGCCTTCGGGTATTTTGCAGAATATGGTTACTGGAAATACAGTGGGAATGGCTGTCTCTTCTGTGGGTTTTGTGTTGATTTGTATTCAGCTTGGGACAAATTCCAAAATTTGAGTTAAATTCAATTTTATATTATGAAATTTGGATTTGAATGTTGTGTACATCCCCTCTTCCCTTCTGGGAATTAGAATAATGAGGACTTTGGGGTTTAGCTTGGACTTCTGTGAAAGGCTGCTATTTATCCTTCATTATTCCTCTATCTCTCTCAACCACACAATCTTACCCAACCTCATCAGTTTTCACTCTATAGTCACTCTCAACCAAGGCAGAACCATCACTCTTCAGCTGAAAGAGCACACACAAAACTTCATCTAGAAAGTGGAACCTAATCTTTTCACCAGAAGCAGCTACTGGTAAGCATGGCAAATCCCTTCCTATCCCAAGGAGGTGGGAATGAGCATCTGAGTTTGTGTGGTCTGTATTTGACACTCCTGCATGCTAGACATTCTGTGCTCTCAATGGACCACGGGGATAACATCAGCCCATTTTTAGGGACTTATCATTTATATAAGGCTGAAACTCTGCCATTGTTTTCAGTATGGACACAGATACTTATAATTTAAAAAATCAATTCATTGACTTACATTTATTAAGAGAATAGTAAACAATATATTATTTCATCAGTTTTAGATGGGCTATTATCCCTTGTTCAAAATATCAAATTACGTAATTTTCAAAAATAGCATTTTTGCATGCTGTTAATCCATAGGAAGAACACGGGCATTTGGGGGCTTGATTCTCCCCTGGCCTACTTTGGTGTTATTCCATTGACTTCAGTGGAGTGACTCCAGACTTACAACACTGTCAGGCCTTTGCTGTTTTGAAAAGCACTTGGTTCACCATAGTTCTGTTGGTTTAAGAAAATGCACTTTAATATGCTTCACAATAGCTTCACCTCATAATTAATTTGGGACCTATTAGTATTACGGGTCTATGCCTGCCCCTATTCAAGTCAATGGCAAAGCTCCCATTGACTTTGGTGGATTAGTCACCTTGTACTGGAGCCATTCGGTGCCTGTCTCCCTCAATGCAAGTTACATCAGTTGGAGATTGACAGGTTGCAGATACATCTCATTATACCTCATTTCCCTTGTCCTTGCTCCCTGTGTTGGGGGATATATTAACTCTATGCTACCCAATGATTGCCCTTCCTGTGGGAATTCTGCAAAGACCAGATAAACTGAATTCAGAAACATTTTACACTGATAGAGTGATCCTAGAGAATCAGACTCAAAATGATTGCACAGGTATGAGTGAAGGCATAATTTGACCAGAATCCTTTTCACAATTGACAGTGTGTAAGAAAGAATTAATTCAGCTTGATTTTCGGAGTCCAAGCTGGGTTTGCAGGAGCAGCAGTTAGAAAGCATATTTTTACTTGTAAAATGGGCATGTTAATATTGCAAATCAGTTTAAAAATGAGACACAATAAGCATGGTGCCCCGGAATGTCATGCCATACCACATCCATTTTACCTCAGAGCACAAGGCAGAAATAGAATCTCTAATTCATTCAGGAAGCTTACAGATTTCCTCAGAGCCACAGATAGAATTTTCAGGGCCCACAAAAAGAGGTAGTAAAAGGTTCTGACTTCATACTCCTGTGTTCTGCACCCATACTGGAGATCTCAAGGGTATAAATAACCCTTCTCACACATCTCTTGATTGTTGCAACTTTGTATTACAAATATAATTATTTTTGTAACCTTGTCATCTCAAGTATTGAAGGGAGGAAGGAGGGATAGATAAGGACGGCAGCAACAGTATCATTTTTTTATTGAAGTAAATGGCAATTTGGATGAGGCAAACAACAAAGATAAATGTTTTCATGCTTACAGTCATTGCAGCAGAAACATACTGCATATTGTCACACGCATGCAATGTGTCCAAAGTGTACTTGACACCAGCTGTACTTCCATTTCCTCATCTGTAAAATGAGGCTAACAACACCTTTGTAGAGTGCTTTGAGCACTACAAAGAAAATCTCATATAGGCGCAAAGTTATGTTCTTCTGCACACAGAAGAAGAGGAGCAATGTAAATAAAATTACTGGTCTTAGGTCTCCTTTTAAATAATGAAGATTAATCAATTACTGTATTTTAAATTTTCTAAGGAGCAAAGAATACAATCTAGAACTTCACAAGAAAATACTGTGCATATATAGAAAGCAAGATGGTTATTCATTTGCAAAAAAAAAAAAGTATCAGTCCAATTTAAAAGGAGGACACTGCTTAAAAAGCTACTATGAAAATATTTCCAAATACTGTATTATTAATTTCTAATATCAGATGCACTCTAATACAATGAACGTACCCTTAAAAAAATGTGGATGTAGTTGAATCTCCCAAAAGAAACTGTGGTACTATATAATGGAAAAACATTAATTATAAAATTTGCTTGAATTAAGTTTAAACTATTTTGGCTGCCAAATAAATGGAAGCCTAATATCTCTTTAAAATTCAACTTGACAGAAAAAGCTAAATTCTATAGACAAGCATTTTAACTCTCTTAAGTGTTTAACTTTCCAAACGAGTTCACATTTTATTTCAAACAATTGCAGAAGGAGATACTTAAGTTTCTCATGCACCTAAGTGAGATATAACTGCTGCTCTGCTTAGGCAGGAATTTTCCCCACTAACTCCTTGATGCGCGATATGTTCATCTGAAAATGTCTGCAGATTTTTAGTATGACAGTGAGGGGAGCTATAATCACAGAAGGTCCTTCTTTTCCATGGGAAATGTAGATATGTCTAGCGCACCAGATTGCCCCAGGAGAGCTGATATGGAATCAAGGCTTAGGAGCAGCTGCACAGGAAGAGAGAATTCACCAAAGGGCAGGGAAATCAGGTTGTTGGCCAGCCTTGCCCCTGCTGGGGTCTAGCTGCTCTGACCGTGTCTTCATCTTAAACTAGTTTGTTATCTGGAAATTTCTTTGTTTTTTAAAATGACTAAAAATATCACATATGAACACTATACAAGAAACCCAACCCAAATGCATATCTTCACATCGTTTGTCAACCTGAGATATTTATTTATTTATTTATGTATTTTCAATTTCAGGAGTAGATTTATAGCTGTACTCTGGATGCTTTATGTCATTTTGGAGCAGCATAAAAAGTCAGAGCAGACAGGACAGTTAAGTCTGGTTTTGAGCTGCTTTGCATCACCAGAGCAGCATATATAACAGGGAATGTAGACATCTACATCCCAGTTTTCATTTTTTGTTCTCTACATTTCCCTGCACACAGAGCCTCAGTTGTCTCCCTCCTGCCTTCCACACTTCCATTCACATGTATTGTGTGCACACACACTTTCCCTATATGCCCTTCCTGTTGAATAGATATGATGCAACAAGTAGGTTTGAAAATAAATATTTGGATTAAGAGCCATTTTTTGTCATTATTCTTCATAATAGAAGGTTTCTCTTTCAGCAGAGGGATGACACATAAAATCTTCAACAAAGAAACTCAGTGAATGGGAAAGATGGTCCAGTGGCTAGCGCTCTGGGCTAGGAGCATGGAGAGCTTCATTCAGTTCCTTGCTTCAGCAAGGACTTTCTGTGTGATCTTATGCAAGTTGCTTATTGTCTCTGTGCCTCAGTTCCCCATCTGTGAAATGGAGCTATTATTGCTTCATTACCTCATAGGGGTATTGGTGAATTGGTACATTAAAGATTAAGTGCTTTGAGACCTATGATAAAAAGTGCTATATAAGAAATAGGCGTTATTATTCACACAGGCTTGTCCTCTTTTAAAATGGGCCACCATTACCCAGTTCTTTTTAATGGGACTAAGGCACATATGCTGTGCATGGTTAAGATGGCCGTCTCAAAATAGCCACCATCTCCCACTGCTCTCAATGAGACTGACGCCACAGGCTGACCTTAGCAAAAATGGTCAATGACTCCCATTGTTTCCAAACTGGCCTAGGAAAGATGATTGCCCTATGCTTTCAAAAGGTAGAGCAGAGCACTCCAAGGAGCAAGAGAATGAAGGTGATAGCTATCTTTAGTAAGGTATCCTGTGGCTTTAGTACCATTAAGAACAGTAGGGGAGGGCAGCCATTTTGGTAAAGGGCCATTCTTCACGAGTTTCCCTGAAGATTCTATAAGCCAGCTTCTGCTGAAAGAGTAATTTTCAATTATGAAGGATAAAAGGGAAACTGACTTTTAACCCTAAATATTTATTTTAAAAAACTACCCATTGTACCAGATTTACCTCTGCCAATTTTAGTATAAATAGGTAATAACTGAGCTGAGATCACTGGGGACAAAAACCATGGTCTTACTCAGGGTTTTCAATTAATGAAAGGGCCCATTTTAAAATAATTTTTAACTCATTCTAATGGTTTTATTGAAATGATCAGAAAATTCATTTTGTATTCAAAGTGTAAGTGCTGTAATTTTGAGGATGCACTGTATTCTTCATACATAACAAATAGATTGAATGCCTACTTTTAGTATGAAGTTCAAAACAACCTTAATTATGGAGTGATGACATGTGCCTCCATAATAATGGAACAAGTATTAGTAGGAAAACAAAATCACTAAAGTTTGAAAATTACAATCTTATATTTTTGTGGGAAAATAACTCAAAGCACATATGATATGCTCTATGAGGGGGTGAGAAATGTGGGAAAAGGTAACATCAAGATACTTGGAGTGAAGGGTGACAATTGACAGCAAATTAGACATGAAATTGCAATGTAAAATGGCAGCAAAAGAGACCACTGTAATATTTGGGCACCATTTGTGTCCACATCCCTTTCTTTGGGTCAGTTTTTGCCATTCTTACTTGCACTGAGTTGTACCTTATGCTGTAGTCTCATGTGTTTCAATGTAACTACTCATGGAGTAAGATATTGCTCAGCTTGAATAAAGCTGGCAAAATCCAGCCCTAAATGGTTGTGATTCAACTTACCGTATCTGAAATATTGAGTTCAGTTGAAAGGGCTGCCTTACTAGAAAAATACATTAGAGAGAGTTCAGAAAAAAAGCAACAAAAATTGTCAAGGAACAACAGGGATTGTTTTATGAGGAAAAATGAAATAATTATCTTGGCTGAAAGACAGCAAAGGGGGTTATGTTACTGGAAGAGTGGAAACAATAAAGAGGAGAGAAATTAAGGTCCTAGATGGTATAAATTGAAATAATGAATCAGAAAGTTTAAGTGAATGTTTAGACTGTATTCTAGTAAAGTAAAAATAAGATTTATTAGGGTTTAATAGTCTCCCAAGGCAAGTGGTAGACATCACAATACTTGAAACATTTAAAACTAAACTGGACAGAACACTAGAAAATGTATTCAAGGGAATATTCTCTATTGACAAGAAGTCATGGCACACTGGACCAATACTTTTCTACTCTATGAATGACATAGGTCTAATTTTGCCCTGCCTTGCAACTTGTGAAAAATGACTGCGGTCAAAGGGGCTGTATTGGATATAAAACAGGGCAGAATTTCATCCTTTTAAATTCTACGACCAGTTTCATAGCTGGTTTTTAGGTGGGTATAATTTTTCCTTCAATGTGTGTCTGCTGCTGCCATTTAAATATTATTTATTTGTATTGCAGAGAGCCTAGGGGCCCCTGTCAGAAATCAGAGCCCCATTGTGTTAGGCACTGTACACACATAATAAAAGATGGTCCTTATGCAAAAGAGCTTACAGGTTCAGTATTAAAAAAAAAGTTGGATATAACAGATTGGGGGAGCACAAGGTAACAATGAGACAATGCTAATTAACATGATAAGCAGTAGGCATTGCACAATAGCTGCCAAACCATTGTCAAGTATTTTGTAGGCATTCAGCAGAGGAGACTTTTAAGGAGGGGTTAGGAAGGATTTTACAATTGATGGAATTAATTGGAACGTTGTAGCCACAATGCAAAGCCTACTTCTCCAAGGGCTGACTCAAAAGTCCCCAGGAAGTAACATAGATAAAGTACAAAAAATATTTCTTACTAATAAAATACTATAACATGCTATTTCTTTAAAAAAACAAATGGATTTTATTTTCAATGTCAATAAATAAACATACTCTATTATTGACAGCACAAGAAACCTGATTTAATAAATGTAAACAGCCATCTGGGTTTATTTTCATCTAGGAATATATAATTTTACAGTGGCATAGTAATGAGTGTGTATAATTTCTTTGCTGCTTTCGGTACAAAGGTTCATGAAAAATGTTATCCATTGTGCAATCAGTACTTTAGAAAATTGTCTGGGCAATATACAAATCAGAGTGAGTATTTGGAACAAATGAAAGTTATTAAATTCAGTAGTCACCGTATTTCTTATATAAAAACAAAACACTTTTAACACACATGATATGACAGTCACTGTTCCTGATACGGAACCTTTCTCATATTTTGTTGTGTAGAAATCTGGTTGCATCAGTTGCGAATGAGATATATAATTGAGTGTCATCACCATACTTCTGGCAGCTGAGCCCAGAGTATCTTACTAGCTCTCCCAGTAGGCTCATGTAGATATTGAAGAGTGTTATATGGATCTCTGCAGGAGCCCATAGGTGAGGGCGTTCAGGGAGGAGAAGCAGTTACCCATCACACCTCTGTGCGTTCAGCTGGAGAGGAATGATTGGAGCCACTGTAGTGTTGGGCCATCTATTCCTGTTCTGTCATGTAATTGTGTTAGCAGTGTCTTGCAGTCCACTGAGTCAAAGATCCAGCAGGCTGAGCATGGAGATCTTACCTATGTCCAGGACACAAAGAGGTGATCTTGTACTGCTACTAGAGCCATCTTTGTTGTTGTGTCCTGATCTGAATCCTGACTTTGAGGAGTCCAGCATTCTGGCTTATGGAGCATGCTGTTGAAGCTTGTTGGCTGCTACTTTCTCACCCCCACATTGCAACCCACAATGAGTGAGCCTGCACGTAACAGTAAGGGGGCACTTTATAGCCCTTTACCCTGTTTTCTAACACCATGGTAAGAGGAATATGGGGAATACAACCATGAACTAACTGAAGATGGGCAAGGTAGGATGAAATGATAGAAAATCATTGCAATGACTATATATAATATACATACCTACGATAAGCTCCGCTGCCTCAGCACTGCTGGTTTCTCTGGTCTTTTATGTCTGTCACCTTCTCTTTTAGTGCTTGTGTATTACAGTAATTTGTGTTGTAAAGAACTCACTTTATTTTAATAAAGAGTTAGTAACTTACAAATCAGAAATGACAGAGGCCCAATTCTAGAGTCTGATATGGCCTCCTTGCAATGCTCCACAACTACAAAGGGGAGTTAAACCCTGTGAATTTCTCCAGCTGAGAATTCCTTCAGCAGAGAGGGAATGCATGTTTGGTACAGAATTGATGTAACAACTCTATACCACCACTTCTAACCCTCCAGCATGGGGGAGGCATGCCAACTGAAAGGGGACATGAAGAGAGCCTGCTCTAACTAATGTCAGAGGCTGAAGTAGCTCCCAGCTGGCCCCTGAAGTGGGCACAGTTGGGCTAAGAAGCCATTAAAAGAATCACCATCCTGCAGTTAACCAAGAACCATTACAGTCCTTGCATAGTTTTAGAGCAGCTTAAACTACTCCCTCTTGCCTATGGCCCTAGGAGTCAGTGTGCCAACCAAAGATCATTAGAGTGCAAGTCATTGTAGTGCTGTCTCCTCCCTTCTCTAACATGCCTCCTGGATCGCAACAGGAAATCCACCATTTTTCCAATCCTTGTTACCTCACTGGAATCCCTGTTACCTCACTTAGAATAGGTTCTGGACTGAGCCTTAGAATTTGAAAGTCTCTAGTCCAGTTTCTTGCAATTTGTATGAGTTTGTAATCTTTGAATATGCTGGCTCTGTACAGTCACACAATCACACCTAAAAGGCTTTTCTTTTTTTATTTACAGTGGTAAATATATTATTCTCTTTAGATACTACTTTTCCCGTCTTGACCACAGCCTTACAACTTTTATGCCATTCACTTGCTAACAAAAGCACAAGCAGGAGCTGTTTATATCCTTTTCACTTGCTAAGCTGTTTTCAAAGTGGAGACTGGAAAATCCCATTTGGCTTGGTTAGAGTATGGACACAAAATGTTCCCTTGAAAAGAAGTTAAAATAAATGTAGACTAAAATCCCAAGAAAAATCCAACTGCTTAGTTTTTTTTCAAAGTATCTATAAAAAAGATACATCTAAAACCTGCCAGTAAAGCTTTATTTATTGCAACTGCTCAGAATTATATTTAAGCTGTTTCAAAAAAGAGCCTTAATTTGCTTGCAATTGATTATGCTCCTTCTGCATAAAATTAACTTGTACACTTCGGAGAGTGCCAGCAGCTGCATTAGGCTGATCCTCATAAAATTTTAATACTAAAAAAAGACTTAACCAATGACTCCTAGTTACCAGGGTTACAGAATGACATTGAACGATATTAATCAACTCCAGCTTTTCACTGCATTTTATAATATTTTTTTAAAGGATCTGCAATATGGGAAATATTATCTTAACCCATGTTGAGACAAATGCTAAAATTTCAGGAAAAAAAACTTGTGGATTATTTTTCAACTTGTATATGTTTTAAGAAAAATGTTCATATTTCTTCCGAGATATAAAGTTCTTGTGGAACTGTTGTAAGCTTTTGAAAGAACAACCATAATATTTTGTTCAGAGTTATGAACATTTCAAAGTTGTGAACAACCTGCATTCCCGAGGTGTTCGTAACTCTGAGGTTCTACTATATGCTAATTAACAAAGATCTGATCTAAGCCCTACTTGAAGTCAGTGAGAGTCTTTCCATTGATCAGAGTGGACTTTGAATCAGTCCCTAAAGGTCCAATTCTGCCACTCTTACACGTTGAGCAGTACCTGCATTGTTTGGGGTTCTTTTTGATTTGTTAGTCTGTTTGGTTTTAAATAATTTTGTAGAGATTGAGGTTTACAAATTGAATGACAACAGTAAACTATGCTAAATAAGAATTTAAAATGCAGTAAATGTTTATCATCAGTATATTTTTTTTTATTACTGGTATATTAAGGATTGTTCTTCCTTCTATAGGTGGTATGAGCACTGAAACAACAAAAGTACATTAAACAAGTCAATCAGATTTTCATGTTTTTAGTAACCACTAAAATGTTGGTGAATTAAAACATTCTATCGGAACATAAATAATATAGCCTACACAGTGAAGCTAAAAATCTGTGTCCTGATCCCTATAATGAATGGGAGTTTTGGGTGTGCAGGAATTCAAGATCAGGTCCTTAATTTGAGATACACGTAACAGAGAAAAGGATACAAAATCTATAGCTCCTGTGTGTAGGTTTTCCAGAAAGGTTATACTTAAAGTATGAGGTCTTATTGCATTTTGAAATTTTTTAAAACATAATCCCAAACTATTCTGATTTATTTAGTTATTTCAGCAGGCATGAGATAAGCATGGAGTAAAAATAACCTTTACATTAAAAATAAAATCATTGTTGCAACTATCATTTCTCAGGTTTCAGAGTGGTAGCCGTGTTAGTCTGTATCAGCAAAAAGAACGAGGAGTATTTGTTGCACCTTAGAGACTAACAAATTTATTTGAGCATAACCTTTTATGGGATAAAACCCACTTCATTGGATGCATGCAGTGGAAAATACAGTAGGAAGATTTATATACACACAGAGAACATGAAAAAATGGGTGTTGCCATACACACTATAATGAGAGTGATCAATTAAGGTGAGCTATTATCAGCAGGAGAAAAAAAAACTTTTGTAGTGATAATCAGGATGGCCCATTTCCAACAGTTGACAAGAAGATGAGGGTAACAGTAGGCAGGGGTGAGGGGGAATAAGCACGGGGAAATAGTTTTACTTAGTGTAATGACCCATCCACTCCCAGTCTTTATTCAAGCCTAATTTAATGGTGTCCAGTTTGCAAATTAATTCCAATTCAGCAGTCTCTCGTTGGAGTCTGTTTTTGAAGTTTTTTTGTTGTAATCTTGCCACTTTTAGGTCTGTAATCAAGTGACCAGGGAGATTGAAGTGTTATCTGACTGTTTTTTTAATGTTATAATTCTTGACATCTGATTTGTGTCCATTTTTTCCTTTTACGTAGAGACTGTCTGCTTTGGCCAATGTACAATCTATTCAGGGGACACCATCATAGGACCTAATCTCATCAGCCACACTATCAGAGCCTTGTTCACCTGCACGTCTACCAATGTGATATATGCCATCATGTGCCAGCAATGCCCCTCTGCCTTGGACATTGGCCAAACCGGACAGTCTCTACGTAAAAGAATAAATGGACACAAATCAGACGTCAAGAATTATAACAGCATATTTATGAGATCAGGTGTATTGACGGCTGATCTCATATATTTACATATTACTGATTAAATGAACAATTAACTGATTGTTGGCCAGGATGTGAACAATAAGTACTGTTCATTATGAAACAACTTCTATAGTAACTTCAAAGTAGACATGTACAGTAGATATTGCACAATATAAAACCGTTATTGTTTATTTGTATTATGGCATATACTAAGTGGTTGCTCTTTGTTTTTTTCATCTTCTTTTAAAATTCTAATAAAGAAAAAGGAATAAAGCAAATCTATTTCTTCTTTTCCAGTGTTCTGTTTCCTGTGGAAAGGGTATAAAGTATCGTGATGTACATTGTGTGAACAGCATCCAAATTAAATTAGAGGAAGAAAACTGTAGACATTTAAAGAAGCCTCGAACCCACAAAATTTGTAGAGCTGTCAGATGTCCTGCATGGAAGGCCAACAGGTGGAAGGAGGTATGTAAAATGTATTGTAATTATATACCACTCTTCCTTCTAAGCATAGCATAAAAGGCCATATTAATGCCATACTGCTTCAATTAAAGTGCTAGACAGAAGTTGTTCTTTATGTGCTGCACACATGCTATACTTTGTCAAACCAAAGGTCCATCTAGCCCAGTATCCTGTTTTCTGACAAGGGCCAATTCTAGGTGCTTGAGAGGGAATGAAAGGAACAGGTAATCATCAAGTGATCCATCCTCTGTTGCTCATTCCCAGCTTCTGGCAAACAGAGGTTAGGATCATCATCCCTGCCCATCCTGGCTAATAGCCATAGATAGATCTATCCTCCATGAACTTATCTACTTCTTTTTTTAACCCTGTTATAGTCTTGGCCTTCACAACATCCTCTGGCAAAGAGTTCCACAGGTTGACTGTGTGCTGTATGAAGAAATACTTCCTTTTGTTTATTTTTTAAACCTGCTGCCTATTAATTTCATTTGGTGACCTTTAGTTCTTCTGTTATGAGAAGGGGTAAATAACACTTCCTTATTTACTTTCTCTACACCAGTCATGATTTTATAGACCTCTGTTGTATCCCCCCTTCGTCATCTCTTTTCCAAGCTGAAAAGTCCAAGTCTTCATATGGAAGATGTTTCATACCCACACTAATTATATCTACAGTTTAAACTGAAGTGGCTCACTCTAAGGTCTTGCTTTTATCTTTAAACTAAATCACAGAAACGACTGACAAATTTGCAAGTGAAAATGCAAATCTATTTGATAATATTCATCTGTTGCTGATTAATAGTTTGGGGCTTTCCTCTCACAGAGCAGCCTGTTCTTGAAGGGAAGCTAGCCTAATATGTATATTCAAGATGAAATTGTTAAGATAAACATTTACATTTTGTGATTTTTTTTTAAACAGAACTTCAAATCTTTTGAGGTTTTCTTATCAGTGTGTAATAATGTATTGTGTCATAATTCATCACATTGCAGTACTTTGCTTTTAACTTGCTCTTTAAGGGTAAACTTTTCAAAAACGTCTTAGCACCAAGGACTCTGAATTCCATTGTGTCCTACATGCTTTTGAAAATGTTGTCCATCATCTATAAACAATAGAATATACACTAACATTTGCAAGCTATGGTATTATCATAATATGTATAATAATGTATTCATCAGCAATATTGCAGGTTGCTGTCATTCTTCTGTGTATATATGGGACAGATTAGTTTACCTGTTTAACTGAATAGTGTCACACACACTCTTCAGTCCCCTGGAATTGAAGGGGAAGAACTCAGACAAATGGCCGGCCAAAAGCTGGGTTTCTTCCCATCCTTTTTTTGTCTCTTTAGGGATCCCTGACTTTGGAGAACTTGATGGGGGTGGGGGGCGGGGGACAGGTAGAAGCTCCATTCTTTTCCTCCAAACCCCTCCCTCCCCCGCTACAAAGACCCTCCCAGGATGCTTCCTTGTTGTTTAAGAGTCTCTCTCGCGTTGGGAGCCTGATATTATGGAGGTTCCTTACCCTGTCTCCATTGTGTTACTCAGGCCGTGCAAAGAGAGGGAGATCCTAGTGGAGGGGGGGGGTGGAGAAGTGTGGAGGTACATGAAGGAGTGTGCCTGCAGCATGATGTACTTTGGCAGTCACTAGCTGACAAATGGTCCTTTCGTTACCACAGCCAGCTGGCACAGGTTAGTTAACCAGGTTGCTCTGACCTATGCCTAATAGTACATGGAGAATCAGGAAGTTATAACCAGTGCCCTGACAGTTGCATCTCTCTGCCACACCGAGAGGAAGTGACCACAGCCGAAAAACTGACCCAATCTATGAAAGCCTATGTCTATGGTACAAATAGATAATGAATGGTACTTACCAATCCTCCCCTTTAACTCCTTTTTCCTTAATTGCTGTAACATTCTATTTCTCCAACTCTTCCCCATCTGTCAACTCTTTTTCTTACAATTTTCCTTTCTAAGGAGAACAGTGAGCAGTGCAATTAGGCGTCAGCTTCGCTAAAGCCAGAAGAAGAAAACAGTGTTCCCCAGTGAATGGGGAAAAAAACTTGAGTTTAATTTGTTTTGACTTCCCAATATCAGCCTCTCAATGTAAAGTCTATTTAACCTAAAGAGAAAATGGCAGTTGCCTCTACTCCCCAGTTTGTTCTAGAAAGAACATGGCTCTGTGAATTGGTCAGTCAGTCCCTGACAATTGCTACTAGTAGGCCTGGGGCAACCTTGCTGGAGCTAGTTTACAGAATCACCAGTGTGGCAATTACTCAAAGAAAAAGAGGCAGTAAGGGTTTGGTAAAAGACATCTAGTACAGCACTGGAAGCGGAGATTGTGTGGAAGTTTGTGTATGTGCTCCAGCATTACACACTCAGAAACATTTTGTTGTATTAACATTAATAGATGTTTTGTTTTGCACCTTAAATTTGTTTTGTCTGAGTCATCTTTGGCAAGTCTACCCCAGTCATGTATCTGGGTGACAGTATGTTGAGACTGAATTATAACATTTCTACAGTATAATCATGCATCATAAATAATTGCATTTCAGTACTTTTTTCCTATTAAAATATAATTGAAAGTATGATCCTTATAGTTTCATAAACTGCAACCAAAGACGTGTCCTGGAGAATTATAGCGAATTCTTCATTTCAGCACCTTGATTTTTTATTGTTGTTTTGAAATTCACAGTTTATATAACAATCCAGATGACACAGGCATGTACTTGTGATGAAGAATACTACATGAAAACAAAAATGCATATACAGAGTCTATTGTCTCTTTTACACTCACATGTAGACACCTGGAAAGTTAATGACTATGTTACAAATGTGTCTGGAGAATAAAACCTCCATCCTTGCATCTGGGATCTTCAAATGAAATGAAAAAAAAAGTTGTAGTATATATCTTTCCTATTCAAATTGTATCAGATAATTTATTCTGTCTCTTAAAAAGGTGCACGCTTTAGGCACTTTGCCAATTATGTGTTTAGGGTAGACTGTGTATCCTAAAAGGAAACAAAGATGTAGAGAAAGGGGGAAGAACTGTTTCATATGATTTGGTGGTTGCTGAAGTCTTAAAAATATTGGATGGAAATGGTAAGATGAAGCTGCACAAAGAACATTTGTTTGTGTGTGTGAGCGAGAGCTATTTAGATTAGCATGTGAATAGTTAAGGTGGATCTCTTTCCTCCCATATGTCAAGAATATATAGGGGCAACAATAATAGAAAATGTATGTGCAGAAACTTTTCAATTGCTTTTCTGCTTCTTATTGTAACAATGAGAATTCCAATGCCTATATCTGACACTGAGGTGGAACAGCAATATCTGATCCACTACTCTTAGCATTTTTCCTGTTATGACTGACCCCTACGGTGGCACTGCCTGACTAAGCAGTGCAATCTTCATCAGCTCAGCAGCAAGAGAAGACTATTCCTATACTGTTAACTCCTGAAGCATATGTTGCTGAGTCTCTCAGCAGTGGTTTTGCTGGTAGTGCAAGAACCTTCTCACCTGGTACCAATGATTGCTAGTCAAAATTTGCCATCTATGGTGATTCAGTGTCTGATACTTTAGGCACCACATTTGGTTCCATTGAGAGGCAAATTGACAATGATCTCACCAATGCCGCCTTCTTTTCTTGTCCCCAGCAGTCACACTGGTATGCTTTGTGTATGCCCCACAACCAGAACCAGGCTAGAAACAGGAGCAGAAGTTATAGGAGACCAGCCTCTCTTACTTCATCAGTGGCTATCAGCTCATCCAGACAGCCTGGGAACTCCAGATAGCCATTTTGACGTGTTAGAGGAGAGATCATGATGAAGTTCTCCTTTAAGGAGTTGATTTCTCTGATTGGGAGCCATAGAGGAAGTTTTCCATTTCACAGAGGGAAGGGGTTTTATTCTCACTACTTCCTTATCCCAAAAGCAAAAGAAGGTCTCAGAGCTACATTAGACCTGCAACAGCTCAAAAAACACCTAAAGAAAATAAAGTTTTCCATGATCACGCTGGCTTCCATTATTCCTTCCCTGGATCCTGGCAACTGGTATGCTACCCTTGATTTAAAGGATGCATGTTTCCATGTGGCAATATATCAAAGCTACAGGAAATTCCTCAGGTTGTTCACCATTCACTCTCACTACCAGTTTACAGTCCTGTCTTTGGCCTGTCCACAGCATCATGTGCGTTCACAAAGTACATGGCAGTGGTGGCGGCATTTCTGAGGAAATCAGGAGTTCAAGTGTTGGTGAGAAGTTGTGTCAAAGACCAAGTGCTGTCTAGGATGGCCATGGTTCAATTAATTTTTGGTGTGCTAGGATTGCTCTTCAATGAGGAATAGCCAATTCTGTCACCTGTACAAGGGATAGAATGCATAGGAGCAGTCTTGGACTCTATGGAAGCCAGAGCCTTCCTCCGTCAGGCCAGGTTCCAGATGACGCAGGCCATTTCTTTAAACCTGAAGGCCCATTCTACCACAACAGTACGAAATTGCTGCAGACTTCTGGGGCATATGGCCTCATATATTTATGTGGTTCAACATGCCAGCCTTCATCTCAGGAAGCTGCAAAAATGGCTGAGCTTGGTGGTTCGGGTACACACTCAAATCTTGGCCTCTCTGGACAAGAGGACAGACCCATCCAATGTGTGTGTGTCATTCCATTTGCCCGTCTTCAATTTACTTTGACCTTAGTTATGGACACTTCTATCCTAGGTTGGGAGACTCACATGGGATTACTGCACCCTCAAGGTCTGTGGTCTGCCCAGGATTTAACTCTCCACTTAAATGTAAGAGAACTGAAAGTCATTTGATTAGCTTGTTACTCTTTTCTTCACCATATCACCAGAAGAAATTTGCTAGTAGTTATGGGTAATACAGTAGCCATGTTTTATGTGAACAGGCAAGGAAGGGCCCAGTTGACTCTTCTCTGCAAGAGGCAATGCTATTGTGGGATTTTTTGTGTCACCAACTCAATCCACCTCAAAGCATCCCACCTTCCAGTTGTCCACAACACTGTGGCAGATCATAGATTCATAGAATATTAGGGTTGGAAGATACCTTAGGAGGTCATCTAATCCAATCCCCTGCTCAAAGAAATACCAACACCCACTAAATCATCCCAGCCAGGGCTTTGTCAAGCTGGGCCTTAAAAACCTCTAAGGATGGAGATTCCACCACCTCCCTAGGTAGAGCAGCTGAGCAGGTCTTTCTCCAGCCACCATGAGTGGTCTCTCTGTCTAGATGTAGCCAGTTTCATTTTCTGACTGTGGTGCACTAGACAAACAAGCTTCTGTACACATTGCTTCCTATTCCACTCCTGCTCAGGGTGGTGTTGAAAATCAACCAGTACTATGCATTAGTAATACTAATAGCATCAGCACGGTCTCACCAACACTGGTTTTCCATTCTGTTGATCCTCCCAGTTAGGGCTCCTTTGACTCTCTTCTGCTGGACCCAGACTTGATCTTACGAGACCATGGTCACCTCCTCTATCCTGACCTAGAGGCTCTTCACGAGACAGTCTGGAAGTTCTGTGATTGACACCTCAGAAGGAGATCTGTTTCACGGCAGTGCAAGACATACTCTTAAACCATAGAAAACCATCTAGTATGTATATTTACCTGGTGAAGTGGAGGAGACTGTACTTGTGGACCCAATAGAAAGGGGTCTCCTCAGTCCAGGCTTCAATATGTCGTGTGCTGGATTATTTGTTATACCTGAACCAGCAAGCCCTGGCCATTAGTTCCATCAGAGCCCACCTAGCAGCTGTCTCAGCTTTCCATCCTCTGACTGATAATTGTTATCTTTTTTCCAATCCCACAACAATCAGATTTTTGAAAGGTCTGGAAGGATTGTATCCCCAAGTAGAGAATCCTATTCCCTCTTGGGACTTAAATCTGGTATTGACAAAGATAATGGGTCCTCCATTTGGATTATCTGTTCCTTATTCCATCTCTCAGTGAAGGTAACCATTTTGGTAGTGATCACTTTGGCCATGAGAGTGTGTGAGTTACGAGGTCTAGTATCTGTTCCTCCGTATATAGCATTCCATAAGGACAAGGTAAACCTACATCCTCACCCAAATTTCTCACCACAGTGGAGTCCCATTTCCACATCAATCAAGCAATATATTTACCAACTTTCTTCCCTAAGCCTCATGCTCACAGGGATGAGAAGAGACTCCAGATGTTAGGAGAGCATTAGCATTTCATTTGGAAAAGACTAAGCCATTTAAACTGAACCATAAACTAAATCATCACAGTTGTTCAGGGTAATTGCAGACATGATTAAAAGACTTCTGGTCTCTTCTCAAAGAATCTCATAGTGGATTTCTTCCTATATACATTTGTGCTATGACTTGATCGATGTATCTCCACTCAAAAGGGAACTACTGAACACATTCAGTGAGATCACACTCAGCCTCTGCAGCCTTTTTAGCTCAAATGCCTATTCTAGACATTTGTAGAGCAGCAACTTGGTCTTCAATGCCTACCCTTACATCATATTATGCCATCTCTTAGCAATCTGGAGATGATGCCAGATTTGGACATGTGGCCCTTCAATCGTTATTCAGATGCATTCTGATCCCACATTCAGATTGAAAAGCTTGGGAGTCACCTACAGTGGAATGGATGTGTGCAATCACTCAAAGAAGAAGAAACTATTTCTAACCTGTTCTGTAACTATTGATGTTTGCGATGTGTTGCATATGTCCATTCCGTGACCTACCCACTTCCTCTTTATATCAAAATCTGTCCATTTAGAAGGAACCAATGGGATTTGGGGTCGGCTTTCCCCTTTATACCATTTCACAGCAGCATGAGGAGGCAGAGGGTGCATGCACTGCCTCGACCGATACCACTGAGGCAAAACTCTCCAACAGCAGAGCACCGGGCACGCACACACTCACATAGAATGGACATGTGTAACACATCTCAAAGAACAATAATTATGGAACGGGTTGGTAACCATTTCTTCTCCTTAATTTACCAATTTGGAAACATTAAAAAAGAAGTTCTGTCTCTCCAGTGACAGTCTCATTCTGTTCACCTATGGCCATATTCACTGCTTGATTTGCCTCAGGAAGAGCCACATACTGAACTAGTGTTCTGTCTGCCATTTGTTCTCCTTATGGACATGTAAGTCTCAAGACACTCATCTCAAGCTCTGTCTTTTGGAAAAATTGATGAGAGTCACCTCTGAGCCTGAGGAGATTGGTGCTTCTAGCTGTCTGATCAGGCACCAAAGAAGTGATCTTTGACAAAAGCCCCCATCACCAGGCATGCTACGCCAAGACATAGCACCAAGGGGAAAAAAACATGTAGAAAAAGGACTCAGCAATGATGAGCCCACACTGACAACTCTGACACTGAAGATTGGTACTCCAAGACAAGGCTGATCATAGAGCAGACAGATGCTCCAGAGACCACTTGGTGTTGTTTCATAAGGAAAGTTCCAAACACTGACCCTCCACACCACAACACCATCATGGACACCATCTGCAAAATAGATACAGACGTTAGTGCCAGCTTCCAAGACCATTTTGGTACTGAAGCATATACTAGTAGAGGAGTCTACATCATTGGCCCCAAGACCTTCTTCAGAACTGGTGTACACCATCATCCTGGCACTGAGATCGCCTTATGCCTCAGCACCATCCCTTGAAAAGATATACTCTTCTTCCCCATCCAAAGGCACGCTGTCATCAATGGGGAAATCCTGTGATATGGTTATTTTCCTTGAAGAACAATAAAAAATGGTATAAGGAACACTCTGCAAGGCTAGAGCCTTTTGTTCCAAAAGAGGTATGAGCCTGGCTTGCTAGTAGACAGCTTCCTCATACCATGGTTTTTGGGACTCATGTATGTTTTCCCGCCCATTCCCAAGTCAAGGGTTCATATGCAAGATCAGGTAGGACAAAGCCAAGGTAATTCTGATAGCTCCATATTGCTTGAGACAATTCTGGCTAATGGGCCTTCTTTGGATACCATCCAGTCTCCCAGACTATCTGGACATAATATTGCAGAACCAATGTCAAATACTTCATCCAGACCCACGGTTACTGTATCTGACAGCCTGGGTGTTGGCTAGTTGAGTGGTACTGACAGACTGTTTCTTTCAGGTGCAAGAAATCCTCCTGCAAAACAAGAAGCATTCCACAAAGAAAACTTATTTCTCTAAATGGAAAAGATTCTCAGTATGGACAACACAATGCAAACTTAACACAATGGAGGAGCCCATACTAAAGATCCTGGAGAATCTCTTGCATTTAAAAGACCATTTAGCTCCATTAACATTAATCTAGCAGCCATTTCAGCCTGTCACCACCTGTCTAATCCTGTTCCATCTTTTCACATCCCACAGTGATTATCTATCAGTCTAGGAACTCCCTCTGGTGTGGGATTTCAACATTGGCCTTGCAAACCTCATGGAGGCCCACTTCAAGCCTTTTGCAGAGTGTTCCTTATACCATCTTATCCTTAAAATGGTCTTAATTGCAATTACTTCAGCCAGGTAGATCAGCGAGCTGCAAGCTTATATGAGTGACCCTCTTGCACAACATTTCACAGAGACAGGGTGATGCTGAGAACTCATCCTAAGGTGGTCTTCAAAGTTTCACTTAAATTAGAGGTTGACAGGTTTCAGAGTAGCAGCCGTGTTAGTCTGTATCCTCAAAAAGAAAAGGAGTACTTGTGGCACCTTAGAGACTAACAAATTTGTTAGTGCCACAAGTACTCCTTTTCTTTTCACTTAAATTAGTACACCAACCTGCCTGTTTTCTTCCACAATCCTCATTCTGCACTGGAAGAGAAGAAACTTCACACTTTGGATGTTTTAAGATTTTTATTGTATTATGTGGACAGAACAAAGCCCTTCAAGTTTTCATTCTATCACTTTGTTGCCATTTTGGGCCTTCAAAGGGTCAAGCCATCTCCTGAAGAGAATATCTCAATCGATCATGTAGTGCATTTCAATCTACTACCAGACAGCTGATGTGCCACTTCCTCTGAATGTGAAAACTCACTCATCTAGAGGTCAAGACTTCCTCCTGTTCCAGGAACATTCCTATATCACAAATACCTGAGGCAGTAAATGGGAGTATACCAGTGGTCTTTGTTAAACACTATGCCCTCGATCTATCTGCAAGGACAGATACTAGCTTCAGGAGAGCAGTATTACAATCACGGTTTGCTTAGACAATCAGGACTCCTCTGTCCCATCTTGTCAGTCACCTAGAGTGGGATCCACATTGACACATATTTGAAGAAGGTTACTTACCTGACAGTAAATGTGCGTTGTCAGCATGGATCCCATATCATGCCCTCTATCCCTTTTTGTCAGAATTCTTCGTATCTGGAATTCTGAATACTTAGAATAATAAATCAGTGTGGAATCTCAAGTATTGTTATGTTGTGATTGTACTGGTGATAACTGTGTGGTTTTTAATTTAACATTTTCTTTGGGAAGAATATAACATAGCTAATATGATATATACCCACACAATACACAAGCTTTAAAAGAATAGGTTATATCTTATCACATAGAATTGTAATATAAGTAAATGTTAGTGTACTTAATTAAAAGATTAAAACCAAAAAAATTTCAAATGTCTTCCTTGGTGGTTTGCTCCATAAGTAGCTGATTGGTCTTCTGTAATCTTTCAGAGCTGCTATTATAGTTCTTTCATTTAACCACAACAGTTAACAGTGATCTTTAATGAATGCAGCAGAGTTAAGCTTTCTCCTTGAAGAGGAATGTATAAACTACGTTCTGCCCATTACATTCAAATGAAACCAACTTAGTCAATGTTCCTTAGGATCTTGATGTAACTTCATGGAATTACACATGCTTTTTATCTTGTAGACTGGCACAGAAAATATCTCTAGCTAACCAGCAATACTGACAATTGTTTCTTTCTCTTTAACCAGAATATGCCACTTTCAGAGTGAGCTAATATACTGACCATAATATTTTTACCCCTTAAGACCACATATAATTCTGCCTATCATTTCTTAATTTAGCAAAGTGAATAGAGCCCTGCAAATCCTTGGCTATCTGCTTACATCTATGGACCATTTTTGTGGATCACAGCTCAGATGCAGATACAAATTTTATATGTGTGCAGGGCTCTGCAGCACACATTCACCCAAATGGAGTGGCTGTTACCCAGCCCTCAGGCTCCAGCTCGGCTTTCTGAATCAGGCAGCTGCAGCTTGTGACATGTGGAAATAGCCCGCTGGGCATTCTGGGTGTTGTAGTCCCCAGCTAGCTCTGATGGAGAAGGTAAACTACAACTCGCAGAAGGGAGTGAGCCAAGCGGCATTTTGAAGGAGGTCTGAATTATACTTTAAACTAGTGGGTGGCAACAGTAAGGCTGTGAAGAGAGTAGTTGTCACTGCTGTCTGTTCCGGCTGGATCTGTGTGCGTTAGAGCTGCCAAGGGTTGTGTAAGCATGTCCGAGCCCCCACTGGAAGGGTGGCGCTGCATATAAGGATTGTAGCCTCCCTGCCTGGAGTGGGGAAGGAGGCCCAATGGGGGCGGAGGTCTCTGGAGAGAAGTGGTGGGTGGTTGGGTGTTGGGGGCTTGGCCCAGCCCTGCGTCACTGGTGTGTGGTGACCCATAGAGCTGTTAAAAGAGCCCTGCAAATCTGCAAATATCTGCAGACAGTTTTTGTGGATCGCGGATCAGATGCAGATACACATTTTGGAGTCCTGTGCAGGGCTCTAAAACTGAACAAACTCTATTTTATACTACTAAGATTTCAGCTGTATAGGCCTGATCCTGCAAAGCCTGTGCATGTGCTTAATTTTACATATGTGAATAGCCACTATTCCCGTCGAGACTTAAGTTAAACATGTTGCCAGATGTCTTCGCAGGATCATGGTCCTTATTCTGTAGTATATATTTAACCTCACCTGTTGAAGGGGTATTTTTTCTGTTGTAATTTGACATTTTCATCCTAAATCTCTTCTGACAAAACTGTAGAAAATTGAAGTAAACACCTGAACTATGTTAACAAACAGTAGAAAACAGAGGTGTGTTAGTGTAATAAGTGCATTGTAAAAGAGTAATATGCAAGCACCTTGGTTTATGAATGACATGCGATAATGGAAATGACACCATATTTGGTGAGAGGTTTCAGAGGGGTAGCCGTGTTAGTCTGTATCAGCAAAAACAGTGAGAAGTCCTTGTGGCACCTTAGAGACTAACACATTTATTTGGACATAAGCTTTCGTGAAAGTGGGTTCTAGCCCAAGAAAGCTTATGCCCAAATAAATCTGTTAGTCTCTAAGGTGCCACAAGGACTCCTCGTTGTTTTTACATTCTTTGGTGGCTACCTTTTTCATATTCTTTCTTTATGTATGTATGTATTTTCTGTAGTGCTCGGTGACCTGTGGAGTGGGGATTCAACAACGGGATGTTTACTGTCGGCTGAAAGGCTGGGGTCGAGTGAATGAAGCAATGTGCAATCATGATGCCCAGCCCCCTAGTCAGAAGCCCTGTTGGCTGCCTGCCTGCGTGCCGTACCAATGGCTGACAGATGAATGGCAAGATGTAAGTATGGTCTTTCAACTAATTTGATGTAACTGGCCTGCAAAAGTGAACAGGCCTGCAAAATTCAAAAGCTGTGGCATAAAATTTTAAAGGCACTTTTTCTTTCTAATAAAGAACTTGTTTGTAGGCAGAAATAGTGCAGGAAGTATTAGCAGGTCCCTAATGGGGGAGTTTTAAAACTAATTTTAATGTAATAGTTCTCGTTCTCCAATCTCATGTAACCTGTATGCATGTAGTGTAGAAAATGTGTAATGGTGGGGGCCTCAGAAATCAGAAACTATAAAAGAATCACCTTTTAAGAATTGAAAAAAACTGACAGGAATGTCAGGGAAGATGAAATATTTCATAGAAACTCCAAGGATAAAATCCTTTTGGGAACATTTCTTTCCACAATGGGAAGTTCTACAATGGGAATATTTGCCTTTAAAAATAATAATAATAAAAAAACCATGGCATACCTGTTTAAGAAAAATCAAAAGGCACAGAACTGTAGATGGTTTTGACATTATGGTTTTGACAGTAACAGGAAAAAATAAAGAAGTAAAAATGTGAAGCAAGTATTGCAGATAATTTTTTTTTAAAAAAAGCATAGCCAGGAAGATGCACAGGTAGCGTAGCTGTTATGTAATGTTAATTTATAGCCTGATCCTCAGGGATGCTGCCTCTTAGAATCAGGCTCCTAGAGGAACAAAGTCCCAGATTTGGGTATGATGATTTTTAAATGTAAATGGTGCAATATTTATACTGTAAAAGTATAGTCCTCTTGACTTGCTATTAACATACATGCCATAAACCACAGATAATCCACAGATCACTTGCTTGTGGTTTGCAAAGAGCTGGGTGTTGGTCACATGATTAGGGCATATTTTCCTCTGCTAAATCAATTGCAAGAAAGTTGAAGATATATAAATACATTCCTACTGCCACTTTCTCATGTAAGCAACTGCAGCATTTGTCAGAGGGACATTATGTGATCAAAAATGGGTGTGTCCACATGACTGAGATTGGGAGGGAGGTGTCCTAGAGACAATCTCTATTAAGCTGTGAACCACATTATAATAGAGTTTGAGAAATCTCGGTTTATGAAATGTGAGTGACTGTAATCATTGAAGTACTATGATGTTAGCAGAACAGAGGGGAGGAACCAAACTTTACACACCCAGAACATCCTTGTGGTACCAGCCATCAGTGCTAGCATCTCAAGAATGTTTTGCACATAATGCATGTGAGCATCTCGCCTGATGATGTTAATGCTGAACCCTGGCTTTATGGGGAGTTCTGCACATGCACCTTTCCAGGTCCATCCCAGTGAAGGCTGTTTTTCTTTAAGGGAATTATTTATTTCATTTTCCTTTTCAAAAAAATCCTCTTAAAATGTTTATCTGAACTGAGAATTGAAAATTCTATTTTAATTACTTTTTTTAAAAAAAATTCATCATCATCATGCTCACACATGTATTCCTTTGCCATTTTCTAGTCTTTATGCTTCAGCTTCTCTGTATGGTGCTTTCAATGTCCCTCTTCTACCCTTGTGTGTCTCTGCTCCTCATTGGCTGCCTCTTCCTCTTATCCTCCCCCCATCCCAACAAGCACAGTGCTGCCATCTTTCCTTCTCAGCCCTCACCAAAGACAAAGGAAGTGGCACTAACTTGACAAAGAAGTCCTGAGGCACCCACTGTTGGAGTATTGGGAGTGCTGTGGTACTGGCATACTGGGGATGAATATTAGCCAAGACAAACATAAACATGATGTGCTAGCCAGTTGTGCAGAGATTCGCTAGACTGTTCAGAAATGTTTAGGATAATGAGTTTTATAACAGAAAATGCAAATTTTCAAGAATAAGTATGGATTTTCCCTTTTCTCCAAATGCTTGTATTTTTTATCTAGAAATGCAGAGCTCTGAACTGGAAACATAAATGCATTTTGCTTTGCTGTCTCTTCTTGGTAACTCATTTCATGTTTGTTACTCTTTGTGTGAAACTCCTTTGTTCACTTTCTCCCTGCCCCTTCTTTCACAGTTATATCCAATATTAATGGTTACTAATATAGAGTTTGGATTCATTGTATCAAAACTCCTTTATAACTTAACATTTGCAAGATGTTCACTTTCTAAAGACCAAGTTACCCAGCCTACATTAATTGAATGCTTATTGTTTCTTATCCTTTCACACAGAAGAGTCATTTTGATCCAGCCCCTTATCCTGTCCTGACATTTTCTTCATTTTAACCTCTGGCTCACCTCACATGTTACACAGTCATATATGAAACAATAAGGGTGTATAATTACAAGTGCTGGTATCCGAGCTTTGAGAACAAAGTGAAAAGTTTGGACACACTGGGTGTTTTGTACTGAAATAGATAACAGGTTTCACTAGATCTTTGTTTCAAAGTTTTACTTGTGAATAGCAACCACCAGATAGATTTGTTGTATAAATAACCATTTTAAATGGAAAAGCTGTAATTTGTTTATGTCCTACTCAGTGCTCAGCATCATGTAGGAAAAAGGAAACACGCCGGAAGGTCAAGTGTGTGGATGAAAACAAGATCCAAGTAAATGAAAGTTCCTGTGATCCTGTCACAAAGCCTCCAACGATCAAAAAATGCAGGATTACTCCCTGTAAATATGCTGTGGTTACAGGAGACTTGTCACAGGTAAATTAATCATGTTGCTAACCAAATTTTCTTTTTGATGTTGTATATAAGAGAATATTAATATAAATTGTACATTCTGTGTAAAAAAATAATAATTTACTTTTTCCGCATGGGACATTCACACCAACCATGATTTCTTGTTGTGACTCCAATACCACAATCTTCTGTGGTTGTGTTCCACAATCCATTGCAGTTCTGGGAGGGAGGAGTACTGATGGGTAGGTATTTTCTGATACCTGTGGGTGGGGGCAACAGGAGCAGTACTTAAGCTCTTCTCCTCCTCCCACTGCATTTGTGCTGCACTGAGCCTGGGGACAAGGCTGAGAACTGTGAGTGCTGGAGGGCACTTGGTCTAGATCGTTAGCGTCTCACCATCTTTAAGTGACTTCTCTGAAGCAGAGTACAGGGGGTGAAGGAATAGGAGGAACTGTAATGGGGTGAAGTGGCATCAGCAGGAAGATAAAGGGAGGTTCTTCCCTCCTATCAGTTTTCTCCCCCTTGGTTGCAGCAGCCACCATGTTTTAGAGATTTTTCCATGATCTATTAGGCACACCTCATGACCCACCAGTTAGAGAACAGCTGCTCCTCTTGGTCCTTACCACCAAATTTCTTTTCTGTGTACTGAAGAACCGCTCCTGGGGCCTCATCCAAAGCCCCACTGAAGTCAGTGGGAGTCTTTCCACTTAGTTCAGTAGGCTTTACATCAGGCTCCTGGTCCCTTGGGCCTTTCTTGCCTGCATTGTGTGGAGGTAACTGCAGAGCCAGGTTTCTGCCTTGGGACGGCATGAGCTCCCACCTCCAAAGGCTCCATAGGTCTTGAGGCATAGTTATTATAGAGCTCCATTTCTGTACTCTGCCAGATCATTACTAAAATCTGCTGGCCAGCATACGTGGGAATAATGTCTACTATGCCCCATACTCTCACTGAAGAGAGGATCAGGACTCACTAACTATATTCTGATGCTGCAAATATCATTGAAAATAATGCTTTTTGTTATTATTTCAGTGTTCAGCCAGCTGTGGGCTTGATTACCAACAAAGGATCACATACTGTGTTGGAATCCACACTATTCGGACTAATCGTGCCTATGGTCTTCGCTCGGTAGCATATCGAGATTGCCCAATAGTGCCTTCCCCACACATTTACAAATGTAATATCAGGGGATGCTTACAAGCAGCTACTTGGAAGGTGGGGAAATGGAGCAAAGTGAGTATAAATGTGCAAGCCAAAACTTTACAGTTGCCTCAAACACAAAAAAGTTTACCAAAATTTATTTGCTGACAATATTAGTGATTTATTTTCTTCTGAACTTCTGGTTGTTATCTGTGTGTAGTGCTCAGTAGCTTGTGGAGTGGGAATAAAGGAAAGAAGAGTAGAATGCATGACTGAAAATGGTTTATCCAGTAGCTTGTGCCTGTCACGTTTAAAACCAGCAGCCAGAAAGATCTGTCATGCAAAAGAATGTAAGTAATTGACAGTGATGATTATGTACTGTACCAAATGCTTTCTTGGGATATATATGTAAAAACTGTAAAATAAATATCTTTGCAACACAAATATACACAATTAGCTGTTCAGATTCAATTCTCAGCTCATGAAATATTGATATGGTTCAATCACTCATTTTTAAGGTGAAGCTTTCACCAGCTGCAAAGAAATCCAGAGTAAAAAAAGGATTAGAAAGGATGGTGAATATTTACTGAACGTTAAAGGAAGATTGATAAAGGTACTATTAACATTTCTATCAAAGGGGTGGGTTGTGAAATAAAACGTGTATTTAATAATAAGGGTTATATTTTTGCTTGTAGATTTATTGTTCGGGGATGCAGTTTGAGAATCCCAGAGAATATTTAACATTGGTTAAAGGTGAAGCAGACAACTTTTCTGAAGTATATGGATACAGGTATAAAATCAGTGGGGTTCTTACTTTATGAAATGTATTTGGTAGTTTGAAACTATAAAGCAGAGTTTTCCTTTATGGGATCATATGCATAGAAATATATTGGGGCCCAATTTTCAAAGGTGTCGGCACACAAATGAACATTACTAATGTAAATATATTTCCATACTGAATTTGTGTGTACCTGCAGTAACTGACCTTACAGATGGCCTTTTATTATTTCAGTGGAAATGGTACCCAGTTATACCAGTGCTGCTGTTGGCCAAGTGTATAAAGGTCCTACAGTAACTCCTCACTTAATATCGTCCCAATTAATGGTGTTTCGTTATTACGTTGCTGATCTATTAGGGAACATGCTCATTTAAAATTGTGCAATGCTCCCTTATAATGTTGTTTGGCAGCTGCCTGCTTTGTCCACTGCTTGCAGGAAGAGCAACCTGTTGGAACTAGCTGTTGGGGGCTTGGAACCAGGGTGGACAGCAGCCCCCCTATCAGCTCCACACTTCCCTAAGCTCCCGGTGTGGCAGCTGCCCTGCAGGCTATCAATTGCCAGGCAGTTCAGCTGTCCCTCCCCCCACTGCCATGTGCTGCTCCTGCCCTCTGCCTTGGAGCTGCTCCAAAGAGCCTCTTGCTTGCTGTGCAAAGGAGGGGGGGGGGGGAAGAGGGGTGCTAATGTCAGGGTGTCCCCCTTTCCCCCACTCCTGTACCTACTCTCCACAGAGCATGAGAGGACATGACAGGGCTCAGGATGAGGGGAGCTTGCTGGCAGCAGCTGCTGTCTCAACATTGCTGATCTATTGAAAAAAGGCAGTGTACTTAAGATGGGGTCAGCATACTTAAAGGGGCAGTGTGTGTCTCTGTCTGTTTCTCTCTGCCATTCTGTCTCCCCTCCCTCTATTAGTGCTGCCTAGTAAAGTGTGAGGCTACATTAACAACAATGTGTTAACCCTTAAGGGCTCAGCAGAATGCTAGTTCATCATTTAGCAGTAAGGCATCCCCTGGAAAATATCCCATCCTCTTACTTCACCACTTAATCAAGCTTCACAATCATCATTGCTGTGTACAGGATTAAATTGTTTGTTTAAAACTTATACTGTGTATATATATATATATATATATATATATATATATATATGTATATGTATATGTGTATGTGTATGTATGTATGTATGATGTCTCTTGTCTGGTGAAAAAAAATTTCCCTGGAAACCTAACTCTCCCCCCCCATTTACATTAATTCTTATGGGGAAATTGGATTTGCTTAACATCGTTTTGCGTAAAGTAGCATTTTTCAGGAACATAATTATAATGTTAAGCGTGGAGTTACTGTACTATTCAGTATTTGTAAGATATTCTGTGTGTAGCATAAAATGATTTGATTGTTTTTCAGTGTGATACTACTTTAGAAAACATATGAAAATAGAAACCAAATGTGCTATTACAGGTTACAAAATCCATATGAATGTCCTTTCAATGGAAGCAGAAGGCAAGACTGTGCATGCAGAAATGACTACCTTGCTGCTGGACATACTAGTTTTAGCAAAATAAGAATTGATATAATCTCTATGCAAATTGAAAGTAAGTGTTTATACATTATTATAGAATTCTGTGTAATGACCCTTCTGTTGGAATTTTAAAGTGACTACTATAAATGCAAATTTAGGACCCAATTGCATCATTTCTATGCAAACAAAACTCTTAACTTCAATGACACTTCCATGAATGAAACTTCACAGGTTCAAACCTTAAGCTTTCATGGGTGTCTCATAACTTTAATACACATGCATAATCCGATATATGTGTTTCAAGAGCAGAACAGAGTGGTTTGAGCATTGGCTTGCTAAACCCAGGGTTGTGAGTTCAATTGTTATACAGACAAAACTGCACAGGATCATTTCAGGGGACAAGACGTCATGTTTATTATAATAACACAATTTAAGACCAATAACTAATATCCAATACCTGTGTGTGTGTGTGTGTGTGTGTGTGTGTGTGTGTGTGTATACACACACACCCATACACATCCACCCACACCCCAAATGTTCTGTAACTGCTGTATAGTTACCAGTTCTGAATATAGCTTGAGTTTGTGGCTTGGATTCATAGTTTGTGGCAGCTAACTGGCCAAGAAAGCCAGGCACAAGGAAGAACTGGGTGTCTGTTGGGCATGCACCGATGCCCTTCCATGTTGGCAGTAGAATGTTACCCTCCAAAGTCTTCCATCTCACCCATTCTTTTTGTAGGCTTTAGTTTGAATCCAGAGTCTGTAGGTCTTGCTGTGTCATGCCGCCTCTAGGTTCAGTGTGATTGATCACCAGTCAATTGCAGACATGACTTTCAGCCTAGGACCTGGCTTTGATGTTTCTTCAATTGTACTTTTGTTCTTTTCTTTTGAGGGTGGACTCTTCTTGCTTTGTCAGGGCTGTTGTCTGCATCTTCAGCCATTGGTATTTACACTTTATTTCATCAGGACAGGCTGGGGCTGGAGGTTGATTCCATCATCCATACATACCTCATTCACACATCTAAACTAAACTAATAAGATTACAGCAGGGTTTTGCAAAAATGAAGTGAGCATTTTAAAATGGAGTTTGGGACAAGTTAAAATGGAGTTTGGGTTGCAACATGGACAAGTGTAAGGAATGGCAAACAGTGAACAGAAGTTACAATGTTGAAGCAGTGCAAGTTTCAGTGATTCAAGCAGCAATTGGATTGAAAGTGAAACTCAATTACCCAGTTATTGGGGTAACTGGTTTTATTAATGAATGTTGTTTTATTCATAAAACTTTGCTTATGAAGTTATAATAAAGTGAACAATTAAAAACAATTTCATTGATCAGTTCTACACAATCCTTGAGGGGGCCATTTAGGGATCTGGGTCAAAAAGTGGGGATTGGTCCTGCTTTGAGCAGGGGGGTTGGACTATATGACCTCCTGAAGTCCCTTCCAACCCTGATATTCTATGAAGTAAGCCTTTTCCTACAGCAGATTATACCATAGCGCCGACTTCCCCTCTGCTTGGTGGGTGCTTGACCCCTCGCCCTGCCTCTGGTCCTGCTCCTGCACTGCCCTCACTCCACCCTTTCCCCAAATTCCCTGACCCACCTGCTTTTGCTACTTTCTGCATATTGCTTGTCTACTAATAAGTTTTTAAAGTAACAATTCCAGTGCTAAATAATTGTCATATCTGTTTATTAGCTACAGACCTTCTCTTTGCTCAGACTGTATTTGGGAGAGCTATTCCTTTTGCTACAGCTGGAGATTGCTATAGTGCTGCCAGATGCCCACAGGTATTTACAATTTTTTTTCATGAAATTAACACTTAAGAAAAAGACCATTTTACTAGAGGTCATAGTAGGGACATGCAATAGACTAATATACACTCAATATTCTGTACAAAAATACAGTACATTAATAAGTAATTGCTTCTTGCTCCCCTCTTTTTTTATTCCATCATCCCTTACATTTGCTCCCTGAAATTGTTTTCCCCACAGCTCTCTCTTTTGCTGTCCCTCATGTTCCTGCTCCATGTATAAGTATCCAATCGGCTATTGATCTCTTGTGTTCCTGCCTCTTGCACTGGTGTTCTTCTGATGTGCAATACCCCTTAAATTTTTTGTATGTCCTTCTAATCCCTCTTTCCAGCTCTCCTCCCTTGCTATGGCCCCATCAAATTTCTCTTTTCCTCTCCATCCCTTTCCATTTCCCCTTCATTGGATCCCTATCAGCTGACTCCTTCTCTCTGTATTTTTGTCTGGTTTTTCTGCTCCCACGATGTATATGGCATGAGACATTCATTCGCATAAAGAGTGGAGGAGCTGAAAGACAGTACTTAAAAATCATAGAATTCTCATTGCTCAGCAGCAAAAGAATACTTCCCAGCATGTGTTGTGAGTTGCCTTAATGATCTATCGCCTGGGACTTCATGAAACATGTTGGAATACTTGTGTGGAGAAAGAGCAGAGGTCTGATACATGCAGATACAATAGGGCATCCCAAGTAGCCAAATGTCATCCACTGGCCTAAGACTAGGATCAGAATACAGTAACCAGAAAATTAAACCACTAACAAACAAAAATCCTCACAAGTGCTTCAGAGCACTGGATACTGGGAAAAAAAAAAATCATAGGGTCAAATCCACTACTGACCTAAGTGGTCACAGCTCTGTTGAACTGCATCTCTTCACACCAGTGGTGAACATAACCTTTAATAACTAATGATAATGGATTCCGCTAATTGGGGATATATCTCTGCACTGAAGTGTTCACACCTCAGGAGATGCCTTGAAGGAGTGCTGCTGGTCTCTGTCCAGACCAATTGCACCACTTCCTTCACTCTCGAAGTTTTTCAGATCTGCTCCCAAGCCTGAATATTATACGTGACAGGCAACTGCTGTGCCATCCGTATAATTGCACATATGCAACGTTCATTTATTTCTGCAACATGACATTATGGATGAAGTTACTTCATGAAATACTATGGGCCTATGATTATGGAATAAGCTGCACTCCATTTGCATTAATTTTCTCCAGATGCTGTATGCCATAAAATTAATACATTCCGCTTCTTTGATACTCAAAGAACCACCTTACCTGTGTAAAACATCAGCTTGTGCCAGTAAACTCAGGGGTCTGAGTCCTAAAAAATAAAAAGAGCAACTGGACATGAAAATATACACAAAATAAGTTATACCAAACTCCAATATGAGACTGATGTTTTCAGCATCTATATGAATCACAAGAGTGAAGCCTGAATGGTGTATATGCATCACTAGAACCCTGAAATAAAAATAAACTCTTCATACAGTACCTGCAGTCCTTTGTATGTAGTTTATTTTTGATAAAGTTTGGGTACTATCAAAATACAGGCATCTCATGAACACCTTAACATTTATACCTTTAAACTGGGCTTGGAAGGATTAGATTTCAGTAAAAATTGGTAAATGTTGATTTCACTATGTACCACAAACTGAGAAAAAAGTATTTCCATTGATGATCATTGAAATTTACAGATAGGCAAAATAAGAAAAAATACTGTTTGAAGACTTTGAGTCAAAATCAGTCTTTAGATTTAAGAATTACGCTTGTTAAAATGGACTAGTGGAATCAATAGGAAAACCAGGTATGATTTGTTGATTTTAAGGATATTCACTTTGTATATTTTACATGTGATGTTGACAATTTGTGTTTTAATATTTATAAAGCTTTAACTTTTTGAATCTCAATATATGTCATTAAATAATTCTGACCCCTCAATTTCACAATTGTGAAAATTTAGATAAAAATTTTAAAAAAATGCTTAAAAATATTGATATCTGTCAAAATTGTAAAAAAAATTAATCGAAATTCTGCCAAGCCTAGATGAAACCACCCAACAGTAAGTAGTACATATATTTACCATGTTGGATTTTGGCAAAAGAATAAAACAGTAAAATGGGAAAGAATCTTTCATGAAGTATAACTGGAGTTGGAGATTTCGATTGCATAATACTAATCGCATACCCCTTGTCACTTTACAAAATTTAAAACAAGCACATTCAGGACAGGCTTGATTCAGTTTTCATTAAAGTCAATGGCAAAATCCTCATTGGCTACTAAGGGGAGCAAGTTTTATCACTATCTTTACGTACAGTGCATATACACACACACACACACACACACAGTGTATTTACTGACATGTTTGTTTAAAAGCTCAACCACGATATTGCATGAATGTAGTTTATTCAATTTCTGCAGCTTGTCTTGTGTCATTTATTTTCTAAAGTGGAAAAAATTAGTGGAAAAAGTGTAGTATAGTTTCTAGTTCCGAACATGTTGTCTGTTCTAAAGTGTATTTCAAGTCCATCTGTGATTTTGATTTTTAAATACAGGTTTGCATATGAAAGGGCTCTGGAATATATGCAATTTTCTGAAATTGTGTTTATTGTACAACTTTGTATTTAGTAGTGAATTTAATTTAAATATTTGTATCTGTATTGATTGCTTTTGTTAATAGGCATATTAAGTATTATGTAAGCATGGAAGAGTGAGCAATCACTTTCAGAATACGGTGAGGCATTTGATTGGAAACTACTTGAAAAAGGCTGAGAGCTGTGAGTAGCAAAGAAGGATTTGTCCATAGTTGCCAGAGTGTGGCAGACCCTGCCTATGTAGCTCCAAAAAGTTCAAACAGTTTAAAATATTTATCTTTTGAGAAATGGTTGTTTTGGGTGTTGTTGTAGCCATCTTGGTCCCAGGGTATGAGAGAGACTAGGTGAGCGACATAATATCCTTTACTGAACCAACATCTGTTGGTGAGAGAGACAAGCTTTTGAGCTCCATAGAGTTCTTCTTCAAAGTTTCAGAAGTTTGTTTCTTTCACCCACAGAATTTAGTCCAAAAGATGATATTACCTCACCCACTTTGTCTATTTTTAAGAAAGCAGCCTCATTCTGGCAGGTCTCACATTTAACACACTAATTAAAATAAAATCTGATTTCAATTAGGAATAATAAGCAATCCACTTCAGATAAAATATGAATCAAACCCAAAACATGAACCAATCCAAAAAGTTTGAGGTTTTCAGAAATTCAGATAATTTTTAAAAGTATTTTTGAAATTTGTTGTTGATCTTTCGAAATGTCTGGCTTTTGACCAGAATTGTAATTTGATTATTAAGATAACTGATGTTATGTTATATGGTATTGTAATTATGCCAATGATCTAATAATTGGTATTATTCAGCATTATTTCCCACCACCAGCAAACCAGAAATGACTGCAAGGATCACACAAAAAACTATTTGTACCAGAATTCCAGCAGTGTCTCTTGATGATCCCCTCTATTCGACACTGGTGAGGCCTCATCTGGAGTACTGTGTCCAGTTTTGGGCCCCACACTACAGGAAGGATGTGGATAAATTGGAAAGAGTACAACGAAGGGCAACGAAAATGATTAGGGGTCTAGAGCACATGACTTATGAGGAGAGGCTGAGGGAGCTGGGATTGTTTAGTCTGCAGAAGAGAAGAATGAGGGGGGATTTGATAGCTGCTTTCAACTACCTGAAAGGGGGTTTCAAAGAGGATGGCTCTAGACTGTTCTCAATGGTAGCAGATGACAGAACGAGGAGTAATGGTCTCAAGTTGCAATGGGGGAGGTTTAGATTGGATATTAGGAAAAACTTTTTCACTAAGAGGGTGGTGAAACACTGGAATGCGTTACCTAGGGAGGTGGTAGAATCTCCTTCCTTAGAGGTTTTTAAGGTCAGGCTTGACAAAGCCCTAGCTGGGATGATTTAACTGGGACTTGGTCCTGCTTTGAGCAGGGGGTTGGACTAGATGACCTTCTGGGGTCCCTTCCAACCCTGATATTCTATGATTCTATGAAAATGCTTGTTTATGTTTCAAATAAATATCAGCACTTTTGGATGTTTCTCTAATCTAAACTGAACTCCTGATCATTATGTTTTTGTCCATAATTAATTCCTTTGCAAAAACTATCTGGAAACATCATAAAATGTCTGAGTATTTGATGTAACCTAATTTTTTATTATAATAGGAGAGAAAAATATTAAAATAATTTACTCTCAGGTATAAGAGATGGCGAGTGAGCTAAATACAGTAAAAGGCTTGTGTGTGCCAACATAGAGGTTTCTAGGCTTTTTGACTTTAGAAATACAAAGTTCAGTATGCATCCGATGAAGTGAGCTGTAGCTCACGAAAGCTTATGCTCTAATAAATTTGTTAGTCTCTAAGGTGCCACAAGTACTCCTTTTCTTTTTGCGAAAGTTCAGTATGTAACCATAAGGTTACAATACAATATTCTAAGTAGTATTTGCCAATGTTAAGTGTCTCAAAGTTTGTACATAAGCTCTGTGCTTTGATTTTTTTTTTTTTTTTTGATAGGGGCAGTTCAGCATTAATTTGACAGGCACTGGCCTGAGGCTATCCAACACAGCTAGATGGATTGCTCAGGGCAATTATGCAACTGTTGATATACACAAATCCCAAGTAAGTAATGTTGCTTATTCTTTGTCCATTCTTGATTTGGAAGACACTTCCACAGATACTTTATGAATTTATGAACTAGTCTACTTGGTAGGACAGTGCCCGGCCAGAGGGCTGTAAATTGTAGAACGCTCCAAAGGATTGTGCTCTAACTACCCTGCATAGACCCAGCGGACCCAGTCTAATAGGCATAGGCACTGACTCCATGGGTGCTCCAGCTCTGGAGCACCCACAGAAAAAAATTAGTAGATGCTTAGCACCCACCGACAGTCAGCTCCTTCTCCGCCCCCAGTGCCTCCTGCTCATCGTGATCAGCTATTCTGCAGCATGCAGAATGCACTGGGGGAGGACGACGAGTGGGGATGGGGCACGCTCAGGGAAGGGGACGGGAAGAGGTAGGGTGGGGGCGGAGCATTGGTGGAGATGAGGCCTGGGGCAGAAGCAGGAAAAAGCAGGGCAGGATGGGGGCTTGAGGGAAGGGGTGGAGTGGGGTTGGGGGTGGGACCTGGAGTTGAGCACCCCTGGAATAAGTAGGAAGCTGGCACCTGTGTTAATAGGTACCTATTGCCCATTGACATAGTCCTGTCTGAAACAGTTCTAAGTTAACACATGCTAGGAACCTTTTAGAGGGCATTAGCAAGGTGTACACAGGGCAGTTAGAGTGCAACACTTCGAGTGTCTACAATTTACAGCCCTCTGGTACACGCTGCTACAATGTATAGACAAACCCAGTGTATTCAAGTTAATGTGATCTTGTCTTCCAGATACAGTAGTCTTCAGTGGGATGTGTCAAAGGTTCTGATGAGTCAACTTATTAAACTATTGTGTGTAACTATGGCTTTGGTAGTTTCTCATGACTGAGTTCTTGCTATTTTTGCCTCTCTAATTTCCAGGATGGTACTAAAATATATGGAAGATGTGGAGGGTTCTGTGGGAAATGTATTCCTAACACAAGTATTGGTCTCCAACTTCAAATACAGTAAAACCCTGAAGTGGTAAGAACATCAAAAGCAGGAAAAATCTGTCTTTAAGGTGCAAATTCTAGGTGCTATTATTTTTTTCAGTCTTTCATCTCTGAAATGTTAATTTACTACTAAGAATTCCTTCCCATTTTCTTCAGTGTTCAGGGATGCATATCATTGTTTAATCATTTAGCGATGGGCTAACAGGTGCATAAACCACAATCATAAACCCTCAGGTTTTAATAAAGAGGTATTCATTCAATGTACAGTATATACAAGCAAATAAAATAAACTGCACTGATGTTACTACTGGTAACACCTTAAACTGGACCATAATTGTAATACTGTACCTGCAACTAATCAGTGCACATCATTGTACAATGTACAGTAAAATGCATATACTGTGATTTTCTGGATCAACTATATTAAAATGTAGAAAGAAAAGAAGGACACCAACTAATAATTTCAACTACTTTCAGCTTTATGAAACCTGTTGGGAATTATGTTTTGTCAACAATTTACATCAGAAGAGTGCATCATCAATATACTTTTTCCTGATACAGTTTCCAAAGGTTTTATCCCCCCCCTCATTTCTGTCATTAAATTGATTTTTCCTCTCTTTGTGGTGCTCAAACAGTAATATTAGTTTGGGAAAGTGTGGTTTAACCTCTGTAGTCTCCATGAAAAATGTTAAACATCAAAACACTGTTTTGTTGTGGGTACAAGAAAATAAAGAAAAACATCATAGTTTGAAAATCTAGTTTTAAAACCCTACCTCTCACACAACTTTGTATACTGTAAGAGCAATATATTGTGTATGTTGTACAATTTAGTATGTGGTTATGTAACTATACATATTTACTTAACCTCTGCCCAGATACTCCAGATATTTTATTTGTTGGAAGTGGCCAACAGCATATTAACAAAAGCCCTATCTTGTCTCACTTCCACACCCAGAATTCCCATTGACCTCACTGAAAGTTCTGGGTTCAACAACGGAAGGCAGGATTAGGTCAAAGTGTGCATAGTGCACGTTTTTGAGAAGTACAGTTTAATTTTTCAGAGGGCAATAAAATGCAACTGTAATGCACACTATTAAGTGCTTCATCCTAGAAAAATTAAATGTATAGGAGGAAACATTTCAATTTCAGACATGATCTAGCTGTTTGATTTGTTGTTTAGAATTAGTACAAGTCCAGAAGTGCAGAAATAAGTACAGCATAAAGATTACTGTTTCAGGTAAATTCTCAGGTATTCAAAATAAGATTTTCTATGTGCATAAAAACCACACATTATGTACTACATAATTATAGGCATTTTTCAACTCTAAACCAAATATCAGCTAACTATTTATATGCCAGTGAGAACTGGTAGGTCATATGGCAGCTATATCTTACTTTTACCCACAAAGTGTTAGCCAAGTTAGGAATACATTTTAATGAAAGGTTATATTGCACCACACATCCAAAAAGCAACTGCTTAAACGTAACACATGTAGATGACTATTTTGTTATCTCTGTATCAGAAAAGTATTTTTGCACTATGTGCCTTATACTAGTTGTAAACGTGTATAAGAAATATATAACACTATTTTCCTAGAAATGTTTACATTTATAATTAAAATGTTCTAATTTATAAAATATTTATATAATAAATATGCTTGTGTGATTAACACTTGAGTACTTTAGTATATTTTTTTACACAGTGAAGTATAGTGTTCCAAAAATAATGAAGCGGTTGTATACCTTCAGAATAGTTAAAACTCCTAGCATCATTTGAGCAAAATGCAATATACAGTTTAATTATTGAAATAATTGCCACACAATCAGTTGTATTCACTATACAGGCAAACAGAAATCAGTGTGTAGAGCGATGCTTTTTTAAAATATTTTATTTAAAAAACTCCTTTGTATCTAGAATTGTATTCATGTCTCATGAATTTAAGGCCTAATCCTGCAAATCTTGTGCACTTAAAACTCACAGGTGAGTTTGGGGAGTGCAAATAACATAGTATCAGAGGTACAGGAAACTTTAATGTTGGAAAGATTTTACAGTACTTTGTTCTGTAGAAGAAAGAATTAATATTGTGGTGTTAGGATTATGCTAAGTAAGGACCCAATCCTGCAACAGGCTATTATGCTGTTTTATTAATGAGTCCTCCATGTAGAGGTCTTTGGTTGATTAAGATTAATCACAGGAGTCTAGACAGCTTTACAGAGGAAGTGGCTGTTCAGATTATGGACCACTACATTCAATAAAGAAACATTGAAAAGATGCAGATGATATCAGCTACTATGTAACTCACTTTTTAAAGCATTTTAGTGAATGCCTTTTTGGGATAATCTTAGTAAGCTTTATCCTTTTTTAAATGATTTGGAATAATGACTGTTGAATTATTATAATTGGCCATTTCAATCAAGAACTATAAAGGATACAGCTTCCATATAGGATTCTTTGTCACAAAAATCACAAAATGAATGATGCTTGTTCTCATTCCAAAACTGTTTTATGATCAAGAAAATCCAGATCCTCCCGGTTCATTATCATGCAGAGAAAGTTTGGGCTAGATTCATGAAGGGTAGGTGTTACGTTGCGGAGTGTCACAGTATCTAGCTTTTAAGCATGTAGAAAACCACTGGGATTCACAAAGCCTGAGTTAGGAACATAGGATCCTTATACAGTGAAAGGAGGGAGATGGGCACCTAAGAATGGGCTTCACAACAGCCAACACGCTGAGCGGGGAGCTGCCTAAGCTAGCCACAGGGAGATGCCAAGGAGAGGGTGTGTCCCAAGCCCTACCCCCTCAGGGAGTTGAGTGTCTAAATCCAGACTGGAGGGAGAAACCTACCTCTGCTTGGGATTCTCAGCTGCGAATCCTCTTCTGGAGTCAGGTGCCTACGGCATTTCTTGCAAGAAGCCAGGCGGGAGCAGGAAGTGTGAGAATGACTTTGTAGCCTAATGGGTAGGGCACTTACCTCAGAGGTGGGAGTCCCAGTAGCCAATGGCTATTTATTTATTTATCCAAAGTAGAACAGCTTTGCCAGGAGACACTGAGGCACCCTCACATCAGAATATCCCATAGGCCAATGGTTAGGGTACTTGCCCAAGAGGTGGCAGCTCCAACTTCAAATCCCTTTTCAGCAGGCAGATGGGGGACTTGAATGGGGGTCTCCCACACCCTGTGCACATATCCTAACCACTGGGCTAAAGGTTATATGGGAGCTCCTCTGGCTGCCTGTTTTGTGTGGAGTTAGGCAGCCTCTGAGTGTGCCTACTGGATAGGGCCCTGCATGTGAGTTAGGCAGAGGAGTGTCTATCTTCCCCCAGTTTGTGAATCATTCTGGGGCTTAAGCCAGCCAGATGGCTAGAGGGGGGCTACAGTGCACATGCTGAGAGGCAGAAATACAGGCGGCAAGGGAACTTTTACTGCCAACATTTAGGCTCTGAGCAACTTTAGGCACCTACAGGATTAGAAGGCAGCTGAGTGAGGGTTCTGTGAATCCAAGTGGTGCCCTTTGTGAATCCAGCCCTTAGTGCTTAACATCGGGGAATCATGCTAGTGTATTAATATCACCCATACATACATACATAATGGCAGATTTTGCCTCCTGACCTTCATGAAGAGGGGACCCTCTACATGCAGACCTGACTCTTCCAGTGCAGGCAGGGAGACAGTCAGCTCCCTCAGTGGCAATCTGTCCCCCTCCCCAGGACTCCAAGGAAGTTGTTCTCAGGACAGGGATCCACAAGAAAAGGACTGGGACTGGGTAGGGTGGGAGCAGAAATTAGGCAGTGTCAGTCTGGGAGTGGGCAATAGCCACTAAAAACAGCCAGATGGTAGAAGGCATATAAAGTGGAATTCGACTTCTGAAATGCTCCCGGTTTCAATAAGTTACAATCAAGTCATGTTGCTAACTTTGGAAAGTGCCCCATTAGCTGATACTAGCATTGGCAGTGCTCCAGAGTTTTTCAATATAGGTATGTTGTCCATCATACCCCACTACCATGGTCACCATTAAGTATCGATTTGCCAACAGTTGCCACACCATGGTATGAGATACTGCAGTTTTCCAATGCACTTAATGATGGGACATAAAATCAAAACTATTACATTTACTGTGCAGATTGAAATTTTACTCAAGTAACATCACAACCTCAAGCTATTTTCTAATTTATGGGATAAAATCAGCATTGCACCCTGACCACATTACACAGGAGGAAGCTTTCTCAGGCTGGATACTGCTGCATCATTCAACGTGTACTTTGTAGTGTACGGGGTATTCTGTGGGCAGGTCAGAGGGGAAGAGATTTACTGGAGCATACAAATTAGAGCAACCTTAGGACTGCTCTAATTTAGGTGGGGGAATGGAGCAGAAAAGTGGCTTAAATGTTCTTTTGCCCTTCACACTCTAACCTTGTGTTCCAGTTCCTGGTGCAGGAATAACAGAAGATGCTCTCTGTCTCAGTAGGAAGGGGGGTTGACTGGATTTGCAGTTGATGGCCACCCCAAATCTTTGAAAGGTGCTAGGCTGCAGCCAGCCATGCGCCAACCTTGGGAATGCATCTCCTTCCCTTCCCCACATTCTAGGGGCAGGGCTTTGCAACATGCTCTCTGGCCTGTTATTGGCCAGAATATGGGAGGGAGGTAGTTGGTTGTCTCCCCTGGCCTTGCCCTTTCAGGAATAAAAAACTCCTTCTGGGTGCTGGGCAGTTTTCGGATCTCTAAGTGCAGAGTCTTATATTTTTTACTAAACGAACATTGTTTGTTTAGACTTTTAAAATTAAAGTCACAACAAAATAGCAGAGTTTTAGTGTGGTTACTGTAGTGACATTGAATAAATAGCTCTTTGTCTAAAAACCTGTGGACCAAAGTCAACCTCTACTTATGCCAGCTGGGGCTGAATTTATTCCTTTTCCTCTTTCCATTGAAAATACTTTTATAATAAATTCTTCAGTGGAGCATGACGTCTGCCTGAGTTTCAGCACCAATGTTAGGGCGAATGTACTTCACTGTTCTGTCATTTCATGAATTCCCCACTTTAGGATTTTGATTTGTTTGGGAGGGGAAGGGGTTTTCAATCAATCATTCTGTGCAAACTCACTAATTTTTAATCTAAAGGCTATTTAAAGGACACATGCCGGTTAGTGAATAGTGCTGATAAATTTGGCTACTTGATACTGTTGACATATTTGCTCCTATTTGAAATCTCATGTACTAAATGAAAACTATGGATCGTTCCTATAATATTATGTTTTCATTTCCTTTAATTGACATCACACAAAATTTATACCACAATCTGAAACTGGATCTGTGCTCCATATGATGAACCTTCCTAATGTTGTGTGCAGAGCTCCATCTTGTGGCTGTTACACATGATAAACTACACTATGTCAACTGGAAAACTAGTCAGTTTTGGTTTACACTTAGGGTATGTCTACACTGCAATTAAAAACCTGCAGCTGGCCTGTGCCAGCTGACTCAGGCTTGGGCTGTAGGGCTGTTTAATTGTGATGCAAACGTTCAGTTTGAGGCTGGAGCCCGGGTTCTAGGACCCTGCGAGGTGAGAGAGTCCCAGAGCTCAGGCTGCAGCCAGAGCTGGAATATCTACACCACGATTCAACAGCCCCAAAGCCTGAGCTTCGGGAACCCAAGTCAGCTGGCACAGGCCAGCCAGAGATGATCAACCACAGTGTAGACATACCCATAGTAAGTGAATAGTGGACAAATACCTGTATATTACTTTGTCATTTTATTTTATACATGTCTCTTTTGGTGCTAAGGTTAAATTATACAAATTGTCCGAACACTAATAAAAATACAGAATTGTAAAGTTTAGAAAGTATTTTGATAATTTTTTCCCTAAATCACCAAATAAAATGTAAAATATATATACACTTACACACACACACACACACACACACACACACATTATACGAAAACACTAGCTGATGTATGGTAAGCACAGAGACTATTTCTGAGGTGCTAGCCTCTTGCTCCCAAAACAATGCTCCAAAAAGGAGACAGGAAGGGATGAGGACTACATGGAGTCACAGCTCCATTGCCCACGTGCAGTCTAGCAGAGCTGACTGGCCACATAAAAAGGGACGAAAGTTGCTCCTCTTAAAGCTGTGGTACTTCCAGCACTCTCCGAGCACCGCTTGGGAAGTCAAGTGGCTTCATGCCCTCAGACAAGGCCATGGCTAAATGCCACACGTGACCCCTAGTGAATAGGCATCATTTAAAATGCAAGAATATTGTGTGACCTACATGTACTTCGTACTTTGGCAAGTCTCTCTCAGATTTTATTTATAATAATTCTTCCTCCTGTCTCCTGTAAATGGGCTGCCACATTTTTGTAACAAAAAGGTCATGCTTATAAGAGGGCACCTCATTACAGTATCACCTATTAAGCCTTTCCTGAGAGAAAGACAGACTTTTTTCATATTGCTTATTAGAGGTCATATCCAACTCCCATTGAAATCAACAGAAAAAAACGTATTGACTTCATTGTGAGCTGGATCTGGCCCTAAATGCACAGGTTCAGCAAGCTCTAACGTGCTTCAAGAGTATAAATGGATTATAAAGAAGATCAATACTAAACCTTCAGAGACATTTGCAACCCCTTTTCTACAGCCACAACAGAAACAAAAAACAATTGGTATGCAGGAGTGTGTGAGTACACACACACGCTAACCTAAGAAGGACTGGAGGATTGAGCTCCTCATATTGAAAATATGGGCCCAGATTCTTTGCTTCATTGAGTTTCCAGTACAAGTAAAATTAGGGGAAAGAAGATCTTGTGGCTAATGGAAAGTGCTAGGATTCAGGACTACTGGGTTCCAGTCCCAACTCTACAACTAATTTGCTGAGTGACCTTGGGAAAGTAGTCTTATATCCCTGCATCTCAGTTTACCCATTGGGAAAATGGGGACAATAATACTAAACAATCTCCAACGTGGTGAACCCCCCCTCCTTATGCAGCTATGAAATATTGGCTCTGGTGGAAGTATTAGCATTCATTTCTTATTGTTAGATATGGGGAGGCAGACTGAATTGGAAAAGGCTTGCCTTTCACACACTCAACAGCAAATGTCACTCAAGTCACTAGTTAGAAACCAGGAGGTAGGTTGTCTGGGGACTGCTCTAACCAGCACTATCTGGCAACAGTCCCCAAAAGACTGTATGTCAGGTGGGGATAACTATGGTTTAGAGCCCTTCTTCCCCCCCACCCCCACCCACATCCTGCAGCCATATGCGACAGGTAGTACAGGAGCTGCCCTTGCATCTGTGTAAGCGGAGGGCATCTCAACTTGCATGAATTCACATCTGGCCAGATCAGTCTGTTTTCCAGCCACTTTGTGCCACCAAAGCAGTGCAAAAATAGCACAATGTACCTGAGAATCTGATCCAGGATACTGTAGTTTTACAAGTCACATTTAACTCACCAATGCAGCTCCTCCTGCTGGCTGTCCTGGGAATTAACTCAGGGTTGCCAGTGTGCCCTCCTCAGGTGGTGTTTCACCCGTCATCACCCTCGCCTCCACGGCATCCTCTTCTGGACACAGCCCTCTGGCTGTGCCCCACTCAGTTCTCTCCCCCATTCCGGGGGACCCGGCACGTCCAGCCACTTGCCTCTGTGGCAAACTGCAGTCCATGCACTGGCCACTCCACTCAGTGGCAAGTGGGGGGGGAGCAAAAGGGGGGTGGGGACCTGGGCCCACCCTCTACTCCAGGTGGCCATCAACTGCCAGGGTGGCCATGTACTGCCTCTCCTCCTACCCCACTGTCTGTTACCCTGGGCCACTTCCCCACAGCCCTAGCACCTTCTCCGCCCCTGTATCAGGGCCTCAGTCTGGCAGCCGTCAGGCTGGAGCTCGCGCTCGCGCTCGCCCTCGCCCTCACCCTCGCCCTCACCCTCGCCCTCGCCCTCGCCCCTGCCCCTGCCCCTGCCCCTGCCCCGCACTGCTCAATCCATGGTGCTGTCTCTCTCAACCTTCCTACAGGGCAGCCAGTCCTCCTCCCTTGGCCTCAGCAGGCCTTCTTATATGGGCCAGCGTGGCCCAGACTGGCTGCTTCACTAAGCCTTCTCCCTATTGGCTGGCTCAATACGCCCTCTTCTAATTGGCTGGGTTCTGCGCAGCCTCCCCAAAGCTGCTTTAACCCTTCTTCCGCCTGTGTGGGGCAGCCACCCCACCACATATAGGTACAGGACACAATAAGCCAGATCAAAGGTTCTGCAGAGAATACCTTTAGTATGTTAATATATGGGTGGGAGTACATGCACATGTGTGTTAATTTTTTTATGTGGCTTTATCTAACTTAAAGGCTATAATATCCAAGATGAGCTTTTAAACACAGTGGAGGGGTTTTTTTTCACTCCATAGATCTTGAATGTTTTAGCCTAGCTTCTCCATTTTATTTAAGGAGTTAAGCAAAAAGCTCTTTACACTTTAGAACTTACGTAAATAAAGTATAGAGTTGTTATTATTAATTATTTGTATTATGGTAGTGCCTGGGAGCCCCAGTCATGGGCCAGGACCTTATTTGGCAAGCTGCTAAACAAACACAGAATAAAAGGATGGTCTCCGGCTCAAGAAGTTTACAATCTAAGCAAAGAGTATTTTTCATTTATTCATTTCTAGATTTTAAAGCCAGAAGGAACCATTGTGATCATCTAGTCTGACCTCCTTTATAACACAGGCCAAAACTAATTCCTAGAGAATATCTTTTAGAAAAACATCCTATCTTGTCAGCGAGGACTCTTGATAAATTGTTCCTGTGGTTAATTACTCACATTGTTAACAATGTACACCTTATTTCCAATCTAAATTAGTCTAGCTTCAACTTCTAGCCTCTTGATCCTGTTATACCTTTCTCCGCTAGAGTGAAGAGCCCATTATTAAATATTTGTTCCCATGTTGGTACTTATAGTGTTACTGTCCTACAAGCATCTTCTGTATCTCATGTCTTTTTAAAAAAAATCCAAATCTCCTTTATAGTCTTATTTAAAGGTTCTCCATGGAAAGAAGACTCTCTCCCTAAAGTGGTGTCCAGTTAACAAAACAAAACACAAACAAACAAAAAAACCAACCTGAAATATTCTCATATATTTTAACAATTTAATTTTTAAGTTAAAACCAATCAGAGAACATTAAAAAAGGAATAGGTAGCAGAAAAATAAAGATCACTTGGGTTGAGAAATCCTATCTCATAAATGGGATTGTTTCAAACAGGACTGTGTATGCCATAAACAACAATGTCACAGTAGAGGTGTTGCTGTAATCTTCTTTTGGAGTATTTCCAAGGCTTCTCTACAGTTTTGTTTGACCTTTATAAATAAATGACACCACTTTCCACTTGCATTCCAGCGAAGGATACCAAAGTATTTGTTAAAAATTAACTCTCACAACATAGTAGTTTACTTATTCCCATTTTATAGATGAGGAAATTGAGCCATGACAAGTTGAAAGCCAGATTCTGATATCCTTACTCAGGTTGTGTAGTACTTTACTGACTTGGCTCAAATAAAAATACTACTCATTGTGATTAAGGGTGGCAGAATTTGGCCCTAAATTACTTGCTCTAGATCACAAGTTGCAAACCTGGGAAAAGGTCCGGTTTCCCGACTGCCTGCCCATAACCTCACTTGTAGGCCGGCTTTGCTCTTTTCTGGTACGTCTCCACATTTTCTTGCGCCTTTGTGATTCTCAAGATGGACCTCACTGTACATGTGAATTAAACAAGCAGGAACTCATTTTTCTCCATGTCTTAATTAGTCAGGCTCTCTTACTGGTGTGCTTTGGACACAAGCCAAACTAATCATAGAGAAAGTAGGATTTTGCTGTTAAAAAGAGCTATTTCCTGGAAATATTAGCTTCAGTTCAGACAGACAAGCGACAGTGATAATGGCAGTCAGGAGGGAAAAAAGCACCACCCTCTGCCTTTCATTCAACAGAAGCGTTATCTGATGTGGGCGAAATATTTGACATTGAATCATCTCATATAAATAAGATGGTTTTCTTTTGCACAATGAGATTTATTTTACATGTCCATGACTTGAGAGATTCTTATTGGTTTTGTTTATCCTGGCTGTGGAGAAAGGCGTCTGTGCTCTGTTTCTGATACATTTCGCCTTGTGTTCACTTATGACAGATATGCCTTTGAATCTAGTTTATAAAAATATTGTAGCACCAAAGCTAAGCATTCTGGCCATATTTATGTCTGTATTCTGTCCTTAAACATGAACAGCTGTGCATACAGCAAGCTGTCTCATATTTGATTCTGCACAGCAGTCCAGAACCTTTTCTTTGTAATACACAAACATTTCCTTTTTTGTGGCTCATCGCTGTTCCCATAATATGAGTTTTTTTAGCCCATATGTATTTTTTCAAAGCTTATTTGTACAATTAAAAAAAATACCATGAGTTCAAGCTGTAAGGGGGATAATTCTGTAGGAGTTACTAAGGGGGAGGGGGGGTATTACAGAGTGAGTGAAATAAAATAAGTTATTTATTTCATGCAACCCATTTATTTCATGCAAACCATTGTTGTTTTATTCTGGAAAAATATCCTGAATTTCCGAATACAGAAAGGCTCTTTTTGAAAGGTTCTAATTTACAATTTTTTTACAGTCTGATTTACACAAGGAAGGGACATTCAAAGAAAGTTTGTGAATTTTCCATATGCAAAAAACTACAGTGATTTTTCGTAGGAGTGTCTATTGATGCCTTATGAGACAAAACCATATTTGAATTTGAGTCATCTCTTGCACAGTTCATTGATTATGATAATGACATTCAGGGCCATTTTATCGTCCTGAATTGTTTGATGTTCCTCTAAAACTAGAAATCATTAAAACTAACTGTCTGGTACACAAATTGGAATTTATGCCTATAAAATCCAAGGCAGAACGTTTTTATTTTTTTTCTTTTGTTTTATTTTTAAATGCCTTGCAGAAAAACTTCTCTGTAAGATCTATTTAACACTTCATGAAAAGAAAACAGAAGCCCCAGTTGTTCTTTTGAATATCTAGGAAGGCCTCCATCTTATTTGAACATCAAACAAGCTGCTATTGGTATCACCTTTAACCAATGTTTGATAGTATTTAGCAAGGGCCTTTTTTCCTTCTATTATCATCTTCTTCTTCTTCTGTCTTAAATTTATTATTCTTTTTGCAATAACAATTTGCATTAACTCCAACTGCCCCTCAATTTAATTCCTGCTTGTAACATGTGAGATAAAGAAGAAAATTAGAGCAATTTTCACACTTTACCCTTCAAACTAGTAACATGAGGTGTTCAGCCTTATACTGCAGGTAACTTTGAGAGGAAGGTGGTTTTTAAGAACATAAGAATGGCCATACTGGATGAGACCAATGGTCCATCTAGCCCAGTATCCTGTCTTCTGACCGTGGCTAAAGCCAGGTGCTTCAGCAGGAATGAACAGAACAGGTAATCATCAAGTGATCCATCCCTTGTTGCCCATTCCCAGCTTCTGGCAAATAGAGGCGAGGGACACCATCCCTGCCCATCCTGGCTAATAACCATTGATGGATCTATCCTCCAAGAACTTATTTAGTTCTTTTTTGAACCCTGGTATAGTCTTGGCCTTCACAACATCCTCTGGCAAAGAGTTCCACAGGTTCATTGTGCATTGTGTGTAAAGAAATACCTTGCCTATTAATTTCATTTGGTGACCCCTAATTCTTGTGTTATGAAAAGAAGTAAATAACACTTCCTTAATTATTTTCCCCATGCCAATCATGATTTTATAGACCTCTATCATATTCTCCTTCAGTCGTCTCTCTTCCAAGCTGAAAAGTCCCAGTCTGATTGATCTCACCTCTTATGATTATACCCCTAATCATTTTTGTTGTCCTTTTCTGTACCTTTTCCAATTCCAATATATCTTTTTTGAGATGGGGTGACCAGATCTGCATGCAATATTCAAGATGTGGGCATACCATGGATTTATATAGAAGCAATATGATATTATCTGTCTTATTATCTAACCGTTTCTTGATAATTCCCAACATTCTGTTAGCTTGTTCGACTGATGCTGCACATTGAGTGGATGTTTTCAGAGAACTATCCACAATGACTCCAAGATGTCTTTCTTGAGCGGTATCAGCGAGTTCAGTGAGATCCCGTTGTAATGCTTCTCAGTCTGCTTTGGACTTAATTATATTGAGTAATTTTGTATCATCTGTAAATTTTGCCACCTCATTGTTTACCCCTTTTTCCAAATTCTTTATGAATATGTTGAATAGTACCAATCCCAGTAAAGATCCCTCGGGGACACTTCTATCCATTCTGAAAACTGACCATTTATTCCTACCCTTTGTTTCCTATCTTTTAAAGGAGGTAGAAAAGAGTGACTTAAAAGACAGACTGCTTTTCACTAACTTTCCATCTTCATGTCAGGATTAGAAATGCACAGACACTTCTTGTTCTAGGGTCAGTTTGTGCATTTGGGATCGTATTTGTGTATAAATGCTCTGAGGGATTATTTGGAGAAGGATCTATGAGAATGTAGTGAGGCAGACGTAAAATTAAAGCAGGAAAAGCTTGTCTGAAACACCGCTCCCTGCAGCAATGCATTTGTCTAGCCAGTTGGCGCCAGTGTTGCTACACATGAAATTCATGCTTCAGAATATTTCCAACATGGAAAAGAAACCATAGCTGTCATTCTTAATGTTAATATGCTTAATATTAACTCACACACCTCTCTAAGCAGAGGCAAAAAGAGGACTTTAACCTTGGTGAAGGAAAGACATTTCCAGCCTGCCCACCTAACCTGACACGCACCAGTGAAACGGAAAATTAGCTTTAGTATTAGTGCAATGTTATTATTGCCATAATAAAACAATAGTGTACAAATTACTCCCATCCAAGTATCTTGCACTTGGAATGAAATTGTCATCTAGAGGAGCACGTGAGCATTGCATGCTATCTTGCATTGCAGGCCATGATAATCCATTCAAACGAGACTTATGCTTTGCCAAATGAAGGAAGATTTTTTCTCAGCAGATCCCTCAAATCCTTTAAGTTTTTCTTCTTAAATACACTACAGTAATGACCTAAAGCATTTTAACTTTCTGGCACCACACATGTACACACAATGCCCTCTGAAGTCAATGGCATTTTCATGTGCCTATCTAAGGGAAGACTTTGGCACAATACTGTAAGATATAAGACCAAATTTGCAGCTGGTGCAAGCTTTAGTGTAACTTTAATAGAGCTGTGCCCATTTACACTGGGTCTGAGCATGGCCAATAATGATTTGAACCACTACTGTCTAATGCAACAGAAGGCTTTTAGGCCCTGATCCCACAGTTGGCTCCACACAGGTGGACCCAGATGCCTACATGGAATCTTGCTGCAGTTAATGAAGCTTCATGTAGGTGCAGATCCAATTTCATGATCAAGGCCTAAGGTTGTAAATTGTTTGTATTAGGCAATGTGTCTTCCTCTGTTGTTTTATGCAGCACAGAGCACAAGGCTGAGGCTCAGTGAATAAATAAATAATACTAATTCAGGGTTTTTTTTAAAAAGGCTGAGCTTTTTGCTCATTGCCTGAGAGTTCTGAGATGCCTGTAGCCCCTCCCCCAAGGTATTGCTTAAGCCTCCTCCTTGGTGCTTGCCAGTCAGAGTGGCTTCTTTCCCTCCTTGCCTAAGTTAGGTCCTGGGAACAGTTGCCAACTTTCATGCGGTAAATAAGCACCCCGCCTTTCACAATAAGCCAAAAATCAAGCTAATCCCATTTCAAAACGAGGCCAAAACAAGCCAATCCCTAAGAACCCCAACACTCTATGTGAGTAGATCCCCCCCGCATGCAATCTCGGACTGTGTAGGCCTGCTGTGCACCCCTGATTCTCTCCCGCCCATGCTCCGCTTGCCTCTTGCCCTGCATGGCAGGAACTGATCAAAAAAAACCGAAGCAATAAGCTACAAGCCAAAAACTAGTCAACAAGCAACTCACAAACCAGTTAAGACAAAACCAAGCCCAATTATTTCTGCGTTTTTGGCATATCTGGTCCTGGGATATCTGTCGTGATTCCTAGTGCTTCCACCTAAAGTGACTCCTCATTGTTCATGGGACACAAGGGAGCTGTCCCTTGGGAAAATAACTCACTAGTAATCTTAAAAAGGAGTATAAAACAGTACACAAGAAATAGAATACACTAATATAAACCCCAACAAATGAAATGCCACATTCCAAAACAACCCTATAACAAAGGGACAGTGGCTCTAGGGAATAAAAGGGTTAAGGTTAATTTAAAAATGCTAAAACATTAATAATACAATGAACTCCCCATCTCCCAACATTAGCAACTGTATTCTAGTGCTCTCCCTGTGACTGGGCACTGACTGAAATTATCAAGTTCGCTATCTCTCAAGAAACAGTGCACCGGCTTGTTTGGTTCAACTAAGAATTCATATTTTGTTTAACAGCAAAGCGCTGAAATCTACTTATGATAAAACAAAGAAGTCTGTAAGTGTACTGAGTAAAGATAGTGGAAACAATTGGTTATAAATAAAACAAAGTTATAACATGCTATTAAGAGACTAAATCTAATTTTAGCAGGCTACATGTCTTTGTCTCAAACAGTTTCTCACCCTCAGAGTCCTGTTCAGAGCTTCCTGATATTTGGTCTAATCAGGCTCCATGTTTTTCATGAATCATTCCCTTCCACCAAGAGTATTCCTCAGTGAAGTGGTTAACCAGAGTGTCTTTCGCCTTATATTTCCCCAGAACTCAGTGTCTTTGTTTTCTGGGGTTTAGACTCCACTGTCTGCTCATGCTGATTTCACATTCCCCCAGTCAACCTGGCGTTTCCTGTTGACTTAATGCAAATGCACTCCCATTGTATTTGGCTTATTTTAACTGCTTAATTTACATCAGTGATCTAGCAGACAGGTAAATCAGCATTTCTTTGTGTGGGAAAAATCTTGTTTAATCAACCCTTCTTGGTTTTATGGTTTAAACATATTTTTAATAAATATATATGACCTCTTGCATGACACCCATACATACATCTCACAATGCTTAGGATGAGCAGTATGATTATAAGCTTTTGTTTGATATTTTACATTATATTCTTCATAGATAAATAGTATGGCAGCAGTGTGTTTGTGTTTGTCAGGCCTGACAAGAGTTGCTGACACAGAGTAGTGAACCACCAGTGGGCTGCTGTGTCACAGGGCTTATACAGGAAAAATTAGAAGACCAAATTCTACATAGATATATGAGTGCAACTCACCATGAAGTGTAAATTTCATGTGAATTTCTGATGACAGATTACGTTGTCTCTGAGAAACAAGCTACCATAGTATCCAGCATGCCATGCTGCTCATTGTCTAATCAAATCAAAGAACAGCTGCCTTTTTTTTCATACCTAGATCAGTTAGGGATGTAAGGGAAGCAGCATATTTCTGACTAATGTGCACCTTTGTGTATCACTTTTTATACACAAAATGAGGGACTCTCACTTGGGAAGCAGTGACTCTGAAAAAGCCTTAAGGTCCATGTGGGATAATCAGCTGAACATGAACTCCAGAGTGACCCTGTAGCTAAAAGGGCTATTGCCATCCTTGGATGTATAAATGGGAATATGAAGTAGGAGTAGAGAGGTTATATTATCTGTATTAGGCACTGGTGCAACTGCTATTGGAATACTGTCCACAGTTGAAGAAGGATGCTGAAAAATTGTTCAGAGGAGAGCCACGATAAAGATTAGAGGATTGGAAAACATGCCTTATCATGAGAGAGTTCAGGAGCTCAATCTATTTAGCTTACTAAAAAGAAGGTTAAGAGGTACTTGAGCACAATCTATAAGTACCTACATGAGAAACGTACATTTGGTAATAGCGGGATCTTCAACCTAGCAAACAAATGTAATACAAGACCCAATGGCTGGAAGTTGAATGTAGACAAATTTAGCTTGTAAATAAGGTGCACATTTTTAAGAGTGAGCTTAATTAACCATTGGAACAACTTACCAAGGGTTGTGGTAGATTCTCCATCCCTGGAAAGTTTTAAATCAAGATTGGATGTTTTTCTAAAAGCTATTCTCTCACTTGAACAGGAATTCATTTCAGAAAGCCCAATAGCCTATGTCAGTGGTTCTCAAACTGAGACTCATGACCCCATTTTAATGGGGTCACCAGGGCTGGCTTAGACTTGCTGGGGCCCAGGGCTGAAGCCAAAACCCCACCACCTGGGGCCAAGGCCCGAGGGCTGGGTGGCAGAGCTCGTGTTACAGCCCCCCCTGCCTTGGGCTTCAGCTTTTGCCCTTCCCTGTGGGGGTGGAGAGATGGGAGCTTGGGCGGGCTCAGGCTTCTGTCTCTTCTCCTGGGGTTGTGTATTAATTTTTGTTGTCAGAAGGGGGTCAGCCCCAGCTCCACTCTGCCCACTGCTCCACCTCCAGCCCAGCTCTGCCTTCAGTCCCTCTCTTCCCCCAGACCAGCTCCGCCTCTAGCCCCAGTGCCTCCCCCAATCTCAGTTCTGCCCCCAGCTCCGCTTCAGCCCAAGCTCTGCTGCTGAGGAAGCCTTGGCTGTGCAGTAACAGCATGGGTGCAGCATGAACAGATTCTGTTAATGGTAAGTGGCAAGGAGCTGCACTCAGGGCTCCAGAGTGCTAAACACTGTGCAAACACTTAGCTGGAGACAGTTTCTGTTCAGAAAACAGCCAAGATAGACAAAGGGTGGGAGGGGAAACAGAGATCCAGCAAGCTGGTGACTTTCCCAAGTTTCCACGGCCGGTCAATGGCTGAGCTGGGAATAGAATCTGTGTCTTTTTAACTCTCAGTCCAGTGCCCTATCTACTGGATCATGCTGCCTCCCTTTGGGATGAAAGACAATTTATAAATGTAAGCTATGGCTAACGGTGAAAATAGAGAATTGTTAGTAGGCCTCTGTCACGCTGTCTGGAGTGGGTCATGAACATGAATGCCAACTGCAGGGCAGACTGTGAAGGGCAGGGCACAAACCCCAAATTGGTTGTAAGTTCTATATTTTTCACTAACCAAGTATCAAGTGTGAACTCCTCTATAACGGCCTTAACATAGAGTCACAAGCAGCCCCCAGGGGTACTCTGATCTATCCTGCCATCTGGGCAACCTGCCTTTGTGATAACTGGCCCTTTACACTAAAAATCACAACAATATTCAGATTATGCTCAGTCCCAAGGGACCAGTCACTTATTCCAAGTTCATTGTAGCTCAGATCTCACACCAATGACAATGCCTGTAGCCAATCCTATAATAAACAAACTAAAGAGTTATTACCTAGGAAAAAGAAATGAGAGTTATTTACAGCATTAAAGCAGATAAACATACACATACACATACGAGTTACAGTCTGAGGTTCCAAAAGGTAATAAAAGCTGCTGTAATGTGCAAGGTGCATAAATCCTCTCAGGCTAACCGAGGCCAAACAGCTGGGTGATCTCTTGCTTATGCTTACAAATCGTCGCTCCTCAGAGTTCAAGCAGCATAGACACACTGGTCCTTCTTCTTATTCCCTGTCCCCAGAGTTCAAGCTGATGGAATGAGTCCACCTGCACATCTCCTCTTCATAGGTGTGTGGTGAGCAATCAACAAAGTCTTTTGTCCTATGATGTTCCACTCTGGCTTGTCTGGTGTCTATGGGCCTTCTTTTGTTGGAGCGAAGATGATGCCTCTTGTGGAAAACTAGTCTTTCACACTTGGTAATGCTTCTCTCCTGACTGTGGGGGTTCACAGTTTCAGAGCAAACACATGAATATTACCTTATAACATGGATTAAGGCATGCAGCGACTCACAAGCATTTCAAAAAGTCTAAATGCAAAACACATTTTTTACAAATCTAATACCTATTTTAACAATACTAGCACACTGGTGTGGCAGACTGGTTCCTAGCTATGCATTTGTCACTATTCAGTGAGGCCTAGGGCCTTGGCATAAGCTTGCACTTGATCTGCCAGTGTGACAACCGCCCAATTTATTTAGTGAAATATGGCTTTATCAATCCGAACCAAGTCTATATAGGCCCAAACACTTAGCCGGCTTATGTGGGTGCATTAAGGCCAAAACCAACAGATACGTAAGAATTTCCTCTGTAACGGTAGCCCAAGCTATAGACAATTTAAGCAGAGAGACTCCACACCCATTCACGCTCTATGAAGGAGAGCTTTGTGTTGAGTCTTCCAGTGCACCACATGCCTACAGTGGTGCACATACCATACCCCACATGGCCCAGTTCTGGCATGGAGAGCAGTATGTACTGAATAGTTGCTGCCTCCCAGAGTTCCACTGGGAACCTCACAGTGCCAATCTAATTAACCTGGCATGTGCTTATATGCAATGCTCATGGGTGCCAGTACAAAACCCTGATGCAGACAGTCAATTAGATGGCCAAGAAACTACTTGAGGCCCAGCTGTGCAGATGCTCTAGCCCTTCCTTTCATTTTGGAGCTTGAAATTCTACCCCTTCTGGTCTTCTTTTTGTACAGTCTGTGCTCATGTTCTCAGGCTTCGGATGACTGTAAATAACTATAGCTCTCTGCCATCTAAAGCCTTAATAACAATAGTAAATGCTATAAAGAGGTGATTTAGTGAGAAGAAACCTGACTGATAGTATACTCTATTTCATTTAAAGCAGTTGTGCTGTTTCATCACATAACTCCCTCATTGTATCACCTGTGAAGTATGTTAAAATCTGCGTCAATAATGCTCTGTAGGTGCATTTCAAACAATGAAGGTGTTAGTTTGAAATACATCTTCAGTTTCGGAGAAATTGCAATAGAGTTCTGGTGGGTTTTAAGGCAGAGGAAATTTGTGGTTTTGAATAATATCAAGTGGCTCCAGCTCCTCTCTGCATTGTTTCCATGGGAAATTTTATTAACAGAGTTGGGAAATAAAATCTGACTCCAAATTTTTCTATCATAGCACTTTCAGATATGAATCCTTTGGCTGCAGCATGAGGCCTTTCTGCTAAGCATTCATAAGCAGAGCTCACAAAGAGATTATAGTAAGGAACTCAGGCAGACTTGGTACATTTGTTAAAAGCACACAGAAGGGGCTGTTTGTCCATTACAAATCTGTTTTACTGTGCAGTGCACCATACAATGCTTCTGAAAAGAAAACACTTAATATCTGGGGGGCACTGGGTTCTTTGCAGTAGACAACCGTGATCACTGCATCCGCAAAAGAAAAGTTGGCAGACCAGCAAGAGAAGTCAGCAGCATCATGTTAATTAGTCTCCATTTGGACCTGGGCATTGGAGGAGAATAACTGGACAGAAGTAAGACCTTGAAACTAGAGAGGCATTGACCTGAGTGTTTACAGTCCCCTTAATTCTTTGCAGCTCCAAGAATAACTAACACTGCATCAGTGCAGAAATATGGCATGAAGTTCCCCAAGTTACTGAGTATTTAGGAACACTTTGTTCACATTTACCCAGCAAAAGTTTGAAATCAGAAACCAACTGCTTGAACTGGTATAGCCAGGGAGTGAATTTCTCAAGCATCTTCAGAGCTAAGGCCAGTTTTCTAAACTTGGTGTAATAAAAAAGGCCATAGGGAAGCTTTGAAATCAAAGGGTTTGAATAGGGAAATTAGCTGAAAAGATGCAAGTGTTATGTTAAATGTTTTCCTTTTTAGTGCCAAATTTTGTAAGAGCCTGTATAATATTTGGGAGATGAGAGACTATCTGATACACAGTTTGGAAAGGTCTCTCAACAACACAGTGGAAATAAAACCACTCTAAAATTGTATCAGCCTTTTTTAGTTTCAGCACTCAAATATTTGTTCACCTTGTGGGGTCACAAACAGCACCACTGCTACTGACATTTGAGACAATTCCTCCCTCAACAGCTGTTTTTTCAAAAACAGATTGGGACCATACCCTGAATTCCAGAAATATTGCAGTTGTAACTCTAATGTCCCACATGAGGATGACAAAATTATTCTAGGAGCACTTTCATTTCCACTAGCAACACATTCAAAGACTCCAAACAATCTTCTAAATTCTGCTGTCATGACATATTTGTAGTATATTTTAATAGTTTATTAACTATTGTAGGTTCAAAAGAGAAAGTCTATAAAATGGTGGTCAGTCCAGTTTTAATGCATGGTGTTGAGTTTTGGGCAACAAAGAAGAAACATGAAAATACATTTACATATAAGGCAAACAAAGCCATCTATCGAACTAACAGAGGAAGGTGTTTAGTGAGTTCACTGAGGGACAGAATCTGCACACCAGGACACCTTCCTGGCTCCTGAGGGAGAGACAATAGACTTTGGGTAATATAAGGGGAGCAAAGGGACATTATAAGGTTCCATCCTTTATGGAGCAGAAAGAACAGCACCCTATGAGCCTGTGAAGGTCAGATCCTCTTGGTCTGAAGGGCAGGAGCTGCTCACAACTTGCTGTAAGTGAGAAACTGTTGTATGCAAAGACATAAGCTAGAATTAAGTATTCCATCACTAGAAAGTGTGTTTTGTTTGTAACCAGACATCTCTTTTTCTCTTGCTTAGTATCACTTAAATCTTTGTTCTTTATTAATAAAGACCAACTTGTTTTACTGCAAACCCATCTCAGTGCCGTGAAGTGAGAGTCTCCAGCTGACATACCAAGCTGGTGTGTACTCTGTCTCTTTGGAGACAGTGAACTTAATTTCTGACTGACACAGTGAGAGGGACTGGACACTGTACGGAGATGTTTCTGGGAACTCGGGAACTGAGGTTCACTGATTGTTACCTGAAAGGCAATGTTTAGATTGGCATGGTGGAAGCGTTTGCTGGCAAGGCAGACAGACTGGTGTGTCAGAGAGCTGACACTCAATTTAGCAGCAGTGAAGCTCTCGCTGAGGCAGAGTGGTAACACAGTGGCTTACAATTCTGGGTGTCCTGAGCAGAGCGTCTAAGGGGCATAATCTAGTGCAGGATTTACACACAACTTGCTGGTTGACAGAGGTTCACACTTCAAACACTGGTAAAACTAGATTTTTAAGTCATTCTGAGTGAGAAGGCTGGGAACAGTCTAAAAAGGTCACTGATTGTTGTTTTCTCTTTATTTTGAGTGAGGAAATAGAACAAAAACAGCAGCAAAACATCTATGAAATTAGGAACAGCCAGATTGTTGGCTGAAAGAAAGAAAAGATCATGAACCTCAGAGATGGGAGGCTGAAATGAGAGCCAAAGAGCCGGATGCAGAAAAACAACAAGCAGCCCACTAATGGACCATGGCACTGAAAGAAAAGGAAGCCCAAGAAAAAGAGAAGGGAAAGTAATATAACCTGAGGGGGAGGGATAGCTCAGTGGTTTGAGCATTGGCCTGCTAAACCAAGGGTTTTGAGTTCAATCCTTGAGGGGGCCATTTAGGGATCTGGGGCAAAAATTGGGATGGTCCTGCTTTGAGCAGGGGGTTGGACTCCTGAGGTCCCTTCCAACCCTGATATTCTATGAAAAGCATGGACAGATCTGACAGCTCCCAGGCATTCCCTGGTTCAAGGAACACCCAGTTGGTTCAAGCTATGCCCAGCATACAAAGAAAGAGTTTGTGATTTGCATAAAATTCCAGAAGACAAGAAAGTGCTCATACTGGTTGCAAAGCTCTCAGGTAAAGCATTAACCACTTTGGGAAGACAGGTTTCAGAGTAGCAGCCGTGTTAGTCTGTATTCACAAAAAGAAAAGGAGTACTTGTGGCACCTTAGAGACTAACAAATTTATTAGAGCATAAGCTTTCGTGAGCTACAGCTCACTTCATCGGATGCTGTAGCTCACGAAAGCTTATGCTCTAATAAATTTGTTAGTCTATTGGGAAGACAGAAGCAGTTAAGGGGGGAGGAGACATTCCCAGCCTAGCCTAGAAGATTGAGGCAATGTGTCTCCAGGGACAAAGAGGGAGCTGCCCTTCCCAGTGGCTCTCAGAGCTGACAGCAGGCAGGAATATGCAGCAGAACAGAGAGCCGACCCATCTCTAAAACACATCAGACGAATCATCTTTGATGGTTCCCCAGTTAGGGGAAATAGGGAAAGGTTTTTTGGAAGAAGAGGGATGATTGTGCAGGGAACCTCCTGTGTGGGAAGATAGAGGCTCTGGAAGCCTTACAAGCAACTTCGTGTGCCTGTTAAGCATCACTGGAAGGTAATGAAGTGACCCCTGTGATTATCCTTTTGTGGGTCACTAAGGGACTCAGAGGACTTATGAAAGGTCACAAAGGAATTGTTGTTGGTCAGATATGCAACTGAGAGACTATTGCAGGTCCTGTGAGAGAAGCTGAAGAGGCCGTTAAGATCTCACAAAGCTCCCATCAGCCTATACCTGTAATCAAAGAAGCATTTTTTAGGGTGGCAATGGATATTGTGGTATCGCTGCTTCAGCCAACCCAGAGGGTGTCTAAATATGGATTTATTCTTTGGCACCCAAGTCTACACATTTTGGCTCTGTTTCTAAGCAGTTGTCTTCATTATCCAGAGAGGCAGAAACACAGGAAACAAGGCTGATCCAGCTGCTGAAGTAGCTATGGGAAAACAACAAGGCCAAGTGCAGGAAAACCAACCAGAGTGAACTGATGGGAAAGAGGAGGAAAACACATAGAGTCTGGAGGAGTCAGACAGAACAGAGGAGTTAGGCACAGTGGAGTTCACATATGAACCACGGGGATGGGAAAATGTAAAGCAGAATTAAATTTGTGGAAGGTTAAAAAATAAGAGAAGTAACAATTAAAAGTTGCAGAAGCTGGATTTGGGAGAAATGCAGGATTTAAGACATGAAAGTATTTAGAAGGAAACACTATCTTGGTTAACGTGAAGAAGTAATGAAAGAAAATCTACAGTAAATCAGCCAGTAAGCTGGTAGGGTTTGTCTAGTGTCAGATTCAGTTTTAAATGAACTGGCTGAGGAACTCTCTGGACAGTTAATGTTGATTTTTAATAACTCTTGGACAGCTGGGAACATTCCAGAGGACTGAAAGAAAGCCAATGTTGTACCAATATTTAAAAAAAGTAAATGGGGCGACCCAAGTAACTATAGGCCTGTGAACCTAACATCACTCCCAAGCAAAATTATGGAACAGCTTATATATGACTCAGAAAGAATTAAAGGACGGTAATATAATTAATTCCAATCAACATGGGTGAATGTAAAATAGATTTTACCAAACTAACTTGATATCATTTTTGATAAGATTAAAAGGTTGGTTGATAAAGGTAGTGATATTGATATAATATGCTTAGACTTCTGTGAGGCATTTGACTTGGTACTGCACAACATTTTGATTAAGAAACTAGAACAATACAAAATCAACATGGTCTACATAAAATGGATTAAAAATTAGCTAACAGAGAGGTCTCAAAATATAACTGTAAATAGGGAATCATTGTGTGTGTGTGTGTGTTTCCAGTGGAGTCCTGCACCGATCAGTTCTTGGTCCTACACTATTTAATATTTTTATCAATAACATAGAAGAAAACGTAAAGTCATTACTGATCAAATGTGCAAATAGCACAACGATTGGAGGAGTGCTAAATAATAAATAGGACAGATCACTAATACAGAGTGATGTGGATTGATTGGTAAACTGAGCACAGGCTAAGAATCACTGCTGTAAGGGGATACTGGATAACCACCCTGGGGGTGATTGTGGGAAACAGCTAAAAAAAGGGAGAGCACAAAGAAAAAGGAATCTCAGCGTTCAACAAAGTGGGATGGTGTGTGACAGAGTGCTGGAAGCTATCAGATGAGCCAGCTTAGGCACCAATCAGTTCCCCTGGAGAAGGCTGATTGGGGGTATGCAGCTAATTAGATTATCAGGCTGGGAAGGCTGATGAACCAATTAGTCATCAGTTGAAGAGTATAAAGGAAGACACAGGAAGGAAGCCAGGATGGATGACCTGGGTTAGTAGAACCAGTATGTACTGTGATCACAAGGAAGGGAGATCTCTGTCCCTCCTAGACCCCTGTGGGAAACAGCCTGATAGCCAGAAACACTGTCAATACTTTGCTGAACAAGACTGCCCGGGTGTTGGTGATGGGAATATAAATAAATTCATATGAAAGTGCTACCTGCTGCCAGAGTCTGAGAGGTTTCTGGGGCACCAGAGGATGGGGATGGAGTGTGCCCATTACACCTGTGCTTCATCCCATCCTGAAACTGCAAAATGTTTTAGCATTTGGGAATATGCAGAGGAAAAGAGTTCAAGGTTTGATTCATGCCAGTTTTGGCAAAAGATGAAATGCAACAGTATCACACACAAACAGAAAGGGCTTCTCACGGGCAAAATCATTTACAGTTCATGTCTATTTTGCACAATAGGAAATTGAGTTTAGAACCATCTCTTCTGGAACAGAAACCCAGCAAGGTCCTCAGTTTGTATAAATCAGCATAGCCCTAAGCAATTTCAAAAATGAATGAATAAGGCAAACATATTATATGCACATACACAGTGAATATTCATTTGTATTTTTAATTGAATTTCCTTCAGTCTTATTTACACCTTGTGTTTTTCCTTCCTCTAATCATTGCTATGATAGAGTTTTACTGGTGAAAATGCTAGCTTAATACATTCCAAAATTGCAATTATTCAAGGAAACTGTATTTTAAATTCACACACAAGACTTTTTGCAAGAAGTGTTTCCACACTCATTCAGGCCAGAAACAGAAATAATACCAGCTACAACCAACAGTCCAGAGTGAACTTTTTTGATTTTGTTTTGGTTTATGGTTTGTTTGGGTTTTTTTACTAGAACCTAATTTTTTAGGACTTAATTCAGTATTCAGTGACACTGATGAAAATCTGGAATAAAACTATTATTCTGACAGATATGGAGCTGCTCTGTAATAATTTAGGAATACCCAATGTGGATCTGGTTATTGAGATGTTTGCTGTATGGTACATCAGGTTAAATATTGGGAGGTTTACTGCATGAATATATTGGTTGAGTTTAAGAGAGAATTGTAAAAAAAAAAGCAGGAAGTGAAAGCAATGGCTCAAGATAAGCCATCCCTGGTAAACACTTTTGGATAGTTAAGAGATAATGCTTGAACTATTAGCTGTGAAGATCCTGTCTTCTGGCTTCAGCCAAATTACAAAACTTGTTTGGGGCCAACAGAGTAAAAGGACTATAAATAGATTAGTTGTAGTCATCTTGGTCCCAGGATATTAAAGAGACAAGGTGGGTGAGGTACTCAGAGTACCTTTCCCAAACCTGAAGAAGAGTTTTGTGTGGCTCGGAAGCTTGTCTCTCTCTTTCACCAACAGAAATTGGTCCAATAAAAGATAGTACTTCACCCACCTTGTCTCTATAAATAATTTAAAAGACACTCTCTGTCCAGCCATCAGCCAGTTGTTGCTGGGATGCTGTTCAGACTGACACATGCAGATACCCACTGTGGTGTTTGAAGAAGTTAGGCCTTCATAGGCTTCTAGCAGGGGATGCTAAGCCTTGAGGTAAGGCAGACATGTGTACAGGCTGTCTTAAATTCCTTTCTCTAAATGTTTTATTCCCACTATTAAGATTAAACAATACTTTGATTTGAGAAGGCTGTCTGGTCACTCTTTTCACCACTGCTCACAGACTCCTTAATGGAAGAACCACAGGTGCTGAACCCAGTTGGACCAGTTGGGTAAGCATGGTGGATCCACAGTGTGCTGTAGCCCAATGCCCGGTCTAAGTGTGGGAGAGTTGCATAATTCTACTTCACGAGAGATAAAGGCACGAGGCCTGACACCTGAAAGGGTGCACTCATGGAGCCCAGAGTGAGGACAGAGGTGCAGGTAGCCCTGCAACTGTGGCAATTATGAATAATTATTTGTAATACGGTAGCAGGTAGAGGTCCCAGCTGAGATTAGGGCCTCATTATGCTAGGCACTGTGCATGCTCATTTAAGAGACAGTCCCTCCTCTGAAGAACTTAAATTCTAAAGAGACAAGACAAGTGGCAAAAGGGGAAACGGAAGCATAGGCAGATTAAGTGATTTTTCCAAAGTCACACAGCAGGTTAGTGTGAGCATGAGGAAGAGAATTCAGCGCTGCAGCATCACAGTCTAATGCCCTTGTTACTAAACCACAATAGTTGTTGAATAAATTCAACTAATTTGAAGAAATCACAATCTGTTCACAGATATTAAAAAGAGAGAGAGAGAGATTAAATGCATCAAATAAATTATTCACTGTGAATTAGTCACTCAGCTCTAAGTACAAACTGGGGTTTGCAAAGGTGCATGGGAAGGGCAAAACAAAAACAAAAACAAACAAACAAAATGCACAAACACAATTGGAATTCCTTGCTTAAATATTCCATCATCAGTCAGTGTTATTTTTCAAGCAGAATTCTGAGAGAAAGTATATTATTACAGTCAATTATCTGAACACTAGCATCCATGAAATCATTACCATTAAGATAGTACATAAGTTTGACTTTATTAGACCATTATTCCTGAATCACAGGAGAAAGTTACTGTAAGGGCTTCAGTGCTCTTATAGCATGTGGTGTGAGCATGCTCTTTGAGTATCCTGTGAATGCACTACAATCTCTGAGGTTTATAATCCATAGATTATTGACAAGATAAATTTAATAGTAGTTAGCCTATATAGTGCTCTTCCTCAGTAGATCTCAAAATACTTCACAGTCTTTAAAGTATTTATCCTCATAACACCTCTGTGAGGTAGGGAAATGCTATTATCCCCATTTTACAGATGGGAAACTGAGGTGCAGAGAGGCTAACTGACTTGCTGCAGGTCACACAGGAAGTCTGTGGTACAGTAAAGAATTGAACTTCTGTCCCCCAATGCCTGGACAAGTGCCCTAACCACTAGACCATCCTTCCTCCTTTGTTAACATTAAATTCAACTGTGTCAGTACAGCTTTAAGGAGCACTCAAGAGCTCTAACAGCTCATTCAAAGTTTTATTTGAATATCCTGTCCAGGATCCTGTATCTTATGTGGCACCTTAGACCTAATGAAGCAGGTAGCCCAGAATTGCCATTTTATTCTCTCCCCCTCTTCCTAGCATGGTCTTGTCCAATCATGACAGTACCCCTTGTTGTTTATTTATTTTGACATTAAACTTCATTTATTTTACACCTCTCTCAAATTTTCCATTGTGAGCATGCTGCAGATTTTTGCAATGAACACACACAATTGCCTTGTAGAGATTGTGAGAGAAATACTGCTCCTCCCTTTGACTACACTCCTACCAACTACTCTAGCAGGAGTAACTTGGTGGCTGTAAAGTAGTGCTCTTCTTAATGTAAGATTGGATCTCCTGGGATCACTGTTCTTTTCATCATTTTTTGCCTTGCACTTACATTCATTGCACTCTGCACCGATAGGATCAAGCTTTCTGAATAATTTCCTCTTTAAAAATCAGTGTTTTCCAAAAAGAGTTCTAAAGTGCTTTGTGAAACATCTGAGAATTCTTTAGCAGATTCTAAACTTATTTGAATCCATTTAGGTCTTCATCTTTTTACCCTATGTTGAAGGAGTATCCATCAGCATATCGAAAGAAGTCAAGCTTTCAGCCTAGCCTGCAGAGGTGTGTTAAGTGGAAATACTAGCCCTATTAAATTCTACCATGGTTAAAAGCAAGGTATCCCACAGTTAGGGGAGAGAACACCCAATCATTAGTAGGACCATTTGACATCTATGGGGAATTTTTGCCAAAATCTGTTAAGATTTTCTTCAATTCTACTGAATTTTGGGAGGGAGATTTGGCTTTTATTTTCTATTCTCCCATGATCTTTGATTTTAATCTGAGATATTATTGTAAGGCATTTATTACTTAATTAACTAATGAGCCTTAATTAAGGTTTAGGACCAAGTTTTATCAAAAACCTACAAAATTCTACTCCCCAGGAACCCAACAGCTTTTTAGCTGGTAACCATTTTAGGAACAGAAACAAGAATCTCAGCTATACAGATCGATGGCCTTAGAGAATATTCCTCTACTTATATATTCAAACTATTCAAGATTGTTCCATCAGAACATCCTTTCAATCAATGAAGATCATAATGGGGGAGGGCAGGTGCAGGTATCTCTTTCTGACTGGATGATCAGCAGTGAAAGGATTAACACATTTAAGTAGCCATAACTCTGGAGATGCCAGGGTTAATGACATTAACACAAATCAATAATGTTCTCACTAGTTTAAATGTTATTGGTCCAGATGATCTTTTGTGTCCTTGCCCCTTTACATTGCTTAGCTATGTGTGGGGTCCAGGAAGCTAGCAGAAATAGCTAAAATGTCCCCCCTTTCCCCTGCAGGAAAACTCCCTTATGTAAGGGAGTTCCTTGGGTAGCATAGAGCTGCCAGACTGGCACTCTGCCTCTTCCTATGGTCCTGGATATATGGGGTGAGCCAAGAGAAGGGGGCATGGGCAGAGCACTTTGTGCACTGGTTGTTCTTTATTGTAGATAGCCCCTGCTGCAATAGCCCCTTCACTGCAAAGCTAACTCCTCTCAAATTAGCTTAGCTCCAGTGAGAGTGGCCACACTGCAAAATAATATGAGCTGTAATTGGATTACTGCATGAAGTGATTGTATTAGCAGCTTCATGGCTGTCCGAACTCCAGCTGTAGCCTAGATCCCCTGACAGGCCAGCTAAATGGAATTAAGCCACCATTGCCATCAAGTTATGGACATGTGTGTGCAGCTAGGATTCAACTTTGGAGAAACACTTGAGTTAATTCTTCAGTGGAGACAAGTCTTGAGTGTAAATTAGAGGCTTAAACCCTTCTTTGCAACTCTCAAAATCTGGGACAATAATTTGAGCCACTAGTCTGATTGCACTAAAGAAGATTTTAGTGTTGCTTGTAAATAAATTTAATCTTTTACTGTATTCCAAGCATATATATGTTTAAATTCTAGTGTTAGGTTATGTGCCTCATTCTGTAGCCCATTTGCATGGAAAACTCCTATCAGATGATTTTGTATATAGCATGGATGCAGAACTGGGCCCCATGAATACTGAACAAAGATTGCAAGTTTCCTTGATTATTGGGAAGAAAGAGTGACATGGAAGCAAGTAAAAAAATTCTATTAAACGTAACCTTCTATGGGTTCCCCTTCTGGACTCTATTCTTGGGCAATACATTTTAAAATACCACTGATGGGTCTGTCCTCTCTAACCAGAATTATCAGGACAGGCCAAGTCTGCAAACTGTTGAGGAACTTTGTCAACATGTTTTAGGATTAGTCACCAGAGGAGTCAAGCCAAGGAAGAATTTGCAAGGCTTACATTGGTTCAAATTTACAACAGGTATTTAAAGTCTTTTCTGGTTTTTGAAATAAATATATATTTATATACGTGTTTCAAATTATCCTTAAAAATGCCACCTTTGTGTACCCTTTTTGATGTGATGGGGAGGAGGGAGACTGGTAACAGATTAGTAGCTTGGAAAGATTATTAGAGAAACAGATTGAGGAATATGCAGATGAAGAATTAAAGGGGAAAATCCTCTGAATTTTCTTATACTGTTGTTCTGAATATTGTGTACCATGTTGTGGAAAATGTTTAGCCATCTGTCTAATGGATATCAGTAAAGGGGAGGCTGTGTTAAAAAATAAACTACCAGTTTGTCCTTTGCAAAAAGTTAATAAAAAGAAGGAAGTGAAAGACTGCTCATTATTTTTAATGACTTTGCTTTCCAGCAGAGTGCCTGTATCTCCCTTCCTTTACATTCTGCCTTATTTCAGTTCATTATGGCACATTAAACCGCTCAGAAGAATGATGGCTTTGTTCTAAAGCATTGAATTTATCAAGAGGCCCACAGTCCCAGCCTGACCACGCTGTTAATCACAACTCCTGGGCCAAGGTGATGATGCAGAGAAGAGCCCAATACATTGTCCACTCAACAGTGACCAAATAATGGAACAGCCTTGCAGTTCTTTCATTATACAGAATAGTGTTCTTCACTAAAGTTGCTGAACATGATGCACAAAACCATAATTGTGTTTGATACGCTGGCACTCATCAATGCCTTTATGTTTTCTGCATGCAAGTGTCTACTTTTTTCTCCGTTACTGGCTAATTAGACATGAACATCACACTTCCTGTCAAGCAATATTGGCTCCATTAACTTTAAAATATCCTACATGTTTTGTAATTCATAATATGAAACTGCATAAATGTATACACAGATACAAGTTCTAGTATAGGATTTAATATAAGTTACAGTAGTGCCCAACTTATTAAACATTTGCAAGTATAATATTTAGGCTTATTGCAGATCAGACGTGCAGATCAGCTAAAAACTGGTTTTAGTCACAAGTTTGAGGATTAATAACATCTACTTCTGAGGGAATTCTGCACCACTGCGTACGTGCAGATTTCCCCTGCAGATTTCTTTGCTTCCCTGCAGAAAAAATTACTCTCTGATGGGAAAGCAAAGGGAAACCACAAGAGCAGTCATGAGACCCTCCACAGCAGTAGGTTTTGGGTGCTTGGGGCAGCCGACAGAGGGGTAAATCACTGTGGGGCAGGGGGCAGGACTGGGGAAGACCGGGCTGGTGGCTCCTACCCTGTGCCAGACTCAGCTGCTAGTCCCGGCTGGACTGGGGAGGACAGGACTTCCTCTTCCCCTCCACAGCATCCAGGGCAGTGTCAGACCCACCTCCCCTGGTTGTAGGCAGCTCCATAATCTCCCCCCCCCCACCCCGTGCATGCTTCCTGCACCCATCACTCCACAGCTGCAGGAGGAGGGATCACTGCCCAACCCCCATTCATCCAGATCCCCTCATACCCAGACCCTCCCATTGAGCTTCACCCCCTCACACCAGAACCCCCTCGACAAGCTCCACTCCCCCTGCACCTGGACCACCCCAAAGAGCCACCTGCACCTGAATCCCCACCCTACCGAGCCCAAACCAACTGCATCTGGATCCTTACCTCACTGAGCCCCACTCCCCCAGCATCTGGACTCCCCCACTAGGTCCCCCACGCCAAGACCCCCCTGCTGAGCTCTATTCCCCCAACACCCAGACCCCCACTGCTGATCCCCAATCACCTTCACTGGACCCCTCTGCAGAGTCCCATTACCATTGCATACAGAACCCCCAACAAGCCCCTGTGCATCCAGATTCCCCCCACTCCTAGAGTCCCCCATTGAGCCACCCACACCCAGATTTCCCCACACAGAGTCTATGTCCTGGGGAGGGGAGAGCTTCACAGTGATCTCCCACCTCTGTGCAGTCAGTGGCCAATGCAGAATTTTGCAGAATTTTAAAACATAGTGCACAGAATTTTTAATTTTTTGGCACAGAATGCCCTCAGGAGTAAATTCTCTCAAGTGCCCTGCTGTAATTTTACATATAGGTAAGGTTGCTGCCTTAATCTAAACTTCAGATGATAGGCTTTTTGACCAAAACAAGACCAGCTCTAGACATGCTATACCCTGGTCTTTACAGCACCACACTTACAATTAGCTCTGCCTGGAAAAACAAAACTTACTCCCTTTTCAGTTCTCAAGGGAATAATTAGAAGTGGATCATTGTAACTTCCTGGCTCTTGGTAGTTCCAGGCAGTTTTGCTACAGCAACTAACCGAACAAAATGGTTTGCAAATTAAATTTTTAATCCTGTCCCTGCTTCTCTTGCTTGCTGCTTGAAGACTTTGGTGCCTGAAATTCTCCAATTCAGCAAAAACCAAATCCTGGACCCAGGACACAACCTCAGTAAACAGGCTGTACAATATGGAAGTCTGTAGGGGTTGGGGCTGCAGAGCACAGCAACAGCAGAAGTGATCCAGTGCAGGGGTTCTCAACCTTTTTCTTTCTGAGGCCCCCCCACCACCATGCTACCAAAACTCCAGGGCCCAGCAGGGGTGGACTCAAGGCAGGGACCTTGGGCATAGGCGTAGTTTGACTTCTATGGGGGAGGGGGGGACAGTATGGCTTAAGCCAGCTCCACATGGTAGGGTCCAGGGAGGAAATGCCACCTCCACCCCCAACTCACCTCATCACGCCACCCAGACTGTCTAGGTTGGGCAGGGAAGGGGGTAGGGTGGGGGGACCAAAAATTATAACTCAAAAGAGGGTGGGGGTTCAGCTCAAAAAGTTTGAAAATGGCTGGGGGTGCAGGGAGGAGGTAGTTATGGACTCTGTGCAGATAGGGGGTAGCTCAGAGTGCAGGGAGGGGGTGACTAGGGGCTGTGTGTGGATATGGGGTAGCTCAGATATCAGAGAGAGGGGTAGCTAGGGGCTGTGTGTGCACAGGGGGTAGCTCAGGTAGGTGCAGGGAGGGGGTAACGAGGGGCTGGGTTCTGGGAGGGCTCCCTTGCAGTCCCTGCTCCCAGAGGGCTTTGCCAGCCATAGAGCTGGGTACCTCCACCCAGGCAGCTCTTAGCGGCTGCCTCTGTGGGAGCAAAGGGGGCTGGCAGCTGAAGAGCAGCTTCAGCCCTTGGCACCAGCAGCAGCAGGAGATGAGGGAACACTGTGGCTGCCTGCTCCATGGCACCAACCAGAGCAGCAGCTGCCCTGCACTGCCCAGCTCTGGCTTCCTGCCTCTGACCAGGCCAGGGGGCGGGGAGCTGTCCCTGGGACTGCTCTGCTCTTGAGCTGCAGTTTGGAGGTGGGGGGATACAACGTCCTCCATACCCCCAAATTCTGCTCATGGCCTCAGGGCTTCTGCCTCACAGGGAGCACCAGGGCTTGGGGCTCCAGGATTCAGCCCTGCGCTTCCCGGATTCAGCCCTGGAGCAGGGGGGTGCAGCACCGGGGATCGGGGCTTCAGCCTCAGCTCCCAACTTCAGCCCCACAGGGGGTGCTCGGGCTCTATGTTTCAGCTGTGGGGTGCCACAGCCCCACTGAAAAGGCTTGTGGACTAAGTTCTCTCTAAGCTGCATGGCCACGCAGCCATTCAGCTGCCTATTAAGCCCCGCAGCAGGGCTCAGGGCTGTGGCAGGGAGAGGTGCCTCTCCCCGCTGGCCCCACCACAGACCTGCCCCGGATTTGCCGTGGCCAGGGGAGAGGAGCCCCTCCCTCAGCCCAGCCCAGCCCCACCAGAGCTGCTGCAGCTGGGAAGAGGCGCATCTCTCCCAGCCCCGAGCTGCTGCGGCGAGACAGGGCTGGGGGGAGTCCTCTCTCCCTACCATAGCCCCTGGGCAGCCTGCACCCTGAACCCTCATCCCCGACCCCACCCCAGAGCCTGCACCCACAGCCAGAGCCCTCATCCCCCCAACCTCAACCCTCTGCCCCATCCCTGAGCCCCCTCCCACACTCTGAACCCCTCGGCCCCACCCCCAGCACATGAATTTTGTTATGTGCACCAATATGAAGTCACTATCACCTCCATACTGGTGCACATAACAAACTTCATTCCACATATGGACATAAGAAATTAGAGGGAACGCTACTTGTGGACCCCCATAGGGTTGCAGACTCCTGGTTGAGAACTGTTGATCTAGAGACACTATTACTACCTCAGAATTGGAGTAGCCCTTGTGTATTCTGCCCCGTCTTTCTCACACGCAAGGGCATGCATTAGTCAGTAGATCCTGCAACTGTGGATCCAGTGGCACAGCTTCTAGTCCTCAAACCCCATCTCTCAGCGGTTAAGGAAAGTACTGTGGAGCTGTGCGCTGCGGTGCTAAGTCTGTACAGATCCCCAAGCACCCAGTAATACCCACGTTGGCTCTACTTTGTTCAAGATCAGCTCTGCCCCTGGAAGGGGAGCAGTGTTTTTTCCATGCGGAATCAGGGGACGACGACACATTGAAAGGTGTTTGAATGTATATTCTTTAAATGCCAGGGAATTGTAGGTTCAGCAGGCTGTTTAAATGCTTTAGATTTACTCCTTTTGCACAGAATAATGCCAAAAGGCATCCCAGCAGAAGAGAATTCGAACTGTCAAAACATATTCCTCTGCCTATATTAATCCAGGAAATGAAACACTTGACTAGAAATGTATTCTCTTTATCTAAGAACTGACATGCTGTTGGTTAAAAAAAATTACTTCACCATGGTTCCTCTAAGTTAACTGAAGAATGAAAGGAGACAACCAATCAGGTTAAAAAAAAAAAAAGGTCACATGCTTATTTTCTACAAAACCCAGCACAGAATCAGTAAGAGCTATTTTTTACCTCTACCACAATACAGCAACGCACAGCTGGTTGATCTGTTTTGCTGATGAGAGAAGCGTTTGATAAAGTACCTCTCAGAAAGCTAATTAGGAAAGAAAAGGCTCATTGGATTGCAGGAAAAACAACAAAATGGACAAAGAAAAGAAAGCAATTGTTCAGAGCTATCATCAGCTGTACTCTTAGTGGGAGGGAGGGAGTTGCCAATGTCATTTCCCAGGGGCCTAGTCCTGCTCTAATTGACTAACTATTGTTCGAATACAAATCAAAACAGTCCAGCGTGACCATGACAACACGCTGCAAGAAATAAATGATACAGTGGTACTGGTAAGATTCACTAGGGCTTAGACAATACATCGCAGTGAAGTGTGAAGGGATAGATGATGACATTCATCACCTCTAGATCTAAATTAGCCAGGCTACATTATATTACTAATTGGGAATACTGGCGTACTGGGCTATGGAAATGGAGAGTTAACTTCCCTGCGCCTTGTTGTTTTAACTCAGTGGTAACAAACAACTTGGTGTTACAGGAGCAAAGGTGATTTCCCTGTAGGCTGAGGAGCCAGACGGCGACCTCCACCATCCATTACAGGAAGCACAATGTTTTTAGTGACTGCTTTGCTCTGTTTCAGAGTAGCAGCCGTGAATGCATCCGATGAAGTGAGCTGTAGCTCACGAAAGCTTATGCTCTAATAAATTTGTTAGTCTCTAAGGTGCCACAAGTACTCCTTTTCTTTTTGCTTTGCTCTGGGCTCTGAAGAGTATACTGTATATTTTTGAGCAAACCCTGTGCAACAAGACCCCTTGTGTTGAAACTGTGTAGGAGCCTCCAAAGAGGAAGGATGAAGAGCCATGATTTACCAAAACCTGGTCCCATGCAATAAGAGCAGGAGATAGGCAAGGACTAGAGAGATTTACATTTTACAGCAGTGGGGAGCTCTATTGTGATTTCCCATCTACTCTGTGAAAATTGTTCACGGGGTCCTAATTTGCATAATGAAAGAACATAGCTAGACAGGAATTCAAATTTTGGGTTAAACTGCATGAAGTGTTCAGTTTTGATCTTTTGCTTGTCAAGGTATTTAGGTATTAGAAAAGCAATTAAGATATACTATTACTTAAATAAGAACTATTATGAAATGCCTAGAGAATATAATTCATTATCCAGACAAACTTTCAAATACATAGACATATATGCATACTAAATTAAAATCAAATTCCTGTGGAATTACATTTATTACCTATATCTTCTACATTAAGGCCGAATGAGTTCACTCTGATTAATGTTATTACAGTGGATACCACAGTTCTGTGGCACAGAAGGTTCAGAGAAGATATGGTGAGATTTAGACATGGTTAGATAATTGGAGCCTACAGTGAAAAACTGTAACTAAACTTACCTTTGTTGTTTTATCTATTTCATACCAACACCAATTTTCCCTTGACAGTGTCCTTTTGTTGCAGCAGACGGAGGAATCTCTCTCTGCCTAGAGCACCAAATGGGTACTGTTTAGATGAACTAAAACAGTTTGGACTGAACAAAGGTAAATGATCTTGCCTGTGCCAGCCAATATAGTTCCTGATCTGAAGTATCCCCCACTATTCCAGTTCTGCACTCCCACACCTTCTTCCAACTCGGTCAAAGCACCTATTTCCTGACCGACAGTTTCGTTTGTGGACTCATTTCAACCAATGGGATTGAAATATGCAAATGAACTGGAGTGAGTGACTGAGTTACTTCTGATGTCACAGTGCTCCTCTATCTGCCACAACAAATGGACACTGTGTGGAAATCAGACTTTCCTGGTGTTTTGGTTTTCCAGTTGTCACCAAACTCAATACGATTCTTCCCACTGATTCGTAGAACATCCCCTGAAATTCTGGAATTGATTGAATGTGGTCTTCAAAAGTTAACACATTACAGACAAACAGAAAATCCCTCAAGTTGTGTATTGGGCCTCACTTCGCTTGGCCAGTGGGTCCTACCTTTCAATCAACAAGAATCTGTGTTGGAGAGATGGATCTCTAGAAAAAAGTGGGGGAAACCAAATGCTTTCCCTCTGACCAGGCATATTTTGTATAAGTACCCAATTTACCCAAAGCTTTCGGTGAGCTGGGTTTCATGGGATCTCAGACTCAGGCAAAATGAAGCAATGTCTTTGAAGAGGGATGAAGATCAGTTGCTGATGAGGGGGTATTATGCATATGAGACATATCCATACTACCATATACTGAAATTTTAAAATGCATAAAAAAATCCATAGCACTCCAAAAACTTGTTGACCTTTATTTAAAAGCTTTTTCATTTGGAAGAACTGCCTGCTGCATCAATGATATAAAATCAGAAAAAATACAGCTCATAGATGCAATGCACAAAATCAAAATAAGATTGCTACACTTCTCTCAGGAGCTTTCCTTGATTTTAAACGTAATTTATTCTGTTTCAGCTGCACAGTTCCTGCACATTTACTTTAAAATGTCTTTAGTTCTTGGTCTGACATGGATCTAAAGCTATTAAATATAATCTCAGCTGGGAACAGTATATAAGAAAAGTGAAAATATCTCAAAGCGATATTAAAAAAGTAATAATAATGCTGGCAGAATTTAGAGGCTTGGATACAAAGCCTCCTATCTCCAGGTCACTTGTTCAAATCTGGACCAGGTCAGAAATGACTGAATTTCATTATCATCTAATAGCTATTCATTGGCCTAAGTGAAATAAAATGGTTATATCAGTCCAGTTCTACTACACAGGTATGCACATCACAAAAATATACCATCCCAGGCTGCACTAATTGTCAGGTTGGAAATAGAGTTGAACAGCATATGTCCAACCAAAAATTTTATAACGTTAGGCTTTTATGGTTTATGAAGCTCTTGCTGATCATTGTAGATTTCTGCAAGTTAATTCAGTTTTTGTAAGTATTCACCGAATAGTTGGAATTTTAAAATTTTAGGATATTTGCAAATATTGTGGATAGGAGGAAGGATAGTTTAGTGCATAGGAGATGGGCTATGGCCCATGGCCTCTAGAACACTGGATTCAATTCCTGGCTCAGCCAGACTTCCTTGCTGATCTTTGGAAAGTCACTTTACACAATTCCCGATCTGTAAAATGGGGATAATATACCCATTCCTCACAGGACAGTTGTGTGGATAAAGATAGTAAGGCATCAGGGTACTACTGCGATGAGGGTCATATGAGTAACTATACTAACAGATAGATATATTCATTAGTTGCTATCTGTTTACAGTTGGTCAAGTGGTGATTTGCTTCCCACTTGGACTACTGTGACTTTTTAACAGGAGAATAATAAATGATGCAAATTGAAGAGCAAGAAACACATTTCTGGTACTAACATGGCACATTTTCAAGATACACAAATGTTTTGCAATTACTAGCAATTGTAGAAATATTTATGAATAACTAATATTTTGGCCCCGCAAACAGCAGCAAATAGTATGCAAGTTCTTGATTTTCAAATGTATATATACTAATCTATTTTTCTATTATTCGAGCAGCTCTAATTGGCAGTCTCAGAAAGGACTCTGGGCTGAATGAAAATGGACACTGAACATCTGGGTGTTTCCTCCAGAAGAGGGGTTGAGGCAATTTGAGTGGTATAGCACATGCCGTGCATGCCTTCTATTATCTGGATAAATTACGACCTTCAGTCTTTACAACTGAGAGACAAGGTGAATGAGGTAATATCTTTTATTGGATCAACTCAAAGATATTACCTCACTCACCTTTCTCTCTAATACCCTGGGACCAATAAGGCTACAACACTACATGCTCTTTACAGCTCAGTTTGGCATCTTTCATAAGCACTGTATTCACATTAGCTTTTTTTTTAATTGCCCTCTGAACTCAACAGATTCTTCTTCCTATTTCTAAGTATAGTTTACAAAATAAAGTCTCCAGTATTTCATGGGGTGCCTTCTAAATGAGCTAACAAAAAGGCATACAATCTTGCAAGACAGATTTCACATGACATTTTTGTAGACTTCTTTATTTAGGAATAAATTTTAAGCACCGGATTTTTCATATAATAAGATGCTCTTTGTTTTTGTCAAATTGCAAGAGCTAACTGCTTTATTCCACTCTTTTCCAGAGGCAACCCACCCACTGAACAATCAAGGAAAGTTATTGAGCAATGCACGGAACCAGGGATTCTTCAATGTTTTGGCTGATTGTTTTTGCTAATTTAGGGAAAAATCTCACTTTTTTTTTAAACATGGAGGTATTGTCCATATTATAAATGGTATTATAAACTGATTTTACAATAAACCCCTTTCCACCCTCATCTCCTATTCAAACATCCAAAACAAAGCCCTGTCTGTTTTGCAAACTTCCTGAAGATGACAGTACAGTTACAGTAATGTTAGGGATGCCTCCTCTAACATAAATTGAAAGCTGGTACATTCTTTTGTGCAACATCCATCTACTATATGCATTCTTACTAGTTACTAGATTTCAAATAGCATATGTATTTGTAATATTTTTTCTCAATTATTCAAGAGGGACTGCAAGTGAGAATGTTAATATTCATAGGTCTGACTATCTGGGAAATCAGACTTCTTAATAACAGAGCGTAACCATGTTTCAGATCCTATCTCTAGGAAAAGTGAATCCCATGGTTCAAGCAGGACTAGGAAAAAAGAATATTTTATTAGATCTGATTTCTCTGATCAAAGTGATACCAAAGAGAAAGTCTCTCTACACAGATACAACCATGATGAGTGTAATAGTAGAGACAGAAAGAAAATAATACTAACTCCATCTTATATTAATGTGTATGTGCATGTTTGCATATTTGTATATAAAATCTCTTACACACAATCTGAATGTGTACATGTGCAGCTATAGTTCTACGTTTTATCGTAAGCTATAACAAAAGTGAATTTGTCTATTTTATTCCACTTCACCCTGTAAGTAAATATAGAATAATTGATAAATAGAAGTGACTTGATTCTATTCTCCCTCTGGGAAAAAGAAGCAGCTGAATTGTTTTACTTTACACTGGACAAAAGGGGGCACTCATGTATTTCTGACATTATTGTTCATCGATTATATCAGCTGGTAGAGAATGTAGCTGTGACAATAGTTGCAAAAGGAGGTTGCAGAAAAATACCAAATTAGTATAATACTGTAGAGAGCGAGAGAGTCTGTCAAAAGAGAGAGAGAGAGAATGTTGGAAGATATTCTAGCCCAAAGCAGTTGAAGGGCTTGAGTCTGCAAATCCTGTGTGGTGCACAGCAAGGCGTGTGAAGTTATGCAGCAGCGCAGCTGGGAGCTGAGCCCACACAGCGATGAATACAGTAGGGCCTGAGCCTTAATCTCATGTTCAGCACCGAGCAGAAACTGCTCTCAAGCCCCTTGCAAGTGCAGAGTGCATGGCAAAAAAAGGGCGGATGTAGCTATCGAATGAGTGCATCTGAAGAGACACAGGTTTTAGTACAATCCTTATCTTGCACATCAGACAGTTACATGCTCTCCAGCCTTAGTCCTGCCAGGCAGAAGTCACTTGATGACTGTGCAGCAGTATTTTCACTGGTGCAGAATTGGGCTCCCTTTCACTCACGGTTCTACTGATTATAATTTACCATATCCTTATACACATTACCCTTTGTGCACAATCCAGCCTTAAGAAGGGAATCTAAGAAAACTTCAAATTAGTCATTTGTCAAAAAAACAAACAAACCTCAAAACCCAAATACTCCAAGCCAGTGGTGCCAATTAGGAGAGACTATGGGGGTGGGAGAGTGAACGACCTCTACCCAAGATTTTTGCACTCGCTCAATGTCCCATAGGCCATAGATCCGGTGAGGCCATAGCTCGACCACTTTTAAGCAGCGGTCCCATACTAAATCAGTGTGGCTGTTGCTGCTGTGGTTGGGAACATTACCCTGGCTGTGTAGTTGTAACACCACTGAAATTTGACCCAGCTGACCCTCCATACAGATGGAAAGTGACCAGGCAAAATTTCAGTGAATGGCATTATGACCTGGCTCACGGGATAGCAACAGCACTGAAATTTGTTCTGGATGCCCCTCCTCTAGATAGTGTTGCGATTTGGTGCATGGGGAGTCTGTTCCTGTACAGAGGAGCCCAGGGGAGTCTACTGAGAACTAAACTCCTGGCAACACTGGCTCATGCACTGTGTAGGTAAGAGAGAGGGGAGACTCCTTGGCCAAGGGAGACCCAGGGTCCCTGAGGAAGTGGATGGGGACTGGAAATTGTCCCGGCGCCCCCAAGAAATATCTGAACTGGTGCCACTGCTCCAAGACTCACCAACTGTTGACTAAAGCAAAATATATTTGGACAGCAAAGTAAATCAATATGTAGGGGAAAATTTCCAACTAAAGTTTCTTTTTTTTAAACCTTTGTATACAGTGCCATAGGAATCAAAGCCACTATCAGCTGGAAAAACACCACAACTATCATAGACATGGATAGTAGTATTAGTTGCAATAGAAAATTGCTGTAAAAAGCTGAAAGTATGGCATGTCATTCACAAAGGTTTCAATTGCTATGCATCATTTGCTCCACCAGCTGCTCGATCCTGCAAAGAACTCTGCATGGGTGGAGAAGCTGGAGTTTGTCCATGTTCCTCGCATATACTGTGCTGTTAGAGTCTAACTGAAAAATGTTGCCTGAAATACCAGTCAGTCTCTTAATTTACATTGAAACCATTTTGTTCGGTTAAGCTAAATGTCAGTCAATCAAGTGCTTTTTGCTGCATTAGAGGCATGATCAGCAAACTTCCCCTTCCTCTGTCAGAAACTCCAACTCTCTCTTTCCCTAGTCATTCAGCTGGCTACCATAGGCTTCTTTTTCGCATCGCCACAGATCATTGCATTGGCTATTCTTCCTCATTCTCCCAGGCTGTTCCAGGCTTCCCCCTCACCATTGCAGGCTTTTCTTTTGGTTTATTCCACTTTACAAATGAAGTGTTCCTCATATTATAGGTGGGAAACTGAAGCAAAGAGAAGATAAGTGATTTTCCTAAGGCCACACCATGAGTCTGTGGACACAAGTCTGTGCACTAAGGATCACCCCTTTCAAAAGACAATCCCATGTTTTAAGAAACTTTTTAAAATCCTCAAGATTTCTCATTATAGTTTTGCACAAGCATTTGTTAAAACCAAGTCCACCGCTGCAAAGCAAATGATTGTTGCTGGTCTTTTGGATGGTCACTTTAGAAAGCTTTCAAATTAGGTAAAGAACACTACGCAAGCACTGGAAATTAGATTAGAGAAGGAAAATCACAAAGAGTAAATTTGTCACTTCATTATATGGAATTTTATGAGTTGGGAATCCTTGATATTAAATGAAAGTCCGCAGTCAGGAGTTGTATCAAACTATTGGATTGGAAGTTAACATGGAAGGATAAGAAAAGGGTAGGGTTCCTAAAGATACTGATACCAAGAGCAAGACTGTGAATTTGCAGTTAAAACCTGTAGCCTTTTTTCTTGAAATTGAATTTCATAATTTCATATTAAACTACCATGGGTTTTGCTTCTGTTGCAACAGTTTCAAGCTCAGAGTGAAAATTACTTCTGGTACTTTTCTCAGACTTGGAGACTTTAGGAACACATGAAGTCCAAGGATAGTGACCACAGACACAATCACAAGTACTAAGTCTTATCTGTACTACACATTTTATTAATGCAATAAGTAAAGTTACAATTACCCATGCATACAGAAATCCTACATAAATCTATGCAATGACTAAGACTGTAATCATACTCGCATCCCTAAAGATATTCCAGGGTCTGATGGACCTCTCAACAGACAATCATTGATAGAAGGATGGTTCCTGCTGGGGTTTCTCATGGGATCTACCCTTGTGTCTTGCCACCAGGGATCTTCTTTTATATTGTTGTTCTGTGCACACCTAACACCTTCTGCATATGCATGAGGGTTTCAGCCCTCTTTTCCTTCTCTGAACCTTCAACACCCCATTAATATTGGGGTGCCCTGTTTTTCATAGGTTGTTCTTAGTCTCCTTTATTCTCATTTGCGTTTATGCACATATGTATCCTGCGGGCAGGACAGAATATTCCATGATATATTCAGGTCTCCTTTGATCTTGGACACTACATTGCAGTTTATTGCAATCTATTTTTTTTGTAACATCACCTGTTGGCACATCTTCTACATTAATCTTCTGACCTTACTGGCATGGGGTCATCCTTAGGTCACCCACTCATGTCAAGCATTTGTAAGTCTATGTCCTAGTAACATCTATTTAGCATACATCAATTACATATGAAGTAGCATATAAATTTACCATAACACAATGATAAATGAATGATAAAATGAACTAATTAGCTACAGGCCAATTGCAAATCTGTGCTAACTTTCCCAGGAGGAGTTTATGGTCTTCTTTATGAAAGAGAGGCCCTGACAAACTTGATTTGTCAAATTTCTCCCAACGAGGATTTGAAAGTTTAACTCTAACTTGAATTTTATTGCGTTTCCATTCTGCTCAGTAGAGACTGGATAAAGGTGATGAGAGGGGGCAGCAAGAAAGATAATCTAATGAAAAAATGAATACAGACAGCATATATACTGTATTTATGGCACTCACTTTTGCCAGCCTGTCTTTAGGGCTCTCCTTTAACCCTAGTACATAAACACTGGGTTCTCTTAATCAGAAAAGCATTTAGAGAAAAAGCGAACCATTGCTGGGAAAAACAACAACATTGGTTTAAAAATAATGACAAGATTGTTAAAGGCCTCCCAGTGGTTCAAGAGGTTCACAATACCTCAAATTCCATGATGTTCACCCATCCCAAGTCAAAAGGACAACTGATAACTAAGCAAGATGTGTTCAGTGAAGTTTTGTCTGGTCACATACTTGAAGTGACTTGTGAGTCAGTCTAATTACTGCCCAGGGTCTAGCGTCCCTATTTATAGCTGGAAGAAGCGCTTGTGCTCTGTGTGAGGCAGCATGTGAGCCCAAGCTATTGATAATTAATATACTACTAAGATATTATTGGCTATTTGGGTCCATATTCCCTTGAGGGGAAAAGTAGTTAGTATTTGGTATCTGAGGAAGTAATAAAGCACCTAGACAGGTTCAGAATAGCCTAGTGACTAATCTGAAGGACAAAACACTTCTGTTTATTTCTCTTCCAACTCATTCACATTTTGAATGATAAGCTGGTAAAAGGGTTCTAAAATACATAGAACCTGATAATCTCCTTGTGTTTGTGCAGTGTCTAGCATGAGGGGTCCCACACCTGGTGGAGACCTCTAGGCTCTGCCACAATGATAAATAATTATGATAAAGCGAGTTTGCCACCCTACCTCTGGACTTATTCTATATCCACTGTTGCATTGTCACTGTTGTAATCTGGCCTCACTTGCAAACATAGTGTAAATAATAATCAGTATAAACAAGACTTGCAGGAAAACAGCCTCTAAACTTTATTGATGAACATGCACGTACAATGCAGATAGCTTCCTCCGAGAGATACTACCAGAGTTCTCTCAGCAAAGTCACTTCTGGATTAAAAGGAGGACGCTCTCCAGCAAGCAATTAACATTAAAACCATCCTAACCTCTGGGTAGAACTTGTCAAAATCTTGATGGGAAGGTTGAAGATGAGACACATTTATCACACTGATAAAGTGGTCACAGACCAGGGCACAATACAACATTTAGGAAACTAGGTAACAGTTTTTGTAGAAGGAGGGGACTGAAGACTACTGTGAAAAATCAAAAGGATGAAGTTAAGAACAAAGCCAAAAAAATGTTAAGGCCTGCTGAACTGGGTTGAGTTTTCCTGTTCCTACAATCCCATCCAAACTCTGCTGTCTTGTATAGCTTATATTTTAGAAAATTGACAACAGAATCAGTTCAGTTTTAACAGAGGAATATATGTATAGGTTACAAAGGAGGAAGGCTTTAGAACTACTTCTAGCCCATAGAGACCTATCATGGAGAACACCCATGTATAGTTTATACTCCTCCCTCCAGCACATATCTAATTCAGATGCAGGTAAGAACTTACTCTTGCTTAGTAAGCAGTTAAACATAATTAATGGGTATTGCTGGGAGAGGAGAGGAGGAAGTAGCAATCATGAATAATCTTAGGAGTTTTGTCCCTATTAGAAAATTTGCATTGGTGTAACTAAAATTATTTTAATAGAATTATAGAAATGTAGAGCTGGAAGGGATCAAGTATACCTAGATCATCCCTCACAGGTGTTCGTCTAATTTGTTCTTAAAATCCTCTAATTGTAGGGATTCCACAAGTCCCTGAATAACCTATTCCAGTAGTTAACTATCCTTATAGTTAATTTTCCTTCTATATAACCTAAATTTCCCTTGCTGCAGATTAATCCAATTGCTTCTTGTCCTACCTTCTGTGGACATGGAGAGCAACTGATTATCATCCTCTTTGTACCAGACCTAAGTGTAGCAGTTTGCACTTCCCTTTATTGATTTTCACCTTGTTGATTTCAGAGCAATTCTCCAATTTATCAAGATCTCTTTGAATTCTAATTCTGTCTCCAAAGCGCTTGCAACGCCTCCCAGTTTTGTAGCATCTGCAAATTTTATAAGCCTACTCTCCACTCCTTTATCCAAGTCATTAATAAATTACTGAATAGTACTGGATTCATGAGAGCCCCTGGGGACTCCACTAGATACTTCCTCCAAGTTTGACAGTAAACATTGTTAACTACGCTTTGAGTATGGGATTTCAACCCACTTTATAGTAATTTCCTCTAGACCATGTTTCCTTACTTTGCTTATACAAATGTCAAGTAGGATGTGTCAAAAGCTTTACTAAACTCAAGACAAGTAATGTCTACTGCTTTCCCCTATCCATTAGGCCAGTAACCCTGTCAAAGAAGGAAATTAGGTTGTTTGACATGATTTGCTCTTGACAAAACCATGTTGGCTATTACTTACCAGACTACTATCTTCTAGGTGCTTACAAATTCAGGCCATGTCTACATTACCTGCCAGATCGGCAGGTAGTGATCGATCTATCAGGGATCGATTTATCGTGTCTTGTGTAGATGCGATAAATCGATCTCCAATCACTCTGCCATCGACTCTGGAACTCCACCACTGCAAGAGGCGGAAGCAGAGTCTACGGGAGAGTGGCGGCCATCGATCCTGCACTGCGAAGTAAGTGATTCTAAGTCGATCTAAGATATGTCGACTTCAGCTACACTATTCTCGTAGCTGAAGTTGCGTATCTTAGATTGATTCCCCCTGTCAGTGTAGACCAGGTCTCAGTGTATAATAATTTGTTCCAGTACCTTTCCAAATATTGAAGTTAAACTGACTGGTCTGTGATTCCCTGGGTTCTCTTTGTTCCCCTTTTCAAAGATAGCACTATGTTTGACTTCTCCAGTGGTCTAACCTCAGCAGTCCTGCATGAGTTCTCAAAGATAATTGCTAATGGTTCTGAGATTATATCAGCTAGTTCCTTAAATACCAAAAGATGAATTTCATCATAGATTCATAGATTCATAAATACTAAGGTCAGAAGGGACCATTCTGATCATCTAGTCCGACCTCCTGCACAGCTCAGGCCACAGAATCTTACCCACCCACTCCTACGAAAAACCTCACCTATGTCTGAGCTATTGAAGTCCTCAAATCGTGGTTTAAAGACTTCAAGAAGCAGAGAAGCCTCCCTCAAGTCACCCATGCCCCATGCTACAGAGGAAGGCGAAAAACCTCCAGGGCCTCTCCAATCTGCCCTGGAGGAAAATTCCTTCCTGACCCCAAATATGGCGATCAGCTAAACCCTGAGCATATGGGCAAGATTCACCAGCCAGATACTACAGAAAATTCTTTCCTGGGTAACTTAGATCCCATCCATCTGATATCCCATCTCAGGGGATTAGTCCTATTTACCCTGAATATTTAAAGATCAATTACTTACCAAAATCACATTATCCCATCATACCATCTCCTCCATAAACTTATCAAGTAGAATCTTAAAACCAGATAGATCTTTTGCCCCCACTGCTTCCCTTGGAAGGCTATTCCAAAACTTCACTCCTCTGATGGTTAGAAACCTACTGACATCAGGCCCTACCGACTTAAATACATCTAATTTATCTAGATAATTATTTGTATTCTTTAACCTGTTCTTTCCCTATTCTGGCTTGTGTTCCTTCCCCTTTGTTTTTAATATTAATTGTTTAAGCATCAGGTCACAATTAATTTTTTTTAGTGAAAAATAAAGCAAAATAGGCATAAAACAGATCAGCATTCTTGGTGTCACCAGTTTTAGCTCTCTTTCCCTGCCAAGTAATAGACCTATACTTTTATTTCTCTTTCTATTACTCCTACTATTTTTATAGCACCACTTCTTATTGTCTTTTATATGCATTACTGGGTTCAACGCATTTTGTGACTTTGCCTTTCTGATTTTGTCCCTATATTCTTGTGTTGTTCTTTTATACTGCTCCTTAGCAATTTGTCCATGTTTCCACTACTTTCTGTAGGATTATTTTTTGATTTTCAGGTCATTAAAGAGCTCCAGGTGCAGCCATATTGGCTTCTTACTATTCTTCCTATCTTTCCTTTGCATGGGGAAAGTTTTCTGTTGTGCCTTAAATATTGTCTCTTTGAGAACCTACCACCTCTCCCAAACTCCTTTTTCCCTTAGATTTTTTTCCCATGGGACCATTCCTACTAGTTCTTTCAGTTTGTTAAAATCTACTTATTTAAAATCTCTCTAGTTACACCATTGCAAACTCTTGTAGATGCACTTAAGCTGGTTTAAAGATCACTTAAATCAGTTTAAATGTAAATGCCTCTACATTTGAAGTATATTGGTGCAGCTTCCTAATGTACAGCAGTCTTTAGAGAGCCTGAACATGGTTCTCATGTGCTTTAACCCTTGTGTAGTCATTTACATTTGTGAGTTGTAAATAGAAGAGGCTATCAAATCAGAATGTATTACTCATTTGCACCAGTGCTAGTGCTTTACTCTCATTTTGCACAGGTGTAAATGACTATATAAGGTGTAAAAACCAAAGAATCAAGCTGTCTGTACACATCACTAAGAATCTTTGTTCTCCCCCTGCCATCAGACTCCACCCCCACCCCAGTTTTATGTTAGCATCTGGAGTTTTTCCATGTTCCTAACATATATTGTCCTGACACATTCTCACTCAAAAACATTACCTCCAATACCCTTCCATCTCTTAGGGTATATTTATGCCACCATAAAAGTGTGTTCTTAACCTGGGTCAGCTAACCTGTGTTAGCAAACATGGGTTAAAATAGGAGTGAAGACACAGCAACTTTGCTTTTAACTCAGGTTAGCAGCTCAGGGTACAGCCTATAAAAGAGTCTGGGGTTGGACACAAGCTGCTAACTCAAGTTAAACAGCAGAATTGGTGTGTCTCCATTTCCATTTTAACCTGAGTTAGCTAATGCAAGTTAAGAACACAACTTTTTTGGCAGCATAGACATACTCTTAAATTACATTAGATATATTTTTCTCTTAAGATGTCAGTCCACCCATGGTGCTGACTTTATTTTTTCCCAGGAGGTGTTCGATCCCTGCTCTGCCCCAAGCCCCACCCCCACTCCACCTCTTCCCCCATTCTCCCACCCCTGCCCCACCTTTTCCCACCCTGTTTGGCTCCCTTCCCCATGCATGCCCTGCCCTTTCTCCTCCCCTTCTCCCCCAGTGCCCCCTGCACACCCCTAAACAGCTGATCCATGGCAGGCGGGAGGTGCTGGGAAGGAGAGGGAGAAGCTGATTGATGGAGCCACCAGTGGGCAGGAGGCATTGGGAAAGAGGGGGAGGAGATGATAGGGGGGCTGCCAGTGGGTACTGAACACCCATTATTTTTCCCAATGGGTGCTCCAGCCCTGGAGCACCCAGAGAGTCGGCGCCTATGAATCCACCCATCTATCTTCTGGTCTGGGGACAGAATGACAGTGATGGATACAGAGAGTTTTCATTCAAACAACCACACCCTATGTTCACAAAAATAGCATTCACCTCCTGGATCGAATACCGCAGAAATAAGGCTGAAATACCACAGTTCACACAAGGCGGGTGAGTTAATATCTTTTATTTGCCCAACTTGTCGGTGAGAGAGATCTTTTCTGATACAGACACACATATGGCCTGCAGCCTAGTAGCATTCCCCAATTCCATGATCTCCTCTGAAACACTCACTAAGTTTCCTCTTCCAGTACCCCCAACTCCGAAGATACCTCCCAGGTATATAGCCACGTCCATGCCCACAGCACTTCCTGCTCACCCAGAGGTCTCTCCTCATCTTCTTCTGTAACTTTCCCCCATGGGAATGTCAACCTCTGTGTCCATAGCTCCCAATGTCTTCCAGGGGCCTGACCACTTCACCCCACATTGCTCTCCCTATCCCCTGGAGGCTTTCCCCATCGCCTTCAGGCTCCTCTTGTCCTCCTAGGAGCGCCATTCCTAGTGTCACTTAAACCTTATGGCTCCCCTAGGTCACTCAACCTCCCCCATCATGGGTTCCTCTGCTCCACTCTGACCTCTCCAGGACCCTTCCCTCTCCATTTCTCCTCTTTCCTACCCAAAGATCAAGCAGACCGCAGAGTGGGGTGAGGCAATTGCCCCCTGATAGATCTTCCCAATATAGAACAGGACGGCACAGAGGTGGAAAGACAGGTGCTGTCAAGGGGAGAGTGAAAGGAGAAGTAGTTACTGCACAGTGCCCAGTCAGTAGCTGCTATAGCACAGCACCCTTCAGCACCAGCAACCTGATACATCAGGATTTCTTTTTCTCTGACCCGGGACGAACCTGACCATAAGTGGAGATTGTGAGGCATGTCGAGGTGTCACCCCTCTTGCTTTGCTGTGGCAAAGTGCCTGTTCTCTCCCCCAATCTCCATCTTGCTCTCACCCCAATCTATTCAGAAAAAAACCTTGGGGGAAATGGATTTTTGCAGTGTGTCTTGAAGATCACCAAATGCAGACCCTGGTGCACAGCAAGTTCTAGAGCATAGGTCCCCTCAAAGAGGAGACTGTGGTAACATCCTCGTTCCATTCAACGTGCCACTGTTAGCTTGAGCACCTGGGATGAGTGCAACTGCAGCAGTATCACACGGAGAGAAGCGGTCACATGAGTTGGAGCTAAATGGTTTATAATTCTAGATGCACAAAGAGGCATTTGAAATCCTCTCTTTTTCCAGCACTCATTCAGATCATTTGAAAATAGTCAACTGGATATTTTTACATGCATATTTGGGGAAGTAGGAGACATACTTCAGACTGAAAATTATTTTTATTGTAATGCTGATGCAAGAATACACATGACTGGTTAGAGGATATTAATTTATTTCAATGATTAAGATAGAGGATGCTAAAGGACCCAATCCTGCAAAGTGCTGAGTAATCCTCAACTTCCCCTGTTTTCAGCAGGAGTTTAGCATTGCTCAGCTACCTTGGGATCAGGCCAGGAGAAGACCTTACAGCCTCCTGGGGTTTAAATCACTCCTACTTACTTTTGCACCACTTAACAAAAGTCCAATAAATTAAAACAGGAGGGAGAAGAAGGAAACTATTAATCCACTATGAATAAGACAAATGTCTCTCACAAAAAAATGCATATATATTTACTCATCATCAGCGTAATAAAATAACAGGAGGAAATTCTTAATGCTGAGTATAATGTTCTAAAATTGCTAGGAAAAGCACACTGGAAGGGCAGGGGTAGGACGTTCAATCTCCTTAAACAGCAGCTGAAGCATGCTCTAAATTAATCAGGTTCCTTAGAGAGGCTAATAAGAAGGGGGCTGATGAGACACAGCTGCACCCAATCCCTCTAAAAACCTTTAAAAAGAAAGGAATTAAATGATAATGTCAATGGAACAGAACGTCATTACAGGATGCTCTCCGGCTGCTACAAAAATGCCACAGCAAACCTGAACGGCAGGTTTCCAGTAGAAGAGATAATTTCTCTGTGTCTCTGTGTTGTGTTTCCATTTAGTGTACTTGATTCTTTTATTTCAAGTGAGTGGCACAAATTATCATTTTGGAGGATTTAAAATTGTATTGAACTTTAGCATGCAGTCCTCATATTTTTTTAAGTCTGCGTCAAATTTGTGCACAAAATGTCTGCGGTTCCCATGCAACCCCCGGATTTCAAGAAAGAAAGAGGAGTGTGAGTATTCACAAATTTTGTCTGTGCATTAGGTGTGGCTCATCTGGGCTGGAAAAGAGAGAGAAATAAAATAATCTCTCACCATAAGGAGCTGAACCCATTCAGTACAATGAATTTACAGCGCTACCTTGGTGAAGAAAGTGCCCAACAGTGTGAGGTGGGATGAGTCAGTGTGTTTCAGGAAACCCTTTGTGTATGTAGACAGACATCTGTGGTGCAGTAGATGGCACTGATTGAGGTTTAGTAGTATTCCAGGAAAAAAAATGTTTTCTCATTGTAATTAATGGTAAAGTACATTGATACTCTACAAGTACGTTACTTACTGCATTCTGTGGAAGAAAAGAAAGGAGCCTGTGAGTATGTTTACACAATACACTAAGCCTATGATCTGAATCAGATTTGAGCCCAAGCACCCCTTCCATCCACGTACAAATCAGTATGATTTGGGTCAGCAAGCACTCACAATCTAGGTCCTAGGACCCTGCTGGGAGGTGGGTGGATCAGAGCCAGAGTCCCGTTGTGACTTGGATCCAGCCCCGTCATTTTGCAGTGTGGATGCAGGTCAAACCCCAGGCCTGAGTCAGAAGGTTTGCCTAGTACTGTATGGATACGTTAGCATGGCTGTGAAACCCAAGTCCAGCAATTGTAAATTCAGGTTCACAATGCAGTATGGATGCTCAAGCACAATCTTGGAAACAGCAAGTCCTCAAGCCCAGGTCCCATGGGCTCAGGCTTAATGTGCAATGTAGGCAAACCCTGTCTGTCATGGTCCTTCCCAAGTACTACATTTGATTTTGCTAGAAACACCAGTAGAAGTTCATGTAGTTCATCAGAGAATTATCTTCATTCTGTGTCAAGCCACTGTAGGCTGCCTATCTCCCTCCTGAGTGAGCTATGCAGCCAACGGAGGTGGTATGTAGGTTTACCCTCAACACAAACAGGTTCCAGGATCCACAATTTTGGAACTGGATTTTCCTGTGTGTCTTCAAACTCCAGGATTTGGAGATCACCCCTCTTTGCAACTATGAATCCCAACCTATTGAGTTGTAATAAACTCTCAGGGTGGGCTAACCGAAGGCACTTAGGCACCTAAATCAAATTTTTAGGCACTACTGCGATGCAGAAAACTCCTGCTGAGCTATCGTCTACCTTTGTAGGTGTCTCTTGGAAAGTTTTTGTTGAAAAAGTTCACAGGGTGTCTAATTTCCTCAGAAACTGCCTCAATCTAGGTGTCTGGACACCTGAGTCCCACCTAAGCCCCAGAGAGATCCATGAACCGGGGACAGATGGGCTTTCCACTACTTAAGCTATGTGAGGGGCCTAATTCAGTAGATGTGCTCACAGGCTGCCTATCTCCACAAAACAGCCGGAAGGTGAGGAGGCTGACCTCCCTTATAACTTTTAGCCCAGTGTTTAGGTACTCACCCAGAATGTGCAAGACCCCTGGTTCAAGTCTCCCTCCTGCCTCCTGAGGAAAAGGGACTTGAACACAGACCAGCTCCTGCACGGCTGAGAGCTTTAACCACTGAGCTAGAGAGTCATTCTTGCTTGTTCTCTGACCTGATTAATATTTAATTAAAATAGAACAACTTTAATAGGCAAGACTAAGGGAATATACCATAGTCTGGTGGTTAAAGCACTTACCTGAGAAGTGGCAGTTCCTTGTTCAAATCCCTTCTCTACATCAGGCAAATGGGGGTCTACCACATCCTGGGTGAGTGCACTAACCACTGGGCTAACGGTTATAAGAGAGGTCATCCTACTTCTTCTCCCTGCCCCCAGATTGTTTTGTAGAGTTAGGTGGCCTTTGAACATGCCTACTGGATTGGGCCTGACACCCAACTAAGATGACCAAATGCCTGTCCTCCATGGCTTGTGGATTGCTAGTTGAGATAGGCACCACACTGCAGCCTGGACTTAGGTGTCAAACTCGAAGAGGAGCTGGGTCTTTGCACACATCCCTCTTCCTGGCATTTCCCATGGGCTTGCTTAGGTGGCTCCCCACCTAGCATGCTGACTTTGTGGATCACATCCATAGGCACCTGTCCCTCTCCATTTATTGTACAAGAAGCCTAAGCACCCAACTCAAGCTTTTAGGCTGACAGTGTTTTCCTGTGATTTTCTAGACCTAACTTTTAGGTGACGCAACAGAGGGTTGTGAGGCCTAACTCTCTTTTGTGAATCCAGCTCTCAGAGTCTGAGGTGTACTTTCTCTCCTCCAGTAGGCTTTTCCTAATCTTTGAGTGAGAAAAAACGGTTACTCATCTTCTTGTAACTGTTGTTCTTCGAGATGTATTGTTCATGTCCATTCCAATCAGGTGTGTGCGCACCGTGGGTATCCCAGGAGATTTTTCTCTAAGCAGCGTCTGTAGGGTTGGCCTGGGTGCCCCCTGGAGTCACGCCTTCATCGCACCCAATATAGGGCCCTGCCAATGCCCTACCCCCTCAGTCCCTTCTTGCCGGCTGCTCCGACAGAGGTGTATCAGAGTGGGTATTGGAATGGACATGAACAACACATCTCGAAGAACAACAGTTACAAGAAGGTGAGTAACCGTTTTTTCTTCTTTGAGTGCTTGTTCATGTCCATTCCAATCAGGTAACTCAAAAGCCAAAGTTCAGGAGGTGGGGTCGGAATCATCTACTGATTGGAGCACAGCTCGCCCAAAGGCCACGTGGTCTCTGGCCTGTTGAGTGATCAAGTAGCTTGCGGTGAAAGTGTGTATCGAGGACCACGTTGCTGCCCTGCAGATTTCCTGTATGGGGACCTCTGCCAGGAATGCTGCTGAAGAGGCCAGAGCCCTGATGGAGTGCACGGTTATCGGCAGAATGGGCACCTTTGCCAAGTTGTAACACTCCCAAATGCATGATGTGATCCATGATGAGATGCGTCTCAATGAGACAGGGAGGCCCTTCATTCTATCTGCCACCGTTACGAATAACTGGACAAACTTTTGGAATGGCTTTGTTTTCTCTATATAGAAGGCTAGCGCAGACATCCGGTGAGTGAAGCCTCTGCTCCCTGCCGCTGGAATGCGGCTTAGGATAGAATACTGGGAGGAAGATGTCCTGGTTGATGTGAAACCGGGAGACAACCTTAAGGAGAAAAGCCGGGTAGATCTGAGCTGAACCTTGTCCTTATGGAACACAGTGTAAGAGGGCTCAGATGTAAGGGCCCTGAGCTCTGACACTCTCCTAGCTGAGGTTATCACCACCAGAAATGCCACCTCGTATGAGAGATAAAGCAGGGAGCACATCGCCAGTGGCTCAAATGGTGGGCCCATAAATCTGGAAAGGACCAAATTAAGGTCCCAAGCAGGGATAGGCTGTCGTACTTGCAGGTATAGTCTGTTGAGACCTTTAAAGGAAATGGCTGACCATTGGGTTCACGAAGACTGAGTAGCCATCTGTGCCTGGATGGAAGGCGGAGATGGTGCCCAAGTGAACCCTTATTGATGACATGGATAGTGCTTGTTGCTTAAGAATGAGGAGGTAGTCCAATATAAATGGCACCAAGGCGGTGCTGCTCCGACCAGACGGAGAACCTCTTCCACTTGGCAAGGTATGTCGCCCTTGTGGAGGGCTTTCTACTGCCAAGGAGAACTTGCTTGACTTGATCAGAGCAGGACAGCTCCACCATGTTCAGCCATGGAGCTTCCACGCTGTGAGGTGGAGCGACTTGAGGATCGGATGCCGAAGGTGGCCATGATCCTGTGTGATTAGATCTGGGATGAGTGGTAGGGTGACCAGAGTTGCCACGGACAAGTCCAGGAGTGATGTGTATCAGTGCTGGCGTGCCCAGGCCAGAGCTATCAATATCACTAGGGCTCGGTCCCTGAGGATCTTGAGGAGAACCTAGTGAATGAGAGGAACCGGTGGGAATGCGTATAGGAGGTGGCCTCCCCACGGAAGCAGGAACACATCTGCAATGGAGCCTGGACTGTGCCTCAGGAAGGAACAGAATAGTTGCCGTGGTGTTGTTCATGAGGACTGATACACATTTCCCTGATATATAGACTCTAAAAGCCTGGCATGCCAGGTGCATTGCTCTAAGTTCTCTGACATTGATATGCAGAACTAGGTCCACCTGAGACCAGAGGCCTTGTGTCCTGAGGTCTCCCAAACGTGCTCCCCATCCTAGATCTGACGCATCTGTCACTAATGAGAGCAATGGCTGGGGACTGGTAAAGGGGGCTCCTGCACATACTACCTGTGGGTTGAGCCACCACAGGGCAGAGTCTAGTAAGGGACAAGGCAGGGTTACAATGCTGTCCAAAGCATCCTGAGCTGGTCGATATACTGACTCTAGTCACGACTGTAGTGGGCGAAGCCTGGGTCTGGCATGCTGTACTACATAGGTATAAGCGGCCATGTGCCCCAGAAGTTTCAGGCAATTCCTTGCTGTAGTGGTGGGGAACTGCCTGAGGCCCTGTATGATGTTGCCCAGTGACAGAAACATGGCTTCTGGGCGGTATGCCCTGGCTTAAGTCGAGTCTAGCACTGGCCTATAAACTCTATCCTCTGCACTGCGAACAGTGTCAATCTGGCCTCGTTTAGAAGGAGACCTAGTTTGTCAAACATCCTTCTTATGAAGCCGACCTGTGCTTCCACTTGAGGTCTGGAGTGGCCTTTGATCAGCCAGTTGTCAAGGTACGGGAACATATGTATGTGTCTCTTGCGCAGGAATGCCGCAACGACTTCCATGCACTTGGTGAACACCCAAGGTGCTGCTGACAGGCCAAATGGGAGGACAGGAAACTGATAGTGGCTGTTGTTCACCACAGACCTGAGGTATCTTCTGTGAGGTGGAATTATCGCTATGTGAAAGTATGCGCCCTTCAAGTCAAGGGTGGCGTACCACTCTCCTGGATCCAGTGAGGGGATAATCAAGAAGACCATGCAGAACCTGAGTTTCTTGATGAACTTGTTGAGTTCCCACAGGTCCAGGATGGGCCTGAGGCCACTCTTATCTTTCAGTATTAGGAAATACCGGGAGTACCCCTTTGCTCCTCAGGAACCTCTTCCACTACCTCTACCTAGAAAAGCGAGTGCACTTCCTGTATAAGAAGTTGCTCATGAGAGGGGTCCCTGAAGAGGGACAGGAAAGGGGGGTGGAAAGGTGGGAGGGCATAAAATTGGATGGAATATCCCCTCTCTACTGTGTGGAGCACCCAACGGTCCAAGGTGATATAGGGCCATGCACGGTAGAAAGGGGACAGTCAGGACGAAAAGGTAAGAGAGGTTGGATCCACTTGCAGTACTAGTGCGCTGTCCTCAATCACACCTTCAAAAGGGTGGTCTGGGGCCAGGCGCTGGCTTAGGTTGGCCTGAGCCCTGGCCTGAGGAGAGGTGCTGCCTCCTTCTACCGCTCCTATTCCTCCTATGAGGAGTATCTTGGCGGTTCTGAGGTTGGTAGAACCTGGAGGAAGGTTGTGGATGGAAATGCCTACATTGAGTGGCCGGCGTATGGAGCCCCAAAGATCTAACAGTGGCCCTTGAGTCTTTTAGACTATGGAGTCTTTTATCCGTCTTATTGGAAAAAATGGTCAGACCCTTGAAGGGGAGGTCCTGGATTGTTTGTTGGACCTCATGGAGCAGACTAGAGACCTGCAACCAGAAACCTCTCCTTATTACAACCCCTATGGCCATAGTATGTGAGGCTGCACCTGCTGTATCCAATGATGCCTGCAGGGAAGCTCAGGAGACCAGTTTTCCCTCCTCCACCAGTGCCGAGAACTCTGTACGAGAGTCCTGAGGCAGGAGCTCTGCAAACTTGGCCATTGCAGCACAGGTGTTGTATGCATATCTGCTTACAATGGCCTGTTGATTAACAATGCGGAGCTGTAGTCCCCCAGTGGAATAGACCTTCCTGCTGAAAAGGTCAAGTCTTTTTGTCTCCCTGTTTTTAGGGGAGGGTCCCTAGTAGCCCTGGTGCTTTCGCTGATTGGCTGTGTCAACCACCAGGGAGTTGGAGGGCTGGGGGGGTGTATTCATGTTTGTATCCCTTAGAAGGGACAAAGTACTGCCTCTCATTCCTCTTCGCTGTAGGGGCCAGAGATGCAGGGGTCTTCCATAGGGTCTTTGTTGTCTCTGAAATCGTCTTTATTAAAGGCAAGGTGACATGAGAGGGACCGGAGGATGTGAGGATGTCAACGACTGGATTGGATTCCTCCACGCCCTCTTCCACCTGTATGCCCAGGTTCTGGGCAGCACAACGTAAGAGCTGCTGGCGTACCCTGTTATCCTCCAGGCGTGGGGTCGTCGACATCCCTGCCACTGCTTCATCTGGGGAGGATGAGGAGAAGAGGCTTGGCAAGGGGCCCTGCACACTCCCTTCAGCGCCTCGTAGATCTCCTGGCACACGGTATTCCGGAGCTTGCAGTGCTGGGGCTGCTGGGGCCGGAAATATCGGTGCTGAGGCAGGCAGTGCCGAAGTTGTTGGTTCCAGCGGTGCTGATATCATCGATGCTGGGGATTCCTATGCTGCAGCCGCCAGTGGTGCTGCTGATGGGTGAGTCAATGCCGGAGGTGTAGGGGACAACAGCTGTGTCAGTGGTGCTTCTGTCTGCAGTGCCGCTGCTGGTGGAGCTGGCGATGCCTGCATGGGGACGAGGGACACCGAGAACACCAACACCGACTTGGACCTTGGGCCTGTCCCTGGTGATATGCCCAGGCTATCCAAAAGGGCCACTGTGTGGAGGGCTGCCATTGTGGAAGCCACGGTGCCGGGTAGGGCTGGTGTTCATAGTGGGATCTTGACCTCCTGCTCCTGGTCTTATTGGAATAATAGGAGTCTGCCTCTGACTCTGAGGTCTCCAAGTAGGAGGACTACGTAGGACCGGTGCCCTGGGCTGCCAGAGAGCGGTGCCAAGAGGTCACAGACTGGTGCAGCTCCCCTGCATGGGTGGGCCGTTCTGGGGACAGGTGCACCGGGGATGTGGATCGGCGCGCCATCATCGCTGGTATGCCCATTGATTGAAACTGGGGCCGCACAGTCCCTGGTGACTTGTCTCTCCTCTGCGGGGAGGACAGTGCCATGAGGCATATAAGGTCCCTGGCTGCTTCAAATGCCTCTGGTTTCGAGGGGAGCTGGAGGTGATCACCTTCGTGGTCCGGGGACCATTGAGGATTCGGGCTCGACTGAATCCCAAACAGGGTAGGAGTCAATGAGACCCTGGAAAGCTGGAGAGAAGAGATAGCCTGGCTTGAGATGTGCTTTGATGCCGCCGGTCCCTTGGTCTTTAAAGGGGGAGAGTGACCCCATCTGGCCTTTTATTCTTTTGTGGCACCAGGGATTCAGAACGGTGCTGAACTGAAGAGTGTTTCTTATGTACCGAGCCGAGGCAGTGCTGGGAGTCCTTAGAGTCCTTGCTTGGCACTGGCTCGGGCACTGTCGGCGCCGGAGCACTACGGACCGATGAGAAAGTGCTCGGCATGGGTTCTGCGGACCCCAGGTCAGAATGCGGTCAAAGTGCCACTTCCATTAGCAGGATCTTGAGTCTTTGATCCTTGTCTTTAAGGGTCCTAGGGTGAAAACCCTTGCAGATCCTGCACTTGTCCTTTTGGTGGCTCTCCCATAGACAAGAAGAGTGCGGGGTCACTCTTCAGCATAAACTTGCCACAGTCCTCACAGAGTTTGAACCCTGGGGACTGGGGCATACCTCAGAACTAGGGAAAACATTGTTGGGGGGAACCCCCAAGAATTACAGTGACTAACTATGATTAATAACTAACTATTTACAACTACTCAAAATGAAGATGGAAGAGAACACTGCCCAAAGCACTTGCAAAACAAGAGCAGCAGTTGTTCCAGCTAGCCATCACTATCAGGAAGAAGGAACTGAGGGAGTGGGGGGTCGGCAGGCCCTATATTGGGTGCCATGAAGGGCCCTGCAGACGCTGCTATGGGAAAAATCTTCCGGCTGGCATGTATGCTGCGCACACACACCTGATTGAAATGGACATGAACAAGCACTCAAAGAAGAACTCCTGGATTTGGGGCTCTTCCACTGACTTTGGAAGTCATGTAACGGCTCCGTGCCTCAGTTTCCCCATTTGTAAAATAGTTCTAATGCTAATTCTTACTTATCATACAAGGGGGTTAGGAGGTGCAATGGATTAATGTTTTAAAGATCCTCATATAAAATACTTTCTAAATGAAAGGTGCTGCTATTATTATTTCAGTGCTGCAACTGGTACAACTCTAAGTCAAGTTACCATGATAGAAAATAGCTCCTTAGCAGGAAAATTATACTGTGTATGTTTTTATAGGACCTTCAATATAATATACATCCAAAGAGCCCCATATACACTCATAAAGTCAATCAATTCTCCCAGAAGGAAATATATTCAAATTAGATCTCAAGCTCACTCTCAGTTATCTGCAAAATAAAAAGAAGTTGAGTGGCAAGACCTGCACTGAACAACAGTGCAGAAAAGAGTGCGGCGCCAGAAGCACTGCAGAGGGGGCCATCAAGCAGGTATTCACCCACATAATGATGTATTGTCACTGCCTCAGCATAAAGTCTAAACTCACTCTGCCTTCTGGTTTTGTACAATTCCCAAATCTATCATTTCACGGCACCATTGAATGTCAAACCCTGAAAAAATGTTTGATAATGCAAATGTATTTAGTAATGATGAGCCATTCGGAGGACTCTTACAGAGTCATAAACATGTTTGTTTTAATTGAGGTATGGTAGGATTTGTAGCATGATAGAATGATGAAAACAGCTCAGATTAATGACTCCTCTCATCTCCCGTTCTGACAGCCCCTTTTTCAAAGCACCAATATTACCCACTTAGAAAATGGATTTATGCCAACATTTAAAGCACTTCTTCTTCTTTCAGCACACCAGATGGTACTAAAAATTCAAAATATTTCTTACAACAGCTGTATCTTTGACAACAAAATTAATACAAGCCGAAATACCACTGCTGTGTGTAGGGCATAATGACCAGACTCTTCAGTTTTATGTCTAATGTAACAAGGCATTTTATAGTTAAAAAAAATAGATCTGATCAACTCAGCATTGCATGTCAATCATGTGACTCTGTCTGGTTTTCAAAACCAGATGTAAATCTCCATGCCTTTATAGTTTAACAGCTGGTCTGATAAGAACGTAAAATACACCTTTCCCTAGAGCTATAATAAATGTGTTAACACTTTCTTACAACCAGCTCTTTCCTACAGCTCATCATATTTTTGCTCCAAGCTCTGTCTTAATGTATTTGACGACATAAATCTTATAAGCAGGTTTTGACCAGAAGCCAACTCCCCACACCCTCCAAAGTCTGGACAATATTGGGTGGATTGTTTCCCTTCTTTAGTGTTTTAAACACTTATGGAAGGTGCTATGTAGATTTGGCTGTCCACAGAAATTCATTTCCATCATCAGACTACTCCATGATGGGATGACTGCCACCATATTGTGCAACGGCTCAGAGACTGAACCATTCACCATTCGCACTGGTGTCAAGCGGGGCTGTGTCATTGATCCAGCACTCTTCTCCATTTACCTCATTGTGATTCTGATTCTCATTCATGACCACCTTCCGATGGAATCGGGATTGAGTATTGTATGGATGGCCAACTCCTCAATCTTCGACATTTCCAAACAAAATCTAAGATCATGAAAATTGGCATCAGTGACCTTCAGTATGCAGATGACTGTGTCATTCCTGCAGTCACACAGAGGCTGACCTGCAAAGCACCTTAACTCTTTTTGCAGATGCGTATCACAGCCTGGGTCTCTCTCTCTCAACATCGGGAAAACCAAGGTACTCTACTAGCCTTCATCTGCACAAACTACTCTTCGTCCTCCACAAATAACCATCAGCAGCGAACCCCTGGAAAATGTGGACCATTTTCCGTACCTTCGCAGGCACCTCTCCCAAAAATCCAGTATTGACACAGAAATTGAATACAGGATCTGCTGTGCCAGCACATCTTTTAGAATCCCACTTCAAGGCCTCCAGGATTTTGGCTTGATTAGGGCTGTGAGTTGCTCATTAGATATGGGTTAGAGTCAAGGCTTAGACAGCTTTGTGAATGCCAACCAGTGATAATTTAGGTGCCTAGTTTCAGAGTAGCAGCCGTGTTAGTCTGTATCTACAAAAAGAAAAGGAGGACTTGTGGCACCTTAGAGACTAACAAATTTATTTGAGTATAAGCTTTCGTGAGCTACAGCTCACTTCATCGGATACATTCGGTGGAAAATACAGTGGGGAGATTTATATACACAGAGAATGTGAAACAATGGGTGTTACCATACACACTGTAACAAGAGTGATCAGGTAAGGTGAGCTATAACCAGCGGGGGGGGGGGGGGGAACACCTTTTGTAGTGATAATCAAGGTGGCCCATTTCCAGTCATTGACAAGAACATCTGAGGAACAGCGGCGGGGGGGGGGGGGGCGAGGGGGAGGGGAAGGGAATAAACATGGGGAAATAGTTTCCTTGATTATCACTACAAAAGGTTAGTCTCTAAGGTGCCACAAGTCCTCCTTTTCTTTTTAGGTGCCTAGGGGACTTAGGCAACAGTTCATTGGTGGTTTTGAAAATGTCACTGGTTCCTAAAATGGTGGATTTTGGTGTCTAAAAAAAGGCAGCTAGGCACATACATACCTTTGAGGACCTGGGCCTTAGTCTCTCTGTTCTTCAGTTCCCCATCTGTAAAATGGGGAAAATAGCACCTAACTATCTCAGAGGGTTATTGTGAGGATAAATACATTAAATTGTGAGGTGCCCAAACACTAGACTAATGGAATCCATATAAGTTTGAGGGCTAGTCTACACTGTGCTTTAATCCTCACCAGAGGGGTGTAAATTTTAGTCTGCAGTAGCATGTCATGCACTAACCGGCCTTAATGGATCCTGCTGGAATGCACTAAAAGTTCCCTCGTGCATATTAATGTAGTACTGTTAGATAGATACAGATGGGGAAGTGCAATTAAGTGACTTGCAAGAGGTCACAGAAGAAGTTTATGGCTGAGCTGGAAACTAATCCTAAAACTCCTCAGTCCCAGTCCAGAGTCTTATCAGCTAGACCCACCTCATGGTAGGTAAATATCTTCCCACCTACATTTGTTTGTTGTTTTCATCTCCCCCCACCAAATACAAAACACTGGACTCACCTGCCATACCTCCCTCCACAAATCAACTCTTTCACCTTTCCCTATACAATTCCAATCCTCATCTCCTTATTGTGCCCCTGTCAACATTCAAACTCCTCCTTCAACATGAATGAGCAGTTCCCTCAAGACACAAATGATAACGCCTTCCTCACATTAATGCTTTAGCATTAGAGATGATGAGTGAATGGCTGTTTTCTGTGAATAGAACAATAGTGATTTTTTTGTTGTTCCTTCTGCACAGCTGCCTCTCTGACATATCAGTTTCAAGATAATTCCTTGCACTTGACCTCTTAGGGTATATCTACAATGCAATCAAAGACCCACAGCACATGCCCAGATCTGCTGACTCATGATTGTGCTGCAGGCCTATAAAATTGCAGGGTAGATGTTTGTGCTCGGGATGGAACCCAAGCTCTGAGAATCCACAGGGGAGGGAGAGGTCAGGTCAGGTACCAGAGCCTGGAATTGTGCTTGAGCCCAAATATCTACACAACAATTTTATAGCTGACAACCCAATTCCTGTGAGCCCGAGGCAGCTGACTCAGGCCAGCCACGACTGTGCCATGAGTCTTTTATCAGTATACTTTTATTCATACACTTCAGTAAAATTTAACTAGTTACCTTAAGAAGTAGATTCATAAATGTAAAGACCAGAAATGACCATCTCTCTCTGAGAAGGATATCCACTCTTGATTTACACACTTCAAGGAATGGAAATCAACCATGTACCAAGTTGTTCAAATATGCTAACTATGAAAAAATTGTGCCTTATTTTTAGTTATTTGTCTAGCTTCAGCTTCCAATTGCTGGAACTTGTTATGCCTTTTTCTGCTAGATTAAAGGGCTGCCTACTATCATATCTTTTCCCCATGTAGGTACTTGTAGACCATGATCAAGTCACCTTTTAATTTTCTCTTGGATACACTAAATAGAATGAACTACTGGAGTTTCTCAGAATAAGGCATGTTTTCCAGACCATGGTGCAAGACTCCTCCAGTGTTTTATATGTTTTTATGGTAGCAACTTTCCTTGCTTAGAAATAATAAATAATCAGCATTAATAATAAATAAAAGCCCAGGCTCTAAATGCAGCAAATTTGACCATCCAGCTCCTATAGCAGTACATTACAGTGGTGTTGTTTGGTCTCCGGGAGCAGCTGTATGGGGAAAGAAACCTTGCATAGAACTCCTTCAATCCTGCTCACAAAGCCACAGAACAAAACTACCAGGTGCTTCAGAAGAAGTTGTAAGTACTCTAGGATGGTTTGAAATTTCTTACATGGAAAACCTGAAACCATTGAAAACATCGTCTTTTAACATGAATTTAGTGTGAAAATTTTCCACTTCAGAAATTTTTGCATTTTTTGGCAAAACTGTATTGTGAAAATAAGTATTTTATCAATATATTAATTGATTATTCATCAATATTTTTATCTTTGTTGTTCATTTTCTATATAGAAAATTGTCAAACGATTTTTTAAACTTAAAAAAATCTCAGCATGTGATTAAACTGATCGATCATCAAAAGTTACACACAAACACACACACATAAAGGGAAAACTGGGTTTTCATATTTTGTTTTTGCCTTCCCACCCTCCGCCTTTTTGTTTTGCTATTGGGTAACTTTTGATTGATCAACCTAATCATGTGTTGGGATTTTTTCTTTAAAGCTAAATTCAAAAACATCATTTTTGAAAATTTCCATTTTGAAAACAAAAAAATACTAAATGATGAAAAAAACCCATATAAATTTTTAAAGATAAAATTTTATTTAAAATATTTATATAAATTGTGAAAATTTTCAAAAAATGAAAAACTGATCAATTAAAAAATACTAATGAAACAAAAATGATTTTGAAATTTTCAGAAATTTTTATCATTTCAGTTTTCAACCTGCTCCAGGATACTCTGCTCTCAGCTGGACCAGAGGAGCATTACCAGCTGGCATTGAAATGAAGGATTATAAATAGGAGGGCAGCTGGAGAACTAAGACAGCTCACAAAGGGCCTGATCCTGAGCACCTCATATGGGGTCTTGAGTGCACAGAATTCCCAATGACCTTGCAGCATCACGCCAATGGTGAAGAAGTGGGCAACAGCTGTAATTGATGATTTAGGATGTTTTAGTAAGAAAAACAGATTAAGAAAGAGAAAATGGAAGATATTTTAATTTTCTTATTATGATTGTTAACACCTTCCTTTCCTCATTTAAGTCTAGCTGTACCAAGCCAATGATTTTTGCACTTTAAAAAAAAGTGTACTGTCAGAACCTCTTACTAAAGTGATGGTTGGAGAGTTCTGACTTTCTTGTATTCCCTTGGTTACTTCAGCTGTCAGCTGAGTAGCAGTATCTGATAAGTAAATGTGAAACTAGGAAACATGAATGAGTGACTTGTTACACAGCTGTAAAAATAAATATTATGGGGCCAAGTTGCTAATATGCTTTGCTACTTTCTGGTGGAAAGCAGCCCTACAGCAAGCTTACCCTGCTACTGGAGGATTCTCCGGGCGAAGGAAAATAATTGGGTGTCAAAGCCAGCGTAACATCAGGTTCCTGTTCCCTTTTCCCTATTACTGACACATGGGACATGACCAGCGAAATTGGCATGGCTGGAGGTCTACTGTGTCCTGATGATCCCCAGCTGCTGAAACAGGCTGCTTTGATCTGTGCTGGGGACTGACCTGGTGGATGGATGGGTCCCAGGATTGTTGGAGCCCAGAGATGGTTTAAAGTCACCTTTGTGCCCTCTTCCAGAGATAAACTGGGTGATAACTGCCTGCAGGCCAACATCTGGGCTACTCTAAAGACATTGAGCTCTTTTTAACTCAGGTGAGGTAATTCTGAAGCTAAATTTGGTGAATGATTCTGCAAACAATTTATTTCATTATGAAACCACAGATTCTCCCTTTGTACAATATTTTTAAAAATAATAAATTAATTATGCAATATTAGCAAATGAATGACCTGCACTATCTCAGCAGGAGATCTAATTTCTGAATATTCCTGATTCACCTTGCATGGAACTATGGTTACTTTATAATTATTTCCACTTCCATTTTATAATGAATAATTTGCAAGGTGATGACTCCATATCCAACAAATCTAAGATAATGAGATATTTTGTAGCTATATGGAGTCTAAGAAGCCAGTGCCACTGTTACAACATGATCCAGCATGTTGCTCAGCACCATTGACTGCACCTGGAGTCCAAGGTTGTGGGTTCTGAGAGATTCCCAAGAGATGCTCACACTTTGCAGAATCAAGCACTTAAAGATTATGTCGATTTCTAGGCTGCAATAGAATCACTATGTCTAAATGATTATTCCGTGAATGTGTGTGACCTCAACCTGTCAGATTTTACTAGTTTGTGTTATTGACATACAGTTCCAAGCTGAACACTTTTCAGCTGTAGGATAAAGGAGTCACAGAAATGGGGAACATTTAGTACACCTGCTTTCTATCCATCCGCCAAGAACATACTTTTTTCAGGCTCAAGACAGATTCAGAACAGACTTCCAGAGGTAAAAGGCAATGAATGAAGCACTCTGATATTTCTTGCGCTCTTATTTGTAGTATTAGATATTGTAGGTTCAAATGACAGCAGATACCAAGAGAAGGTTACACAACTATCCTGGGAAAGAGCTCAGGAAGAAGAAGTGAAAACTTTGCATCTACTTTTAGCAGATTTCTAGCTAAGCTCTGCACATCCAATAGAGTGTATGTCTTCAACAGAAAGGTTTATGATGTTTGATATCAGAATGGTGTTGCAAAGAGATGCTACAATGCTGACCGCATATGATGACACCATTGAAAAACTTTCTACTATAGATTATTGAGAAATCTTATACAAACACAGTATACAGGCAGGAGCCTCTTGAACAAACGTTTTATCTGAGTAGAATTATTTTGCAAATTTATAGGCACTGAATATATATTTTTTGTGTGTGGAGGCACTCATTTGTTTTGTGGTAGTGTCAAGAATAGCCAACCCCACTGGGCTATCTCTGTCCTCCTGAAGAGCTCACAATAATACTGTACTTCACTCTCTTGTTCTTTGGTCTATAAAGCTCAAATGCTCTAGGCTTCCTCTGTTCATGGGGCCTTCTCTTCTACTCATAAGATGGTGCTACTGTCCTCTAACTTGCTTTACAACTTAGGATGCTCCCATCCCCCCAGCAGTTCTCTGATGCTCTTTGGACAGATAATCATTATGCTGCTTTGCACTATGCTGTGCAAAGTCCTGGAATAACTAGCTGATGACAAAGTAAGCTGGAAAAGCATGTTATTTTAGCAACTCTGCTCATCGTTCACTGGCTACTTCAACATTTTGTGTGTGCACAAGGACTGTGAAAATACAATCTTCCGGGGGGCTTTATTACCGCTTACTGTAGAAGGGCTTGATCTTGTTGCCAACTAGATAAAGGCAGAGCCCCAACTGTCTTCAGTGGGAGCAGATTCAGGTATATGTAAAGCATGAAATACATTCAAATATAACTATTTTTCAGAGGAGTCATTATTAGATTTCTGTCTCTTTTCAAGAGCTTTTAGATCTGCACTACTTATTACGTATCTGGTAGAATTTAAAGTGAGACAAGGTATGAGGTAATAAATTTTGTTGGCCATCTGTTGGTGAGACAGACAAGCTTTCGAGCCACACAGAGCTCTTCTTCAGGTGTGGGAAAGGTACTCACAGTGTCACAGTGAAATACAAGGTGGAACAGATTTTTAGCATAACTAGTTAGCGCTTATTGTAAGGGACCACTCGAGGTTAACACTCTGCAGTCACTTAAAACCAACTTCACCAAAGAAGGACATTTCACCAGAGAAGTAGATCATCGCATCATGGAATGGGCCACTCAAATACCCTGAGAGAACCTGCTTCAATACAGAAATAAAACCCTGTCTGGCCACACACCTTAGTTGTCACCCACATTGAAACCCGTATAGGGTATCATCAAGCAATTACAACCTATAGTTGATGGGTACCCCATCCTCAAAGAAATCTTTCCTGAATCCTAATTTCTGGCCTTCAGATGCCAAACCTGCAGACACAGCTCCACTGGTACAATGATCAACACTGTCCAACATACCTTTCAAGAGCCAAGGATAAGGTTGCCAGGTGTCTGGTTTTTTACCAGAAAGTCCAGTCAAAAGGGGACCTGGTAGCATCCAGTCAGATATATTGACCGGACAGCAAAAGTCCAGTTACCACGGGGGAGGGGGGCGGGATGGCAAAGTGGCAGCCTCTTGCCCGGCCCTGAAGAGGCGGCTCCTGCGGCAGCACACATGCACTGGCTTGGGCAGTCCCTTTGAGGAGCATGGTTTGCGGCGCTGCAGTGGAGAACACGGTGTTGGGAGCCCATGTTTGTAAGGGTCGTTCAGCAGGCATGGCACGTTCCCGGGAAGGGAAGGAACATGAATTGCCCCGCCAGCCAGCACTTCCTGCAACCGTGCTCTCAGGCAGCTCCAGAGCGGGCAGGGCTCAAGCAGGTAGGGAAGAGGGCTGTTGGGTAGGCAGCACAGAGGGAGGTGGAAGGCTGTTGTGCAGGAGCAGCCAATGGGGCTGCCTGGCTGCTCCTGTGCAGCTGCAGCGCTCTTCTGACCTGCACTTCCAGGTGGCTTGCTGGAGCTGGAGTTTGCAAGTCCCTTGGGGTTGCTCACACTGGAGTTGAAGCGGGAGAGCAGAGAGCAACAGGGGGAGAGGAAGAGACGAGCAAGCGGGGACAGGGCCTTTAGGGAAGAGACAGAACAGAGAGGGGCCTTGGAGGGAAGAGAAGAGCAGGGGCTGGGCCTTGAGCAAAGAGGGGGAACAGGGGTGGGATCCTATGGCAGGATGTGGTGGAGCAGAGGGCAGGGCAATGGAGGGGTGGGAAAGAGATGCAGCAGGGGGTCCAGTTTTCAGAAAACTCTCCCATTGACATAGTGCTGTGCAAACAAGTGCTTATGCTGGCATAATTTATGTCGCTCAGGGGGACAGTTTATTTCCATCCCTGAGCGACATAAATTATGCTGGCATAAGCTGTACTGTAGCCGTAGCTGAAAGCTTGTCTCAGTTACAAACAGAAATTGGTTAAATAAAAGATATTACCTCACCCACCCTGTCTCTCTACTATTCTGGGACTGACATGGCTTCAACTAAACAGCACACAACAATGAAAGAAAAGGAGTACTTGTGGCACCTTAGAAACTAACAAATTTATTTGAGCATAAACTTTCATGAGCTACAGCTCACTTCATCGGATGCATTCAGTGGAAAATACAGTGGGGAGATTGATATACATAGAGAACATGAAACAATGGGTGTTACCATACACACTGTAACCAGAGTGATCACTTAAGGTGAGCTATTACCAGCAGGAGAGCAGGGGGAGGGGAACCTTTTGTAGTGATAATCAAGGTGGGCCATTTCCAGCAGTTGACAAGAACATCTGAGGAACAGTAGGAGGTGGCGGGGGGGAAATAAACAAGGGGAAATAGTTTTACTTTGTGTAATGACACATCCACTCCCAGTCTCTATTCAAGCCTAAGTTAATTGTATCCAGTTTGCAAATTAATTCCAATTAAGCAGTCTCTCATTGGAGTCTGTTTTTGAAGTTTTTTTGTTGAAGAATTGCAACTTTTAGGTCTGTAATCGAGTGACCAAAGAGATTGAAGTGCTCTCCAACTGGTTTTTGAAAGTTATAATTTTTGACTTCTGATTTATGTCCATTTATTCTTTTATGTAGAGACTGTCCAGTTAGACCAATGTACATGGCAGAGGGGTATTGCTGGCACATGATGGCATATATCACATTGGTAGAAGTGTCCAGGAAGTGGATCTCTTGTGTGGACTGGTCCAGGCTGAGGTTGATGGTGGGATGGAAATTGTTGAAATCATGGTGGAATTCCTCCAGGGCTTTTTTCCAGGGGTCCAGATGATGAAGATGTCATCAATGTAGCACAAGTAGAGTAGGGGCATTAGGGGACGAGAGCTGAGGAAGTGTTGTTCTAAGTCAGCCATAAAAATGTTGGCATACTGTGGGGCCATGCGGGTACCCATAGCAGTGCCACTGATTTGAAGGTATACATTGTCCCCAAATGTGAAATAGTTATGGGTGAGGAAAATTTTCATCCCACCATCAACCTCAGCCTGGACCAGTCCACACAAGAGATGCACTTCCTGAACACTATGGTGCTAATAAGCAATGGTCACATAAACACCACCCTATTCTGGAAACCTACTGACCACTATTCCTACCTACATGCCTCCAGCTTTCATCCAGACCACACCACACGATCCATTGCCTACAGCCAAGCTCCACGATAAAACTGCATTTGCTCCAACCCCTCAGACAGAGACAAACACCTACAAGATCTCTATCAAGCATTCTTACAACTACAATATCCACCTGCTGAAGTAAAGAAACAGATTGACAGAGCCAGAAGAGTACCCAGAAGTCACCTACTACAGGACAGGCCCGACAAAGAAAATAACAGAACGCCACTAGCCATCACCTTCAGCCCCCAACTAAAACCTCTCCAATGCATCATCAAGGATCTACAACCTCTCCTGAAGGACGACCCATCACTCTCACAGATCTTGGGAGGCAGGCCAGTCCTTGCTTACAGACAGCCCCCCAACCTGAAGCAAATACTCACCAGCAACCACAAACCACACAACAGAACCACTAACCCAGGAACCTATCCTTGCAACAAAGCCCGTTGCCAACTGTGTCCACATATCTATTCAGGGGACACCATCATAGGGCCTAATCACATCAGCCACACTATCAGAGGCTCATTCACCTGCACATCTACCAATGTGATATATGCCATCATGTGCCAGCAATGCCCCTCTGCCATGTACATTGGTCAAACTGGACAGTCTCTACGTAAAAGAATGAATGGACACAAATCAGACATCAAGAATTATGACATTCAAAAACCAGGCTTCAGAGTAGCAGCCATGTTAGTCTGTATTCGAAAAAAGAAAAGGAGTACTTGTGGCACCTTAGAGACTAACAAATTTATTTGAGCATAAGCTTTCATGAGCTACAGCTCACTTCACTTCAATCTCCCCACTGTATTTTCCACTGAATGCATCCGATGAAGTGAGCTATAGCTCACGAAAGCTTATGCTCAAATAAATTTGTTAGTCTCTAAGGTGCCACAAGTATTTCTTTTCTTTTGCGAATACAGACTAACACAGCTGCTACTCTGAAACAACAATGAAAGAATTGAAGGTGTCAGTTTTGACCAAGAGAGCCCTAATAGCTTGGGACCTAGTCATTCAAAACTCCCTCTTTGTCTCACTGCCATACTGACTCAGTCACACCAAGCAAAGACACTTCAGCTGGAGCTCTTCTTGTATAAGGCCCCTCGTCTTTGGAATCCACTCCCCACCCCCAGTCAACATCAGAGTAGGCTGCAAGGCACATTTGTTTTCCCTGGCTAGAATGGACACGGAGGGATTCTGACAAGATCAGAAACATGTTTTTAGCCACTGGGTTAATTACTGGGCAATGGGAGGCTCCTTGCTTGATTTTTTGTTTTTAAAATATATGAAGGAACATGAAGCAAAGGAGAGGCGCTCTTTTTGTTGAATGTATTGATAACTTGAAAGTACATAAATAAAAAAATAAATACTTGCAAATTCATTTGGTAATATCCTATAATTGAACACTTCTCCTCTTGACAACATGCCAAGGATTCCCACAGAAATATTTGACTTTAAATAAAATACACAAAACAGTTTTTTAGGAGTGTTGGACTTGCACATTTAAGTTTGTTTTTTGATGTAAATTTAGTAGCTGGATCTAAGTTTCACTTCATTACACCAACAACAAGAGCAACCATTCTGCTTCAGCTTTGCATGGGTAAAAATGGGGAGGACTGGAAGCTTAATTAGGATCTTATGATATGATGGAAACTAGGGACTGGCAATGGACAATTAGAACTGCTTCTCTACTGACACTCCAAGCTCTGGGGTTCAAACAAAAAAAAGAAGAAAAGTTTGGAAAACACTGAAGTAAAAACTTAAGCAAGACTACATTGTGTCAGTTGGCATCTTTGTGGCTTGCTGTAATTTAGCCTTTGCTGGCTTTTTGCCTTACTCATGAACTTGTTCTTGTTTCTATTGTTCATTTTATCACATTTTGTAACAAATATCTTGTGTTTGCTGCCTCCAAAAGCCAGGACTCATTTCTAGCCATAGGTAGAGCAAATAATTTCTATCGACATATGTCCAGCATAGAATTCCAAGGTAAAAAAAATTAACTATCTGCTGAAAATTATGTGCAAGCTGGGACAGGAAATAAGGTATGTATGGAGTCTGTCAAGAGCTGCTCAGCGAATACATTATAGGAGGACTGAAGTGAAGTAGCTGCAGTGCTGTGGATATTGCTTTTGGGAAAATATAAGAAAATTTTCCTGAGGCCCAAGTGAGAAGTGAAGCAGCGTAACAAGCTGTGCACCAGCTGTCTCTCCAGAAGAAACAAAGACAGTTGCATCTGGACGAACAAGTTAGTGACAGACTAGACTTAGACTCTCTAAAATGAGGAAGCAGCTTACCTCAGAGACCAGTTTGCTTCACCCATCAAAATGTTGTTAAGTCATCATGACAGATGTTCACACTCTTCAGCTTAACCTGCCTGCAATGTATTAGACTACAGAATTGCTTTTTGGCAGCTCAAATATTCTGTTGTTCTTGTACAGAGTATTACTCCCTTCCCTTTGTTTTCCTGTACTAACATTTGCGGGGTCAACTCTTGCTATAACTACTCATGTAGTCTGGTTATCCCATATTTCCTGGCCACCTCAGTGTAACTGACGTGAGAATATGGTGATTTGTCTGAATCCTCTATGAATCTTGTAATGTAGGGAAGCCACAGCACTGTCTTTTCAGCTGCCCTTAGCCTTTTATGGAGATTTCAGGCACTTGTAGATCCAACCTGAGAGTGGGCATGTATATGTCTTGGTACCTGTGACATATCTCTTCAGCCCAGGCTGGACCAGGACTCAGGAGATCTGGATTCTAGTCCCAACTCTAGTCCCAGTCCATTGACCTAATGAGTAACTTTGGGCAGGTCTTTTGACCTTTCTTTGCCTCAGTTTTCACATACATAAAAATGGAGATAATGTTTACCTCTTTTGTTAAGTGTTTTGAGATCTATGGATAAAAAGCACTACAAAGAGCCAAGTATTTCTTTAATTAGGTATGCTGGCATATATCCATGGAATAAGCATGATTGTAACTCAGTTGCTATAGCAATGGGCCTAGATGGCACAGAAGAGGGCTTGTGAGATCCTATCCCTGTCATTGGATGTTTTAAAGAACAGATCAGACAAAGACCTGCCAGGGATGGTCTAAGTGCACTTGGTCTTCCCTCAGCACAGGCGGTTGGACTAGATGACCTCTCAAGGTCCATTCTAGCCCTACATTTCTATGATTCTAAACTAATCTATGGGAAAGTATTTTATTTCATAAGAGATAAAAATGAAATGGCACAAGGGAAAATTCCCTGGAACTTCACTCTGTTACATCATGTTGCTATAAAGACACGATTTTCAGAAAGATTTTATGCCACTTTTTCCTGCTGTTGCAATCACTATTTCAACTCCTCCGGTATTAGTAATATTGGGTGTATTAGTAGAGAAGCACTAATAGCCCCCTCCAGTGTTTCGAGTATTTCATCATCTAATCAGTGAGAAAGAAAAACTGAATACATTGGAACAATACATTCTGTTATTTACAATGCTACCATGTCTGAGTGGCCTGAAAGCTTTTTGTAAACAGCACCTATAATATTCTATCAATGTACAAGAGGGAATTTGTGGAATTTTCCACTGATCACATGCCAATTTTAGCTTTTTTGAAATAGCACTGATGTTACCCTTTTTTTCCTTGTTTCAGTATTTCCTGCTATATTAGGAGATTCAATTTAACCCAGTTTAGAGCACATCTGTGAAATTTCCTTGTCATCATTTCTTTTAGACTGGTTATTTATGCTGCATGTTTGTTTTTGTTGTAATTCTAGCCCTGGGTTCACAAAAAAAGTTTTCCAGTTTTTAAAATCCTGAAAGATTAAATACATTGTGTATGAATATTGATGGCAGCTGGCTGACAATCTACACTAATGCTCTCTATACTGTTAAATTAGGATTAGCAATGGTGAGAATTTTTACAATATTGTGAAAATAGAGCCATTGAATTTAGGAAGCTGGTGATCAGTGGAAAATCATGGTAATTTAAAGCCCTGCCTTATTATTGGATAATCTTCAGCTGTGATGACACCTCAGAGGTGAAAGGTGCTACAAAGTAGAACCCAAAGAAGAGACATGCATTAAGAACCCAAGTAAAGGAAAGGATGAAATTAAGAAGTACTTCAAAAGGAACTTGGTTGGGGGAAATACTTCAAAAGGGAACCCTGGAGTGAGAAGTACTTCAAAAGGAGAAAACTTCCCTAGACAGCTTGTTGTAAATTATAGTAGGTCCTGCCATCAAACAGATATAATTAGTTTTACTCTTATTGCTATGTTCATAAAAAACATGCTCATTTGAAACAGACAAAACAGTTCATACAACATATGGGTACTTCCAAATGGTAAGTGCTACAGCTGCTTTTGGTTAGTCATTGTCTAACTTCCCAGCCACTATGCATTACTCGTGATTCAGGTGGCAGCTCCTGCTTTTGCAAACCAACACAAAGTCTGAATAAACTCCTCAGTCCTTTACAAGAGTAAGATAAGAAGGTTCTCCTACTTCCAGCACTTGGAACTCCAACTTGTGTAATGTACGTGAAAGAGCCTGCAGGAGCAAAAGTTCATTCACAGATATAACTATGTCAGCATGTGTGCTTTTCCGTGCATACGGTCTAGTCTAATTTGATCAATTTTAAAACTAAAATATGTTTCGTATGTTTCCCCACTTGCTCATTCCATATCCCGAGAGCAAACTGATTACTACTTCTCCCTGGTTCCCATGGCTATTGGACCCACCTCTCCTCTGTCAGTTTCCATGCTAGTTGCCCCCCCCTCGCCCCTTCAAGCAAAGATGTAATCTGCTCCCATTTACAAGTTCTTAGCTTCAGATTCAGGGAAGAAATTAACAGTGTGATACAAGAAGAGTCATATCAGGAGTTAAAGAAATATGTAGCCACAGAGGGTTGAGGCACATCAGGATTGTTAAGAGGAGTAATCTCCAATTGCCCCATCTGCTAACAGCTGGAAGCTTTCTCTAATTCCCAGCACAGTGTTACCTAGGACTCTTCCCCAAATCCCTAGAAATTAGACAGCTCGCAGGTGTCATCCACCTGTGAATTAACTAGTGCCCTAAAGGTTAAAATGAGCACCCTCCTTTGAATCAACTCCAGCATCAACAACTACTACCTCTATTGTGTAAAAAGCATGAACAGAATTCTTAAATTACTGCACCAAAGGACAAAAGTGGCTTCTGTGAGCCAATCTGATATATTATCCTAGTTATAGCTTCCTACTTACTCTGTTACTTGAAAAGTGACATCTGAAAGCAGAATGCACACAACTTGTGTTTACAAGCCACCCAGTTATAAATTAAGGTCTTGGTGATAGCAGCTTATGGAACATCCATATACAGTGTTGGCATTTGTAAGGAGATGCAATGGAATGAAGTCTATTGGTTATCTGAACTGCTCTTACTGTGCTATTTGCAAAATATGAAAATACCTATTAAAACTAAACCTGGAATTTATAATAGCTGATTTATGTCATGCTCAGGAACCAAAAAGGGTTATTTAGTCCTACACAGTCTTCGTTAAAACAAAGTTCACAGGATCAAAATGAGATATTTGAAATGCCATATTCCCTGAATTCAAGCTCTAAAGTCATTAAGAAATTACTTTGTATTTTAATATATTTTTAGAACACTGCAGAGGAGTACGATAAAGTAAATGGAGACTAACTGATGCAATTATTCTGTACTAGAAAGGAATAAAAGGTTATAAAGAAGTTTGCTCTGACCCTTTGCATTTCAGTCTCTCTATCGCTTACTAAACAAAGCTGGAAAATAAAGCAATAGAAGCAGCCAGGCAAGAAAAAGTGGCCTAGAGCAGACTATGTAGGTGATAACCCGGAACGCCACATATTATGGTAGTAAATTTATTGTTATTTATATGATCATAGAGCACTTGGTATTAAGAGTTCATAGGATTAGGCCGGCAGATCAGATACATAATACATTAGATGATGAGACAAAGGAGAAATCTCCATGTAGTCCAGATATATTTATCTGGTACTGTTAATTTATGTCAGCAGTCATGAGAAAGCAGCTTCCAGAATCCTTTCTGCTGATGCTACAGAATCTCTTTTAAAGCACTGATGCTGTCAATGCAAAGGATTCTCCCTTCTTCTGGGGAGCTAGAGGTGCCTATTGCACAACAGGGGAAACTTTTCTTGAGAAAGAAATTAAGCATATGAGGGTAGATTGCTGAGATAGGTTTACTGATGAGGCAGCAGCAATTAGTGACTGAGGAAGTGCCAAATCCCATTTTGCACCAGCCTTGCCAATTCGCTTCCATTCCTAGCAAACTTCATCTGGCAGGAGTCAATTGGCAAAATAGTCCCCTTTTCATTACATTACATTTTCCCATCCTGATGCCATCCTTTAGGTTGCCAAGATAATATACCCAAAATAGCCCCAAACATTTTTAACCCTTAAAAATAGAGTACAATTTTCTCTTCTTACAATACTAGTTCTTGTGATAGAGATGGATACCATCTCTTTTTTTTTTGCGCCTTTGATCTGCATGCAACTGTCATTGTGGTTCATTATCTCATCAAAGGAGCCTGCAATTATGGGTACTATTGCTTCAATATTTACTACTGCTGCATCTCATGATATTTAGCACATTTTGATGAGCAATGAAGATGATAGTAGAGAAGGGCAGGAGAGGGACTGGAAGATTGAGAGATTGTGTGGAGAACCTATGAAAATCTGCAATGCAAAGCACAGTTTCTCAGAGCTCAGAGAATCTGGAGAAACTGCCAAGAAATAGGAGATGTATATTATGGACACACTTAAAGTTCATTTCAGTTTTAGAGATAGTTAAGATTTTGGAAATATTCCCTATAATTAAAATATAATATACCACTAGAAATGGTATTATTTCTGGAGCTAGAATGATTTTTGTTTGCCTACTGTACTTGCATGATATGCTATTCCAATGAACTATTTATTAAAAAAATAATTTCTAATTTCTAATCTAAGGGCCAAATTATACCTGGCTATGGTGCAGATGTGTAAAGGAGTAGGAGGCAAGGAGTGTCCAATTGCATCCCCTGTGGTGGACTGAGGCACAATTGCAGTCCCTGCTGAACATGGCTGAGGGGGACGTGCCTGAGAAAGGCACCAGCACCTAGCACTCCCACTGAGCCCAGCTAGGAGGCTCCTGGAGCAGGGAAGAGAGACTGGGCTGGCAGAGCAGCTCTGCCAGAGGCAGCATGGGGAAGCCCTCTGAGTCCCATACCTTCCTCACCTGAAGCTGCAGTTACTGATGCTCGGCAGTAGGTGTCCAGAGCCCACTCCGGCCCATACTGTGCCTGCAGCAGGGAGGCGATGGGCGAAGTGGAGAAGGATTTGTGAGAAGAGTGGGGGCCAGGTGATGCTGGCTTGGAGTGGGTGAGAGAGGCACAAGGGCAGAGGCGACTGTGTGGGGCGGTCATATGCCTCACCAGAAACTTTAAATTGTGCAGACCCCAAGAGTTCCATGTTGCCTCTGTTCAGGAGAAAGGATGCTTACTTGAGCTACAATGCCGCCCAGAGCTCCCGCTGGGAGAGATAGTTCTGTACTGCCCCCACTGCAGGCCTAGCCACAAAATAGCAGTCTGGCATTAAGTAATGACAATTGCACAATCAGGCTCTAGATAAACTACGACCCCTCCCTCTCTATTTTAATCGATATCTTTTGAGATAACATCATGACGTCACTAATTTAGCTGGGTAGCGGGGAAATAGCATATCTGTTGTATAAATAAGGAGAGAGATATTAGGCTACAGCCAACAAGTGAACAAGCCAAAAAGCTCTTCCACTTCAGTTAGGGAGCAATGCGTGTCTGGATTATCCCTGTCAGCACCTTGACAGATTCATTACTGCTTATCAAGGGTGAGTTATGAAAACAGCCAGGACTTTAAAAGGATGAGGAGAAAAATCCCCCAGAACTCAGTTTGCTGTTGATGCCCAGCCAGTCAATTTATTTGATAGGAGCCCATGTTATGGTTGTTAATAGGGATGAACTCTGCTATTTAACACAGCTGCAACTCTAATAGACATGAACTTCAACTCTTCATGAAAGATGCTTGTGTAGATAATGAATTGCTCAATTTCTAGAGAGAGGGTTAATAGTATGGTTGGGAATCTACAGCCGGTCATGTCAGCTGAGAAGGCTAAAAAAACCTAATTTGTCAGTCAAATGCCAAAAAAGCTCCTCTAAAATTTCTAACGATGCACTTGAAAATAATGAACCATGTCTTCCGTATTAAAGCAGCAGGCAGGTTGCAAAATCATTCCCTTCTATCCCAAGAATGCTCCAGACATAAATATAGCAGAAACATATCACTTTCAAATGAATATTTTAAAGGAGAAATCAACATTAAAATACATATGGTATGATGGCTGATTAGAAAGGAGAAAATGAGTTCTTAAGAAAAATCACAGTTGAGAGTATTTAGCAATCAGTGTTTTTAGTTTATGATTTTGCTCCATTTCCACATAATCATTCACTTCAGTCCCTTCATACTGAGTGAAAGATCACATTTGGACTCCTTCTCCACTACTAAGAGTACAAGTTTGTGCTATATATCATGAGAAAGGCCATTTTCCCTAGATTTGCAATAAGATCTGGGAGTTTAGCTATAATATCAGTGTAACATGTTACTAAAGATCTCCATAGAGATAACATACAACCAAAGAAATGCATGTTTATTTAGAGATAGAATTGTTCAACTTTTATTCATTTACAAGGATGAAAGTATTTAATGAACCAAATGAATCTACACAATTTAAATGACTTACACTGAATAAATCAATACCTTGGATCGATAACTCCCTCAGTGCATGTATTCAGGTAGCTTCATCAGAAATTGAAGCATAGTTCATTTTCCCCCTCTTGAGGTTTAATGTACAAAGTGCCTAAGTCCATCTTACATCATGTTTCTTTGTTAGAAGACATTTGTATCTTTATAAATACATCTTCATAGGACTTCAAACAATCCCTTCCCACATTAACAATATAAAAGATAAGGCACTTATATGCTGAAGTACTTCTAAACACCTAACGAAATAAATTTTATACCCATAAAAATGCTCTTATTTAGACTTTGGATTTTGATTATTAAGGGATTTTTTTAATGTTCCCTTCTTATGCCCAGTGACATCAGATCATATGTGTAAAGAGCACAGATAAGTAAGTTCTCAATGTGAGATAGGCTGATAATGTACAGATGTTTTAAAAATTGTATGTGAAATTCAAAGTCTGGATTTTTTTATAAATATTATTTATTGCAAAACGTCCTGGGACTTACATGGAGGTGTAATGTTCTGCTAGCAATTGCTTTAACAGCTATCCAGAAAAAAAACACGAGGAATCACTTTATCTCCGGTTTGTATTTTATTAACTCTGTACAGTTATGTCATTTCTATCCATCATGTGTGTGTAAAGCTAATTTCACAGACTGGAACAATTACTTCATACAGCAGATACCTTTTGTCTGAAGCAAAAAGAAAAAAACAACCTTGAAACATTCATTTTTACTGAATACATGATTTTTCCACTCCAAATTTAAAAGGAGTAGTTTTGTAAAAGAAGCTGATTGTCTGTAATCTGCTGAGTTTTTTTTATTTGGCAGCAAAAGCTTAGATGAATTACAGAAATGCAGTTTCTTTGTTTTCACAGATCACACTATCTCACACTGCAAGCCAGCCTAAACCCAGCAGGGCAAAGAGAAGTGTGTTTTTCCCCATAGGTTCTTTTGTGAGCTAGAAACAAACAGGACATGAAAAGAAGAACGTGCAACATGTACTGTATCCTGATATCAAAACAAGAATACTGCAGAAAGTGCTTAGAAGATATTCTGTGTGCACTGGCTCTGTAATCTCCAGTTAAAGTTCTCTGAGGAAAAGGAAAACAGCAAACATCTTATTCTATCTATGTATGCGTTTTAAGAATATTTTTCCATCTTTGCAGCCGGAGAAGGTAAATACATCTGGGAGGTATAAGGATGCTGTTTTATGACAAGTGTATTAATGCCCACTTTGCTCTTCCTCATCATGTGGCTACACAGCTACTCCATTAATTATTTCACTAGTACTGTGACAAAAAAAAGTTAGTGTATTTCTGATGCTGAGTAATTACATGAAAGCAGAAATAATTTATTAACCAATGTGTGCATGCGCATCCTGGTGAGGAAGTCTGGGTTAAGTACAACATATTGCTCAAGAAGAGTTGTTCCATTAGCTGAATGCAGTTTGTAAACTGAATGCTCATAGTCTGATAGTAGTAGCAACTACTCCACATAATTCATTAGTTGCATCTCACAGTAAGAATCATTAATTAGCTACATTGTAATTGCTCTGAAGAAAGTAATTTTAGTCTCTTGTAACTTGTAAGCATCTTCAGTACATTATCTCAAAGTCCCATGTTATTACTCTTTTCTGGTGGAATTCAAGTAAAATATTGTATGCTATTTTGCCCCAAATCAACAAACAGCTTACCACAGTTAACAAATGGAGTGAAACCATCACTTCCACATTCTTAGTATCACAATTATTTTAGTTATGAAATGTTACGAGATCGAATAATAGCACAACTGAGATCAAAGTCTTGTGTTGAGCATTGAACAAATATGTAGTAGGAGAGAGTCTGTCTCAAAGGGCTTACAATCTAGACACACTAGACAGACAAAAGGTGGGAGAAAGCAAATTTTATTATCACTGAGGTACAGACAAAGTAAGGACCTGATTCATTAAAACACATAAGCACGTGCTTAAGTTCCCAGGGAGTAATTAAAGTTAAGTACATGCTGAAGTGCTTTGCTGAACTGGGACCTAAGTAACCTATCCAGGGTTGTACAGTCCTGGCAGAACCAATAATTCAACTGAGATTTCCTAAATCCCAGTTCAGTGCCTTACCACAAGACTATCCATTCTCCTGTTAATAGTGAAAAAATGAGAAGTTCTTACTGGCTGCTTTCCTCACGAACTGGCATAAGGAGAAGCAAACCATTGATACTGCACGGGTGGAGTCTAAGGCAAAGAAACAAATTAGTGGTCAGAAAATTCTTTCCTTTCATCAAAGGCTTGTGTTTTACTCGTGGATCTTAATACATTTGCCTGCCCAGATTCAACTTTTTCTTTTCTTTTCCTTTGTTACTCTTTTTTATACTGTGTTCTGGGCAGAGGTCAAATTGGGAGGGAAAGAAAGGTAATGGCTTTCTTCCAAGCTCCACCTATAAAATAAGTCCTATCCACAAAACATTGCTTGCACTAGATTGCGCAAGTCGTTGAAATATCACATGTGCTCCCTGGGCTTGGCTGCCACTCAGTGAGATTTGCATGGCTCACTGGGCTTCTTGAGTTTGGCTCACCCTGGACAGGGCTCAAATATTCTGTTTGGATCCTTTTCATTGGGGGTGGAAAAAAGCAGCAGTACTCTCTGCAGCCTACAGGCTAGTGGTGCAAAAGTGAACTATCACTCACAGTGGATCATGCAGTTCTTCAGGATGTGATCTTTCCTCTCCTTTTTTTACAAGTTCTGAGCAGTGAAATGGTTAAAAGAGTTAATGTTTAAAGAATTATCATTGGGCATCTGAAATGAATGGAGCAACTTATACCTCTCAGACCTGTTGTTTTAGGTTCTGCAAACACAGGCGGAGGTCACACCATTGGTCAGCTTCAAAAACATGCATGTAATATATCTCAGTAACCATAACAGCTAAATGGATACTTTAGTTACAGCTTCAACTTCGGAGAACAAGAATACAGCATGAAAGAGGAGCTGGTGTACTGGCCTAGTCTGAACCCCGATATTGAAGTGATATGGACCTACATACTTGTTTCTTCTCAAACAGGAATCTCCTTTTTTTTGTAGTCCTTTTGATACTAGTATCCAGTAGTGTCCCCCTTCCTTGGAAACCCTTATGTACTTTTCTGAGCTCAGCATTCAGTGTGGCAGTGGTGGTGAATATATTTGCCGTTCTGAGGGTTTATTATCACACATGTATGTGAAGTGTCTCTCGTTACATACTGAAACTTTTGTCTCTCTCTAGCGATCAGCGTTGCTGCTCCTGTGTTTGGTTTATGTCCTGTTGCTAAGGCGTATTTCCCTAGCTCGGAGCTGGCTAAGCTTTGCTGCTTTCAGGCATGTGTTGCTTTGCTTTTTATTTATGCATTAGTTAAGCAGGAAATTCCCTATTAAGATGTTATCTTCTGTTCAGCAGAGTCCTGGCGAGTAGAATGAGAGAAGAAATAGCACATATAGTCGTTTCTCCTCACATGCATCACCTCCACCATAAGGATTTAAAATACATAGGTTTCGTTGTTACACAAAACACCAGCCTTATACGTATCAGAACATGTGGCTCTCCTTCTTTCACCTTCCGCTTGCTAGGAAACGTCTCCCCTCCCCCAGCTAGAGTGATCCACATGTTCACACACACCCCCAGACTGAACTACTGTCACGTGTGTGTATGTGGGGTTAAAGGTGGATACTATGCTGTCGCTCAGCCCTGGCAGAGCTCCACCGGCAGGACACTCACCAGCCAGCCGAGTCTGGGCCTGTGTATTCTTAAGCTTCCCTTTTACAGACTAGGCTGCAGCGCTGTTTCTTTCCTTGGCCTCTCTAGCACAGTTTCTGGGCACAGGCTCTGTCTGTTACCTAGCAGCTCTAGGCATCATGACTAGCTCTGTTCTCCCGCATTCCTTAGAAGCTTATTAAAGACACCCTTTCCCAGAGTTCCACCTTGTGGGCACTCTGGGTATAGTTTAATTCTTTTGGGGCACATGATTGTGTCTTTCAGTTTCACCTGTTAAGCTTTGCAAGGGTTTCTAGCTATACTGTAATTACATATATAATTAGAATAGCACAGAAGATACATAGATCCAAACAAAACAAACACACCCATGCACATTTCCCTGCCTCACTTTCCTCACCATTCTGGAGCATTCTCTGGGTTTAGGACAGAGTGCTTTGGGTTGCCCAGGATCCTCCTCCTGCACACCATGGCTTTTTCTCTGAATTATGGAGTTTCTCTCCACTACAGGTCAGTTTCCTTTTACCTTGTTTGCCCTGCAGTTAACAGGATCCTTCCTGCTATGAAAGCCTGCCCTTCTTTTCCCCTCTCCTCCCCAAAGCTTCTTCTATATCTTGATGAGTCCCTTGACCACTAACACCTCATTCCTTTGTTCTCCTTCTAGGGAAATTGCACTGCTCCAAACCCCTATCCCTTCAGACAAATTTGGTCGAACTCGTTTCCCTAGTCTTCTGCCACCCCAATGTCCCAAGATGCTTCTACCTGAATGGGATCCATACAGGTTGAATGACCCTGCAATGTTCTTGGTCTGGAAGGGACATGCTACAGCTTTGAGGGCAGATGGCTGACTCCACATTCACTGAGGTATTCCATGATACAGCAATTACATAAAATCAACAAGAATTCACAAGTTGTTCAGAGACAGCTATTCCAAATCATGACACATGCAGAGTGTGCCAGAATGTGCAAAATGCAACAGCCAACCTCCTCACTGGCTGAGCCAATGTGTATGTATCATCCCTGTGGTCTAGCCACTCCACCGTTTCCCAAGTCCACTTCCATTGCCAGTGAGATTTTGGCCCTGAAAGCCACTGATGGGTCCAACTGCATCAGTGACTACATCTCCATTCATGGCCAACCTAGAAAGCTGCATTTCTCTGGAACAATGCAGTTAGTGAAGCCCAGGATGAAGTGTGTCAAAGCAGGAAGGAAACAGTTCTTGGCTGAGGGGATTCAGTTATGCAACGAGCTTCCACAGCAGATTACACTAGCAAAGGTCTGACTATCTAAAGGTCATGTTGTAATACCCTCCTTTTTGAGAAAGCTTTCCTGCATAATCACAAATAAGTCTGAAATTTATAGATAAATACACCCTAACCAGAACTTCCTAAAACCAGCCAAGTGAGAAGAGCAGGAGATTCCATGAAGTCCCTTAGGGACCTCACTGACAGACACTATAGAAGAAAACCATAAGAAATGTGTATCATTCTTTGCAATTACCAGCTATTAATGATAAAAGGAACCTAGGAAATTGACAATTAATTCACAAGTTCAGGAAGATTATTCTGGGGTCTAAGTAGCTCCATGAATGAGCAGAAAGTCTGTCTCTTCAGTTACCATCCTCCCCCACACCCCCCATTGCTGTCACCCAAGCAACATAGAGGAGGAAGCTGTCCGATTCAAATGCAAAGGGGACAAGAGTTGGACCTAGGACATTGGCTTAATGTCACTTAGGAACTCTGGCAGAGGCAAGGATAGATTCCAATTCTCCAGGGCAGTATTTAACTGCCTTAACCACGATACCATCATTTCGTTTCCTCCCTGCCTCATTCACTATACTTCTTCCAACTTCTACAATGAATGAAGCAGGACTTCTACAGACAATGGGACAAATTAGACCTTTTCCACTTGGTCTATCCAGAATACTTTCTTCAGTTCTCTGGAATCCAAAAACCTCAGTTCATCTCCAGCTTGTCACTCAGGTTACTTTATTAGTCATGTTACTGCTCTTTGCCAATGCTGGCCAGGCCCAGATGAAGGGGGTTTAGGTCCACGGTGATACCACAATTAAGACTCATGTCACATATCACACAGTTTATATACATCTTTCCTAGCCACTAACATCTATACTTCTTGCATGTAAAGACTAATTGCTTTGCAGATTGCATAAGACAAGCTTATCAATTCATGGTGTAACTGCCTACTTTGTTTACTATAAACATACCCAAAGTAGTTAGTTTAGGCCTCCTTATTTACTTTAAACATATTCACAATAGTTACTTGAGTCAGCAATTATTTGCTGGGACTTGTCTTGTCTCAGCTTGGACCTGCTAATGTCAATTCAGACAGCCCTTCAGTCTCCTTCACTTCACAACCCTGAATCATCCTCAAAACATCTCCATCCTGTGTACTATATGAAGCAGAGGTCCTGTGATAAAAATAGTTTAGAGTCAAATAATGAAATACTATATCATAATGCATATGCACAGGAGGTCCGAATTAAGGTTGCACAGGTAATGTTAATTCTGTCATTTCCTAACTTTTGGGCACTTGACTTTGCAACCTTAATCATATTCTCTTAACAATAATCGTGTGTGTGTGTGTGTGTGTGTGTGTGTGTGTAGATGTTTGATATTGTGGCAAAAGTGATTAAGGAATGATAGAGAGACAAGGTGGATGAAGTAATATCTTTTATTGGACCAACTTCTGTTGGTGAGAGAGACAGCTCTTCTTTCAGCCTGGGAAACTAAGGCCCTGTCTACACTGGCAAGTTTCTGCACTGTAACTCCTGAGGTGTACACACTGCCAAGCCACTTACTGCGCAGAAACTGCACAGTTGTAGTGCTTTAAAAAACCACCCCAATGAGAGTTGTACAGCTTTCTGCTCCAGGGCTACACCTCTGGGAGGTGGCCTCCAATGCCTGTTCTCGCCTCTCTGGTCATCGGTTTGAACTCTACTGCTTGTCTCCCACTGCATGCCTAATCTGAACAGTGGAACAGGCTGCCGATTGACTCCCTCACTTCACGGGAATCTCCCTTAGATCTCCATGATACTCATGGATATACTGGGCAATTCGCTGCCGCAGGTTCTTCGGCAGAACTGCTTTGTTCCTTGAGCCATTAACGGTAACTTTCCCGCGCCACTGTGCCGTCACGGGAGCAGGGGCCGGACCATTGCTGCACACAGGGAAGCAGCATAAGGGCCAAGCCAGACAGAAGCCGCAGTCTTGGAGAAGACAGTCCCTTGATTCCCTGCTCATCCTCAGCAGCGAGATACTTCCATAATGATCACATCCTGTGGAAAGTGTGGGGACAGGAATGATTTTCAGGCCCCCCCACACAGTGCTGGCTCTCCCCAAAAGCCACATGCCCAGTGTACAGCAGGGTCCAGGAAGAGTGATTTAACCTGCCCCTGCGGCTACTCACCATTTTGGGAGTCTTGTGGCTCGTGTGTGCTTGCCTGGGGTCAGCCAGTTAGTGACAGGTGAGAGAGTACTGGCTGTGTTTTAAATCACTAAAGCAGTGTTCTCTGTGTTGCAAATAATACTACTTCTGTAAAATGTTGCATTTACACTTCACAGAGTTGACTTTGGGAGCCCAGCTTCCCTCTTTGTTATCAGCAGCTGAACGTCTGTGCAAAATTAGAAAGCGACCAAGAAGAACTAAGGAGGACTTTCTGATTGATGTTATGATGCACTCCGCCGCCGAGAAACAGGAATTGAAGGAGTGGCAGGACAGCGAGAAGAGGGACTGAAAGGAGAACACAGCATGCCAGAATGAAGCAATGGAGTGGCTCTTAAAGTTTATGAAACGCCAAGCAGACACGCTCCAGGCGATACTAGCTCTTCAAACCGAGCAGTTCCGCAACTGCCCTTCCCTGCAGCCGCTGTCGCAAAAATCTTTCCCATGCTTTCCCCAGACATCGTCAACACATGCTCATCAACTGCTAGGCTCCAGTCTATACCCACGGCATTCCACTCCTCCCCCAAAGTTCAGCACTGCCAACTCCCACTACCCACTACACTTAACACCCATCCCTCTGCAGTTTGGCCCTGCTGAAGCGCAGTAGCTGCTGCATTGTACTCCAAAGGAGAAAGCTGGATATGATCCCTGGACATACACAAATCTTTAGCCATCTCGTGACCCCTCCTCCTCCTGGGACCTTCCCTTCCCCCATCCCTCTCACTGCTGATGGGGTTTTTTCGTTTTGACTCTCTCCTCTGGTTGTTGTCTTTTAATAAAATAATTGTGTTGGTTTGAAAGCAATCTTTATTCTATTAATTGAAAGCAAAAAGAGCCCTGCAAAGCAATATACAATTATGTTAAACTCACGTACTGCATCGTCTGCACCAATCTCCTGGCATTACAGGCACTGCACTCCCGAGCATATCAACAAATATTACAGGTTTCAGAGTAGCAGCCGTGTTAGTCTGTATTCGCAAAAAGAAAAGGAGTACTTGTGGCACCTTATAGACTAACAGTGGCTTTCAGCTTCACATTGCCACCTCAAGGCATCCTTGATCCTTATGGCTCCGCGGTGAGCCCCTCTAATAATCCTGGTCTCTGGCTGTTCAAACTCAGCCTCCAGCCACTGAGCCTCAGCATTCCAGCCCTGAGTGAAGCTTTCACTCTTCCCTTCATAAATATTATGGAGCGTATAGCATGTAGCTATAGGCATAGGAATATTGTCATCGGCCAGGTCCAGCTTCCCACAGAGGCAGCACCAGTGGACTTTTAAATGGCCAAAAGCACACTCAGTCATTCAGCACTTGCGCAGCCTTTTGTTGAACCACTCCTTGCTGCTGTCAAGTTGCCCTGTGTATGACTTCATAATCCATGGCATTAAGAGGTAGGCGGGATCTCCCAGGATCACAATGGGTATTTCGACTTCCCCTACAGTGATCTTCTGGTCCGGGATGAAAGTCCCTACTTGCAGTTTTCTGAACAGGCCAGCGTTCAGAAAGATGCGTGCGTCATGCAGCTTTCTGGACCAGCCTGTGTTAATTTCTGTGAAACACCCACAGTGATCCACAAGCACCTGGAGAATCATAGAGAAATACCCCTTGTGATTAATGTACTCAATAGCTAGGTGGTCTGGTGCCAGAATTGGAATATGCGTGCTATCTATGGCCCCTCGGGAAGCCCATTTGTGCAAAGCCATCTACAAGGTCATGCACATTGCCCAGAGTCATCTTTTGGAGCAGGATGCAATTAATGGCCTTGCAGACTTCCATCAACACAAGTCCAGTGATAGACTTTCCCACTCCAAACTGATTAGCGCCTGATCGGTAGCAGTCTGGAGTAGCCAACTGTGCAATTGCCCCATGCTTCTCCAACAGCAGGACAGCTCTCATTCTCGTGTCCATGCGCTGCAGGGGTGAGCTCATCACACAGTCCCATGAATGTGGCTTTCCTCATCCGAAAGTTCTGCAGCCACTGCTTGTCATCCCAGACGTGCATCACAATGTGATCCCACCACTCAGTGCTTTTTTCCTGAGCCCAAAACCGGCTTTCCACCGTGAATGCCACAAGCAATCTCATGTCGTAGCTACTATGTGTGGCGAGATCAGTGTAGCACTCCTCTTGCCTTTGTAGTTTAAGGAATAACTCCACTGCCACTCGTGTCGTGTTAGTGAGAGTGAGCAGCATATTGGTCAAGAGTTTGGGATCCATTCCTGAGGTCCGAAGAGGCAAGGTGCACAGTACACAAACTTTGAAAGATGGCGCCAAATGCAGATGGAAGCACAGGGATTGCTGGGATGTGAAGCAATGCATCATGGGGCATTGGGACAGGACCCCGGATGCTCGCAATCCGCTGCACCTTCCCACAACCCTTAGCGGCAGAAGAGGAAGAGATGCTCTGTGGGATAGTTGCCCAGAGTGCACTGCTCCGAATACCACTGCAATTGCCGCAAGTGTGAACATGCTATTGTGCAGGCAGCTGACAGTGTGAACACACAAAAGCAGTTTCCCTTCAGCGATCTCTGAGCGGTGCTGTAACTGCTGCGCTGTAACTCTGCCAGCGTAGACATGCCCTAACTCAGAGTGTCACAACTAAATACAAGGTGGAACAGATTGTTTAGCATAAATAAAAAGAAAAGGAGAACTTGTGGCACCTTAGAGACTAACAAATTTATTAGAGCATAAGCTTTCGTGAGCTATAGCTCACTTCATGCATCCAATGAAGTGAGCTGTGGCTCACAAAAGCTTATACTCTAATAAATTTGTTAGTCTCTAAGGTGCCACAAGTTCTCCTTTTCTTTTTACGGATACAGACTAACACGGCTGCTACTCTGAAACCTAGCATAAGTAGTTAACACATGTCAAGGGACCATTCAAGGTGAAGAGGCCCATTAACACCCCACCAATCATAGAGAGGAAAGGGGAGGGGAAGCAGCTGTGTGCAGTTGTTAGTGGGATATAGATTGTTGTAATAAGCAATAAATCCAGTGTCTCTGTTCAGTCCATGATTTTTAGTCTTGCAAAGTTACAAATTAAGCTCCCAGGCTCGTCTTTGAATGTGTTGTGCAGATTTCCTTTGAGGATGAGGGGGGCTGATAGGTCAGATATAGAGTGATTGCTTTGTGAAAAGTGTTCACCCACAGGTGCACATGCCAACTCTCAAACTGATTGTGAGAGACACAATTTCTGAATAAAATTAAGAATCATAGAATCATAGAATCATAGAATATCAGGGTTGGAAGGGACCCCAGAAGGTCATCTAGTCCAACCCCCTGCTCAAAGCAGGACCAAGTCCCAGTTAAATCATCCTAGCCAGGGCTTTGTCAAGCCTGACCTTAAAAACCTCTAAGGAAGGAGATTCTACCACCTCCCTAGGTAACGCATTCCAGTGTTTCACCACCCTCTTAGTGAAAAAGTTTTTCCTAATATCCAATCTAAACCTCCCCCATTGCAACTTGAGACCATTACTCCTCGTTCTGTCATCTGCTACCATTGAGAACAGTCTAGAGCCATCCTCTTTGAAACCCCCTTTCAGGTAGTTGAAAGCAGCTATCAAATCCCCCCTCATTCTTCTCTTCTCCAGACTAAACAATCCCAGCTCCCTCAGCCTCTCCTCATAAGTCATGTGCTCTAGACCCCTAATCATTTTTGTTGCCCTTCGCTGTACTCTTTCCAATTTATCCACATCCTTCTTGTAGTGTGGGGCCCAAAACTGGACACAGTACTCCAGATGAGGCCTCACCAGTGTCGAATAGAGGGGAACGATCACGTCCCTCGATCTGCTCGCTATGCCCCTACTTATACATCCCAAAATGCCATTGGCCTTCTTGGCAACAAGGGCACACTGCTGACTCATATCCAGCTTCTCGTCCACTGTCACCCCTAGGTCCTTTTCCGCAGAACTGCTGCCGAGCCATTCGGTCCCTAGTCTGTAGCGGTGCATTGGATTCTTCCATCCTAAGTGCAGGACCCTGCACTTATCCTTATTGAACCTCATTAGATTTCTTTTGGCCCAATCTTCCAATTTGTCTAGGTCCTTCTGTATCCTATCCCTCCCCTCCAGCGTATCTACCACTCCTCCCAGTTTAGTATCATCCGCAAATTTGCTGAGAGTGCAATCCACACCATCCTCCAGATCATTTATGAAGATATTGAACAAAACGGGCCCCAGGACCGACCCCTGGGGCACTCCACTTGACACCGGCTGCCAACTAGACATGGAGCCATTGATCACTACCCGTTGAGCCCGACAATCTAGCCAGCTTTCTACCCACCTTATAGTGCATTCATCCAGCCCATACTTCCTTAACTTGCTGACAAGAATGCTGTGGGAGACCGTGTCAAAAGCTTTGCTAAAGTCAAGAAACAATACATCCACTGCTTTCCCTTCATCCACAGAACCAGTAATCTCATCATAAAAGGCGATTAGATTAGTCAGGCATGACCTTCCCTTGGTGAATCCATGCTGACTGTTCCTGATCACTTTCCTCTCCTCTAAGTGCTTCAGGATTGATTCTTTGAGGACCTGCTCCATGATTTTTCCAGGGACTGAGGTGAGGCTGACCGGCCTGTAGTTCCCAGGATCCTCCTTCTTCCCTTTTTTAAAGATGGGCACTACATTAGCCTTTTTCCAGTCATCCGGGACTTCCCCCGTTCGCCACGAGTTTTCAAAGATAATGGCCAAGGGCTCTGCAATCACAGCCGCCAATTCCCTCAGCACTCTCGGATGCAATTCGTCTGGCCCCATGGACTTGTGCACGTCCAGCTTTTCTAAATAGTCCCTAACCACCTCTATCTCTACAGAGGGCTGGCCATCTCTTCCCCATTTTGTGATGCCCAGCACAGCAGTCTGGGAGCTGACCTTGTTAGTGAAAACAGAGGCAAAAAAAGCATTGAGTACATTAGCTTTTTCCACATCCTCTGTCACTAGCTTGCCTCCCTCATTCAGTAAGGGGCCCACACTTTCCTTGGCTTTCTTCTTGTTGCCAACATACCTGAAGAAACCCTTCTTGTTACTCTTGACATCTCTTGCTAGCTGCAGCTCCAGGTGCGATTTGGCCCTCCTGATATCTTTCCTACATGCCCGAGCAATATTTTTATACTCTTCCCTGGTCATATGTCCAACCTTCCACTTCTTGTAAGCTTCTTTTTTATGTTTAAGATCCGCTAGGATTTCACCATTAAGCCAAGCTGGTCGCCTGCCATATTTACTATTCTTTCGACTCATCGGGATGGTTTGTCCCTGTAACCTCAACAGGGATTCCTTGAAATACAGCCAGCTCTCCTGGACTCCCTTCCCTTTCATGTTAGTCTCCCAGGGGATCCTGGCCATCTGTTCCCTGAGGGAGTCAAAGTCTGCTTTCCTGAAGTCCAGGGTCCGTATCCTGCTGCTTACCTTTCTTCCCTGCGTCAGGATCCTGAACTCAACCAACTCATGGTCACTGCCTCCCAGATTCCCATCCACTTTTGCTTCCCCCACTAATTCTACCCGGTTTGTGAGCAGCAGGTCAAGAAAAGCGCTCCCCCTAGTTGGCTCCCCTAGCACTTGCACCAGGAAATTGTCCCCTACGCTTTCCAAAAACTTCCTGGATTGTCTATGCACCGCTGTATTGCTCTCCCAGCAGATATCAGGAAAATTAAAGTCACCCATGAGAATCAGGGCATGCGATCTAGTAGCTTCCGTGAGTTGCCGGAAGAAAGCCTCATCCACCTCATCCCCCTGGTCCGGTGGTCTATAGCAGACTCCCACCATGACATCACTCTTGTTGCACACACTTCTAAACTTAATCCAGAGACACTCAGGTTTTTCCACAGTTTCGTACCGGAGCTCTGAGCAGTCATACTGCTCCCTTACATACAGTGCTACTCCCCCACCTTTTCTGCCCTGCCTGTCCTTCCTGAACAGTTTATAACCATCCATGACTGTACTCCAGTCATGTGAGTTATCCCACCAAGTCTCTGTTATTCCAATCACGTCATAATTCCTTGACATCACCAGGACCTCCAGTTCTCCCTGCTTGTTTCCAAGGCTTTGTGCATTTGTATATAAGCACTTGAGATAACCTGTTGATCGCCCCTCATTCCCAGTATGAGGCAGGAGCCCTCCCCTCACAGACATTCCTGCCTGTGCTTCCTCCCGGTATCCCGCTTTCCCACTTACCTCAGGGCTTTGGTCTCCTTCCCCCGGTGAACCTAGTTTAAAGCCCTCCTCACTAGGTTAGCCAGCCTGCTGGCAAAGATGTTCTTCCCTCTCTCACTCAGCCTCACTCAGGATTTCGTGATAGAACTCTCAAATGTCAGGATATTTTTTTTCAGCTGCGTCTGAAAAAAAAAATCCTGAGATTTCAGAGTTCTAAAAGTGAGACTTAATTTTAGTTAGCAGTCCAGTCAGCCACCCCGGACATGGCGATGCCAGTCTCCTGCAATCAAGTGGAGGGGCCAGGCTCCTGCTATCAAGCCCCGGGCATGGGGTAGAGGGGCCAGGCTCCTGCTGTTCAGCCCCGGGCAGGCCAGCGGGGGGCAGAGGCACCTGAGCAGAGATAGGGGGTCAGAAGTCCCACTTTTTACCATCTGTAAGAGCATGTGATGGGGAAGGCAGAGAGGAGAGAGCAAGGAACAGAGTCTTGTGTGGGAAAGAAGGTGCGGGAGCGGGGTCTTTGGGCAAGAGGTGGCAAGAGGCAGGGCCTCAGGGGAAGGGGTGGTATGAGGGTGGGGCCTCGGGGGAAAGGGCTGGTATGGATGGGCAGGGCCATGGTTTGGACACCAGTGGTTCCCCACTTTTAGGGAACTTCTGCCACAGCTGACGGGTGTTCCACTGTCAAGTCCAGGGTGCAGTGGGGCCAGGCTCTCCCTGTCAAGCCCTGCACAGGGCAGTGGGGATCCTGCTGTCGGTCCACCACGTGGTTGGGTTCCCATTATCAGCCTGAGAAGTGGGAGAGGGGACCCCACTGCAGCCCTTCCAGGCCTGGGGAGGGTGAAGAACCCTAAGGAGCACGTGAGGCTGGGAGGGCTGAACTATGGCCTGGGGGGTTGCAGGGGGACTGAAGTGAGTAGGGTAAGGGCTGATGGAGTGGGTGCTGTATCAATGGTGGGTTCTGAGCAGATGGGGTGGGTGCTGGGAGAGTGAACTGAGGGAAGTAGGAGTCGATGGGGTGGAGGGGCTGAATTGAGAGGGGACAGAATTGATGGGAGGCTGTGAGACAGGATTAGTTGCTGGCAGGGTTAGGAGTGAGGGCTCCTGCAGCAGGGGACAAAATCACCTTGTCCAGTTCATGTGGGAGGGTGAGTAACACTAATTTTCACATGAACTCAACCTGGGGCTTGGCAGGGGGAGTTTAAAAACCAAGAGACTGACCAAACAATATAATCTTTTTTTTTTTAAAAAAAATCTCATGATTGTGGAATCTTGTGATTTTTGATCTCTTGAAGTTGGCAGTACTGCACTGGTGATGCGGCATTTTTGTCTTTTATCATTTTTCTGTGTGAGTTTAATCAAGCATAGTGCATATAAGGAATGATATTAATACAGTTATTGCTATAAGTTATATTTGGAATGGGAAGGAGACTCCCTGCAAAAATATCCAATTAAAACTACTCCAGGGAACCAGCCCAAATTACTAGTATTTGCGGGAAATATATGAGCAATTTAGAAAATTGTTCCGGGATAAGATGTTCAGAGCACATTTTTCCCATAGTTAGAATTTCCTTTGAAACACTAGATGTTAAAATGAGAGTATCCTTTTGAGATTCTGATGTAATCAGCCCTAGGGCCATCAGTGATGTTTAAACCCAAAACATCAGTACTAAATGCTTTGGCATCTACTGATTGAACTCAAGGACTAAATCCATTAGTTGGAAGCATTAACAAACGTATAACCTCTTACAGAGACACTCAAGTGATACAAAACTCTAATCAGCTAATGTGGGTTGCCCACATAATCCTTCCACTGGGCTACCAGTGCACCCTGTCTTCACCATTACACATTTTAAATGTAAGGTCTTCAGGCCATGGACAGCCTCCATATTGTGCTTTTTTTTTTCCCCCTACACTTGCTCTTTCGGCATTGGTTGCTAGATGTTATTCACCACACACCCTTCAGTTGCTCGACATAATTCTCCTTGGCCATTGTGCTTCTTATCCTTCTTCACTTAATCCTCCCCTTTATACCTCCCTCATCTCTGCTGCCAACTATGCCTTTCTCTCCATTACTTCAAACATGAGGGCCCACCAAAAAAAAACTTTAATACTATGCTTTTATATAATAAGACAATTGATATGGAAACATGGAAATAATATAAGGTATACCTGTCATCACTTGTATTACTTTGTATATTGTATCCCTTCCCCCACCCTTCATCTTTGCCTTTTTAGCTCATAAACCATTTGGAGCAGGGACTATGCCTCTTAATGTGCTTATACAGTGCTTAATACAATGGGGCCCTCATCCCAGAAGTGATACCACAACAGAATAAATAATAATAAAGCTAAGTCTAAAAAAACCAAAATCGCTATTGATTACATCTTGACAAAATTGGAGAAAATGTCCCCTGAGTTACAAAGAGAAATGTTGCTGAGACAATGAGGTCATCTATCAGACTTGTAAGAAAACAAGAAATATTGTAAGAAAACTACGCTTGCCAGGACCTATATAACAGATCTCATTGACTAAATGGTAAAAACAGCCATTTAAAAGACACCAGACCAATGTATTTCAGAGCAGCCCTGGTCTAACCTCTCTTTGATTACAAACACATTGGACACCATCCCACAAAAATTTTGCAAGCAAGGCTGGTTCATAAGCTAACGCTGCCTTGGGCAGCTCTGACTTACTCTATGTTCATTTTTAGGGGAGTCTAAAGTTTATATGATTCACTATTCAATTTTTAAAAGTACTTACCATAGCAATCTAACACCATGCATTGTGTGTTAATGGCTTCATCAGGGAATACACCACTGCGACAAAGTTGGCTCAAGAGATAGGAAAACACACTTTTTAAAAGTTGAACATCTTGTGGTTTTCATAAACCAGCATTTTTCCATTGTTGCATATTTCAGTATTTTTGACTGGTGAGTCGAGTTTGATTAAAAGATATCTTTACTTCTGAAAAAAATATTACACAGCATAGATCAGTTCAACAAGTTTGCTTTTTGCAACATTCTAGCTCTCTGCAATTCCTTTATTGTCATTTTATAAATGTTATTACATAGCCTTATTGTATTGAGACTTTGCATGTATTCTTAGTGACTCTACCACTGCAAGGTCTAACTCTTTAGATGGAAGGGGGTACAAGACCTGTGATACCAAATATATCTGAAAGTATATCATAGCACACTTAGTCATCATCTCCTGAAATCCATCAAAATAGTGCAGCAGACATTCACAAGGAAACCACAGACCACACTACATATTCAGGATCATGTGCAGGTCTGACTCCATGGAAAATTGTTTTTGGTGACAAGTAACTGTCCGTTCCTGTCCTAGCTTGAAGAGATCCAGCTGAACTGACCACATCTTCAAATAGCAAAAGCGGAAAGAGGTCTAACTGTAGTTCTGCAGAAGCATATTCCTGCTGTAAGGGAGAATTAGGCATCAGAAAAGACCTAACTGTAGGTTTACAAGGATAATGCCATATGTTATCGAACCAAAAATCACAGCAGATCTGGAACATCTAGTAAAGGCTCTTTCATCTGTCTCATATAACAAATAGAGAAATCCCATTATTTCAGAATTAATAGGTGGCATCATCATAATTCATGGCTATTTCAAAGTAACTGTAAGCAGGGTTTGAATGAACTCTCCCCTGACAGCTTGCTGGGAGCAGGAGAGACTTCAGGAGCAAACTGTATTTACATGCAAACTTACTTTACTTAGATATCCAACAGATAGAGCAGTGTTGATCAAAGTGATCAACTTTGGCTGGAGTTGGTTTACAAATCACATTAGTACTTAATGCAGGGGTAGTGAAATGCTGTTATCAGTGTTGTTGACTTCATTGTATGAATAAAGGGGAGCAGAACTGTGCTTAACCTGTCCCAAATGTGGGGGTCACCCTCAGCTGAAAGGACCTCATTAAGCCAGGGGCTCGAATGTCAGAGCCCTGTGAAAGTAAGAGAGGAGGGGACAGGTATCCCAGCCAGGAGGTGTGGACACTCCCTAAGGGTCCCCAGTCTGGTTTAACCTGTTCCTCCCCACTGTTCAAAGATAGAGCTAAATAGGTTCCACTAGGAGCCTTTGTTATTTTAACTGCTTAAAGGAGAGCTGAAATCTCTTGTGGTGGGACAGTATTTCTGCCCATCCTGCTAAAAGCTGACAATCACCAAGAGACTGACCTGCAGAGGTCAGAGCAGAAGGTAACTGATAGATGGCAGGAGCAGCAAGCAGTCGGCCAGTGGGAGCAACCAGCAGGGTGGCCAGCAGAGAGGAGCAGCGGAACAGCCAATGCTCAGATAGTTCAGCAAGCAAGCTGCCTTCTTTCCCGGCTGGGAGGTGAACTCACACAGATTCAGCTCTAAACCCTGGGTCATCACTGACCAAGGACAGCCACGGAGTGACATATGGTGAGGGAGCAGAGAGGGGCACAGTAAAGGAACTTTTGGTTGTAGAACTCAGGAACATGAGGAAGAAGGCACTGCCCCACGCACTCTGTAGTGGGTGTCCTGCTCACACTTTTACGATTATGAATCCTGCTTGTGGCATTTTACTTAATGTCGGGTGACTTCCCTCCTTTCATTAAAAATGTCTTTTCTACACTCAGACTCTGTTTGTGAGTGGGGAAGTATTGCCTCTCAGAGGCACCCAGGGTTGGTGTGTAATTTTCCCAGGTTACTGGGTGGGGGCTTGAGCCAGTTCTGCTTGTCTTGTTGAAAAGGAACCCCTAGATATTGAACCCGGCCCTGGCTGCTGGCTGCCCCTGGCAGAAGGGTTACATAACTATAAATCCGGTGTTAACGTATATGCAGAATCACCACTTCATTGCACTGAAGATCTCAACAACATCGACCTACTGAAAGCTTATTCACAAATGCAAATGGAGAAAAATCCCAAGAATTACTAAGAATAGTGACACATCATGAGGGTTTGTACTAATAACACTATTTACATTTTGATGATAAAATTGGCACCACCCATGGTCAGAAGAAAATGGTCTAGTAGGTTGATAAGAGTATAGTACTATCTAGATAACATTCTATTGACTTGCCAGAATGAAAGAAAATGCATCTCAAAAACCAAGATGCATCTCTGATGGATTATGGTCAGAGAACTCTCAAGGTAATGTGAATTTTCAAGCACTCCAAAACACCAGATAAAGTCAAGACCATAGTATCAGTTTCCAGGTCCTGAAAATATGAGTCAATTACATACATTTCAGAGGATTACTGAATTATGGGTGCTTCATTTGTCATCTGCCTATTGCACTGAATCCTCTTCAGAATTTAGAAGTGAAAAACTAAACTTAGATAAATGAATGTCAAAGGAGCATAAAATCCACTCCCTTTCTACACCCTCTTGTTGATTGCAATGTAAGTCCCACTTTCCTAGCTGTCCTTTTTTAGAAACAGCACCACCTAGTGACTTGCCTCCTATTAGCACAGATTCTAGTCAAGCTCATTTTGCACTTTTGACAGCCCTGGGGGGAAGGAACCACATCTTGTAAAATCATCATTTATGTTTACTGTATAGTGCTATATACACATTTAGATTATTCTTCATGTGGAAATTATAAATATTTTTAACTCAGTGACTATTTGATAATCTGTCTTGTCCCTTCCCTGATTGTCCCTGACTTCTCAGGGCTAAGCAGCAACAACATCCATAGGAGATGACTGCCCTGCTCCACTCAACTCTTTGGCAGGATTAGGATTTAAAGAACAGGTGGTTCTGAAGCTATATTACTGCCAAACATCTGAGTGAAACAGAACTGATAGCAGTGGCTTTTTGTTGAAGACTTGTTATTGTTGAACTGAAAAAAGGAACAGACATGAGGAGGAAGAAGCAAGAAAAGAAGAGGAGGCAGGAAGAGGACAAAATGTGGAGAGAAGAAAGCATTTTAAGACTTCACACACCTCATGCAGATACTATATTACATTTATCTGAAATTACTAGAGACTGCATAGACATAATTGAAGAATTCCAGGTTTGATGCACTACAGATCATTTAAAAACTTTTCTTACAGAGTTTGGTTTTGTCATGGGAAAAGCACACTGAGATACAAAATGTCAGTACAGCTGCCCAAGCATATCTCTTCATCTACAGTATGGTGAAAAAGACCTAGTCTTCTGTAGCTTATAGCTGTCTTCTCCTTTTGGCTATCAGGTCAGAGGCCCTAGGAGAACTCAGGGAATTGTGTATAACCAGAGCTGCAGCTTCCTTTTGTGGGAAATAAATTCCTATGTCCTCTCAAATCTCTGTCTCCAAATCCTAGGTTACCTATTACATCACTTTCCCAAGAAGATCAGACTAGTAAATCCAATTTATATCACCCATGCTTTTTGTAAACCACTACCTGCATAATTAGGAGATCATTATCTCCTTAAGTGTCCTTTTCATCTTGCATTAATGTTCTTCCAAAATTTTGAGATGGGCTCTTTGTTAGCAGGTTCTAGACCAGCTCCTTTCAGAACAACAACAACAACAACAACAAAGTGGATTTCCCTACCTTCACAAGTCTGTCAGATCCTTGAAAAGAAATCCTACAGGTAAGAGACATTTTGAGATCATGATTGTTCTCAACATCATAACATGTAAATCCAGGTACAGAATGTCACAGAATGTTCCACTCTGCATGATACATTACAATGCTTTTCTCTATAGATGCTCCATGTTAACTGTGTCCCATTTTCCAGCAGTTGCTGCTGTTGTGGCAGTGCAGAAGCAAGACTCCCTTTAACCCCTAAAGCACTTGTAAATATCTCAATCAGAAATGTGTCCTATGGGTACCAAGAAGAGCTGCCCTGTGCAGCCTTTTGAATTTCGTAAACTTCTGCAGCCTGTTGCTCAAATTTAGGGCAATGTTTATTTTTAAATTTGGCTATTTGTATGCGATGTTTCCTATGTAAGAACTTCCTGGAAATACTGGGGAGATTTTAAATATTTAGATCCTAATATTGGAGGAGTTTGCTCAAGTACTTGTTAGAGAAATTGAAACACAACAGTAAAAAAATCTTACTGTATTTTGGAGTCCAGTGCTTGGGGTTGAGAGGCAGTGTGATCCAGTGTTTCAAACTAGGATCTTGGAAGGTCCTGGATTCTTATAATCTGTATTTATCTATTGAAGCAGTTCTCAAACTGTGGGTCATGACCCCATTTTAATGGGATCACCAGGGCTGGCTTAGACTTGCAGGGACTTGGGCCAAAGCCCAAGCCCCACTTCCTGGGGCCCAAGCCCAGGGGACTCAGCCCTGGGTGGTGGGGCTCAGGTTACAGGCCCCCTGGCTGGGGCTGAAGCCTTTGGGCTTCAGCTTTGACCCCTTCCCCGCTTGAGGCAGTGGGGCTCCAGCTTTGGCTTCCCCCCAGCACCTGGGGCAGTGGGACTTGGGCGGGCTCAGGCTTTGGACCCCTCTCTTGGGGTAATGTAGTAATTTTTTTGTCAGAAGGGGGTCGTGGTGCAATGAAGTTTGAGAACCTCGGATCTATTGCATTAACTTAATAATCTATTGCATTAAGATAATCTTTCACAACTCACTTGAACTCAGTCAATGTAGCTATAAACTGAACAAGGTTGAAACTACATTTGGGATATATATACTGGATAAAAGAAAATGAGTACTTGTGGCACCTTTTCCTTTTCTTTTTGCGAATACAGACTAACACGGCTGCTACTCTGAAACTTGTCATATGCTGGATAAATACATCATAATAGTCTCCTTTCTCTCCTTCCAATCTGTAGCTGAGGCCTGGCCTGACATGAGAATTAACGCATGAAGGGAAGCCTCATTTCTTGGCGGATAGAAGTAGGGAAGTAAACATATCATTAGGCTTAAAACAGAATATTTGTTCTAAATGAGGTAAGTAAATAGGTCAATAGGTTAAAAAAAGACAGAATGTTTGAGCCAGCTAAGATAAGAGGGAGAACACCCACGGAACCATTTACTAACAAGAGATGAGATAAGTTAGGAATGTAAAGATGAGGTAAAGAGTTGATTGAGTATGGACAATGTATGCTGCACAAGGACTTGTTCCTGCAAGGTAACAAAGCTAATCCCAAAACACTTGATGTAATGTATAGTAAATGCAAGGTAGTATGCAAATGTATATAAACGATGAGGTTTTCTGTGTAACTTTGGCTTGATCAACTTGGCATAGATTTGCTGTATGCCAAATAAAGGAACCTGAGTGATGAAATCGGGAGTTGAACTGAGTTTTTTGAATTCCAAAGAACTAGTTGAAGCATTCTCTCAGAACTGGACAAGTTTTTCTGGATAAGCCAAGCGGAAAAGGTCTCAGAGGGAATCCCAACAATCAGACAAATAGTAGCTGATATCTTATAGGTCACATATCTAGAACAAAGACCATTCACCAGCTGACAATTTGGCTCAGAAAAATTTAAGAAGAAATTTCAATAACAAAAACTAGGTCATGGTCAATGCATCACAGAGCCAATAAAAAAAAGATAACGCTCATAATCCCAGTAAGTTACAATGCTCTTCCAATTATATAGATGGCATTTGTAACCTATAGGTATGGGTATCTGCTACACAAGGGTGGGCAAAAGTTAAGATAGTAATGTAATGAGCCTACAAGGCCTGTAAGACAATAGCTTAGATAAACAAGCATATGGCCTAAATGCCTTAACATAAGCAGCTAGCTAGGAGTAATGCTAGGATATCACAAGGTAGAATTCTGTAATGACTAAACTGCTGACAAGTAACCACAAGATGCTAGTTTATACCAACATGGGATATTTTAAGTTAGGAACATCAGCAGATGTCTGACCACAGGAGACCATGGTAACTAATTGACGTATATGCTAATAAGCTTGAAGTAAAAGGACTGTTAACCTATGGGAGAAGGGCGCCACAACATTAGTAGGATGAGGAAATACAAATAAAGAAAAGGAGAGAAATGCCTACAGAATATGCATCAGGCATAATGGTGTCAGTGTAACACATTATACAAGTTGTATCCTTTGAGAGGTAACTCTTGGGAGATTTCATGATGACCACCACTGGTGATGGGGATGAAAAAGGTGATGATGATGAGGAAGATAATGACTAACATTTCAGGTTGTTCTGCAAGGGATGGTGTGAGTTTATGGATGCTCAGATTCACATTATGTATTATCTCTATCTACCCTGCTGGGTTGAAATGTTACTAATTTTGCAAACTGTATTAATACAATAGACCCTCAAAAATATGAACACCAGAGTTGGGGACTTCCCGGTGAACTTGACACCCTGTGGAACTGGAAGTCCTCAATCATCAGCAGCATAGACCTAAAAAAATAGAAAGGGGCAAATTAAAGCCCCGAGGCTCAGGGCTTTAGCTGCAGGGGTGGAGGGTGTTAGGCCTCCAGACACAGGATGGGACTCAGGGCTTCTGACCCTCAGGAGCACTGGGCCTCAGGGCTTTAGATGGGGGAGCACTGGGGCTGGGACTTCAGCCTCACAGCTCTGTTCCCAGCTTCAGCCCTGCAGGGGGTGTTCAAGGCTTTAGCTACAAAGGGGGATGCTGATTTTAGCCCTAGCACTCCCTCCACCATAGCTAAAGACCCAAGCCCTGGTGCCCCCCTGCTGAAGCTGGGCGCAGAGCCATGGGGAGCACCAAGCCCCAGCGGGGCAGAAGCTGGGAGCGGAGCTAAGACCTAGCGTGCCCCCCGGTCTAAAGTGCTGAACCCTGGTGCTCCTATGGGGCAGAAGCCCTGAGCCTCCCACCCGGAGCCCTGGCACCCTGAGGGTCAGTAGTCCTGACTTCCCCCCCCCCCCCCCCGCCTGGAGCCTTCACATCCCTCCCTCTGTGCCTTTTGCCCCAACCCACCATGTGGCTGAAGTCTGTAACCTCTTCTTCCGAGTTACGGAACATTTCAGAGTTACAACCTCCATTCCCAAGGTGTCTATAACTCTGAGGTTCTACTGTACAACTACTACAGATACCAACGATTTTTCCTAAGTGTGAATGTTGCAATTGTGCACATCAGAGTCCCCAGCTGAACAATAATTTTAATAGTACTGGGCCTGTTCTTGGTACAAGAACTTACCGAACCTCTGAGTGATTATTGGGAATTCTTAAGTAATCAATATATTTAATACACAATCAATAGATCAGGCAATGCATTCGATATACATTCCTATTGATGTTCAGTCATCACCTATCCTCACAGTATTCAAACAGGAAATTCTACAGAATAATATAAGCAAGCATCTAGTCAAGACATATAGCATATTTATAAAATATGTTTTGGATTTTCATTTTTGGCAAATGATATGTATTTGTAAATCCTTTCTTAAGTCGACATAATTGTAAACAGGGTGTACAAGCTTAACTGAGATATTCCCTAAAAATGTCTAACAGATATACAATGAAAGAAAAAAAGGTTTTTTTCCCCTGTATTAAGGTTTTGCTCTGTCTACATTTAAATTCCATCTTTTCCTTTACTCACTGAACTATTATCCTCTCCCCATGAGTACTGCAGTATTATTTTTTCTTAACATTTATCTCATTCTGCTTTCTTCTTTGTTTTCCCAAAGGTTTATTTTTTTTTAACATAGTCTAATTTGGCCAGATCCACCTACATATGTTCAGCTTTCCAGTGATTCATTTCAGATGTTCCTTCTGCTTATTTCTAGTCAGCATTTGTTTCCATCATTCCCCATATGTCAACAGGTTATTTTGAATTCAGCTGTCTTCTCATTTAGGCACTTAAGGTTAGCCATGTTTTCCATGCCGTGGCAATGGGTATAGAAAAGAATATGAGAACTTGTTCCAGAATAAAGAGTTCCCAGAGTGCTCATCTGCCATTGGTTTATAATTCCAGTATATACAAGACGAAAACCATTTCCTGTTTTCCCCTTCTGCACAAATGATCATTCAGCAGCATACTTTTTTCTTCTTAGGCAAAATTTTCTTTTCTTCTTTCTCTGTTGATTTCTTATGTTAAATTAAAGGGTGATGTTGCATCATGTGTGAACACTGTCAAGTCCAAGTAAAAGCACATGCTAATTAAGTGTTCTTTATCATGCAGTTGTATAGTCCTGTCTTATACAAATTTTCTCCATTCAGTTTTATAGATTCCAGCTGCAGTAATTTATCTTCCTCCATGTTTCAAGGGCTACTGTTCAACATTTTTTTTTTGACAAATGAGGAAAAACACAAGCTCTTATTTTCCTTAGAGTAATTCCTAACATTTTCCCCATACAGGCAGATCATTGAGATTTAGAAATTTTTCTCTTCCTATCATTCTATTCTCTTTTACTGAGCAGTTAAGTCCTGCTGAAAATTCTAAAAAGATGGCAGGAACTAATATTTCATTGCATGGACAACCTTCAGTGGACTAAACTGCTCCCTTCCCCATGCATTATTCTGTACAAATAATTTTTCCAATTAGCCAGTTTATGGTGTTTCCGTGCAGCAGAAATTGTTTGTGGAATTCTTTCCTCACTTAACATTTTGTTTCAGTTTCAGAATGAAAACGAGTTGGAATTTTGAATAAAAATAATTAAAAAAAAAGCTGGCAACTATTACACTTTAAGTAGGGCTGTAAGTTGCATTGCTAAAAACTTTCAGTGCAAACATTACATCACCTTCAATTAAATCACATTTGCTTATTTATTTTTAAAGAATAACAAAAAAAGTATCTAATTTGTGGGCTATCCCTTTGGTCATGACCAGGTTCTGAACCCTGCATAAGTCAAACATTGTGCAGACAATAGATAAATAATGGAAGGCCTGTGTCCAACCTGAGAAATTTTCGATGCAGATTTTCCATTGTCCAGTTATCATTTCAGGTGCAGCTTGAAAATTCATTTTATGATTTTAGCTTTTTCAACTGTTTGTTAAAATCACACATCAAAAGAAATTTAATTAGTTATATTTATCTGGTGGATGGTACAATATTTTATAATAGCATACATTCTTTTACCTAACTGAATAATGCATTTCATATGATTTTTACAAACTGCCAAATTGATTCTTAAAAATATTATTTGGATCCAAGCCCAAAGTGATCAAAACTGATTTAATATGTGATACCACATAAGTGAAAACAAATGTTTTGTGACTTATTTTACATTTAACATCTGCATTATCAGTAAAAGTGTTTTATGCTAAGTTCAGAATGTGAAAAGTTTATTACAGGGTGAAAGACAGAATTACTGAGGAGCAAAATCCCATGCAAACAAGTGGCACATTTATACAAATCCAATTTGTGTAGTACTGAATAGGATTTTGAATGGCCTTTATCATCTACCCAGATCACAGATACGAGTTCATTTATAGGATCAACCTTTCTCCTCTCTTGAAGAAGTTGTAGCTAGCTATATTTTAACCTGTTTTCAGTGGTCTGATAAAACAGCCTTTTTGGTGTTCCATCAGGGGTTCTCAACCTCTCTTTTTGAGCTGTCCCTCTGCCCCTGCCCCCCGCACACAAACACTATAAAGACTCCATCTGTGCCACAATAACTTTTTCTGCATATAAAAGCCAGGTGTTAGGGGTTAAGAAGCAGGGGGGCCCCCATGAAGCTGAATTGCTCAGGCTTTGCCTTCAGCCCTGGCTGGCTGGGCTCAGGGTTGCAGGCTTCAGCCCCATGTCTTGGGGCTTAGTCTTTCTGTCCTGGGCCCCATTAAGTCTAATGCCAGCACTGCTTGGCGGACTCCCTGAAACCTGATTGCAGCCCCTGGGGGCCCAGACCTCTGGTTGAGAACCACTGTTCTACATTTTTTTAGAGCTGGATCAGCTCATAGCATAGAAGCATGAAGCTGCAATGCACCAGAAGCAGACCAGGGAGAGAACGGTGATTGAGAATCCTTCACATTCTGGGAGAGGAGGTGGAGAGAAGTAACCTGCTACTAGACTTAAGCAGTAGCACATTATCTTCCCCACCAACATCACCTCAACTGCATTGCCTGCAGCATTGGGGGTGGGCAGGAGAAGGGGTCAACAAGGTTCTACTCTGCAGCTGCCAAGCTAGCTCCACCCGCTAGCACAGTAGCTCCCTCAAAAACTCTAGCCTACACCATGGGTAGCCTGTGCAGAGGACTTAGGCTTTTACTTCCTTACTTCCCTGCACAGGCAGGTAGCTGCACTTGTGTTTAGCTGTGAGATAGCCATCTACATTAACTAATTCATATGTAGGGATAGTATGCCCCTCACCTTGTGCTGCATCATGTTGGCTCCATGAACACGCTGGTTTATAACTGGTTCTCAACCTGCTGTTTAAAACTGATTTACATGATGCAAAGTGATTGTCTATCTACTTAGTTTACACCAGTGAATACGAAAAGGAAATTGTGCTCATAAGCACATTCCTTAGCAAATGAAGCAATGTGTAAGATACCTTGCCTTACCATTTTCCACAATAAAGACCATGGACCAAATTCCCCTGTCAGTTACATCCATATGTAGTAACTCCATTGAACCCAATGGGATTGTAGCACTACAACTGACAGTAGATTTGGTCCCATGTATCTATTGCTAGTATCATATCAAAGAAAGCATACATGTGATAAAAACTGTTAAATGTTTAAATATTAGAAAGTCATGCCACATTATAATATACTGTCAAAACATAATTAAAATGATAATCTCAAGAAAAAAGAAAGGCACAGCATATGTCTTTATCAGTCACAGTCATGACTCACAGATGATCTCTTTTCCATAATGCAATCAATCCAACTGAATTTGCAGTTGGAGATCAACACACATCTGCATTTCTTAGTAAGCAGTGACAGAGGTAGAGAAATATCATGAAAAAAAAAAGCAATCTGAAGTGTTTGTTATCACATACATGATGGGATTGTGTAATGAAGCAATTTTCACTCTAAAAACATTCACAGTAGATATGCACAGCCTAAAGAATTGTGCATTTGTCTGCAGTTTCAATTTATACCACAAAGGCCCATAGAAAGTTTGATGGATTCTTAGGATGTGCCAGGTAGAATGAGAATACAGATAAACTACAATAAAGCTAGCACCATATTATTAGTGTTTCTAGGCCCATAAAAGTACATTCTACAGACAGCAGCAGCTATCACAATTTTTTCCCCACTATCTTCAGAAAAGCCCATGCTAAGAAACTGGATAAGAGAACTTAGCATGCAACACTATCCAGAAGGAAATGCACACTAATACTGTGGATTTGCATTTGGTACTAGATCTTTGAAACAAGTTGCATTACTTCTGTATCTCTCTCAGAAGAGATCTGTATGACTCGTCACACAAAAAACCCCAAACCAAGCTACAAACAACCCACAAACAGCAAGCTACATGTGGCAGGGTGTCCAGGGATGATGTGACTCAAAATCAAGCTCTTTTAGTCTCTTAAACTTCTTTAGTAAAAGTGCTCCTGGAACATTATTGAGTGCTCTGAGAATCTCAAGTCCTTTATTTTATCTCTATTTTTAGCTTTAGTTTACAGAAACTCTCCAGTTGCAGGCAGCGATAAAGGAATTTAAATAGAACATGAGTCACATACTGAGGTGCTCTTTCTAGTTAACCTGAGCCTGTCTGTAGCAATACCTAAATGAGTTATGTGTTGCTTTCATGTGCAGCTGGTTACAGCTAACATGAAAAGTGAGTCTCTTACTGAAGAAAGAAGTATAAATACCTCATGAATTAGCAAGCAATCCATTGTTTCAGTGCAGTTTAAAAAAGGCTGAAGTATTATAAGGGATTTATTTATGTTTATTGGATACCATTTAGTCCCAGTGTAACCCGTTCACTGGTATTGCATCAACACATTTTATTCAAAGTATTCTTTTATACTTTTGGAATGCTTTTAGAATAAAGTTCACAGTCTAAGATAGTTTTATACAATATAAGCGTGGTTTACTGTATTTACTGGGCCCAAATCTGCAAGCACTTGCCTAACTTCAATACGAGTCTCTAAGGTGCCACAAGTACTCCTTTTCTTCATGCACTTAAAGTTAGGCATGTGCGTAAACACCTTGCTGATCTGTGGCCTTGGTGACTAATATAGGCATAGAGATCACATTTTGAATAGTATATGTATTTCAGCTATCTACATGGTTTCATGGCTAGTGTACCTAAGAAAACGTATTTATCAGAAAAGCTAAATCACCCTCCCTTCCTCAATATGAAACTTCTGTAATAAAATGGTGACTAAAGCTTCAAACGCTGTTGATTCTTTTATGCAGAGTGGTAGCCACTGAAATTTTCCATGGAGCTGCTCTGCTTTGCAGGAGGGCTGCATCGATCTCTTGAAATCAAATGGGAATTTGTGAGGAAAATGTATCATAGCAATAAAACTCAGGGATAACTGAAGTCACCACTACACATATTCTTAGCTATGGCCAATTATACATAAGCATTCTCTCCTGAATGTAAAAAAGTACAGGAGAATCCCAGTGGAGAGTAGATAGTCATTAAAGATTAAGTGCAATACATCATTCCCATTAGACAATAGGACATTTTGAAAGTCTTTTTATTGACTAGCCACCAGCTTCTTTATAGATGAAGCTATTTTGAATAGTGGTATATAATTTCATGATCTGTATCATAGGTTAGAGGGGGGATATTCAGACTGAGGCTCACGAGCCACAAGTGACTCTTTAATGGGTCTTCTTTGGCTCTTTGCCGCACATGATAATAAAACACTGATTTAAAATTATTAACCAGGATGCTTTTACTATGTTATTAACCAATTGTAGTTGATAAAATACTACTACTTGGTCAGTCATTTTGTGAGAGAATAATATTATATATATTACCCGAAAGAGCCACTATAGATAGATAGATAGATAGATACAGAGAGAGAGAGAGAGAGAGAGAGACTGGCTCTTTTGGGTAATGTTGAGTGCTATTTTGGCTCCTGAACCACTGAAGTCTGAGTATCAATGGGTTAGAGGTTTCAGAGTAGTAGCCGTGTTAGTCTGTATTCGCAAAAAGAAAAGGAGTTCTTGTGGCACCTTAGAGACTAACAAATTTATTAGAGCATAAGCTTTCGTGAGCTACACTAAAGCTTATGCTCTAATAAATTTGTTAGTCTCTAAGGTGCCACAAGTACTCCTTTTCTTTTTAATGGGTTAGAGGGAGATACTTATCTTTCTGCCCTGTCATCTGTCTGTATATTGAAGTCTTCTAAGCATCAAGCAGATTAGTTACATCATTCATACAGTGGCTGGGAAGTTCCTGAGAAGTTCAGTCTTGGATTTGTGTTTGACTGAAGAGCCTCAAATGTAGGAAATTCCAAAAACTACCCAAATGAGACTGTGTAATTTCCATGCATACACACACACACACACACACACACACACACACAGTCCCCTTCCCAAAGCCCCCAGTGCTCACATAAGAGCACAAGAACATAATTCAAAGTAATGCAAATATATTTTACAAAAACTAGCAGAAGTAGGAAGACATATTACACATTGTGAGGGAACAACAAAGCAGAGTGAAACAGTTAAAAGTGGATGATCAGCAAGTACTGACAATATGCAGCAGAAATTCAAAGGAAGCAGCCTGGAAAAAAATTAAAAGGGTAACTTAATTAGCTACTATATCCATCCCAATGTACTTCAGTTCACCAAACCCTTGATTACATGTAACAGAAAAAGGCTACTGTTGTGTCTTGTGGATCCAGTTCATATTGCCTGAATTGAATTGCTAGTATGCTCTGTTTATTTTTCCTAAATCAGACCATGAGTATGCTTGGGAATTTTAAAATTAGATTACACTCTGAATTTTCCCTTTCCCTTTATGTGACTCTCTCTGCTACAAAACCTGATGTCCGAGTCAAAATTGGCCTGATTCAAATACAATTTTAAATTTAAAACATAATACAGATGTAGGAAAAAACAGTACGATTGACGAGAAGACTGAGTTCTCTACAAAATGACAGCATCAAAGCTCTGACTGGAGCACTTATCAAAGATAACATGCCTGATCACCATAAACTAGAATCTATGGCAACGTGATTAGAACTGTAAATAAACTATCATATTGATTGATATTGATAATCTATCACCTAAAGCAGCGGTATTCAACCTGTTTTCATTTGCGGACCACTACAAAATTTTGAATGGAGATGCGGACCCTTTGGAAATCTTAGACGTAGTCTGTAGACTCCCAGGGCTCCGCAGACCACAGGTTGAAAATAACTGTCCTAAAGTGTTTTTTTTTTTTAAATCTGATTGGTTGCAACTGATCTTCCTTCAAACATACTTAAAGTATATTGGATATCATTGCAATTTTGTATGAAAAATACCTCTGCTGTAACTCACTAATAAAGTCATTTTTATAATATCCGAGGACAGAGACTGGTTAATGAATGAAGTAATGAAAGAGTAATCTGAAAGTGGGCAAAAGTTCAACTTTTCCTCATCTCTCCAATGCAACTCATACTTGGCACAAACAAACAAACCTCAGTTACCTTTCCTGTGTTTCCAGATCTCATATTTCCAGTGCTAGTAGAAAGGTTTTAAATTATTTTTTTTAAATTAAAAAATTTCACAGAAAATTGTTAACTTAACAAATCATTTTTGGGACATATTCTGTCAAAAAGTCTACAAAACTGTTATGAAAATGGTTATTGAAAATTATAAATTGCCGAAAACCTATTAACAAGAATAACTATTTTAATATTATATAAATATTTTACAAATGAAAAAACAAAATACGAGTCTATTTCAAAACCCTGTGAAGTTTTGAAAGCTTTTGCAAAGCTTAATATTTTTAACCAGCTATAAGCATTCTCCAATACACTTCACTCATGTCATATTTTTACTATGATTAATCTTTTTACTGTCTCATTTTAAGAATAATAAAAACCAAAATTCAGATGCTGAAATCCTAATAGGTCCTTCCTCCCATAGGATAAAATATCTTTGATGTTTTATTTTTCTCCATTATATTTTAAAAGTTTTCTTTTATGTTTATTTTTATGCCAAAAGTTTCTAGATTAGTTGTTCTTGATAAATGCAGAATAAAACATGGTTGGTATTTTTTCTATACTTACCTGTCTCTCAGTGGATTCCATGTTTTGGAATTTTCTAGCAGTACTTGATGTCCTTTTTATATGTGATTTATTGTTCCATTTCTTTCAAAGAATGTCCTTTGAAAGAATGCATACTTCTACTTCTTTCAGAAGTTCGATATAAAAGGAAAAAATGGGCTCTGAGTGTTCACAAGTTATAACAGAAACAAACCATTTTTACATTCACATGGAATCTCTGTTCAAGCTCCAATCCAGGCCTTTAACAGGTGTTGAGCTCTGCCTTCTTGGGTCCTCTCTGACTAACAAGTGCTGTAATTGTCTTTACAGACTTTCCTGAGTTCTTTCTGCCCGTGTCTACACTAGGCAGTTTTTTGTACAAATTTCCACTATTGCTAACATTGATGCAACTGTAGCATTGATGCAACTATACTGTTAGCAACTGTAAATATTAGCAAGTATTGGGACTTTATTGGTGCCAAGCCCCTACTGCCTATAGCCACTTCCAGCATTGTGCCAATTAACCCTACTCAGGAGTAGGGTTAATTGACATGGTCCTGAAAACAGCTATTGGAACACAATAGGCATCTACACTGGACCCCCAAAATTGCTAATGCCAGGAAAGGGCAGGCTTGTACAATCTACCTTCCTACCTAATCTACCTGTGAAGCTTTTGGAAAAAAAAATCAGTTTCACACACACTCACTAGAGACTTGCTACTGCTTCACACTGGGCATGGGCTAGCTGGCAAAGTGCAATTGCACTTTCCCTGCAATTGCAGCTCTGGGCACCTGAGCAGAGAGCAGGAAAACTGTCTGAGACTCTCGCAGTTGCACAGGTAACCACAATACCAGGTGTCAGAGTTGCAGCCGTGTTAATCTGTATCCGCAAAAAGAACAGGAGTACTTGTGGCACCTTAGAGTAACAAATTTATTTGAGCGTAAGCTTTCATGGGCTACAGCCCACTTCATAGGATTCATAGAATGGAACATATAGTAAGAAGATATATATATCTAAATACAGAGAACATGAAAGGGTAGAAGTAGCCATACCAACTGTAAGAGGCTAATTAATTAAGATGAGCTATTATCGGCAGGAGAAAAAAAACTTTTGTAGTGATAATCAAGATGCCCCATTTAGACAGTTGACAAGAAGGTGTGAGGATACTTAACATGGGGAAATAGATTCAATATGTGTAATGACGCAGCCACTCCCAGTCTCTATTCAAACCCAAGTTAATGGTATGTAGTTTGCACATTAATTCAAGCTCAGCCGTTTCTCATTGGAGTCTGTTTTTGAAGTTTTCTGTTGCAAAATTGGAACCAGGGTTTCCCAACCTGAGAGTTAGACTTTGCAACTTGAATAGTATTCTTTTGTAGCCCTTCTGCCAGGTGGAGCCAGCAGCAAGGAGGGCCAGGTTCAATATCTAGGGATTCCTTTTCAACAGTACAACACAGAACCAGCTTGAACCCCCACCCAGTAACCTAGGAAATTTACATACCACCCCTGGGTGCCTCTGAGAGGCAATACTTCCCCCTCTCGCAAGCAGAGTCTGAGTGTAGAAAAGAAACTTTTGATAAAAGGAGGGAAGTAACTGGGTGTTAATTTGGGAACGCACTGCAAACAGGGTTCATAAACATAAACCATGAGTAAAAAGACCCACTCCCAAGTAGGGTGGACAGTGTTCTTTTCCCCTCAGGTTCTTAAGTTCAGCAACCCAAAAGTCCCTTTCATATGCCTGACCCTTCTCTGCACCCCACTCACAGTTGCTGTCCGTGGTCCATGCAGACCCAGAGTTCAGAAGTGCATCTGCAGAGTTCACCTCCCCCTGCTGCGTGGGGTAAAAAGGCACCTTGCTTGCTCCGCTGCTTGGGCACTCGGTCACTGCCCCTCTCTGCCAGCCACCCTGCTGGCCATTCACCAGCTGCTCCAGCCAGTCACCTGCTGGCTGCTTAATAAAATGAATGGGAATCCCAAATTGGAACATCTTCACATTTTGTGGGTATTTAAAATCTTGGCCCAAATGTGTCTCAGGCCCATTCATGGTTATATGTCACCTTGGATAAAGGGACTGTGGAGAAGTTTAGGGAGTCTAGGAATTAATTGTAACATGACAGCCTCCTAAGCAACATGACATGAAGGACCCAGGTGCAAAAGCAAAGATAGGTTTCTGGTAGCTGTTGTTGTACATATATTTGGCTTCAAAATATTTTGTAATGTGACAAAGTAAAACTCTAGTTGATCGCTTTTGACTGAATTATTCTCTGGTTAGTTCTATAATATACTCTTCCTCATTAAGGATCTCATCTTGCTCCCATTGAAATCAATGACAAAACTCACATTAACTTCAGATCAGGCCCTATCAGAATCTTCCTTTCTAAACTTTTTCCCTTTTCAAAAGCAATTTCAATTCAGGTTTATAATTGTGTTCCCATCTGTAGTCAAAAGTGACAATGTAAGCATTTTATTTCCATATCCAAGGGTTATTACCTATCTAGCTTAGGGACTTTTTTTAAAAAAAAAATTAATATAAGCTATCCTTGAGAAAACTATGCAGTGCAAGTTACAAAAATCTACTTCATTTACAGTAATTGATCCCAAGTGTGTACAAAAGAAAGCTTTGGACCTTTGTTATTACTACAAGAGAGATGGGAAAAGACATCTTATAAATTACAGGAAGATTAGCTATAGACACCTTTCTTTTAGTATACTGCAGGTCAAGTGCACCCCATCCACTCTTGGGGTGGAGGAGGAGTAATTACTTCTCCGCGGTCATGTGCTTACGGTCACCTTTTGTCCTAGGGTGGTGAGGACTAATAGTAAAAGTCAATATGGCCACTCTCTCTCGCAAGGTTGTGCATCCCAACGGCAGAGTCAGGGTGATGGCCTCTTCCCATAGGGCAGTGGGGCCCAATGGCCTGAATCAAAATCGTTCACCCAGGGTATATCGCTGAGTGTTCAGAGCCAGTGTGGTCACCTGGCTCAGCCAGGCAGCATGACCTAGCAGCAAGAGTCAGTAGGGCTGCCCTTTCTTAGGACTGCATGGCCTAATGGCCAGAGTCAGTATAGTGGCCCCCTCTCGGGGGGGCTATGGCTTAGTGGCCAGAGTTAGTATGATTTCCCAGTTTGGGAGGGCTGTATGGCCTAGCAGTCAGAGTTGATTACAGCAGCCTTTGTGTTCAGGGCAGCGTGGCCTACCAGCCAAAGTCAATCTAACAGCATCCAGACACAGGGCAGTGCAGCCTAGCAGCCAGTACCCTGGGGGCTGCCACCAGGTTGGGGTGATGGCCTGGGTAGGGGGGCCCAGGCCCACCCGACTCAACCAGGCCCTGACCCAGGCCCACCCAACTCAACCAGGCCCTGACCCAGGGCCCTAACAGTGGCAGATTGCTCCACCACTGGGTCAACAGGGAATCCCACCAAAACATGCTGACCTCACTCAGGTGGGAGATACCACTTGCTCACCCTCCCTGGGTCACTTCCTACTCGGTTTCCCAAAGTCGCAGTCCCAGGGGTAACGGTCTCCAGGCTCCTCAGCGAGGATGATTCCCTGGCATTCAGCTGGCCACAGACCTCCATTTTGATTCTCAGGACTTCCAGCTCCCGCAGACAAGGGCTGGGAAAGCTCTTCATCTGGAGCCTCCGCCCAAGGGCCTCCGCCTCCAACAGCCAGCCCTGAATGAGCTGAGCTGCTCTCTTTTATACCTAGTGGGGGCATGGGCTCCTCAGCCCAGAGAGTTGTGTTAACCCTTGCAGCACCAGTGTGGGGAAAATGCGCCCCATCACACAGTACAACACACATTTAGAGACCTTAATTCTAAGTAGTCCTCCAAAGAGAATATCTTCTTGCATATAGTAAACTAGTTCCAAGGCTGAGCACAGAAGCTGAAAGCTAGGCTCCTTTGAATTAACTTGCCTGGATAATCCAGTTCTCTGAATAGTTTATTTTCAGAATGAAAAATTGGAACAGCTCAATCCAAGGGAGTGTACACTTCTGAACAATACTGAATGTCACTTGATGACAAATTCAGCTAATGCTGTTCATAAAATAGGGAGTGGCTTATTAATTTAAAGAAATACCAGTAGGGACCCTAACTGAGATTGGGGGCCCACTGTTCTAGGTAAAGTATACACACATTTTAAGAGACGGTTCCTTCCACAAAGAGTTTGTAATCTAAATAGACAAGAGAGACAAAGGGTTTGAGGGGAAACAGAAGCATGGAAAGAAGAGGTGACTTGTCCAAGCTCACACAACTGGTCAATGGCAAAGCCAAGACTGGAATTCATTTTTCAGGTCTCCCAAGCCAGTGTCATATGCACTAGACCACACAGATGTTCATAATTCATTATATTGGCATATAGCTGATATACCATTGAACACAGCGCTAAGTGCAGACACTTTGAAAGACAATTCAACATGAAAGGCAAATATCTAGAAAGTATTGCAACAATAAATATCATTCCCAAATATTGAGGTGGTAAATTAGTCTTCTGTATGAGGGGAAAACCTAAAAACTTCTAAAAATCTGAAATCTTCTGTTTAAAGTATTTTTCTTACATTTTGCAAGACTTGTATAAGCTCCAAACAGAAAAAGTATTGTAATTTTGGAGAAATTCCTTAGGCCAGCTGTATGCTACATACCAGCAAACCCTATTAATGTAGACACAGCTTATACCAGGAAAAACGTGTTTTGTCAGTATAGTTTATACAAGTTTCCTGAGCACATAAAGCTAAACTAGCAAAAGGACTTTTATGCCCGTATAACTGCATCTATACTTGGACTTTTGGTGGTATAGAAATGTTGTCAAAATAAAATAAAACGATCACACTCATAACTAATATTGCGACATTGTCAAAAGTTTTTAGTATCAACCTGGCCTTGGATTGAAGTGCAACAAAAATGTTTCATTTTCTTCTCACTGTGGACACCACTTTACATCCTGTAGCATGAAACAACACAAAAATCTTTGTGACTAACTTAATCACAGGTATATATGAATGTAACTGCATTAAAGTGAGTTCAGTGGCAACAATCTGTAGTAGCAGTAAATTTGGTCAATGGTCCCCTGTTAGCTAGGTCTCCCCAGAGTGGACCTTCAGAAATACTTTGTAGTGTTCATCCATTCTTTCGTCCCTCTTCCTATATTTACTTCCAGAATTCCACAGGGCTGATTTTCAGATACACTAATGCATCCTTACGTGACTCTGGCAAGGAAAGGAGTACATTAATATTGGTGTAAATTATAGTACGAGCATAGTGTAAAATGCCCTGAGTGCAAAGGAGAATCAGGCCATGTATCTCCTTTGCTCTGGCCCCAACTTTATGTACTCCTCCAAATTAGATCTGAGTGATTTGCAACAAACAATTTAGATGACATGTTTAGCCTCTACTGCTTGTGGAATATCCACAAATAGAAGGAAAGTTCCTCAGACTTATTCATAGCAAAGTTTATTTGAAGATATCTTTTAGAATTTCTTGAGTCATCCCCATACTGACTAGAGTCTCCAGGCAGGAATGATATGATGCAGCTTATGCTTGCACATCTCCTCATTGCATGCAATTTTGAGCCAATGATTTCAAGTATACCCTCTTCCAATCTATTTTCTTGTAGAACCCCTTCTCACCATCTTCTCTTTCTCTGTCTCCAAGACCTCTTTCACCCTTAAATAGGCCTTGCCTCTCTTCCACCACCCTCTCCTCCAGATCTTACTGCTTTCAGATTGTCTACTAACAGTGTACTGCCTTTCTTCCTCCCAAAGTTAGCTGCATTTCTGATGCTGTCTGAGTGGTAATTCCTAATGCATTCATCATGCTTCTTTGACATTTTTGGCACCAAAGACATGAATTAACCATGCTAGTTCAGAGTCCCAACCCTTCAGAAAATTTCAAAGCCACATTCACATTCACATTCAAAAATTTACTTGCATTAGTTAATTTGGAACCTATAGAGCAAGTGAGTTCAAGATACTCTTCTGTATATAGCATCAGTGGTGTGAATAGTAATTTCCTTCCTCAATCTACAGATGTGAGTATTCTGGGTTGCAAATCACTGTACTTTTGTTTTCATCATGACTCTAACCAGAAGAGGCTGTCGAAGACTGAGGAATCACTGGTTTCAGAGTAGCAGCCGTGTTAGTCTGTATTCGCAAAAAAGAAAAGGAGTACTTGTGGTTAGTCTCTAAGGTGCCACAAGTACTCCTTTTCTTTTTTGAGGAATCACTGAGACTTTTAATTTCTAGTTCAGCAAAATGGCAAAAAACCATACTTTCTGTAACACTTTGGCAAACGCTCAGCACAGACCTCCAGGAGTGATTTTTGTGACTTTCATGGCTTATTTTCAGGCAGTTGTATTGGAATATAGCACGCTTCATGCTCATCATACATCAGAATACTTCACAATACAGCAACACAAAAACACTTAACTAGAGATGTAAGACCAGTAATATAGTAAATATTACTATATATGTTTAATTATTATTGTTGTTGTTGTTATTTATTAAATGTGAAAAGGACTTTGCAAATTGAACTGGAGAAGGCAAAGAGAAATTTGAAAAATACGCTCGAGTTCAGTCATAAATTATTGAACACATTTCATGAAGTACTGGCTGAAATCCCACAGCCTACATTTATGCAGGTTAGACTAGATGATTATAATGGTTCCTCCTGGCTGTATAATGTGTTTTTGTAGTTTTTGTAAAGGATGAACACATTGTGACTGATGTGTGACTATGTGTCCCAAGATTTTGTCAGCACGCTTTTGAAGTCAATTAGAGTTTTGCTTGAGAAAGGACTACAGGATTTTGTCCATATATTAATAACAAAGGACCAGTTGAGTACTCAAGTACATGCACATGGAAAGAAGAATTCCCCCAACACTGTTGGCAGGAGCAAGCTATGCAGTACTTATATGCAAGATAAAATATTATTTTGCCTTAAGACAGGTAGAGTCAACCAATTTTTGAAATAACAACTCCAGAAAATGTAGTGCTTGCTAAAAACTTTGGCTGAAAAGTTCTATGGAAATGTTGCTAGATTATGTATGAAAATATTATGCTGTAATAACTGGGTCTGCAAATTTACCTTCATTGTAAGCTCAACTGTAAAAAGTGAGTGAAAGTTCATAATATGCTACAATAACCTATAACAACAAATGTTGAAGGGAAAAGGTGCAGAAAGAGACAGAAGAATTAGTTCAAACAAAATGGCCTATTGATATAGTTCAAGGACTGTGTTAAGATCATACCTGGTAAACAAGAACAGTGTGAGACCAGAAATCAATAACCCAAAATTGGGGTGTCATATATTAGGCCCATTTGGTGAACACAATAGTGAGAGGATGGGCTATTCCACCCATTGATCCCTTTTTCGGGTCCTCAAAAAGAGACTTTGTGGGGAAAGGCTGGCTACCACAATGATTGAAAGGAGGGGATATGAATGCTGGCTGATAGACAGACAAAAAAAAAAGGGAAGGAGTGAGCTTTACCATCATGGCTGCCATCCCCACTGTCTCCTGGGACCCTAGAACTTCCTCATCCTATTCTGGAGAGATGTCCTGACCAGATCGGGCTAAAGAGAGGGATTCAAATGACACTACCACCTCCACTGACTACAGCTAAATCCCAAACACCAACTGGGATGTGAGGCTTTGTCTCACTCTCTCTTTCTCTCTGTCACACACACACACACACACACACACACAAAACTGTGTGTTCTTTTCCTTCCCCTCCTAATTTCTCTTTCATCTCTCTTTCCTTTTTCCCTTCTGTCTAATAAAAGATTGACTTCACAGGCCAAGATTGTATATTTTGCAACACTTCTGTAAGCCTATGACCAGAGAGGCAACTAATAGCAATTCCCTAAACAGCTTAATACTGGTACAAGTTTGCCAAGTCTTGGAGCAGCTAATCAGACGGTGTGCTGTGCCTGTGTTTTTCCAGCAGTGAGGTTGCAAATGAAAATCAGCACCAGAGACAGAAGCTGCATTTTCTATCTTTGCTAGTCTTTTCTCTCCCCCTTTGTGCGTGTGCGTTTTGTCTTTTAGGAAACAGGATCAGACTTTAACAACAGCAACAACCCCAGCCCATCTCAATTAACTTCTTCTCTTCTCCCCTCAAAGGACAATTATTACCATCTTTGATACCATCTAAAATACTGGGGGTGGGGGGTGGCTTTCCTTCTAAAACCTCTCTCCAGCTGACGGGAAAGGGAACAAGGGATGTTGTTAAAATGAAAGCCTTACTTGATATTTAACAGTTTTCTCTTCTTTTTCTCTATCTTAATAAAAGGTTAAAAGGATTTTTCATTATATGTTTGCCATGGTATTAAGCAGGCTGAGGTCTCTGTATAACAAACCTCGAACCTTGTTTAAAACTGTTAACTTTGGGCAGTGATTGGATAACATCTTTGATTCTTTGGGCCCATATAGTCCATGTAAATTAATACAACATGTCAACAAAGAATTATAACAGTTCATTCTGAAGGATACTAGGACACACCTAAGTAGGGATAAGTTAACCCAGGGGTCTCCAACATGGAGCCTGCAGAGTTATTTTCTGAGGCCCGCCATAGCTTCCCTCACTCCCCTGCCTCTGCCCCCCGAGTGTGCCACGTCCCCTCTCCTCCGCCCGCTGCCGAACAGCTTAGGACTTTCCAGAAGGGAGAGGGGAGGAGAGGGGACACAGCGTGCTCAGGGCAGCGGGCGGGAGCAGAGTGAACGCGGGCTGGACAACTCAGGAGGAGCACAGGGCGGCCATACAGCCGGCAGGAGAGAAGCGGCGCTTTGAAGGGGAAACTGCCACTTCTCTCCGGCTGCCCCTGCTCCTTCTGAGTCCTCCGCCCATGTTCGCAGGGCCGCATTCCAAAAGAGGCTTTAGAGCTGCAGCCCAGGGCCCTACAGCCCCTGCAGCCCCTGTGATCCGGGTGGCCCTGCCCGAAGGGGGAGCAGCTCCCAGAATCGTGGCCATGGGGGCGGTGCCACTCTGCACAGAGCCACCTGCACCCCCCGCACCAAATAGGAGCTGACCCAGGTAAGTGCTCTGCACCTCTTGCCTGCCCCAGCCCTGTGCCCCCTCCCACATCCTAAGTCCCTAACTTCCTCCCTGACCCCAACCCTGAGCCTCCTCCCACACCCTAAATCCCTGAGCCACAGGAGGAGAATGGAGAAAAAAGGAATGAAAAACGGGGGGAGGGGGGAGATACGAGAGGGGGCAAAAATGAAGCTGAGCACAGGGTCCCACTAACTCTAAATCCATCACTGTGAAAAGGTGTCACTGATGCGGCCCTCGGGCCAATGTACTAGTCCTCATGCAGCCCTCATGGTGATTTGAGTTTGAGATCTCTGAGTTAACCCGTTTTGTGGAGTTCAAGATTTTGCTAGCCTTTTGAATGATTTTTGGGTTTGCAAAAGTGATTGAAATTAGTAAACTTTTTTCTCTGCCAAATGGAACACTACAGACCAAATTCTACTGTTGGCACTGATATTAAGTGTCTGCAAATCGGGAATTATACTAGTTTACCCAAGAGCAGAATACATAACACTAAAAAAAATGGGGTACATATTAAACAGATCTACCAATACTTTATTTATCTATCTGTTTACAATAAACATAATAAGGAGATAGGACTTTGAGTAGTAAAATAGCTGAACACTGTTTTTAACCAGTCTCATCTGTACTACTGTAAAAAAACACCAAGTATCCTCCTTCTCCTTGTAATCCTGTAACACCTTATGGTTATATATTTCACTCCAGAATTGCTTTTGTGTTATTTCTCAATATGAAGTTTTAAAATGTTTGTTAAGTGTTGCGTTTTTCTTAAAGTCATGCAAAGATTCCTCTATTTTGTGTGGGGGGAAAAGTGATGACTGAATACAAAGCTATTACCAATAGCTTTTTATTAAAATTGGGCCATAGAGACCTAAAGCCTGATGGCCGGTCATGCACCACTTCACTGAATTCTGTGGAAACAGTGAGGTAATATCATCTTCTTGGTTAAAACATTTTGTTATGTTAAAAACTTAACATGCTGTTGCTATGTGACTTCTTTGGCTGGCACAGCTGACAGTTTGTCTACTTGGATTGATAGTTGTTTATTAATGTGGTACAATAAGTGAGACTATTCTCCTTTTGGGACCAAGTCAATATTTATCTTCCACTTAGAAGATGGAAGTTATTTTGGTTTTAGAATTTAGAAAGACAAGCTGTGTATACATTGTACATGAGTATGATGGGATTTGGGTCAGACCCATGGTACCCATTTCCAATGGATCTTTTCAAACATAGATTTCATTCCCAAAAGAAGCATTGCAAGTGTATCCTGAAGTGCTGTGTGCATGTTAGCATCTTGGGGCGTGCTTTGACAAGGCATGAGGGCAAGTCCTGGCAGTTTTGGATGTGATATTCCACAATAGAATTAAATCAGTATAATTGCATCAGATACATTAATATAAAAAAAGGCTCTGAAATCTAATAAACATTTAAGCTGGTTGAAAATTTTCTGATAGAACATTTCTCCATCGAAAAATGTTGACTCATTTAAATTGAAGCATTCTGTGTCAGCTGACTCTGACAAAATTTCATTTGGAAAAAAAATCATTTAGCCAATTTTTCATTTAGAAACATCTTTACATTTCAACATTTATTTTATTTTTATATTTTTATAATATAATATAATATAATATTTTTATTTTATTTAAATGTATATGCTTGCACTGTAACAAAAACAAAAATTACAAAATAACATGACAAATGAAGATGGAAAATGTTTGCTCCTGATGTCTAAGGGAATCCCATTGTCTGTTCGATGACAAATCTGAGGTTCCAGTTACCTTGGAACTTCTTGCTCTAGTTCGTTCTCCAATATACAACCAAGTTTCATCCTGAAATCAACTCTCCTGTCCATTCTGCTGGGTGCAGAGGAAGTTTATCAATGTAGGAAAAGCAAAATTAAAATGCACCACCAATTGGCTTGAGGAAAACTAAAATCTAGGGACTAAATTTTCATCCCAACTAGACTCCAACAATAAGAAGCATAAAAATTAATGGCTAACAGGACTGAACTCCAGTGAATACAAATCAACACTTTAAAAATGTCAATGCTGATAGAGCAAGTCTTTTTTCTGCAGGAATATAGTGGAATTTCTCTTTGTGCATGATTGTCCTCTCTTAACAATTTTGTCCTATGGGACTTTTTAGTTTACTATTTTAAATACCCAGTTCTCTATTATCCACTGTTCCATGCAATGGTACAATCATATGGAACTCTGGACCATAAAAATCCCTTCAGAACTTAGCTCTAGTATCTCTAGTTCATTGACTTTTTGTTTCCTTTTGGTGCCATCCATTCTACTCTGACTCCTGGATTAGATTCAATGACTTCAGAAATGTTCTTCAGTGCTCATATTAGTGTCATCTGCAACCATTAACCTGCCTTATCTATCATCCATTAAGGCCTAGGTTTTTTAAGGCATTTGGGTGTTGGTCTGCTCCATGTTGCAAAGCCTAAGTGATTTAAATGACTAAATCCTATTTTCAAAGGTATTTAGGTACTTAAAGATGCAGATAGGCCCCTGGGGGCCAGATTTTTAAAAGTATTTAAGCACCTAACAATGCAGATAGGTGTCTAATGGGATTTTTAAAACTGTCTAGATACATAACTCCTATCAATTTCAATGAGAGTTTGGTGCCTAGGTGCTTTTGAAAATTCCACCTTTAGTTGCCTAAATACCTTAAAAAAAATTTGGCCCCAACCCTTGATGACAATTAACTCTGTCTTCACGACATTCCATCTAACAAGCAATCATTGACAGTGCAGCAACATTCCCTAGTTATGGAAATAATCTTCACTGGTGATAAATGAAGGGAGCAGATAACTAGACATTCCAACCAAGTAATTAATGAATGTATGTGTGCGTGCACCCATGCACAGGTCTATTCTCTTTCACTCACTTTCCTGCACACACACATAATATATTGGGGGGAAATGAAAAATCCTCCATATGTTTTTATATTATTGGCAAAAGGGCAAGTCTTGGTAGTCTTGGATGTGATATTCCACAATAGAATTAAAACAGTGTAGTTGCATCAGATGTATTAATATAAAAAAGGCTCTGAAATCTAATAAACATTAGAGCTGGTTTAAAATTTTTGGATGGAACATTTCTCCATCAAAAAATGAGTCATTTAAATTGAAACGTTCTGTGTCAGCTGATTCTGATTTTTTTTTTCCAGAAATTTTGTTTTGTGGGAAATTTTGACTTTTTGTTCCTGCTTGGAGCTATTTTTTCCCCGAAAGGTTGGAATTTCCCACCAGCTCTCATAAATGTCATACACCAAAACTACAAAGCTGGACATTTCACTTTTCAGATCCCATTTCCACCTGGTGTCTAATTCACTCCCAATGACAGCTGTGCAAAACAATAGTCTTGTTTCACAGAAGTTTTAATTTTTTTTGTTTTAAATTAACCTGAGCTTGCAATTTCATATCAGCGAGTCTCAATTTGATGTTCAATTTCAAACTGCTAAATTCTGAGTGTTTTCTACCCCAAAACATAAATCAGCCCATGTTTCACCTTGAAATGCAGCCTAGCCTTGATTAAAACCTGCACCAGATTTGCTAAAGCGTTCACAAAGGTTTGCGAATCTTTTGGCAATCTGTCCAGAGTTTTTAGTTTGTAACAAACATTACAGCTATAATCCTAGCTCCTTTTTCTGTTAAAACTTGTAAACTGTAAATAGTTCATTTTAGCTGATTTTGCTTTGTCTCTCTTAGAGAAATTAAAAAGGTCCTGTTGATGCAGGGAATAGAAAAAGCAAATGAGTAACACAAATCATCTGTATGCCTATAATCTATGCATTACTTGTTAACACAGCACCAGAATGGTGCTAAATACTTCACATGTGCAAAACAAAGACACTGTGTACAATCTAATAAAGACAGCTTTTATGAAAAGGGAAAAAGAGCTGGAGGGTCATGGAGAAATACAAGATTTATTTGTTTGTTTGTTTGTTTGTTTGTTTGTTTGTTTGTTTGTTTGTTTAAAATAAGGGGATTATTTTACTCTATTCTGAGGCCTTGGATCCTGCTCATGACCCCCACAACTGGACTCTTATGCCAGTACAATGGTGATGTGCCCAGGCATAAAGATGCACTTTGCAAATCAGGTTGCAGGACTGGAAACCTAATTTTCACTTCTTATTGTTTCTTGACCCCCTTGCTTACTTGCCATTATTTTTACTTCCTTGTTTTTAAATCCTTGTCTACTGTATTTTTGTTGGTATTTTAAATTTTGTTCATTTTCCATAAGGGAAAGAACAGAAACATTTAGAAACCAAACACCCAGAATTCGTAAACAAGAGCTGTGATATTTTCCCTGCCTTGGAAACAAAAGAAATGAAAGCAGCCAAAAAAACCTCACGTCTGAAAAAGCAACTGTTCCTCAAAGAGCCTTAGAAGCATCTTCTGTTGTGGCCATGTGAATTTGTAAAATGCAAACATTCAGTCACCATTGATGAGTCCCTTCTGCTCCCAGCAGCAATAGAAGTCTAGAATTGTGATTGAAGAGCACGCGACCATGGCACTGAAAACCATTTCTATGTCAAACTGAGAAGCAGAAGACAGAGAGGGCAGCAACTGTTTAGAGAGCACAGTGACCAGAGATCACATGCATACCCAACAAGCAAGGTATATATCATCATCTTCTTTATCATTGGTATTTCAGTAGTGTCTAGGAACCCCAATCATGGACCAGAATCCCATTGTGTGAGGCACTGTACAAACATAACAAAAATACAATCTCTGCCAAAAGGAGTTTGCTGTCTCAACAATAATCCTTAGTCTTTTTACAGATTACAGTATTTATCCCCTTTTCCTCATCTCTCAGTGTCCTCAGAAGAGAACTATGGAAGGCAACATCGCCTAGAAGATAGAGCACTAGACTGGGACTCTGACAAGTTGGGTTATAGTTCCAACTGTGTCACTGTCTGCGTGGTGACCTTGGGCAAGTCATTTCACCTCTCTGCCTCGGTTTCCCCATCTGTGATAATGATACTAACCTCTCTTTCTAAAGCACTTTAAGATCTATGAGTGAAAAAATTTATGTAACAGCTAAAAAAGAATGTGAAGAGCAACTAGCAAAAGAATCAAAAACTAATAGCAAATTTTTTTAAAGTACATCAAAAGCAGTACACCTGCCAAACAATCAGTGGGGCCACTGGACGATTGAGGTGCTAAAGGAGCACTGACAGATGACAACGCCATTGTGGAGAAGCTAAAAGAATTCTTTGCATCGGTCTTATTGCAGAGGATATGAGGGAGCTTCCCACACCTTAGCCATTCTTTTTAGATGACAAATCTGAGGAACTGTCCCAGACTGAGGTGTCAGTAGAGGAGGTTTTGGAACACATTGATAAAATGAACAGTAATAGGTCACCAGCACCAGATGGTATTCACCCAAGAGTTATGAAATAACTCAAATATTAAATTGCAGAACCACTAACTATGGTATGTAACTGTAGTGGGGTGGATTGGCCGCCCACAGACCTGGAGGGGGAAGAGCCCCACATTGAACCCTGGTGGGTAGAGCCACACCACGCTCAACCCTCCCGCTGGAAGTTAGTGGGCAGGTCCGGAAGTACAAAAGGCAGGACGGAGAACTCAGTTGGGAGGCAGCCGCCAGAGGAGCCAGATGCCTCCTGTGAACTCCCAAGCTGGGAGGCTGCGACAGACCCTTAGGGAGCCTAGGACTGGCCAGGACTGCCAGGGCCATTTACAGACCTGAGCATGGAGGAGCTGCAAGCCCTGACAGAGTCCTTCTCCCCCGACGACCAGGACGACCCTCTACAGAGCCAGGTACACTCTGAGGGGAAGTTGGGAAGTGGCCCACGGGTAGCTGACCCCTGTCTGGCTGCAACGCCGACAGCGAGTGCATCAGCGTGTTGTGGTCAGGATCCCCGCTGACCCAGTGGCAGACCGCTCTGCTGCTGCTAGGGCTCTGAGCCGGGACGCAGTGGAGTGGGTGGGCCTGCGTCCTGTCCGCCACCCCAATCCGTGGGTGCAGTCTCCCCCTCTCTTCGGCAAGAAGCCTGCACTTGTTGGCCCTCCGCCAGAGCTAGGAGGCCTGACTGTTTGCTGCCCAGCCTGAGTGCAGGCCTGAGCCCCTTAGACTCTCCACTGCCCCACTCTGATCCAGGGCCTGGGCTACTTGACTGTTTGCTGCCCAGCCTGAGTACAGGCCTGAGTCAGAGACTCTTTGCTGCCCTGCCCCAACCAGGGGCTTGGCTCCATAACTTTGTTTGTTGTTTGGCCCTGATCACAGGCCCAAGTTCCCGTCTCCCATTGCCCCTCTGATTCCCCATGTCAGGCGACCCCCAGTGATGTAGTGGGATGGATTGGCTGCCCACAGACCTGGAGGGGGAAGAGCTACCCCCCCAATGGACTACAGTACCTATCATTTAAATCAGCTTCTGTACCAGGTAACTGGAGAATAGCTAATGTGACACCAATTTTTAAAAAAGTTTCCAGAGGTGATCCTGGCAATTACAGGCCATTAAGCCTACCTTCAGTACCAGGCAAATTGGTTGAAAGCATAGTAAAGAACAGAATTATCAGACAAAGAGATGACCATGGTATACTGGGAAGGAGTCAATACGGCTTTTGTAAAGGGAAATCATGCCTCACAAATCTATTGGAATTCTTTGAGGTGGTCAACAAACATGTGGACCAGGTGATCCAGTGGCTATAGCGTACTTGGACTTTTAGAAAGCCTTTGACAAGGTTCCTCACCAAATTAGTCTTTAGGCAAATCAACCAGTCATGGGATAAGAGGGGAGGTCCTCTCATGGATCAGTAAGTATTTAAAAGATAGGAACAGACTAACACGGCTGCTACTCTGAAAAGGGTAGGAATAAATGTTCAGTTTTCAGAGTGGAGAGAGATAAACAGCAGTGACCCCACAATTCTTTCCCAACCCCAAATGTGATGATCAGTTGGACCCTGAGCATGTGGGCAAGACTCACCAGCCAAACATCTGGGAAAGAATTCTCTGTAGTAATTCAGAGCCATCCCCATCTAGTGTCCCATCACTGGCCGTTGGAAATATTTGCTGCTAGCAGTAGTCCAATGGGCTACATGCCATTGTAGGCAGTGTCATCATACCATCCCCTCTATAAACTTATCAAGCTCAGTCTTGAAGCTAGTTAGATTTTTTGTCCCCATTGCTCCCCTGGGAAGGCTATTCCCAGAACACTGCACAGCAGTTGTTTTGAAAGATCTTTGCTGGAAGTGACATGGGAAACCAACACGAGGCTCCTGTAGACAAGAGAGAGACACTAACCCCAATCCTTACAACCAAGAAGCCCAAAACACCCACATGAGATTATTTGCACAGAGCTTTTGATGCCTGGTAACTGAAAAAGTGAAGAGGGTATCCTGCCTGCCCCCAGCCACTGATAATGGTGTACTCCTGAGCATATGGCATCTTTAGCTTGGTTGATATTTGGTTGCTTCTAACAGGCAGGCTTTCACAGCCTAAGGGTCACCTGGGAAAATCATGTGGGTTGTGGGTGAGCAAAGTGTTGTACCGGACAGCCCAAATGCAGGAACTATTCTCTCTTGCAGGCTCAGCCAGCAGCCTGAACGCAACTTCTTCTTTGCCTCTGACTTCAGAGTAGATAGGGTGACATGTCAATCAACCTCCTAAATCCAATGTATGGGGGGCATTTGCTAGTATTACAGTTAAGCCCACACCTTTCATAACAAGCTAATAATTAAAATATATCTTTATTTCTAATATTTTTATTGTTCTGGGAATTAGCTTGACCATAGGCACTGACTTGGAACACCCACAGGGAAAAAATGGTGGGTGCTGAGCACTCACCGGCAGCACCCCTATCAGATCCCCGCCACCCCCCACCCAGTGCCTCCCACCTGCCGGCAGGCCCCACAAATCAGCGCCTCCCCCCTCCCTCCCTGCGCCTCCCGCCCAACACAATCAGTTGTTTCGCAGCCTGCAGGAGGCTGGGAGGGATGGGGGAGGAGTGAGAACGTGGCACGCTCAGAGGAGGGGGCAGAACTGTGCAGGTAGAGATGGGGTGTGGCTGGGGCCTTGTGGGAAGGGGTGGAGTGGGGGCGGGGCCTGTGGTAGAGCCAGGGGTCAAGCAGCCCCCAGAACTTTGGAAAGTTGGCACCTGTGAGCTTGACTTTATCCCTTCCGTGCTGCCTTCAAATAGCCCCCTCCCCCACCAATGGGTATGTTTGAACATTTGTTAGTTGCAAATAGTAAAATGTTCAAATGACAAAATCTGAAAAGCACAGCCCTAATCATTGTAGCTTCAGAATATTCACCTGTGCTACCGCCCCGAGCCAGGGCATATATACCCATAATAAAGCGAGACAGAAAGCAAAGAATAAAACAACAACATTGAAAAGTGCAGGGAGGGACTGCAAGCTGAGGAAGTGACAAAAAACCACTGATTCTACTATTCAAGTGGAATATGAGATGGCAAAGGAAGTGAGCCTCACACAATGTGCCAGATTGTGATACCCCTACAATGAATAGCACTTTTCACCACAGGTGTTCCCATAGATTTCTATTGGACTACTAGTAGAGCAAGATACTACTTAATGTGAGTAAAAGTATCACAATCTGGTCCTAAATATCTAGTATACAAGAAAAAATATTGTATAAGAATGAAAAGTTCTCTTTTGAGGAAAAAAGTGTAAAAATAATCACACAAAAATGCATCTTTGCTGCTTATTGTTTTCAAGGATAATTTTGGGGAGTTTTTGGTATTTGTTTGCAGCCAAACACATATACTGTGACCCTTAATTTTACAGTATATCCAGGATGAAACTGTTAATGAAGAAAGATTTTTGGACTGCCAAAACCTAAAATGTAAACCGTTGTAATTGTCAAGTCAGGTTTTTTTTAAATAATATATTAATTCTTGAGGAAGAGAACAATGGCTTGTACATGAAATAACCAAAGCACGACTGGGCTCTTGATCAGAAACTGGACAGCATGATTTTATATTTTAGACCTCTCTGTATGTGGCAGCTTCATCAGATGTGGATTTATCTAATTTCAGATAGGAAATTAACTATAACTAAGGACCTTCAAAACAAGCAGGTTTCTCCTAAAATTAAAAACATATTTCACACTAGAGATTACTGCAATAAATAAGAGGCTGTGAAATAAACTACTGTACTTTCAAGTTCCTTTCAGTGAACTGCTACACCATTCATAATTAAAGAGAAATATTCTCTTCCATGCAAAGAAGATGCTAATTGCACACAACGAGATGAGTTCTTCTCAGCATACACTAATTTCTACTGTATCACAGAGAGAATACATGTAATTAATCAGAATCAGGTGAGAATGAATTGAACACTAGAATTACAAAGGGGTGGTCAACTTAAAAAAAGAATTAAGGATCCTGTTACTAACTACCCCAGATATAAGTGATTAATTCTGCTGATGGAACAGATGGAAATAATTACATGAAAAAAACTACTCATATTATAAATACTGCACTTAGTTTCAAGGCCAAGGTATGTTTAATCCTTTTTGTGCACACAAACTACAAACTAGAAACCTGTGATTAATCATATTACCTAACACCTTTTGACCTTAATCATTAAGTTAATGGAAAAAAATAACCTGAATCAATATTGCTATTACAGGTTGACAGATACTGTAGATAGATACTGAGCTAACCTACCAGGTCAACTGTAAGTATGATACATAATGCATTCATGCTGTCTTTTTAGGCAGAAACCTATGCTCATAATCATGTGGTGACTCCCATTTTAATGACTCTATCCTGCAAACATTTACACACACAAGTATCTTTACTCATGTGATAAGTCCCATTGACTAATGGTATAGCGCACTGAAGACAGAGAAAGTGTTCACATATGCAAAATAGTGCACATGTTTGCAGGATCAGGCCCTAAATGACTGATATGTCTCAAGATATTTCCTAATTTTTGTTTTAATATTTTATCTTACCTTTCCTTCCCAGCTGAGAGAGGTAATGCATAATGCAATTAGAACATATATTTGTAAAAATACTGGCTAGGCCTTGAAGACAAACATCCAAATCTCAGACAGTAAGAAATTAATTAAGCTTACACAAAATGGGGAGCTGGTAGTGAGCCCTATATTTAGATTTCCTAATACTTTCCATTATAAAAGGTTCTTGTGCCCTTTTCTGAGACTATCTAACACCCCTATCATTTGCAGCATGTCATTGAAATTTGGCAGAGAGAAAGTCCTGTGGCCAGAGAGGTGCCTTTTCTTTGTCACATGAAATTCCATTCAGGGTTAACAGAGTTAAAAGCTATTGAAAGTCGCCAATTCCCTTTCTGTCATTTGTGTTGCCAGCAAAATTTTGGCAGTCTAACAAGAACAATGACAACTAAATGTGAACATTCTAATCTAAGGCTATGTGTACACTACAGGTTAAGCCAGCATAATTTATGTCCCTTGGGGGGGAATAAACTATCCCCCTGAGTGACATAAATTATGCCAGCATAAGCGCTCATGTGCATAGCACTATGTTGGTGGGAGAGCTCTCCTATCAGCATAGAGCGTCTTCACCAGATGTGCTGCAGCAGCACACATATGTATAGACATGGCCTAAGATCCAGGTCCATGCTGCTACAAAAGTAGCCACACTGCACTGGGATCCCCGGAAACAGACAGCCAAAGCTACTGCCAGAAAAGAGAGAGAGAGAGGCCAGGCAGCCCATAACAGCCTTGCCACCCAGATCCAGCAAATTGCCTTGGTGACCCATCCCACCCACTTTGGGGACATCACTAGAGACAGAAGCCCCCCACCTCCTGAAGGGGGAAGAAAGAGAGAGAGAGTCAAGCCAGGCTTCCCTTAATCATCCCTTAGGCCCAGCACATGGCCTCAGTGGCTCATCTCTCCTCTGAAATAACAATCTTCTCCAGCTGCCAGCTAATATTCTTCATTCTATAGCTTACGTAGTTAAGTCAGTGCTGAAGTTTCAGGGTTCAGACCTTGATGATAAATGATTAGTGGGAGGAGGATTTGTCTTAACCGCAAGACCATCCTTGCTTTTCCTTAAGTCCCCTACCACATTCACCATACACCTTCTAACCTCCAGAGTAAATGAGAAAGGGATTTTACAAGTATTGTTCAAGACACAACCCTGATTCAATCCTTGAAAATTGTCCATCCTTTGCATTGAATGAGGCAGAGGTTCTGTGGAAAAAACAGAATGTGCTCATGAAATTAAAGAATTAATGCATGCACACAAGGAGGCTGAATTTAGGTTAACACAACCTAAATTCAGGCATTTCCTAGCTTTCAAGAACTTGACTTTGCAATCTATTTAACAATCTTTTAGCAATTTTATTCTTCAGTGTAATTATATAAATAACATCTATATTGATTGAAGAGTTTTCCTGCCTCTTATTTAAGTGGAAATTTGCAAATAATTTCCTAATCTACCAAATTTGTTAGATCATGTAGAACAAAATTCTCCTTTGCAAACCAAAATGTTGATCTCTCTTGCTTTTGATAGTTTGCTCTGACTACACACAAAAGAAATTCTACTGACATCAGTGGGAGATCTGCACAATTAGGGAGAATAAAATATTGTAATTAAGAAATGTGGTGTGAATCTGATAGGAGAATTATCCCTTTACAAAGCAGTCACTCTACAATATTCAGAATATTAATAGGTTTCCCTTTCTGGCAAAATGACTCTTTACAAAATATAGTCAGAAAGATTTTTTTACTGGATTATGTTTTGTGAAAGTGTTAAGATCACCAAAGAGACATTTTGGAATCACTTACGATATCACTGTCCAAAATCAGTGACACTATTTATTATCCCCACATTTACTAAAGAGGATTTCCAGTGTAGGATTAGCCACACTGCACTGGGATCCACTGGGATTACCCGTTGCTCTCTCCTTCCTGTACTACTGAATTTCTCACCCTGCCTGTTGTATAAATTATTCCCATCTGAATGAGCTTCAGCCTTTCCTGAATTTATTCTTTTCACAGCATTTATAACATAGCTATTGCCTATGTTACTAGGCTTTGTTTCCCTTTATTTAGCCCTGATGTATTTAGTTGTCACGGGAAGAGATTGATAGGAACTGACCAGCAAAAGTTTTAGTTTATTATGGAGGGCACAAAATCTCCACCAGTTAGGGTTGAATGAGAATGTTTAGATATGGTCTTTATGGAGGGTGGCAGGATGTACTCTTTTCTCTGATTGCTTCTTGCCCATTTGAAATACATTCTGATGCGGTGATGCGCAGGGCTTAGTGGGAGGAGGAATGACATATCTCCCAAGGAGTAAGCGACTTTGAAGGATTAGTAGAGTCAGACCTGGGTCTTATCTTTTGCTAGAGAGAGGTCTGAGAAGCAGAAAAGGTGGTTTCATTTCCACTGCCATCTGCAGTGCTCAACCCACTGAACTGGAGATACATGGGAAAGAAAGGGACAAGTTTTGTTGGCTGTGACTGGCAACTTGCATGCCTCTTTCCTCCTCTGTAAATGGAGTTGATATGCCATGGGAGCCTGCATGATTTATCCAGTGTTACGAGCTCTCACACATCTTGTAATATATGTTGGTTTTCTTAAAGCCCTAGCTCTTGGAGGCATGTGGGTGTGATAATCTCAACTTCCACTATAAAATAAAACTACATTTCTAGCCCTCATGATTATAGAGAAAAGCTTGAAAGACCTGAATGCACCCTAACGGCTGAAAAACTAGTAGGCAAAATAACTCATCATTTATTTTTTAATAATGTCATGATTTTAAGACAATCTCATGAATTTGGGGAGGCCTTACTCGTGACTTTTGAATGCTTGGGGTTGGCAGTACTGCTTATTCCTTCCTTCCTCAAACTGTCCCATTTACAAGTATTCCCCCTGCCCCCTCACTAAGGAGTGCTAACTTACCTCTTTTGAAGAAGTGTGTAGGAATTAACTTGTTCATATTTGTAAAGAACTTAGAAGTAGAAAAGTAGAAATTCTGCTCTCTGCCCAATAAAAGTTACTGTGCTAAGATACCATGCTAAGATACCTGTGCTAAGATACCATGGTAACATTAAGTACTTGCAAATGGTAATTATAAACATGTTAAGGTTGACCATATTATTAACTGAATCGCTGAGGTATATACAAAAGTGCTGTACAGACCGACAATTGTTGGGCAAAGATCTAGGAAGATAAAAACAAGTGTAAGGGAGCTGAAGTAAACAGGAGACAGTTGGTAATTGTATTACGGAGAAAAATACCAGGAGGCCTTGGTTTAACTTAATTCTGTTTCAGTTCTATATATTGCACGTGTGATCTTCTGTAATCATCAGTGTCCTTCATTAACCAATGGGGAAATATTTTTCCCTTCTGCACTACCACAACTGTGCCCCATCCTTGCCTTCACTTAACACTTTTAGATCTATGCCAAGGTTAGAGTGAGAGAGGCCAATCCTTTCTAAAGAATTTTCAAAATGGATGCCACTAATGGTTGTTGAGAAATTTTATTAGTGTTGGACAAGTGCCATTTGCACTCATAGTTAATGTTTCAAAGATTAGTTACTTGCCAAGAGACCTTACAAGACTGATTGTAGGATTCCTCTTTAAATGTAAAATCAATATATGTGTTGTTAGTTACTTTACAGATGTCATTTATTTTGGAGCATTGTGTACTGTGTGCAAGATCAAATTCATGGTACAATTACAAGAAATCAGATCTGAAAGGTTTGGGGGTCTATTTATTCTGGTGAGAAAAAGGCTGTTTCTCTATCCCCCCTAAACATAATTGAAAAAAACCTGGATAAATTATATCTAGATTAGGAAAAATTCCTCTTCTGGATTAGGAAAAGATAGGCCTTCAACAAAAGCAAGAGATCTAAAATATTCTTTACTTTCCGTATAACAATCCGATTGGCGTAAACGTGAGCTATCTATAGAGATTGTAATTAAGGCTGCAAGTCTGTCACGGGGGTCACAGAAGTCACGGATTCTGTGACTTTCCGGGACCTCCATGACTTCTGCAGCGGCAGGTGTGGTTGGCCCAGAGGCCACCCAAGCAGCTCAGTTGGCCCCCTGGCCAGCCACACTGGATGCTGCTGGGCAGTCTCGGGCCACCGTGCCCCTCCCAAACAGAAGCAGGAGTTTGGGTGTGGGAGGGGGCTCAGGGCTGAGGCAGGGGGTTGGTATGTGGGAGGGGGTGAGGGCTCTGGGTGGTGCTTACCTCAAGAGGGCTCCCCAGAAGCAGTTGGTATGTCCGGCTCCTAGGCAGAGGTATGGCCAGGTGGCTCTGTGCTTTGCCTTTGCCTGCAGGTGCTGCCCCTGCATGGGAACCATGGCCAATGGGAGCTGCAGGGCAGGTGCTGAGGGTGGGGTAACACAAGGAGCCCCTTGGCCATTCCTCTGCCTAGGGGCCGCAGGGACAAGTCAGCCATTTCCAGGAGCCATGCGGAGCTGGGTAGGAAGCCTGCTAGTCCCGGCAACTCCCCCCCCCAGCACCAGTGGGGGTTCCGGGCCACCCCCACCCCCCGAGCACCCGCAGCGCCCCCGGGGCCACAAACACCCCCAAGCAGCCACTGTGTCCCTGGGCCATTCCCCCTTACCCCCCCAGAGCACCCAAGTTTTAAGCAGGGGTATACAGTACAAGTCATGGACAGGTCACGGGCTGTGAATTTTTGTTTACTACCCATGACCTGTCCATGACTTTTACTAAAAATACCCGTGACTAAACATAGCCTTAATTATAATACAATGTTGCTGTATATTTCAGAGAAGGAATGTGGAGAATGTTCAGTGCTGAAAGGCAAGTAAGGCATAGCATCAGAACTGACAGAGCTGGGATCTGAAATAGGGAGTGATTGTGATGTATGTGCTCCCAAGCATGTTGTGGTGAAATGACCGGCAAAAGTAGGCAATGAAGAAAAGGCTGATCTTGTTTTGTTTTACGGAATTACCATGATTACATACAGTCTTCATACAAATGTTATCACAAATAGCTTTATAGATTTAATAATACAGGTATTATTAAGGTATTAGGTATTCTTCCACACTTTGGATTGCATAGACTCTATTCCCCTTTTATAGCTAAAACATGGTATATAATGTATGAATGGGAATCAATGGCTGCAATTACTGTACATACAAATAGGTTTCACTTAACCTGGGCATTGATTATTTTGGTAATCCAAATATAAGTTTGATTCTCATAAAGCATTTGCCTTAATGAGTGGATATTTGAAGTGTTTCCATTATCACCCTGTTGCCTTTCTTGTCTCCTTCCTCAGAAATTCTCCACTCAAATGGTTGCCATTGTTTCCCTGACTTGAAATTCTCCAATAGCTCTCTGGCCCCCACTTTGGACATCAGGTCACATATTGATGTTACTTGGACACAGAGGTGAACAGATTAATAGTCAGCTCACAGGAATTGTGGCACTGTGGATAGCCTAATACATGCTGCTTTTCACACAGACTTCCAGGAAGAACACAGTGGGCAAAGCTAATCCTAGTTTTAGAGTACAGAGGCTCAAAAGAAACAATTAGTTGTAAATCTCAGCTAGTACAGAAATACATACTGGGATTTGCTGGAGTAACCTATTTTAAGCAGCTGCTGGATTTATTAGGATTTATCTCCTAACCTGAAATCAGAACATCACAAACAATCAGTTGACAATAGAACAACAGATTATAGTGGGGAGGTTTTAGAACTTTGATACTTCTCCCTTTCAGAAACAGTCTAGTAATTGGTGTTCACATACACCCAGTTAAAAGAGAAGGTGTTCTCTGAGATAACTAATAGAGCCAATAGAATCTCACAGTAGCTGGCTCTTCAATCTGGCAGAAAAAGATACAATGAGATCCAATGGTTAGAAGATGAAACTAGAAAAATTCAGACTAGAAAAAGGACATAAATTCTTAACAGTGGAGTAATTTACTTAAGGACATAGTGGATTTCTATCACTTGAAGTCTTTAAATCAAGAATAGATGTATGTCTCTCTCAAAGATATGCTATTGCTCAGATACTGTGGATGCAGAAATTACTGGGTGAGGGTCTTTGATATGTGTTGTTCAGGAGGTCAGACTAGATGATCATAATGGCCCTTCTGGCCTGAAAACCTCTAAATCTAAAATCCTCTCAATTTACACTTACTGAGGTCTACTCTAGAACTCTAGGAAATCTTCACAAAGGAATCTGAAAATATTCAAAACTACACAAGCTTTGTTCTCTGGTTTTGTGTCCTATTGCAAACTTGAAACTCGGATCAGATTAACTGAAAGCTTTACTAAGGCCCTCCAAACCTTTTAAGTGAGCACACGGCCAGTTTCAAGGAAACCTGTGTCATTTTGTCTGTTGTGAATCATCAAGCAAAATCTGTAGGTTTGCATCATTTTAATGTGGAGTTCTGGGATTTCAACTGAGTTTCAGTGTGAGGTGGATTTCTTTTTGAAACTGAGGCTATGTCATTTATGCAGCTTGTAGAGTATTCCCTGCCCCTAGCACAGGTATAAATAGCAGTGTTGATGGTGAGGCACTGCCTAGATGAGTAGAATAAAGACACACCAGAATCTTAGGGTATTACCGTACATGGTTCTCTATGCACCCAAGCAGTGCCTCCCACATCTACACAGCTATTTTTAGCCCTGTAGTGTCCCTCTGCCTCCCCACTACTAGAACCTCCCTCCTCCTAGGCTCCCCAACCCCTGCCAGCAAGGAAGTCTCCAGCAGCAGAGAAAGCCTCTAGCAAGGTGGATGCAGTGGGGAAAGATTCCAGCAGCTCCTGTTGCCAGAGCCTTTCCCCACCAAGTGGAGAGAGGCTCTGGCAGGGGGAAGCTGTTAGAGCTTTCCTCAGTGTCTCCCCCCGATCAGATACTTTTACTACCACGTGTAGTTACACACCGCAGCATGGACACAACCTGCATTTCACTGAGACATGTAGCTACGCACACCCTATATGCCACTGCCAGTGTAGACAAGGCCCGAGACACAGTATAACTTGGAGCAGGTTGGGAGAAGGAGGGCAAATCCCCCGAAAGCAGCAATTGTAAGAAAGAATCCCTGGGACATGAAACTGCTGGGTTTTGCACTACTCATCTTTTCTCCCTCTAATCTGCTCACTTATGTCCTGATTCAACAAGTACGTAAACAAGTGTCTAACTTTGAGCATGAGTTGTCCCACTGAAGTCAGCATTCAAGTTCGGCTTATGCTTAAGTACCTTGCTGAATCAGGGAGTAAGGATAGGGCATCTGGTATCTTCAGAGAACAATTGTCTGAGCCCCCCCTAAATTCTTGGAACTTGGAGCATGATAGTTGGCACATTCCCACATTCCACTTCTTTAGAGGAGTCAGCAAGATTAGCATCCCTAAACATTTAGGAGAGATCTTTGCAAGATAGCTTGACCTCCTAGTGTGAAGCACTGGGACGCAACAAGGTTTCACTGCATCCCTATGCTACCCCTGAATTAGGCAGGGAGAAGACTGCCCACTCTCAGAAAATCTTTCCTGAATCTTGGCAGTTTGCAGGGTGTCTGTCTGAAACAAGAGGATACTCTAGGGTAGTTTCAACTAAGTTTCACTCAGAGCATATTGTTTTATTTGGATCCAGATCACAACGTGAAATTCAGCTGCGAACCAAACTGCCAAGTTTTATGCCGCTGTTCATGAGAACTCAGGAGAATTCCTGAGGAAAGTAGTGAAAGATGCAGAAGCGAAGCATGGGGTTAAGATTGTAAGAAGAGATATTTCTGTTCCATTGCTGGAATAGAAATATACAGGATTTAGTGATGCAAAATTCTTTCAGTGTCCAAATTCCTAATTTTCATCCTGTTTATAAGCGGCACTTAAATATTTTATGACCAGGACTCCTTGATCCTTAGAAGTTTGCTTTAAAGTTTCGTATCTATACCTAATCCATTTGCACATAGCAGCTTTGATTCCTCTAGTTTGTGCTAGGAATTTGAAACTCATAGAAAGATTTGTATAGGCCAGGATCAGACAAAAGATGACAATGCCGTGTTATTGTAGACTGATAATGCTCAAGAGTATCTATTATGTGCCTGTCACTCACAATAAGCTGAAGCATCAGATTCTTGCGTATATGGATTATCTTTTAGTCAGCATAGATAAAAGAGTGTTGGTGTTATTACTTTCATTAAACCCTTTCACACTGGGGATCTTCTACAATTTTCTGTGGCTAAGAAGTACACACACAAAAAAGGGAAGAATGCTGACAAGGAAGAAAAAAAGTAGAGTAGTTACCCTTTTTAGACAGAAAACAAAGCATTCTTGCAGCTAAAAAAGACAGAATTCCAAGGACATTATGCCAGATATAATGTAAAGTTCCATTTATTCTTTACTGATGCAAAAACAATACTTACTAAGCTTGGAAAAGTCAGACATTTGATGAAAACCTAGTTCTAATTTTAGCAGTTACGATCACTTATTTTGGTCACTAAATATGAATCTAGAGTGTAAAATTAGGCACTGAGGGAAAAGTATGCTTGTCAAAGTAGAGGGGTGCCATCAGAGAGCTAGTTACAGCTTTTTGATTGTCTGCTTGGTCTCCAGATCCAGTACATAGTAAAGTAGTCTAGAGCTGCTGCTGCTAACTGGAATGCAGTACTTCTGGCCACTCCTCCCATCCCTGACAAACCATTGTACTGGGATCTAGGAGAGGGTAGTGTAGGAATGATTACCTCAGCTCTGCACATGCCGGGGATTCCTCCATGCTGGGGATATCTCCATCTAGCAGGATGGAGTCTTTCTGTACTCCCCATGAGCCACCAGAGCCATGCATCACTAGCAGTGTGGGACAGCGAATCTGTCCCCTACTGAAAATCTTGGCCATAATGTATGGATAATGGTCAAAGTCACCGTGAGTGTAAAAAAAATGCAAGTTACTAAAGTAAATGCACATTTGAAGGAATTGTCATAGTTTTCAGATGTTAGAAATAATTTGGATAAGTCTATGCAAGTTCCTTCCAGTGGGCAATATCTTGCACTTGGCCACACTGCATTTCCTCTAACATCCTGCCCAAGTACCTAGTTTTGTTTAGACCCTTCTGGAGATCCTCATGACTCAACCTAGTTTTGACTAACTTAAATTCACTGACAAAAAGCTTTGTTAACGCAGAGTTCCCAGTGGTATCTTGTACCCTTCCGGAACACTGAGGTCAGCAAAACTCAAACTTTGGAAAAGCAGGAAACAAAGAGTTGAGGTATAGACCCATGCTACTGTAACAAATAATATGCAATTTTGTAATAAAATATGCCTCCTGGAAGTCCTGCTCGTAATGGATTTGTTTGTTCTACCTGTTTCTGCTTCCTCTCACCCCAATATTGAAAATGTGAATTATAGAAAGCCTAAGGCCTTGTCTATACTAGCAAGTTTCTTCTCAGTAAAGCAGCTTTCTGCGTTGTAACTCCCGAGGTGTACACTCTTCCAAACCACTCAGGGCACAGAAACCTCACAGTTGCAGCGCTGTAAAAACGCCACCCAGACAAGAGGCATACAGATTTCTGCACCAGGGCTACAGCACCACAGCGCCAATGTAGACACCCTGATTGATTACAGCGCTAAAATTGGACTCTGAGAGGTGTCCCACAATGACTGTTCTTGACTCTCTGGTCATCGGTTTTAATTCTACTGCCCTGCCCCCAGGTGACCAACCATCATCCCCACCCCGTAAATTTCTTTGGAATTTTGAAAGTCCCCTTCCTGTTTGCTCGGTGATGCAGGCAGTGGTCTCAGCGTATCTTTCCAGGCCATATCTTTCCAGGCCATGCCTGCTCCACGCACCAGGTGATCCCCTGTTTGTAGCAATACTGAGCTGCTGGACCTCAACAGCATTTGGGGAGAGGAGACTGTCCAGTCCCAGCTGCGCTCCAGCCGTAGGAATACCTATGGACAGATTTCACGATGCATGACAGAAAGGGGCCATGACTGGGACACACTGCAGTGCAGGGTCAAAGTGAAGGAGCTGCGAAATGCCTACCACAAGGCAGAAGATGCAAACCGCTGCTATAGTATTGCACCCATGAGCTACCAGTTCTACAAAGAGCTCCACTGCGAAGGCCCCTGTGGATACTTCGGTGGCTCACATGCCAGTCGAGAGTGGACTGAGCCAGGAGGAGGAAATCTTGGATGACGATGTGGAGGGGGAAGGGGACCCAGAGTCAGAGGACAACTCGGAGGTCAGAGATACATGTAGCAAGGAGCTCTTTTCTACCCCGGAGGAGGCTTGCCAGTCACAGCTGTCAGATCTTGGTAAAGCACAAACAGGAGAGGTGGCTCCTGGTAAGTGGATTTGATTTTGGGAATCGTTAAAGCAAGGTGTTGTGGGCAGGAGGGTTGCAGAAAGCAAGCTTGTGTCTGTATGATGCATGTACCACCACATGCCTAGTCTGAGTGGAGGAACAAGCTGTTGATTGACTCCCTCACTTCACAGGAATCTGCCTCAGAGATCTCCAGGAAACTCACATGGAGCTACTGGGCAATCCGCTGACACAGGTTCTTTGGCAGAGCTGCTTTGTTTCTTGCTCCATTAAGGGTAACTTTCCCTCACCACTCTATAGTCACAGGGGATGGGGGGAGACCATTGCTGCACACAGGCGAGCCACATAAGAGCCAGGGAGGAAGCTGCAGTCTTGGAGTAGACCCTCCTTTGATTCCCTGCTCACTCTCAGCAGCAAGATATTTTCCATAATGAGCACAGCCTGTGGAAAATGTGGGGACAGGAATGATTATCAGCCCCCCGACTACAGTGCTAGCTCTCTCCAAGAGCCACGTTCCCAGTGTACAGTAGAATCTGGGAACACTGATTTCCCCTGCGGCTACTCACCATTTTGGGGGTCTTGTGGCTCATGTGTGCTTGCCTGGGGTCAGCCAGTTAGTGAATAGTGGCTGTGTTTTAAATCACTTAATCAGTGTTCTGTGTGTTGCAAACAATACTAATTCCATAAAACGTTGCATTTTGGCTTCACGGAGATGTCCTTGGGAACCCAGACTCCTACTTTGTTATAGCCAGCTGAACGGCTGCGAAGAATTAGAAAGCGGCCACGAAGAACTAAAGAGGACTTTCTGCATGAGGTTATGATGAACTCAGCAGCTAAAAAACAGTAATTGAAGGAGTGGCGGGACAGCGAGAAGAGGGACCGAAAGGAGAACGCAGCGTGCCAGAATGAAGCTACAGAGCGGCTCTTAAACATTATGGATTGCCAAGCAGACATGCTCCAGGCGATACAGAGCGGCAAACAGAGCAGCCCGCCCCCCCCCTGCAGCCGCTGTTGCAAAACTCTTTCCCATGTGCCCCCCAGACACCACCAACACACTCTTATCAACCTTCTTGCTCCAGTCTGTACCCGCTGCATTCCACTCCTGCCCTATCACAGTCCAGCACAGTGGACTCCCAGTATCCACTGCACTCAACACCTGTCCCTCTGCAGTTTAGTCCTTCTGAATTACAGTACCCATTGCACTGTACTCCAGAGGAGAAGGTTGGATATGATCCCTGGACATACACAAATCTTTAGCCATCTCGTGACCCCTCCTCTTCCTGGAACCTCCATTCCCCTATCCCTCTCACTGCTGATGGGATTTTTTGTTTGATTCTCTCCTCTGGTTGTTGTCTTTTAATAAAATAATTGTGTTGGTTTGAAAGCAATCTTTATTCTATTAATTGAAAGCAAAAAGAGCCCTGCAAAGCAACATACAATTATGTTAAACCCACATATTGCATTGTCTGCACTAATCATCTCCTTGCATTACAAGCACTGCACTCCCGAGCATAGCAACAAATATTAGTGGCTTTCAGCTTCAAATTGCTGCCACAAGGCATCCCTGATCCTTATGGCCCCACACTGTGCCCCTCTAATAGCCCTGGTCTCTGGCTGTTCAAACTCAGCCTCCAGCCACTGAGCCTCAGCGTTCCAGCCCTGAGTGAAGCTTTCACCCTTCCCTTCACAAATACGAAGCACACAGCATGCAGCTATAAGCATAGGAATATTGTCATCCGCCAGGTCCAGTTTCCCATATAGGCAGCACCAGTGAGCATTTAAACAGCCAAAAGCACATTCAACAGTTATTCTGCACTTGCTCAGCCTGTTGTTGAACCGCTCCTTGCTGCTGTCAAAGTGCACCTTGTATGGCTTCATTAGCCACAGCATTAAGGGGTAGGCAGGATCTCCCAGGATCACAATGGGCATTTCGACTTCCCATATGGTGATCTTCTGATCTGGGACAGAAGTCCCTGCTTGCAGCTTCCTGAACAGGCCAGTGTTCTGAAAGATGTGTGCGTCATGCACCTTTCTGGACCAGCCTGCATTAATTTCTATGAAATGCCCACAAGTGCCTGGAGAACCATAGAGAAATACCCCTTCCGATTAATGTACTCAGTGGGTAGGTGGTCTGGTGCCAGAATTGGAATATACTTGCCATCTATTGCCCCTCTGCAGTTAGGGAAGCCCATTTGTGCAAAGCCATCCACAATGTCACACATGTTGCCCAGAGTCACGGTCTTTCGGAGCAGGATGAGATTAATGGCCCTGCACACTTCCGTCAACACGAGTTCAACGGTTGACTTTCCCACTCCAAACTGGTTAGCGACTGATCAGGAGCAGTCTGGAGTAGCCAGCTTCCACAGTGCAATCACCATGCGCTTCTCTAATGGCAGGGCAGCTCTCATTCTCATATCTTTGTGCGTCAGGGCTGGGGCAAGCTAATCACACAGTCCCATGAATGTGGCTTTTCTCATCCAAAAGTTCTGCAGCCACTCCTCATCATCCCAGACATGGATGGCGATGTGATCCCACCTCTCAGTGCTTGTTTCACAAGCCCCAAAATGGCGTTCCACTGTGGTCAGCACCTCCCTGAATGTCATAATCAATCGTGTGTCGTAGCTACTATGCCTGGTGAGATCAATGTCACACTCCTCTTGCCTTTGTAGTTTAAGGCATAACTCCACTGCCACTCATGACATGTTAGTCAGAGCAAGCAGCATACTGGTCAACAGTGTGGGATCCATTCCTGCAGACCAAAGAGCCAGAGCACGCAGTACACAAACCATTGAAAAATGGTGCCAAATGCGAATGGAAATACAGGGATTGCATGGATGCGAAGTAATGCATCACGGGGTTTTGGGACAGAACCCAGGATGCCCCATAACCCCCTCCACATTTCCACAACTCTTAGTGGTTGAACAGGAACAGATGATCTGTGGGATAGCTGCCCAGAGTGCACCGCACCAAATACCACTGCAAGTGTCGTAAGTGTGAACACGCTATTGCGCAGGCACCTAACAGTGTGAACACATAACAACGGTTTCCCGTCAGCACTCTCTGAGCGCTGCTGTAATTGCCAGCGCTGTAACTCTGCTTGTGTAGTCATACCCTTAGAGACTGACCCAAAGTCCATTAAGTCAAAAGGAGTCTTTCCTTTGATTTAATGGGCTTTGGATCAGGCCCATAGGGTTTATATAACATGGTGCTTGAAGTCCTAGAAATAACTAAAATAAACATATAGATTTTTCTACAAAGCTTTTAAGAGCAAAGTAACTTGCCAGATGTATTTGGGAATCCTGGGTAGTTTAACAAATGATTTATGGGTGACTGTCCATAAGATGTCAAAAATCAATGAAGTTTAAGAGAAGTACTTTTCACGGTAGAAGAATGCAGGGTCTAAGCAAAGTAGTTACTCATTTCTGTGTCTGTTTTTCTTATCTGTGCAAAGCAGTGCTGGAGTTGATAATGCAGCAGTTTATAATACTCTATTTGCCATTCCATAATGTTCACAGGCACTGGTACAGTGAGCTGGAATTGACACTAATGGCTTTCATATACCAGAACTTTATGAAAATCTTGCAATCTTTGTGATTTGTCTATTGTATCATGTTACTATAGCACTACTATACCAGTACCCCAATACAATATTAATCAGACACAGATGTATTAAGCTATTACATCTCCATTCCCACTGAAGTATATTAGCAGAAGACACATGTGGGTACAGTTGTATCCAGGTCTTCAAAGTATTCCTGAATGATCCAGATATGTTCAGTTCCCAGAAAAATTCAGTGTGTAAGCTATCAACCAAAAATGTCTAGACTATCTGAAAAAAACATGGTCTCCTTTTTGAAAGTTCAGTGGCCTGTATATATAAAAAAAGGATCATGTTAATAGAAAGATCTTTGTTACATGAAACGCAACAAATACAAACACTGTAGCATACATTTTCATTCTGCAGCTCTCAGTATACTCAGGTAGAAATTCTGAAAGCAGCACCCTTCTGTAGGAGTTTCCTTTTTCCGCTTCCTATTCTCATTTCCAGTATTCAATATTTTTTGAGAGGCAAGGATGATGTTGTGGGAGGGAAGTTAATTTCCTCCTTTCTTCCCTATTCCTGGAAGTTCTCTGCCCTCCCTCAAGTCTCTTTCTGTTCTTGCACTTTTCATTCCTGCTGCCCACCCTGCCCTTTAAAGGAAAAGTTTTAGTCTCTGACCCCAGCACTAGCATTTGCTGAGAGGCTGCCACAGCAAATGGGCACCCTGTGCAGAAACACTGTTCACACTCCCCCAAGACAGGCTTTGCCTATCTGAATTGCCTTGAAGGTGTGTGGTCTACTGGCTAGAGGACAACTGTAAAATGGGCATAATTCTCCCTCCTTCATTGTGAGGTTTAATTAACATTTACAAAGGATTAAGAGTCTTCCCTACATAAAAGATACAGTAAGTGGAAAGTAAAAAAACAGGAGTACTTGTGGCACCGTAGAGACTAACAAATTTATTTGAGCATAAGCTTTCATGGGATACAGCCCACTTCATTGGATGCATAGAATGGAACATATAGTAAGAAAATATATATATACATACAGATAAATTGGAAGTTGCCATACAAACTGTGAGAGGCTAGTTAGTTAAGATGAGCTATTATCAGCAGGAGAAAAAAACTTTTGTAGTGATAATCAAATGGCCCATCCAGACAGTTGACAAGAAGGTGTGAGGATACTTAATTTAGGGAAATAGATTCAATATGTTGTGGTAAACCCAGGACAAACAGCTACAAAAGGGGGGTAGTAATTAGTCCCAGGGGATTAAAAGGCCCCTCCCTATCCACTGAGGAGAGAGAACCACGGGGCAGTAAGGTTCAGCTGGAAAAGGGGTTGCTAGGGAACCAATTAGGTTCAGCTGACTCCAACTACTTGGGACCTTTTTAAACCCTCCCCTGGGTGGTAGGAGGGGGTAGGAGTGAGAGAAGAAGGGAAGTTGCCAGTAGGCTGTTTGCAGCAAGACACCAGATCATCCCAGTAGGGAGGCTGCACTCGCTCCCCAGAAGGGAAGGAAAACAAGCACAAGGGACTGACTGAGGAGAGGAGTAGCAGGACTCTGTGCCACCTATAAGGATTCACTTTGCCCCAAACCTGAGTCTCCAAGGCTAAAAAGGACTGAGCCTATGGAGGCGAACAAGGTATTTTGCCACACGTGGTGTCAGAAGAGGGATGTGGTGAGTGAGTAAGGCTCTGTGGCAAGTCATCTCAGGGCAGGGTAAATCACACACACACAAAAAAAATGGAGGATGTAGTGAAGGCACTGGTACAGGCCACTGTGGCCCAACAAGAGGCTACTAGGGTGCAGATGGCTGCCCAGCAAGAGTCAGTACGCGTCCAACAGGAGACGAACCAATTACTGATGAACCAGGCGGCCCAAGATCGAGCCACCCTGAATGAAGTAGTGAATCAGTTAAAAGCCCTGACCACGCTGACGCACAGGCCCCAGGAGATCTGGCCGCTGCGGGCAAGCAACTATTTACAGAAGATGACTACGGATGATGATATAGAGGCATATCTCCTCGCCTTCAAGAGGATGGCACTGCAGGAGGCCTGGCCCCAGACCAGTGGGCAGGTACCCTGGCTCCATTTCTGTGTGGGGAGCCCCAGAAGGCCTGTTTCGACATGACCACAGAGACAGCTATGGATTACCCCCAGCTGAAGGCGAAAATCCTGGCAAGGTCAGGTGTGACGTCAGCCATACGGGCCCAGCGCTTCCATGAGTGGAAATACCAGGACAACAAACCGCCGAGGTCCCAGGTATTTGATTTAATCCACCTCGCCCGGAAGTGGCTCCGCCCCAAGACCCATGGGCCAGAGAAGATAGTGGAAATCCTCATGTTGGACAGGTACATGAGGGGGTTGCCGCCGGACATACGGGGGTGGGTCTGCCAAAACGATCCCTCCTCCTATGATGAACTAGTTTCCCTCATAGAGAGACACCTAGCAGCCCAAGAACTTTCGCGGACCACTGGGGAAGGAAGGCGCCGGAATCGGAGACAAGTCTCCGCACCGAGGCCCCGGTTTGCCCTAGCACCAAGCCGGACTATGGAGGGGAGGAAGGAGGCCAAAGAGCAGCCAGAGGTCCCGGAGAGACTTGAGGACTGGGAGAGAAAGGCTCAGGGGATAAAGCCCAGTAGCCCAAAAAATCAGGGGCTGCCCCAACCAATGTTATGCATGTGGCGAATTGGGGCATATCGCTGCCCAATGCCCAAATCTAGAAGAGCCCATGCAATGCAAACTGGGAGATATAGGGGGATCATATGATCCAATAAGTCAAGTAGGGGTTGTGATGGTCCCTCATAGATTCACTAGACCTGTTAAGATGAATGATATAGAGACCACTGCGTTAGTAGACTCAGGAAGTGCAATCACGCTGGTCTCGGGAAAACTGGTTGGGCAGGACCAACTATCCCAGGCCAAATGCTCAGGAATGTCAGTTACTACCCGACCATCCCCGTAAAAATAGAAGCTCTCGGAAACCCCACTAAGGTGACGGTGGGAGTAGTTCCGAAACTCCCCTACCCAGTCCTTATCGGACGAGACTTCCCAGGGTTTGATAGCCTACTCCCTGGGGAGAAGGTGGAAGAAAATAATGAACCCAGGACCCAGGGGGTGGCCCAGATAGATAACGCCCCCCCGGCCTTTCACGAATTTGGTGAGGATTTGTTCTCCCCACCAGGAAAGCCCCGGAAGACTTGGAGGGAATGGAGGGTGGATAAAAGGAGGGGAACAAGGATCTTGACCCAGTATCAGAAATCAACACTTGTAGGGGAAAGAGGTGGCTCAATGGACAGCGGGGTGGGGCAGGAGATCAACGACCCAATAGTCAGACCTTGTTCCCCAGGGGTTTTCCCCAAGGGGGAGACAGAGGTAGATCCCCCTGAGTTTGGACAAATGGGGACCTCACTTGGGAATTTTGGTCAGGATCAGGCTAATGATCCAATATACAGCAATATTCGTAAAGAAGTAGTCAAGGTAAATGGGGTCCCGATGGAGGGGAGAGTCAAGGGCCCAGAGCCATATTATGTGATTAAGGGTGATCTACTATACAGAGTAGTCCAGGTCCAAGAGCAAGTCGTAGAACAACTCTTGGTCCCACAGAAGCAACAGAGGGGCGTGATGGATCTGGCCCACAGCCATCTGTTTGGGGGCCATCTAGGGTTAGATAAGACCCTTGATCGGATTCTGCAGAGGTTTTTTTGACCCAGGATTTATGTGACTGTCCGGTGATATTGTATCTCCTGTCCAGAATGTCAGTTACATGGGCCCCGACCACACCTAAGGGCCCCTTTGGTACCTCTACCAATTATTGAAATCCCATTTGAGCGAATAGCTATGGATCTAATAGGGCCACTGGAGAAGTCAGCCCAGGGTCATCAGTACATTCTGGTAGTACTAGATTATGCCACCCGATATCCTGAGGCCGTACCCCTAGGGAACAACATGTCCAAGACCATAGCCAAAGAATTAGTCCAGATTTTTTCCAGAGTAGGGATACCTAAAGAGATCCTGACAGACCACGGGACTCCCTTTGTGTCTAAGTTAATGAAGGACCTATGTACAATGTTCCATATACGGACCCTCAGGACGCCAGTCTATCATCCCCAGACTGATGGTCTTGTCGAACACTTCAATAGAACATTGAAGAACATGCTACGGAAAGTGGTTAGTCATGATGGGAAAGACTGGGACGCCCTGCTGCCTTACTTGCTGTTTGCTGTACGGGAGTTTCGCCAAGCTTCCAATGGGTTCTTCCCATTCGAGCTGTTATATGGTCATCATCCCAGGGGCATATTGGACATGGCCAAAGAGGGCTGGGAAGAACAGCCGAACACCGGGAGAAACATCGTTGAACATGTATTGCAAATGAAAGACAGGATAGCCCAAGTCGTGAACACCTGGAGAAGGCCCAAGGGGCCCAATGGACATACTATAATCGCCAAGCAATGACCCAGAAGTTCCAGGTGGGAGACCGGGTAATGGTGCTCATACCCATGGCAGAGAGCAAGCTCCTGGCCAGGTGGCAAGGGCCATATGAGATAATAGAAGCCATAGGAGAAGTCGACTATAAGGTCCGACAGCCAGGTCACTGGAAGCTGGAGCAGATCTACCATATAAACCTGCTGAAACCATGGCAGGATAGAGAAGTGCATGTGGTTGCACTAGGGGCACCATCCCCTAAAAGCAACCAGCCCGACCAAGTGGGAATATCCCCGGAGTTGACTCCGGAGCAATGATCTGAAGTGATCAGCCTGATTAAACGCAACCAGGATGTGTTCTCAGAAAAGCCAGACAGGACTACTGAGGTTCACCATCACATCCTCACAGAGCCTGGAGTGAAGGTGAACGTCAAGCCATACCGGATCCCAGAGGCCAAAAGAGAGAAGATCAGGACAGAGGTCAGGAAAATGCTGGCCTTAGGAGTCATTGAAGAATCTCATAGCCAATGGTCAAGTCCACTGGTTTTAGTGCCTAAGCCGGATGGCAGCGTGAGGTTCTGCAACGACTTCCGAAAGCTGAATGAGGTGTCCCAGTTTGATGCACACCCTATACCCCAGATAGAGGAGCTAATTGACAGATTGGGAAAAGCACGGTTTATGTCTACCCTTGACCTGACCAAGGGCTATTGGCAGATCCCCCTGGCCAAGGCCGACAAAGAGAAGACGGCCTTTGCAACTCCAGAGGGACTATATCAGTACACTGCCCTCCACTTTGGGTTGCATGGGGTGCCTGCTACTTTCCAAAGGCTCATGGACAAACTGTTGCAACCACATGGCAAGTACGCAGCAGCCTATCTCGACGACGTTATCATATATAGCCCCGACTGGGAGACACACTTGGAGAAGATGAAGGCAGTGCTGGATACCCTGATGAAGGCGGGACTGACGACAAACCCCTCCAAGTGTTCACTCGGGCTAGCTGAAGCCAAATACCTCGGGTATATAGTGGGGAGGGGTGTGGTGAGGCCCCAACTCAACAAGTTAGAAGCTATACAGAAGTGGCCCCGACCACTCCGAAAAAAACAGGTCAGGGCATTCCTGGGACTAGTGGGGTACTATAGACAGTTCATTCCCCACTTTGCCACCAGGACATGTCCATTAATGGACCTAACGAAAGCTCAGGACCCAGACATAGTAAGATGGATGACCGCGGCTGAAGACGCTTTTTCAGATCTACAGACAGCCCTCTGCACTGACCCCATACTCGTGGCCCCAAACTGGGGGAAGAAGTTTATCCTACATACCGCTGTCTCTGATATAGGGTTGGGGGCGGTACTTTCACAAATGGTTGGGGATGATGAACACCCCATCCTCTTCCTCAGTAGGAAGCTCCTGCCTAGGGAACGGAAATACGCCGTTGTCGAAAAAGAATGCCTGGCAGTAAAAAGGGCCATAGAAAGCCTCTGCTACTATCTGCTGGGACGGAGGTTTACCCTTGTCACGGACCATGGCCCTCTGCCGTGGATGCACCAAAATAAAAACAAAAAATGCCAGAGTGACGAGATGATTCCTGTCGCTTCAACCCTTCCACTTCAGAGTACAACATAGGTCTGGAATCCAACATGGCAATGCAGATGGCTTGTCGAGAGTGCACTGTTTGCCGGCCCAAGTAGCCCAACCCCGTAGTGTTGAGTGGGGATGGGGGGGATATATGGTAAATCCAGGACAAACAGCTACAAAAGGGGGGTAGTAATTAGTAAGGGATCATTTTTCAGGATAGGTTGTAAATCTTTGATGATGCGCTGGAGAGGTTTTAGTTGGGGGCTGAAGGTGAAAGCTAGTGGCGTTCTGTTATTTTCTTTGTTGGGCCTGTCCTGGAGTAGGTGACTTCTGGGTACTCTTGTGGGTCTGTCAATCTGTTTTTTCACTTCAGCAGGTGGGTATTGTAGTTTTTAAGAATGCTTGATAGAGATCTGGTAGTATTATTCTTAATTAAATTCCTATAAATAAAACACTGAAGATGGTTTCTTAGCCAGGTTTCATACAATCTTAAGCAGAGTTGTTTGCTGTGAGCAAGTTTGTAAACTCAGTTTATTTGAATCAGCTAAAGTGATAGGTATGCAGCCATTCTCCAAAAAAAGAGAATTTTTGAAGCTTAATGTACCCATCCTGCACACACTCATATTACATCATTTAAAAGCTTACTTTATGCACGTTTAGATGGGGTATGACATGGAGCTGTGAAGTGGTGCAGTAAGTGTGTAGACGAGGTGAAACAATGGCACCCAAAATGAGAAAGTGTCATTTTTGCACAGTTCCAGAAACAGTACAAATGACTGATTACAGTTTTTACTGTTTGCACTAATTTCAGCACCTTTATGTGGTGTTTGTTGGTCAAAGCTACCAAACGACAATGTATTCAAATGATTTTTATTGGTTTTGCATGAGAGTATTTTTTTCAGAAACGATGAAGTCGTTTTATTGGCAAAAATGGCAAATATCAACATTTTGCAATATACTAACATGAAATATTTTCATAGCATTTTCTTAATTGTCAAAGTACCTCACAAGAGATCAGAGCATTCTATATTTTCAACTGAAATTTGCTGACCAGATCATCCTTCAGCTGAAGGTTGTGTATCAGTAGCATTAGGTTGTGTGCCCACAATTTGTATTGCATTGTGGGTAGATATAAATGTACGTGAATTCCTACAGTAATGTTTCCCCCTTTATAAGCTTTTGTACTTATAATGCAGCATCTAGTCTGCCTGCTAGAAGATTTTAATTTGTAATCACCTATGCATGCAGAACTCACTTTTGAAATATTCTAGAAACCAGCTTTTTAATTCAGTGACACTTATGCACAGGTCAGTGTTAGTTTTAGAGATAACATTACACAGCTTCATATTGTGTCTACAAAAAAGTTATGAGCAAAAGAAGTGGCCTAACAAAAAATATTGAAGATAAAGTCCACAAACAAGTCCTTGCCTCTACAGTGAAGAAGGATGAAGAGCATATTACAGCTCTTAGCAACCATATCATCAACAATATGACAAATCCATTTGCCCCTGAATCCAGAGGTGCTTATCAACATATCTCCTACTACATGTAACATCAGATGTACAAGAGTCTCTGCTGAAAACAGCAGATGTTGGTGAAGAACAAGTGGAGAGATTTGTGAAAAGTGTACTTGATTCTGATGGGACGTGTAACTTCTTCAGCCAGTCAGGAAATCTGGCAACAGAACATTTGCTGACACTTCCAAGTACACAAAATGTAAGTCAGACAAGGGAGGGGCAATCCAGCTATCAGTCCAGAAATTATTTCTGCAGAGCCCTGCTCTTAACAAGATGATTATTCAATAGCAACTGTTCTTAGTCACTCAAGACCTGTGCCTATATCCCTCTTCCATACTGATGGAACAATGAGAACAGACAAAAGTAAATTAAAGCATTAGCTGGAAGTTTAATCTGAAGAATTCAGGAGCTAAGAGCAAGCAACAAAGAAACCACAGTATACATCAGAGATGCCATGGCGGTCATACAAATGATGGCTGGAGACAAATGCCACATATTTGATGAATTGGCTGCTGAGTACTTGAAGTAGGTCCTAAAAGGATTTGACAAAGCTAATTCTAGAACCAAAGTCTTTGACAGATTATGACACCAGTAACTGAGAAAATTGCAGAAAGACAGCACTAGACAGGATCTAAGGTTGGCTGCAATGACCTGTGTCTTGGTGATTGGGAGACACCCTGTGTCTCCATGGAAAAAGTGTCTAAATGTGGCATCCAACAAGTAGTCACTTGTAAAATTCCTCTGTGAATATATGGGTTCAAAATGCACCTGAGAGTGTAGGTGCACTCCCAACACAAACATTCCTTCTTGCTGGAGGTTTTTCCAATGGTGAAGTAGCAAAGTTCATTGCCAGTAGAGTGTTGATGAAGTCCAGGATATGTACAGTACTCAAAAGGAAGCTGACATAAGGATGCTGCAGCATGCTGAAAGTTCCAATATGGCTTTTGGGTCTCTTGATGTCAAACTAACCATACTTCCTGTACTCTTCAAGGGCCCAATGGCCCAATGGCATCAGTTTGTCAGGAGACCTTATTTGTGCCTGCATTAGTAGAATTGCTGCACAGCCAGCTGTGTCTGCAGTCAGAACAATCTTCCCTGCACAGAACTGTGTACATGTCAAGGCAATGAAGACTGTGGTAACCCACACACTCTCGATAGAGATCATAATGATGAGCAAGATGATGATTATGATGTTGACTAGAAATGTCACCAGCGCTATTATATTTAAATGATACCTGTACAAATGTATTATTATGTTTTGTTTTACTCTTTAGATTGTTGTTGTGATGCTTTGAGATCATAAAGAAAGCCAATTTTGTACCCTGAAATAATACATAGGGTCATTAAATCTACAGAAACAAATGCAAACTTTTCAAAGTGGTCATTTTAATATGTTAATGGGGTCATTGTTTACTTCTCTTTTTTATGGTATTGGCACCATATCTTACCTCATCTTGAAGCAAACATAATATGCTTTTAAATGATAATATAATGATGTTCATGTGAATAGGGAAGGTACATTAAGTTGACCAAATCAGTGATGTCTGCTGCTCGCTTGTTTGTAGGAAATTTGGTAAAGTCTCCAATGAATTTTCCTAAACCTTTGGGATTCAATTAGCATTTTAGCAAAAATCTGCATGGTTCCTGTGGGGATCTCTCATTTAATTTTCCGTTTTACTTGGTACCAATTCCTCCAGTTTACTACCAGATATTATTGTAAAACAGAAAGAGAGCCATTGAAAAATAGAAGTAAATTTATTAAAGTGAATGGGGGCTGATGAACCAAAAATATATAGACAAATTTCTTCAAGATACCGGCAAGACCTCAAAACTTTGTATCCATCTACACTTTTTAGCTACATAGCCTTAATCTTATGTTTAACTATCATTGAAAATATCTCAGTTATCTGAAAAATCAAGAGACTATTTAATGACTGGCCTCGGGACTCTGGGCTTAGCGCATCACACTGATGTGGTAGTTCCCTCTCCGTCCTCCTCATTTTTACTGCCAAACTTGGTCTAATACTCTGCAAAGCAACAGGGGGTGGGAGTGCTACAGAAGTACTGTGATGAGATTTGCTGACGAGAAAACACCCAATGACATTCTGAAGCAATCTCTTGTAACTGAGCGAGGAACAGAGTTGTTGGGCTTTAAAGAAAGTCCTGTCCAGTCCATCTAGGCAAGGAAGGTCACTGTAGGGTCAGGTTATGGTCAGGTGGAAGGGTTTCCTTGAGGGTGCAGGGGAGTTTTGGCAACAGGAAAAGTCACTGTGAGGTCTAAGGGCATATCAGTGTGGCAAAGGTTAGTTGAGATTGTCAGAAGACTGAGATGAAGTCTTTGTCCTAGAAGTATGAGGGCTTTAGAAGCTGAAAAACCAGAGATTGTGGAAGGGTTTGGCAGCTATGATGGAGGACTGTATGCACTTATCACTGTGAGATGGGGTGCCTCCTGTACTTGGATATTTCTTGCATCCATGACTTCTCTCATCTGGGCATTCCAGACTCCCTATTTTTCTTACAGAGTGATCCACTACTCTCTCCCTATCTTAGGGTCAGCATTGCCACCTATGCTAAGTCCAAGTGGTTCCTTCATCTCCAGGAAACTACTTGCAGAGAAGTACTTATGGTGAATAAGGGTGGTGGACTCTGGCCCATAGGGTTTGATTCTGCAAGGTGATGAGCACTCTGGCCCTAATCCAGCAAAGCACTTAAGCCCATGCTTAACCCAGGCATACAAATAGTCCCACTTGAAGGCAATGCTTGAGGCTCAGATTTTCAAATAGGCTTAAGGAAGTTAAGCACCCAATCCCATTGACTTTCCCTGCCTAAGTGCTTTGCTGGAGTGGGGCCAGAGTGCTCACCACCACCTTGCAGTATCGAACTCATAATGAAGAACTTAAGTTTCATCTGCCTCGGTGCATCTCTGGCTTCCTCACTTGCCTTTGGCTGAGCATGTGCAATGCAGTCTTTGGTTCTGGAATATTATGGGCTTATAAATGGTATTTTGTATTTTTCTGGATGAAGATTCTGTACAATGTGCAGCACAGACTACAAAGCAAATATTTTACCTAACATGCAGAATTCTAAGAGGTACTTTAACATTTTCACATCTGTCTAACATTAAATCTAAATCACTGGACCCTTTTGTTTGATGAGCTATATAACAAAGATGAGAATTCATTCTCAGAATAGTAATAGGAAACATATGTGAGCTTTTACCCAGAATTAATGTCCACCAGTATATATATTTTTTTAAATCCTTCAAGCAATTTATAAAATGTACTTGTAGTGGGGTGGTCACCTGCTCCAGCCCTGAAACGTTTAAAGCCAGCCTTGGGAGAGGGCTGGGGCTGTGAGCAAAGGCTAGGCTGATTGGGGGAAGCAGTCACAGTTGGCTCACGCCCCAATCAGGCCACACCTGGCCCTGTTATAAGGGCTCAGGGAGGAACTAGGTCAGGACTCTCCCGTTAGCTTCAGAGGAAGAAGGACCTAGCTGCCTGGGACCTGAAGGTGCAGGCAACTGAGCAGGGCTGGGGAAAGGCGAGAGGAGCTCCTGCCTGGCAACTCCCCAGGCTGCAGGCCTTGTCAAAGGCCAAACCAGCAGCAGGTCCAAACTCCCCTTTGCCAATGATGAATGGCTTATACACTGCAGTCCGCCCCAGTGAGCAGGGACTAGATGTGACTGGCAGTAGCCATAGACTGAGGTGAGGTGGGGATAGAGGGTTGAGAGTTCCCTGGGGAGGGGAGACCCAGAGCTGTGGGGTTACTGCAGGGGGCAGAACCCTGCTGTAGAGGGGCACCGGGCTCTGGGAGGGACACGGGGGCCAGTGGCAGGTGAGACACTGGCCTGCAGAAGGTGCTCTGGGGCGGCAGAGCTAATTCCCAGGATGACCGACAGGAGGCACCGCACCGGTGAGTCATCGCCTCGCTACAGTTCTCTTCTCAGTTTAAGCACAGAAGTCAGTAGAGGATTTCTTAGGCAAAATGCAAAGTGATTAAGATTTACATGGTGTTCTTCATAGCAGTTACAAATCCTGTAGATACAGGGTGTTGACATGGATTGTTAATGGCCCATAGCTGGGCAGATTGTTACCGGTACCAGTGAAAATTCAGATTCAATTTGCTCAATGCATGGCAATTTATTTGGGAAAGAATCACACAAGCAGTAAAAGGTTATATAATATGTCTCCCTAATGAGCCTCAATTCCACAAGCATAAATCCTCAGTAACTATGTTGGCCTTACACAGTATCCTGATTGGCAAATAAAGCAGGTATAGTTACCAGTCCTAGATGGAGACTTCTCCTCTTTTCCCCGTCAAGTACCTGATCTGTCAAATGTCCCCCGAAGCAGGGTCTTGGTTACCCTGAGGCCCTCCAGTACAAAAGTCCCTCATAGCAGGGTCTTGGCTACCCTGAGACCCTCTGTCTTGCAGTATCACAGACCTTTTCAAATGTTCCTTGGGGAACTAATTAACTAACTCTGCTTAGAATTTTTCTCAAAGGAGTCTCAAGTCCCAGAAATATGCCAAGTTGGCATTTCGTTTTGGGTTTTTTCTAATTAATATTTTAGAAGGGGCCTGCAAACAGACACAGACCAAAGATCGGTTGACATTTACCCTCTCATCGGTCATCCACTTGAGCTCTTAGCATAATGTCATCCAAAAGGATCATTTTGACCTGGATCAGTCTGTGCCAAGCTCACTGACAGTGTGTTTTTGCATTTTCCTTACTTGGTGAGCTGGCCTCCGGCTGATATGACCAAAGTTCTATGTTGAAACACACACACACACAGATAGAGTCTGTAATCATTCTCAGTAAATTTCCATACCAACTTTCTGATGCTAAGAGAACTCTGCTCCCAGAATCCTCGAGCAAATTCAGACGTACCAAACTCATGTTCACCACATTCATTCATATCAATCACAACAAATAATAATAATAATTTGGCACCACCCAACACAGGAACCAACAGAAGCCTTCAGGGAATTTATGTGGAGTAAATATATCCTCCTACACAATAAGTTGTTTGCCCTTGTATGTGCGCATTAGAGAAAATACTCTTTGAGATGCTCTTATAAAAAACACTAGGGAAGTGCAAAATATTGTATCAGACATGTGGTTGCAAAGGGGAATACATAGTAGTGGAAACAAAAGGGGGATGCAACAAAACTATAGATAGATACAGGTAAGTGGCCTCAGATACTTTAGTTTTATGCTAGTGTGCCATCACAGAAGAGGTGAAACAAAATGGATAATCAAGCCCAATGTTTATAGGGAAAAGATAAGCAAAGCATTGCAAAGGGACTGTTCAGCACACAAGAAATACACGTTACTTACAGAACTGCAGGCTGAGAACATGCTGCTTGATTCAAGAATATTCAGAGTGGTGGGGGGAGCACACACTAACTAAACAGGAAGAAAGGAAGAGGTGGAGGATGGCCACAGCCCATAATACTCTGAGTAATGTAGTTAACTCCTCGATGACCACTTTACTACATCCCTTCCCTCTTCATTCACAGGCTGGTGGTAGTCTTTTATATAACCGGGAGCTCTTCTCTCTCTCTCGTGGGGTAGTGCCTCTCCTCGACAATCAAAGCTCCTGAGGGCAGAAACACACTTTCCTCAATCCCCTAGTCCAGCAGTTTTGTAGATACCCCCATCTCAGGCATTCCTGGCAAAACTGCAAATTCTCTTGGCCTCAGCACCTCCAGGTGGTCATCACCCAATCACAAAATCTCTGGTGCTTGCATGTCACTCTACTGTCATCTGATGACTCGACCCATCACTCAGACAGACTTTTTAAAAGATAAGGGTCCTGTTTGTTCTATGATAGTATGCAGAATCTATGTTGGCTCCCAAGTATTGAAACTTTTGATGTAGACTAGGTTCTTTGGGCACAACTCTGTTTGTAGCACCATAGGCATGGTTTTGTTTAGAAAAGCCTGCTTCCTTAATCCATCCTAGCGCAGAGGGGGAAGTGTTAAGTCTAAATGAGTACTTTTCCTCTTTCCCATCAACAGCTGGGCTGGGCTCACAGTCGTCATAGTTAGAGGAGAGGTTCTGTATTTCAAAGGAAATATAGAATACAGTTCTTCATTTCCAAGCTCCCATTAATCATCTTTTTTGTCCCCTTTAAAAACTCTCAGAGTTCTCTCTGCTAGGCCATTGGAAACTGGATGATAGGGGGAAGTATGAATATGCTTAATCCTATTTTTGGTCAGAAGTCTTTAAACTCCATGCCGGTAAAATTTGGTCCATTGTCTGGGACAAGTACAACCACTAGTCTGTGTATGGCATAAATCTGTCTAAGCTTTTCAGAGGTAGCTGTAGAGGTCGTTGAGGTCATCACATGCACTTCTAACCATTTTTAATGTGTATCCTTTATAATTAGAAATCTTTTTGCCAGGTATGGGCCTGCAAGTTTATATGTATGTTGAACCATGGGTTTCCAGGTCATTTCCAGGGGTGAAGAGGTGCCAGCACCAGGGTCTGTTGGGTACCTGACATTGGTGACATCCCTTTATGACTTTTTCCGTGTCCACATCCATGTTTGGCCACCATACATACCTCCAATCCAAAGATTTTATGTGTGAAATGCCACGATTTGCTTCATGTAACTGTCAGGACAATATCTCATCCTTCTGGGGGAAGAACTACTCTTGTGACCCATAATATGCAGCCATTCTCTATGCTCAGTACTTGTACTCTTGTCCTGAGAGGGCAGAACTCTTCCCCCTTACATTGATTTAGCCAGTTTTGCAGTTTGTGTTGCTGCACCCGGGACAGTACAGGGACCTTATCTGGGAAGCCTTTATTGGTGTCTGGTCAAGATGTTCTGTGAATAATGCAATCTCTTGTGGGAGCACTGTAGCACCAGATTGTTCTGGTACCAGAGATCAACTGAGGGAATCTGTGTTGACATGCTGATGTCCTGCCTTATAGGCTATTCTGTACTCATAAATGGCTAATGTTACAGACCAACTCTGTAGCCAAGCAGCTGCTATGGATATCACATGCTTGTTTTCATTGAAGAGTCCTACAAATGCCTGGTGATCTGTCAGAATGGTAAGAGGCTTCCCATATAGGCATTGATAGAATTTTTTTATTTCGAAAATAATAGCTAGACTTTCTTTCTCTAACTGAGAATAACCCTGTTCAGCTTTAGTCAGTGCCCTGGAGACGTATCCAATTGGCTGTTCTCCAACATCCCTCATGTTATGTGAAAAAACTCCCTCAAGCCCTATGCTGAAGCATCACGTGACAGGATTAATTCTTTGCCCAGGTCAAAATGAACAATGAGCTCCTTGGACTTAAGTAGCTTTTTAGATTCCTGGAAAGCTCTTTCGTCTCTTTCCCTAAAGAGGTGATGCAAGGACTCGGAGAGGGCTGAAATGTTTGGGAGAAGCCTGTGATAATTTAATATACTTAAATATGCTCGAAGCTCAGTTGTTTTCTGAGGGGCTGGGGCCTGTTCAATTGTCATGTCCTTGTCTGCCTTAGAGTGAATCCCCTCCTTGTCTATCTTGTAGACCAGACAGCTCACTTGCGGTCTCACAAAATAGCATTTACTTTGTTTTAAGTGAAGCCACGCTGTCTCCAATTGTTGAAGTGTTGACATATTCAGCATCACTTTTACTTGTGATGACGATGTCATCAATTCTCACTACCACAGACAGGATACCTTTCAGCAAATTTTCTAAGGCCCTCTGGAAAATTCCAGGTGTTGACGATATTCCGTATTGCAATCTATTGTACTGGTGAGTGTTTATGGTGGTAAATTTCTTACAGTCCACCTCCAGACTCATCTGCTGGTATGCCTACATGTCCTTACTAAATATTTGACCTCTACCTAATGCTGCCAGCAAGACCGCCATCTGTGGAATGGAGTAATTGTTTAATTTGGAGAACTGATTCACTGTGATTTTATAATCCCCACAGATACGGATGGTCTTGTCTGGTTTAATCACAGATACTATAGGTGTGGCCTATTCATAAAATTGCACTGGTGAAATTATGCTCTCCTTTTCTAGCTTCTCTAACTCAGACTCAAACTTTTCTCGGAGGGCATAAAGATCTGGTCTTGCTTTAAAATATTTTTGCTTGACCCTATCCTGGATATTAATCCTGGCTGTTACACTCTCCTGTAAGGGACCTTGATAGGTCATCTAGTCCAGTCCCCTATACTGAGGCTGAAGTAAGTATTATCTAGACCAGGGATCGGCAACCTTTGGCATGCAGCCCATCAGGGAAATCTGCTGGCGGGCCAGGATGGTTTGTTTAACAGCAGCATCCGCTGGTTCGGCTGATCGCAGCTCCCACTGGCCGCAGTTCGCCGTTCCAAGCCAATGGGGGCTGTGGGAAGCGGTGGTCAGCACATCCCTCGGCCCATGCCGCTTCCCGCAGTCCCCATTGGCCTGGAACTGCAAACTGCGGCCAGTGGAAGCTGCAATCGGCCAAACCTGTGGATACTGCAGGTAAACAAACTGTCCTGGCCTGCCGGCAGATTTTCCTGACAGGCCGCAGGCCAAAGGTTGCCGATCCCTGATCTAGACCTTCCCTAACTGGTGTTTGTCTACCATTACTTCAAAAGGTCCTACACTAGAACCTCGAGTTATGAACACCAGAGTTACAAACTAATCGGTCAACCACACACATCATTTTGAACCGGAAATATGCATTCAGGCAGCAGTAGAGACAAAATATTAACAAATAAAGTATATTACTATGTTAAATGTAAACTACTAAAAAAATAAAGAGAAAGTTTAAAAAAGATTTGACAGGGTAAGAAAACTATTTCTATGCTTGTTTCATTTAAATTAAGATGGTTAAAACCAACATTTTTCTTCTCCATAGCCAAGTTTAAAGGATGTATTAAGTCAATGTTCAGTTGTAAACTTTTGAAAGACAAATCATAATGTTTTGTTCAGAGTTACAAACATTTCAGAGTTATGAACAACCTCCATTCCCGACGTGTTTGTAACTCTTAAGTTCTACTGTATTTTCTTCCCTTTCAGTATGTCTCCTTTCAACAGCATATCTCATCTTCTGCATCTTCATCCCCCTCAAGGTAAAATGCTCTCTGCTTTCCTCCTTTTCCTCTGCTCTGTTGGGGTGGGCCTTCCTGGGCTTGAGATGCTGTTTGATTTTGCATTTTCTGGCTAAGTGTCCAATCTTGAGGCATTCATGCCACCAGGCCACTTTAAATTTACAAAGGGACGCAAAAGCAGTTTCTCCACAGCAGAAATACCCCACTGCAGCCTGAGTCCTTTGCCCCGGCTCTGCAGTTTGTTTAATGGATCTTTGTGATTTGTCCTGCATTCTAATACCGAATCTTGGAAGTTCTTCCTCTGCTGCTTCCATTGCTGTTGCTAATTCTATGGCTCTGGGCCAGATTACCTTCCCCTGCAACTGTCTTTGAATTCTCTCATTGTTCATATCACAACCAAATCTCTCCCACGGCACATCCACTAAGACATTTCCAAATGAGCAATTCTGTTAATTTTTTTTAGCTCCCTCACAAATGTGAGTACTTTCACTTTGCCTCCTTAATCTACTATGCAACTTGAAACATTTCATAATAATGCTCTACTTTGGTATATAGTGCTCTGTTAAGATCTTTTGTAGGCCTTCTAATCTTTTCTCACCTGGTTTTGGGATTATAACAACCCAAACAAACGCTTTAAGAAGGAGAAGATTTTACTGCCACAGGCCCTGAGGAAAAGTGCTTTCTGTTTGTCCTTATCTATAATCTCATTTGCAATACAATAGTGACCCAGTCTTTCAGAATATTGCTGCCAATCCTCATTTTCTGCAATAAACTCTGCAATTTCCCCATACGTTGCCATTTGTCTGCTTTTTCCTCATTGCCAGTTTTGTAAATGGACCACTCAGTACGCAAGAAACATACGTTATCGTTATTCACAGTACTGTGGGCTGGAAACATGCTGTTTTATTCACATGTACGTAGTGGCGGGGAAAACACACACTAACTAAACAGGAAACAAGGGAGTGGTGGAGTATGGCTCCAGCCTATAATACTCTGAGTAACCCACTTAATTCTCTGGATGACCACTTCACTACACAAAACATAGCCATAATGTTTCAGGGGGGAAGGTGGTAGTGGTACAGCCCAGATGTAGTCACAATCTTGTTCTCCTTGAGGGAAGTTATATAGGGGTCAGTGCAGCACAAAACATGGGAAGTGTTGATGAGATCGCTAGTCCAACTAATCCCAGTCCTGCATCTAGCAGTGGCCTACATCATATATGTCAGAGGAAGATGAAGCATCCCCATAATATGTTTAGGGCCCACGGATCAGCTTCTCCCCCTCCGACCCCCAACACTTCCTGCCACTGATCAGCTGTTCAGGGGTCATGAAGAGGCAGAATGTGGGTGGAGCCTTGGGGGAGGGGTGGAGGGGAAATGGGACCTGAGGCGGCGCAGGGGTTGAGCACCTCCAGGGAAATCAGAAAGTTGGCGCCTGTGGTTTAGGTAACCGTGCGGTGTGGGTGTGACAGAAGGAAGCCATGTTAGCACTCACAGGTGGAAGTAGCATCATGTTCACCTATTTGTTTTTGGACATAAATACTGTGGGAAAACTATGGTACTGTCACACCATAGCCATGTTACTGTACCAAGCATGTGAGACAATTCTGCCCCAATGTAAAGAATCAGAGCCAAGTCCTCCTTTGAATGTTTCTTAGGTTAAGCTTTGCTTTTCCTGTTTTGAGTTAGATACAGTATTATCTTTATCTATTTCCATCAGAGGTTCTGATCATACCTTCATATCAGCTTTGCCTACCAGCTTTCAGACATCAACCGCCTCCTCTGGAGAGCCTGTTACTTTGTCTTGTGTTCTTCCATTACTCACTTAAAAAAAATAAACTGAATTTAAAGTTTAGATTAATTTTTAATGAGTGGGATGAGAAAAACAAAATATTTGGCTTAATTTCAGACAGTAATGAACTAGAAGCTGTTTACTTCTCAGTTATTTATCTCATTTTAGAATGCCTTATGACTCTTATTATAAGCATGGAAACTATTTCAATAGTAAAACCTGTCTGTTCAGTTTATAAATCAGATAATGCTATTTATGATTCAGCTCCAGTTTTATTGTTTCTGTTGGTCTCATTTCATAGAATCATAGGGTTAGAAGAGACCACAAGGGTCATCCAGTCTAACCCCCTGCCAAGATGCAGGATTTGTTGTGTTTAAGATATCCAAGACAGATGGCTATCCAGCCTTTTTTTTTTTAAACTCCCATGAAGGAGCTTCCAAAACCTCATACATTTCATTTATTTCAATTAAGGAAACAAAGGAAAGATTCCTATCCATAGCTCTAGGGATCCTAACAATTGTTTAAAATACCAGTCCATACTGGAATAACCCTTCAGCAGCATAGTACAGCTCACATACAACAAAACAAAATTAACTTAACTGGCCAGTAATTCAAAGCAATAAAATATATCCCATTCCACCCATTGCCTCAGTTTTTCCAAAGCTTTCCCCAGAAAATAGACGGTCTATCTAGCCTCAACTATTTGAGACCCTAGTGGTGAAAGACTTCCAGAGCCAAGGAGTCCTCAGAGAATTCCCTTCCAGCAGCCCCCTCTCTTGCATTCTAAGGGGATTCTAGTCTGAGCACCTCTGGTAATCATAACTCATGGCAATGTCACATAAGGAGAGGAATAGTTTCTTAAATACATTGATCCCAGGCCAGGTAGGTGTTTATAGGTAAAAAATTAAAACCTTAAACTCAAAACAATGCACAGCCAATGAAGATCATGGAACACCAATATCCTCTGCTCATGAAAAAATATTGTTAGGCAACTTCACCATCTACTGGTTGTTGGGTCAGCACTGCCAGGCAGAGTAATAATGGAACAATGATGCAGGATGAGCTCAGTTAAACAGAAACACATCTAGTTATTACTGGAAGAGAATACAGAGGTAGCTCCCCAGTTGGTGTTACAAACAGTTTCACTTTTCCCTGAAGCAGGAATAAAACCCACCCCACCCAAACGTCCTCTCAGACTTCTGTCCTGAGACTGGAGTCATTGCCACATGGGAGGAGCCACCCTCATAGGTTTGTGCGCCAAGGAACACCCACTCACCCAGTCAGTAGCAAATAAACTCCTTTTACAATAATCTGCTTAATACATGGTCTGGCATGTTCTTTCCCAGATTCAGTTTCCAGCTGGATTAAAGGTGAATTGAGATGATTTACTGAATAGTGTTTTCAAACTGTATCTGTTAAACTGAATTTGGACCAGGATTTGCTTGGGAGTAGATAACTGTGCTACTGGAAGCACCTTTCTAGAGAGACATAAAACAGCTAATATGGCCACTTGTGGTCATATACAAAAAATCCTGTTGTTGTTTTTCTGCAGGAGTGGGATGTTAGCCCCAATATCCTAGCCAAATTCCAATTACATTCTCTCTGCATAAAATTCCCATACAGGTTCAACTAGGTATGTTTTTCTTCAGTTTCTGGCCTAACTAGGTATACAGTGTTTGCCAATCCACTCCAATGTTAGATTTTTATATCCCTTACCTACCTCACAAGGGGATTGTGGGACTTTTAAAATATTTGTAGTACTTTGAGATCCTCTTATGAAAAGTAAAAGGGAAGTGTTAAAATATATTTGAACTAAGTAGATACACTTTTCAGAAGACCTACTTTTTCCATATAAATGGAAGATCTCAGAGTAACAGAACTTGGTTTTTTTTAAATAGTGTCTCAGCAGCAGTGCAGTGGGCTAGATTCTGACCCCAGACCTGGTCTAAATTACAAAGTTAGGTCAACAAAAGTTGCCTTGCGTCAAGCTATTTGTGTATGTGTCTACACTCAAATTTGTCTTCAGTAGACATAAGCGCTCCATTATGGTAATGCAGTAAAACCACCTCCCCAAAATAGCATGGAGCCATGGTTGACCTACTGAGGTCAATGCAGTGCACATGTAGACACTGTGTGGCCTGTGTTGACCCTAGCTGTCCTCCAGCAGCTGTCCCACAATGCCACATTCCCTGAGACAGTGACCACTCTGGTCACAATTCTAAACTCCATTGCTCAGGGGTCACAGAGACTGAAAGCCACCCTTCCCTTTAAAGCGGTCTGTGTATTTTTGAAATGTCTCTTCCTTATTTCCCACTTCAGTGATCACACCTAGCAGCTTTCCCTTGTCATGTGCAACTGCCCCACTGACCAAGCGAGTTCCATGAACTAGAGGGACTCCTGCCTGGAGTAGACAGGAGATACTGGATCTCCTCAGCCAGCACAGCTATTGACCAGACGTAGAAACATGGACACTTATAAAAAGATTGCACAGGGGATGCAGGCAAAGGAGTATGACTGGAATTAGCAGAAATACTGCATGAAAATGAAGGAACTGCACTAGGCATACCACATGGCCAGGGAGGCCAACAATTAATCTGATGCTGAGCCACAGACCTGCCACTTTTACAAGCTGTATGCCGTACTTGGCAGAGACCAGTCCAACACTCTTCAGATCATCAAGGATACCTTGGAAGAAACTGAGGCACAGATCCCTGCCATGAACAGCAAGGAGGAGGGTGGGGAGACACACTGGGGACTCCAGCCATGCCATTAGCCCAGACCTATTACCCACTCCACCACATTCTAGCCCATACTGCCAGCTGAGCATGCATTTTTCCTTTCAATGCTTAAATTTAAAGATGGCACCTAGCCTCTCCCCTCCTTCCAGTCATGTACTCCTGGTACACGGTAGATTGCAGTGCTGCTACTAGCAGGTCAGACTTCTATGCCAGATAAGGACTGGCTATAGAACTTCCAAATACAGTTTTAGCATTCCATCACAATCCCCAAGTTATATGGGGACTTCATTGATTTATTTGCAAAAAAGATAGAGAGCATGGGTGGTGGGTATAATATGCCGGAGCCTACCCTGGTGCAGCTTCAGCTGCCAGACACCAGTTGCAGGTAACACATACCGCATCCTCAGCTGCCCTGGAATCTGCATGGTGCATATCAAAAGCTCAGGCTCTTCTTCCAGAAGAGAAGAAGAGCTTTTCCTGCAGGGCGGCTTGGGGTCTGGGCTCCACCCACCACCCATGGTAAAGAGACAACAAACAGGTAGTGCTTTTTATTTCCCTGTTGGGTAAGGTGGATGGGAGTCATAAAGAGCAATTTGTTTATGTGCATAGGAATGTCCCTTACATGCTCCTGAGAGTTCTCGATGAAACTTTCATGGAAGTACTCTGCAATCCTCTCCTTAGGATGGCTGCCTTATTTCTTCCTCCCCCAGAGATCACTTTCCCAGGCCATTCCATTATAAGTTTGGCTCGCACCATTGCAGTAAAGGATCCAGTGGCATATCAGCTGAGTCAGCTTCATGATGCCAGTAGCAGCTGAGCTCCCTGTGCCTTGTTACCCTCAGAAGTGAAAGAATCAGCTAAAACCACCACCGCCTGTGCCATTATTTAGTGCAATTGCCTTGTATTTGTACTCATGGAATAGGAGCCAAATTGCTATAGTTTCATGCAACCAAAATTCCTTCATACACAGAACCCTGCCCCTGGCAGGCTATACTCACCATGGCTGGGGCTGGAGAGAGGCTTTGTGCTGAGGCACTTCAAAGTTGAAGCATCTATAAGCTTGTCTAATTAATAGTTATGGGAATAAGGGAAGAGAGTGTAACAGGGCAGGCTCTGTCCCCATCCTCTGATTCCCAGAAACCTCTCAGACTCTCCAGGGAGTAGCACCTCCACATTATTTATTTATATTCCCACCATCAGCACCAATACACCTGAGATCCAATCTAGTGAGTAAACATCACCAGCATCCCTTCAATATACCAAAAGCACATTCAACTGTCTTTCTGCACCTCGTGAGCCAGTAGTTGAATCTTTCCTTGGTGCTGTCAAGGTGTACAGCTTCATGAGCCAAAGAAGCTAGGGGTAGGCTTGGTGGCCGAGCATCTCTAATGGCATTTCAGTATTGCCAATGGCAATCAACTGGTCAGAAAAGAATATCCCAGCTTGCAGCTCTCTGAACAATCCTATGATCTTAATGATGTGAGTGTCATGAACCTTTCCTCAATAATCCACACTGATGTCAGTGAAGTGTCCCCGGTGTTCTTCTCTTCTCCAGACTAAACAAACCCAATTTTTTCAATTGTTCCTCATAGGTCACGGTAAATGCCAACAACAACCTTGAATGTTTTTTTGCTATATCCCTCAACAAATTGTCCTTGAAGAAATCATTTTGTCCTCCTTGTTGCTGTACTTCTTACAGCTTTGCAAATACAGGAGAATTGTGCATCCTGTATTTGCAACTTTCACAAAAATTGTGCAGAGCTCTGCTGGCTCAATGCCTATCAGAGATGATGAAGTCCAAAGAGTGCCACATGGGCTTTGTGGGATTTTTATGGAATATGGATGGCATGATGGGATGGGAAAAGATGCATGCTGGGAACTTCACAGCTACCTCCCAGAGATCCCTGGGCAAATCCTTTCTATCCCCACAATAAAAGGCAAACATTTCCAAAATTTCTCAGATGGTGGTTCTTGGCACACTGAGATACCTGCCTGTGGGGCACAGCATTTTGCATTGACACAAGCTCTCCTGATGAGTAAGCACAGTGCTGACTCAAGCAGCCAAGTAAGCACACACGAGTTATACAATCTTCAGTGGCTGTACGTTGACATAAATTGCATTGTCCAAAGTTTATGGTATAGACATGACCTTAGTTACACAGATGTAAATCAAGACGAATGCCATTGGAGTTACACAGATGAAATTAAGATCTGAACCTTACCCTGTGTGCAGTAGTTCGTGCTAACATTTCACCCACGACAGCTATAGGAGATTTTTGCTGCACATCATTCAGCACATGATTCTCCAGTGGAGAGAGAAAGATTTTAATTCCTCTCTGAAGTCAGTTTATATTCATTGCTCTTATAATTAAGCCATGGTGTTACTTTCCTGAGCTGCAGTGGATTAGTAATACAATGGCTTCAGTGAAAGCTGAGAAGTACTTCTCTATGATGAGTTAGTAAGATGACAGAACAATGAAAGGCTTAGTCATCTCGCTTCTCAGCATTGGTTTACATATCTGAAAATAAAACTTTGAGACAGACTGAAGTCAGCTGACTGATAAACATTTATTGCGTCTCCAAAAGCATTTTCACTGCAGGTGTAGTAATAACCAAATTAAGTAGATGCAGAAAGGGAGTGAATGTTCTAAGAGTTCTCAGTTCAAGGACATTCACTGCAAGAACTGTGACTGTGAATACAAGTCTGGAAGAGATCTTTCACTCTTCATGACAAGAGGAAGAACAGCAATGAAATGATGCATATTTCCCACTGAAACTAATTCTGTCTGGACTTATATTCAATTTAACAGTAACTGTTCCAAAGCACAGCTGAAGTTCAGATAATCTCTATGAAATACAGTAAGTGTTTCAGAGTAGCAGCCGTGTTAGTCTGTATTCGCAAAAAGAAAAGGAGTACTTGTGGCACCTTAGAGACTAACAAATTTATTTGAGCATAAGCTTTCGTGAGCTACATCGGATGAAGTGAGCTGTAGCTCATGAAAGCTTATGCTCAAATAAATTTGTTAGTCTCTAAAGTACCACAAGTACTCCTTTTCTTTTTGCAAATACAGACTAACACGGCTGCTACTCTGAAACATCAAATTGGAAAGGAGATGTAAATTTTTAATGGTATGATTAATTAACCATTGGAACTATTTACCAAGGGTCACAGTAGATTCTCCATTACTGACCATTTTTATATCAAGATTGGATGTTTTTCTAAAAGATCTGCTCTACAAACGATTTTGGGGAAGTTCTGTGGCCTGTGCTGTACAGGAAGTCAGATAAGATGGTCACAATGGTCCCTTCTGACTTGGACTCTATGAATTACAGGTAGCTCCATGCTGCACATGGAATTTTTGTTTGACAAACTGAAGTCCAGTTTTGACAGATCAGCTGTGTGTGGGGAAAACTTCCAGAACTTCAGATTCATGAATCCAACCCGATGGCAACTGTGCTTCACTGGAGACTGAACATCATGAGACTGGTAATGCATAAATAAAAATAAGAACTTGTCCTTTAATAAGATATCTATTTTGGTTTTTAATTCTACTCTGTAGGAAAAGTCACCAGCTAGAAGAAAGAGAGGGGAAGACACTGAGAGGAGATCTCCAATTGGGAACAAGGTCTTTCCCACCTTCAATATCATAAGGACCTTAGTGGGCAGTTAGGACTCCAGCACCCTTGCCAAAGACAGCTATAGAAGATACACCATGTAGGCACTAGATTCCCAGTGTCCTATATATAGGACAATCACCTGCCTCAGTTCATATATAAATCAAGCATTGTAAAACAAACTCAAAGGAGGCCCATTTACATCTGAAAATCAACAGGAAAAAACAGGTCAATGTGGGGACGTGAAACACACAGGAATATGGAAAGACCATGGGAAGACCTTGGGGCCTGCATGCCAGGAAGGAAACCAAAGGGAGTCATCCTGACTCTGGGGACAAATACAATGGATATTGGGGTATAAGAGAAAGGCACAAAGACCCCTCTTTTTACTCTGCACTTGAGGGGGTAACCAGGCATTGCAGTTATACCCATGAAAATAGGATTTTGAATAACCCTAGCTGAAATGCTGCAAGAAAGGGCTTAGCTTTAGACAAAGTTAGCCGGTTAAAATTAAGTCTTAGTCTAGTAGAAGCCTGATATACTTGTGTTTTATTTGTAGCCTGTTGTTTTTATTACTCTTGGTCACTATGTCTTAAATCTTTCCCTTTCTAAATAAACATATATTTGTTTTTACTATAATCAGATTACAGTGTTGTATTGTCCTATTGGAGCTGATACTCAGTTGAATCAAACAAGCTGGTGTGTGTATACTATTCCCTTGGGAATAGTGAACCTGGAATTACTGTGTGTGTCCAGCGACAGAAGAGGGACACTACAGGGAGATGTTTTCAGAGTGGCTTGGGGACTGGGGTACACCTTTTGTTAACCTGCAAGGCAAAGTAGGGGCTGGCTTAGCTCTGAGGAGAGTGTTTAAGAGATTAAGGGCTGGCAGTTTGAGGGAGCTGACATCCAGCTACCACAACAAAGCCTCCCTCATGCCAGAGGCAGGAGTGTTACAAGTCCTATGTACCCTGAGAAAACCTCACATAAATATTCCCAGTTTTGAAACCTTTCCTCATAGGTCAGGTTTTCTAAACCTTTTATCATTTTTGTTGCTCTCCTCCAGACTTGCTCCAGTTTGTCCACATCTTTTTTATATTCAATTTGTGATCCACTATAACCCCCAAATCCTTTTCAGCAGTACTGCCACCGAGCCAGTTATTCCCCATTTTGTAGCTGTGCATTTGATTTTTCCTTCTTAAATGAAGTATGCAGTTGCAGTTGTCTTTACTGAATTTCATCTTGTTGATTCCAGACCAGTTCTCTAATTTATTGAGATCCTTTCAAATTTAAATCTTGTCCTCCAAAGTGCTTGCAACCCCTCCCAGATTGTCAGCTGCAAATTTTATAAGTATACTCTCCACCCCATTATCCAATGAAAAATTTTGAACAATACCAAACCCGGACTGACCCCTGTGGGACTCCACTAGATACGCTCTCCCAGTTTGACAGTGAACTATTGATAATTACTCTTTGAGTATGTTTTTTCAACCAGTTATGCACCTGCCTTAGAGTAATTTCATCTAGATCACATTTCTTTAATTTGCTTATGAGGATGTCATGTGAGATTGTGTCAAACACCTTACTAAAATCAAGATATATCACATCTACAGCTTCCCATCATCCACCAGGCCAGTAACCTTGTCAAAGAAGGAAATTAGGCCGTTATGACCTGAACTGATCTTGACAAATCCATGACGGCTATTACTAATCACCTCTAGTTGCTTACAATTTGATTGTTTAATCATTTGTTCCCATATCTTCCTAGGTATCAAAGTTAGGTTGTTAATGTTTAATGACTACTAAAAGAAACATGCATAGAATATACAAAGAGATTTCAGTCTATATCACAGTTTATAGAAGGAGACAATTAACTGACTAATATCCCTGTAGTGAGCAATATTCTTACAGGAGTTCATGTTACCTTTTGAAATTACTTCCAGAACTGTGCACACCAATATAGACTGACAGTCAGTAATAACAAAAACCATGTTCTACCCAAATGATACAATGAAATTCTTTAAGGCATGTACCATAAATAGAGCTTAGCAAATAGTAGAAAGAATTGAGCACAAATATTCATATGAAAGCAAATTTCAATTTGATTGAACACAAATTTTTATTTGATTTGTTATGTTCACTTCCAATGAACATTCGACCACTTGAATTATATTAGTGTGAATCTCACAAAAAATGAAGTTTTAGATGGAATATTAATAAAGAGTGAATTTCAGATTGTATATTTGATTCTAAATTCACCATTCATGCTTTCCTGCGTAGTTACATAAATCATCCAATCACACAAAAGATATAAGATATAAAATACGATACCACTCAATATTTTATAACATACAACCCAAAAAGCAGAGATCTGGCTTACCTCTCTGATATCAAACCAGGGTTTTCCCTCTTGTCTGCAATCATCCTCTAATTTTTGTCTCAATTCCATCTCTGGCTGTTTGAGTGATTTGATGTGGTCTAGCTCTCCAGCCAAAGGCCTTGTGACAGTGCATGGCCTTCTGCTACTGACTTCTCATACAAATGACTCTAATGCCTCCAGTTTCTAAACATCAACATGTAATTTGTGTTCTCAACTACCACCCCTTTACAATCCTGTGCAGCAATTCTATTTACAACAACATATAAACATCATCCCTTTTTGCCAGAGGAAAGAGATCTGTCCACACAGAAAAATCCCTTTATCTTGGTTCTGCTAGCCCCTTTGCCTTCCTCTCTCCCTCTCTCACTTTCTTTCTCTCATCCAACATTTAGCACTTCCTTCCTGTGCTTTTCAACTTTTCCACTTCATGGGTTAATTAGTTCCTTAGCTCCGGGCGTCTGGTTTTTGGGGGCTGTGGGGGCAGCACCTGCAGGCATGGGCAGTGCACAGAGCCCCCTGACCTCTCTGCCTGGCAGCCAGATGTGCAAGCTGCTTCTGGGAGCCATGCAGAACCAAGGCAGGCAGGGAGCCTGCTTTAGCCCTACTGCATCACAGACCAGGAACTGCCTGAGGTAAGCGCTGCCTGCACTCGAAACCCCTCCTGTACCCCAGCCCCCTGCCCCAGCCCCGAGTCCCCTCCCACACCCAAACTCCCTCCCAGAGCCCACACCACATTTGCCCCCCTGTACAACAACCCCCTGTCCCAGCCCTCAGCCCCCTTCTGCACCCCAAGCCCTTCATCCCCAGCCCCACCCCAGAGCCTGCACCCCTAGCCAGAGCCTGGCTAATCCGCTCTTGCACCCCAACCTCCTGGTGACAGAGGAAGGGGGATGGAGTGAGCAGGGGTGGGGCTTTGGAGAAGGATCAGGGCAAGGGTGTTCAGTTTTGTGCGATTAGAAAGTTGGCAACCCTATAGCTCCACCCAGCTCAGGCATCACTCAGTTGGGTCCTTCTCTGGGGGGCACTAATTGGATTTACAGTGACCAGAGTGCTGTTTCTGCTGCTGAGTCTCAGCACCGTGTCACAGTCCTCCCATTTCATGGTATCAAATAAGTCCAAACAAACAACAACAAAATAGTCACAGTTCTTCACCCTCTCCAAGCTAACAAGCCGTTTGTTCAGGATCCACACTGGCCTTCACCCTAGCAGGGGTATTACAAAAGGATTTCCATCCTCTCTGGAAACTCTGCTTTGGGATCTGTAAATATGAGCCTGTGCACACACCAGGCCTCAAGCCCCAAGCACTTCACTTGCTTCAAGTCATTTCCTTCTCCTGCTTTCTCCTTACATTTAAATATCCCCTCCCCTCCCACTCCCCCTGAGTCGTCCAGGGATCACATGCAGTCCTTTAGCCAAGAAAATTCTTATTCCTTCCTTGGTTCCTTCTTCTCTTGCTTGTCTCTAGGCCTGCTCTCAGACCTCTTCATGCACACAGCTCCTGGTGGGCAGCTTCCCCAGCTCTTTTAGCCCCTCACCAGATATTTCCCCAAATCCCAGTACTTGGTCACTCTCAAATTGAGACAAAAAGAAAAGGAGTACTTGTGGCACCTTAGAGACTAACAAATTTATTAGAGCATAAGCTTTCGTGAGCTACAGCTCACTTCATCGGATGCATTTGGTGGAAAAAACAGAGGAGAGAAATCTCTCCTCTGTTTTTTCCACCAAATGCATCCGATGAAGTGAGCTGTAGCTCACGAAAGCTTATGCTTTAATAAATTTGTTAGTCTCTAAGGTGCCACAAGTACTCCTTTTCTTTTTGCGAATACAGACTAACACGGCTGCTACTCTGAAACCTGAAATTGAGACAAGTAAATCCTGCCCCAATTCCTAACAGGCCTTGCTGTCAGTCATTTGCTCCTTTCAGGAACTGCAGAATTACACTGGTTCCATTGGTTCTAGGATAAACCAAGGACATGGCTATGGCTGGCCTGCACTCTCCCTCAAAGGTCCACTGCACCCCACTGCACAGGGGTACTATTCACAAAGTCTCCTGAAACTCATGAGCATCACTTGAATAAGACTTTGAAAGTTGACATGGACTGAAGAAAGCCTTTCAAAGTACAAGTTTTATTCAACTAAATACGCTGCAAGTTATTTACACAACTTTATCAAGACTGGGGTTTGAAAGACAGAAAATAAAGTACAAACACATGGAGATTTCGTACTGAAAAGTCACAGACAGAGAATGATATGCTTAGGCCAGCCATTGTGCCTATCCTGTTTCCATTATATTGCTTTATGTGATGCACCTACTACTGCTTTATGAGTTTAGAACAGGAAATCAAAGATCAGAACTCATCTTGACAAGCAGTTCTTCTTAAAAGAAGAAAGAAATTGTTGGAAATGCATTGTCTTATTTGCATTGTAGTTTAATCATTTTTATGATAGCATATATGGCCTGGTGCTCCTTTCAGAGCTTAGATATTTGGCAAGAGCAGTATGGAGAGTTGGATTTCCAGAAAAGCAGTTTCATTGCCACATTGTAGCTCAGTGGGAAGATGCTATTGCAAATCAGACAGCTAGCCATCTTACTCCAATAATTTCTTCCAGCAATCAACTGTGGGCACCAAAGTGGAGGTTCTCAAATCCTTACAAATATATTGAATATACAAATAGAAAAAATGACATTTTCCACACTCTGTTATTTCCTGTGGCCACTATATTTCTGTTATTCCCTATACTTAGAATAGGAACCATCATAAATACTACAGTAAATTTAATTACTCTGGTGCTAAATGTCAAGATTTTAATAGTACCTATTGTACTTGCAAAAGTTATGCTGTACATTATTAGATGGTTCTCAAATCTTTTGTTGCTGATTAAAATAATTTCTCTAATTTTTAGTTTAGAAGAGGGCTGGCTAGGTGGATATGTCTGCTAATAGTGCACTAAAATGTCCCATGGATGTGTAATGCTCTCAGTCTTCATTCAGAAGGTAAATGAAGCACTTTCCATAATAGTCACAATAATGAAGACCCTACTAGCCTCCTTGACTGCAGAGATGAGCTGTCATGCAACAGTTGATGCACCATGGAATAGGAGACACAGCATTAGTGGCTGACAAGGGCACCCACAATCAAGAATATAGTAAGTGTGACTGCTATATATGTACATTGAATTGATTAGATTACAAGGGGAATGAGTTGTTAATCTCAGCCAATGCCTTCCTGGATATTTGTCCAAACAATAAAAACATTATTGTTGTCATATAGGCTGTGACCTGAAAACAACTATGCACATGCTTAACTTTACTCTCATGGGGAGTCCCATTGACATCTATAGGACAACTCATGTAAAGTGTGTGTTTGATGGGTCAGGGCATAGGCGCCAACTCCGTGGGAGCTGTGGGGCTGCAGCACCAGCAGGGAAAAATTAGCAGGTGCTCTGCACCCACCGGCAGACAAGCCCCCTCCTTGCCGCCTCCTCTCCCAAGAGTGCTGCATCCCTGCTCCTCCCCCTCCCAGTGCTTTTCGCCTGCCACCTAACAGCAGTTTGGCGGCACTTAGGACGTTCCGGGAGGGAAGGGAAGGAGTGGGGACATGGCATGCTTGGGGGAGGAGGCAGTAAAGAGGCAGGGAAGGGGGTGGAATTAGGGTGGGGAGAGGGTGATGCAGGGGTGGGGGGGTCGAGCACCCACGGGGCAGAAGGGAAGTTGGCGCCTATGGGTCAGGGCCTAAATGGCAAAAATCATAAATGTCTCAACTGGTTTTAATCTGAATGGTTCCATTCAAGTCAATTTACACTACCTGAGGATCTGGACATATGTACAAGGACATATGTCTAGTAAGGAACAGGATGAGATCATGAAACTCATATCTCTTATAGTCTAATCCAGTGGTTCTCAACAGGGGTGTTTGTACACTGGGGGTACACACAGAGGTCTTCCAGGGCGGTACATCAACTCATCTAGATATTTGCCTAGTTTTACAAACAGGCTACATAAAAAGAACTAGTGAAGTCAGTGCAAACTAAAAATTTCATACAGACAATGACTTGTTCATACTGCTCTATATACTATACACTGAAATGTAAGTAGAACATTTCTATTACAATCAATTTTATTTTATAATTATATGTTAAAATAAGGTAGTATGCAATTTCAGTAATAGCGTTCTGTGACACTTTTGTATTTTTGTCTGATTTTTTGAAAGTAGTTTTTAAGTGAGATGAAACTTTGGGTACTCAAAACAAATCAGACTCTTGAAAGGGGTATAGTACTCTGGAAACATTAAGAACCACTAGTCTAAGCAATCCACTATACATATAGCAACCACTAGAGCCCCTGTTTACTACTACAATGTTCTCTATTCTGCCTCACAATGTTGACGTCAGTGGGACTACTCATGAAGATTAAGTTAAGCATGTGCATTAGAATTTTTATGATGGGGGCACTAATGATTGGCAGGCTGTCCAGGAGAGAACAAGTACTGAAACAATAAAGGATTTTGAAAGTCAGGACTGAGGCTACATATGGAAATTTGCACAGATTCTGGCCACTACAAAAATTCCCTACATTAATTTTTTTTATTATTGCCACAAAGTTCAGAATATAAACACACAAAACCTTAGCATTCTGTAGCAGTCTGGTTTTTATATGTTCTTTTTCTGCCCCATAAAAGTCTGCACTATAAAGAAAAAACTGGTGGCATGTACTTAACAGTAGACATAGTTTCAGTCTTTGGATCTATATTAATCCTTCAAGTTTCTCTCTCACAGTTTATATCGTCATTCAGATTTTACTCTGTACCATCTACCCTTTCCCATATTTTCCTAGAAGGAAACGTGCATGAATCAGGAACACTGCAAGACATATGATATTCAACAATAAGAAACATTTTCAAGGGACCCAAAAGAAAAAAAATCTAATAAAAATTCTAGCTGACTTTCAGTTTTATTCATTCATACAAAATATGTAAACATCATTAATTCAAAGTTTTTAGTTATGGGAAGAAACTTTTGCTTTTTTGGTGGTTTATTTTCTCAGAATCAGAGACTTCACTGTGGATTTTTATATGCCTTATGATTACTTACATTTAAGTGTTTTATTTATCTTGAACATTGCACTCAGTTTATAAGGATTTTTAAGTGTTATGCAGACCAGCATCCTAAAGGTTCTACAGACAAGTATTGGTTTTTTGATGTTCAATAAATGTAGAAGCATGTGTGATATGCATATGCCTGTATGAATTATATTACATCAAAAAGAAAAGGAGTACTTGTGGCACCTTAGAGACTAACAAATTTATTTGAGCACAAGCTTTTATGAGCTACAGCTCACTTCATCGGATGCATTCAGTGGAAAATACAGTGGGGAGATTTATATACATAGAGAACATGAAACAATGGGTATTACCATACACACTGTAATCAGAGTGATCACTTAAGGTGAGCTATTACCAGCAGGAGAGTGGGGGGGAAAAGCTGGTAATTAGTCTCTAAGGTGGCACAAGTACTCCTTTTCTTTTTGCAAATACAGACTAACACGGCTGCTACTCTGAAACCTATATTAATCAGGTTATGTTTATATCAAATAACATGATGTAATTATTTGAAACAACAGAATGTGATATTCACGGCCCATCAGCTAGAAGACTGCAAATGATCTACAGGTAATTGTCTGAACACAATATAATGGTTCCCAGATATTTTTCCTATGGACTGTTTAAGAGTAAAGCTAAATATGCTGCAGCTGACCTTGCTGATTCCTCCCTTGCGACCCTATATACAGGAAGATCCTGGAAGAATGAGAGAACAGTTTGCTACTGCAGTCAGAGCACAGAGAGCAAAAACTGGTCTCCAGGGGCTAGTGTGCCCATGAATCAGAAGGTGAAGGCAATAGAAAGGGAGATAGCAAAAACAAAAAAGACAAATCATGTGAATTATATAAACCAGATTTTCATTGTGAGTCAGTCAAAAATGTTCCATTAGTCTGTTTGGGCCTGTAAAACTTGGCAAAAAGGTAGTTTATTTGAATTCAACTCCCATAACCAAACTGGTAACCCTTACAAGAGGAAACCAGAGTTTTCTCAAAAAGAATTTTTACATTTTTTTCTTTAAGCCCAACATTTATAAAAACTGCCTTACAGAGACTTTGCCCTACTTCTCATTGATAAACAATACTTCTTGTAAACCCCTCCAAATGTGATCCTACAGATAGATACAGCTAGAAATTCAATCATTGCTAGGTTTGTTTAAAAATAGAGGGGAAATGGCCTCAGGCTCCCCTCTGTGTTTGTATGTGAAGGGAAGTCTGCTGAGTGTGGAAATTGCATTTTGAGTGCTCAGTGTGGTCCACAAATCTAGAGGGAGCAGGAAGGGGCAGGGTAGAGGAATGGGCTGGTTTCCTCTGGGTTCTCCCCTAGAAAGCATAAAGCTGTATTAACTGAGGCTACTTCCCCCTCTGTGCTGCAGAATTCCAATATGGTGGTTGCCCAGGGGGCAGTCACAGTTAGGGAAGCCCCTCCAAGCAATGTTTAATTTGTAATGAAAGGAGTACCAGGGATCAAGCAATTATTTTCCTTTCATAACTGACATGAGGTGTTGGGGCTCAGCCTTGGCAAACCCTGGCACAAATTAAGTACTGCCTCTAAGCATGACATTTTGGGGTCCATTATGAGGTAGTAGGGCCAAATAGTAGACGGGAATCCATAACTTCTTTTGAAAGGGGAACCTGCTTCCTTACAAAAGAATTCATAGGAAATGGATCTGAAACTCATGGAAGCACCTATCCTATCTGTAGAAACTCAAGCATAGGAGAGAGTAGAGCTGATATAAATTAATTTGGGGGACAGGATTATTTTAATTTTGCTACTGATGTCCAAAGAGGAGCAAGATTTTTATTCCAAAGTCCTCAGTGGTAGAGCTGATAAAAATTGTTAAACAAAAAGATTTTTCATTGAAAACTGGCCTTGCTGAAAATAAACAAAAATTGCAAAAAGCCTATTCACTTTTCAAAATTTGTCACAAATTTTTCTCTACATTCCATCCAAAACATTAATTTTTTTCACTAACATCTCATTTTTTGTTTATGAATGTGTTTTTTAAACTCATGTCTGATTAAAAATGGATTTTTAAAAAGCACAACAAATTTAAGAACAATCAAAGTTTCAAACCCTGAAAATTTTGAAAACATTCAATTTGTTTTCATTTTTCCACTAGTTCTACTTTGTAACATGCTAGGGACCTAATCTTGAGAGGTGCTGAGTCCATCATTATTGCATGGACTAGCAACTCTCAGGATTAGGCTCACATCCACCAGCCCAGTGAGCAAAAAAATGTTGAGTGATGATATCTCATGTTCTGTTTTAATACATTTTACAGAACCAATGAAAACGCAGTTGTGCTTTTCTAATGGATGACTTTCTATTCATTTTTGTATATCTCAAATTGACTCAACATATTCAGGGGGTGATTCCAAAAGCATCTTATAGAAAAGCAATGGGATTTGTGTTCCTAAATCCCTCATGCATTTTTGAGTCTCCCCTCATCAAATACATTAACGAATAAATCCAGTTAAGAAATTGCAACATTAATGAACTTTCACATGAGATCCTGCCATTTTAGCTGCACTCGGAGTGAATAACCTACATTTCCATTTAATATAACGATCCAGTTTATGGCAGGTCTCACTTATGATTCCTTTTTTGTCCAGAGTACTTACTATCTGTGCATATAAGCATGGAACTGCCTTTTCTTTAAATCATTGTTTGTTTAGATGATAATCTAAATTTGTTTCTTTGGGGATTATGATCCTCCCATAGCATAATGAGCAGCAAGCTATAACATTTGCACATCATAATGTATAATCATATTTTACTTTTAACTCATTTTTGGATACATTTTTTGAAAAGTGCCATTTATTCTACATTTCTCTTAAAAGGCCCTGCATTTAATGCAAGATTGTGGCACACCTACCTGCCTGCACAAAGGATGAGGGGGGACATAACTGAGCACTGCCCCTCTCAATGGTCTGCAAGTAAACTCTGTCTAGCTCTTAATCAAGAAGAGCCTTCACAGCACTACAAATGGGAAGAATCAAACTCATGAAAAGTAAAACTTTGTTAATGTCTTTTATAATCTGACAGTGAAAGAAGGAAAAGATTCTAATTGACCTTATTTTAGTCTAAGCAAACTTTCTTTTTTTAATTCTAGCTGGAAAAAAAGCAGCAATGCAAGGTTGCTTTGGGGTGTTGTTGTTGGTTTGTTTGTTTTTATAGGTGTTGCTTTCAAAAAAGAAAGTGACCTGTTTTCTTCTTTAAAACATGAATTCTGTGCTTGTGAGAAGGTCTAGACTCACAGCTTTGGAAGTCTGGAATATCCTATTTATCCACAAAAATAAGTACAGCAGCAGTGCAAGTTTCCACACACTGCCCCTCCAACCTGTCTTACTCTGTGTCTTACTCTGTATTGGGAGGGACCACCCTCTTGAAGGGAAAGAACATTTCCATCTCCGTTCAGCTACAACACATGATCTTTCTCCCTAAACTGCCAGCAAGGATACCAATTAGTACTAATTGTGCTTTGGGATGATGAGGATCTCTAACAAGAAACTGGGGCCTCCAGCTAATTTCACATGAAGGAAACCACCAAACAGCTGTCAGACTGAGACAATTTTTGGTTGCCACCAATGTGAGCTGGATTTGAACTGGGGACTTAACAATAGAAGACTCATTAACTCATAATACTTAATCCCATGAGCAGACAGTCTTCGGAAAAGCTGCCACATTATTATTCACTTTTACTAACTAATATATGCAGCATTGTCCATTAATTGAGACACTTCTGATTTCATTATATTCAGTTATTTTCCGTGAAACATGTTTCAGAATACTGCCTGAAAATATGTTTCAGAACACTGCATGTGTGTTTTTTAAAAAAAACACATTCAATACTATGTAATTAATAATTAACACCTTTAAGAAGCTTAAAAAGTCTTCAGAAAAAACATCATAACGTCATCATAAAATACCTTTGGCTTTTATATGGAGAAAATTCCGGTTTTTGTTGATGGTGGGTGTCACTCTGGCATCCAGATGCCAGGTCATGCCAAGGCGCTGGGCCTAACTGAACACTGAACTTGGGGTAAGAGTGGGGGTGCGGCATAGGGCGGAGCGAGGGCGGGAAGAGGCTGGGCAGGGGTGGAGACTTGAGGGAAGGGGTCAGGTGGGGGTGGGGCCAGGGGCTGAGCAGGGCTTTGAGCACCCCCAGGGCCCAGGCACCATCCTCCAGGCCCTGTGCCTGTTCTCTGATGCAGGACTGGCTTCCAAGATCTCCTGGAACATGTCATCCTGAGTCCTTTTCTTTATCCTCATTATCTGGCTCAGACATTCTGTGGGTGTGGAGGGGGCGACCCTGAAGGCCACAATTGCAGAAGCTGCAGATACAACACACAGAAGTACCATTGTCAGTGTACTCACGACAGAAATCGAAACTTAGGATACTGAACTCACTCCCTTTGATCCCCCAAAGATGTAAGCCCTACATTCTCACTTCTCTTTCCAATTGATACAGCATGGCACCAGTTATGACACCAGCCATGGTGAGTATGGCCCTTGGGGGCATGAGGGGTTGGGGAAATGAGTGGGGGATAGCTCACAGGTATGAGTATATTTGCACAGGATAATGGAACTGAATACTGGCACTGTTTTCCACGGGCAGTGGTGATTTGAGCTCATATCTCACTCCTGACGACAACAGAGGCAGAGAGAGCACAGCTGCTGCTGGTGACCGATGCCACGCGGGTCTGTATGCTACTAGCCTGGGTACTTTCATGGTGCTTACTGAAATAATCACTGAATGATGTGGGAAAGTGTCCTACGGCAGTGGAAGAAATAAGGCAGCCCTCCCAAGAAATCTTTGGCAGAGAGTTGCAGAGAACCACCATGACAGTTTCATCAAGACCTCTACGGAGGATTCTTGAGACATCTCGGTGCACATAAACAAACTGCTCCGTGTGGCCCACCTATGCAAAATTCTAGAGGGGAAGGAGAAGCAGATTGCAACTCTATCTCTCTTGGTTGCTTCACTACTACCACAAGTAAAAAAAGAGTAAATCAACAGATGTGCCCTGCTACTTTGTAGGTTCCATCCTGGTAATTTCAAAGCAAACTGCATACTTACCAGAGGGGTCCTTTCCCTAAATCAGGCTCATCCGTGCTCAACTCTCAGGACTGGCTGGACTGTGGTGGAGTCAAAAATATGTCTTGGCTTGCTGAGTAGGTGGATCCCCCAGTCACCTGTCCCCATACTTCTCCTCTTCTTCCTCATCTACTTCCTCACTGTTCAAAGTGGGGGCCTGTGACTCTGGCTGCTCCAAAGTACCTAGGGGGTTCTTGGGGGTGGTTGTGGGATCTCTGCTGAGGATGGCATGCAGACCCTTGTAAAAGTGGCAGGTCTGCGGCTCCGCAGATTGATTATTGGCCTCCCTGGCCTTCTGGTATACCTGCCAGAGCTCTTTGGCTTTCACATGGCATTGATGTTGTTCCCTCTTGAAGCCCTTCTCCTGCATGCCCAAAGCAAGCTGCTTGTAGATGTTGATGTTTCTATGGTTGGATCAGAGCTCTGCCTGCACAGCCTCTTCTCCACACAGACCCAGGAGATCCAACATCTCCTGTGTACTTTAAGCAGAAGTGTATCTGCAGCATGTAGCCAGCATAGTCAGCTGGGCAGTTGCACACCACAATGGAGAGCTGCTAGGTTTGCTCTCTAAGCCAGGCAACCAGGAAAAGTAATTTCAAAAATTTGCAGGGCTTTAAAGGAGACAGGCATCTTCATGTCTACCTGATCCCTGGGTAGTAGAGTTCACAAGTTTGACCAAAGTGGTCATTGTAAGGCATTGTGGGACAGCTCCTGGAGGCCAGTAACAGTTGATGTAAGTAACGCAGTTTGTACACTGACACTGCATTGACCTAACTACATCAACCGTGACTCTACGCCACTCAGGAAGATTATTAAGTCGGTATAGTGAGGCAGTTATGTTAGTGGGAGAGAAATTTAAGTGTAGACACATCCACAGCTAGGTCGGCATAAACTGCCTTATGTCAACTTAGTTTAGACCAGTCCTAAGACTTAATTCCCCACAGTCAGAGGAGAAACATCACTGCATGTGAAATGCTAGTTTACCACAAGAGCTGTTATCTTTTCCCCAATGAAGGAAGCTCTATAGACATCAAACAAATCATTGTGGACAAAAGACTTTGTTGACTGCTACCCCCACACCCTTGAAAAGGGTAGGTACACATGCCCATGTCCTATCACAGCTTGAATGCTGGGGGAAGGGAATAAAAATGCCTGTCAAGGAGAAACCGGTACCTTTATGTTTTCTGGACTCTGAGGGGAAAAGATTCCTAAACATAAGCAAAAGATCCCCAAGCTGCTTGGCTTGGCTTAGCCCGAAAGGACATAAAAGCTTGCTTACTGTAGAAGTTTCTATTGCCTTTTGCACTTAAGATTGTACCTCATTTGTGTATATGGTTACCTGTTTTAACCTTGTAAATAACTAAATTTCTTTTTCTAGTTAATAAACCTTTAATTAGTTTGTTACAGGATTGGTTACCAATGTTGTCTTTGGTTTGAGATCTGAGGAACAACTGAGCTGGGGTAAGTGACTGGTCCTTTGGGACTGGAAGTAACCTGATGTGATTTTTCCTATAAGCGACCATGTATCACAAAGTCCAGTTTGGACACAAAGGGGACTGTCTGTGACTCCATGGTAAGACTGTAATAGTGCTTTAGGAGTTCACCTTTGTTACTGGGTTGGTGAAATCTAATAATAGAACATATAACCAGTTTGGGGTTTTTGACCTGCTTCTTGACAGTCTGCCTTGAGGTTGGCACTCATGGTGGTGAGCTACTCCAGAGAGCATGACACAGGCGTTTTTATTAAAATTCTTTAGTTTAAGTGTACCAGCCTGTACTTTTAAACCACTTAAGTTAAGCCTGGAGACTAAGTACATGTAGATTAGTGTCTTCAACTTGGCAGAGTGAGAACCACCTGTAACAAATCTTCTATACTTCAAATTATAAATAAATACATGCCTTTCACTAAGTAGCCTCTCTCTCTCTCTTCTACAAAATAGGAGGATCACAAAATCAATGGCAATTTAATTTTCTGTCTCAAAATGAAAGACATATGTGGATGTAGCATCCATTAGTGAGTTCACAGAACACTTCACACATTAAAATTATTGTCAAAGATGTTTACGTCTGAAGGAAGTTTGTATATAATTTTGTTGCTAAATTCATAAGCTTTTTTCCCCTCTATCTTCTGTGTATGGAGAATTTAAAGTTCAAATCTTACACTGGAAAAGCTGTGGAATAGCAAACATCACCAAGTTCACAGTCAGTGTTCCATTCTTTCATTCCATGGGGAGTTCCTATTTCATGTGTTTTTCATTTTAAGTTCTGCTTCCTTGAATGCTATTTCCTCTCGTTTGGTTTTCACGAAGGTCAAAGAAAGCTTTAGCAAATAAAAAATGTGAACATCCAGTCGTCTACTGGAAATCTGCCCATCCAGTGTCTGAAGAATATCTAGCTTTAAAGTTAAGGCATTCATATAGGAACCCTATATATGCTAACTAAAGTGCTACAGAAACCTCCATTGGGATTCTCATTCATAGTTAAATATACAGCAGACTTGCTAGCCATCAGATGTGAGATCCTTTGTCTTGACTAAATGCTGCAGAGATCAGCAGTTTACCAGAGATCAGAATTCTGGCAAATAAGCCTCTCCTAGGCCCTCTTGATAAAACTAGGCCCAGACCTCCTCCATTGACTTATTTTATATCAGTGTCAAGGTTGCAGAGGCCCCTACTTAAGGCAAAAAATTGTAGGAAACCCCATTTATTAAAATTATTAAGCTAATGTTACAATAATATTGTATCAAAACTATAGAAACTAAGACTCCACAAGGCTCTCTCACCATCTTTTTTGTATGTCTGGTGAAAGTTACCTATGGAATGAAAACTTGTGATTTAGTACTAAAGATTAACAACTGCAGCCAGGTATACTGTTAAAACTGCATGTAAACTGAGAGGCACCAACTAACAGCATTTGCTACAGATGGGTATGGGATACTTTAGTAATGGAGCTCACTTGGCTCAGCAAGGACATCTATGGACTTTGGAATGCAGCTTGTCTAGTAATGAATAGTTAATAGCATTTAAAATTTGGACTTTTTTGAAGCAAAGTGTTCAGTGGAGTCCAGGGTCAAAGCCAGAAACTTCAGACATTTTTGCCCATTGAGCTAAATGCATGAGCTAGTAAGAACACCTACTGATAATTGAAAAGGGCTCAATCCTATAAAGACTTACACACATGCTTAACTTCAAACACTGAGTAGTCCTGTTGATTACTCATTGTGTGAAGTTCAGCACATGCATATGTCTTTGCAGGATTGAGGCCAAAGTCAGAAACCTTGCCGGATCTGATTAATGTTATATGATAATAAAATGAACAAAAAATCACAGAAAAGAAGAGGTAACTAATGGTTTTATTGGGACAATAAGTAACTATGTTATGCAACAGCTATTAAAGTAAACATTTCTTTGGAAAAAAAGAAAAAATGATGACCATCCCTTATGGACTCTGAGTCAAAAGGAAAATGTCTCAGATATGTGCATAGGCTCATTGGAGTATGCCACATGCACAGTGTCATTGGAGAGAAAGAGAAAGATGGAGATAGTATGGGAGTATGGTGTGAAGAAGATTTAGCCATCTAAGACAGAAACTGGACAATCTAAGCAGTAACGGCAGAACAGGAGAACGCTGGGGTATTAAGGAGAGATACAGAATGCTTTCTAAAAGATACGTCCACAGATTTACCAGTATTGCTATTGCAAAGGGAAAGAAGAAGATTTTATCTGGGGAGGTGGATATCTACAATAAAATGTTAAGTAAAAGGTGCAGTAACATTTTACAATCATGCACTGAGCTTACGAAAAGATAACTTTTACCTACAGACAACCATACAAACACCTGAAATCTTTGAGAAATCTATTTACAGGTGCTGCCTCTACCCGAGACCAAAATTTTCAATTGTACTTTGTTCTGGGTAGTATATAGGACAATAGCCAGGACTGACTGACAAACATGCCAACTGCATGAAAGGTGAAAATATTCAGAATTTTCCCGGTTGCTGAAGAAATGGAAGTTCCAGTGACAATATTTGTACTAAATAATTTTGCCCGGACCTGTTACACAACAATTGTCCAAAATCTGCCACTTCATTCTTTTTTGGACCTGACCCTGTGAGGGGCTCAGATCATTTCCTTGCAGGAAGCACCAAAGATGGTGTAATTGCTGTGCAAGAGGCTCTTGCATAATTATTCAGGGCATATATTGGACTTTGTTTACTATATACTAAGACCACTTTACATCACTTTGGCAATGTAAGGGGGCCAAAGCAGTGTAAAGAAAATTGTAGCATAAATGAGAATAAGATCACTGGGCCAGAGTCTCAGTTGGTACAAATCAGTGTTACTCCATTGATTTCAATGGCACTACTCTAATTTACACCAGCTGGGAATCGGTCTCTTTATATACTGAACAAGGTCCATGACAAGCCCTTTGTTTAAAAATACAGAGCTTGATGAACTGCTTGGTTTTGTGCAAGCTTTCACATCCTGGCAGGAGCTTTTATGGCACCACCATATAAGTCTTATCTGTTTGAGCATCACTGATGACACTCCTATCACTCCTACTGCCATAGCAGCTTAGAGAGCATCTTGTGTAATTTATTGTCTTTCATCTGCTTGCAAAAAGCAATGAAGTTTAATAGAGTTGGTGGGAGAAACTGAAGGCCCTTTTCACACTCACATGTTTTATTTTTGTTGCTGTTTGTACAGGTGCAATGGACAAGTCTCATTGGGTGTATTCCTAAGTACTGGGACTTGACACATGCCACTTGAAATTATTTTAAATTAGACTTTCAACAGCTCATAAACAGGGAGCTGTTTAAGATTTTTTTTTTTAAGATTGCAGGTCCAAATATAAGGAGCTCCCTTTGCACACACATACACTCAGTGTACACATGTAACTAATATTCACCTAAGTTATCTTGGTGTATTGTGAGAACAGACCCTTTTAATTTTCCAAACATTCCATTACCAAAAAAGAAAAAAAAATCTAATCTTCAGAAACATCCATCTTATTTGAAAATTGAAACAAAAGGATCCAGTGTAGGCATCAGGAAAACAGTAATTTACTAAACCAATTAGTCAAGTTAATGTTCCCAATAAGCTTACAAGCAGAACATTCAACAGTATCTGGAAATATTAAATGAATAGAGAAAAGACATAGACAAGCTTATACATTATGAAATAACAAAAATTGGAATTAGAATATCTTTGTGGGCCAGAGTGTCTGCTGGTGCAAACTGGAGAAGCTCTGGGCTTGTGTGCACTACTGCTTTAGCTGATGTAATTTTACATAGCTCAGGATGTGAAAATCCCAACCTCCCGAGCAACCCTAAGTTACATTGACTTACAGCAGTGTCCAAACCGTGCTCTCTCCGCAGGAGACACACTCACACTGACTTAGCTTCCACCTCTCGCTCTCCAGTTGACATAGCGCATCTTCACCTGTGCTGATGTAGCTGTGGTGGTGAAGAAAAGCCCCCTGTTTATTTCAATTAAGGCATGCCAGTTTATACCACTTAAAGACATGAATGGCCCCAGTAACTTTCATTTGTGATCAATCTCAGCTGAAGAATGTGTCAAAAAATTCTTTTGGAACAACCCTTCATAAAGCATGTTATTACTTTTACAGCTCTCTTACTGTCTCCTGGTTCACTGCCAAGAATATGCCATTCCATGTTAGGTCTGTTTTCTGCAACAGAGGTCTCAAGTTCTATTTTCAAAAAAATGGAGTGGGGGTTAAGGACTCATGATCAGCAGTTGTCTTACATATAGCATCTTACATTTTAACCTAAGAAAGTAGACTCTGATATTTGCTAAATAATGCATCTCTTTAGTAGGTTTTTCCTCCTTCCTTGAAATTACAGCATTTAACTTTTTAGTAACTTGGAGTCCTTTATTTAAGGACACCATGGGCTGGTTAACTTCTACAGTCTGGACTCTATTCTGCATTCATTACACATCCCAAACTCTCACTGAAGTCAATGTTGGAATTCACCCCTGCATCAGTGCAGAGCCTGACACAGGGATGGTGTAACAGTGTCCACTCACCCGTCGTGAGCGCATGTGCCTGCTCCTGTTTTTTTCCTCTCTCTCTCTCTCTCTCTCTCTCTCGGATAGAGCAGTGCCCCAGGGCTCCCTCCCTGAAGACAATGTCTTTGCCCTCTTAGGCTTCCTGGCTACAGCTCTCCAACTGTCCCACTATAGGTTTCAGAGTAGCAGCCGTGTTAGTCTGTATTCACAAAAAGAAAAGGAGTACTTATGGCACCTTAGAGACTAACAAATTTATTAGAGCATAAGCTTTCGTGAGCTACAGCTCACTTCATCGGATGCATTTGGTGGAAAAAACAGAGGAGAGATTTATATACACACACACAGAGAACATGAAACAATGGGTTTATCATACACACCGTAAGGAGAGTGATCACTTAAGATAAGCCATCACCAGCAGCGGGGGGGGGGGGGAGAGGGAAGGAGGAAAACCTTTCATGGTGACAAGCAAGGTAGGCTAATTCCAGCAGTTAACAAGAATACCAGAGGAACAGTAAGAAACTGCGGAACCACCTGATCAACATCCTCTACAGCAAACAGGGAAAGATTAAGAATGAGCTCTCAAAACTGGATACTCTCATAAAGAACCAGCCTTCCACACAAACTTCCTCGTGGCTGGACTTTACAAAAACTAGAGAAGCCATTTACAAAACACACTTTGCTTCTCTACAAAAGAAAAAGAACACTAAGCTATCTAAACTACTATATGCCACAAAGGGCCACAACAATGGTTCCCGTAACCCACCCAGCAATATTGTTAATCTATCCAACTATACTCTTAGCCCAGCAGAAGAATCTGTCCTATCTGGGGCCTCTCCTTTTGCCCCTCCACCCCCACGAACATGATACAGTTCTGTGGTGACCTAGAATCCTATTTTCGACGTCTCAGACTCAAGGAATATTTCCAACACACCTCTGACCAACATATTAACCCACAGAGACCTTCCTGCCAACACTACAAAAAGAAGGATTCTGGGTGGACTCCTCCTGAAGGTCGAAACAGCAGCCTGGATTTCTACATAGACTGCTTCCGCCGACGTGCACGAGCTGAAATTGTGGAAAAGCAGCATCGCTTACCCCATAACCTCAGCCATGCAGAACACGGTGCCATCCACAGCCTCAGAAACAACTCTGACATCATAATCAAAAAGGCTGACAAAGGAGGTGCTGTCGTCATCATGAATAGGTCGGAGTATGAACAAGAGGCTACTAGGCAGCTCTCCAACACCACTTTCTACAAGCCATTACCCTCTGATCCCACTGAGAGTTACCAAAAGAAACAGCATTTGCTCAAGAAACTCCCTGAAAAAGCACAAGAACAAATCCACACAGACACACCCCTGGAGCCCCGACCTGGGGTATTCTATCTGCTACCCAAGATCCATAAACCTGGAAATCCTGGACGCCCCATCATCTCAGGCATTGGCACCCTGACAGCAGGATTGTCTGGCTATGTAGACTCCCTCCTCAGGCCCTTCGTTACCAGCACTCCCAGCTATCTTCGAGACACCACTGACTTCCTGAGGAAACTACAGTTCATTGGTGATCTTCCTAAAAACACCATCCTAGCCACTATGGATGTAGAAGCCCTCTACACCAACATTCCACGCAAAGATGGACTACAAGCCGTCAGGAACAGTATCCCCGATACTGTCACGGCTAACCTGGTGGCTGAACTTTGTGACTTTGTCCTGACCCATAACTATTTCACATTTGGTGACAATGTATACCTTCAAATCCGCGGCACTGCGATGGGTACCCGCATGGCCCCACAGTATGCCAACATTTTTATGGCTGACTTAGAACAACGCTTCCTCAGCTCTCGTCCCCTAATGCCCCTACTCTACTTGCGCTACATTGATGACATCTTCGTCATCTGGACCTATGGAAAAGAAGCTCTTGAGGAATTCCACCATGATTTCAACAATTTCCATCCCACCATCAACCTCAGCCTGGACCAGTCCACACAAGAGATCCACTTCCTGGACACTACAGTGCTAATAAGCGATGGTCACATAAACACCACCCTATATCGGAAACCTACTGACCGCTATTCCTACCTACATGCCTCTAGCTTTCATCCAGATCATACCACTCGATCCATTGTCTACAGCCAAGCGCTACGATATAACCGCATTTGCTCCAACCCCTCAGACAGAGACAAACACCTACAAGATCTCTATCATGCATTCCTACAACTACAATACCCACCTGCTGAAGTGAAGAAACAGATTGACAGAGCCAGAAGAGTACCCAGAAGTCACCTACTACAGGACAGGCCCAACAAAGAAAACAACAGAACGCCACTAGCCATCACCTTCAGCCCCCAACTAAAACCTCTCCAACGCATCATCAAGGATCTACAACCTATCCTGAAGGACGACCCATCACTCTCACAGATCTTGGGAGACAGGCCAGTCCTTGCTTACAGACAGCCCCCCAATCTGAAGCAAATACTCACCAGCAACCACACACCACACAACAGAACCACTAACCCAGGAACCTATCCTTGCAACAAAGCCCGTTGCCAACTCTGTCCACATATCTATTCAGGGGATACCATCATAGGGCCTAATCACATCAGCCACACTATCAGAGGCTCCTTCACCTGCGCATCTACCAATGTGATATATGCCATCATGTGCCAGCAATGCCCCTCTGCCATGTACATTGGCCAAACTGGACAGTCTCTACATAAAAGAATGAATGGACACAAATCAGACGTCAAGAATTATAACATTCAAAAACCAGTTAGAGAACACTTCAATCTCTCTGGTCACTCGATCACAGACCTAAGAGTGGCTATACTTCAACAAAAAAGCTTCAAAAACAGACTCCAACGAGAGACTGCTGAATTGGAATTAATTTGCAAACTGGATACAATTAACTTAGGCTTGAATAGAGACTGGGAATGGATGAGTCATTACACAAAGTAAAACTATTTCCCCATGGTATTTCTCTCTCCCTCCCACCCCACCCCCCACTGTTCCTCTGATATTCTTAAAAAAAGAAAAGGAGTACCGGTGGCACCTTAGAGACTAACAAATTTATTAGAGCATAAGCTTTCGTGAGCTACAGCTCACTTCGAAGTGAGCTGTAGCTCACGAAAGCTTATGCTCTAATAAATTTGTTAGTCTCTAAGGTGCCACCGGTACTCCTTTTCTTTTTGCGAATACAGACTAACACGGCTGCTACTCTGAAACCTCTGATATTCTTGTTAACTGCTGAAATTAGCCTACCTTGCTTGTCACCATGAAAGATTTTCCTCCTTTCCCCCCCCTGCTGCTGGTGATGGCTTATCTTAAGTGATCACTCTCCTTACAGTGTGTATGATAAACCCATTGTTTCATGTTCTCTGTGTGTGTGTGTATATAAATCTCTCCTCTGTTTTTTCCACCAAATGCATCCGATGAAGTGAGCTGTAGCTCACGAAAGCTTATGCTCTAATAAATTTGTTAGTCTCTAAGGTGCCACAAGTACTCCTTTTCTTTTTGTCCCACTATAGTTCAGTTCCCCCTCTGGGGTGCCTCAATATCCAGGCCACTTCCCCCTAGTGGCTAATGGGGGGGAGGGAAACCTGGGCCCACCCACTACTCCGGGTCCCAGCCTAGGGACCCTGGAGAGAGATGCCATCTGCTGTGTCCCTTTAACTATATTGCATGGCTTTTCTAGGGTGACCAGATGTCCTGTTTTTAAAGGGACAGTCCCATATTTAAACCCTCCCACAGTAGTCCCAACTTTTTCATGAAAATGGGCAAATTGTCCCATATTTTCTGTCTCCTCTCCATCAGTTTTGATGGGTCCTGCTGCTGTCTGGAGCCCTGCTCACCAGCTACCCACTTACCAGCCATGAGTAAAGGGGTCCAGTGGCCAACGATGGGGGTGGGTGTGCAAGGTGGTGGTGATATAGTGCGCGGGGCTGGCTGTGCCCCCTGCTGGTCCATCAGTGCAGCCCCTGCTGCATGCCAGCTCTCGGCTAGCAGGGTCCCTCCCTCAATCCCATTTCCGGCCGGCACTGGCTGTGCGCTGCGAGCTGCAGTGGCTGGTGAGTCTGGGCAGGTGCCAGGTGGCAGCCAGTTACATGTCACCTCCGCTGCCCACCCATCGGCCTTTACTTGCTTCCCCTCTTGCTGTTCTCTCCCTGCTTTGCCGCTTCGCCCCACCCTCAACTCCGCTCCTCCTCCATATCCCCCCCTGGCGGGACGTGTCCCGCTCCCAGTGCTGTGCAGAGAACCAGCTCCTGGTCAGAGTACTGAGCTCAGCAACAGCCTGGCCGGCAGGCTCCTTCCTTCCTCCATTACCTCTGGCTAGGCCAGTGCCCCAGAAAAGCCCCTCTGGCCCGGGGCAATGGCTAGGAAGAGCCAAGCTCTGCATATGCCAAAGGCCCACACAGCACTGGCACAGGGAAGCCTCTCTGCCCCTCAGCTAAGCTCTGGGCTGGTGTGTGTGGGAAAGCGATTTCCAGCTTGTTCATGCCCCAAACCTGCAGGATCCACAGCAGCACCGTGGGCAAAGGCTTAGCACCCTCTTCACGCGCCCCCCCAGCCTTGGGTCCTGCCCCCAGTGACCATGGGGCTGCTCCATCCCCTAGGCACCCTCCCCTGGTGAGCCACCTCTCTGGCCAGATTCGCTGAAGCCCCTGGAGCCAGGTCCCCTGGACCCTGGTGCACAAGGTATCCTTAGGGCTTAACCCCTTCCTGCCTGCGCTGTAGCGAGGGGACAGGAGGAAGCTGGGTTGTGTTGGTGGCAAGCAGCAGCCCAGAGGCGTTAGCTGCCTTTTGACACTGTGTGGGCAGGAAGGGACAACCTGCTTCCAGCCACACAGGTGGCAGGGAAGAGATAAGATAAGCTCTGCAAAGGCACAGACCAGGTCATCCCTTCCCCTCCTCCTTCTCCCCTGCAACTGAAAGCAGCTTCCATCCCTTCCATGCGTTCCGCACAGTGCTGAAAAGCTTCTGCTGGCCACTTTCTGGTGTGAACCCTGATATAAATCTGGGGAGGGGAGGGCATGTGACCTTGAATGCCCTCCCCCGCAGGTGTTGCCTCAGGAAGACGCGGTGCCAGGTACCAGGAGAGGGTCCATCCTGGTGGCCCAGCTAGGCATGGAGGGCAGAGAGAGCCAGGTAGTGAGGGTTAGGTCGGTCAGTCACCCCTTTGTGTGAGAGAGGTGTACGTGAGTGTCACCCCTTCCCATGTGAACCCCAAATCCTTAAGGATAAGAAGGTAAATACAAAGAATCCAACTATGCAGAACTTCTTGTTAACAAGGGCTCAGTCAACTTGATGTTAATTGAACATTTGTACAATTGATTGCCGTCAAACTTGCTTAAATACAAGTAATTTTACCAGATGTCCCGTATTCAAAAGGTAACAAAATGGAGGAACTAGAGCTACTGGTGCAGGAAGTGAAACCAGATATTATAGGGATAACAGAAACATGGTGGAATAGTAGTCATGACTGGACTACAGGTATTGAAGAGTATGTGCTGTTTAGGAAAGACAGAAATAAAGGTAAAGGTGGTGGAGTAGCATTGTATATCAATGATAAGGTAGAATGTAAAGAAATAAGAAGCGATGCAATGGATAAGACAGAGTCCGTCTGGGCAAAAATTACGTTGGGGAAGATAACTAGTAGAGCCTCTCCTACGATAGTGCTTGGGGTGTGCTATAGACCTCCGGGATCTAATTTGGATATGGATAGAGCCCTTTTTAATGTTTTTAATAAAGTAAATACTAATGGAAACTGCGTGATCATGGGAGACTAACTTCCCAGATATAGACTGGAGGACCAGTGCTAGTAATAATAATAGGGCTCAGATTTTCCTAGATGCGATAGCTGATGGATTCCTTCATCAAGTAGTTGCTGAACCAACTAGAGGGGATGCCATTTTAGATTTAATTTAATGGTGAGTAGCGAGGACCTCATAGAAGAAATGGTTGTAGGGGATAATCTTAGTTCAAGTGATCATGAGCTAATTCAGTTCAAACTGAATGGAAGGATTAACAAAAATAAATCTGCAACTAGAGTTTTTGATTTCAAAAGGGCTGACTTTCAAAAATTAAGGAAATTAGTTAGGGAAGTGGATTGGACTGAAGAATTTATGGATCTAAAGATAGAGGAGGCCTGGGATTACTTTAAATCAAAGCTGCAGAAGCTATCGGAAGCCTGTATTCCAAGAAAGGGGAAAAAATTCATAGGCAGGAGTTGTAGACCAAGCTGGATGAGCAAGCATCTTAGAGAGGTGATTAAGAAGAAGCAGAAAGCATACAGGGAGGGGAAGATGGGAGGGATCAGCAAGGAAAGCTACCTTATTGAGGTCAGAACATGTAGGGATAAAGTGAGACAGGCTAAAAGTCGAGTAGAGTTGGACCTTGCAAAGAGAATTAAAACCAATAGTAAAAGGTTCTATAGCCATATAAATAAGAAGAAAACTAAGAAAGAAGAAGTGGGGCCGCTAAACACTGAGGATGGAGTGGAGGTTAAAGATAATCTAGGCATGGCCCAATATCTAAGCAAATACTTTGCCTCAGTCTTTAATAAGGCTAAAGAGGATCTTAGGGATAATGGTAGCATGACGAATGGGAATGAGGATATGGAGGTAGATATTACCATATCTGAGGTAGAAGCAAAACTCAAACAGCTTAATGGGACTAAATCGGGGGCCCCAAAATAATCTTCATCCAAGAATATTAAAGGAATTGGCACCTGAAATTGCAAGCCCATTAGCAAGAATTTTTAATGAATCTGTAAACTCAGGAGTCGTACCGAATGATTGGAGAATTGCTAATATAGTTCCTATTTTTAAGAAAGGAAAAAAAGTGATCCGGATAATTACAGGCCAGTTAGTTTGACATCTGTAGTATGCAAGGTCCTGGAAAAAATTTTGAAGGAGAAATTAGTTAAGGACATTGAAGTCAATGGTAAATGGGACAAAATACAACATGGTTTTACAAAAGGTAGATCGTGCCAAACCAACCTGATCTCCTTCTTTGAGAAAGTAACAGATTTTTTAGATAAAGGAAACGCAGTGGATCTAATTTACCTAGATTTCAGTAAGGTGTTCGATACCGTGCCACATGGGGAATTATTAGTTAATTGGAAAAGATGGGGATCAATATGAACATCAAAAGGTGGATAAGAAATTGGTTAAAGGGGAGACTACAACGGGTCCTACTGAAAAGCGAACTGTCAGGCTGGAGGGAGGTTACCAGTGGAGTTCCTCAGGGATCAGTTTTGGGACCAATCTTATTTAATCTTTTTATTACTGACCTTGGCACAAAAAGTGGAAGTGTGCTAATAAAGTTTGCAGATGATACAAAGCTGGGAGGTATTGCCAATTCAGAGAAGGATTGGGATATTATACTGGAGGATCTGGATGACCTTGTAAACTGGAGTAATAGTAATAGGATGAAATTTAATAGTGAGAAGTGTAAGGTTATGCATTTAGGGATTAATAACAAGAATTTTAGTTATAAGCTGGGGACACATCAATTAGAAGTAACGGAAGAGGAGAAGGACCTTGGAGTATTGGTTGATCATAGGATGACTATGAGCTGCCAATGTGATATGGCTGTGAAAAAAAGCTAATGCGGTTTTGGGATGCATCAGGAGAGGCATTTCCAGTAGGGATAAGGAGGTTTTAGAACCATTATACAAGGCATTGGTGAGACCTCACCTGGAATACTGTGTGCAGTTCTGGTCTCCCACGTTTAAAAAGGATGAATTCAAACTGGAGCAGGTACAGAGAAGGGCTACTAGGATGATCCGAGGAATGGAATACTTGTCTTATGAAAGGAGACTTAAGGAGCTTGGCTTGTTTAGCCTAACTAAAAGAAGGTTATGGGGAGATACGATTGCTCTCTATAAATATATCAGAGGGATAAATACAGGAGAGGGAGAGGAATTATTTAAGCTCAGCACCAATGTGGACACAAGAACAAATGGGTATAAACTGGCCACCAGGAAGTTGAGACTTGAAATTAGACGAAGGTTTCTAACCATCAGAGGAGTGAAGTTTTGGAATAGCCTTCCAAGGGAAGCAGTGGGGGCCAAAGATCTATCTGGTTTTAAGATTCTACTCGATAAGTTTATGGAGGAGATGGTATGATGGGATAATGTGATTTTGCAATTAATTGATCTTTAAATATTCAGGGTAAATAAGCCTAATCCCCTGAGATGGGATATTAGATGGATGGGATCTGAGTTACCCAGAAAAGAATTTTCTGTAGTATCTGGCCGGTGAATCTTGCCCATATGCTCAGGGTTCAGCTGATCGCCATATTTGGAGTCGGGAAGGAATTTTCCTCCAGGGCAGATTGGAAGAGGCCCTGGAGGTTTTTCGCCTTCCTCTATAGCATGGGGCACGGGTCATTTGAGGGAGGATTCTCTGCTCCTTGAAGTCTTTAAACCACGATTTGAGGACTTCAATAACGCAGACATAGGTGAGGTTTTTCATAGGTGTGGGTGGGTGAGATTCTGTGGCCTGCGTTGTGCAGGAGGTTGGACTAGATGATCAGAATGGTCCCTCCTGACCTTAGTATCTATGAATCTATTCAGCATAGGGAAATGTGGTCACCCTAGGCTTCTCCAATTTCCTGGGCCACTTCCCCATGGCCCCATGCTGTCTTCACCCTTACTTCAGGGCCTTGTCCTAAAGGAGTCCCAGCAACCAGCTCAGGGCTCCTTCTCACTCTCCCCAGCTTCTGGCAGCGCTGCCCTGTCCAGGGTTCTGTAGCTCTGTCAACCAGCCATACTCCTACAGCTCTAGCAAGGAACTGAACTGCCTCTGGCCCTGCAGCTCTTATACTATGTTGCTGGGTCCCGATTGGCTGTGTCCTGCACAGCCACTCTAGGCAGCTTGGAGGACCTCTCTACTGCCTTTTTTTGGGTGTGGGGTGTGGCAAGGCCACAAGGCCTCCAGCAGGGGGCCTCAGAGAGTCTGGTATACCCCATCGCAGATGGACTGCACAATCTCATACCCTAATCCTGAGGCTGCTAGCAGCTGGCTCTTCTCTAACTTGTAGCTGGCTGCCCATGGCCACTCTCAAGTGTCCCCATCATTGAGCAATAGCCAGAGTGCTCAGCCAGCTCCCCTCCTTTCTCCACATTGAAGGGAAAGCTTTCTACACCAGGGACATTCCTTAGGGGAAACTTGCTGCTGTTTTCTGACCACTTTGTATGGGTATCGCTGGCATAGCCTTTTTCTTGTCTAGACAAGGAAAATAAGTGGGTTTATAGAAAAACATGCTAGCTCATACATTTTAATTAAGTGCTGTTTTAAAACATATTAGCACTTATCACAGACAGGTTTTTACACCTTCAAAATGTGTTAGCTGGTCTCAGTCAACTTTGTGCTCTCCCCTAGTTTCAATCATGACCAGCTAACACATTTTAAAGATGTGAAACCCATCTACAGTAGGCGCTAATACACATTCACACTATACCTAATTAAATTGAGTTGGATAATGTTTTATTTTTAAAAAAACATTTTTATACTCTAGAGAAGTCCAAGATGACAGCATGGCAAGTGTAAATTGGGCCCAAGGAGAGTTTTTGTTGCACACAAAATGTAAGATCTGATCCTGCTGTAGGCCAGCAGTAACTCTTATAGTCAGTGCTGCATAACTTTTCTCATTAAGAATTTTAGTTGCTTATAATTTTGCCAAACTTTAATTACATTTGAGCTGAAATTTTCCATGCTAAGTGGATGCCTCAGGCTGAGTTTTTCTGGAAAGCTCCAGCAGAAGTAGATCAACCATTTGTGAGAACAAGGTTAGAGAAAAATATGTTGTTTTGCCAATATTAAAAAATTATTACAATGGTGTCATTGAGAAGATCTAGCACATCCACACTTTGGAGCAAGCACTTGAAATTGACCAGGGGTGGCATGTTGCAGTTAGGGTAGTGTTTTTTGCGGTCCTCGTAAAAATCCACCCAAATCTGGCCCCATTATAATCATCTGAAAACTGCCATTTGCACACGCTCAGCAGAGGTTTGTCAAAGGCTGGCAGCTAAATTCTCTGAAGATTCCATCTGCAATGAGCATGCTTCAGCCGTGTGCAGTGGAAGCTGACCAGGACTTTTCTTTCAGTTGCTTCTTCCAGCAGCTGATGGCCACTATGCTGCCCAGCATTGGAACTGAGAGCGGGGAGACTGTCTTTCCTGTGCTCCCAATAGTCTCCCTTCTAGCACCCAGAAGAAGCAGCTTGACTAGTTTACCAAGGGGTGAGGATCAGAGGTGGACCAGGGACTAGTTGAGGGGCACAGGGGTAGCCTCAGGTAGGGAGAGGTGCAGGAAAGATAGGGACAGATGGAGACAGGTGAGTTGAAGTAGGGGACATTGGCAGAAGGGTCTGTAACCCCTTCAGAATCTGGGACAGACAAGTAATAGAGATCTATGCCAGAGTGCTGTAGATGTAAAAGTTCCAACCCTGCTGAAAGCCGTCATCATGGTTCCCCATGATGGAATTTCTGTTTTTTGAATTTGTTTGTTATTTAAATTTAGGAAATTATATCCTTAAAAAAATTAAAAGAACATCAAGGCCACATCGACAAGCACCAAAAGTTAAGAAATGTCAGATTTAAGGTTGCCTATGCTATTTTGTGCACATGCAGTATGATAATATTTTTTGCAGGACCCTCGCTTCATTCAGTACACAGAAGGATAGTGCTCAGGGAATGAATCGGGGTAGTATGAAGGAGTCTGCTGTCTGTAGGGCGCTGACTCATTCATTGCAGAAGTTGGAAGGTGTGTATTGAATGAGAAACAGGCTTGCAAGAAAAGGATGGCCTGGAGAATATGGTAGTTCAACTTGTCCTGGAGAACTAGATTCTATCCGTGCCTCACAGTTCCTATGTGATGTTGAGCAAATCGCTGAAAACAAACTTTTCACAGGAGGACATTAAATATGTGTTCCTCTTTTTCTAGTTGCCCAACTTGGGACTTCTGTGGCCTGAAGTGAGTGCTCACAGCTGTGGCTGAGGACAATGGGAACTGTGCTTTGAAGCTACAAAGTGCTATAAAAATGCTAAGTACTCTGAAAAAAACAGACCCTAAATATCTTATGTTGGGCACCCAAAATGAGTGGAAACTTCTGAAAATATTAGCTTTAAGCTCTCTGTGCCACAATTTCACATCTGGAAAATGAGGATCATACCACCACCACTCCTCACAAGGGTGGTGTGAAGACAAATTAATGACTCTTTATGGAAGCTCTCAAATATTATGGTGATGAGCACCATAGGCCTAGGAGGAAATGTATAATTTACTATTCAATGCAGGTTTTGAACAGTGTGAAATAAATAAGGGAAGGTGTCACACATTGAATTATGATGATAAAAAGAAACATTGAATAAATACCCATTCAGTGAGCACTGTCCATTCTGTGCACTGAATGCGGCAGGGTCCTGTGGAAAAATTAGTATGTCGTGTAATTAAACACTGGAAACCTTAATTCTGGCATTTTCTACCTTCTGAGTGCTTAGCTTTTCAACCTTAATAGTATATTAATATAGATTCTTTTCTACTTAATATGATTTTAGATTGAAATTAAAGTATATATTTTTCCATTAGCATACTTTGGAATTGTGATACCATAAGGCATAAAGTAAAGTAAATGAAGGGCTTCGAGCCTTTCATTATAGCAAACCCCTAGAGCTTTATTCGCAGCCAGTGACTAGATAGGGTAGGGTAGGCTAGCCAGTCAAGATAAAGTATTATGATGGCAGCAGAAAAAGATACTGAGGATATAGTTATTTTCTATATACATGTCACCTAGTGAAATCCATTTTACCCAAAAATGGCTTAATCAGATTTTAATTTCAATGGAGGCACATTTAACACATTTCTTAGCTATGACTGCTAACACTTTTCTACAAGAAACAAGCCCTCAAATTTTTTAAAAATAGAAAACCCTGCCCTGATAAGGGTTTTATTTAAGGTTATACAAATAAAATGCTGTAAGGAAAAGGAAGTGGGGATCCAATGAGAAGAGACATCTTCACCTGTCTCTGCTGTGGCATATTGAGAAGCAGCACTTACTCACCTTGACTGACAGGTATCTCTGCATCTGGCTATGATACAAGGGCACAGAGTCTGGATGTCTAAGTCTGAGGTATGAAGGATTAATTTACACTATGTGATCTATTTGGTACGTTGACAGCATGTTTGAACAGTGCCCTTCTGTTTTTCAATAATAATTATTTAAAAATAGGAAAAAAGAAATATTTTAATTTTCTTTACCCCTCTAACAAAATGTAAACACAACACCTGGGCTCTAGACCGAGTTCAGAACACATTCAGAATTTACTCTATTCTCTTTGAACACTAAAGAATCACTTTCAGCATCTTTAAGTTATGTGAAATGTTAACAACTTTTGAGCTGTCTGGCTATATTATAGGATTGTTAAGAAAGAAGACTCACCAAGATTGATGTTACATTAATTACCAGACCTCTGGGCACTCAGACCTGAACCACCAGCAATGATACTGGCAAGTGATCTAAGGAACGCTGGCATTATCTTTCTATGGAAGACCTGGAGGCAATTTGTCACCTGAATTGTCTGTAAAGTGGAATATTTCACTAGACTGCACTAGTAAAACGCACATTTCTCTGATATTCATCCTGTCTGGAGGATAATTGCTTAATATATTACAGATTTCATTAATAACACCTCTCCTTAACATATACCTTTATAGAAAAGAACAGATTTTCTTACTGTGTTTCTCTTTGCTTTATACTAATTATATATTTACCTGGGATGTCTTTTGTTTTTTACATTAGTTGACAGCTAATGAGCCTAATTCTTATTTATACTAAGGTCCCTTTACACAACTCTGTGTGTAAAGGAGCTTCTGGCCCATAATCCAAAACCACTGTTAGCCAATGACAAATTGTATTTTGCAAATATAATGTCACTGTCAAACTCAGTCCCTTCTGTACACTGATCCCAGAGGGACTGTCCAGGTCACAACTATTTGGGAAAAAACTTTCAAAGGACTACTGATTTGCGGCAACTTATTTTTCGGTGTGCAACTTGAAATGCCTTGGACCAGTTTTCAGAAACACTGAGCACCCAGTGCTCAAAGGCATTTAGACATCTAATTACCATTTATTTCAATTTAGGTGCCTAAAAACCTTTGAGGATCTGGGCCTCATATCACCGCTTGAAGTCTATTGGGCTCCTTTAAGGAGTCTCAGGTTGTACATACCAAAGTTGAGACCTGCTTCTTTTCAAGTTTGCTACCTGTCTTTACGTGATTAATTTCTTACTCTATTGTGCTGCCATTCTAACTCCCAATCATAGGGATAGCTAGAAGTACAGGATCTATCTAATTACTTTACATACCAACTTCAGTGCCTTCGGTGGGCTTCATCAATCTTGAAGACAAAGCAGGAATTAACAAACACACAAGACCAAATTCTGCTCTTCTTTATACAGATGAAACTACGTTATGTGCATCAGTGTAAAGGAAAGTGGAATTTGGCTCAAGGATCCAAATTTTGCCCTCAGTTGTCTGAATGCAATTCTCATTGAGTTTAGAATTTCAGATCCTAAACAGTAAGCATGTAGATTGAGGTTTGAATATCCAAGCTCAAGAGAAATATTTGCAAGCAATAGATAATACTAGAGAGAGAATTTTTAGATCAGTCTATATAATCCTTTAATCTAGGTGACAATTAAGACAATATTCAGTCTTGGCAATTATTCCCACAGTTTGACTGTGTAGACTTTAGAAACTTAAACAACATTTTTGTAAATAACATGAAATGCAAGATCATAAAGAACTTGATAATTACATACCAGTTTTAAAGACGCAAGTAAAAATGGTTTAATTTTTTCAAATCAAAGCAGTAATGGATTGCAGCTGTATATGTAGTCAAAATAAGGTTTGTGTGATATGATTTTTTATGATTTATATGTCTATTTTAAAATATTTTTTAAAATCAAGCATTCCATGATTAGCCATAATGACCCTTTCAATTAACCGCATCACATGGTGATCCTTACAGACTAATTATATCTTAGATTATCACTCAGAACACCTGCTCTTGTGGATCACACTAATTTCAGCCTTGACTATTTTGATGCAAAGAGCTATAATCACTGAGAACCAAATGTTTTTCTATTCTCTGGGCCACACCTTCTCAGTTAACTACAGTGAGATACTTATATTTCCATATTATTTCTTTACATTATAATTTACATTATGATTATAAATCTTTGATTTAAAGGTGTCTTTTTAATGCTGATAGATGTAGTATTTTTACTTTTACTGAAGTCAGAGTGCTTAAATCATATGTTAGATTTTAAAATAACAGTTGTTTTGTTTTTAAATAGCGGATGAGTCTCATAGCTTTTTATGTTAGTTGCTCTTTTTATTTCAGGGTAGTTAACGTACATGCTTTGTTCCTGACTTTCAAGGAAACTACTCTTTAAAAATCCTGTGATTTAAGGGATTTAAATAAGCACATATATCTACTTGAAAGATAACTTTTAATGTACTGAGTTCTCTGTTATTATTATCTAGGCACAATTGCAGTGAGCCAAAGTCCACGAGTCAATGGAAAGACTTGCACTGACTTCAGTGGACTTTGGATCAGACCCTATGTACTGTACTCAGAGGTAGGAAATAGTGATGTTTTCAATATAATTTCAAACCAACACAAAAATAAAGCACTTTCTATGTCTAGTGTTACATTTATACTTCAACAGGTGTTGGAGGATACACTATGTGCCTGTTTTGCTGATCAAATGCAAGAAGGGACCAGAATCTCCTCTTTGTTACAGCAGTTTTAAACCAATGTAACTCCACTGATTTCAGTTTAGATCCATGGACATAGAACTGGAATAACAGAGTAGTGAATCAGGCGATCATATATTCCATTCTCGTTTCTCCAAGTTCTTACAGAAAGTTCCGTTACTCTGTGTCTTATGCAAAATTCTAATTTTAAACAACCATGTCAGCACAATTTTTGATGGCAGTTTGGCAGTTTTGCATGAAAGCTGTTTATTTTATTTTATTTTTGTCACTTCTTTGGGGTTTAGAGAGCATGGCCCTTTAGATCTTTTTCCTGAGCGGGGAAGTGCTGATTTCCAGAAGGAAGAAGTGCTGTTCGGGGAGAGGGAGCAGAAAGAGAGGGAAGAGCAACTGGGTGGGTGTGTCTGGAGCTCCAGACGGAAGGGCTGCAACAAGCAGGCACCCACAGAGTGAAGCAGCTGAGAACCTGCCCAAAGCCTGGGAGGGGATAGAGCGGCCGATCGGGGACACCCCAGGACAGTAGCCAGGAGGAGCACTGTGCCAGGGAGGAATTGCCCGAGAAGGACAAACTGGATCTGAACCCAGTATCACTGCTGCCCAGAGCTGAATGGGGCCATGGGTACTGGGGCTTGTGACTTTGCATTGGGAATAAGGAGGGAGGCTGCTAGCTAGTTAAGTGGGGAGGTGGTTGCTCTGTGTGGCTTTGCAGAGAGTGGCAGAAGAGGGCACCAGAGGGGTTTGCTGGGGAAAGTTTACTGGTGCTGAAGACAATCAGGAGCACCCAAGACTTGCCATTGGACTGGAACTTTGCCCAGGACTCCTGAATTTTCCTAACACTCCCCCCAGTTTTGTGAACTAGTTACATGCAGTATTACCAATTTAGTGATTGTTTGGAAATTTGAATTGAAACAAACACTTTAAAAGCATATACAGTGTATGATAAAATACATGTATCTGAAAAAGTATAATAGATTTGAAAAGTATGAACATAGACTAGCTTCCTTATACAGCTGTTGTTTTTATGACTTTTATGACCTGGCGGCGCCTCCTGCTGCTCGTCTGTGGGAATTAGCGTGTCAGCCTCCGGAGCGCTCTCTGCCATCTGGTGATCCACCTTACCACTGGGCCCGGTCCCTCCCAGGACCTGGTGCCTCCTCCCACTGGGGTGCTGCCCCCTGGCAGTAAACCCCAACAATCCCTGAGGGGCTCCACTCCCCAGGGAACCCCCACCCACTACCCCCACCTCGCCTCAGTCTTGACTACTGCCAGTCATCGCTTAGCCCTGCTCCCCAGGCAGACTGCAGTGTAACAACCACTCATCACCGGCAAGGGGGGTGGGATCTGCTGCCTCTGTCTACCCATGGGCTGCTCCCTTGCAACCCCAGTACCTAACAGGCCCTAATCTAGGCCTCACAGCCTGGAGGTTTCCAGGCTGGAGCTTCCCTGCTCCCCTTTCCCCCTCAGGCCTGCTCCAGTCTAGGTATTCCCTCAGATCCCTGCAGTTAGGCCCTTCTAACTCTGAATGCAGAGAGAGACTGGCTAAGCCTCAGCTTACCAGCTCCTTTATAGGCCCAGCTGCGGCCTGACTGGGGCATGGCCCAGCTGCAGCCATTTCCCCAATCAGCCTAGCTTTTCTTGCCCTCAGCCCTGGCTCTTTCCCAGGGCTGGCTTTTAAGCCCCACAGGGCAGGAGCGGGTAACCACCCCACTACAATGACCATGTCAGTGCATTAATTTCAGTGATGTTGGTCAACCTAATAATTTCAAATTATGATTTGTAAGCAAAGTCTAAATGAGCTCTCCCTAACAGCTAGTGATGAGCTGGGGGCTGGGGGGAAAGGCTTCAGGACCAGATTGTGTTTACATTCACACCTAATCTACCTAGGTATCTAGCAAACAGAACTGTGTTGCCCAAGTGATAGATTTTGGCTGGGGTTGGGTTACAAATCACCTGAATGGGGGTGGAAGGAGGTGTAATGAAATGTTATTTTTATTGTATGAGTAAAGGGCAGTAGAACTGTACTTAGCCTGTGCTGATTGAGGGCATCAAGAGAGAGGGTGGGGACAGGTGTTTTGCTTGATGGTCTTCCTGAGTCACAAGTACTATTAGACCTGCCCATCTCCACTGTTTAAAGACAGAACTGATTAGGCTCCATAGGTAGTCTTTATTTTGTTACGTGATCACTACAGCTGAAATCACTGATAATCAGGTCTAAGTGCTTAGACCTGCTGTGGGACAGTGTTTCTGTGGAAGAGATGGCCCAGTCTGCACTAGCAGTGAGGTTCCCCCACTGAGAGCTCAGCTAAAATCACTGAGAGCTGGATGGAACCTCAAGAGCCCAACGTGCAGAGGTCACAGTGGCAGGTGGCAGCAGAAGGTGATGGCACAGGACCATTGGCAACAGAGCAATGGAGTAAACGGTGGCACAACAAACAACAGTGGCCAGAGCGAACAGTAAGCAGCTGGAGGAATGAGCAAGGTGCCTTCTTGCCCCCACCTGGGAGATGAACTCACGTGAAAGCACCTCTGAACTCTGAGTCTCCACTGACCAAGGACAACACAGGTGAGTGTTAATGAGGCTGTTAAGAATGTTGGAGGCACAACACAGTTCATGCGAACAAACATGGCTGTGGCATCATACTTTCTATTTAAGCAAGAGATACCACACGCTACAAATTGGAGGCCAATGTTAAGTTCATTGTCACTTTTCATCCTGAAGTTGAACACTGATTCCGAACAAGACGAGCAAATGCTCACTCTCTTTCTGCAAGAAACTCAACTGACTGGCTAGACGCATGTGGTGCAACAATGAAAGACTCAACAGTTGAAAAAGTGAAGAACTCTCTCACCACATTCAAAAAATTTGCATACGTGGCTGATGGATGCACCACTGCAAATGGTCATCAGGTATTAAGTCATTGTGTACATTATCTTGATGTCAGTGGTAGGCCAGTAGATGTATTTCTAGATGTTCAAGTTATAGAAAATAGATTGGCTGCACCTGTGACAACCCACATCTTAGAAGAGTTAAATGCTTGTCAATGGGACCCCAAACAGATGTCTGCTTATGCATTTGATGGAGCTGAAAATTTTTCTGGAAGACATGGTGGAGCACAAGCTTTGCTCAGAGAAAAGTGTAACCCTAATCTTTCCTATACACACTGCAGAGGCCATCTACTGCAACTAGCGCTAGTACAAGCTGTAGACTCTTCAAAAGACATTTAAAAAGCTATAAATGTAATGTCTTCATTATATTCTTTTTTCAGCAAGAGTCCAAAAAGACTGAATATCTTGGAAAATATAGAAGATACACTGGACTGAAGTTCAAATTAGTCCAACCTGGGAAAACCCTTTGGCTTTCTCATGAGCTATCCTTGGTTGTTGTCTTAAAGTTACTCCAGCCATTATTACTGGCTTTGGAAAGTATCTACCAAGATGGGATGGATGTAAGTAGTGAGGCTGGGGGATTACTTTTGCTACATTCAGAGAAGACTATTGCCATTCTCTCTCTCTTGTAAGTCTACTGTTGAAACCACTTAGGTCATTAAACAATGCCATCCAGGCATCTGCTACAACGGTAGTAGATCTTTGTCCAGGAATAGAAGCTACATTTGGATCAATCTGAGAGCTATTCATTAAAAAAGTACTGGAAGAAGCAAAGACTTCAGTCCAGAAGTTGACTAATGAAGGCATTTATATTGAATCCTTAAGTGAAGAGGACAAGGAGTGTTTGTTAAGACAACTGAAAAAGTACACAGACTTCATTCTTAAAAATCTACAACAGCAACTTCTAGAGTCTACTCAACCTCTACGTAGCTTTTACAGATCCCTGTCTTATAAAACACTGACAGTTGAGTGGAGTGAGGCACTACCAGCAATGGGGCTGCCAGGTGCTCAGGACAGAATAGAGAATTTGAACACAGAGTGGACTATCATATGACGAATGAATGAAGATTCGACTTCAACTTCCTTTTTATCATCACTAGTGGCTCGACCCCAGTCTTTATGCTATGTTTCCTGGGCTGAAAGAAGTAGGAATTCATCTCTTGCTACTCCCAGTCACAACAGCTACAGTTGAGCATTCTTTAGAATTTTGTCCTTTTGAAAAGTTACCTTCTGCCTGATCATTTGAATGAACTAATGAGCATATCAATTGAAGGAATGGAAGTACCAGACACATGAGAAGCCACCAAAGATGAATGCATTGCATTCAAGAAGTTCATTAACAGAGTTGTGCAAAATTATAACAAGAAACCAAGAAGGATGTAGATGTAGTGCTTCATAGAAGGCTCGAGTAGCCAGCTTTAATTTGTGTGATGATTTTAAAGTCTAATAAAATGGTCATGAAACATTTTCAGTTTTTCCTATGGTGCCTTACAGCCCACCTTCACCCTCACGGTCCCACCCCTCATCGGCCCTGACATCGCCCCGCCCCTTTGTAAATTTGAACACCGCCCCTAATTTCAATTCCTGGGGAAAACACTGTGTCTGTCCCTTCAGACTGTGGTACCATTGGGCCTGTGGGGCCTTGTGTTGAATGCAACCCTGTTTTGCCGTTTTCCCCCTATATTTCTCCCTGTTTCTTTTCTCTTTTCAGCTTAGTACTTTGGTCTGTTTTGATGGGCATGTTTCTTAAGCCACATAGCACAACAACCAAGTTGTAGCTCACAGTTTATTGATGTAATGTAAATAGATTTTATAGTTTGTCACTTAAGAGTCAGAACAAGTTTTTTATAAAATTTAACATTCTTTATATTTTATGCTCTTTGCTGTGATTAATTAGGTGTGAATATATGTATTGATTCTTTTCTTTCCCTTTCACATGTCATTTATTAAACAGCTAAGGGTTGCATGTACAATTAGAAATCTCAAGCCCCACTTGATAAGTAACACGCACTGCTGAACTTCAAAACAAAGTCATAAAAATTATGATTAAGACAAAAATTCCCCAAGTTCCATGATGAGCAATATTATAAATATCTACGTGTAGATAATGCTTTCCAATAAAGAATTTCACATTCTGTTAGCTAGCACAACACTGAATCTGCAAACACTTATTAGGCAAAAGTTTATTTGCAATAATAATATTTTACATTTGGTCTTGGCCCCATTGATGTCATGTGAGCTTTACCCCTGATTTTAGTGGGACTGGGATTTGGTCCTTAGTGCCCCTTCATTCCAGAGTATCTCAAAAGCACTTTATAAGATATCTAGCCACAGCATTGCTGGAACACAGGCATCTCAAGAGGAGAGGCCAACAACCAACTTGCATAGAGAAGGCTGCACAACAGTGAGGAGGGAGGAAATTGGAGCCAATGGCAGTAGGAAAAAAGAGAGTGTTGTAAGAGCTGTGCGGTTGTGCAAAGTAGCCAAGACCTTGGTTCATAAAGTCTCACCTAAAACAACTCTGCATGGAGCTCAGTTTATCAGCCTCAGAGGGATAAATGGTTGAGTCAACCCTGTTGGGATTTAAAACGGTGGTTCCAGTGAGTCTAGGTGTTTTAAACATGATGCTTAGACCACTAAGCTGCCCCTCCAGCTTTATTTAGCTGCTGTTACTGCTATCAAAATAAACCACATACTGCAAATCTATTTATTATGGGTGTATGCTACATTAGATGTGAAAGTCTTTTTAAAATCAAGGCATGAAATCTTGTGGCATTTGAGCTGTTTCAGCTTTTAGCTACACAGCGTATGCATTATCCAGTTTTGCAAAACTAAATTACTTTTTCATAACAGAAATTAAATGGAACTGATGTTTTCCATTTGGAATTTTTTTCTGTGGCTGTTAAAATGTGGCCATCACCCAATGAGTAGAAATATTAGCACCTTAAAAAGATAACAATGTAGATTTTATTCAAAGGGACCAAGAAACTAGTAAGTGTATTCTGTCTGAAGGGAGTCCTTAGAAGACAATATTTGTGGCATTTTCCAGAATTAAATTACATTATTATAGGAGCTTTAAATTGAGCTCCTAACCGTGACCTTTAAGCACAGTGATTGCCATTATGCTTGCTGGGATGACTGTGGAGGGTTTGGAAACCCTCGGCAAGATTGATGAGTTTTAGTAAGTAATCAAGTATAGGTTCATTTAGCACAGCTGTTCAATGGAGGTCCTAACACTGGATTATCACAGGGAGCACCCACTCTTCTCTTTCAAAGAAATCAATGTTAGCAATGGGAGGCACGGCTTGTTAGTGTCAGGAATGTTTCCCCAAATGTGCTGGAAGAGGAAGTGGAATTTAATAGCTATGCATAACGTCTAGAAAATGACCACATATGAAATTTTAGCCTGATCTCCACTCAAAACATTCAGTGACAAAGGAGAATGCATGACTGATAACTGTTGCCTTAAATTATTACTATGGAAGAAATCAAACAGAAACCAAAACAAACTGATATACAAATAATGGGGCAAATCCTCAGTGAAGCTACACAGATTTACACCAGTTAAAATCTGACCCAATATATGGCATGTAAAAGAAATGAATAGATCTCTTAAAATATAGCACAGAGCTAAAACAGGTATTCATCCACTATATATAATATATCTATGTATTTTATTTACAACTTTATGGGCCAAATTCTGCCCTCAGATGCATGAACAGATTCCCATTTAAGTCAATATTTTAGAAATATAATTGGATGTTATATATTTTGAACTAGAAAAAAATGAAACAGCAATAAAACAATGGACTGTCATACTGTATGTTCACTGAAAACTACCATACAATTGTAAAGCCCCAGTTCTGCAAAGGAATCCACACAATAGTCCCAAAACTCCGTGCAGCATCTCACTGAACATACTATGCAACCTACTTTACATTGTCTTGCAAACCTCCACACCATATACACCTGCCATGGACTTCAGGGCCCTAAACTGGTGCTCAGGTGACTGATAACTCTCCAGGGTAGCCAGCTTCCATAGGGCAGTTGCCACTCTCTTTTCCATGATAATGGAAGTTTCATCTGTGTGGTCAGGTTCTGCAATGTCAAAGCTAGCTAACCATAGAGGAACAGAAAAGTCTCCGTCGTCCTGAAGTTCTGCAGCCACTGCTGTCTATCCCAGGTCTCAACAGCAATTCATTCTCACCAGTCTGTGTTGTGGTCCAGACTCAAAAACAGGGATCCACTCACTGGAAATTATGTGCAAACACGGCAAACAGCTGTCAACTTGGGCAGTGGCATATGCACAACCATTGCACTGTTTGAGCATCTTGGTCTCACTTACTTCTGGAATATCCTCCATTAACTTGTAACAACTCCTGCCGATACCTTGAGACTGCTTTGTAAAGCTCAAGCAGAATACTTCATTGATGAGCAAGGAGGGAGAATGTAGTGTTCATTCTGGCTAACATTTTGAAGAAATGGTTAGGAAATGGCATTGGCAGCAAGGGATTTATAAAATGTCACTCTGAGAATTATGGGTGTTTGATCTCTCTTCTCCTACAATCCACTAGTGCTCGCAGAAAGCCTTTTGAAATCACTCTGGAGCCATTGCTGTGCCAGAAATTGTGGGATAGGTACCTAGAGATCTGTACACCAATTTAGTACAGTGATGTGGGGCAAAACTTAAATCGAAACAGCATGGTTAGTCTGGATATATTGCACTGGTAGCTTTACTCTATGGTATCTCACCAGTTACGTTCCCAAAGGTTTCGTTTTCTAGGGTAGACCTGGCCTGAGCCTTTACTTTATCATTTTAACAACCTTATTAAGGCAAAGCTACCATCCTAATCACTGGGAGTTTCAATCAAGGGAAAACTAAGTAAGGAGGACTACACCACTGCGTACAAATGAAGGACTGCCAGTCCGCTGCAATGTACAGTTATATTTAGCAGTCAGACTATAGAATTATTGTTTCTTTCCCATTGTATTGATGATATTCTTCTACTGAGGGCTGTAATATTTTAATAATGTATAACTGACTGACTATCTTCTATCTCATATTTTCTCCTGACACTGGGTGAAAGCATGTCTGGGCCAGATTTTTAAAGGGATTTAAGAACCTAAAAAGGCAGAAAAGTGGGCACCAGGGACATTTTCAAAACCTCAGCTCATGCACTGCCCTAGGCACCTAAGTTTCTACCAGTCATCATTTTCAAAGTAGACTGAGTGCTGCTGCTGCTGCACCGCTAACAAGCTGCTTGGAGCCCTAGCTCAAGCCAAAGCCCTGGAGGTCCAGAAACAGGATTTTTAAACTAGATGAGAGAACACATGTCTTTCCAGTGGAGCCCAATCCTAGAGGCATGCTTTGAGCTTGCCTAAGACCGGAAACCTGCCAGACCCTGCAGCAGGAGAGCTGGGTGCAGGACACCAACTGTGGGGCGGAGTGGGCACAGCACAGCACCCACACAAGAGACAGCTGCGGACACAGGGAGACATAAGGTGAGCATGAGAGAGGTATCGCACATGGGTCGGAGACAGAGAGACAGTTTTAGATGTCAGGTCACAGGTTACACGAGTGGCTGCATTGGCATAGGTGTCTAACTCTAGGAGAGGGTTTGCAGCTGAGGATCTTCAGTGGAGGGAGGCACCTAAGTCCGGCCCATCAGCCAGGCGCACCAGGTCAGCCAGTCAGGCACCTAAGCATCTCTCCTCTCATCTCCCCTTTTCACTCCTGACTAACTTAGGCAGCTCCCCACTCAGCTGGATGTCTTCTAGATATACCTTTCATGGGTGCTTATCTATTCCCATGCACTCTACAGCGAACCTAGGTGGCACGGGGCCATCTAACTTAGGGTTGAAAATTCCACTAAGTGGCAGGCCACTACGAGCTAGGCAATACTTTGCTCAGCTGAGTGACACCTAAATCCCTTTAAAAATCTAGCCTATGTGACTACGAGGCACAGTAGTGTTGTTTATGACAGTATGTGTAGCCCTGCCCCAGACCTGCTCACCTGAGTCCCTATTGCATTTCTGACCGTTCTCACTCCAGTATTAGATGATCACTGTTTAAGTGACTTCTTAAAGTCATTGTTCATCTTTACTGTCCTCCTACGGATTGTTTTACACCTCCCCTTTTTATCCAGAGAGAACTAATTCTCTATCCCTTATGTCGGTCTCCTTCTCAAACTGCTTGGCAATGCTGCACACGCATCTTCTTCATTCCTCACTCACTCTTCACCAGGATTTTTTGTCACAGGTATTTGGTTTCTTCTTAATTTCTATTCTGTAATGTGAATTTAGTCATGTAGAAAACTGATAAATTAAGAGTATTGGAGACTATTAAACCACAGAACTGGTATAGCGCAGGGAACAGCAATACAAACTTCCCCCATAATCTGGCAATAATTTGCCTCAAACTCCCAGGCTAGCGTAATCACCTCTAGTGCTTGGTTTGCATGTACGTTCAATCATTGGTCTCTGCTGAGACTGAGAACCAGGCTGTCACTTCGTTCTAATTGTGATTTGGACACTTGTGCAACAACAGAAGAGCTGGTTTCTGTTTGGCTTTGTGCCAGACAGGCAGGTTTTCTTCTAGACAGACCATCCCACTCCACTGTCAGATTTCTTAACTTTAAGAGGCTTGTCCTTCTCTGCTGTGGACTGAGCCCTAATAAATACAAAGTAAAAATGCATCATCCTCTAAAGGTCTGCGTTCAAAACTAGATTAGGCTACATGAAAAACATGTATGTGGGTTTGATCACTGTTCCAGAGCTAGCAGGCATGCACTGGTGCTGCAGAAATTAATACTTTATGTGCATTGCTATTCAACGTGGGACATAGTACCATTGTTTGCATACACTCCCATCCAAATCAGCTAAGTGTTTCCTTTTGTAGGCCTCTGATTGACCTCAATTGTTTGTGTTTATCTATCCTAGGACTCTGGTTTGCATTTTAATTTTCTGATACTCTCACACTCTTTTGCTGCATATCTACTGCTTCTGCAGATACCATCAGCTGCAACTACCTCACAATAAACAGATGTGCATGATCTTTGTTAGGAAATTGGGTGTCCTGGTTTGTTTACTGTTTGTCTACCAGTATATCACATACCAATAATAACAGTAGTGGACAGTTTGGGAGAAGAAAGTATCCTGAAGTTAAGAATTTCAATAGGAAATCACTGAAAAGATAGATCATAAATGTCTATAAAATGCACAATATTTTACAGATATTCAATTAAAATAATGTTATGTAGCTTTTATACAATGTACCATAGAGCTATTGAGAATATGGCCTAGATCCTGAACATGCCACAAAAGTAAATAATTTACATAGGTTAACTTTATCACAACCCATTCTAATTTTGAAGAGTTAAAGTTATGGTTCCTTCTCTTTTACAGGTAAAAGAGACCAGATTCTGAAGCCAATACAAACACAGTAAGGATTAATTTGGCTCAGTAAACCTAATTTAATCTTTACTCGAAACATAGATTCTTGAGCCATTTTATCACTGTCCTGTGCTATACCTTTTCAAGGACTATTTCCCCTGGGTGGTGCTAACCCTTCTCAGATTGAAGTCAATCGGAGTTTTGCTAATGACTTCAAAGGGAGCAAGATTAGAGCCAATAGGCATGATTCACTACTTCCTTACACTAGTTCCATGCTGGTGTAATTTCACTGAACTCCCGTGAAATCAAAGTTTTTACAGTGTGATGTGGTAGTGGAGCACAGAATCAGGCCCGACACAATAGCTAGTGCTGTGAACAATATTTTGAAAGGGGACTGACTATTGTTTTATGTGCCAATATCACATAAGTTAATTTATATACTATCCCTCTTCTTGTGCAGTCCAATACCTTGTGTGTCTTCTGCACTACAACCATCCACTGGGTTCAAAATTTCAAGGAATTTTCTACCGTAACAACAATCTCTTTTCTTGGTTAGTGTGTTGCAGCTTAAGTTTATTGCTAAGATAATAAAAATACCATTAAAAACCTGCAAACGTTTCAAGATCCTAAAGAAAAGTTAGTTTAAGATGAATACTGTAGGTTCTGCTACAGAACACTTTCTCTCAACAAATATTCTATACAGCCATCCAAATAAATCCTATGAGCCAATACATGATCGCTACAGAGACTTCTGTCTATACAAATGACTTGATAGGACTCAGTTGCACAGTTAGAGAGCATTTTGGTAAAGAATAGATTTGAGCAGGTCTATATTAAGGACACATTTTGGCTCAACACACAGCTCAAAATTATCTTTCCTCTTCCCTGTCTCCTATAAAAGTACTATCTAGAGAGAAAGAACTACAGTGACTTTGAAAAATCAGTTCTGGACCACTGCCAGGCCTCTGGCTGCTTCTTGCCAGAGGCAGGGCCCCAGTGCAATGAATTTTAGGTTTCAGAGTAGCAGCCGTGTTAGTCTGTATTCGCAAAAAGAAAAGGAGTACTTGTGGCACCTTAGAGACTAACAAATTTATTAGAGCATAAGCTTTCGTGAGCTACAGCTCACTTCATCGGATGCATTTGGTGGAAAAAACAGAGGAGAGATTTATATACACACACACAGAGAACATGAAACAATGGGTTTATCATACACACTGTAAGGAGAGTGATCACTTAAGATAAGCCATCACCAGCAGCAGGGGGGAGAAAGGAGGAAAACCTTCCATGGTGACAAGCAGGTAGGCTAATTCCAGCAGTTAACAAGAATATCAGAGGAACAGTGGGGGGTGGGGTGGGAGGGAGAAATACCATGGGGAAATAGTTTTACTTTGTGTAATGACTCATCCATTCCCAGTCTCTATTCAAGCCTAAGTTAATTGTATCCAGTTTGCAAATTAATTCCAATTCAGCAGTCTCTCGTTGGAGTCTGTTTTTGAAGCTTTTTTGTTGAAGTATAGCCACTCTTAGGTCTGTGATTGAGTGACCAGAGAGATTGAAGTGTTCTCCAACTGGTTTTTGAATGTTATAATTCTTGACGTCTGATTTGTGTCCATTCATTCTTTTACGTAGAGACTGTCCAGTTTGGCCAATGTACATGGCAGAGGGGCATTGCTGGCACATGATGGCATATATCACATTGGTAGATGCGCAGGTGAAGGAGCCTCTGATAGTGTGGCTGATGTGATTAGGCCCTATGATGGTATCCCCTGAATAGATATGTGGACAGAGTTGGCAACGGGCTTTGTTGCAAGGATAGGTTCCTGGGTTAGTGGTTCTGTTGTGTGGTGTGTGGTTGCTGGTGAGTATTTGCTTCAGATTGGGGGGCTGTCTGTAAGCAAGGACTGGTCTGTCTCCCAAGATCTGAGAGAGCGATGGCTCGTCCTTCAGGATAGGTTGTAGATCCTTGATGATGCGTTGGAGGGGTTTTAGTTGGGGGCTGAAGGTGATGGCTAGTGGCGTTCTGTTGTTTTCTTTGTTGGGCCTGTCCTGTAGTAGGTGACTTCTGGGTACTCTTCTGGCTCTGTCAATCTGTTTCTTCACTTCAGCAGGTGGGTACTGTAGTTGTAGGAATGCATGATAGAGATCTTGTAGGTGTTTGTCTCTGTCTGAGGGGTTGGAGCAAATGCGGTTATATCGTAGCGCTTGGCTGTAGACAATGGATCGAGTGGTATGATCTGGATGAAAGCTAGAGGCATGTAGGTAGGAATAGCGGTCAGTAGGTTTCCGATATAGGGTGGTGTTTATGTGACCATCGCTTATTAGCACCGTAGTGTCCAGGAAGTGGATCTCTTGTGTGGACTGGTCCAGGCTGAGGTTGATGGTGGGATGGAAATTGTTGAAATCATGGTGGAATTCCTCAAGAGCTTCTTTTCCATGGGTCCAGATGATGAAGATGTCATCAATGTAGCGCAAGTAGAGTAGGGGCATTAGGGAACGAGAGCTGAGGAAGCGTTGTTCTAAGTCAGCCATAAAAATGTTGGCATACTGTGGGGCCATGCGGGTACCCATCGCAGTGCCGCTGATTTGAAGGTATACATTGTCACCAAATGTGAAATAGTTATGGGTCAGGACAAAGTCACAAAGTTCTGCCACCAGGTTAGCCGTGACAGTATCGGGGATACTGTTCCTGACGGCTTGTAGTCCATCTTTGTGTGGAATGTTGGTGTAGAGGGCTTCTACATCCATAGTGGCTAGGATGGTGTTTTTAGGAAGATCACCAATGGACTGTAGTTTCCTCAGGAAATCGGTGGTGTCTCGAAGATAGCTGGGAGTGCTGGTAACGAAGGGCCTGAGGAGGGAGTCTACATAGCCAGACAATCCTGCTGTCAGGGTGCCAATGCCTGAGATGATGGGGCGTCCAGGATTTCCAGGTTTATGGATCTTGGGTAGCAGATAGAATACCCCAGGTCCTGGCTCCAGGGGTGTGTCTGTGCGGATTTGTTCTTGTGCTTTTTCAGGGAGTTTCTTGAGCAAATGCTGTAGTTTCTTTTGGTAACTCTCAGTGGGATCAGAGGGTAATGGCTTGTAGAAAGTGGTGTTGGAGAGCTGCCTAGTAGCCTCTTGTTCATACTCCGACCTATTCATGATGACGACAGCACCTCCTTTGTCAGCCTTTTTGATTATGATGTCAGAGTTGTTTCTGAGGCTGTGGATGGCACTGTGTTCTGCATGGCTGAGGTTATGGGGTAAGCGATGCTGCTTTTCCACAATTTCAGCTCGTGCACGTCGGCGGAAGCAGTCTATGTAGAAATCCAGGCTGCTGTTTCGACCTTCAGGAGGAGTCCACCTAGAATCCTTCTTTTTGTAGTGTTGGCAGGAAGGTCTCTGTGGGTTAATATGTTGGTCAGAGGTGTGTTGGAAATATTCCTTGAGTCTGAGACGTCGAAAATAGGATTCTAGGTCAGCACAGAACTGTATCATGTTCGTGGGGGTGGAGGGGCAAAAGGAGAGGCCCCGAGATAGGACAGATTCTTCCGCTGGGCTAAGAGTATAGTTGGATAGATTAACAATATTGCTGGGTGGGTTACGGGAACCATTGCTGCCCCTCTGCCATGTACATTGGCCAAACTGGACAGTCTCTACGTAAAAGAATGAATGGACACAAATCAGACGTCAAGAATTATAACATTCAAAAACCAGTTGGAGAACACTTCAATCTCTCTGGTCACTCAATCACAGACCTAAGAGTGGCTATACTTCAACAAAAAAGCTTCAAAAACAGACTCCAACGAGAGACTGCTGAATTGGAATTAATTTGCAAACTGGATACAATTAACTTAGGCTTGAATAGAGACTGGGAATGGATGAGTCATTACACAAAGTAAAACTATTTCCCCATGGTATTTCTCCCTCCCACCCCACCCCCCACTGTTCCTCTGATATTCTTGTTAACTGCTGGAATTAGCCTACCTGCTTGTCACCATGGAAGGTTTTCCTCCTTTCTCCCCCCTGCTGCTGGTGATGGCTTATCTTAAGTGATCACTCTCCTTACAGTGTGTATGATAAACCCATTGTTTCATGTTCTCTGTGTGTGTGTATATAAATCTCTCCTCTGTTTTTTCCACCAAATGCATCCGATGAAGTGAGCTGTAGCTCACGAAAGCTTATGCTCTAATAAATTTGTTAGTCTCTAAGGTGCCACAAGTACTCCTTTTCTTTTTGCGAATACAGACTAACACGGCTGCTACTCTGAAACCTGTGATTATGCAAGGCACTGAATTTAGCCGTATAGAGTGGAAATCTGTCAACTTCATGAAAAAACTCGCACAGATACAGACAGACATCATCTTCCTCTCCAAATGCAAACAGATGGACATCATACCGAAAGGACTGAAGGTAAAAAATCCATTACAATCTACATACCACACAGACTATGCTGACAGCTTGTGCCACACTCTCTCAAGGAAACTGCGGAACCACCTGATCAACATCCTCTACAGCAAACAGGGAAAGATTAAGAATGAGCTCTCAAAACTGGATACTCTCATAAAGAACCAACCTTCCACACAAACTTCCTCGTGGCTGGACTTTACAAAAACTAGACAAGCCATTTACAAAACACACTTTGATTCTCTACAAAAGAAAAAGGACACTAAGCTATCTAAACTACTATATGCCACAAGGGGCCACAACAATGGTTCCCGTAACCCACCCAGCAATATTGTTAATCTATCCAACTATACTCTTAGCCCAGCGGAAGAATCTGTCCTATCTCGGGGCCTCTCCTTTTGCCCCTCCACCCCCACGAACATGATACAGTTCTGTGCTGACCTAGAATCCTATTTTCGACGTCTCAGACTCAAGGAATATTTCCAACACACCTCTGACCAACATATTAACCCACAGAGACCTTCCTGCCAACACTACAAAAAGAAGGATTCTAGGTGGACTCCTCCTGAAGGTCGAAACAGCAGCCTGGATTTCTACATAGACTGCTTCCGCCGACGTGCACGAGCTGAAATTGTGGAAAAGCAGCATCGCTTACCCCATAACCTCAGCCATGCAGAACACAGTGCCATCCACAGCCTCAGAAACAACTCTGACATCATAATCAAAAAGGCTGACAAAGGAGGTGCTGTCGTCATCATGAATAGGTCGGAGTATGAACAAGAGGCTACTAGGCAGCTCTCCAACACCACTTTCTACAAGCCATTACCCTCTGATCCCACTGAGAGTTACCAAAAGAAACTACAGCATTTGCTCAAGAAACTCCCTGAAAAAGCACAAGAACAAATCCGCACAGACACACCCCTGGAGCCAGGACCTGGGGTATTCTATCTGCTACCCAAGATCCATAAACCTGGAAATCCTGGACGCCCCATCATCTCAGGCATTGGCACCCTGACAGCAGGATTGTCTGGCTATGTAGACTCCCTCCTCAGGCCCTTCGTTACCAGCACTCCCAGCTATCTTCGAGACACCACCGATTTCCTGAGGAAACTACAGTCCATTGGTGATCTTCCTAAAAACACCATCCTAGCCACTATGGATGTAGAAGCCCTCTACACCAACATTCCACACAAAGATGGACTACAAGCCGTCAGGAACAGTATCCCCGATACTGTCACGGCTAACCTGGTGGCAGAACTTTGTGACTTTGTCCTGACCCATAACTATTTCACATTTGGTGACAATGTATACCTTCAAATCAGCGGCACTGCGATGGGTACCCGCATGGCCCCACAGTATGCCAACATTTTTATGGCTGACTTAGAACAACGCTTCCTCAGCTCTCGTTCCCTAATGCCCCTACTCTACTTGCGCTACATTGATGACATCTTCATCATCTGGACCCATGGAAAAGAAGCTCTTGAGGAATTCCACCATGATTTCAACAATTTCCATCCCACCGTCAACCTCAGCCTGGACCAGTCCACACAAGAGATCCACTTCCTGGACACTACGGTGCTAATAAGCGATGGTCACATAAACACCACCCTATATCGGAAACCTACTGACCGCTATTCCTACCTACATGCCTCTAGCTTTCATCCAGATCATACCACTCGATCCATTGTCTACAGCCAAGCGCTACGATATAACCGCATTTGCTCCAACCCCTCAGACAGAGACAAACACCTACAAGATCTCTATCATGCATTCCTACAACTACAGTACCCACCTGCTGAAGTGAAGAAACAGATTGACAGAGCCAGAAGAGTACCCAGAAGTCACCTACTACAGGACAGGCCCAACAAAGAAAACAACAGAACGCCACTAGCCATCACCTTCAGCCCCCAACTAAAACCCCTCCAACGCATCATCAAGGATCTACAACCTATCCTGAAGGACGAGCCATCGCTCTCTCAGATCTTGGGAGACAGACCAGTCCTTGCTTACAGACAGCCCCCCAATCTGAAGCAAATACTCACCAGCAACCACACACCACACAACAGAACCACTAACCCAGGAACCTATCCTTGCAACAAAGCCCGTTGCCAACTCTGTCCACATATCTATTCAGGGGATACCATCATAGGGCCTAATCACATCAGCCACACTATCAGAGGCTCCTTCACCTGCGCATCTACCAATGTGATATATGCCATCATGTGCCAGCAATGCCCCTCTGCCATGTACATTGGCCAAACTGGACAGTCTCTACGTAAAAGAATGAATGGACACAAATCAGACGTCAAGAATTATAACATTCAAAAACCAGTTGGAGAACACTTCAATCTCTCTGGTCACTCAATCACAGACCTAAGAGTGGCTATACTTCAACAAAAAAGCTTCAAAAACAGACTCCAACGAGAGACTGCTGAATTGGAATTAATTTGCAAACTGGATACAATTAACTTAGGCTTGAATAGAGACTGGGAATGGATGAGTCATTACACAAAGTAAAACTATTTCCCCATGGTATTTCTCCCTCCCACCCCACCCCCCACTGTTCCTCTGATATTCTTGTTAACTGCTGGAATTAGCCTACCTGCTTGTCACCATGGAAGGTTTTCCTCCTTTCTCCCCCCTGCTGCTGGTGATGGCTTATCTTAAGTGATCACTCTCCTTACAGTGTGTATGATAAACCCATTGTTTCATGTTCTCTGTGTGTGTGTATATAAATCTCTCCTCTGTTTTTTCCACCAAATGCATCCGATGAAGTGAGCTGTAGCTCACGAAAGCTTATGCTCTAATAAATTTGTTAGTCTCTAAGGTGCCACAAGTACTCCTTTTCTTAGTGCAATGAATGTTTCCAAAGTCTTATGTTGCCTCCAGAAGCGCCAGAATGGATCAGAGTGTTGGCTCTAGCCAAAAATGGATTCAAACGGCTCGTCTACATGGTACATTAGTCTGCATTAGAAGGATGTAAATTCTAGTGCACACTCACTGGCCTGTGTGGACCCTGCTGGCATGGACTAAAAGGTCCCTAGGGCATGTTAATATAGTCCCGTTTCAAACAAGATATACATTAATGCATAGTGGTGAACTTTAAGTGTGTGCCAGCAGGATCCACAAAGGCTAGTTAGTGTGCAACACGCTGGTGCACACTACAACTTATACCCTTGTAGTGTGGGTTAATGCACCATGCAGACAAGCTCAAAGTCACTGTTGTTTCAACTGCCAATGGAATATCTTCAGAAGGGTGTTTCAGAGGTAAGGGTTAGAGTTCCCAATAGTGGCTAAAACTCAGATGAGGAAGGAGGAGAACACTCAACTTCATCAATATTTCAGACAGGACAATATTCTTTAGACACTGTTAGGATAAATCCAGCTCAGCTTTTGAAAGAATATTTACGGACAGCATTTCCAAAGCATCCTGCACATGACTGACAATGATACACATGGATTTTGTTTATTCTTGTCTCCCTTGGGTTTTAAATTTTTATACATGTCCTCTAGGCATGATTTTGATGCTGATTTTTCTGGGGGGAAAAATGAATAAGTAAATAAAGAAGTCATACATACATAAAATACAAAAGCATAAATCAAAGTTAGTCTGGTATTTTTTAAAAGGCCAAATACTTTTAGAATAAAGGTTCTGTTTCAGTGGTTGCCTTGCCTTATTTGTTGTCTACTTTAGTTTACGGGATTTTAATTGCTGGATCATGACCTAGTCAGGAGTTCAGTTACACTGTGAAATTTTATAACTGCAAAGACAAAAATCTAAGAGCTGTGAGACAGTTTTAATAGCATCACATTTCATCTATTTCCTATGTGAATATTAAAATGAAGTAGAGGTCAGTTGTGTGCCAGTGACACATCTGTTTCAGAGAAGGTTACTTCATTACCTACCGGCATGACAAATTCAATTGTCCAACTTTTTTTTTAGAGTAATGCTCATGTAGGGTGGCTAAAATAATATTCTGAAGTGGGGAGGGAATATTCCGCTTTTGGGGGCTTTTTTTGCTTTTGTGTGTGTATTTTTCTTTTCTCATGGATCTTCTACACAGCTAGGTGGGTGGGCATTGGTTTTACAATGTTCTTCCCAAAGAACATCAAAATAAATTTTCAGTGTGAAAATATGATCCCTGTAATACTGCCGAGGTCAGTGACATTTGTAGAGATCTCCTGAGTAAGTGCTGTTCATGCAAGTTAGAGCTGCCTGGGAGTAACATTAACTACCATACCCAATTTTTCCAAGAATGCAGAATATTTCTGACAGTGAACACTCTTATTTGGGCCGGTTCTTGCCCTGACCCTTTTTCGTTACCTCTCTTGCAAAAAGTTTCTGAAAAACTCATGAAATTCTCTGACTTGCTTTCTTACTTCACATTTGAATGAAAAATGCCAGATAACACCATGTTTTCTTTGACATGGCTGGATGCTATACGAAAACATAAGATATGCAAGTCATACTTAAAGAGAAAATGCAGCTTTGAAGAGTCACCTTTATGGCTCCATTCTCTCTTTGGCCTGATCTGCAAAACTAAAACAACAATAACTGCTAGACTCAACTATGGCCAAGCCAGTTTGTAGCATAAGGTGGTGCACCCAATGTTTGTGAGGCCAAGCCGTGATATAACTGCGTTCAGAAAACATTCTATACCCTAGGATAAGACATTGGCCAGATTTTTAAAAATTTCTCCTATGTATGATTTCAGTCACTTGATTTCAGGCACTCAAGAGCTGATGGGTTTTGTTGGTTATGGAGAGAGAGTCCTGAGGAGACTGTAGATAGTTTCTGGTGTAGGGTACAACTGCCCACAAGCATGGCTTATTTCAGGGCAAAAGGGGCTTAAGGGTTCCTTCCTGAAATAGATTAAAATCATGATGTGGAGTATGGATTCTTAGCCCAAAATTCACCCCTACCAACAAAAACACCCCACAGGGTGGGATGCTGGTCCCGGGACCTGGTTCAGGCTCATTTCCAATTCCCAGCACTACTTCTGGGAGTCAGTTCTCACACCTTCACACACAATAAAACCTCCAGGAAGATGCAAAGTAATTATTTGAAGAGGGTCATAACCAACAGCTCAAATCATATTCAGTACCTGAGAAAAGAAAAGGAGTACTTGTGGCACCTTAGAGACTAACAAATTTATTAGCATAAGCTTTCGTGAGCTACAGCTCACTTCATCGGATGCATTTGGTGAAAAAAAAAAGTTTTTTGTTTTTTTTGTTTTTTTTTTTGTTTTTTTCCACCAAATGCATCCGATGAAGTGAGCTGTAGCTCACGAAAGCTTATGCGCTAATAAATTTGTTAGTCTCTAAGGTGCCACAAGTACTCCTTTTCTTTTTGCGAATACAGACTAACATGGCTGCTACTCTAGTACCTGAGAAGTATGTCCCAGCCACATAATTGTTTCAAATGTGCAACAAGATTTAAAATAATTTTTTAAAGGTTTTTTGGCTGAAACAACTTCTCCGGGATGGAACATGGCTCGATTTCTGATTATGGATATCTACAATTTAAAGTAGATCTCTTGGCGGGTGCTGGCCTGATCTAAAAAGTGAAAATTAAGCTGCAAAAGAGTACTGGGAATGTACACCAAGTAACTGAATAAAGTAGCAGACAGTTTCACAGCATGTGATTTACGTCTAGAGGGAAGTCAAACTCATCTTTACGCTTAGAGTAATATTGAAAGTATCCTGGTATGTACAGTGCCTTCAATATTTTAGTAATCATTATTTTCATTTCAGTCCAATCTTTACATACTCTCCCTGAAGAGACACATTACTGTAGTTTCTTAAAATTTTGCATTATGTGGAAATTGATCTTACTTTAGTTTTTTCCAGAAGACACATATAAAATAAGTTTTAACTTTTATTTATCTTCAAATAAGTATCCAATGTGCAATGAACAACAACCTTTTCAAATATGTTCTTGGGCAGAATGCATTTCCAATCTGTGGAAAAAGGTTTGTAATCCTCTGTTCCTTAGACCAAAAGGTGTCATTATATAGAAGGCTAAGTAGCATGAAGAACACAGTTTTGTTTGACTTTTGAGGCACTGTAATCTAAGGAAGGAGCATGGTTGTATCAAGTACACAAGCAGAGATGAAAGCTCAAAGGTGTATGTGAAAGGTACAATCACCAAACCCTTAATTAGCTGGTTGCATTACATCTGTACCATGCCTCCCACATGTCTCTTTGCAAATGTGTTCATTTTATACAAGACATCTCAACTTAAATATAAGGCCCACACAGTATCAGTGCTCCATGGGAACTGGAAAGAAAAAGAAAAAAATAATTTTGCTTATCCTTCAAGGAAAGATATTGCTGTACAATTTGATTTGATTGATGTAGCTTGCATATATTTGTGTTGGATGACTACTTATAAATTATTAAACCACTGAAATACCAGCAACAAAGCACAGGCACAGATTTGGCATAATAGTGCACTGTTATTCTTCTGAGATAAATGTGTTAATAATTTATAACTTTCAGCCAGTTGGAGTTTGGCTTCTGCACTGTTGTCAGAGTATGGAATACCACCTTTTATATATGCGTGTGTTACCTCAGATCTTGCATTTGTCTTCCTGTTTGTACATTTTGAGGGTTTTTTCCTTTCTTTTTCTCTCCAGTTCCCATGGAGCACTGCAATACACCAGTGACCACTGTCATTTCTGTCTTTTAGGAAGAGTCTGGGTCTGCCTGACCCCTCAGCAGGGTGAATGATGTTTTACAGTTGCTAAGAGACCAACCAGGTGGAAAATAGAGAGTTAATTCTCTTTTCAGAGTAGCAGCCATGTTAGTCTGTATTCGCAAAAAGAAAAGCAGTACTTGTGGTACCTTAGAGACTAACAAATTTTTTTTTAATTTGTTAGTCTCTAAGGTGCCACAAGTACTGCTTTTCTTAATTCTCTTTGAATCACTAATGCTTTCCACAAGGTGACTTTTGTGGACTCTGAAGCACCTTCTGTAGGTAGAGAGAATAGTAATTTTAATAAATTTTATGCAATATGTGCCAGTTATACCACTTGCTCTGTGGGCCTTATATTTAAGTTGAGATGCTTTGTATAAAATGAACACATTTGCAAAGAGACATGTGGGAGGCATGGTACACATGTAATGCAGCCACCTAATTAAGGTACAACGGAGGAAAAATCACTTTTGTAGTGGTAATAAGGCCAATGTAAACAGGGTGGCCCATTTCAAACAATTGGGAAGAAGGTGTGAGTAACAGTAGGGGGAAATAAGTATGGGGAAATTAGTTTTTGTAGTGACCCATCCATTCCCAGTCTTTATTCAGGCCTAATTTGATGGTGTCCAGTTTGCAAATTAATTCCAGTTCTGCAGTTTCTCATTGGAGTCTGTTTTTGAAGTTTTTTTGTTGAAGAATTGCGACTTTTAAGTCTGTTATTGCGTGTCAAGGGAGATTGAAGTGTTCTCTGACTGGTTTTTGAATGTTATAATTCTTGATGTCTGATTTGTGTCCATTTATTCTTTTGTGTAGAGACGGTCTGGTTTGGCCAATGTAGGTGGCAGAGGGGCATTGCTGGCACATGATGGCATATATCACATTGGTAGATGAACGAGCCCCTGATGGTGTAGCTGATGTGGTTAGGTCTTATGATGATGTCCCTCGAATAAATAAGCAGACAGAGTTCCTGGGTTAGTGTTTTTGTTGTGTGGTATGTGGTTGCTGGAGAGTATTTGCTTCAGGTTGGGGAGCTGTCTGTAAGCGAGGACTGGCCTGTCTCCCAATGTCTGTAAGAGTGAGGGATCGTCCTTCAGGTTAGGTTGTAGATCCTTGATGATACGCTGGAGAGGTTTTAGTTGGGGGCTGAAGGTGACAGCTAGTAGCGTTCTGTTACTTTCTTTGTTGGGCCTGTCCTGTAGTAGGTGACTTCTGGGTTCCCTTCTGGCTCTGTCAGTCCGTTTCTTCACTTCACCAGGTGGGTATTGTAGTTTTAAGAACACTTGATAGAGAACTTGTAGGTGTTTGTCTCTGTCTGAGGGATTGGAGCAAATGTGGTTGTATCTTAGAGCTTGGCTATAGACAATGGATTGTGTGGTGTGGTCTGGATGAAAGCTGGAGGCATATAGGTAAGTATAGCGGTCAGTAGGTTTCTGGTATAGGGTGGTGTTTATGTGACCATTGCTTATTTGCACTGTAGTGTCCAGGAAGTGGATCTCTTGTGTGGACTGGTCCAGGCTGATGATGGGGTGGAAATTGTTGAAATCCTGGTGGAATTCCTCAAGATCCTCTTTTCCATTGGTCCAGATGATGAAGATGTCATCAATGTAGCGCAAGTAGAGTTAGGGGACAAGAGCTGAAGAAGCGTTGTTCTAAGTCAGCCAGAAAAATGTTGGCATACTCTGGGGCCATGCAGGTACCCATAGCAGTGCCACTATAGGGGCAGACACACTTAGGGGCTGCATGCTGAGAGTCTGTAGGGACCATCTTGTTGTGTAACTAATAAAGAGAAGTTGTGGTTTAAACTTTATATGTCTAGTCACCATGGGATGAAGTGATTTCTAGTAAGAGTGAAAGCGAAATGAAAAGTTACGATCACAACAAACAACATGCTTTCTAGTGACTAAATTTAACTTCAGCGAGTTACAGTCTTGGTCTAAACAGGTTGCTCACTTTATGTTCAGTTTCCAGAGGCTTTCAAGCCCCTGGGCTGAAAGGTTCCACTTTTCTGAGATGTATGAGAGCTCTTGTATATGCCCAGTAATGGATGCCAAAATGGCTTTCTGTCCTTGCTTAGGTCTTCCAAAGTTCAATGACCTTGCTTCAGCAGGCAGGAAGGTTTCCTGGAACTGCAGCTTCCATCCCCTATTGAGAGTGTTAAGTAGTCATCTTCCACACCAGTTTTCTTGATGGCATGGGTGGCGGGTATAATAGGCCAGGGAAGGCTAAACCTTTCCTGGCGCAGCTGCCACCAACCCGCTGCTGGACACCTGGGCCATGGTGACTCTGCCCCTTCCCTGAGGCCCCCACTGCCTGCTGGTGCTGCCTGCTGATAGGTCCTCCACTCCACCACCACCACCCCTCTGTAAGTCCCTGCTGTTCGCCACATCCCTCCTCCCGGAGGGGGAGTGAGGAGGGACGCGGCAAGCCAGTGGCAGGCAAGGGCATCTGGCAGAGGAGTGAGGCAGCTCGCCCAGGTGCTGGGGTCGGCCCGGTGCTGGGGGGCTAGATGGCTCAGTGAGGGGGAGGCGCCAGCAGCTTGGCCTGGTTCTGGTGCCAGCCCAGCGTTCAAGGGGCTGGCGACTCAGCCCAGCACTGGGGCTGCCGGCCCAGCCCAATGCTGGCACTTGGGGGGCCAGCGGCATGGCCTGGTGCAGGAGCCAGCCCGGCTTGGCCGGGGGGGGCCTTCAGGGGAGGGATGCCAGCGGCTTAGCCTGATGTTGGCACTCAGAGTGCCAGTGGCTTGGTCCAGCTCAGCTGGAAGGAGTGTTCAGGGGTAGGAGTGAGGGTCGTTGGCCTGGCCCAGCCCAGCCCGGCCTGGCACTCAGCTTGGCTCGGCCCAGCCCAGCAGTTTGGTGCTCGCAGGGCTGGCGGTTTGTTGGCGGGGGGGGGCTTCAGGGACAAGGGAGCCGGCATCTCGGCCCACGCAAGGGCAGGGTTTGGACCAGTGCTGGGGCCAGGCTGGCAGTTCGTCCCGGTGTGGCTGGGGCGGGCGGGCTGGGGCTCCTCCAGTTGCAGGGTGGGGGGCGCCTCAGGGCTCCTCCTGTTAAAGGGGAGGTTTTGGGGCTCTGGGATATGGGGGACAGGGCCTCGGGCAGAAGCGGGGGACTGGTGGACTAGCCTCCCCAAAGCAGGGGTTCACCCGCCGCCCATACTCAATGGCTTTGTCTATCCTTCATCTGAATGTAATTTCATTGTCTCTCCTTGCTCAATTTACATTGGACACACATTCAAGCAGGAGGAACTCTTGTTAGGATGGGGTGACTTCAGCCTTCCCTGACAAACATACTTTAAGGACATATTTCCAGCACACATTTGTATTTCTTTATACATCTTCCATACATACACCATGCAATACTATTAATTATCAGTGTGTCACCAGTTAATATATGATATCTTACATGACACCTTTTAGATACAGAATATGACACTAGTGAGTTGGGGCGACGAGTGCGTCAGATCTGATATGAGGACAAGTTCTGTCTGGACTTCAGCCTCTTTGGTGGTGGAATGTGTCCCTGCAGTGAATATCTTGGATGGTAATGCATGGCACAAATCTGTGCTGAATGTAGCAAGTCTCAGCTGCAGAGATGACCTTTTCATCAGTGATTTCCTCATCTGGTTCTATAGTATGTTCTCAATAACAAAATAGCCAGTAGTCCCTTCTTGATTCAGGCATAACTTTGTTCTGCCTCTGTCAGAGCTTGTGATGCATATGAAACAGGACCTCTGTGTAACTTTAGCACCCTCATGGCCAAGATGGGAGTCTACTCTGCAGGCAGCTCTGGCCAAGAGATGGCGTGCGCAGGAATGCAGCAGGAAAAATACCTTCCACCCCAGGGGTACCTGTTCCAAACCCCCCCAGAGTGAACACACATCCCCACAGGAAAAGTACAATGGATATAACAAAGGGAGATATTTATTTACAGAGGGATGAGAGGAGAAAAACCAACAAGGGGAAATGTAGGGGGAGCAGTAGAACAGGGTTGCATCCAAACCAAGGCCCCAGAGGCCCAGTGGTAGCACAGTTTGAAAGGGCAGACCCTGAGCAATGTGTCTACACACAGAGTTCAGAGTTCTGAGCAGAGTTCCAGTTCAATGGTGAGTCTTGGGTGCTCCTGGTCATCTTTGGCGCCAGTGAACTTTCCCCAACAAACCCCTCCGGTGCCCTCTTCTGCTGCTCTCTGCAAAGCCACACAGAGCAACAACCTCCACACTTAACTAACTAGCAGCCTCCCTCCTTATTCCCAATGCAGAGTCACAAGCCCCAGTACTCACAGCCCCATGCAGCTCTGGGAAGCAGTGATACTGGGTCCAGCTCCGGCCTGTCCTTCTCGGGCAATTCCTCCCTGGCACAGTGCTCCTCTTGGCTCCTGTCCTGGGATGTCCCCAATCGGCTGCCCTGTCCTTCCTGGGCTTTGGGCAGGTTCTCTCTCCTTCACTTTGTCCAGGGCGTCCCAGCTGCAGCCCTTCTCTCCCCCGGCTCCATAGCCACACCCCCAAGTTTCCCTCCTTTTGTCACTGCTCCCACTCCCCAGTAGGGAAAACGATTTAAAGGGGCCATGCTCGTTACATCTGTATTACAGTAGACAAGTTCCTAAACCATCTTTGGAGGCATCTGCCTAAATAATGACTGGTTTGTTGGGATCATAGAATCTCAGTACTTGTGTGTTACAGAGCATTGTCTTTAGTTGTTGCAGCATCTTGTCGTGTTCCCATGACCATTGCCAAGTTATATTCTCACATAGCAACTGTGTCAGTGGAGCAGTCAAAGATGTTTCCCCTGCGATGTACTGTGCAAGGAATTTAATCCTCCCCAGGAGCCTCTGTAATGCCTTCTTATCCTGTGGAGATTCATGTTAGCTATGGCTTCAACTTTACTGTCATCTGGCCTGATTCTTTGTGATAAGATTATGTCTCCTGCCTTTCAATTCTTTTACCATTAACTGGATTTTGTCTGGATTGAACTTGATATTCTTTGCTTGAGCCTTCCCATCACTTTCTTCAGTACCTAATCATGTTCTACCTGAGTTGATGTTGCTATTATCATGTTGTCTGCTATTATATGGATGCCTGCAATATCTCCAAATGTTTCATTATTCTTTTTTTGAAACACTTCCCTAGCTGACTTTATTCCAAAAGGTAGAAACTTGTATCTGCCCCGAGGTATCTTGAACCTGGTAACTTTTTCCATGGGCAGCGGGTATAATAGGTGTAAGCAGAGTCAGGATGAGCTGCACCCTGACATCTGGTGGTGAGTTGTGGCAAGTTGTGGAAAAGAACTTCAGGGGCTGATCTCATTTGCATAGGCACACCCACCCCAACTAGCATGAGTCCATAGCTGCCCAAATGATCACTTTAGCTGCTGTGGGATCCCCAGTTTCTCTGTTATTAGGGTAGAAAGAATAAATTGTTATCCTGATTATGTGACTCAAGGACAATGAAACTGTATTTGGCCTTTTGTTATGATGGAGAGACTCGCCATCACCTAAGTAGCACTTGCTAGGCAAGGGACATGGGTTCCAATTCTCAGTGAATTGAGAGAGGCTAGGGATGGGTAATATGGGGCCTGGTGAGGGCTCTATATGCCAATTGCTCTCTCTTCCCCCTTGCAATATCAGAGCTGTTTTTGATTCTATTAGGAGTCTAGTTATAGGCTGCTGAACTGAATTCACTTTAGCCAAGTGGTACACCAGCACTGAGGCTCCCCTACTACAAAATGAAATTGTAAAAGAGCTAAAGTTACTAAGAGCTGAAATCACTGAATGTTGTGTTAAGTTGTTGGGGGGCTGAAGATATATTAGGGAGAAGCTCATGGGGTAGCTGGTGGAGTGGAGCAGTTTGTGGGTTGGCTGGAGCAGCTCATGGGGTGGCTGGCAGAGCAGAGCGATTTGTGGGATGGCTGGTGGAGCAGAGAGGAGCCCCCTGGAGAGGTGGGGCAATTGGCTTCAGACCACCTAAGGTGCCCCTTAACCCCCCATCTCCACCTGGGGGGTTAAGGGGCAAGTTCTCCACCCAAGTTTTTGGGAGGTAAAACTCTGCAGATAAACTTTCAAACTCTGGGGCTGCACTGACCAGGGACAGAGACTTTTGGGTTGTTGGACTTTTGGGACTTTGAGTGACTTTTGGATTGCTGGACTCAAGAACCAAAGGGAAAGGACACGGCCCAAATTGCTTGGGGTGGGTTTTTGCTCATGGGTTGCATTATGAATCCTGTTGGTGGTGTTTCCCCCAACATAATGCCACATTATTTATCTCTGTTATTAAAAGGCTTTTGCTACACTCAGACTCTGTGCTTGCGAGAGGGGAAGTATTGCCTCTTAGAGGTGCCCAGCGGGGGTGGTATATAATTGTCCCAGGTCACTGGGTGGGGGCTTGAGCTGGTTTTGTATTGTGTTATTGGAATGGAACCCCTAGATACTGAACCCAGCCCTTGTTGCTGCCAACTCTGACGGGCAGAAGGGTTACATGGGCAAGGGGAGGCTTTGCCTCCACTAGTGCAGCTGTCCCTGCTGCCCGACACCTGGGCCATTGTGCCCCCCCACACCGCCTCTTCCCCTTCCTTGAGGCTCCCACAGCCTGCTGCTGCTGCCTGGTGAGTCTTCCTCCTCTCCTCTCCTCTCATCCACTCCACTCCACTCCCTCCTCCCCCTTCAGAGGTCCCTGCAGCAGCCAGCAGTGTCCCTCCTCCTCACCCCCATCCCCGTGGTGTGTGTATGAGGATGCGAGCAAGAGGCAAGTGGGGTGGTGAGGGGAGAGGATCCCTCATCCCTGCGTAACGTTACAGACGTGTAAAAGCCTTCCAGAGACCTTGTAGCAGATCACTGAAATGGTTAAAGAGCCCTTAAAGTGGTAATGAAGCCATTTAACAGGCATTTGTCAATTCCATGAAGCCTTTGGCCACATTCAGCTGGCTTTTATATTATAGGAAAATATGTTATTGGGGTTAAAAACAGTTTCCAAACGACCCGACCCATCAGTAATTCCCATGCTCTGTACCCAGCAGAAGTATTTTTGACTAACCTCACTCAAGCAGGAGCTGAAATAGCCAGTGAGTTTTTCTTGATCTAGTTGTTTTATTCAAACCCAGTTTCAGTAAACGAGTCTGCCAGGGAATTCTGTGTAAGAGAGGTTATTAAATATTGCCTCAATGCAGGCTGTCAATGACAAGCACTTTTTCAAAAAGAGAGATTAGGCTTCAATTTGGCGCAAGTAGCCTGAAAAGCCATGTCCCTCTCTATACAGTATACTCTGAACTTCCTGCCACTCAGAGGAGAATCCATCTGGCAATTGATCTATAACTGTTGCCTGTTCAATTCCCTTGGGGAATGTTGTTAATGCTTTAAGGCGTAAAGGGGGAAGAGTCTTGCGGGGGAGGAGGGGCTGCGTAGCAGGTGGGAGGCGTCTCATGGCAGGCGGGGACAATCTGGTGGGCAAATGAGGAGGTGAGCGGCGAAGAGGTGAGCAGTGAATCAGCGGCAGGCGGGAGCGGGGGCAGGGCCTGGGGTGGAGCAAGGGTGGAGTGTGGGCAGAAGAGGTGGGCCAAGGAGCTAGCCTCCCACAGGGGAGGATTCACCCACCGCCCATATCTTTTTTTCAAAAGATTAATGAGTAAAACATTAGCTTCAGCCCCAGTAATAAGCTTGAACTTTATGGATACATCCCTGGTATAGGGTGCACAATAAGATTTCTATTACCCTGTGATTCTGTGTCTATGAGAAGAGATTGATCACATTCTAGTTCAGCCAGAGATTTGTGGCTTTGTCTTCTGGGTAAGTTTGTTGCTCTGTGCATAGAAGAATAGTGATTTAATTATCCACATTTGTGACGTTACTCCAAAGACTGGGCAGACTCTCGGTGGGTGTGTCTTACCGTGGCAAGTGCACAGTTTCTTTGTGTGAGCTGCTGGCGTGTCTGCCTCTCACATTGCTGGGCCCTGCCCACACTGTTGTGCATGTTCTGTGTGTAAGAGCCTTTACAAACTTGTTGGTATGTGGTCTAGACATGATCTCTTCTCTGTCTTTATGACTTGTGTGGCTCTTCAAATGTCTACTGCTTTTTCCAAGTCCAAATCAGGCTCTCTTAGCAACCTTTCCTTTAGTATTTTATCAGTGGCGCTGAACACAACTGTGTCTCTGAGCATGCCATTTTCAGTGTTTCCAAGCTCGCCATTTCTGGCTTTTTGCCTAAGCTCTGTGGTGTAGTTGTCTATCTGCTCTTCCCCTAGGTATCGGTGAGATCAGAACAATACCCAGGTGTGAGTATTGTTCAAACACAACCTTTTTCATTGTTAAGACCTCATATAAAGTGGTAGTGTTTTTAGTTGCTGCCATAAGAATATGTTATAAACTGCTAGAGCCTGTCTCCCACTGTGTGCAGTAAAATGGCAACTCTATAGCTTCTTCTTTTTTATCTGATCTTGAGGCTTTCATATCAATGTGGAAACATTCCCATCTCCTCCGATTCTCAGCACGATTACCAAGGAAAGAGAGGGGGGAGGGTGGCTTGCAACCCGCCATGTTCAGGGTTGTGGGTTTTTTAAAGACTATTTTCTAGATTAACTTCTTTACTTTGGGTTTCACCTTTTTGTACTCACTGTGTCTCAGTACTCTGTATTTTCTGTTTGGCTCCTACTGGTCTGGGGATTGTACCATTTACTGATACAGCGTGCTCCTGACAAAAACAGCCATTTACTGCTTCATATCGAATGTGGTCACTTCTATTGTGATGTGATACTTTCTAGCACAATCAGTCAGCTCATAATGTTTTCCTTTTGAGTAACTTTAGCCTCTGAACTTCAGGAACTCACAGTGACACCAAGAATATAGTTTAAATCACAACTCTCTTTATTATATATATAAAGATTGTTCCTACCGACTGTCAGTATGCAGACCCTGAGTGTGGCTGCATCCAGAGAAAGATCCTTCACAATAGGAGGCCCCTAGACAGTACCATAATACACTGCAGTCATATAGACATTTTCGTTTGCTTTCTCTGTGGCATGCATGCACTATAGTCTGTACTTCCTGTGTCATGTAACACATTCTTTACAAAACAGAAGACCCCTGCAATTCTTCTGCTCTTAATTAGTAGTTTTCATTTTAACTCTCAGACTGCCATAATAAACGGCCATAAAGGTTTCTCCCTCTGACATCCCTCCTGCTTCACAAATAACATTCATTTGGCTGCCAAAACAATGGTAGCCTAAGGGTTAAAAAACCCATTTAAAACATTCCTATGCACTTACTGTGTATATATTTATACTCCCACCAAAAACTGTCCTAGAGCTTTGATTCATTCTTGGGAGTTCCTGGTGACTGAAAGACCTCAGAATTATAGGAGTTATATCTTTATTGTATATTTAATTTGTGAATATTTATTTTAAAATATATCTTACATTTCTTTTGATAAGTAAGTAACAGTGATGGCTTGGAAGAAGTGTACAAATTAGATGTTTTATTTTTCCTATAATGGGCCCAGTCCCCCGGTCCTTACTCAGACAAAACTCCCATTGACATTCGTGGGAGTTTTGCCCACATAAAGACTGCAGGATTAGGGGTATTCTGTTAATGAACTAGATTTACTGAGGGCCAAATCCTTCAATTCTTTTTCAGGTGAATTTCTCATTTAAATTAATGGAGTAAGAACATTGTGTGGCCCTGGTCATCAGTTAACAATGTTATTACCTAATAACACTAAAGCTGATTAGACCATTCCTACTCTAACAATAGCATTTGGAAGCACTGAATAATGACTGTTGCCATTTGACTTTTAATAACCCTGACTGATGCCAGGGAATAAAGATCACTCTCTTACCAGCACTTCTGTATGCCACACCTTTAGTTCACCTAAACTGTAGCTCTTTATATAGTTAAATCTATGATGCTGGCAAACCAGGTGCCAGCTCTTGCCAAGGCATTAGGCTAAGGTTGCCATCCCTCCAGGATTGCCTTGGAGTCTCCAGGAATTAAAGATTACTCTTTCATTAAAGATTATGTTATGTGATGAAGCTTCCAGGAATACATCCAACCAAAATCGGCAACTCTACTTTTGGCCTCAGCTATGCACTGACAAATTAATTGCTGGAAACCAGTCTATTTCACCCATGTGTTAGTATGCTTAAAATGGGTATTGGACTTAGACTTTATGAAATGCCTGTAAATTGCTGAATGCTTTAATCTCACTTATAATATCTTTATCACAAGTGATAAGGGAATATTTGCTTTTGTTTTAAGAAAAGGAGTACTTGTGGCACCTTAGAGATTAACAAATTTATTAGAGCATAAGCTTTCGTGAGCCACAGCTCACTTCATCGGATGCATACAGTGGAAAATATAGTGGCGAGATTTTATATACACAGAGAACATGAAACAATGGGTGTTACCATACAGACTGTAACAAGAGTGACCAGGAAAGGTGAGCTATTACCTGCAGAAGAGTGGGGGGGGGAACCTTTTGGAGTGATAATCAAGGTGGGCCATTTCCAGCAGTTGACAGGAACAGTAGGAGGGGAAATAAACATGGAGAATAGTTTTACTTTGTGTAATGACCCATCCACACCCAGTCTCTATTCAAGCCTAAGTTAATTGTATCCGGTTTGCAAATTAATTCCAATTCAGCAGTCTCTTGTTGAAGTCTGTTTTTGAAGTTTTTTTGTTGAAGAATTGCCACTTTTAGGTCTGTAATCGAATAAATGAAAGAGATTGAAGAGTTCTCCGACTGGTTTTTGAATGTTATAATTCTTGATGTCTGATTTGTGTCCATTTATTCTTTTACATAGAGACTGTCCAGTTTGCCCAATGTACATAGCAGAGAGGCATTGCTGGCACATGATGGCATATATCACATTGGTAGATGCGCAGGTGAACGAGCCTCTGATAGTGTGGCTGATGTGATGATGTCCCCTGAATAGATTGTGGACACAGTTGACAATGGGCTTTGTTGCAAGGATAGGTTCCTGGGTTAGTGTTTTTGGTTTGTAGTGTGTGGTTGCTGGTGAGTATTTGCTTCAGGTTGGGGGGCTGTTTGTAAACAAGGACTTGCCTGTCTCTCAAGATCTGTGAGAGTGATGGGTCATCCTTCAGGGTATGTTGTAGATCCTTGATGATGCGTTGGAGAGGTTTTAGTTGGGGGCTGAAAGTGATTACTAGTGGCGTTCTGTTATTTTCTTTGTTGGTCCTGTCCTGTAGTAGGTAACTTTTGGGTATTCTTCTGGCTCTGTCAATCTGTTTCTTCACTTCAGCAGGTGGGTATTGTAGTTGTAAGAATGCTTGATAGAGATCTTGTAGGTGTTTGTTTCTGTCTGAGGGATTGGAGCAAATGCGGTTTTATCGTAGAGCTTGGCTATAGACAATGGATCGTGTGGTTTTATAACTGTAAAAATGTTTGCTCTGAAACTGAATCTGTCAGGAGGGATTATCTCCTGCTCATCAAGAAGGCCTATCAAAACTAAATGGGTGACTGTGGGAGATCACAAAAAAAGACTTTGTTAACTGCCCCTTCAAACCCCTGAAGAGGCTACATGCAAAAGCGCTGGTCCCATCATCTTGAATTCTGGAAGAAGGAAATAAAAATATCTGGCAAGAAAATTTTTCTCTCTTTTGCTGCTTGGACTCTTGCTGGCCTGGAATTACAAAACAGAAGTAGAGATCCCTAGGGTTAGCCCTAAAAGACATTCAGAGCTGACAGATTACTACAACTCTGTCATCTTTTAAAACCATAGACTGTAACACGTTTGTACATATGCGTGCCTGCTTTAAATCTTGTGATAACTCTCTCATTTCTTTTTCCTAGTTAATAAATATTTAGTTAGTTTATTATAGGATTGGCTTCAAGCATTGCCTTTGAGATCTAAGGTATAAATTGACCTGGGGTAAGTGACTTGTCTCTTGGGACTAGGAGCAACCTGAATATTTTGTAATCTTTGGTGTATAGCAGCCAACTATCACTAAGTCCAGCTTGCCTGAGTGGCAAGATAGACTGGCATGCCCAAAGGGACTGTCTGTGATTCCATAGTAAAGCTGTTATAGTACTTTAGGAGTTCACATTTGTTACTGGGTTGGTGAAATCTAATTATAGAACAAACCACCAGTCTGGGATCTCTTGACAGTTTTCCCTGAGGTTGACACTCAAGATTGTAAGCCACTCCAGACAGCATGACAAAGTCAATACTGTTTTCTGGATATGTGAGATATATACAGCCAGGGATAAGTAACCTTGTTACAGACTCACTTCTTGTCTAGAAACTCTGAGTTGCCAACAGAGATAGAATTTCGCACTCTTCTCCAGCAATTGTTGATCTGAAAATAAGTGAAAGCCAAAAACTGATTTTCAGTTCCAGCAGCTTTACAACTGACATAACTTGAGTAATTAAAAGGAAAGCAAAGCTGAAAAAAATGTTCATGTTTTATACTATGGGGAGTTTGGAGATTTAAAAACCTTGTGAAAATCCTGGGAACAGAACTGAAATAATTAGAGCTTCAGCAAACATTTCAAGATAATCCCTGGATCTGCCAAGAGCTCAGTTTGTCTGGGCTTTCATGGAGTTTGGAGTTTCAAAATCTGTCCTTTTCCTTAACTTCTGAAGAAAGATGCCAGTCATGTCTTCCTGGCACACCTGCTCCCTAAAACTAGTGCTGGCATGGGAAATACTCCAGTCATGTCCTGAGCAACAGTATCTCGGCTCTCTATGAATGTTACCCATGTAACTCTAATATTGAGAGTGTCAGAAAGAATGAAGAGAAAAGGTACAAGAAGTGTGTTTATATATTCACAACTGCTATAAACTAACCATCCCTCCAGTGCACCACGGGGGAAGAGCCAACATATATAAAAGTTATCCAAATGTATCCATAACTATCCTCCATTTCATTGGGCTGAAGCCACTCCATGTGTATATTATATATTTTCAGGCTCAGTGATTTATGAGGCATGGCTTGCCAGAAAGAGGGAGAGCTGGGGAACAGCTGCTCTAACTCTCTGGGAATAAACCAGACCTAAATCTGCACAGCAGCATTATGTTGCCATTCACAGCTCCAACCACCAGGCCTCAGAGTGAGAGGTAATGTGAAGCAGTGGACTCAGTGACAAGTGACAGCATGGCCACTCAACAAGCTGTATGAAGGAAAGCAGTACCAGGGCAGCATGCAAGAAGGCAGGCAAACTGATGCTCTGATTATCATGCTCTGATTCCCATGCAGTTGGGGGGCAGAATTACCCAGCTAGTCTTTGACCTCCTGTGTCTTCTTCATCACCACTAATGGCTCCTCGGGGGGATAATGTATCAAGTTTTCTGTAAGTGGCAACTCATGGATTTTTCTATTTCTTTTGTAAACCCCTTCTGCATTGTTTGTATGGTAGGATATGATTTGGCTTAAGATTTTCATAGTACTTCCAGAACATGGTAACCCTTAAAGTAGCATGTTTATGTTCTTTCTTTGTATTTAAGTTGGGACAGGAAGGCAAGTCAGAGAGAACTCACTCAGAATAACAAAGAAGAAAGGCAATTGGTTATGTAATTTTATCCCCAGTAAACAAAGGATTATGATATTAAAGCACAATACCTTCCAAATATTATTGTTTAAATACTTTCCAGGTTTAAAGGGAGCACTTTGAGTGTTTATTATTTTACCACTTTTTTCATTCATTTTGAGCCTTAACAAGGAATTGTAATATTTTTAGCTTTCTTGGAGGAGGGAGTGTTGCTCACCTTATTTGTTCCACAGTTAAATTCTCCACTGAATTAACTTCTTCACTGACTTTTATTAAACTCCCAGACCCCATAAACTTAGCCTTTTCCCCCTTCCCCTGAAATAAATGGTTGCCTATCAAATGGGTTTTTCAAAATTCTTGTCACTCCAGCAGTAATATAGCAATAGTGTTTTATAATAATGGAGCACTAACCGATGCTGGATTTCTGTAGAATCCCTGTGGAATCAACCATAAGCTCTTAAGAACCCATCATGACTAATAATATTACAGCTTAGTAATTAATAATGATCGGACCATCACTTAATACTCTGAGAAAGCAGAGAGTGAGAAATGTTGGGGAAAGAGGGTGGGTGTTTCCTTCTATCTGTGTGCAGATTTTATTCCGGCCAAAATCAACAGATTAAGTACATATTGAAATTGTTTTTAAACAGGAGGGGAAACTGCAATGGAATATAAAATAATTTCCAAACACATGGTGCAGTGTAACACAGGCCTAGATCACCACTAAAATATTCTGTATATTAAAAAAAGAAAGTACAACATAATGAAGAAGGAAGCAGCTTCACGGTATATAAACAGCTATATTGTTACCTTGATAACATGTATCAAGATCAGGTGATCACAGTTGGAGACAGTCACACAGGAAACAGCAGTCAATTTCCACACCTCTTTTTAGGTAAGGTTCATATTTTTCTTTAGGTATTTTCTCTTTCTTTGGTTTTTTAATGACTGACTCTCCAAACTACTTCTGGGATAGCAGAAGAAGGAATGACGTGTCCAATATATAGCACAATGGGGGGCCCTGATCCTTGGAGCCCTTAATTACAGGTAATTACGTCTACCTTTCTGCAAATTCACAGGATGTTTCCTGTTGGAATTATTATTAAAATGGCAGCCATAGGCCCTACTGGAGCCATTGTCCATGGCCAGAATCTTTTGCTTTTAAGACATGTCGTGAGAATGTCGCAAAACGTTCCATCAAATGCCATTCTCTGGATGGCTTATAACATCCGGCATAAAATTCCACCAACCAAGGAGAGGAGGCATCCCAGAGGCAGATCCCCTACTACATGGGTACATCAAGTCTGCTCCAATGTTGGACTTCCAGCCCATCAAGCCCTTGTGGCTGTACAGGAACAGACCAACTGGCAAACAATCACTGCAGCTGATTGTTTGGCTAAGCATTGAAGAAGAAGAAGCCATAGGCCTGAGGAATTATACAGCAGCGTGAATAATACACCAAAGGAGTTTATGAAACATTCTCTGGTATTGTTAAGTACTTCTTTCTAATGTCTTTGTTTTTAATTATGTGAATTTTTCTGTAGCCATCTAAAGCCAAAGCAGAAATCTTACGTTTCCTTTAAGACCCCTCCTAGCTGTCATTTTCTATAGGTCCAGTTGATGTCATTTCTTCAAGAACATACATGCATTCACTCAGACTGTAATGGAGCATTTATCGCATTTATTCAGCCTGATGAAAAGGATTTTATTGGTCCCCAGCATCTTTCAGAATGGCTTAATTAGTGATGAACAATACAAAACAATGAATGGACACAGTAGTCTTGATTTTAATGAAATTTTTTTAAAAAATTGCAGTTTCTGATAGAGCACACTTTAAATAATATCCTGATTTTTTTTAAAAAGGCCTTTAAAAATGTTCTTAAGGGATTTATTGTTCCACTCTTGTTTATTCATCAAGAAAGAACTAACTATACCTCAGAAAAAATTAAACTACTATACACAAAATGCTGCTATATATACAAGGTAAGTAATTTGGAAAAAAAACAGAATTTTTTCTTTATAATTTTCAGTTATAGTAACTGGATGTGATACTTGTAACTGTAGTAGGTACATGTTTTCCAGACAGAAAGGGGATTTTCAAGTTGGTGGTGCTGAAATAGTATTGGTTTCAGAGTAGCAGCCGTGTTAGTCTGTATTCGCAAAAAGAAAAGGAGTACTTGTGGCACCTTAGAGACTTACAAATTTATTAGAGCATAAGCTTTCGTGAGCTACAGCTACATGCATCCGATGAAGTGAGCTGTAGCTCACGAAAGCTTAAGCTCTAATAAATTTGTTAGTCTCTAAGGTGCCACAAGTACTCCTTTTCTTTTTGAAATAGTATTGTTTCCCAAAGAATGACATACAGTCAAAAACATGTTCACAAAATAATGCCAACATATCTTCTAATATGCCCATTAAAGCAAAATCACTGGAGGAAATGAATGAATACGTTGTATTTTCCAGGGATTAACATGCAAATTAGTTTTGTGCTGTTCTCTTGTCAAGCATTGTTTATATGCCAGACCTTGATTTTATCTGAAAAGTGGAATCATGCAACAGGTCCAAAAAAAAAAAAATTTTTGCAGATTTGAGCACTTGTAGGTAACAATAACAGCTGGCATGATTCTTCTGGGGAGCTGTCATTTTGAGAAAGAAAACATTCTGAGATGGTAGTGAAGCCCCAAGACTAACTAGTAAAATGAACAAACACCTGGAAGCAATTATGTGCACCGTGAAGATTATCCATCATGCTTTGCTCTGTCCAATCAGATCCTTTTCCCCACTCTTTCAGTAGCTGAATCCTAGACTGAAAAGATTACAAATTACATTTGTCACTGAGAGATTTCTACCTACTATCATTGCTTTATTAGGCCATTGATTTAGTTCCACTAATCTGCAGAGATTCTGCATTAAAATCTGTTTTAATGTTGCATTACTAGCAGCATCACTCCTCCTGTTGTCACATAAGAAAACTCCTTTGAACTCCAGTAAAATGTAAATGAACACTAGAGATTTTGCTCTGTATTTTGAAGGGACTGATTTGTCCTTTTCATATAAAAGTTTGTGAATTTGAGCAATATCTTTATTTTTTAAATGCAATTTGGATGTGCTCTGATGAAATGCCATATCAAAATTTTGCTAAGCACAGCGGAGGGCAGGATGCCAAAAATTATTGATTCTCTAATTATTTTAACCTAAGATATTAAGAGAAGGCTAATATTTTAAAATCAAATAACTTTTAGAGCAGTTTTTATGGTTGACTGGTGTGATTTATTATCTCTATACCAAGCAAAGTGATATGTGTAAACAACTGGATATTTCTATGGCATAAATATTGGTAGGAGCACAAAGATTCATAGAACTGTCTTCCAGCTTCCCCACCCCCCTTTGTGTTTGAGTAGCTTCCTGTTCTATTGGTCTATCTTTCTTATGCTCTTCCCCCCCACCCCCTCATTTTGACAAAACAAACTTATGCAGACACTATCATTTATATCACAGTAGCACCTAGAGTTCACAATAATAATCAGGCATTGCCATTCTAGAAGCTATACAAACACACAGTAAAAGACAGTCCCTTCCCCAAAATTGCTAACTTAAACAGACAAAGGGTAGGAGGGGAAACAGAGGCACAGACAGGAGAGGTGTCCCAGGGTCACACAGACAGGAGAGGTGTCTCAGGGTCACACACAGGGACAGTGGTAGAGCTGTGATGAGAACTTACATCTCCCGATTCCCACTCCTTATTGGTTAGGCCACAATATCGCCTTACTAGAGGCTTTTTAACATTCTTGGAGCCATGAGACTTGAAACACCCTGATTAGGGATATAGGGAATTAGGATCCAGCCCTGCTCTCATTGAAATCACGGCCAAATTCCCATTGACTTCAAAGGGAGAATAGTATTAAGCCAGTAAATTCAAAGACTTTCAGTCTCTCATACCTATAAAATAACTGAGGTCTAGCTCCAGTCCAAAGTAGTATAAAACTAGATTGGAAGTAGAAAACTTTTTGGGTGTATCTTAGGTACAGGTATTAGGCTGTTTGGAGCAGGAGATGTAGTCCATGAACTGAAGATGTCCTGGTACCTGGCAGCAGGGGAGAGCATTGCTCTTCTTCCTGCTTGAACACGGGAGGAAGAGAGCGAAATAAGGAACTGCTTCCCACCTTAGGGCCCTACAGGTTCCAGAAAGGTCACCTGCTGGGGCAGGTCCTGGCAACAGGAGCAAGGTGGCAGTAGGGCAATTGTCTGTTGTATATGTTCCATTGCTGGAGGGAGGCGCTCTCTCATTTAGGAATTATAGCATTTGTGATGTCATTTGTTGTCTTCTCCTTTGCCTGCGACTGCAAAGAGGAGAGAGAAAATGCAAAGCCTTGTGAGTGGTCTTATAAGCTCTAGCCAGGTTCTAGTTTTCTGGTCATGATTGGGGATATAGCCTGTCCTATTTCACAACTGTTCTTTATGTTGGTCTAGCCACTGGGAGTGCGCTATGTAACAAAAAGCTTCTAAGAGATTTATTAAAACAATCAATGAAAAAGAAAGCACTAAACTGAAATTCAGAGATTTGTTTCCTAATGCAGTGTCTAAACAAAGCCTGCTACAGATATTTATTAGTTACCGTCACAATAATTTAAATACTACAGTTTGTTGCCAATCTGCCAAACCCAAGTTTCTTTGCGACGATGTTGCATGGTGCAAAGCCCGAATATTTCCTACGGTCATGACTACAGACATCCTAGCTTATGAGTTGCCCTCAACTTTATGGAACCGAGGAAACAAATGAGAGTGGAAAAGGTTAGCAATGTCCCCAAAGCAACAGAAGGGGGGAGTGGCAGCTGTACAACATTCTCTCCCTATTCCTGGAAGCCTACAGAAGATAACCCAAGCCAAGTATGTGGGAGTGAGAAAAAGGTGAGTGGACCCCGGGAAGCAGCCATTTTCCACAGCATGTTCTCTGCCAATGTCACTGATATTTGTGCCAGAAAAAACAATATTAACTTTTGTCCTATGTTATCCATTCCCTCTGAAGAGAGTAGGAGGAGATGTGGTAGAGACAGCCAATCACTGAACAGTTCCTGATTCTTTACAGTAGTGGTGACATTTTCTCCTTCTCTTTTTTCTTGCTGTGAAAGCATCCTGGCACCTTTGCCCTGGCAGCAGTGCCCATTCTAGCTATAGGAGAACTAGGTAGCTGCTTAGGGCAGCAGATTTGGCCCAGCCACCCTCCTCCATCATGACAGAAGGGCAGATGGGCCAAATCTGCTGCCTTAGGTTTACAAGGAGCAGGGCAGCACACTGGAGTTTTGCCTGGATTGGCAGATTGTCTTGAGTGGCCTCTGCCTGGCAGGTGAAGAGCAGATGTGCAGACAGACTTTCACAAGAAGTCTCACGCTAGCTATGAATACCTGGATAGGACAGGGCAGTAGACGCTATTCCTGCTCAGTGGGAAAGTTGTTGCTGTCGGTGGAGGATGGATTTTGTCCACTAAATTTTCTCTTAAAAAAACCCCAACATTTTAAATTGGCCCAAATTAGTTATTTAAGGAAGCGATCTAGATTTCTGCTACTTACGCCCTTTGATTCTTAATATCACAAATATAATCCAAATGGTTGGGTGCCAATTGCCTGTAACTCTTGAAGGAAAACAGCTTTCATAACTTTCATTCAAAAGAGCTTTCTCTGTAGTTGTTAATATAAACACGCTCTTGCATTCAGAGGAAAATCTGTATGTGGGGCATGATCCTGCATTTCACTGAAGTCAATGGGAGTGTGGGTGCACACAGAATGCAGGTTTGGACCAACTAAGATTTCAGACTGGTGGGAAGCAGCTAACAGTATCTCTTATTCAGAATATGCTCCTTTTATATCAATGTAAGTCTTGAGTGTATTTTTGACTGTGTTATTAGCCCCTAGTAATAGAGACTTAAAACTGAATTGTTAGCTGCTGTAGTTGCTTTATTTATGTTAATTAGCCAACACCTGCAGGTTTTGTGGGGCCCTGGGCCAGAGCAAGTGGGGACCCCTTCCCACCCCTTCTGCCTACAGTCCCCTGCCACCCACCCTGGCACTCCTGTCGGGGAAATGGGGTCAGGGCATGGGGGCTTGCTCCACTCTGCCCGCCAGGCGCTCCTGCCAGGAAGCGGGGTCGGGGAAGGGTTTCCCTCTGTTGTGTATTTGGTTGTTGTGGTAATAGAATCTTGTGTTGCTATGGCAACTGAGTTAGATTATTAGGGGATAGCCCAGCCAGTTTTGTCTGGTTTTTGGTTAGTTCTGTGCGTGGCAATAAATGGCTGATTTCAGGATTTACTAAAGCTCTCTGTGTCTCCAGTGATTTCTTCCTAAAACTGTTGCCTCCAAGGATATAACAACGTGGCGACGAGGGTGGGATGTCTGTGCTGCCCCAGCAACAGAAGGAAGTGGAAGCTAAGGTGCAAAAAAACAAACAAACCAACCCCTTTTTGCTGCTGGAAGGGAGTGAGAACTGGCTTGTTTGCACTTACTGTGCAAACTGAAACTAAAATCATGGCTACACTTACAGAGCCACTGGAACCTTTTGAGGAGACTATGGTGCAATGGCATGTATATATTGAGCGTTTTGTTATTACAAATGACATTATAGAAGAGAAGAAGGTGCCAAGATTCTTAAGTGTTGTAGGGGCTAATACCTACTCCCTGCTACACAGCTTACTACACCCTGTTAAGCCAGAGACTAAATCTTACAGTGACATTGTGGAAATCTTGGGGTCCCATTTTTCTCCAGAACCATTGGTAATTGGTGAAGGATATAGGTTCCACAAAAGAGACCAGAAAGAAGACGAAACGGTTGTACAATTCGTAGCAACTTTGAGAAAGCTTCCAGAACACTGTGAATTTAAAGAGAGACTAAATGATGTCCTATGTGACAGGTTAGTGTGTGGCCTGCACAGTGAAGCTATACGGAAGCACCTATTGACAGAGGCTCAGCTTACCTTACAGAAGGCTGTTAATATTGCAGTCTCTACGGAACTGGCAACAAAGGAGGCACAATCCATTGGTGCATCCCCTAGAGTGCATACGGTGTCACAAGAACCTACCCACAAAATTGTGGGGAGTCATGAATGTTACCACTGTGGTAAGCTGGGTCACCAGGCATCAGAATGCTGGTGTCAGGACCTGGTGTGTCGACCCTGTGGCAAAAAGGGACACATTGAGTGTGCCTGTAAACAAAAGAAAAAGAGGCCTGTGGTCTGGCCAACCGAAAAGCGAAATCTGCAAACCCTAGAGCAGGCCCAGGATGACCAAGGAAACACCTCATCACAAGAAGAATAGCCACTCCATGTTTTGTCTTTGGCAGTGGGCTCACGTGAATACTGGGTAACCCCGTTGTTGGATGGCAAACCTATGCACATGGAACGGAACACTGGTGCAGCCGTCTTGCTGGTCTCTGAGACTGTGTATAAAGAAAAACTACAGCATCTTCTGCTTAAAGCAACAGAAACAGTTCTGAAGACATATTGGAGATACGGGAGAAGCTGTGCCGATGTTGGGCACTACTGATGTTACAGTGGAGCTCAATGGACAGTCTGCTAAATTGCCACTGTTTGTGGTGAGAGGTAATTACCCAGCCTTAATGGGTAGGTCTTGGCTTACGAAGATCCAGGTGAACTGGGCAGAAGTGCAACGAATGACCAAAGAAGAAACCAGTCTGCCTGCTATACTAAGGAAACATGCTGCTGTTTTTGGAGAGGATCTGGGAAGTATGAAGGGAATCACTGTGACATTGAACATTAAACCTGACAGTCAACCAAAATATCTGAAAGCCAGAACTGTGCCATATGCCATCAGGCCGAAGCTTGAAGTGGACCTGGAGCACCTGGTCACAAATGGAGTCCTAAGACCAGTTACCCATAGCCCATAGGCAACTCCTATTGTTCCAATAGTGAAGAAAGATGGCTCCCTCCGGATTTGCGATGATTTTAAAGTCACTGTCAACCCAATGGTGTGTGCAGAGCAATACCCACTTCCCTGCATTGATGACCTCTTCGCGGGCCTAGCTGGGGGAAAAAAGTTCAGTAAGATTGATCTGAGTCAAGTGCATTTACAGATTCATGTCGTTGAAAAGTCCCAAGAGCTGTTGACTATTGTGACGCATAAAGGGCTTTATTGATACTGTTGCCTACCATTTGGAGTAACATCTGCTCCCGCCCTGTTCCAGAGAGCGATGGACCAGATCTTGTGATGCTTGCCAGGAACCCACTGCTATCTGGATGACATCCTGGACACTGGAAGGAATGAGAAGGATCACCTAAAGAATTTAGAGGCTTTCCTACAAAGACTGGAAGAGTACAGACTCGTAGGCCATAAAGACAAGTGTGAATTCTTCCAGTCCTCTGTTGAATATTTAGGACACATCATTGATGCTCCAGGTCTTCGTAAGGCCCCTGCAAAAGTTAAGGCTATTGTGGAGGCTCTCCCTCCTTGAAATGTTAGCCAGCTTCACTCATTTCTAGGATTATTGAACTATTATGGAAAGTTCATCTCACAGTTAGCCACACTGCTAAAACCGCTTCACAAACTTCTTGCTCAGAACAAGGCCTGGAAGTGGAGTGAAGCCTGTGATGTTGCATTTAACAAAGCTAAGGATGCACTGCTAAATTCTGAAGTTCTGACACACTTTGATCCATCCTCACCCCTACAGTTGGCCTACGATGCGTCCCCTTATGGAGTGGGAGCAGTCGTGTCACACATTATGCCTTCGGGAGAGGAAAGACCTATTGCTTTTGCTTCACGCACTCTAAGCAAAGCAGAAACTAACTATGCCCAAATTGAACGTAAGGCATTGGGAATCATTTTTGGAATTCGAAAGTTTCATCAGTACCTGTTCGGATGGAAGTTTACTCTTCTCACAGACCATAGACCCCTGACTTCAATTTTTGGACCCCACACAGGCATTCCCCCATTAGCTGTTAGTCGTATGCAATGTTGGGCATTGTTGCTTTCCGCGCACACACATGAAATCAAATATCGGAAATCCACTCTGCACAGCAATGCGGATGGTCTCTCAAGGCTGCCTTTGCCAGTCAAACATCAAGATATTGCCCAGAAGGAAATCTTTTACTTTGAACAAGTAGAGAATACACCCATTACCGCTACTCAGGTAAAGAAGGCAACTCGAGTTGACCCAGTATTGTCCCAAGTTATGGACCTGGTGATGCATGGAACATCTCGATGAATCTCTCTGGTCTCACCTGACCTTGCTACCTACATGTCCAGGACGACGGAGTTATCAATCCAATCTGGTTGTTTGTTGTGGGGGAGACATGTCATTATCCCACCACCGCTGAGATCACAGATATTAGAACAGCTACATTCTGGTCACTGTGGAATAGTGCGCATGAAGGAAATTGCACAAAGCTATTTTTGGTGGCCTGGATTGGACAGTGCTATTGAAGAGAAGGCAAGAACTTGTATGTCATGTCAGGGTGTGAGGAATGCACCCTAGTGGGCACCCCTACACCCATGGGACTGGCCTGAAAACCTGTGGCAAAGTATTCATGTTGACTTTGCTGACCCCCTTGATGGAAGCATGTTCTTGGTGGCAGTAGATGCCCATTCTAAATGGCCAGAAGTCTCTATAATGCAGTCTACTACTGCAGAGAGTACCATCCAAAAACTGAGGACTCTTTAATCGTTTTCGGTCTGCCAGAACAACTTGTGAGTGACAACAGACCGCAGTTCGTCTCTCGGGAGTTTCAAAATTTTATGAAGGCAAATGGGATTCACCACATCACTTCAGCACCATATCATCCATCCACCAGTGTATTAGCTGAAAGATTTGTGCAGAAAATGAAACAAGCTTTGAAATCGGCAAGGGGACAATTATCCATTCAAAAGCGCCTGGACACCTTCTTACAGTCCAACAGAAACACACCTCATGCTACGACCAAGGCATCCCTGGCTTTTCTAATGATGGGATGACAGCTGCACACTTGCTTTGATCTGCTGAAACCTTCTGAACCCCGACAAATTGCACAATGTCAGCAGCAAGATCAAGTCATCAGGCATGTACCCAAACCAAAAGACCAAACCTTTAGCCCAGGACACCCAGTTTTGGCTCAGAATTATACTTCTGCAGCTAAATGGGTCCCTGCCACTGTCATCGCTCAACCAGGGCCTGTTTCCTACACAGTCCGGACTGCAGAGGATCTCATCTGGTGGCGAGATGTAGATCAGCTGCTGCCAGCTCATACCAGTCCTCAGGACACATCTTCAGTTGAGTTGCCTGACTCCACCACTTCCGGCGAGACACCGAATCAAGAGTCACCTATTCCTGACTTTTCCCCTCCATTACTGCCAGCGACAGAGATACCCCTCTGCCTGGCACGAGCTGACACCACATTCGCCCTATGAACCCTGAACCCATTTTCAGGCCCGCACCCAAGACACTTTTGCGTGCAACAACACCAGTAGTCTGCCGTAATCCACGTAGACAGAAGGCCTCCTCAGTGCCTGGATCTTTAGCTAGGGTGAACCCATGGTTACGGGGCAAAATAATTCCCAGGGTTTAGCCAGGAACGGAGGCAGTCTACCCTCCTTCTCTAGTTTTTAGTATTTGTTTTATTTAGGGGACATACTTATGAAGGGGGAAGAATATGTTGTGTATTTGGTTTTTGTGGTAATAGAATCTTGTGTTGCTATGGCAACTGAGTTAGATTATTAGGGGATAGCCCAGCCAGTTTTGGCTGGTTTTTGGTTAGTTCAGTGTGGCAATAAATGGCTGCTTTCAGGGTTTACTAAAGCTCTCTGTGTCTCCAGTGATTTCTTCCTAAAATTGTTGCCCCCAAGCATATAACACCCTCACTCTCCTCAGGAGCACTGGGCAGGTGGAGCGGGTCAGGGGACGGGGGTGCCCATTTTACTGGGGGACCCAAATTGGCATGGGCCCCATTGGCCAAGTGGCTAATCCACCACTGAGCAGGACTACCTAGTGACCAAGGACACATTCTGTTCTCCTAGGCCCTTATCAGTGTCATACAGCAATTCCAACAGCTGTTCTAATCTCAGGAAAATAGTTACACATATTAAGATAGCCATGCCTACAAAGAGTCATCTATCTAAAGGCAAAAACTTCATAGGCTCAAGGCACACAAACACGATGACAAAGCCTCACCAGAGCCAAGAGCATATCCTTTTAACTTTGATCAGCAGCTTCTAAAGGCACAAAACCAACAGCAGACAGGTTTCATCAGCCATGCTTGGTGGCAGTTCATCAATGCAGTACATCTGTTGCCTTAGCCAGACGTTATCAGCCTGATTTACATATTAATTATGGGACCATTTTTAAGCTGATTCTTCTATAGGGCTCAGAAATAGTTCAACCCTCGATTTGTCAGTTTTAAGATGCAAGGAGAAGAAATAGAAAGAACAAGAGAGATTAGGTCTCTTTATTTCAATATTTGGATACACTGACATAAGAAGATTGGGAATTTCTTTAACAAAAGCATCTTCTTAAGACTCGCATTCTCTCCTCCACCTCCTTGGGTCTCTGCTTTTATCCAACTGACAGGTTAATCCAAGCATAAACAATTATATTATCAAGCTGAAAATGATTTCCCATATAGATGTGATTCTATTAAAAAGGTCTAAAAAAAAAATAAATCCACAAGAAGTCTTTGAATAATTTAAACAGTTGAATCTACTTTACAAGCCACCTCCATACAATGGAGTTAAATGGTGTGATTACTAATATGCCATATGGAGCAAAGGCAGAGATGCAGTACAGTCTGTTGATGGATCAATTAGCACACAAGGCAATGGATTGTATCATCGTTATATTCACCAAAACAAAATCCTGTTTGGGCTTTTTCTGGATATCAGACAAATAACATTTTTTTCATTTTTAAACCTTCAATCCAAAGACTTCAAAGCTCTTTGAAAACATTAATGAATTAAGTCTTGCAAATCTCTCCCGCCCCCGCCCTGCAGGTTAGGTTGGTGTGAATGCCAGCCTGGTTTATCTGTGTGAATATATGTATAAATAACTTCAAATGCAACGTATTTTTCATATTCCACTAAAAACTCTCAGCAGTTCCACAAAGTAGCAGAAGACCTGCTGACGCATTTAAGAGATTGTCATCAGGTGTACAAAGAAGTGAAGAACTTATGCCTTTGGAATATTTTAGGGAAAGAAAGCCCCAGATGTTTGAATACTTATCTTCAGAAGGCTACCAAGAGACTAGGAAATTACAGAGCATGGTGCAACTTTCTCCATTTTATCAGGATAATGCACCTTTAGTTCTATAGGGGAAAATTATTAGTGTGTCTTCCTTAGTCTGAAGTATGATATCATGAATTACAGCACACAGTTCAAGCTGTTACAGTTAAGAGAATCTGTCAGCATTTCTGCTACAAGTGCCTTGTTTCAGGGCCCTATAAATCAGCTATAAAAATTCAGAGAGGGGTTAGTGTGGCATATAGGATCTTACAGAGAGTAATATTTTCCCATAAGTTAACAAATGGCTAGTTTTATTTACTGTATGAAAGCCAACAAATCATGTTTTAAGCTCTCCCATAATGCAAAAATGGCTTTTATTATGAATAGTGAAAGTTCACTGATTGATCAAGTTTTACTTGGGTGAAATGTACAAATCCTTGCAGCAAAATCCACCCCTAGCTCAGGGCCAGGACTACAGAACAGCCCCATAGCAGCTGCTATACTAATTTAATGGCTAAATATTGCCACTTCCCTGCACTGTGTACACCATTCCAGATTCTAGGGATCTTCTGAGCCATCCCAATGCCACCCTCCACACCAGCCTCTGAGGGCCAATAGAGAACTCTCTCCATGTTACAGAGAACTGTGGTGTCCCCACATTCAGAACTGTTGTGCCTCTGGCTACCCCACACACAGCCCTGTTGCAGAAACTATGGATCTGATCCTACAATGAATGGACACCTGTTCTGACATAGACCCCATTGACTTCAGTGGGGCTCTGCATGTGCATAGAGGTCAGCCTTCCCAGATCTATTTTCAGAATTGGAGCCTAACCAGATTTATGTAGGTTCTCAGCAACGGGGTGAATATCCTCTCTGGTGTAATTTTGGTGGGTGTTAATACATATAGTTGACTAGAACTTGGTGGACATGTCAGGAAAAAACAAAAGTCTCATGAGTATTCATTCAAATTAAAAATTGAATTCACTTTGTCCATAAATATTCTAGTAAACAAGTTTTCTGGTGGCAATATTCATGGAGACAACAAATTTTAAAACAAACATTAGGGAATATTCATGGAAAGTGAATTTAGAACTAATGAACATGGGTATTCACACTGGAAACCTGCACCAAAGAATTATTCTCATCCAAGGAAACAGAAAAAACAGCTTGTGATTTAGTCAAAACTAATCAACAACTAAAATTTTAGATTTTGGATCTCAGATATTCAAATAAACAGTTCATAAATCTACCAATTAAAGATTATTCACATAACAATAAAACAAATATTTTCAGACACTGACTCAATTCAGGAAAATCATAAACTGCTTGAAGATAATTTGTAAGAGGAAAAATAGACTAAAATTGTTGAATAAATTATTAACTGAATAACTTGTGTGGCTCCAATTTTGATGACAGCATTTAGATTTTGTGGAGGAAAAAAATGGAGCTACTGGATGCATGCTTTCAAAAAGCTGCCATTCCTGATACATACAGTCCATTTTTTCCCATGAAAATTTCATATTCAGTTTTAATACACAGACTGATGTTTTATTTTTATGTTAGTTTGTTTATACTTTTGTTGCTCATGTCCGGCTGCTATACAAATGAGGCAGATCTGCATACTCCACAATTATTTTCCTGCTCTGATTTCCATAACGCATGAGGACAAACCAGCACCTCCACAGGTTCTGCTTAACACATGTTATCAGAGGGTAGCATCTGCTTTTCAACATTTAGGCTCAGAATTCAAATCCAAATAATAACTAACCTTCGCCTTTATTGTACACACTATCCAGGACATAAAGTCAAAAGAACTTACTGTTGGATGCTATCTTGAGATAGGAGGGACCCTAGAAGACAGTCATTTAAACTCAGGCTGCTGTGTGGTTTCTCTGGTAACAATTTCCTTTCCTGTATTTTTTAAATCAGTTACAGAATGACATTGCTATGTAGACAGGCTAAGATTTTCAAAAGTGACCAGTAATTTGGGGTCCCTCCATTTTTTGGGTCCAGCTTGGGACACCTCAATGGAGCTGGATTTTCAGAAGTGCTGGAATTCTGAAAATCAGGCCCCCTTTAAGGTGTCTCAAGGTGGACATTATAACCTTTGATTCATAGGTTTCCAATTAGTAGTTAAAAATAATGAATAAAACCAAACAGAATTCTTTAAAGCTCAAGCCTCCAGCGTGGTTACAGGTCATTTAATTTAGAGAAGGACTGTGAATGACATGAGTGATAAAATTTTAAAAAAATATTTAATGTAAAATTCGTTAAGCAAACAGGCATTACAAAATAACCCCACACTGCTACTCGCATTCTAAGATGAAAAAATGCATTCAGAGTTGATCAATTCCTGAATGGGAAGAGGGGTATAATCCTTTCTCTAATAATGCCTTGAAAGTGGATAAGTGTACCTTATCTAAAACTAGCATGCTATTGATTTTATAATTGACTATAATAATTAACATTAAATCCACCTTTTTTACAATAATTAAATATTTTCTACTTTCTCATTGGTTATTTAACATTAAGCATCATCTTAATTAGCATCTACATAAACATAGATAAAATGTTACTGTTTTGGAAAATTCTATCTAAAACATTTGTAAAAAACAGTTAGGACCAAAACATATTTACAACATGACCTGGGGTTATGCCCTAACTTATTTTTAACTTGCTCTTGAATTGTCTCAGTTTACTTCACTCATATTTTGCCACACCTCACTTGGCTACTGTCAAGCCAATTTTTAGGAAACAGAATTCTGGGCCTCTTTACATTTCAAGACATTTCTATATAAACATAAGCAAACATCACCTCTATAGGCTATAACGAAAGTGGGACAAATATCAAGGTTCTCAGAACCACTCATTACTTTGGAAAATCTAGGCCTTATTTTATTTTAATCCTCTGTATATTCTCTTATTTTCTAGATAGATGGTTACCATAATGTTTAGTATTATGGAGCATTTCTGTGAGGGAAATGGTTTAAGCAGGAACTGATATAATTTAAGGAGAATCAAAATAAATATTGCACTATGTTGCTGTGATGGAGTGTCCACCCCACACTTGCCCTGGGGGTAGCATCCAGATGGGCCAATCAACCTATTAGGCAAAAGGCTGAGAGGAAAGCCCTAATTAGGGGAAGCTCACCTGTGCAGGAACGGGCAGAGCTTCTATAAAGCCATGGAGCTGAGAGCAGGAAGGAGACTGTGGGAAGGTAGTTTCCAGGCACTCCCTGGGAGAAGAAGGGGGGGCGGGTGGGCAGGCAGGCTATAGAGACCACAGTTGCTCACTGAGAGGAAGAGTAAAGAGGCTAGCTAACTCCAGAAAGGAAGATGTGCTAGGGTAAAAAGCAGCCCAGGGAGTAAGCAGCAAGCTTGGGGACTGAACTAGAGTGACCAGATGTCCTGATTTTATGGGGATAGTCCTGATATTTGGGACTTTTTCTTATATAGGTGCCTGTTATGCCCTGTCCTGATTTTTAACACTTTCTATCTGGTCACCCTAGACTGAACAGAGACCTTGGCTGCATGTTGTAGGGTCCTTGGGCTGGAACCCAGAGTAGAGGGTGGGCCCAGGTTCCCCTAGCCATCACTGGGGAAGTGGTACTGGCAGGCCTGTGAACTGGAAGACTGCCAGGGTCACTGCGGAGTGACAGAGACTTTGAAGAACTATACCCTGGAAGGGGGGAACACTGAGTGCCCTGGCCAGAGGGGCAAATCACAAAGAATGCAGCCACTCCTGGAGCGAAAAGGGGCTGCAGATCAGGGAGAGAGAGACGGAGTGATGGCATGCAACTGTGGGAAGGGGCATCGACATGCCATACTATTCCTCAGAACAACCAGGAGGAGGCACCACACTAGTGGTGAGTGGAGTACTCTGTCACAGTTGCCCTTTATGTACTCTCAAAAACTTCCAAAGAAACTCTGCCTGTAACTAAGCTAGACTCTGGACAGAGGCACACATTATTCCCAAGAGAGTGAACCCACTTGCTTGTGGCCTGAGAGAAAGCTGTTCTCAACCAGGCTTTGAAATGTACTGTAACTAGATTAATTGCTAAATCTCAGAGAAATGCCACGGTTAAAGTTTAAGAAACCTAACAATGACTGAGGCTAGAGCTAGTTTCCATTTACTTAAGGAAATGCTTCTGTCTGGTACTTTTTGGGGAGAATGCTACCAAGGTTATCTTGCCAGGGGCAGGTAAAAGTAGGGTAAGTAAGTGTGTGGTTACTGTTTGTGAACTGTTTCTCTTTATATAAGGTGCCACAATTGCAGGCGCAGTGCAGTAAGCTGTCCCACTCCCTCCGGACTGGCTCCCTGCCCATCCTCCTCCTCCTCCTCCCACAACCCATGTGCCCAGTCACATCCCCTCACAGGAATGCTGCATAATACTAAACATTATGGAAACCATCTGCCTAGAAAATAAGGGAATTACAAAATAACATGATCTATAGACAATGTTTGGCTGTATTCAAATATGCTTTGAAGCACAGTGATCACTATATGAATTGTAGCAGGAAATGAGTGAGTTAGGGCAAGAATCTCCCCTTTGCTTCTGTGACCTGAGCAGAGATTCTATGACCTTGGATCCTGGCTAAACATGAGGTGGGCAGGGGAATCGCCAATTCTGCAGCATGTTTCCTCTACTATGGATCCTGTGAACCATGCTTCGCTGGTTTTCTGCAGGAACTGTAAGTGAGGCAGCTAGGAGTGGCCTGGGTGGGTGGCTGCTGTCACTGACATTCTTCTCAACCTCACAGGGAAACCCTTATCTTCATCTACCACTGCAGTACCCCACCCAGCTACTCCAGGAGTTTTGGGGGCAGTGGAAGTTGGGGAGACAATGGGACATGCTGCTATACCAGTGGGCACTGTTATATGTAAGGGAGGATTCACCAGCCTTGTCTCGACTACCGGGGTAAGTTGACCTAAGTTACACTACTCCAGCTACGTGAATAACATAGCTGGAGTTGACATAGTTTAGGTCGACTTACTGCGGTGTCTACCCCATGCTGCGTCGACGGGAGATGCTTTCCCATCAACTTAGTATACTCTTTTCTTTCCGGTGGAGTACCAGAGTCAACCAGAGAGCACTCTGCAGTTGGATTTAGCGGGTCTTCACTAGACCCGCTAAATTGACCCCCCCCTCCCCGCCCCCCGCTGCATTGATTGCAGCAGCATCAATCCCCGGTAAGTGTTGACATGGCAACCCTCAGGGAAGAGCAAAGGATGTTTTCATTGCCATTCTCTCCAAGGGCTTCTCCATCACCTATAAACTAAGCCCAGACTTCATAGGAGTTCCAATGGTGAAGGCTGGCTGGGTGGGGCTGAATCAATACATCCCTCAGACTCTCTCGCCAGCCCACCATTCACAGTTGGGTTGTGCTGGCTTGCTCTGGGCTCCCAGTTGAATGGAGACTACAGCCACACTGCACCACCACCACCGCCCTCTATGACAGGGTTGGGCAAACTACAGCCCGCGGGCCGGATCTGGATCCTCTCAGAAGCGGCGGGCACCACCTGCCCTAGCCCCAGTGCGCGCCGCTGCCGCCCCGGAGCCGCTTTAGGTAAGCAGCTCCAGGTCAAAGCCCAACCCCTCTTGCACCCTGCCCCCCAACTCCCTGCCTACACTTCACACCCCTCCTGCACTCCAATTCCCTGTCCTGAGCCCCCTGCTGCACCCTGCACCCCTCCTGCACCCCAACCCCCTGTCCTGAGCTCCCTCCCGCAGTCTGCACCCCTCCTGCACCCCTGCCCTGAGCCCCCTGCTGAACTCCACACCCCTCCTGCACCCCAACCCCCTTCCCTGAGCCCCCTCATACACCCACAGACCATCTTCTGCCCCAATCCCTTGCCCTGAGCCCATTCCTGCACACCGCACCCCCTCCCACACCCCGCACTCTCTCCCGCACCCCAACCCCCCCCCCTGACCCTGCATACAATTTTTCCACCCAGATATGGCCCTCGGCGCAAAAAGTTTGCCCACCCCGTTCTGAGTTATTTTTGCCATTGAGAACCTATGATCTGAGAAAAAGATTAAACAAACTCTCTGCCATTTGAACCCCAATCTCCTGAGCCCTCTGTTTCCCCACTAAGAAGTTCCTATACTTATATTTATAATGTAATGCCTTATGAGATGGGACAGTAATTGACCAGAGGTTGGTTAAAGACAGGGTTTAAACCTAGAATCTGAATTTTTTAGCTTTAATGTCACATTCTTTTAATGTCTTTCTCCACCCCACTCCCCATCTATGTAATTATGTGAAAGAGTGAATACCTCATTTTATAGTCCATATTTTTTCAGGTGTCTAGTTGCCTTGTAGCTATGCTACAGCAGTGATACTTGGGAAAGATTTTCCACGCTCTTGGCTGTAATAGATTTTTTTTAAAGGAACAACCTCACGTATGAAACTATAGCTTCATGTATTATTTGGTTGCTGTTCTATGTCAACTAACAGATAAATGCTGATTTTGCTACAAAAATGCTGTAACATTTAACCCCTTGTGCCAAAGCCAGCTCTGAAACTTCTGGCAGCTGTAACTTCAAAAAGATAACCAGGCACAGTTAATAACACAGTTTATGACATTTCAAAGGATTTCTTACATGCATACATATTTTCTAATTGGACTGGTTAAAAAGCTATGGATTTTGCTCCCAGACAGAAGCATTGTAGAGCATTCTCTTTTCTTTCTGAATTTTCTTTTTCTTATTTCTTTAGAGTAAAATACCATATGGCATGCGCGCACGCACGCGCGCACGTGCGCACACACACACACACACACACACACGCACACACACTGTTTAGTAGATTAATGAAGCCCCACAGAGATCACATACCTTTCTCCCTAGGAAATGGTTCTGCCTATACTCCACATTTCCAATTTTATACAGGTCTTTCACTGAGAGATGTCTTACAAATTGCATATTAAGGACCAAATTCTGCCCTTGGTTGTTCTGGGCTAAATCCAGAATGATTCCATCGAAGTCATGAAGTTACTGAAGATTTACCCTGGGATTACCAAGATCAGAGTGTGACCCATGTTTTTTCTACAGTATTTGTAGCAAGAGACCTTGAAAAGTACAGTAACCAGACTATCATCTTTCCCAAAATCTATTATCCACAGCTACACCACCATCACACACTGTAACAGCGTTAGCATTAAAGGGCTAAATTCTAACTGGTATATATCTGGAATAACTCCACTGAAATCACTGGAGTTACTCCAGGTTTACACTGGTGCAACTGAGATAATCTTTTTTAAAATCTTTGGGACAAATTCTGAGACCCTAACTCACATTAAGCAGCACCTTATTTCACAAATATCTCAGCTGAAGTAAATGGGAGTATTTGTGAAGTAAAAAGCTACTTGCTGTAAAGATTTCATCAGCAGTCTCTGTAAGAAGCATATCATTTCTAAAATGAACCTACATATTTTGCTTGGGAACTCTGATGTCCTCAATTTTGTTGTCTTATTTTTCAAAGAATAAACAAAATGACTTTTTGAGTGTAGAAAGGGACTATTTTAAAACTAAATGAAAGAAGCATGTAACAAACGAAGGCAATAGAAGTCTGAACCATAATAGTCTCTTCATGTTGGAGGCTCAATGACCTTTTAGTCCCTTGGAGTTTAGCCATTTCATAATGTCTCTAACAGTAATTTTCTTGTTGGGAAAGCCCTTTTGAACGGATAGCATCAAAACAAGCTCATACCTTAATTAGAAAAATTCTCCCATAAATATTTATGTTGCGGTGATTAGCTCATTTACCAAATCCAACTACCCATTATGAGTTAAAATAGGGAGCATTGTTTGGAGCTGCCTGGGGCATGACACGGTTTATACTGAGGGCTTTAAGTTGTAATTCATTTAATCAAGCGTCTGACCCCAAGCCTACAAAGTTGCCAGTAATTGTTAGAGGGAAATGGGTTACAATTTTGCTGAGTACAGTATACATCATATATTTTTTCAATTGTAAGTATAAGGAAGTAATACATATAGAATTATTTGAAAAAAGAAAAGGAGTACTTGTGGCACCTTAGAGACTAACAAATTTATTAGAGCATAAGCTTTCATGAGCTACAGCTCACTTCATCAGATGCATTTGGTGGGAAGAAAAAAAAAAGTTTTTTTTTCCACTAAATGCATCCGATGAAGTGAGCTGTAGCTCACGAAAGCTTATGCTCTAATAAATTTGTTAGTCTCTAAGGTGCCACAAGTACTCCTTTTCTTTTTGCGAATACAGACTAACACGGCTGCTACTCTGAAACCAGAATTATTTGAATATCTTTTGTATAGTCTCCTACATTCCCCTTCTGGTACAATAAAAAACAGTTGGAAATCTGATGAGCAATCCCTCTTTTTGAAAAAGAAATAAAAACCCTTTCTGAAATATCAAACCTTACCAAACTTATGAGTCTGGGGAGATCCATTTTTAAGGAAATGTATTGCTGTTACCCTTATTCATGTTGGGTGGCATCTTACTCTGCCATCCGTACCATTTTAATCAATAAGATAATTTGTGGACCAAAGTGTTTTTTATTGTAAGGGTATCGGAATCTATCCTTTTGACAAAAAATGCTTTTCTGGGTTCCAGTTCCAACACTGTCAAACTGGAGAGGTTTTTTTCTTTAAACTTAAATTAAAGTGACGGGTCTAAAAACACTGTCCTCCTTCCATTACCTTGTTCCCAATCACCAGGCTGACCCATAATAAACTAATATGTTTAAAATTAAAACACTCGTCTCCCCCCTTTTTCTGTCTCCCAATCAGCTGCCCTCCTTTGTAAAGAGATAGTTCTAGATGTCATTCATTCATAGAACTAATACTCCTTTTTGTACCTCGCCCAGCTGCAGATTCCTAATTCCATTATTGAAACATGATTTCTTTATAAACTTACAATAAGGGAAAAACCTCTTCTGCTCTTTACCTTCTCAGCTGCAGAACACACATCATTTGCCATTATCTTTTGTTCCATTTTTCCCTTCCACTGAAAGCCCATCATAGTCCTTAACTTTTTAAATATCTTATTTTTTCCTGAGCATTTTACAGTAACAAATATTCACTCTGAGGCAGTTAACAAATAAAATCACAGCATGTAAGACTCTAAACAAATGTTCTCTCTCTCTCCACTGTACATTGTTACATGATTTGTCTTCTCTCTTGATGACTCTGTATTTCCTCTGTGACGGAAAGAGGAAAAGTTCTGGAATTGTCTGTGGTTACACTGCTTATTTCTTTTTGCAAGTAAATTCCAAGTAAGTTAAATGTCCTTGGAAGAACAAATGCACTTATAGTTCGGCAGTATAGTGTATGGCCCTATAAGTGTTGTGATTGCACTTTACAGCTAACTATTAACTATATTCACATTTTCAGTAAATCATGAGTCAGGCCCCAAAATCATGAGATTTACTTTAAAATCATGAGATTTTGTAAAAAAGATTTTTGGGGTCTTTTTATTTGCCTTCTGGTTTTCATACTTTAGGATTCACATTTTCAAGCTTTTCTCTGCAAACATAGTGACTAGAAACTTCCCTTTTTAAAAAAATGAAAGCTGAGATTTTTACCTGACAGGAACTGGAGGGGTTAAGAAAAACACCCAATATTGCAGGACTCACAATAAAATCACAAGATTTGGCAACACTGCCTTTTTCAACTTGTGTGCCCAAATCAGACATCTAACTTGCCACTTAAGCAACTGAGGAACATTCCCTGATTTTCAGGGATGCTGAGTGCCATAGCTCCTATTGATTGCAATGTGAGCTGGGGATGCTCAGTGCCTCTGAAAATCGCTTTGGCTCAGGTAACTAAATTTAAGCATCAAGGCCCAGATCCTTAAAAGTATTTAGGTTCTTAATTCCCATTGAAATCAATGGAAATTGCCCAAGTATGTGAATGTTTCTACATTGGTGAGATCATAATCCTCTATCCATACTGGTGATAGTGAGGCAATATTAAAGGTCATGATATCTGTCTTATTGTGGTTGATTTTCAGTCCAATTTGGGTCATGACGTCAAATTCTTGGGCAACATCACAGCTGCTGCCATGTTTCAGGCCCTTCAGAGGCTTCTGGGGTGATGTCATGACATCAAGCTTGCCATGAATCTGTAGATCTGTAGAAATACAGTTATACCAACTCTGTTGTACCACAATGAAATGTGGGTGCTGAGAAAGACTAAAGAACACCATACCGATGTTTTCAGTTCTCATCTTCTTCATCAGCTGCTCCATAGTAAGTGGATTTCCAGTCAAGGACAGATTTGCCTAGTTCAAGTACTTTGGAGCACAGCCCTAAAACTGCCCCCTCACAGGCCCTGGTGGGCTGGGGACTTGAGGACCCATGTCTGAGGCAAGGCCACAGCAGACAGAGCAGCAGAGGTTCCAAACATGGGGTAGCCCAGGGAGGATGAGGTAACTTAAGCAGGTCCCAAGTGCTGTCTAGATTACACTGGAGACTACTCCATCTCCTGGAGCAGCCCAGGATTGTGAGGGTGCAAAGGGGGCTTAAAGTCAACATAGCCCCTCTGTCCCTGGATTACTGTGCTGCACTTCCTACAATTGAAGCACAGAATCCTATCCCCTTTTGCTTATGTACCCCATTTGTCTCCTATTTCCCACTGATCTCCCAGGCTCAACCAATAAATCAGGCTGAACGTGTTTGAGAGCTGACTGATCTGCTCTGTGCAGAAGTCTCACAGCTCAGGGGAAACTTCTCTCCTCAGTCCTGTCCTCAGCTGGGAACTGGAGAAAGTGCAGTAACCACAGTGCTTTACTCCAGATGGGCAGTGGGAAGATGCTGCAGCCCTGTTAGACCAGGAAGATTGTTGCCAGCTTCAGATTTCTCCTCCATCTCCAACACCACCAATTCCAACCCACCACAAAAAGAAAAGGAGTACCGGTGGCACCTTAGAGACTAACAAATTTATTAGAGCATAAGCTTTCGTGAGCTACAGCTCACTTCATCGGATGCCGATGAAGTGAGCTGTAGCTCACGAAAGCTTATGCTCTAATAAATTTGTTAGTCTCTAAGGTGCCACCGGTACTCCTTTTCTTTTTGCAAATACAGACTAACACGGCTGCTACTCTGAAACCCACCACAAGTATCACACCCATCTCCAACTGGCTGTCCCATCCTCTCCCCTACCTTTTATGTTTTATTAATAACCATGCAGCAGTGGTCATGAGAACAAAAATAGACATCTGTTATTGTAGGCGATAGTTAATATATATCTGATGTCCAACACGGTCAGTGGGAAGAGAGCAGCACTGACAGCAGCAGAAATCTGGCGCTGACCCAACAAAACACAGGCACTCTGGACCCCTGGTGTCAGAGCCAGCATCTCCTGAGGAACAGCTGGCCAGCCCAACATCTACCAGAAAGAGGAACTAACTGATCCCAGCCACTCTTTCTGAAGAGAGTGAGAGGGCTGTGTACTGGAAAAAGTCATACAGCCCTCATATCTTACCACTGTGAAGTAGATCCTGGGCAGAGGTCTCTTGAGTCTGCCCTACCATCTGACCACCAAGGCCCTAGCTAATTGTGTGTTTGGATATATAAACAATATAATAGTTTAGTTTGAGGTGCTGCTTATATATGCTCATCCAGGGTAAATAACTGTATTAACTTTATAGGCTGGCCTAGTCTGAACTGTTTGAGATCATGTAATAAACTGGAATCATGCCTGGCCCACCAGAATTGAGTCCTCCTGTTAGTTCAAGGTTGAGCCCAAGTGGCTCGCAGGATGAGAGGTCTCACTACATGAGAAATGCCCTTCTCTTGTTCTTTCAAATGAATTCCAGCACTGAGACTATGGCTGCCAAATAAGTGAATCTGCCAGGAAATTTAACAAAAGACATTTTGATCTCATTCCGTTGTTGATTTTGAGTTTGTTGTATTTTTGCCTTTTCTTCTATATCTGCTTTAACAAGTTGTCAGAAGAGAAGTATTTCCCATCTGAGAGAAAACATGAACTATTAAAATACTGGATCAAATCATCGATAAGCTTTACGACAGGCAGCACAGACAGCAACACCTGTAGTTAAAGTTGCCCAATATTTTGACTTATAAGATCCTATGTTCAATTGCTTATGACTTTGCCAAACTTTAACTGCTGGGCTGAAAATTTGCATGCTGGATGTCTGCCTCAGGTGTTTGGGGTTGTTGTTGTTTGGGAGGGGGTGTGTGGGAGAAGCGGTTGCTTGTTTTTATTCTGCTAAAATGGTTCAGCCATTTCCGGGAATGAGATTAGAAAATACACATTGTTTTGCTCAGGTAAAAAAAAAAAAATCTCACAGATGTTTCATTGATTTCTGAGTAGCAGCTGTGTTAGTCTGTATTCGCAAAAAAGAAAAGGAGTACTTGTGGCACCTTAGAGACTAACAAATTTATTTGAGCATAAGCTTTCGTGAGCTACAGCATCTGATAAAGTGAGCTGTAGCTCATGAAAGCTTATGCTCAAATAAATTTGTTAGTCTCTAAGGTGCCACAAGTACTCCTTTTCTTTTTTATGTTTCATTGAGAAACTCTAGTGCTTGAGCAGGGAACTGAGATTTAGTGAGATGAGTGCCTTTTGCCATCCATGTGAAAATTTGGCCACATTATAAACTTTTGAAAAAAATCTAATTTGCACATGTTCTGTAGGAACTTGTTAGAGTTTGAGAGCTAAATTCTCTGAAGATTCTGTCTTAAAATGCTCCAGCCCATGGTTGCAGGGGCAAATCAGAAATTTGATCCTCCTGCCTCCTGGGAGTTGCTGGGGTGCTGGGTACAGGAACAAGGAGATTCCCTCTCTCTCGATAGCCATGTTTGTGCCCAAGCAATGTGTAACAGAAGGAATAAGCTGCCTAATTTGAATATAGTGGGGTTAGGAACTGGGGGAGAGGGGAAACATAAGAGCTAGATGATGGGGTGTAATAGAGGTGAAGAGAGACAGGAGCATGGGAGGTATATACGAGCGGAAGGGGCAAGAGCCAGGGGAATTGGATAAGAGCAAAGGGGGAAGAAGCAAGGAACTAAGAAGCTGGATCTGAGCATAGAGGAGAAGGTGGACTGGAGAGGGGGAAAGTCCAGGAGCCAGGGCGATGGACAGTGGATAGGAGCAGAGAGAGATGGGAACAAGCTGGGTACATGGGGGCAGTGTCTGCAACCACTAATGAACACTCCCATACAGAAACTGGAATTAAACCCAGATTCCTGAGTCTCTACATTCCTCGGCTATCAGCAAATAGCTGTGAAACTCACTGGCAAAGTTTGTTAAATTTGTTAGTCTCTAAGGTGCCACAAGTACTCCTTTTCTTTTCACTGGCAAAGTGTGTATGTCTTCTCCTTCTAGTGGCTGATCCACATAGAGGCTGGCAGCTTACTACAGCTAGCAGTTACTTTTGTTTTAGTGGCAGAAGCCTGTGCTGAGAATCTAAATGCCTGAACCCTATTACTGATCCAAGTTGGGGGTTAATATGGTTCCACATGATAGAATTTCTGTTTTTTCATGGGGATTTTAAATAGAAAATTGCATTAAAGAAAACTCTGTTTAAGAACAATAAGTTCTTTAAAGTCATGCACTCAGAAGTTAGGAATCTGAAGGTTGTGTAACTCTATGAATTAAAACTAATGGAGTATCCATTTCCCTATAGTTTATAATTGCAACAAAGAGACCAAAGCCCTACATTTGGGTAATAACTGGAGATGTTTTGAACTTTCAAAAGTTTAAGGAGTATTGCTTTATGCTAAAAGCATTACTTAGAGCAGGCAATGTACTGAGGGAGCCTGAAGTTCATAGGCCTTGCTTTTTCACTCATTTGTGTATTTTGTAAAGAACTGCTAATTACTTTGATATAATTATTTGTGAATGCTAAATACAAAAAAACAAAGAACATATAATCAAGAACAAGAACATAATTTTTCCATGGTTGTAGTGGGAAAATAGGAATGGTTATAAAATCAGAAGGAATGTTATACACATTAATTTAATAACAGGGAAAAATTAAATGTTTGATGAAAAATGAAGAATAGATCTGATCATTTTTAGAAAACAATTTAGGCATAATTAGCTATTTCACCTAACATGGTATTCAGCAGCTGTTGATTGGGGAAAAAAGCATAAGACTAGATTTTGCCACAGATGTTAATAGAGCGGAAGGAAGAGGAATAATAAGTAGTAACAGTAATTGACATACTGTTTGCAAGGAAAAATAATTCAGAGACATACAAAAGTTTGAACCTAGCTTTAATGGGTTACGGAGGTTTGGTAAACTGTAAATACATATATATCTGAACTGTGTGACTTGATTCTCCTGTCACTTACACTAGTTTATACTCATGTAACTCTATTTATTGACATAGAGTTATACCTCTTTTACACCAATATAACTGGGAGGAGAATCAGTGGGGGCAGAGTATGTATTTAATAACCTGTACTCTTTTGGAACTGTAATTTGTGCTGCTATGTTTCTGGTGTTCACCAAAATGACATGGCTGGGGACTGGATGGCAGCATTGGTGCTATTGTTCTCAGAAGCTTCTGCTGCATCTGTAAGTTATACCTCTGGGAATGCTGTGAAGAACTGCAGTTTGATGGGCTATTGCACACTGCCACAGAAGTACTTTCAGAATGCCAAATGATAGTGGGCCTTTCAAGCCTCTTTCCCCTTTGCTGTCTTGTGAAATGTGGGTTTTAGATAATTTTGTAGACAGACAAGAAGAAGCACCTATTTTGTGTTGCTGTCGCATATTGTGACGCACATGCAGTTACAGGGACTGCTCCCTCTGTGTGTGTCGCTAGGGAGCAATGTGCTAAAGGAAGTATGCATCTTTCTTTTTTTGTTCTTTTATTAGTAATAAGTAAACACAACTATGTGTGTGCATATTGCTGGGAGCTAGAGGGTGAGGCTCTGTGATCAGATCTGGGTCAAATGATCAAAACCAAATGAAAATACATAAAAGATGGCCATCGTTGATGTGTGGGGAGTAGAAGAAAGTGCTGAGGGCACAGCCTAGCTATGAGTTTCAGGTGTGCCGTGGCCCTGGCTCTGTGATCAAAGACAGACCAAAATAAAAGCTAAATGTTTTTGAGCTTCATGCTGCCAAAGAATGTGGGTGGATTACAGTTTGCAGGTCAACAACAGCTGTATCTGCTTCTTTCTAATTTGATGTGGATGGATGATTTTCATTTATTTATTTTCTGGAAAATATATGTGAAGCAATTTGTCTTTTCAATATGTGTGCAATCCTGCCATAAATTCATGTGGGTCCTAAAGAACTTTTTCAGTTATAGTGTCCACTACTGTGTAACCTGCTATTCACCTACATGTCCTCTGAGTAAAATACAATGAACACAAAAATTACATCTAAGAAATGATGAGTAAAAAAGAAAAAGCAATGGGAAAGAAACAAAGCTATAATGCTAGCTTTGAAACTTATCATCTCCCACTCAAAATATATTGCCAAAAAGTCACATTATAAAAAGATGTAAATATGTTTGTGATGAGTGTGCATGTGATTTGGCACATCCCTAATGCATTAACTCCAAGGTACACTTGTATTTGTACATGAACATTGAATTCCAGATAAACTTTTGGTGTTTCAGAAACACCACAAGGCTGCTTTGGTAGTGCAGTTGTCATTTAACTCTGCTCTGTGTGTGTGTGTGTGTGTATTTACTCCTCTCAACATTACAGGAACAGCTCTCTAAAATTTAAAAAAAAAAATCTGGATGAGTTGTTTTTTTCAAGTAACATCTGGTGTCTTGGAAACAGCTTATTTAGGCAATTCTTTTGGCAGTTTTGGGAAGGCAGTTTTGTCCAACTGCAATACGGTTAGGCTTTCTTCGCAGATCTTATCTCTACCGGACTGTTGGGGCCCAATCTTCAAAGTATTCTGAGGTAGGTAGTGAAACTGTTAAAAGCGTATGTGTTTGGCTGGAGTAGACTCACAACAGATGGCCCTTCGGAATAACAGTCAAGGGAGAAGAATGTCACATCCAGCTGAAGCATTCCTTATCTTTGAAGAAAGGCGCCATTTTCTTTTAACTTATGGTTCGGAAGAGCTCTGCTTATTTTAATCAGAGCCACCCTTTGCGTCCCAGGTGCCACAAGTAAGACTAAATCATAGTGCCTCCACCAAGGTCAGAGAGAATATTTTAAGCAAGGATTTTCACTAACTAAATGAAAGATTTAGGATTTCATTTAATTTCAGAGAAGATGGTGAGAGTAGAAGCTCATCCTCTCTGTGCTGCTGGTGCATGTAGAGATCAGCAAAATGCAAATACAAGGCCTGGTACAAACTCCCATTGATTTCAATAGGCTTTGGATCAGACATAATAATCCAGAACCACAGAACTCCATGCTTTTGTGCTAATAAGTTATTTTAAATATAACGGGACCAAGATGTTTAGTGATTTGTTTATGTGAAATACAATTCCACACTATCCTTGCATTTGTGAGAAATGCCCATTCCAAATGGTTGCCCAAAGGGCATGCTTTTTTAAACAACCCAAATGCCAGCATTGTCTATATTGCTTCATCCATTTCTAACTAAAATAAAGCTGACATAAGAGGTTGTTTGGGTGTGCTGCTTTTCATTTTGTTTGTTTCCTCAAAATTTTCCTCAGCAGGTTCAGAACATTTTACAGACATTACACCTAATACCAGTTCTGTCTACATTAGATGTGAGTCCCATATGACCCTTTTTCTTTTAAATGTCTATAGTCACATCCCCAAACAGCAAGGTAAAGGTTCCCAAGCACATTTTCTCTTCCCAGGCAATAAGACTGGATGAACAAGTCATCCTCTGCCATGCTACTCTGGTCCTTGCATCCAGTAACCTCTTCTTAAAACCCCATCCTCTGTCTGCCAGAAAGAAAAAGGCTTTTCCTTCTCCCCTCAGGCCCAGCCAGCCAAAGAATCTTTCTTTCTTTGTCTACCTTCCCCAGCTGTTGGACTCTTCCACCCTAATTGCCAGTTCTTGCCATTTTTTGAGGCAGGATATATCATTTGCCATTTTCCCACCCCAGATTTTTAATTCCTTCCCTACCTACCAATGCTTTAAGATTCACTAAATAAAGTTGCTTGCACTACCCAAGAGGAAGGACTCAATCCAACAGTCATTCGATCAATGGAAAGACTCTCATGACTTTGATGGAAGCCGGACCAGACTTCAAACTTCTCTAAAGTGACTGCATATACCTCTTAGCACAACATATGATTGATTTATGTTGTAATTTTTCTTGTTTATAAAAACAGACTGTATTTATACAGTGGATCATGCTTCTCTGAGTTAATTATGTACCATATAATGCTGTAATATACAAAGAAAAAAATCAAAACAAGAAGATGGCTTCACAAATCTCTGCATCACATGCAAGACAAAACTCTTTTGTTTTGTTACATTATGATGAATTTGATTTATCTTTCCATGGCATTGGACCAAGTAAGGCAATAAAAGGAAGAATGTCAGCATTTTATCTTTTGTGCTACTCCATCTGTCTTGATTCTTTGGAGTCTCTGAGCAAACCTGCATGACATTCATACAAGCGGAAAACATTCTGTATTTGTAGGTGGTCTTAAACATGTTTCCCAAACCAGAACTGCAGCTGCTGTTGTCCAAAGCCTGGCTTATTTGAGAAGGTAGAACCTTGTCTACATATTTCCACTGTCCTTTTTGAGATCGCCTTTGTGGCACCATACCATATGAATGATTTTGTCTTTGAGTAAAAAACTAATTTAATACAACACCATGAATATGTTGTGGAGATGCTCAAATGGTGCTTGTGATAACAAAATGCAGAAACTGAACCAGTTCACATAATTTAATTCAATTCTGTTCTTAATGCCACACTGCAGATCTCAAAAATGTTAATTGACCCCTGCTTTAGAGGGTATATGAGCTGTTTGTGTGCATAGCTTTCAATCCGCCCAGATTCTTCCATCCTTGAAGTATTCCATCCTTGAAGACCTTTCTCTTTTCTATGTGTTATAGTAGAATTTGAGCATGGAGACCTATTATAGGATGCTCTGGAACCAATATAGAACCAACTTCATGATGTGCCTAACTGTAAGTACATGAGTAGTCTCAGTGATTTGGGACTACTCGTGCTTAAAATTAGACATGTGTCAACATTGGTGAATTGGGGGCCATACACTATAAACTTTTTGATGTTGAATAATGTATGTGTTTGCCTAAGTAGATGTGTAGTTAGTAAATCAGGAGCAGGCTGAATACAATAGTTTGACAAGTGCTTTCTCTTTACTCTTCCAAGGAGTGTGAAATGGGTTTATATTGGTCATAGTTTTGAAATTCCCTTCCCATCTCTGTGACATTGCTGGAAAACACGTTGGATGATTTATTTCCAAGGGTTTTACAAAATCCTCCTTAGCCGACATTGTCTCAACCATCGGTTTGGTTTTCAGCGTTTTGAACAAATCCTGCCCAGTGCTGCCTGGGCAAGCAGAATGGGGGAGGGCACAAGGAGTTTCTTCCACCTGCACTCCTTTGCAGGGACTGAGTATAATCACAGGAAATGCAAAGATAGCACAAGGCCTACAATTATGACAGCATCTCCAGGAGGGTCAAGGAGTGCTGAAGCTATGTTCCTGTCACCTGCCTCTGCTAGTGTAGCTGGTCCTGCAAGTGAGGAGGTCAAAGGGTGTACAAGTGGGCACACTTGTGCATTTCTGATCTTCCGAGAACTCCAAGAAGCAGTGTGCCTGTGGCAGGCACAATGTTTTTGGAAACTCTCATCATGGTAGTACATCTCCCATCGTCCCCTTCCGTAGGCTATGCCTTGAAAGCACAATATAGTTCTTGGTATGCAATCAGAGTCTGTGAGCTTGCAGCATGACTCTATCATGTATGTGAGCAAAACACAAGAACACATATCACGCCTTAACCAAATCATTGCAGAGCTGTAATGGAGGAAAGCACAAGTATCAAAATAAACATGGATGAATTTCAGCTGATAAAACCCCAGTTCCTACTCTGATCTATTATTTCCAGTGTACCAATATTTAGGGATTCTGCTCAGGACCCAGATGAGACTGAGACATATTACAGGGGAAAACACATGTACCGGTACAATACATTGAAATATAGGCCTCGCTATTAAAAACAGACCCTTTCTGGCAGAAATATGGTTCTGGTAACGTCTCCCACAGCCAGATCTGCAAACAGAGATCCACGAAATTCAAAGAGAAAAATCTGGTTTGACTTCCGCTGCCTTGATTACATGCAGAGATCTGATGATATTCTGAGGTTACACACTGCGCTCTTCAAAAGGGCAGAAGAGAGCCTGTAATGTTGCATTTTTGAAGACTTGGAGGGGCGGGGAGAACTGAAATCTGTTCATTTGACAGCCAGAGGTCATCCATCTGTTACAGCAGCGGGAGCTGTGCCGTCTCAGCAGAATTCACATCACTGTTTAATGTCGCAGATTGTTTCATTCAGTGCCTATGTATTCTGCTTTCTACAGTGTGATACATACAACTCCTTCTAGCAGAGCCATGTGTCAGTTACAGTACATGAAATATTATGATGAATATGGGCTTCTGGGTTGACAATGATGTACACACAAGAAACAGCAAGGTGAATAAATGAATATGTTCTCAATCTTTGTGAATAACCAATTATCTAAAAATCTGTGCTTGCATTAGCCAGGCCAATATATCTGTTGATTTTTTTCATGTCCTAGATAATTCTTTTGCTTTCACTTCAGCTCAAGCCTTCCACTGTATTTCCACTAACCCTAAGATCTTTTATGTTCATTTAAGTATCTTGCTATATACTACATGCTAAACTTCCATTTCCTCGTCGTTCTGAAATCAAAAAAAGAATGAGAGCGCACTTCTAAACCCTGCATAGATAAGAATTTTGTTTCAGATTAAAGTTAAAAAACAGAGATAATTGAAAACATCACAAGATTAGTGTACAGCATACAGCTGTACTACTAACGAAAACCATAACTGACCTAATTTCAGTGCATTTTCCAATGACAGTCAGGCATGCAAAGTAAAGAAATATAATACTGCTAGTCGATGATGTATGTTTTTTTTTCCTTGGGAACCTCTAACACATTTTGCAGGCAGCTTGTGATATTGATATGTTAATACCCCATATATGCCTCTAGACATTGACAGATCCCCTCACGTGTCAGACAGAGTGAAAAAGACTGACATCTGACAAGACCACAAGATCAGTTGTTTTATGATCACAAAACAGGACTAGAATGGCCAGTACTCGCTATTCCTGTTTTTAATAGCTTCCTTAAACTCTACAAGACTAGAGAGAAAGTAAACAGTCTGGTCATTAAAATACAGATTAATGACCTCACCACTAGAGCCGGTCAGGAATTTAACAGGTTTCTTCATCAGAAAATGACAATTCGTTGAAAGTGAAACTGTTTGTGGGGAAAGGTTAGTTTTGCTTAATTGCTTTTTTCAAAGCATCTTTGGAAAAATATGTCAAAATTATCGAAACTTTCCATTTTGACATTTTTCTAAATAAAACATTCCATTTTTCGTTCAAAATGACTTTTTTGCTTTGAAATTTAAGCTAGTTGTAGTAAAAATCAAAATTTAAAATGATCAAAATTTTAAAAAAAAGTTTCATTTCAGTATTCTCAAAATGTTTGGATTGACCGGAACTAATTTGTTTTTTGATTGTCAGTTTGCAAAAAATTTAAATTTCAACTTTTTGTCCTGATTGAGGGTGGGAAAACTTTTCAAAAGCTCAAATTTTCCAGACAAGAAAATCATTTCCCATCTCATTCAACTCACTACACATTTTTAAATGATCAGATACAGAAAATAATAAGATATTGCCAACAGACCACAATGAGAACATGCAACAGTACAAACCTAATTCCATCTTGGTCTATGAATATTTTATGTAGTATTGTAGCCATAACCTGGTATAGTAGAAGCACATGCTATGCAATGCCATTGGAGTTAACTTCCCCCTTTCAAGCAATTTCTGATTTCCTGGCTTCAACAAACACAAACATAATAGCATATGGTACAAGAATGCTGTGAATAGTGAATCATCTGGTAGTATTTTAACCATAAGCTGGCATTTTATTTTGCCTTATTCTACTTGAAAATTCCTAAAATCAGCTCTTACTCATGTATATCAGTCCAAGGTCTAGCTGCTTCCTTTCAAATATTCTTTTCACCATTTTCTGCTCGTTATATAATTTTATCTTACAGCTGGAGTATTACATTTGTGTCAATGATGCCTGGTATGTGAGTAATTCTAAAAAAGTTGGGCTTCTAATTGCTGCCTCTGCAGTCTGAATATAGAATTATCTCATGGGAGGAATTCTCTCTGCGTGACTGGACCACTTTAGGTTCATAGCAAATCAATGTCTGTTAATAACAAGGGCCCCATGGTTTTCTAAATACTTCAGGGAGGCTCTCAGGACACCTTCTATAGACTACTGTCAAAGTAATGGCATTACATGTGCTTAAATCAATTGATTTCCGGCAAAGTGGTTCCTATTCTCTGAGGGCTCAATCCTGAAAGTCACTAGGCTCTGTGCCCCTGACTACTCATATTCTTAAAAGTTAACCATTTTCTTAAGTGCTCTGCCGAATGAGGGCCAGACTTCTCAGCACCATAGAACTGAGCTTTGCAAACAAAGATATTGCATACTATGGTAACCTATTATACAAGCAGCTCAGAAAAAAACATTTGTCACTATTAAAAGAAAAATGTTAAACATATGACAGTAGGTCATCAGCTATGTACGTATAGGGACAGGAAAACAAGGTATTAAACAAATAGTAATTGGCCTCTACTATTTGACCCAAAGGAGAATCCCTTTGACATAAGCAGTATAGGGCCTGAGTGGAACAGTGACTTGGAACAGTGACTTGGAACAGTGAAAAGAATTTTCATTTTTTTACCTTTGGAGACCTGAGTTCAAATTCTCCTTAGCTTCCAAGGAAATTACTTTGTAGTCTCAAGTGAGTCCCTAGAAGACTCCCTAGGGATTTATTTAAGACTGTGTTTTAGGCTTCTTGTTAACCAGTGTGGTGACACAGAAGCTCATTTATGTTTCTGGCTTGATAAACTCTAATGATAGAATAACCAACAGTTTGACGTGTGTCTGCCCTATTTCTCAACAGTCTGACCTGAATTTTGGTATTCTCAGCTGTGACCCACTGAGGCACGGTGACATAAGGTACAGAGAAAGGCAACAGAATGATTAGGGGTATGGAACAGTGTCCGTATGAGGAGAGATTTAAAAGACTGGGACTTTTCAGCTTGGCAAAGAGATGACTAAAAGGGGACAGGCTAAAGGTCTATAAAATCGTGATTGGTGTGGAGAAAGTGAATAAGGAAGTGTTATTTACTCCTTCCCATAACACAAGAACCAGGGATCACCCAATGAAATTAATAGGCAGCAGGTTCAAAACAAACAAAAAGAAGTATTTCTTCACACAACGCACAGTCAACTTGTGGAACCCATCGGCAGCAGATGTTGCGAAGGCCAAAACTATAACTGGGTTAAAAAAAGAACTAGATAAGTTCATGGAGGATAGATACCTCAATGGCTATTAGCCAAGATGTTCAGGGATGCAACCCCATGCTCTGGGTGTCCCTAGCCTCTGATTGCCAGAAGCTGGGAGCGGACGACCAGGGATAGATCACTTTATGATTGTCTGTTGTGTTCATTCCCTCTGAAGCACCTGGCATTGGCCACTGGTGGAAGACAGGATACTGGGCTAGACAGACCATTGGTCAGACCCAATGTTCTTAGGTATACCAGTGTGCAACCTCCTACCATCCAGTCTTTTGGGAAGTTTTGGCAATGCATGACGGGTAGAAATGAGTCATATAGGGATGATGGAGTGAGGAGGCAACCTCCCAGCATGCAACTGTCTCCATCCCATAATGTCACCTACACTTCATAACCTTCCTGCCTTTCTTAATCCCATAAATCTATGTGGCCCTCCTTGCTGAATGCCATCTCTGACAGAAGCCTGGAACATGACAATTAGTGCAGAACTGTGCAGAAGTATTGTAAGCACAGGACACATGATCTTCTGGTATTTGCAGAGCCAAAAGAGGAACCAGATCAGTGGGGACTATGACTATTTCTTGGAGGACAGATTGCTGAGGGACTGAACTAATTAAGGTGGTCGTTGACATTCACAGAGCAGCTGCATATGTTGGAATCCATTTCTATGCCCGAGAAACAAGCACTGATTGGTAGGATCATATCATAATGCAGGTTTGGGATGATGAGCAGTAGCTGCACTTTCAGATGTGCAAGACCACATTCCTGGATCTATGTGCAGGGACACCAGAATGAGACCTGCACTGACAGTTGGAGAAGTGTGTGGTGATAGCACTGTGGAAACATCTATTGCCATATTGCTACCAGTCAAGGGGAAGTCATTTTGGAGTGGGAAAATCCACTGGGGGGGGATCAATGCCATGCAAGTGTGCAGAGCCATTAATCATCTCCTGCTGCACTGGACTGTGACTCTTGGCAATGTGCAGGAAATAGTGGATGGCTTTGCTGCAGTGGAATTCCCAAACTGCAATGGAGCAATAGAAGGCATGCATATCCCAATTTTGGCACCAGACCACCTTGCCACAAAGTACGCCAACAGAAAGGGCTATTTTTCTATGGTGATGCAGGCATTGGTGCATCACCAATGATGGTTCACTGACATCATTGTTAGCTGGTCAGGGAAGGTGCATGACACTTGCATCTTTAAGTACACAGGATTGTTCAGAAAGTTGCAAAGCAGGGACTTTCTTTCCTGACTGGCAGATTACCAGTGGTGATGATGAAATGCCAATAGTGATCCTGGAGGACCCAGCCTATCCCTTGCTCCCCTGACTCAGGAAGTCATACACATACCTCCTCAACAGCAGCAAGGAAAGATTCAACTACCAGCTCAGCAGGTGCAGAATGAGAGTTGACTGTGCTTTTGGTAGATTGAAAAGACACTGGCACGGTTTACTCACAAGATTAAGTCTCAGTGAAAAAAACATCCCAGTGGTGATAGCTGCCTGCTGTGTCCTGTGAATCAAAGAGGGAAGATTGCCACTGGATGGAGGTGGAGTGGCTGTCTGCTGAGTTTGAACAGCCAGACACAAGTGCTATCAGAAGAGCTCAGTGCGGAGCTTTACGGCTCAAGGAGGCTTTGAAAGAGCACTTTAACAGTGAGTTACTGTAATGCATTGTAGTGTACTGTCTTCTACCTAGCCCTGCTGTTTGGGGGCCTCTTAGGAATTTTGTAGTGCTTGGTGTATATCTAGGACTATAACACTGTCAATGCACCTACTAATTTTGTGGTGCTTTCTGTACATTTATGTTGATTACACTGTTTGCCACTTATCCTATGAGTTGTGTCACACTGTACAGTAACATGTAAATGGGTGCTTTCAGAACTGCTAGGCACTCTGCAGCTCATGTTTTGAACTAATACAGATTAATTATTTTCCAAATAGAATTTATTCAGTAACAAAATAAGTGCAAAGAAAAATCTGTGATTAAAAGCAAATATGTTAAAACTGAATAAATTAATGGAACAGAACTTAACAAGGGGAAAAAACATTCATGTCTATTTTACCTAAACGTACAGCAACCGTGGCTTTTACAGGTCAGTGTATGTGAAGCTATGGTTGTCATTAATGTTCCCTACGGTAGAGTGGAAAGGGTAGGGATGTGGCTCCTGCTCCCACGTGGAATGTTGTGAGGGAGAGGTCTAGGGAGGTGCTGTAATGGAATTCTCCATAGACTTCAAAGGGAGGTGAGCACATGTTTGTTGAACCTGTATGTCCACAAGCATTGTGTTTGCTACCAGAGAAGCCCCATTATGTCCTGGGGCTTCTCCCTCTCCTTTTCCTGATGGGACTCCTGGACCTTTCTCTTATTCATGCTTACCTTCTCCAGGATGTCTGTAATGTTCACCCTCCAGGGCCTTTGCTCATGGTCTAATACAGCAGAGGCTTGCAGGATCTCATTGAACATGTCACCCTGAGTCGTAGCTTTTCTCCGGCTCAGGCACTCCATGTGTGTGGAAGAAGAATCCCTCAAGACCACAATGGCAGCTGCTGGTACCATTGTCAGTGTAGTCACACTGGAAAAAAAAAATAAGATTCAGAACTCCCATCTTAACTTTTTTAAATAAGACATTCTTATTGACATTTCTGTCTGTGATTGCTTGTGCACAGCACTATTTGCATATCGGTTATATTGAGTATGGCCCACCAGGAATGGCAGAAATGAGGAGGGAATTGCTGTGTTGCATGAAACTATGAGTGTAGGGGAATGGCATTGAATACTGGCACCATTTTTCACAGGCAGTGGTGATTGTAGCTGATCTCTCACTCTTGAGAGTAACAAAGGCCCAGAGAACACAGCTGCTTCTGATGTTCTGAAGTGACCCGGGCCCATATGCTGCTAGCCTATGTACTGCAATGATGCCTGGCAAAGTTATTGCCAACTGACATGGGAAAGTGTCCTACCATGGAGGAAGAAATAAGGCTGCCATCCCTAGAAACCTTTGGGGGAGGATCGCAGAGTACCAACATAAAAGTTTCCTTGAGATCTCTCAGGAGGATTCAAGAAACATCCCTGTATAAATAAACTGTTCCAGAGGTCCCCCATCCCCCTCACGTATCTTTGTAACGGGAAATAATTACACATTTACCTGAGGTTCCTTCCCCCGCATTGGGTTCATCCATGCTCAATTTCTGGGACTGACTGGACTCTAGTGGAGTCTCAAACAGATCCCAGTTCATGGCATAGCTGGACCTCCCAATTTGTAAGGCACTCGTGCAGCCTATGCAGGGCATGGGTGTTGGGTGAACCCCTGGCTAGCCCTCCAGCCACACCCCTTCTGCTCAAGGCCCTGCCCCATCCATGCCCACCGGAGCCCAACCCCAACTGTGGCCGCTGGCCCCTGCCCCAGGCTAGTGCCACCAGACGCCCTCCCCCGGCTCCAGAATGCCGCCCAGCCGCAGTGCTGGGCAGGTGGTGTGGCCGGAGTGGCCCCAGTCCCAGCACTGGGCAGCTGGCGTGGCCCGAGCAGCCCCAGTGCCAGGAGGACGGTCAGAATAGTGTGATGCAGCCCCACGGGGGCACCATGGTCCCCAGCCTGCCTGCCCCAAGGACCAGCAGGCAGGACGGGGCCTGGGAGTGGAGCATGGGTGGGGGGACGTCAGGCTGTTTGGGAAGGCAATGCCTTCCCGTGCCTATGATACCCACCACCCATGGTGCAGGGCTTGTAATTAATTTAGCTTAACCCCTGATGGTTGTTGTCCACCAGAGGCTGCCCATGCCAACTATGTGTCAGTCAGTGTCTGCTCAATGCAATGGCTGCTTGACTTCTTACCTTCTAGGTGCTTTATTGTATTCTCAAAATAAAGCCTGAGGCAGCTTCAGATGAAGCAGAGTCTTTTGTGAGTGTTATCTTATTCCATGAGGTATTGTTTCTTTGTGACACATATCAAAGGAAAAAGTCATTTAACTCTGGGAAAGCAACTATAGGCTTTCCAAAGAGGGCTGGAGGAAGCATGGAAAAAGAAAAAGAACTTGAGGAATTCAAGACACAATTGGACTCTATAATCAATCAAAAACAATTTAGTGCTCTCTTACAGACCATTCTTCTCTGGTGTTCAACTCCTACTGACTTAGATGGGAACAGAGGGCACTCCATACTTTGCAGGAGGCACTCATCACTTCTCATGATCAGGCCCTGACTATCAAAAGCACATTTTATGTTTAGGTAATAACCCTGCCTCACTTCCAGCCATACTAGTGAACAACAAAACAGAAACCATATAACTACTTTGAAATGTCCAGTAGATGCAGCGCAAGCTACCACCAAAGTCTAAAAAAAACCCTTTAAAGCATTTTATTAACAATTTTATACAGACATGTGACAGACAGACACTCAAGCAGTATAGAGAGGAGTGGAAATTCTAAATGAACATTTGAAATGAAAGAATTGCATAACGATCCTATCTTTACAAAGGAAATCATTAATGTTCTCTCATATCTAAAAACAAGGCAAGATACCAGGCGTCCAATGGATTTAGGATAGACTATTACATATAGCAAATAATATTCGACCATCCATAGTATGTACTTCAACTGTGTATCTAAGCACTTGAACAAAAAACAATTCCCAGCTTAAAGGCTGATATAAATATAATTGTATTATTCAAAGAGAATAAAGTGGGCAATATTACTGCTAAACTAAATTCCTGCAGATCCAAAGAAGGTAGGAGAGGGCTCAGGGAAAGACAGCAGGGTTCAGGAGAGAACAGACCTTGGCAGCTGACTAAAGGGTCCCTGAGCTGCAACCTGGAGTAAAGGGTGGGCCTGGGCTCTCCTACCAGCCACTGAGGGAGTAGCACTATGGAGCCATGTGGTAGAGTGCTCTACACCCTTCAGATATGGTACCCTCTTTCTGGCCATTCTGGAGATTAACTCACCAGGTCAACATCCCTTTCTGCAATTTCATGCCATATCTCTGTCTCTTTGTCTGCAGCCCCTCTCTCACCCCAGGGAAGGGCCAGCTCTACAATTTTTGCCACCCCAAGCAAAAAACTTTTTGGCCGCCCCCGCTTTTTTTCATGCCCCCCTCCCCGCCCTCGGATCTGCCCCAACTCCGCCCATTCCCAACCTCTTCCCCAAATCCCCAGCCCCGCCTCCTCCCCCGGGCGTGCCGCAATTCCCCCCACCCATTGCTTCCTCCAGCTCCCCCCTGCAACCCCTTGCCCTAGCTCACCTCCGCTCCGCCTGCTCCTCTGAACACTTCGCCGCTCTGCTTCTCCCCCCTCCCTCCCAGGTGAGGGAGAGGCAGCGCGTTCAGGGGAGCAGGATGAGTAGAGGTGAGCGAGGGTGGTGGGGAGTGCAGGAAGTAATGGGGGGGGAAGAGGTAATTTCCAGACTAGAGTATTAATGATTATAGCAAAAAGAAAAGGAGTACGTGTGGCACCTTAGAGACTAACAAATTTATTAGAGCATAAGCTTTCGTGAGCTACAGCTCACTTCGATGAAGTGAGCTGTAGCTCACGAAAGCTTATGCTCTAATAAATTTGTTAGTCTCTAAGGTGCCACACGTACTCCTTTTCTTTTTGCGAATACAGACTAACACGGCTGCTACTCTGAAACCAATGATTATAGCTGCTCTGTTAATTCTGACTCAACTCTCTGGTGTCTAAATTAGCTTGAGTAATATAAAATGGTTTCAGAGTAGCAGCCATGTTAGTCTGTATCCGCAAAAAGAAAAGGAGGACTTGTGGCATCTTAGAAACTAACAAATTTATTTGAGCATAAGCTTTCGTGAGTTACAGCTCACTTCATCGGATGCATGCAATGGAAAATACAGTGGGGAGATTTTATATACACAGAGAACATGAAACAATGGGTGTTACCATACACACTGTAATGAGAGTGATCAGGTAAGGTGAGCTATTACCAGCAAGAGAGGAAAAAAAACAAAAACAAAAAATCTTTTGTAGTGATAATCAAGATGGGCAATTTCCAGCAGTTGACAAGAACGTCTGAGGAACAGTGGGGGGAGGGGGAATAAACAAGGGGAAATAGTTTTACTTTGTGTAATGACACATCCACTCCCAGTCTTTATTCAAGCCTAATTTAATGGTGTCCAGTTTGCAAATTAATTCCAATTCAGCAGTCTCTCGTTGGAGTCTGTTTTTGAAGTTTTTTTGTTGAAGAATTGCCACTTTTAGGTCTGTAATTTAGAGGTTGAACAGTTCTCCGACTGGTTTTTGAATGCTATAATTCTTGACGTCTGATTTGTGTCCGTTTATTCTTTTACATAGAGACTGTCCAGTTTGGCCAATGTACATAGAATCATAGAATATCAGGGTTGGAAGGGACCTCAGGAGATCATCTAGTCCAATCCCCTGCTCAAAGCAGGGCCAATCCCCAACTAAATCATCCCAGCCAGGGCTTTGTCACGCCTGACCTTAAAGACTTCTAAGGAAGGAGATTCCACCACCTCCCTAGGTAATGCATTACAGTGTGTCACCACCCTCATAGTGAAAAAGTTTTTCCTATTATCCAACCTAAACCTCCCCCACTGCAACTTGAGAGCATTACTCCTCATTCTGTCATCGGCTACCACTGAGAATAGTCTAGATCCATCCTCTTTGGAACCCCCTTTCAGGTAGTTGAAAGCAGCTATCAAATCCCCCCTCATTCTTCTCTTCCGCAGACTAAACAATCCCAGTTCCCTCAGCCTCTCCTCATAAGTCATGTGTTCCAGTCCCCTAATAATTTTTGTTGCCCTCTGCTGGACGTTTTCCAATTTTCCCACATCGTTCTTGTAGTGTGGGGCCCAAAACTGGACACAATACTCCAGATGTGGCCTCACCAGTGCCGAATAGAGGGGAACGATCACATCCCTCGATCTGCTGGCAATGCCCCTACTTATACAGCCCAAAATGTCATTGGCCTTCTTGGCAACAATGGCACACTGTTGACTCATATCCAGCTTCTCGTTCACTGTAATCCCTAGGTCCTTTTCTGCAGAACTCCTGCCAAGCCATTCGGTCCCTAGTCTGTAGCGGTGCATGGGATTCTTCCATCCTAAATGCAGGACTCTGCACTTGTCCTTGTTGAACCTCATCAGATTTCTTTTGCCCCAATCCTGTAATTTGTCTAGGGCCCTCTGTATCCTATCCCTACCCTCCAGTGTATCTACCTCTCCTCCCAGTTTAGTGTCATCTGCAAACTTGCTGAGGGTGCAATCCACACCATCCTCCAGATCATTAATGAAGATATTAAACAAAACCTGCCCGAGGACCGACCGTTGGGGCACTCCACTTGATATCAGCTGCCAACTAGACATGGAGCCATTGATCACTACCCGTTGAGCCTGACAATCTAGCCAGCTTTCTATCCACCTTATAGTCCATTCATCCAGCCCATACTTTTTTAACTTGCTTGCAAGAATACTGGGGGAGACCGTGTCAAAAGCTTTGCTAAAGTCAAGGAACAACATGTCCACTGCTTTCCCCTCATCCACAGAGCCAGTTATCTTGTCATAGAAGGCAATTAGATTAGTCAGGCATGACTTGCCCTTGGTGAATCCATGCTGACTGTTCCTGATCACTTTCCTCTCCTCTAAGTGCTTCAGAATTGATTCCTTGAGGACCTGCTCCATGATTTTTCCAGGGACTGAGGTGAGGCTGACTGGCCTGTAGTTCCCAGGATCCTCCTTCTTCCCTTTTTTAAAGATGGCACTACATTAGCCTTTTTTCAGTCGTCTGGGACCTCCCCTGATCGCCATGAGTTTTCAAAAATAATGGCCAATAGCTCTGCAATCACATCCGCCAACTCTTTAGCACTCTCGGATGCAGCGCATCCAGCCCCATGGACTTGTGCAGTTTTTCTAAATAGTCCCGAAACACTTCTTTCTTCACAGAGGGCTGGTTACCTCCTCCCCATGCTGTGCTGCCCAGTGCAGCAGTCTGGAAGCTGACCTTGTTCGTGAAGACAGAGGCAAAAAAAACATTGAGTACATTAGCTTTTTCCAAATCCTCTGTCACTAGGTTGCCTCCCTCATTTAGTAAGGGGACCACACTTTCCTTGACTTTCTTCTTGTTGTTAACATACCTGAAGAAACCCTTCTTGTTACTCTTAACATCTCTTGCTAGCTACAACTCCAGGTGTGATTTGGCCTTCCTGATTTCACTCCTGCATGCCTGAGCAATATTTTTATACTCTTCCCTGGTCATTTGTCCAATCTTCCATGTCTTGTAAGCTTCTTTTTTGTGTTTAAGATCAGCCAGAATACATGGCAGAGGGGCATTGCGGGCACATGATGACATATATAACATTGGTAGATGTGCAAGTGCCTCTTGCCTCAAGCCTCTGATAGCGTGGCTGATGTGATTGGGCCCTATGATGGTGTCCCCTGAATAGATATGTGGACACAGTTGACAACGGACTTTGTTGCAAGGATAGGTTCCTGGGTTTGTGGTTCTGTTGTGTGGTGTGTGGTTGCTGGTAAGTATTTGCTTCAGGTTGGGGGGCTGTAAGCCCCAAGGACTGGCCTGTCTCCCAAGATCTGTGAGAGTGATGGGTCGTCCTTCAGGATAGGTTGTAGATCCTTGATGATGCTCTGGAGAGGTTTTAGTTGGGGGTTGAAGGTGACGACTAGTGGCATTCTGTTATTTTCTTTGTTGGGCTTGTCCTGAGGTAGGTGACTTCTGGGTACTCTTCTGGCTCTGCCAATCTGTTTCTTCACTTCAGCAGGTGGGTATTGTATTTGTAAGAATGCTTGATAGAGAACTTGTAGGTGTTTGTCTCTGTCTTGATAGAGAACTTGTAGGTGTCTGTCTGAGGGGTTGGAGCAAATGTGGTTGTATCGTAGAGCTTGGCTGCAGACAGTGGATTGTGTGGTGTAATCTGGATGAAAGCTGGAGGCATATAGGTAAGTATAGCAGTCAGTAGGATTCCGGTATAGGGTGGTGTTTATGTGACCATCGTTTATTAGCACTGTAGTGTCCAGGAAGTGGATCTCTTGTGTGAACTGGTCCAGGCTGAGGTTGATGGTGGGATGGAAATTGTTGAAATCATGGTGGAATTCCTCAAGGGCTTCTTTTCCATGGGTCCAGATGATGAAGATGTCATCAATGTAGCGCAAGCAGAGTAAGGGCATTAGGGGACGAGAGCTGAGGAAGCGTTGTTCTAAGTCAGCCTTAAAAATGTTGGCATACTGTGGGGCTATGCGGGTACCCTCAGCAGTGCCGCTGATTTGAAGGTATACATTGTCCCCAAATGTGAAATAGTTATGGGTGATGACAAAGTCATAAAGTTCAGCCACCAGGTTTGCCATGACATTATCAGGGATATTGTTCCTGACGGCTTGTAGCCCATCTTTGTGTGGAATGTTGGTGTAGAGGGCTTCTACATCCATAGTGGCTAAGATGGTGCTTTCAGGAAGATCACTGATGGATTGTTTCCTCAGGAAGTCAGTGGTGTCTCGAAGATAGCTGGGAGTGCTGGTAAGCGTAAGGCCTGAGGAGGGAGTCTACATAGCTAGACAAACCTGGTTTGGGGTTTCAGTCACAGTAGCTTGTGTGTGGAAGAAAGTAGGTAGAAGAAGTGCATTTTACTTATCAAGAGTTGAGACAAGCTTTGTACATCATAAAATTTAAGACAAAAAAATGCTATTAAATTTGGAACAGAGAAGATAACTAGTAGTAAATTATCTGCTTCATTACCTCTGCCCCACACATTGTGACATGCTAAAGGTAAGGTGCGGAGTAAACAATTTAGGGATTCTGCTGATTTTACTGTGATCTGATTTTTGCAAATATCTGTGGCCATGCCCAAATTCCCGTTGATATACCAAACACACACTTGCAACACAGGAATATCTGTCTTTTTGAACTATGCTTTCCCAATACACGAAAAGCCCTGGGCAAATGAGCTTCAAGAAGCAAAATGTGCAATAACTATGAAAACTTTGATGAACTGCATCTATAATGTTTGTACATTTATGACTACAACTTACTAAAAATGTGATACAGTTTTCTCTTTCATAATATAAATCTATGGCACATGTCCTATGCTGGAACCTCAGCAAGAAGCAGTGTAAAAAATTATTCTAGGTTTATTTCAAAACATTTTGTTCAAAATAGCAGAGAGGAAAGAAGATCTAATGCTGATTCAGCTGCTTTGAAATGAATGGATTGCTGTAGTGCCACATTAGTTTACACAGACACACACAAATTGCATTCCTACACATATACACACACATACAAAGACACCTCTACTCGGGATTTTTTTCCATTACGTTGTATCCATGCTTAGTTTTCTTATTTTATCATTTGTATCAACAACACTTAATATGTTACCATGCATTAATCAATTAAGGTTTAACATCAATCCTATTTTAGTATTACAAACCATAAACCATTGATTGAATTTGGTGGCATTCAGTACGAGTCAACTTAATTTGTAGCAGTATAAAAAAGAGTCTGGCAAAGAAGGACAAAAGGTTAATGTTATGTTGGGTAATTATATAAAAGATCTCAGATTGCATACATTGGTTGAGATGCAATACTGAAACTGGGAGAACAAGGTACATTTGGGAATATACCCATCTGGTATATTCTTTCTGTCTCCCCTCTGCTTCTCCTGTCCCTTCAAGTTATTAGTCATGAGAAGAGCTTAATTAAAGTAACGAAAAATATAAGAAAAATAAATGGAGCAACCTGGTATGAATAGAGTTGTGGGAGCTTTGAAAAGCATGTCTATTGTTTTTCCCTTTAAAAGCTTGGCAAGCTTGCAAAGTTCACAAGACTGTTCATACAGCCTACTTGTCATTTCTCATTCCCTGCTAGATACACATTACATCTTTATGGAAACCCAAGTATCTTCCATAGGTTTGTCAGGAGTTTCACAAAATGTATTGTACAAGCATGAGACAAAACATATACAAAATACATCTCCTCTGCCAACAGTTGTGCAGACATCCACTTCCCAGACAATCACATTACTGTTTACAGTAAATGGTATCTTCTGTTAATCAGGAATTCTATTTAATCAAGACAAAAAGTGATGTCCTGAGACATCTGTTAGGCATGTTGGTAGCTTTGCAGATTGTTTCTCTATAAACCATTGATAAATAGTTGATTTAACTATTAGATTCTAATGTGAGGCCCTATCTACACAGGAGAAAACATCTTCTCTCTAATATGGGGTTGACTGTACTTGGATCGTTGGTGTCAAACTCCAGTTTGATTGTATTTCTGGTTCATGGCAAAGACCCCAAGAGTCCTGAAGTGGCACTTTTTAATGTTTTGTATAAATCTAAACAGGATTTTCAGCCAGTTTGACAATGGAGGTCAAACATAGCTCTCCCCACTCACCAGCACAAGCAGTGTTGAACTCAGGAGTCCTGTTTGTGTCCTGTTGACCAAGTTGAATAACTATTATAAAAACTCACTGTCACCTCCTTGTTTATACAGCTGCCAGTGATTTGTTCTCCCATTCTTGTTAGGGCCTGGTGCTTTCTGCTGAGCTGTGAGCGCTAGACCTGGCCTTTCTTCTGGGGTGTGGAAGGCGGTTATCTCCATGCTCATTTGCATATGCTACCTCATTTAGATGCACATGGCTGCTTACTATGCTGATATTTTTCCAGCTATTAGGGTAGCATAACTTCAGGACCAGCTGGAGTTCCTGCACTGCTCTTGTTGGAGAAAGACGATGTGGAGCAACAGCGTCTCCAGATGGTCACACGATCTCTCCACCCACACACTCCCTCATTAGTTCATGCAGTCTGTAGTGAGCCCTGTGCACATAAGAAACCGCACTGTGTTGTGTATATGAACTTCTATGCAATAGGGTTGATTAAGACATAATAAATGTATGGAAAATATAGTTGCTGATAAAGTATATCTTGCTGAATCCTCTCCCTTTTGACTTTTCAGCTATGATTACACATATGTTTCCCACAGCATAAGCATTTTCACCCCATTGTTTGGCCTTCTTTCTCATGTCCACATGTCTGACGAATGTCAGTTGTAAATCAGGGCTATTCTCTTTGGTTCTGTTACCCTGCTTCCACTGATTATCATCCTCCCAACTGACTTTTGAGTACTTGGATTTGGAGGCAAATTTTTTTTTTTGCATGGTTACTAGGGAATCCTGAGGGTTTCCCTATGGGTATTTCTGCAGCCAGTTCAGCATGGCTAATGGCTGACAGAAGAAGCAGAAGTTTTTCCTTTCCCACTCACCTCTGGGTAGCAGTGCAAGCTTTTCCATGCCTGGAGAACCATTACCGATTGTAAGGGTATTGACTTTTTACTATGTACAGAATGGTATTGAGAGGCAGTCACCCACTCCTAACTACCATCTGCCTACAAGTGCACCTGCAAGGGTTGGCTCAATGGAAGCTACTGAAATCAGCCCCTGCATAGTCTGGTTCATGTGGTCTACCTGACTCAGACCCCACAGGGTTTGCAGAGCCCTAGCTCTGAACCCTCTTGGTACAAATCCTGTCAAGAAACATTACGCACAACAACAGGGAAATCCTTTTAACTATACTAGGGAAACTGTGAAAACAACTATACACAATGTGCTGTCAAACACACAAAAAAAGTAAAAAGGAGGCATGTCTGGGGTGTGCCTGTACTCCACAATCCCCAGCTACCAGAATAGCTCTTGGGGCTACATGGCAGCCAGACATGTTAGAGCAGCCTGGAGTTCCATCCTGACAACAAGAATTGGGGAAAATAAAAGTGGCGTAAAACAACCTTTGTTACCTTTCTCTGGTCTAGTGCCCAATACAGCTTGCATGGACCAGAAAGTCTCCACCTATATGTCACACACACACACACACACACATAATGGAATAAAGGGATTTGTTAGATACCAAGGTAATAAGAGCTTCAGAAATAAAGCTGATACAATGGGCAACAGTTAGTGAAGAAAGATGGCTGTATGATTCATTATTCTTAAAGAACCTCTTATGGTCATCTCATGTATCTTTTGTTGCTGCTCCTGAAGTCAACAGCTGAGGTTAGCAGTTGGACTGAAGGGCAGTTGGTTATCCTACCTTCAGACAGATTTTAACTGAACTGCTGAACACATTCTAATCCAAACCAATCATTTTACTTGAAGAAAGAAAAGGAGTACTTGTGGCACCTTAAAGACTAACAAATTTATTTGAGCATAAGCTTTCGTGAGCTACAGCTCACTTCATCGGATGCATTCGGTGGAAAATACAGTGGGGAGATTTATATACACACACAGAGAACATGAAACAATGGGTTTTATCATACACACTGTACGGAGAGTGATCACTTAAGATGAGCCATCACCAGCAGGGGGGTGGGGAAGGAGGAAAACCTTTCATGGTGACAAGCAAGGTGGGCCATTTCCAGCGGTTAACAAGAACATCTGAGGAACAGTGGGGGGTGGAGTGGGGGGAGAAATAACATGGGGAAATAGTTTTACTTTGGAAAACCTTTCATGGTGACAAGCAAGATGGGTCATTTCCAGCAGTTAACAAAAACCCATTGTTTCATGTTCTCTGTGTGTGTATATAAATCTCCCCACTGTATTTTCCACCGAATGCATCCGATGAAGTGAGCTGTAGCTCACAAAAGCTTATGCTCAAGTAAATTTGTTAGTCTCTAAGATGCCACAAGTACTCCTTTTCTTTTTGCGAATACAGACTAACACGGCTGCTACTCTGAAACCTGTCTTTACTTGAAGAGTATCCCATCCTGCCAAGACTTAACATCTGCTTTCTTCTCCCTAAAAATTGTTTAATAAATGTAAAACCACTTCCCCTGTGTTTGCATTTTCCTTCTCCCTGTATCTTCCAAGTAAGATATACCAAATTCAGATCCCTAATCTTCTACAGAAATAGCTCACATGCCACATTGGCTTTGGATTCATGTGGCTCTCTTTAGCTCCAGACATTTTTGCTCCAAATGCATACAGTTTCAATAACAAAATCATACTTAATACATACAGGTTATCACCAACATCTGCCCCTTGAAAATGCATTGATGAATTCATCCATATTTTGTGCTTTTCTAATCTACAAAACAAATTTCAGCTTTCATAATAAGCAGAAATCTTCTAAACGTCATTTAAATATGTATACAAAAACTCTTACACCTATCAAATGTTTGCAATCTACATCTATAATATAACGGTTTCAACTTAAAATCTAATAATTGAAGCGAAACCCTCCTTTGTAAAGGGCATGTCCTACAATAGATCCACATGCTCAAATCCCATTGACATTAGTGGTAGTTCCACCAATAGACCAATTGGAAGATATGGGACTTTACATTTTCATAATAATACACAGGGATTTTAGCTGAATGATTTGGATGTTACTGGGAGAAACATAGCTCAAGCTCTGTACAATGCTTTGAAAAATACTCTGCCATCTTCAAATCATCAGCAATTTTTGTCTAGCTGTTAGTATAGCAGAAGTTTCAAAACCAAAACATAATTTAAATTCCATGACATATGCAAAAACCTAAAATGCACCAATTATCAATCAAAGCTAATACCTGTAAAATGAGTTCTTTAGTCTATACCCTACTCTATTGATATGAAATGTATGTCAGACTAAGGCTGTTTGGACATTCCTAACATGTCAATGTGCACCATTAAAAATAGCCTTAGCATATTAGGCATTTTGATAAACTTTGCATGTGCTGAGTTTGCATATTTTGTTAACATTTAAATGGTGAAAACTGATAGAACACTGACAAAAACAGAAATAAAGAAGCTATGTTTCTCCTAGTAACATCCAAATCATGATAATATGATTTTTGTCCTCTCACAACATTAAATTAGAATTAATCAATAAATCTTACTACTGGCAGAGAATATGTTATACTACATTGCAATACAAGTACATTTTAACAACCATGCTTTGAACAAATGAAGCTTCCCTATGAGATGTGCAGATCTGAGTCTATCCATTGTGTTTTTCCTACTATGGTAAAATCATCTGTTCTGTCTTTGAAGTCCCAGTACCACCCAAAACAGTAATTGCTTAACACTGCTCTATGAAACCTGTCGATGCCAAAATGTCATCTACAACAACTACATGAACTGTACGAGTGCTGTTTGTGTAGTCTTTTATTAGAACGCTCCCTAGCTTTTGACAAGGCCTTTCAAAACTCTATAACATACTGAAGGATAAACAGAGATATTACACATAATTAAAGTTACTTTAAGACTCCTGAATTTAAACATTTACATGTGTTTTTGAATAAAGTTAATAGTTTGACTTGTGCAGACAGCAGTGGTTTTAGAAAAGCAGCTTGTTAAATCATGTTTTCCACTTGCACTGGTGTTCTATACTGTTAGTCATAGATTTCAGCGGATAGACCCCTTTAATCTCACAAGAACATAGTACCCCTGAGAAGGGAACATTTTTGCTGGAAATTAGAAAACCATTAGTGCATAAATCAAAACACTGGTGAAATATTCTGCATTAAAGGAGGTTTAGCTGTGTTCACTCCAGCAAAGAAAGGTTAAAAAGCCCCAAGGAAAACGCATGTTTATTCATAAATCCAAATTAAATTAACTGAAACAATTTTGTTGTAGTTTAGAAACAATGACTTCAATCCAAAAAGCTGCAATGATGTTTCACAGCAGATTCATTAGTTGGCACTATATTTTGATTACTCTTGTTCAGGGACCAGCTCTAGTCAATTAAAATGATGTATGGTTCTGGGTCTAAATTGCTGCTTGTTTTAGAGATGGTCCATCCATCTATATAACAACTTATCCATCTCGCTTTTGACAAGAAAATTTAAAAAGTTCTATAATCTGATTGGCTGACATCAAGAAAGAAGGAGAGTGTAGGGCTTGATGCAATAATTTAATGCTGTATTGATTAGTAAAACCATGATTAGATATGTTGCAATCAGATCTACTCACTTATATTTCTACCTTTCATTCTGTGGGACACTGTGATACTTTTTCTAATATTCTATTAATAATTACTACTGACAAGCCACTATGACATTAAAATTAATAATGTTTCTCAGCTGATGTTGAAATATTCAGCTTGAAATGTCTGGCCACATGAACTGTATGTCTTGCTGCCCTACCACGTTTGTAAATGAAGGGAAATACAGATCTGGATGGACTTCCAGAATGACACAAAAACAGATGAAGCATGAAATTAAATTTAAAAATTGGAGAAGCTTTTTCTGTTACAGTGCTGAAATTCTCAATATCTAGGTATCACATATCAACTGTGAAATAATATGCTTCATCAAACAATTGCCTAATGATTAAATTTATGCCCTGCCAACAGAATATCCAAGATGAGTGCCTAGATTTGACAAGGGTGTCAGCCAAAAATATAATAGAAAGATAAGGTGGGTGAGATAGGTTTCAGAGTAGCAGCCGTGTTAGTCTGTATTCTCAAAAAGAAAAGGAGTACTTGTGGCACCTTAGAGACTAACAAATTTATTAGAGCATAAGCTTTATCCGATGAAGTGAGCTGTAGCTCACGAAAGCTTATGCTCTAATAAATTTGTTAATCTCTAAGGTGCCACAAGTACTCCTTTTCTTTTTGTGGGTGAGATAATATCTGTTATTGGAACAACTTCTGTTGATGAGAGAGAGAGAAGCTTTCGAGCTTACGCAAAGCTTTTCTTCAGTTCTAGGAAAGGTACTCCAAGTACCTCGAATTTTGGGACACCCCTCAGCTTGTGATTTTCATCCTTTCACTACGATATAAAAGAAAGAATTTTGTTGATCGGGGAAAATATCAGTTTAACATTATCACAGCAAGGGCCAAACCCATGGCTTTTAGAAAAGAAAAGCCATTCATTACAAAAATCAAAGGATTATTTTGAAGTTTGGATAAGCAAGACTATATTCAGATTCACGTCGCTCTCCTTCAAACCCTTCCCACTCCTGCCAATCTCAGATTCTATGTGGTTTATTGTCTCCTTAAATCTGACTTGCTCTATGTCTTTCAGTAATTTTGAAAAACTTCCATCGCCCCAGTTTCACTCCCCAACTCAAAGTTCCCATTTGCTTCCACCAGTATGTCTGTATCCATAGTGCCACTAGTAAGACACCTTTTCCTTCTTCTTGTCTCACTGCTCTGTGCTTGCAATCTACCTAGATTCCTGATTGAAATTCACCAATGTGGTATCTGAGCACCTCCAACCAGTGACTGGTGATGATGTGGAAGAGAGAGGTGTTAGGTTTTCTTGGTGGTCTTTTTTAATGGGAGGGCTGGGTCAGATTAGTTTGCATTTTGCTCTTAAGTCACTGATGTTCAAGGTCATGTGGATTTTTATGGGAGTAGGTTCCAGATTTATGAGACAGTTACTGAGAAAGTCTCAGTCACATACAAGTTTTATTTTTTTTTGTTACTGTTTTTTTTACTACAGATAATTTGTTTTGTCAGCAATTCTGGTTATTTTCTTACATTAATATTAAAAGAATACAAATACAAAAAGTAAGGCAATACAGTAGAGTTGATAGCGGATAGCTTATGAGTAACAGGAAATATACATCTTGTTTTCAAAAAGGTTATATCTAGTTGTTGTTTAGGTTGTTATCATTAGATCCATTTGTACCATCTTTTCTCAAATAGTTTAAGTGTTAGACTAACAGTCAATACATCACTGCATTTCTCTTAATGGTTTTATTCCAGTCAACCATATTTCTAGAGCTCATATTTGTTCGAGTTGTTTCTGCAACCATAGTGATTAAATACATTTATTGGCTTCAGTCACAAGATTGAGCTTTTATCTCTATTTTGTTTATTTTTAATACAAAGACAGTAACTAAACATAAGCTGTTTGGAGAAAGGCCCTTGTTTTTTTATTTGATCTGTAAAGCAGCTAGCACACTTCTGAGTGATGAAAAATGAACATTTAATAATGCACAAATAACTTCTGTTTGGTACTGTCTATCAAGACATACTTACTGTCACCAAGAGATTAGGTTCCAAAAAAGCCCAGTAAGATTGGTAGGATTTTAACAATATGTCTGTAGCATGCAAGTCAGTGAAGTGAACTGCAGGCTGCATCCAGCAATGCTAGGCTCCAGCTTGAAAGCCCTTGTGTGCCATGCCTTTTCCTTCTCTGAAAGCCAGGCCAAACGCTACAAAATGGCAAAACCGCTCTGTCACATTTTGCTAAGCAATTTCCATTCAGCTGTGTTCTCTCACACATGGCAACTGAAAAAGTTAAACAAAATGCAGAATGTCTTTAGCTTAACCTGGCTTGTTTTGTTTTCCTGCATTCATTTATTTCAAAAGTAAAGCATATTATCCACATTATCACTTCCCTGAATGTTTGGATGAGTGTAATCCAGACATTGATTTATGCACTCACAACTACCCCAGGAAAGGTCACAAAGGCGCAAAATGTGTTTGAATGTTGGAGTTTGCATTTGTGCCTGAGGTAGCTGAAAGCAGATAAAAGGACATGTAGTTAATCAGCTCCCTGTTAACTGTGCTTCTGAGAAGGCTCATGTGTGATTAGCCCAGCTGAGTGATTGAAGATGCACTAACACAATTTGTTCCTGATATGCCAGGACGGGCGGATAAGGACCACTGAGGCATAGGGGTAAGTCTTCTCAGTTTTGGTCAACAATCACTTGACCTCACCCTTTTGGGGAATATTTTTGGGCAAATCTTCCTATCACACATGCATAGAGCCTTATCCATAATAGAACTGCAGTTTTTAGTCATTAAGCTTTTCAGTGCAGGAACTATAATGGCTTATGTCTTTGTACAGCACTTTGCACAATTTGGGTGCTATTGTAGCAGAAAGTGATATAAGAATAATGTACAGCAGGGGCAAGAATTGGGAGCTCATGGAGGGTGTACATCTTTGCATGTAAGGAAGCCCAGCCCAGCCCAGCTCCATGCAACACACGGCACTGGGCATTTGAGGTTAGGCTAAGATGGGGAAGGGAAAGGAGGTAGCACCCAAGAATGGATTAAAGCAAGATCCAGGTAGCTGCAGATTTGTTGGGGGAGGAGAGAGTTTTTAATCATATTGCATCCAAATCTGTTCATGCTTTAATTCACCACTATTTGATAATGCATAGATAATTCGCCATTCCTTTATGGAGGAGGTGGGATTCCTCCCTCCCATCAATCAGTCACTCCCTAACATACAGCACAAGAGACAGAGTTCAGATCTATATGCTAATCGTACACATTTTCCCTCATACACATTGGCTGTCCTCAGACACATTTTGGAGGATGGCAGGATCCTGGCAGACCATGTAGGTTACTGTGAGCTTCTCAAACACAGTTGATTCCAATTTTTTGCTGGAAATTAGAAAAACATTTCTGCTTAAATCAAAACACCTAGCTTTAATGATAGTTAGCTAGGCTCCCTGCAGCAGAGGAAGAAAAAGGCATCCAGAAAAATGCTTGAGTCAGAGCCAAATTTACTTCTCAGCTTACACCTGTGCAACTCCACTGAAGCCAGTGGGATTACACAGGTGTAAAGGAGTCAAGAATCCGATACCTAATGATTACCATACAATATGTGTATGAAACTGACACTGGCCCTTGCTCTCCCCTAAAGGCTTTTGTTATTGTCTGTTCTCTTTGCATACCTAAAGTGAATGTTTCCCATTAAAAGGTTTCAGAGTAGCAGCCGTGTTAGTCTGTATTCGCAAAAAGAAAAGGAGTACTTGTGGCACCTTAGAGACTAACAAATTTATTTGAGCATAAGCTTTCGTGAGCTACAGCTCACTTCATCAGATGCATTTGGTGGAAAAAACAGAGGAGAGATTTATATACACACACACAGAGAACATGGAACAATGGGTTTATCATACACACTGTAAGGAGAGTGATCACTTAAGATAAGCCATCACCAGCAGCAGGGGGGGAAAGGAGGAAAACCTTTCATGGTGACAAGCAAGGTAGGCTAATTCCAGCAGTTAACAAGAATATCAGATTTCAGAGTAGCAGCCCTGTTAGTCTGTATTCGCAAAAAGAAAAGGAGTACTTGTGGCACCTTAGAGACTAACAAATTTATTAGAGCATAAGCTTTCGTGAGCTACAGCTCACTTCATCGGATGCATTTGGTGGAAAAAACAGAGGAGAGATTTATATACACACACACAGAGAACATGAAACAATGGGTTTATCATACACACTGTAAGGAGAGTGATCACTTAAGATAAGCCATCACCAACAGCGGGGGGGGGGGGGGGGAAGGAGGAAAAAAACCTTTCATGGTGACTTTCCTCCTTCCCCCCCCGCTGTTGGTGATGGCTTATCTTAAGTGATCACTCTCCTTACAGTGTGTATGATAAACCCATTGTTTCATGTTCTCTGTGTGTGTGTATATAAATCTCTCCTCTGTTTTTTCCACCAAATGCATCCGATGAAGTGAGCTGTAGCTCACGAAAGCTTATGCTCTAATAAATTTGTTAGTCTCTAAGGTGCCACAAGTACTCCTTTTCTTTTTAAGAATATCAGAGGAACAGTGAGGGGTGGGGTGGGGGGGAGAAATACCATGGGGAAATAGTTTTACTTTGTGTAATGACTCATCCATTCCCAGTCTCTATTCAAGCCTAAGTTAATTGTATCCAGTTTGCAAATTAATTCCAATTCAGCAGTCTCTCGTTGGAGTCTGTTTTTGAAGCTTTTTTGTTGAAGGATAGCCACTCTTAGGTCTGTGATCTAGTGACCAGAGAGATTGAAGTGTTCTCCAACTGGTTTTTGAATGTTATAATTCTTGACGTCTGATTTGTGTCCATTCATTCTTTTACATAGAGACTGTCCAGTTTGGCCAATGTACATGGCAGAGGGGCATTGCTGGCACATGATGGCATATATCACATTGGTAGATGCGCAGGTGAACGAGCCTCTGATAGTGTGGCTGATGTGATTAGGCCCTATGATGGTATCCCCTGAATAGATATGTGGACAGAGTTGGCAACGGGCTTTGTTGCAAGGATAGGTTCCTGGGTTAGTGGTTCTGTTGTGTGGTGTGTGGTTGCTGGTGAGTATTTGCTTCAGATTGGGGGGCTGTCTGTAAGCAAGGACTGGCCTGTCTCCCAAGATCTGTGAGAGTGATGGGTCGTCCTTCAGGATAGGTTGTAGATCCTTGATGATGCGTTGGAGAGGTTTTAGTTGGGGGCTGAAGGTGATGGCTAGTGGCGTTCTGTTATTTTCTTTGTTGGGCCTGTCCTGTAGTAGGTGACTTCTGGGTACTCTTCTGGCTCTGTCAATCTGTTTCTTCACTTCAGCAGGTGGGTATTATAGTTGTAGGAATGCATGATAGAGATCTTGTAGATGTTTGTCTCTGTCTGAGGGGTTGGAGCAAATGCGGTTATATCGTAGCGCTTGGCTGTAGACAATGGATCGAGTGGTATGATCTGGATGAAAGCTAGAGACATGTAGGTAGGAATAGCGGTCAGTAGGTTTCCGATATGGGGTGGTGTTTATGTGACCATCGCTTATTAGCACTGTAGTGTCCAGGAAGTGGATCTCTTGTGTGGACTGGTCCAGGCTGAGGTTGATGGTGGGATGGAAATTGTTGAAATCATGGTGGAATTCCTCAAGAGCTTCTTTTCCATGGGTCCAGATGATGAAAATGTCATCAATGTAGCGCAAGTAGAGTAGGGGCATTGGGGGACAAGAGCTGAGGAAGCGTTGTTCTAAGTCAGCCATAAAAATGTTGGCATACTGTGGGGCCATGCGGGTACCCATCGCAGTGCCGCTGATTTGAAGGTATACATTGTCACCAAATGTGAAATAGTTATGGGTGAGGACAAAGTCACGAAGTTCAGCCACCAGGTTAGCCGTGACAGTATCGGGGATACTGTTCCTGACGGCTTGTAGTCCATCTTTGTGTGGAATGTTGGTGTAGAGGGCTTCTACATCCATAGTGGCTAGGATGGTGTTTTTAGGAAGATCACCAATGGACTGTAGTTTCCTCAGGAAGTCAGTGGTGTCTCGAAGATAGCTGGGAGTGCTGGTAACGAAGGGCCTGAGGAGGGAATCTACATAGCCAGACAATCCTGCTGTCAGGGTGCCAATGCCTGAGATGATTGAGTGTCCAGGATTTCCAGGTTTATGGATCTTGGGTAGCAGATAGAATACCCCAGGTGTGGGTTCTAGGGGTGTGTCTGTGCGGATTTGTTCTTGTGCTTTTTCAGGGAGTTTCTTGAGCAAATGCTGTAGTTTCTTTTGGTAACTCTCAGTGGGATCAGAGGGTAATGGCTTGTAGAAAGTGGTGTTGGAGAGCTGCCTAGTAGCCTCTTGTTCATACTCCGACCTATTCATGATGACGACAGCACCTCCTTTGTCAGCCACATCAGCCACACTATCAGAGGCTCGTTCACCTGCGCATCTACCAATGTGATATAAGCCATCATGTGCCAGCAATGCCCCTCTGCCATGTACATTGGCCAAACTGGACAGTCTCTACGTAAAAGAATGAATGGACACAAATCAGACGTCAAGAATTATAACATTCAAAAACCAGTTGGAGAACACTTCAATCTCTCTGGTCACTCGATCACAGACCTAAGAGTGGCTATACTTCAACAAAAAAGCTTCAAAAACAGACTCCAACGAGAGACTGCTGAATTGGAATTAATTTGCAAACTGGATACAATTAACTTAGGCTTGAATAGAGACTGGGAATGGATGAGTCATTACACAAAGTAAAACTATTTCCCCATGGTATTTCTCCCCCCCACCACACCCCCCACTGTTCCTCTGATATTCTTGTTAACTGCTGGAATTAGCCTACCTTGCTTGTCACCATGAAAGGTTTTCCTCCTTTCCCCCCCCTGCTGCTGGTGATGGCTTATCTTAAGTGATCACTCTCCTTACAGTGTGTATGATAAACCCATTGTTTCATGTTCTCTGTGTGTGTGTGTGTATATAAATCTCTCCTCTGTTTTTTCCACCAAATGCATCCGATGAAGTGAGCTGTAGCTCACGAAAGCTTATGCTCTAATAAATTTGTTAGTCTCTAAGGTGCCACAAGTACTCCTTTTCTTTTTCCCATTAAAAGGTTCCTTTCAGATAGAAATTCCCTTGTGTTCCTCTCTCTCTCTCTAAAAATGACATACACATTTCAAAGAGAGTCAACATGAATAGTTTGGAGGAAGTTTTTAAGGTGAGCATTAAAAACAACCACTGTTCAGTGTGTGTGAAGTCCATCGGTTCGGCAATGATGTTTTCATGCTCTCTCTTTTTTTGGATTCTGGAGTGACTGAAGTCCAAAGCGTGACACACATGCTCGTGAGCATATCGGGCAGACAAAGTCATTGGTGAGCCTCTTGGTAGCTACTCTTCAGTATAGTGTTCAAAAAAAAGGTCACATGATTGCAGACAACTCTTATTTTCTACCACTGTTCCATTCTTGTTACAATCTGTGACACATCAGTACTGTACATTCATATCCAACCTTCTCATAGTCTCTTCAGAATCTTTGCCACCAGAACAACCATACATTGCATTTACACACAGCTTCATATCTGCAGAACCCAAAGGGCTTTACAAGCATTTATAAATTAAGCCTCATAATTGCATTGGTAAGCAGTATTATCCCAGTTATACAGACCGGGCCATGGAAAAAGGAAGGTTAGAAAACTTGTCCAAGGTCACACAGAGAGTGTGTAGCAATGCTGGGAATAGAACATGATTTTCCTGACTCAGTATCCTGTGTGTCAGCAACTTCCTTCCTTTTACTATTATTGTTATTAATAAATATTAATACTATAACAACACCCAAAACGCCCCTTTGTGCTGGGCACCGAACAAACGCAGAGAAAGAGACAGTTCCTGCCCTACAGAGTTTGCAATCTAACAGTAAATAAGCCTTTGAATCCTTCATGACACTGGAATTATCTTGCCCAACTTTGAATTTATTTTAACAATATATAATTTGATTGGCTGGAAATTCTTATTCTCCACATTTTGGGATCAATTGTGAACCCAAATGGAATCAAAGGAAGTATTGCCACTGACTTCAGTGGGTGCAGGATTGGACCTTTGTGGGCTGATGTTGTGAGGTACTGAACATCTCCTGAGAAATGCTGAGCACTCAGCACTTCAGAGGTTTGGACCCTAACAGACGTGGAAACAAACTGTGAAACTTTTTCTTGCCAATCAATCAAAATAAAATTAAGAAAAAAAATTTAACCATTTATATGAAGGTAGCCTATTGTTCTCCTTCACATTTTTTACAAAATGTTGTTAATGGCAAACATAAATAAATTGGCACTGAGTGTTAGCTTTGGCTTTTGTGTATTTTTATCAGGTATTGTTTTGAAAGGTATTTAAAGGATAAAAATATTTTCCCCAATATCTGGTGAACAGACCCAACTGAGAAAGTCACTAGTAGGACTGAGTGTGGGATGAGAGATACACACAGGACTGCATTTTAATGTCAAGTCAATACAAATTCCATTACAAACTAATCCTACTTTAACACCAATCTTATAATGTGCAGTACAGTCAGATTCAGTTCTGGTTGCCTTTATAGACTGATCATATGTCTCTTTGTAACTATGAAACAGTTTTAGAATTCCAGACACAAATGTAGCCTTCTGTATGGTTATTGGTGATGTCATGCAAGTGTCAATAATGGCAGGATATGGCTTTATTTTAAAACAGATTTTTATTTAGACAGTCTTTAATTTAACAGCAATAAAGTTCTAATTTTCTAGCCTCCCCAGTTTTGTCTCAATAAGGACTGGAGGATTAGGCACTAAGCGACTCCAGGCAGTGAATTTATAGGGAAATTATTGCATGTTTCAGGTAGTTAAAGTCATTAACTTATGCCTTATTACATCAGCAATAATCAGCCAGCAATACACTGCCTATCATGTCTCAATACTTAGTTAATTCTCTGGAATGCACATACCAAGAAAAAAAATGCAAAAAAGAGGAAATGGGGGAAAGAGTTACTCTGTAGTTTGTTTCCTCTAATATTGTCTTGGTAACAGCTTTATATCTTACTAGGGGTTTTCTATATTGGCCAAAGAAAACCATGAAACTGTCACTTACAAATGAGAATTTCAAACCTGTTTGTATCAGAATCAATATCACAGCCAATCTACAAAAAAACCAACAACAACTATGGGTACAGTCTTCCACCCAGGGAAGCCAGTTACAAACTCCCATTGAACTGAACAGAAGTGGTTTGGGGCCCTATTTTTAGAGTTCAATAATTATTAGCCCATCTAACATTTCACTTTAGACTCTAGGAGTTAAAGAGCCTTACAAAGAGATAAAGAGTTTCCTCTAATTATCCCACTCTTAAGTACAGCTAATTCTAACTACAGCAGGTAGAGAGCACTAAGGTCTCTCCTCTGACCCAGAACTGTAAATAAAAGCATAACTCATTTTGGTTCTTCATGGTGTGTATAAATACTGTTTTGGGGCACAACCTCTGATCTACTCAATAAGCAAGGCCTTGGAATGCATTCTTATTTTTAATACAAAGCAATACACGTCTGTATTCTGTAAAACAATATTTGCAACAAAGAAGGATTAGTTATAGATTATAAATTTGTCAGGAGTAATTATCCTTTATCACATGCAGAACTGCATATGTTACACCTTATTGCAAAAAAGTCCTTTTCTTTATAATTACTTTTATTGACACAGCCTATCAAGATAAGTCACTTTTTAAAGGATTCAGAAATGTTAACCAATAAGATGATTGCTAAGAATGTGTCTTATTATGTAAGGTTAATTTCCAGTCCTTCCAAGGAATAGTGTCAAGTTTTTTTTTCTAGTAACTAAATTTGGGGGTTGATCTCAACTTTTTGCAATATTCTCTCAGCAGCTTGAAAAGAATTGACTTGATTCTCATTTCATTTGCCCCAGTTTTACACTGGTGTAACTCTGCTGAGTTCAATGGAGTTACTCCTTGTTTACATTGATATAAGTGGGATCAGAACCAGGTCCAATACTTCTTTCTCTGCCAGTTCTGTTATTTTTCATTTGTCAAACATTGATTTGTAATTCTGTTTTTTTAATGAAACATGAGTCAAGAAGTTCAACACTTATTTATTTGGTTGTGTGCCAGCATCACTGATGATGTAATATTCTCAGCACAACTTTGGAATATGGACCCTGATCCTGGAAATCTTTATTTATGTTGGTAGCGCTTACTCTTGCAAGCAGTTCATTTAACTCAATGGGCTACTAATTTGCAGGATGTAGCCCACAACTAATTAATTTTTGCTCCACCGATGACTTTCTTTGCTGCAGCATATCACTGGAGCATAATATAGAAAAATAATGCACTAACTGCCAATTTTATGTAACTACATGTATCAATGTAAAACAAAAATAATTTGAAATTGCAAATAATGCAAAATGTAATGCTGGCAAAAATTTACAAACAAAATTGTAAATTTTGCACAGCTCTACAGAACAGGCCTCAATAGCAGCAAACTTCAAAGGAGTACAAGTTGCTAGGGAAGGCTAGATCTCTACCATCACTACAGAAGCTACAGAAGATTGTTAGTGTAACTGAGGAAATACAAGTATACTTTGTGACTAAAAGAACCCTAGTATTCACCCTACACACCATTGTAATAATCTTTGTACAAAACATGCATTGTGAGGTATCATTTGAAAACCAATAACTCGCTTGTCAATAATATCATGGTGCAATATATGTAGCAACATTATAGGTAAAGGTATGATGTCCCCCTGTATGATGTTCAAAATCACATAGCTCTACGTAGGAGAAGTTGTTAAACAGGCCTATCCCAAACAAAGGATTGTGCATTTACCGCAATTTACATATAAACAATAAATAGGGCCAGCAAGACAGCAGCCATAGGACATGGCAGGAGACAGAGCAATTTGCATTTCAGCAAACACAGGCTGGGGAAAAAGAACATGGAGCTTCCTTCACCACAAGACTCCATGTTGCCTTCGTCCCTGTTTGAATAAACTTGGCTTTGAAGGGTAACCGTCAGAAGAATCCACTTCAAGGATTCACTGGATTATAAAGAAAGGGGTAGAGAACCCCAAGGTGTCTCTCTTTTATTTAAGAAAACAAAGGCACCAGCACCTTTGGGCCTCTGGGAGAGATCCTGATCAAGGAAAGAGTGAGTCACCATCTTGCTGGAAGACTGTGCGTCAGAAAGGCTATCCTGAACAAAGCCTTGAATCAAAACTTGATAGATCAAGTTTTAGACTTTTAGATGCACGTTTCCACTTTTATTTGCTTGTAACCATTTCTAACTTTATCTCGTATATTTGAATTAATTTAAAATTCTATCTTCTTCTGTTAAACTTGTTTTTATCTTTAATCTAAACCAATCCAGTGCTGTATTTAAACGGAACTGTTTAGTAACTCCAGTTAAAATACCAACTTTTTAATATTAACTCTTTATAGGGGCATCGAACCTTAATATTTGAACTGTCCAGGAGAGGGCTGGACTTTTCAGAACACATGTTTTTAGAAAATCCAGGACTGGGAATGTGTCGGGGTCACCTTGTAAGTAGTAACCAAGGCTGATGGAAGCCAGAGTGTGGCTGGTAAGTTGCTGGGAAGCTGCTGGAGTCAGAGAGGCTGAATCAGGACTATCTAGCGCACAGATAGTGAGGGTGTGACCTGCATGTTGGTAGGTTGGTTGTTAGCAGCCCAGATTGGGAGTTATGATGGCAAAGCATTGTGAGGCACCCAAGATTTCAGGGCAGATGGTGACACAACCTCTCATTGGTCTGGATTGTACCCCAGAATGTGACACTCTTATCCATACATGTGATTCAAACCCAGTACCACTGAATTCTTCCAACAGCTTTTTCCAGATTCCAAGGCCTGAAGGGACCATGCTGATCATCTACTCTGTGCTCCTGAATAACACAGGCCTTAGAATTTCACCAACTGGTTCCTGCAACCAGCTCATAACTGCTAGAAAAGATAGAGAATATCTTTTACAGAAACACCCACAGTCTTGATTTAAAGACATCACATGATGGAAAATACACCACATCCTTAAGTAACGTTGGCACTTCTGGTTAGCAGCCCAAGCTAACAGATCAACATTCCTAAATGCAAAGTATGCTACTAGACCTGGTATGCAGGAGCAATGTCCTCTGGAAGCAGGCATCCTGAGACTGTGAGGGGAACTTTAATAGTGTTGAACCAAATAGCATATAAATCTGTTTACAAAGCTACTTGAAAGTCTAATTAACCTCAGTGAATTGGGACTTTCTTTGGGATATTGGTCACATAGTCTTTCAGAACAGTTTGCTTTCTTTTGTGACCATACAGCATTTATTATAGATTTTATTGATGTTTCCACGCATATCTTTTCTACAAATTTGAGTAGTTTATCTCTTTAAAACAATGCTTATTAAGTGACAGATTGTGAGTCCTTTACTCATACTGGTGAACAGTTACTCACACAAGTAGTTCACCATTGGAGTCATATTGGAGAACAGGGCTCACAGTCAGGCTCTAAATTGGTAGGTAAGTAAGATTCTTAATCTATCTTGAAAAAAAGGTAAAACTGTTTATTCCTTTTTTTAAATAAAATTTCAAGGTCACTTCTATTCCTGCCACTCTCATTAATGCCAACTTGACAGGAAATTAGTCTATAACAGGTGAACTATTAGGTGTATTGCAATTCTGAGCCATATCATCTGGGAGAAGGAGTTTAAACAGAAAAAAGTGAATAATAAATGTTTACGAACATTTTACTAGATACCAAAAAGCCACAGCCCAACAATCAAGAAAGAAGGCTACACTGGTTAGAGGGGAAGCAAAGCTGCTATGATAGATAGATTAGATTATAAAACATGGAAAAAAGAGATGTTGATAGCAGTGAATACAAATTAAAAACTAGAAAGTATAGAAAATTGATAAGGGAAGCAAAAGGACACAAGGAGCCCCCTAAAGCCAGCAAAATTAAGGACAATAAGCATATTTTTTGGTTAAATCAGGAACAAAAGGAACCTTTTCAATGGTATTGGTACAGAAATACAGAAGTGTTCAGTAAATATTTCTGTTCTATATTTGGGGAAAAGCCAAATGATTTAGACATATCAGATGATAATGATAATCAGAAACTAAGGAGAATGTTAAACAGCAAATAATAAAGGTAGACATTTTAAATCACTGAGTCCAAATAACTACCATCCAAGAGTTTTGAAAGAGCTGGGCAAGGAGCTCTCTAGATTATTAACATTAATATTTAATAAGTCTAGGAAAATTGCAGAAGTTCTAGAGGACTGAAAGAAAACTGATGATTTGACAATATTTTAAAAGGGTAAATATGATGACCAAAGTAATTATATGCTTGTTAGCCTAACATCGATCTCAGGCAAAATAATGGAGCAGCTGATTAATTCAGGTTTCAATTAATTCAGAAATAAAGGATGCTAATATAATTAATGCTAATCAACATGTGTTTATAGAAAATTTTTTTCAAAATAATTTGATATAATTTTTTATGAGATTACAAGTTTAGTTGATAAAGATAATGTTGATATAATATACTTAGACATCTGTAAGGTATCTGAGTTAGTACTGCATGACATTTTATTAAGAAACTAGAATGATATAAAATCAATATGGCACACATAAATGGACTAAAAGCTGGCTAACAGAGATCTCAAAATGTAATTCTAAACAGGGAATCATCAATGAGCAGGTGTGTTTCAATTGGGTTTCACAGGGATCTCTTCTGGGCCCTATGGTGTTTAATATTTTTATCAATGACATGGAGGAAAAAACATAAAATCATTACTGATCTAATGTGTAGATGACAAAGGTTGGAAGAGGGGCAAATAATAAGGATTGCTTGGTAAACTTGGCAAAAGCAAACAATATGTATTTCAATACAGCCAAATATAAGGTCAGACATCAAGGAATAAAGAATGTAGGCCATACTTACAGGGCAGGAGTTTCTATTCTGGGAAGTAGTGACTCTGAAAAAGATTTGGGTGTCATGGAGAACAGTTGGCTGAACATGAGCTCTCAGTGCAGCGCCGTGGCTCAAAGAGCTATTTTGATACTTGTATGTATAAACATGAGACTATTAATTAGGAGTAGGGAGGTTATGTTGCCTCTGTATTTGGCACTAGCGTATCTGCTATTGGAATATTGCGTCCAGTTCTAGTATCCATATGTCAAGAAGGATGTTGAAATATTGGAGAGGGTTCAGAGAAGAGCAACACAACTGATTGTAGGATTGGAAAACATGCCTTACAGTGAGGGATTCAAGGAGCTCAATCTATTTAGCTTATCAAAGAGAAGGTTAAGAGTTTCTAAGTACCTACATGAGGAACAAAAATTTGATAAAAATAGTTTTCAGTCTAGCAGACAAAAATATGGCAAGATCCAGTGGCTGGAAGTTGAAGCTAGACAAATTCAGACTAAAAATAAGGTGCAAAATTTTAAAAGTAATTAACCACTGGAACAACTTACCAAGGGTTGGGGTGCCTTCTCTGGGGGAGCTCAAAATTTTAAAATAAAGATTAGATTTTTTCTATAAAATATGCTCTAGTTTAACCACAGCTATTGGATTTGAAGCAGGAATTAATTCAAGGAAGTCCTATGGACTGTGTTACACAGGAGGTCAGACAAGGTGATCATAATGGTCCCCTCTGCATTAAAATCTATGAATGAATCTGTGGGCATGTCTACACTGCTTTGCAATTTTGACTAGGGGGATGTGAATAGCAATGTGCACCAAAGTACTGTGCTGTAATTCTCCCGTGTGGACATTGCAGGTGTGAACTAAAAGGTTGGTACTTCATATTAACGTAATCCTATTTGAAGAGGACTACATTAATGAGAAGTAGGAATCTTTTAGTTCACACCTGCACTGTCCACATGGGGGAATTTCAGCACAACACTTTAGTGCGCATTACAATTCACATCCCTGCAGTCTGAACTGCAGTGTAGACGTGCTGTATGAAGCTATTGCTTTAAAAAATCCCACTAGTTAAAACAACATGGATTTTGCATCTTCAGGCTATTCCTCATCAGTTGCACATCAGGACCTAGACTGGTTGATGGTGGCTCTTTAAGAGCAAACATCCACAGGAAAATAAATGTAACACTCAGTAAATGTTCTATTTGAAATAAGTGAAGTTTTGCCTGAACAAGGAGTACTGAATAAGTCCTTTGTCATTAACAGAGTCATTTAGAATTGGTCCACCTTAGAAAAGGTGCACCAGTTTAACTACATTTATTTTAATTGATCTAATCTAATGTATATGTCCTTTAAACTGGTTTAATCCTGCTTAAATCAGTTACGCTTATGTGACAGCTGCCATCTTGACTAACAGTGAGGATGGAAGTGGAGACCTCCAGAACTAAAAGCACAAGCTTCTCCGGCTTGACCTAAAGAACCAGACTTAATAGACTCACATCCTCTGTGGACAGGGTCTGTGAATCGAACACAGAAAAGGATGTGTAATGCATACTGATCTGCAGGTTACACTTGCATCTGTAAATTACTGAATTAAGTTAAACTGACGTAAAATAAGGTTAAATCCATCCATATTAGAAATTTACACTGAGTAAACTACATCAAGTTAAAGTTGATCTAGTTAAACCGGTGCTAGGTTTTTAATGTAGACCAGCCCTCACGTGTCCTTCCACAGCTTCCTGAGGATAAACAAAGCAAATACGAAGACTGGACTTACTAATATGGTACATAGTGCATGTTGCTACAATGTTTATTTATTGTTTCTGTTTTATAGATTCTATATGTGGTCTGGGTAATAAAACCATGTTAAGCCATATGTTCATCATGGCCATGTTCTTTTACTAATTTAGACCAACACATTTTGTTTTATAGCTGATCTTTTCACATTATTAACAAATACTGTACAAACCTATATACCCTGCTTTTGAACAGTTGTGAGAACATACCGCATTCTATACATCCTGCAATGAACAGAGAGGAATACCATTTAATGAGATCCAGTCCAAGCACTTTCTGAAAACTTAATTTAGCCATAACATTCTCCAATAAATTTATATATTAGTACCTATTTGATGCACTGTCTTAAGGTTATCTTGCACAATTGAAAACTTACTTTCCATTTTCTGCTGAAGACCAGGTTCTGAGGACCAAGGAAGAGGCTCAGGAGTGCTTGACTTAGTCAAATCCTGCAAAGGCTTAATCATTGTTGCATAACCCAAAATCCACTGTCTACAGTACCCAGTCATGCCAAGAAAAGTTCACATTTGAGAAATAGTACCAGGCCTAGCCACATTTAAAATGGCTGAAATACGAGAATCTGATAAATGGCGAGTGCCAGGTGAAGTATCATGACCAAAATAATGAATTCTAGATTGACACAGTTGGAGTTTGTCCAGGGATTCCTTGTGACCCTTAGCAGCTAGGGCAGTCAAAAAAACCAAAGGATCAACTTTACAGGATTCAAAGGAAGGGGAAGCCAACAAAAAATCATCTATATATTGTATAAGCACAGATTTGCCTGGAAAGATCACATCATCCAGATCTTTCTTTAAGATCTGGAAAAACAGGGATGGAGACTCAGTATACCCTTGAGGTAGGCAGGTCCAGGAAAGTACTGAAATAAAACTTTTGGCTTTGCAGTTGCAAACTTATCAATATAGAGGCCGGGGGGCATGGAGGGGAGGGTGAGGACGAGCTCGGGGGAGAGGGAGAGGTCCCTCATATCCTGCCCCAATAGGGAATACTGCATGCCACTGTTGTGGCCAAGAGGAACACTGGAGAAATGAAGGCCCAAACCGACCGTCTCAGAATCTTCCACCCCCTTTCCCAAATCCTGAAGCGCCGGCCTTTCCCCCACCAAACAGGTCTTATTAAGACAGCCTAAGGGAACGAAACTGCATCATGAATCCTTTAATTCCTATTAATCAAGAAGGCCCATATGCAAATTGTAAAATTGCAGGACAATCTGTTCCTTGTCTTGTGGATATTTGTTCAGCTTTTTTTTTTCCATTCCCATTCACCCTGCAGTCTACCGGGCTTGCGTTAGAGACAGCCCCAATCACAAGCCTTTTGACTTCGCAGGGTGCTCTGGGCCTCTTCTGGCATCCCTCATTCACACTGATTCACACACACACACACAAACCAAGGCCTCTATTCCTGTGTACCACTATGTATCTTTACCTTATGTCCGGACTTAATACAACCTTTCCCTTATGTGAGACGGTAACAACCCGGTGTACATTAATCTTATTGGGGGCGGCAAAACTTAGTCCGCAGCACCACATCAAACTAACCTTATTGGGGGTGGCAAAACAGTTCCCCAGCAACACTCTGTATCTGATCTTGCTACACAATCAATAAGTTTGGATGGCGTAAGCCCAAAAGGGACAGATAGCCTCACGGGCAGTCCTCCTCCGATACCCCAGTATAGATTTCAAAAGGTCTCTTACCTCTATTGTGGCACCTTGGGGTTTGAAGGGGAACGATCCGCAGCAACTGCCGTTGTCTCTGCAAGTGTTGCCATCCTGGACGAGCCCCCAAAATTGTCAGAGAAAAACACAGTTCTCACTCTCTGGTTGGGTGGTATCCACCCAACCAGAGAGTGAGAACTGTGTTTTTCTCCGACATAAAACATTCCCTTGTTTTATTTGTTCTATTCTTTGTTCATTGCTAGTTTTCTTATAAAATATAGTCTTTCAAATTTGGTTTTAAAATCAATGAATTTTTTCAAAAAGTGAAAAGCCTTTAAGACTTGCAGAAAAATTACTCATGAAAATGAAATATGTATAGCCCCCTATTCATAAGAACTGAGCACAAAGAGACATGTTACATAAGCAAAATTAAAACCCAGCTGGCTAGTGCTTATTATAAACAGAAATAGATTCTTAACAGTGATTTTAAGTAAATGCTTGAGTTCACTAGACATCATGTGATGAAGCAATTTTTTTTGCTTTATTCCCCACGTATAAATATGCTTTTTAAAAGTGTGATGGAATTTTTCATATGTTTAAAACCATGTTTAAGCCCTGGGCATTGAGATCGAATTTAGCAGCGTTAAATCGATGTAACCCTGCACCGTCCACATGACAAAGCCCTTTTTTTCGACTTAAAGGGCTCTTAAAATCGTTTTCCTTACTCCATCCCCGACAAGGGGATTAGCACTGAAATCAGTTTTGCTGGGTTGAATTTGGGGTACTATGGATGCAATTAGATGGTATTGGCCTCCGGGAGCTGAGCCAGAGTGCTCCATTGTGACCGCTCTGGACAGCACTCTCAACTCAGATGCACTGACCAGATAGACAGGAAAAGGCCCGCAAACTTTTGAATTTCAATTTCCTGTTTGGCCAGTGTGGCAAGCTGCAGGTGACCATGCAGAGCTCATCAGCAGAGGTGACCATGATGGAGTCCCAGAATCGCAGAAGAGCTCCAGCATGGACTGAACGGGAGGTACGGGATCTGATCGGGAGAGGAATCCGTGCTATCAGAACTACGTTCCAGTTTTCGAAATGCCAAAACATTAGTGAAAATCTCCCAGGGCATGAAGGACAGAGGCCATAACAGGGACCCGAAGCAGTGCCGCATGAAACTTAAGGAGCTGAGGCAAGCCTACCAGAAAATCAGAGAGGCCAACGGCCGCTCCGGGTCAGAGCCCCAAACATGCCGCTTCTATGATGAGCTGCATGCCATTTTAGGGGGTTCAGCCACCACTACCGCAGCCGTGTTGTTTGACTCCTTCAACGGAGATGGAGGCAACACGGAAGCAGGTTTTGGGGACGAGGAAGATGATGAGGAGGAGGTTGTAGACAGCTCACAGCAAACAAGCAGAGAAACCGGTTTTCCCGACAGCCAGGAACTGTTTCTCACCCTGGACCTGGAGCCAGTATCCCCGAACCCACCCAAGGCTACCTCCTGGACCCACCAGGCGGAGAAGGGACCTCTGGTGAATGTACCTTTTAAAATACTATACAAGGTTTAAAAGCCAGAATGTTTAATGATTAATTTGCCCTGGCATTCGTGGCTCTCCTGGATATACTCCCAAAGCCTTTGCAAAAGGTTTCTGGGGAGGGCAGCCTTATTCCATCCACCATGGTAGGACGCTTTACCACTCCAGACCAGTAGCACATACTTGGGAATCATTGTAGGACAGAGCATTGCAGTGTATGTTTGCTGGCGTTCAAACAACATCTGTTCTTTATCTCTCTGTATTATCCTCAGGAGAGTGATATCATCCATGGTCACCTGGTTGAAATAGGGTGCTTTTCTTAAGGGGACATTCAGAGGTGCCCGTTCCTGCTGGGCTGTTTGCCTATGGCTGAACAGAAATGTTCCCCGCTGTTAGCCACGTGGTGGAGGGGAGGCAAAATGTGACCTTATAATGAAAGCATATCTGCTATGTATGTAATGTTAACAGCAAGGTTTACCATGAAAGAGTGTACCCATTGTTTTATAAAATGTGTCTTTTCAAATACCACTATCCCTTTTTTTTCCTCCACCAGCTGCATGTGTTTCAAGGATCACAGGATCTTTTCCTTCCCAGAGGCTAGCGAAAATTAGAAGGCGAAAAAAATGCACTCGCGATGAAATGTTCTCTGAGCTCATGCTATCCTCCCACACTGACAGAGCACAGATGAATGCATGGAGGCAGACAATGACAGAGTGCAGGAAAGCACAAAATGACCGGGAGGAGAGGTGGCAGGCTGAAGAGAGTAAGTGGCGAGCTGAAGAGAGGGCTGAAGCTGAAAGGTGGCGGCAGCGTGCTGAGAGGAGGCAGGATTCAATGCTGAGGCTGCTGGAGGATCAAACTAATATGCTCCAGCGTATGGTTGAGCTGCAGGAAAGGCAGCAAGAGCACAGACTGCCGCTACAGTCCCTGTGTAACCAACTGCCCTCCTCCCCAAGTTCCATAGCCTCCTCACCCAGACGCCCACGAACGCATTGGAGGGGCCTCCAGCCACTCCACCCCAGAGGATTGCCCAAGTAATAGAAGGCTGGCATTCAATAAGTTTTAAACTTTTAAAGTGCTGTGTGGCCTTGTCCTTCCCTCCTCCACCACCCTCCTGGGCTACCTTGGTAATTATCCCCCTATTTGTGTGATGAATTAATAAAGAATGCATGAATGTGAAGCAACAATTACTTTATTGCCTCTGCAAGTGGTGATCGAAGGGAGCTGGGGAGGGTGGAGCTTACAGGGAAGTAGAGTGAACCAAGGGGCAGGGGGTTTCATCAAGGAGAAACAAACAGAACTTTCACACCGTAGCCTGGCCAGTCATGAGCCCCCAATCTGAAGCAGATACTCACCAGCAACCACACACCACACAACAGAACCACTAACCCAGGAACCTATCCTTGCAACAAAGCCCGTTGCCAACTCTGTCCACATATCTATTCAGGGGATACCATCATAGGGCCTAATCACATCAGCCACACTATCAGAGGCTCGTTCACCTGCGCATCTACCAATGTGATATATGCCATCATGTGCCAGCAATGCCCCTCTGCCATGTACATTGCCAAACTGGACAGTCTCTACGTAAAAGAATGAATGGACACAAATCAGACGTCAAGAATTATAACATTCAAAAATCAGTTGGAGAACACTTCAATCTCTCTGGTCACTCGATCACAGACCTAAGAGTGGCTATACTTCAACAAAAAAGCTTCAAAAACAGACTCCAACGAGAGACTGCTGAATTGGAATTAATTTGCAAACTGGATACAATTAATTTAGGCTTGAATAGAGACTGGGAATGGATGAGTCATTACACAAAGTAAAACTATTTCCCCATGGTATTTCTCCCCCCCACCCCACCCCCCACTGTTCCTCTGATATTCTTAGGTTTCAGAGTAGCAGCCGTGTTAGTCTGTATTCGCAAAAAGAAAAGGAGTACTTGTGGCACCTTAGATACTAACAAATTTATTAGAGCATAAGCTTTCGTGAGCTACAGCTCACTTCATCGGATGCATTTGGTGGAAAAAACAGAGGAGAGATTTATATACACACACTGTACACACTGTACAGTGTGTATGATAAACCCATTGTTTCATGTTCTCTGTGTGTGTGTATATAAATCTCTCCTCTGTTTTTTCCACCAAATGCATCCGATGAAGTGAGCTGTAGCTCACGAAAGCTTATGCTCTAATAAATTTGTTAGTCTCTAAGGTGCCACAAGTACTCCTTTTCTTTCTGATATTCTTGTTAACTGCTGGAATTAGCCTACCTGCTTGTCACCATGAAAGGTTTTCCTCCTTTCCCCCCCCCTGCTGTTGGTGATGGCTTATCTTAAGTGATCACTCTCCTTACAGTGTGTATGATAAACCCATTGTTTCATGTTCTCTGTGTGTGTGTATATAAATCTCTCCTCTGTTTTTTCCACCAAATGCATCCGATGAAGTGAGCTGTAGCTCACGAAAGCTTATGCTCTAATAAATTTGTTAGTCTCTAAGGTGCCACAAGTACTCCTTTTCTTTTTGCGAATACAGACTAACACGGCTGCTACTCTGAAACCTGGTTTTCAAAGCTTCTCTGATGCGCTCTGCACCCTCCTGTGCTCTTCTAACCACCCTGGTGTCTGGCTGTGCGTAACCAGAAGCCAGGCGATTTGCCTCAACCTCCCACCCCGCCATAAACATCTCCCCCTTACTTTCACAGATATTGTGGAGCGCACAGCAAGCAGTAATAACAGTGGGAATATTGGTTTCGCTGAGGTCTAACCGAGCCAGTAAACTGCGCCAGCGCGCTTTTAAATGTCCAAATGCACATTCTACCACCATTCTGCACTTGCTCAGCCTGTAGTTGAACAGCTCCTGACTACTCTCCAGGCTGCCTATGTATGGCTTCAAGAGCCATGGCATTAAGGGGTAGGCTGGGTCCCCAAGGATAACTATAGGCATTTCAACATCCCCAACGGTTATTTTCTGGTCTGGGAAGAAAGTCCCTTCCTGCAGCTTTTGAAACAGACCAGAGTTCCTGAAGATGCGAGCGTCATGTACCTTTCCCGGCCATCCCACGTTGATGTTGGTGAAACGTCCCTTGTGCAGCACTACTGAAAAGTACCCATTGTGGTTTATGTACTTGCCGGCTTGGTGCTCCGGTGCCAAGATAGGGATATGGGTTCTGTCTATGGCCCCACCACAGTTAGGGAATCCCATTGCAGCAAAGCCATCCACTATGACCTGCACATTTCCCAGGGTCACTACCCTTGATAGCAGCAGATCTTTGATTGCACTGGCTACTTGCATCACAGCAGCCCCCACAGTAGATTTGCCCACTCCAAATTGATTCCCGACTGACAGGTAGCTGTCTGGTGTTGCAAGCTTCCACAGGGCTATTGCCACTCGCTTCTCAACTATGAGGGCTGCTCTCATCTTGGTATTCTTGCGCCTCAGGGCAGGGGAAAGCAAGTCACAAAGTTCCATGAAAGTGCCCTTACGCATGCGAAAGTTTCGCAGCCACTGGGAATCACCCCAGACCTGCAACACTATGCAGTCCCACTGGTCTGTGCTTGTTTCCCAAGCCCAGAATTGGCATTCTACCGCATGAACCTGCCCCATTAGCACCATGATGCCCACATTGGCAGGGCCCGTGCTTTGAGAGAAGTCTGTGTCCATGTCCTCATCACTCTCGTCACTGCGCTGACGTCGTCTACTTGCCCAGTTTCGCTTTGCCAGGTTCTGGTGCTGCATATACTACTGGATAATGCGTGTAGTGTTTAATGTGCTCCTAATTGCCAAAGTGATCTGAGTGGGCTCCATGCTTGCCGTGGTATGGCGTCTGCACAGAAAAAAGGCGCAGAATGATTGTCTGCTGTTGCCCTGACGGAGGGAAGGGCGACTGATGACATGGTTTACCGGGTTGGCTCACAGGGAATTAAAATCAACAAAGGGGGTGGCTTTGGGAGAAACTGAATGGCCGCCTCAAGGATAGAACTCAAAACCTCAAGGATAGAACTCAAAACTGGGTTTAGCAGGCCGTTGATTTCACAGAGGGAGGGAGGGAGGGAGGGAGGAGAAAATGAATACAAAAGAAATCTGGTCTATTTCTTGTTTTGAGCCACTTCATCTATCTTTATACATCATGCTGGCAGCAGACTGTGCAGTACGACCGCTAGCCATCGTCACCTCCTGGGTGCTCAACAGAAGACGGTGCAGTATGATTACTGGGCATGGTCCTCTGCTAGCTGCAGATTAAAAGACAGTGCATTGCCGGTAGGACTCAATCGCCATGAGACGAAACAAGGGAAATGACCTGGCTGAGTCACTCCCAGGTTTTCCCAGGCGCCCAGTTAAAAGAGCACCCAGGACTACGTCAACGACGGCTACCAGTCATACTGCACTGTCTGCTGCTAAAAGGCAATAAACTGCTGCTGTGTAGCAATGCAGTACCATGTCCACCAGCACCCAGGAGACACACGGTGACGGTTAGCTGAGCGGGCTCCATGCTTGCCGTGATATGGTGTCTGCACAGGTAACTCAAGAAAAAAGGCGCAAAACGATTGTCTGCCCTTGCTTTTACGGAGGGAGGGAGGGAACGGGGAGCTGACGATATGTACTCAGAACCACCCGCGACGTTTTAGCCCCATCAGGCACTGGGATTTCTACCCAGAATTCAAATGGGCGGTGGAGACTGTGGGAACTGTGGGATAGCTACCCACAGTGCAAAGCTCCGGAAGTTGATGGTTGCCTTGGTACTGTGGACACAGTCCGCCGACTACATGCACTTAGAGCATTTGTGTGGGGACACACACACTCGACTGTATAAAAACGCTTTCTACAAAACCAACTTCTATAAATTCGACCTAATTTCGTAGTGTAGACATACCCTAAGAAATGGTAAAGGTATACGTGCTATGTCACAAATCAGCAGATGCAATGAATCCATATCTAAGGTTTACACAGTTTTTCTCCCATTATTCTGCCCATTTTATACTGTTCTCCCACCGTACAGGAACTTCCATTGGATCTGATTCTTCATGGCCTGGTGCCTTATGCCATCATTTACACCAGGCAAAGTAATGCAACATGGTGTATGCATGAGAATGGTCCTGCTATAGTGGGGAATGTTCCTGGCTTCAATACTACACTGATGGAATCAGATGATGAAAGGACCTGAGTTCCCCACCCTAACTCCCTTCACCTGGATGCCTGCCTGATCTTGAGGACTCTTCTTTTTCTCTCCCGTACAGTGGAGTCCTCATAGCCCTGATAAGGCTGGGACCAGGATCCCTAAGAAGCTTAACCCCAGTCTTGTTGTGTGTCTGAGGACAGGGCTAGGGCATCCCCACTCTGGAGTACTCTCTCTGACACTTCCCAGACCTTCCAGTCACTATATTCAGGGTAAACCACATATAATTTATTAAACAGCAACTGTAAAAAAATAAGGAAAAAACTGAGAAGATTAAAGGATCTGGAACCCTGCCCTATGGGCACAGGGAATGCAGTAACCAATTGTCTCTGGAAGTCCAGAAAATTCACAGTCTGCTCCTTGTGCATCCCAGAGCTCCTTCCCTGGACTTGGCTGCGCTGCAGCGATACTGCAGTTAAGACAACTGTTCTGTTGGTGGCTACACTCCCTCAGGCTCCAAGGGGAGGGACCCTTCTCCCAGCATCAGCCCTCCCCTTTGGTTCACATCCCCCCCACTCTGCATCCAGCCTTTAAGGCCCTCTTGTCTGGAGATGTCTCCCTCTCTACCCAGAATCCCTACCTCGTTCTCCCTCTCCACGCTCAGCACAAGCTTACTTGCCATGCGGCGGACTGTCTGCTATCCCGGTTCTGGTCCGCGGCTCCCCACTACAGCTCGGTTCTGGCTCACTGTCGGCACAGCTGGCCGCTCCTGCTCCAGCTTTCCATCTCTGAGCTGCTTCACTCTCCTTCTCAGGCCTTACTCTGCCCCAGGCAACCCAAACTCACACAGAGGATGAGCCCTCGCATTCGCCTGCATGTCCTGTCAATCCAGCTGTCTTGGAGTGCTCGCCTCTCCCCGTTGGCACTGGAGATCTGTCAATCCCAGGATGCTGACTCCTCTTTGGCCCGTCCCCTTTCTCCCGGTGTTGGGAGAGGGCCAACCAAAAAACAATAAGGGGCCCAACAGCGCTCTTACAGTGGGTTGAAAACACAACCAGTGATGTGCATGGAGAATCTGATTTGGCAGGGTTTTCACTTTAGACATGGGTTAATGACTACATCAGCTGCAAGGCAATGCAGAATCTGGCCCATTTAAATCAATAGGAGAAGAATGCATATATTGAGGGCAGTATATAGCTTCTATAGCTACCTAGGCAAAAGTCTGTCCATGACTCATTCCAATCTGGCTTCTAGCAGCCCCACCACACCAAAAACCCACACCAGCCCCTCCGAGCTTGCTTAAAGGGACACTTCCTTATTAATATTCTTTGCCTTGATGTACAAGTAAGTGGGTAGAATGCTATAGCCTGTCTGATGCAGGAGGCCAGACTAGCTGATGATAGTGGTCCCTTCTGGCCTTAAAAACAAACAAACAACCCCTAGCAATCTGTCTGCTGCCTTTGATATCATTGTTCACTTCCCTTTTCCCATTCCCTTAGGTTTCAATGATTCTGTCTGCCCCTCATTTCCTGCCTTGCTGACCATTCCTTCAGCATCTCCTTTTTGGCTCTTTATGCATCCCTAGCCCATCTTCTGGCATCTGTGATGTTTGCGGGGGTTCACCCAGATCAGGAAGGAGTTCTTTCACTGCCTGCCCTGTAACCCCGGGTGCCTCTCTGCTGTGCAGCTTTGGCTCAGAGCCCTGACACCAGCAGCCTGTTTACAGCACAATGGTCTCATCCTAGCATTCACCAGCCCAGTTACTCCCGTCAGGGTAACATCAGCCACCCTTCCAGTCCTGAGTCTCCCCAGAACTGTCTCCCCTGCTGTGTCCCTCTTACTGGACACTCACAGCGGTAACAGCAAACTTGATGCCTCCAAAGAGTCATAACAGCTTGTTAGCTCAGCTGGAGCTCTGCACCCCACCTTAACATACAGTACTGAGATGGTTTGCTGGGAAATTCAGAGTAAGTTTATGAACAAAGATTTAAGTGATTTCAAGCAAGAGGGAAAGAGATATGGAAGGGTTACAAATAAACCAAAAATAACATGGTTACTAGGGTCAAAAACTTAATTCTAGAAAGATATCGTTTTGCCTAACTCAGTTTCTTACTCACACAAGTTGTCAGCATTCTCCAGCATGTTTTAACAGGAGGACCCATGGGAACCTCCAAAGCATCGTATCATCATGCAGGGTTCTGTCATTGGCCCCCTCCTTTATTTTCTGTTCGCATTACTTGAGTGACCTTGTCAACTTTTTGTCACTGAAGAATCCAGCAGCCACTATATATATAGTGGGAAGGGGGAAGGATGCATTATTATAAAAATACAAGTCGTAAGTATTCACAAAAACACACACATTGGACTGAATCCTACAAATTCATAAAGGGAAGTGTCCCTTTGAAGTGCCTTTGACTGAATTTCATGGGAACAGTGCTTCAGCAAGGACTGCAGAATCAGGTTATCTTAAATACATGTCCTGTCCCGCTGAAATTTAAAGGGATTCTGTCAACATAAAAAATCAAAACTTCAAAAACACCCATCTTGAAATAGGGTTTCCCATTGTTGGGACAAGTGACTCCTAAAACTATTATAACTGAAAGATTAGATTTGTGTACATTTTATACCCTCTGTGAATAGTCAGGGTCACTAGTTTCCCCCTTTATAGTCAGTTGGGGAGTCTGCTTCCCCTGTTACTTCTGTGGGTCTTTCACACAGCAACAGCAGGGGAAAAAACTCTTTACAAAATAGAAAAATGTAACTTCAAACTACAAAAATTGGCAGGATGGCTCAGAACAGGCACAAAGGAAGGCCTGGCTTGCTGTTTTCTAGTATTGACACTGTAAAATAAAAATCTGATTTTACTTATTTAGCTATATTTTTTTTAAAATTAAGAGAAGTTCTCAAGTTCTGGACACTTCTTTACAAACCTTAACAATACAAAAAAAAAAATCACATTTTGCTGCTTAAATCCACGGCTAATGCCTCGACCACCATTACCATATCTGCCTCCAATCCATAGTTATGGTCATGCCAGTAAACAACTGCATCCAACTGGAATGCTGGTCCCATCTGAGAAAAAAAGATTAGCTTTGCAGCATGTCCAGGTTCTGGAAGGCCAAGGCAAAGTACATTCCAGATTGAAGGGTCTCTCAGGGAAAACATCCTTCCAACAGCTCCCTCTCTTCTGTACTGAGGGAGCTTCTGCTCAGCCACCAATGACTGCAGCTGTAGCAAGATGTTAGGAGGGGAAAGGCAATCTCCCAAAAACATTAAAGCATGACTTAACATTTTCCTGAGCTCCTTTCCAAATGGAAGGGTGAAATCAGCAATTGTGAAACTACAGGCAATGTAATATGACTGGACACTTATTTTTCAGTCCAGTAATGTCTGTCAGAAAGTAGATTCAATAATATAAATGTGGAACTTTTACTGTGTTTCTTTGTGTTTCTAACAAGTTAGGAAACAGTTAATTTAGTGAATTCTAGAGACTGTCACCATAGAAATACCGGAATTGTCATACTGGATCAGACTATGGTCGATCTAGTTCAGATTCCTGTTTCTCTGAAATTGGTCAGCACCGAATGATAAGGGAAATATGCAAAAAACCTGTAGAGGGAGTTTCTTTCTAACTCTGGTCAGCCCTTCATGCCCAAAGCATCAGAGTTTTAAACCTTCTAAATCCTGTCTAACATAGCAGCAGATGTCCTCATTCATCCAACTGCCTAATCCTAATTTAATCCTGCTAAAATCTTAACCTCAGTGATATCTGTGGCAATGAGTTCCACAAGTTAATTGTGCATTGTGTAAAAAGGTATTTCTATTGCGAAAAGCAATAAATATAGTGCCCAATTTACCTTGCCTATTTCATTCAGTATTTTGTATACCTCTGCCATGTTCCATATTAACTTACTCAATTTGCTTTGCAAACTGGGGAGTGAAGGAGCAGCATAAACACCTGAACATATGCTGCATTGAAAGTTATATTCTAGTGCTCTTTAGCAGCCCCAAGATGTCATAGATCCTCTACACATCCACCAGCCCATGGTGCTTTTGTAAAACATAAAGTAAGCAGTTTAGTATTTGCAGTGTAATAGCCTCTCTCTCAGGTGTATTTTGCATAGTGAAAGCAAGCATACATAGAATGGTGCCCACTCCTTTCTACCTTATCCTATTATATTTTTTCCAAAACATTGTAGTTTTGCTTTAAGAAGAGGGCAATCTTTAAATTTTACTTGCAATCTTCTTTCTTCTTTGTGTCAAATACATTGAACCATATAGATATATCTGATAACAAAAAGCTGTAAAGGTTAAGCACATCTGACACTCATAACTTACCAGCTAAAGTTATCTTGACTTTTTTGCATCACTTTTGGAAAGGGTTAGCAGTAAAACATTTGGTTTACATTTGTCCCCTGGCTGACTCTATCAATTGTTCTATTAAAAAATTAATGTTATTTCTAAAAATAAGGTTCTGTCAAGCCAGGAACAGAAAGGAAGTGAAATAAATTCAGTGAGTTTGAATTGAGTACCAAATGTTTGTCTTATGTGCTGAATGGCTCAGATTAATTTTGGGTACTAATTATCAAAGGGCAAAAGGCATAACACTTGTGGGGTCAATCAAGTATTATCAACTCCAATCTAAACCCCTTCCAAAAAGCCAAGCCAGGGATAAAATGATCTGAATCTTTGGGGGGAAGTATTTGTTATAACAATTTTTAGTTTTTTTGTTATAACAATTTTCCTCAACGGTCACATCTGACTAAGCTCATCTGGTGTAACTGAATGTGAAACATTCAAAAAAGATGAGTCTGGGCCAACCAAATTTGTTTTGAACAGACATACTTTTGTGGATGGGAAGGAGAAACTTTTCTTTTAAAGGCCTTAAAAGGCAGGTTTTTTTAAATCACTTTGAAAAAAAAATGTCCTAGCATGTGACTGGGGAAAAAAATATACATTGAGATTCCATTGAGTTCCAAGAAAAGGGTTTTCTCATGTATCATCTTAACCAAGGCATCATCTCCTCGTTCTAGGAAAATACTGCAGCCATTACCTAAGGAAGCAGTCATTGCTTATGTGAACTACTTAAGGCATATAGTAATGGTTCTCAATGTTTTTCCACTGTTTGGACCTCCTCTTAACAGATAGCTTGGACCAACTACCCTCCCTTTCATGATCAGATGCACTACCCCCTCCTATTCACAAACACAAAATCCTTATGGCACCTACAGCAATTAATTCTTGGGAAGACAAAGGGGAAAAGGAATATTGGGGAAGTATTAGATATCATTTTAGCTTCTCTTAATACACTTTAGCATCTGAAAACAGGAAGGAAGAGCCAGCACGATATGACCAGCCAGCTCTCTGCAGATCACCATCAAGTGCTCTTCCAACAACAGTTTGGGTACCTTTGGTGCATAAAAAGGATTTAGGCCCTGACTCATGCCTGTGGCCAGGGAACACAGCACAATTTGTGAGGAGTGGCTGCAGGTGGCTTTAAACCATCTTCCCATAACCCTGATTCTTGGGCTGCTATGCACTATTCCTGCTCCCCAGCAAAAAATTGGCTCCCCTTCAGGCTGCTCTAATATAAACTGGCTGGCAAACCATGTATAAAAGAAGTTCATTTATACCTGCATATTTTCTGTGGCTTCACCCACTTCACTGGCATCTGGGAAAGGAGGTGATTTAGGAGCTATTATACCAGTTCCCCATTACACTAAAACCCTTATGCTGAGGTGATCTTCCCCTGGCTGTATATATTGTCGTTAGGACCAACTGAGTAGTGCCAAATAACCCAACACAGCTGAGAATCTGGGCCTTATATCACAGGCATTAATTATATTACTGTAATGACTGTTTCCATAGGAAAGGGTTAAAGGATTAGGATCTGTATTTGCTGTCTTAGGGCCTGCTCCTAGTTCGACTGAAATCAGTGGAAGTTTTCCAATTGATAAACAAGAGCAGGATCAGGCCCTAGTTCATAAAAACATTAGCTTTAAGTTAACATTAAACATACTGCCAGCTATTTTACACAATTCCAATATACACTGAAAGAGTCTGTTTTGTGGAGCTCATATTTTATTACATTTCATTGCTGACTCCAAGGAATGCTTGTGGTTTAAAAGCTGTTTACATTTATCTTCTTTTGGTTTACATTTTTGATTGTATTAATAGATCATACGTTACCACTCTATTGTGGATTAGCATTAAAACAGGATACTGTTTTAACATTACATGGTAATGTCTTAAAACCATATAATTGTCAATCTCATCTCACTGAAATAATTCTTCGTTCCATATTCAAGTCCCTTGAATCATTGGAAGATCCTCATGGTAAAGTGGCTTGGAAAATTACTGAGGGACCACTGGGGTCAGTTTCCCTGCTGGTGTAACTCTAATGACTTCAATGGAGTTGTGCCAGAAGAGAATTCAACCCTTGATATACAACCTCCCATGAGATGTTCATTGTATTATTCAGAACATCCTCATGCTATATGGATATAATAGACTTTGAGTAATCCATCCCAGAGAAGCAGCTTTGGAAGGTTGGTTATTATGTGAAAATATGTGACTTGAATTATGCTTCAACCCCATAAATCCAGGCCTGAAATAGTCAAGGCAATCTCAATCCCAGCATACTAATAATATAACTAATTTTTATCTCATTGCCCTATAATTATTTTCAAAGGTTTTGATCCTGCAATAGGTTATACTTTGCCAGCACAGGTCACTTCACAGGTAAACCCGTGATCCTGAAAACCCAGGGTCTGATCCAGAAAATACTTATACATGCCTATACTACGCACATGCATCAAGTTAGTCACATATGTAAAGTTTTGCAAGATCAGGCTTTTATCTGCATAAACTCGTTTTAAGCAACATCAATAACATTAATATTTTGAACAGACAAAAAGAGCTTACCACTGTGTAATTTAGAAAATATAGCAATACTTAGCATCCGTATAGCAGTGTATGTCTTCTGTGTGCTGTGCAAACATTGACGAAGAGATAAAATGCAATGAAGCCTTTTTCTTCCAGTAAAGCCTTTCCTTCCATATGGCAAATTCAGTCTGTTTTCTAGACACACTATCTAAGGGTAGAAGACAGCCATTTGCCTTTCATGTCAGATCACGGCCCTGGTAACATAAAGCCTCTTCAAGTTGCATTCATCTAAAACTAACTTTTTTCTTTTATCCCTCCAGCCCACAAGGTTTGAGGCTGATATGTTTTTCAAGGGTTTTTTACAATCAATTATATTTGTTACACAAAAAAAAGGAAAATTAAATATTATTCCAATATGTAAAGTGGATACAAACAAGCAAACTAATGTCATTTCATTTTTCTTTTACTACACAAGTAAAATGAACTTCTCTCAATGCAGCGTCCAGCAATTATAAAAGACTCAGTGGGTGAAGGCAGGGAAGTATATTACTGTACAGATATAAACTATAATTATTCTTAAACATAGACACACATTGAGCATTTTTCATGCAGGTAAAATTCCCAGTGATGTTCACTTTCACTTGACTTCAATGGAAGTTGTGCCTTAGTGAGGACAGCAGAATCATGTCATATTAACAGAACGGTAAGGATTCGTGTTTGACTACATCCCTTGTGTAGATTTCACATTAGCAAATAAGATAAAGGACTTGTCACATATATTCTTCTTCTATTAAAATATATATGGTTGGATCAAATCCAACTATCCAGCTCATGCTTATCTTTTTTAATTGTATGTAGGATGTACCCCATATACCTAATTAAAGCTTATAGAGCTGGTTAGATGACTCATTACACATGTAGCCCCCTTTTGGGTTAGTGAACCATTTGCAATCCACTTCTGAATTTATCCTACTGTAGTTAGTCTACCTAAGTATCCACCACATAGATTGGACAAGTAATTCTCAGTCTATGGGTGCTATTTGGTATCCATGTTATGTAGTTAGCCACATGGCATTCCTTCTGCTCCTTGACAGATGCGTTGTACAGGAATAGTGAATAACTCACTTCTAGCATGAATTCTCAGGCACATAATCATTCATGTTAAAATTCGTGAAACTTTCAGGAGTACTGAACATTTTTACCCATCCCCAGAAGTTATCTAAGTACTCATGTGACTAGAAGGGAACATGACTCAATGAATCACAGCCAACTGATTTTGTTCATGAATCAGGTGGTGAGGGGGAGGGGTTGTTTCATTTTGTTACAATCTGACCAGCTCTAAAAAAAATATGCATTTCTTTTAAACAGAGGCTGTAAACTGGAAATGACTTCCCCCATATAATACATTAGTGAGTATGTAAAATGTGATGTAATAAATGGGTGGCAGTGTACTGGTACAGGTCTTCAGCTACAGACAAGTGTTCGATGCAGTTTGGTGAAGACAGAAAGGTGGCCACTATCCCTGCATCAGTAACTGGAAAATAGAGCACGTAAGAGGCATGATGGTGGCTCTACACATGGAGAGTCCTCTAAGCTGAAGGAATTCTCATGTGACTAGATCTACAAACCCACTGGAGAGGTCCAACATCATGGAAGACTGTTTGAGTTCCATTGAATGTAATATCTAACCTTTGGAAAGGTCAGACCCAGAGCTGAGTATAAATAAGAAAGTCATAAGATTCTCTGTTTTTGCTTATTCTACTCTACAAAGTCTGATAGAAATTCTGGCTAAGGTATTTGTGCATCTGGAATAATAATAAGAGCTGGCAGTGCTTTGTTTTGTTTTTCATTTTGAGGAGGCTAAGCACAGAATGTGAATCACTGGGAAGGAGAAAAGAGGGGAAAACATGTTTTAGTCAGCCACTGGAACCTTTCATTTATTAATTCTCAGAGACCATGATCAGAGTAAGGTGGACGTTTTTAAATGGTGATTAGCACTGAAGAAGAAAGACAAGTAGTAAAACTTTCTCTGGTAAAAAAATCAAATGCCCCAGACCTGATCCTTTTCTTAGAATGGCAGTCAAGTGAAAAAGCACAAAGAGAAATAAAATACCTTGTCTTCTTTCTTTTTCTGTAGTCATCATTCCTAAGGTTCTGTTTCATTATACCCACAAACGATCTATTTTTTGGAACATATCTTACAGGAGTGTCAGGTCACTTGGTGGTCAATCATTTCCATTGCATCTTAGACCTAATGAGGAGTTAACTATGGGACTGATTCCCAGAAAACAATATCCTAATGCACCTTGCTGAAAAATTACCCCTACATGTTTTGTATGTACAAAAGAACATGAAGCAAATCTCTGTTAGTTACATCAGTCTGACACAACGTAACTTCTAGTATGCACACAAAAACTACATTAAAAAACATTTGTAAGATTACGAAGACAAACACTCAAAAGGCAGGAAATGATAGAATTAAGCTTGACTGTGCAGCCTTAATTAAACCCCTTTATGCATATGCTTTATGATACAATCTTTAATTATATGATCAAATACTATTTTCCACGTGACTCCTACCTCAATCAGTTGAACAGGCAACATCAATTCTGGCATTTTCTAATGGTTGCGTGCTTGACTTTGCAACCTTAATAATGTTCATCTAATGAAGGTTTTGCGTGTATAATTTTCTGGATTTTTAAAAAAAGCAAACTGAGAAAATGGAAATTCCATCATGTGGGATCATATTGACACCTATATGGGTCATCAGCTGGGTTGGGATCTTTAGGTACATAACACAGACCTCTGCCACTTGAGTTAACAGAGTAAATTACAGCAGTAGTAGCAGAGGATAACAACCATGGACCAGCCCTAGATCAGGATGAGATATACATTTGGCCAGTGGGTTTCACAAATATTTGCTGACAGCAGAGGAATGGTGAGACTCAGGAATCGAGTGTTCCATTCCAGGCTCTGGAGGGGATCATGCTCTAGTGGGCATACTCTTCTCCCCATTTTCCTCCAACCTTACAGCTCTTCTGCCCCAATCTGTTCCTGTCCCAGTCCTATCTTTTTCCTGCCCCTGAATCTTCATCCCAGGACCATCCTGACCTTGACAGTCCCATTCTCCACTCCTCAGGCTTCTTCAAGTCCCAGTCTCCTTCTCCAACCAGTCCTAGTCTGCCCCTCCAAACTCACTGTCTGAATTCCAGTCTTCCCTTGACTCCCTGTCTCTCCCCCAGACTCCACTCAACCCTCTTCCTTGTCTCCAGTCTTCTTGCCCAGCCAATTCCAGTCATCCTCTCTGGGCTCTTTGTCCAACATGAGTCTCCCCTCTGCCCTACTAACTCTCAGTCCTAGTCTCCCTCCCCAGACTCCTCATCCAATCTCAGTCTCTCCCACCAACTCCCGCCCCAATTCCTTGCCCTGATTTCTTTGTCCAACCAATCCCAGTTCTCCCCCTGCAACCCAGCTCCTTTTCAAAGCTGTTTCCACACACCCCTGTCCCGCAAATGGTACCCTGTCCCAGTCTCATTGTCCAACAATGTCTCCCTTCTTTCCCCAGCTCCCATTCCTAGTCTCCTTGCCCAGCTAGTTCCACTTTCTCTCCCCTTCTCCAGTTCCAGTCTCATCAGGCTCCCTGTCCCAATCTACTTCTTTCACCTGCTCTGGTCTGGCTTTTGACTTCTCTGCAGTTCAGTCATACAACTTCCTCTTCCAGGCTGCCTGGGCACTCGCAGGGGGGGTCACTGAGAGCACAGGAGATACATGATCTCTACTTTCAGTTCCAGTGCCCAGCCCCACCCCAGCCTAGGGCCATTGGGAGCAGCCATTATAGACAAAGTTCTGTAGCTCTGGGCTGGAATATGCTCAGTTGCTCTGTGGGAAATGGTCCATAAGCCGTCTGGTCAGCTCTGGGAGCTCTGAGAGGCTCAAACATGGACAATGAACACAATCTATGGAGGTTTTAGCTGCTAAATTTGAAGAAGTCTGTACTGAGCACGTGCAAACTGCTATTTTTCAAAGGCTTGTAACTCTCTGCCCTAATTTGGGCAGATGTTCATGAGGATGGCAAAAAGTACCTTCCTGATAACAAAGGCCAAATTTCAAGACCCTGCTTCAGGACACAGGGGAGCTAAAGCTGTACAAAGAAAAGGTTGTCCAAATTTTTAACATGTGATAGGTAATGCACACAGAGTGAACAATGGTCCCTCATCAAAGAACTTACCATCTGAGATAAGAACTAGCTATCCTTGATAGGCCTTACATTTAAATTTTAATATCCTTGCATTTGTGCTGCAACATAAACACTTTAGGCCAGATTTTCAAAAGGATTCAACACCTACAAATGGACCAGATTTTTAAAGATGCCCAGCATCTTGAAGCTCCCATGAGCGTTGGACATTTAAAAAAAAAAAATCTCTCACTTCATTTGGGTGCCTCGTTGGTAAAGGTTGTGTGCTGAACTCCTATGACAATCTGGCGCTATATACTAACCTTATAGACCTCATTTAAACCTTTTACATTACAGACCCTGGTGTCAGTTTCTAGTTGAACATTCTGGGTATGTGGGATCTTAACATAATATACAATGACAATTCCCTGTGCAGCTCTAAGTCTTTTATGTCAAGACACACTTAGAGATTTTTTAGTAATTCAAAGTTGTTACCTCTTAACTTACTTGGAGATTTCTTAGGCATTGTGGTTTATAAATTAATTAATGTTAATATAGCTGCTATGCATACACACCCACTTAAACCATAAGAGTTTGATTGGAAAATGCACTGTAGATTTTTTTTCTTTCTGTAAAAGAAATGACAAAATATCTGATGGTGTTGTTTTTTTGGCAGCATTCTAAAAGGATGAGTCCATGGAGCTAACTAATTACCAGCAAATTTCAGTTTCGAAAAACAAAACTGTTTTTAAGTGATAGGAACACAGAAAAGTCTATATAACCACTAATTTAATTGTTTCTCATTCTTGTAGATGAAAGCAAATCTGTGCCCAAGTCTGTTTTTTTTTTTTAATCATTTCCAGGTTGAGATTTTATATGCCAAATTTCAAACTCAGACAACTTCCTCCATCTGATTGTCACACCATTGTAATAAGAGCTTGTGATTGAATGCTAGTATAACCATATCTTAGAAGTGAGACTTTTTTATTTTACTTACACACACTTCATATGTATATTTTTTTTAAATAAATATATTAGAGTTACCTAACAAATGAAAATATCCATGTTTGAAAAACAGGTTTTGTGGATTAGTAACCACACTTTTTGGATGGTCCAGTATAAACTTGTGAAACTTTATGATACACTAACTGAATATTGTTTAGAAAATAGTCATCTTGTATTACATTTCTGTGCATTCTTATTTCCAACATATCACTAGCAGATCCAAAGCTGAATGATTCCTCATTACAACAGTCACCAGAAAAGGGTGACCCCAGTGGAATGGAGACATTGTGCAGATTCGCACTGCTTTGGGACTGAATGGTATAGGGACTTATTTGTTGATAAATGATTGATTTTTCCATAGTTATTTGCCATTCTGACAAACCAGACCAACTCCTCTTCTTCTAAATATATTCCTGATGCTGCCTAGACCTTGGAGTGTCACTGAATATTAATGTGTTTGGCTTTATTTTTTTGGCAAAGCAGACTCTCTGAGCTCAACTCAGGAAGAATACTTTTTTCTCGTGTCTTCTGACAGTCTGTAAATAGGTTGAATCATCTCATACATTAAAAAAATTAAAAAGTTAAAATACTGTCAGGCTGAATCCACTTTTCAATATCTCACATTTCTTGCTTTTTCCATTTAGAAAAACTGTCATATTGTGTTTGTTTTAAAAGATTTTTTAAAAAGTGTACTTTTCAAGTACAAATTCATCTCTGTTTTCCATTTACATTTTCAAGAAAAGTGGTTTAAAATAACAAGTTTAGCAGTGAAGTAACAAAAGAAGCTTCAGTGAAAAAAGCAGGGTTACCATAAACTTACTGACTGAATTTAATAAATTCTCAGCTCCAATGGTGCTAAAATATAGAGCTATCCATTCCATTATCACTCAGATAATTAGTTGATTGAACATTATTCTAATACATAATTCCTTATGGTACTCGTATGTGTGACACAAATGTGAAACAATTAAAGACAATTGAAGGTCACTCCAATGAACAATGAATGAATGAAAAATGATGCTTTCTTTACAGTAGCATATGTTAATTGTCATCAGTATATACTTCTGTCTGAAAGGTATTTAAACACTAGAATAATCCAGAAACAAAGCTTGTTGGTTGTCAATAGAAGGCATCTACTTCTTCCCATGGATGTCAAATCCTCCTGACATTTTCCTCAGATATCATTGGCAAGGGAATAATAATAGCACAAGATTTGTGTGTTTATCTATATGCAGCCAGTGACCAGAGATTTTTGCCCAGATGTTATCATCTTTACATCTTACAAGGAGAGCCAACACCACTAAAATGAATGAGATAACACCTAGGTAACTGAGGGCAGAATATGCTCCAGATTATTAATAATTTTACTTATAGGCCAGACTGTGGAGCTTTCCCTAAAGTATTTCATCAGGATGGGAAGAAGCAGGGTTGCAGAGGTAGTTGATGTGCATGGAAAGGGAAACCTCTGGGAATTAGTTCTCTTCACACACAGATCCATGTGATGTGATCTGCCACTGTGGCCAGTTTGCCCTACCAAATGGTTACAAACAATGTGGTAAACAGCAGTCACAGAACAAATCTTGTGTGTACCTGTTTGTTTATTGTTGGTCTAAGACTAGCATATCCATCAACTGTTAAAATTTCAGATAGTGAGTGATTGTAACTAATCATCATCTGAAGGATGTTTGGCAGCCTTCCTGTTCAGTTTTCAGTGGCATATCAGAAAAACCACCCCTCACAACCCGGCTGGCAGCCTCAGCCCAGGGCCAAAGGAATGAATAGCTCTCCAATGGCTATAGGTTGTGTGTCTGGAATGTGGTGTACCTCATACAGTGCACTAAATGCCCCAATAACAATTATGTGGGTGAAACCGGACAATCTCTAGGCTCTCAAATGAACTCACACAGAAAAATGATAAAAGAAAAAAACACCACATCACCTATGGGTGAACACTTTTCACAAAGTGATCCCTCTATATCTGATCGATCAGCCCTCATCCTCAAAGGAAACCTGCCCAATACTTTCAAAAGATAAGCCTGGGAGCTTAAATTCATAACTTTGCAAGACACTAAAAATCATGAACTGAATAGAGACACTGGATTTATGGCATATTACAACAATCTGTAAAGCTAGGTCTACACTATAAACATACATCAGTACAACTGCGTCGCTCAGGGGTATGGATTTTTCACACCCCTGAGCAAAGTAGTTATACCAGCCTAACCCCAGTGTAGATAGCCTTATGTTGACAAGGAACTGGGCTTACTTAATCTGCAGAAGAGAAGAGTGAGGGGGGATTTGATTGCAGCCTTCAACTACCTGAAGGGGGGTTCCAAAGAGGATGGCACTAGGCTGTTCTCAATGGTGGCAGATGACAGAACAAGAAGCAATGGTCTCAAGTTGCAATTGGCGAGGTCTAGGTTGAATATTAGGAAACACTATTTCACTAAGAGGATGGTGAAGCACTGGAATGGGTTGCCTAGGGAGGTAGTGGAATCTCCATCCTTAGAAGTTTTTAAGGCCCTGCTTGATAAAGCCCTGGCTGGGATGATTTAGTTGGGGTTGGTCCTGCTTTGAGCAGGGGGTTGGACTAGATGACCTCCTGAGGGTCTCTTCCAACCCTAATCTTCTATGATTCTATGACAGGAGGGCTTCTCACGTCAACATAGCTACCTCCTCTAATGGAGGTGGATTAACTACACTGATGGGAGAAGCTCTCCCGTCAGTGAAGTAGCATCTTCACTGAAGCACTACAGTGGTGCAGTTGTGCTGCTGCAGTATTTTAAGTGTAGACCTTCCCTAACTGACTAACAATACCACCCCACCTCCCACGCATGACAGGCGGGGTGTTAACAAGCCACTTCACTTTGAATGGCACCTTGAAATATGTGTTAGCTACCTATACTAAACAACCTGTTCAAATCTTGTATTTAGCAGTAACACTTTGAGTTAGTTTCCCAGACCTGAAGAAGAGCTCTGTGTAGCTCAAAAGCTCGTCTTTCTCACCAATAGAAGTTGATCCAATAAAAGCTATTACCTCACCCACCTTGTCTCTGGAATGAGGTCTGAGAAACATTTGCCAGGTTGTGCAGGGAAATTTGCACTACTGCTGCCTGCATTGTACTGATTTTGTGGATAAAAAACAGAATTTTTGTCTCCGGGCTTGCCCAAAACTAGCACATTGTGCCAATACTGAAATCTCTTTCTTTAAAAGCTTCAGCCCACCTCAATGTAAAAATATAGCTCATTGCTATAGGTAATGGGTAATGTGTTTCTAAATGAGGCAGACACTGGAAGAAAATAAAAAATCAGTTTATTGAGATTTCCATGGTGGAAACCAATAAGGTTTTAAGATTCATTTTGGACCAGTCATCTAGCATTATCATTTGCTCAGACTGTGCCAAGCAGTATTTTCAATGCAGAAGAGTACTAAAGATTCATCCTTTAATCAACTGGCTGCAGTGAATGTGCTCCTACACTGGCATGGATTAGTATACATACAAACAGATCACTTGTCCAGGGCCCCTATTGTCAGGGTACTTAGCTGCAAAAATAAATGTTCTGGTTTAACAATGTTCTGGCATTGTTAAACCAGATCTAAGGCTTACCTATATTGGAGTGAGGAAAGAAACAGAGACCTCATCTATGTCTCTCCAATAGGCACATTTAAATGAAAGTACAGCACTTACTTCTAACCTCGTAGACCCCAGAAACAAGACCTTAAAATTTTGACACTATCATGTCCAGAAAGCTATTTTATGTCATCTTTAGAGGTTTCCAAAATATATTGGTTATTTTTTTTTCCTTTTCAGGCCTGTACAGTTGAATTCATGAACATAAGGATGGCCATACTGGGTCAGACCAAAGTTCCATCCAGCTCAGTATCCTGTCCATCAACAGTGGTCAGCATCAGGTACCCCAGAGGGAGTGAACCTAACAGGTAATGGTCAAGTGATCTCTCTCCTGCTATCCGTCTCCCCCCTCTGATAAACAGAGGCTAGGGTCACCATTCCTTACCCATCCTGGCTAATAGCCATTAATGGACTTAACCTTCATGAATTTATCCAGTTCTCTTTTAAACCCTGTTATAGTCCTAGCCTTCACAATCTCCTCAGGCAAGGAGTTCCACGGGTTGACTGTGCGCTGTGTGAAGAACTTCCTTTTATTTGTTTTAAATCTGCTTCCCATTAATTTCATTTGGTGGCCCCTAGTTCTTATATTATGGGAACAAGTAAATAACTTTTCCTTATTCACTTTCTCCACACCACTCATGATTTTATATACCTATCATATCCCCCCTTAGTCTCCTCTTTTCCAAGCTGAAAAGTCCCAGCCTCTTTAATCTCTCCTCATATGGGACCCGTTCCAAACCCCCAATCATTTAGTTACCCTTTTCTGAACCTTTTCTAATGCCAGTATATCTTTTTTGAGATGAGTAGACCACATCTGTACGCAGTATTCAAGATTGGGGCGTACCATGGATTTTTATAAGGGCAATAAGATATTCTCCGTCTTAGTCTCTATCCCTTTTTTGAGTGGAACTTTTTTTTTTTAACAAAGGCCTTTTTTTTTTTTAACAAAGGCTATTGGCTTTGAAGGCAAAAGGATATAAAAATATTATTCATATAAAATGTAAATATTTAGAGTATTTCAAGAGAATCTTTTTTGTAGATATATGGTGTGTACAGATACTTGGTTGGGTGGTATATTCTATTAAAGTTCTATTAAATTTAGGACCAAATCAGGCTCTAGCTGAAGTCAATGGTAATCTTTCCATTGAATTCAGCGTATGTTGGAGCAGCTTTTAGTTGGGATAAACCACATAACTCACTCATAGCTGTGCTTCTCATGAGTAATGCAGTCATCCCAAATGCTGGAAACGGCCCACCTTGATTATCATTGCAAAAGGTTTTCTCCCCACCCCCCACCCTCCTGCTGGTAATAGCTCACCTTAAGTGATCACTCTGGTTACAGTGTGTATGGTAACACCCATTGTTTCATGTTCTCTATGTATATAAATCTCCCCACTGTATTTTCCACTGAATGCATCCAATGAAGTGAGCTGTAGCTCACGAAAGCTTATGCTCAAATAAATTTGTTAGTCTCTAAGGTGCCACAAGTACTCCTTTTCTTTTTGCAAATACAAACTAACACGGCTGCTACTCTGAAACCTGTCATCCCAAATGAATCATGATAAAATCCAAAAATGATAATAACAACAATTGTAGTCTTTATAGGGCATGGGCCCTTTTGTTCAAGGGACTGTAGTCATAATAAAAAAGACAGACCAAAAGAGCTTAGTGTATACCATGTTGTATGCACAAACATAGAATAGGTAAGATCCCAGCTGTATTTACTTTTCTATTTCTATCCAAAATGAAGACAATGAATGTTATTTCTTTAAAAATAAGTTGCATATTAGTTGAAAATTGATTTGATTGACAAAATCAGCAAAACATTTTAATATTTATTCACTGATTTCATATACTATTTACTTAAAATAATAGCATATGTTTAAAAATTGTTTTGACTAAATCAAAATATCAGTTGTCCCAAGCATTAAAGTGCCCTGGCTATACTCCTAGGTGATGACAGTACTATATTTAGTTACTGAGTATCACCAGCTGTCTTGCTAACAGAAGTCTGGCATTTTCTTTAATTGAGAGCTGCAGGATGTGTGAAATGATACCACTCACACTCACTCATGGTTATACTAGCATGACCAATTTGAAAGCTTTGGATTTTTGCTTCTTTGTTCAGAGGGTATCAGTATAGCACAATGTTAAAAACTGAAACATATACAGTGGTTTTATAGGGACTTCTATACCAATAATGATTTAGAAGTCTCAGTTTCCTGAGTTTCCATGGGAGGGAGGAAAGATGAAGAGGAAAAAAAATAGAAAATGGTAGCCCGCATAATTTTGATTGTACCTTTTCAGTAATTCCAGTCTACACCCTTTTCTGGTATTTTTTTTTTTACTTTGTCACCCATTGTGACACTGGCAGTCTTGCCAACTCTTATAATTTTGTCATGAATTTCATGATAATTATTGCTTTCCTTAAAGCCCCAGCTCCTGAAGCCAAGTGGATATGTGATGATTTCACACTTCATTCTTAAAGAAAAAGTAAGTTTCTAGCCCTTATGGCTGTGGAGAAAGCTCCAAAAGGTGACCCAAGGGCACGCTAAAGGCTCAAAAAGCAGAAGAATAAAAAGAACAGGAAATCTATTATTTTTACATAATCTCACGATTTTAAAGCCAATCTCATGATTTTTTGTGAGCTTGACTCATGATTTTTGAACATTTGGGGTTGGCAATACCGCATTGGGTCATATAATGCCATTAATTTTTAGGTTTCAGAGTAGCAGCCGTGTTAGTCTGTATTCGCAAAAAGAAAAGGAGTACTTGTGGCACCTTAGAGACTAACAAATTTATTAGAGCATAAGCTTTCGTGAGCTACAGCTCACTTCATCGGTCTAATAAATTTGTTAGTCTCTAAGGTGCCACAAGTACTCCTTTTCTTTTTATTAATTTTTAGGCAGACCTAACTGATTTCAGCAAAGCTGTCTGGTTAATATCTATTTGTATAATATGGCCTATAGGGCCACAAACATATAGCTAACATTTTTTATTGCATGTGCTATGGCTAACAGGCAGACAAAATAGATATAGAGGTAAGGACAGTTGTGTAGTTAGGGCACTGAACTGGAATGCAGTGGATCCAGTTTCAGTTCCCAGTTCTGGCACAGATTTAATGTGTTACCTTGGGCAAGCTATTTAATCTCAGGATCCAAACCTCAACTGGTGTAAATTATAACTCCACGACAAATGCTCCTTGATTTCAGTGAAACTATGACAATTTACACCAGTTAAGGATATGCCCCTTCATGCCTAGTCCCATCTATATAACAAGGATAATAACACTTCCCTACTTCACCAGGGTGCTGTGAAAATAAAATCATTGATGTCTGGGAGGTGCTCAGGTACTTGGGTGATGTACTTACATAAATACTGAGATAGATGGGGGGAAAAATCTTGGGAATAAGTCACACACCAATTTGCTGTATGCAGTTTGCATTGTGGGCTTTTTAAATCTTTAAGTACAGCATGTTGCATGTTTACTAACATTCTCTGTTCCAAAACATATTGGCTTTGCAGAGATAGAAAATTGCCCACTATGCTTAGGGCCTATCAAATTCATGGTCCATTTTGGTCAATTTCATGGTCATGGGATTCTCAAAATCATAAATTTCATGATTTCTGCTATTTAAATCTGAAATTTCATAGTGTTGTAATTATAAGGGTCCTGACCCAAAAAGAAATGGGGGGGGGGTCAAGGTTATTGTAGGGGGAGGATTGAGGTACTGCTACCTTCCTTCTGTGCTGCTGCTGCTGGCGCCACTGCTTTCAGACCTGGGCAGCTGGAGAGCAGCAGCTGCTGGCTGGGAGCCCAGCTCAGAAGGCAGAGCCAGCAGCAGCGCAGAAGTAAGGATAGCATGGTGTGATATTGCCACCCTTACTTCTGTGCTGCTGCCTGCAGGACTGGGCCCTCAGTCAGCAGCCACCACTCTCTGGCTGCCCAGCTCTGAAGGCAGCAGCGCAGAAGTAAAGGGTGGCATGGTGTGGTATTGCCACTCTTACTTCTGCGCTGCTGCTGGCGGAGTGCTGCCTTCAGAGCTGGGTGCCTGGCCAACTGCCGCCACTCTCCAGCCACCCAGCTCAGAAGGCAGCGCAGAGGTAAGGGTGGCAATACTGTGACCCCCCTAAAATAATCTTGTGACCCCCCTGCACCTCTCTTTTGGGTCAGGACCCCAAATTTGGAAAACGCTGGCCTCCCCTGTGAAATCTTTACAGTATAGGGTAAAAAGCACACAAAAGACCAGATTTCATGGGGGGAGATCAGATTTCACGGTCCATGATACACTTTTCATGGCTGTGAATTTGGTAGGGCCCTAACTATGCTGTAACAGATCCATGGTCCAAATATCCCTAATACTGTGAATACACACTTCTGGGGTAAAAACTTAGGTGTGACATCAGAGATTGTTAAAAAGAGAGCTTCACCCATCCTTTGAGCAAAATAATCTAGAAGTTCACACAGTGAGACTTAAGCAATTTTCACAGTGTATAAAGTGATTTAAAAATCAAGATTTTAGTTCAAATTAGTATTACTGTGACATTATTTGCAACCACTGCACAGCACAAGACTGGAAAATACTTCCATCCTGCTCTAGTTCTGATTAACAGCAAAATAAGAATGATAAGTCACCTCACTGAAAACCCACAAAGCTCGATAGGAAAGGAGAGTGGCTCATTTCCCATCCCCAAAGTATGGGTCACAAGAGTAGCTGTTCTGGCTTTTTTTATCCCCCGCCCCCGGAAAAACTGAATGGGATCAACAGGCTAGTCAGTATTTAAATGCTCGCTCAGTATAAGAGTGTGAGTCTTAAGAGTTTTATTTTCCATTGCAATGCACAGTTTATGAATATTAAATCTCTTCAGGCTCCTGCACTGAACTAAAAAAAGGTGCATGGACTGCAGCCAAATAAACAAAGCTTATCTTAATGACTAAACTGCCAAGTCATAACATAAGAGTTCTTCATAGCAGGGCATTACTTTCATTACTCACTTGAAGCATCATGGCTACCCAAAAAACAGTAACAGCTGCCCCTTTAAATTGATGAAGCAACAGGAATAAGAGGTCATTCTGAATGTGACAGAGCAATGGTCAGACATCCAGCTATAATTCATTGCAGATGTGTCAAACCTCTTCAACCTTGATTTTAAAAATCTCCTCTTTGAGGTAGCAGATAAAGGAGCAAAATGGTGAGGACTCAGATTTCCTTAGAAAAAATATTTTCCTTAGGGAACAGGCCCAACATTGAGCATTTAATATTGTCTATTTTTATTATGGTAGCACCAGATGCCCCTATTAGATCAGGGGCCCACAGTGCTAGATGCTTTTCAAACACATGGCAAGAGCCAGTTCTTGCCCTGAAGAGCTTACGATTCTAAGACAAGATGCAGCAATTTGGTTTAACAAACAAGTAGACGGAATAAGAGAGGGAGAATGATGGTAACAGTGACAGGGTGGCGTGGTTAGACAGGCTTATTAAGTGGGGCATCCATATTGAGTCTTTGTTTTTTACTGTGTAGGTAAACATGAGACATTAATGATATAAGTGGGCACCTGCCTCACCACTAGGCAAATTACCATAGAAATCATGGTAGAAGTCAGTCTTGAGGAGGGATTTGAAGGACAAAGCATCTGCAAATGATTCATAGACTTTAAGATCAGAAGGGACCATCATCATAATCATCTATTCTAACCTCCTGCAAATCACAGGCCACAGAACCTCACCCATTCAGTCCTGTAATAGCCCCATAACTTCTGGCTGAGTTACTGAAATCCTCAAATCTTGATTTAAAATTAGAGAGAATATACCATTTACTCTAGTTCAAACCAGCAAGTGCCCTGTGCCTCAAGCTACAGAGGAAAGCAAAAAAACAAAACAAAAAAATACAAGGTCTCTGTTAATCTGACCTGCAGGAAAATTCTGACTCCCCAAATATGGCAATCAGTTAGGCCCACCAGCTAGACACGTGGGGAAAAATTTCTTTGTAATAACTCAGAGACCTCCTTACCCAGTGTCCCATCTTTAGCCACTGGAGATCATGACTAATAGCAGTTGCAAATGGTCCATATGCCCTTGTAGGCAATCTCATCATACCATCCCCTCCATGAATTTTTCGAGCTCAGTTTTGAAACAAGTTACACTTTTTGCCCTCACTGCTCCCTTTGGAAATCTGTTCCAGAACTTCACTTCCCTGATGGCTAGAAATCTTCAACTAATTTCAAGACTAAACTTGTTGATGGCCAATTTATATCCATATGCTTGCACAGGAAATAATTTTAAAGTACAGATGCCAAGCCTCTAAATTACTGTCACTAAGTCTCAGCCAGCTGATTTGAAAAATTTCCTACCAGGTTCCTGACAAAGTCTAGCATTTTAAAAAATGGCAAGTCTTCTGCTCCCATTCTAGTTTGAAGACAACATTGAAAAGAAAAGAAAAGAAAAGAAAAGAAAAGAAAAGAAAAGAAAAGAAAAGAAAAGAAAAGAAAAGAAAAGAAAAAAGAAACCCAATTCTATTTCCAAACTCTTACTCTGCAAAACCGGAGACTGTATTTGCCATTAGAAATTGCCTTCTATATACGACTTCTTTCTTACTGACAGGCCCACATATATAATTCAATTACACAACCACATAAATTGAAGCATAAATTGTCCTTCATTCTGAATATAAGCTTTAATTTTAAAATATTAAAGTCTCTAGCTGTATTGATTTCAGAGACTCTTCATGTAACCAGTTCAGAAATTTTTTCCTTAGGCCATGTCTACACTACAAAGTTTTGCCAATGCAATTTACATCAGCATACAGCTAGCTGCCACAGCTAGTATATCGCTTGTGAACAAGCATTCTTGGCTCTTTGTGTCAGCGCTGCACATACTCACCAGGAGTGCTTGTGTCACTGCATCATGCAGTGCACCATGGGTTGGTATCAAGTGTGCAACCTGCCACCATTCAGTGCACTGTCTTTTAGGTAATTTTGGCAATGTGTGGTGGGACAGAAATGAGTCATGCAGGGGTGACTGGGAGCAAAGGGTCAACTTCCCATAATGCAATGTTCTTCATCCCATAATATCATCTCTATCCCATAATTGTTGCACCTGTTTTCAATTTCCCACAAGCCTGCATGGGACTTTTCCCTGTCTGCCATCTCTGACAGAAGTATGGAACCTGCACAACTCTGCACTATTGTCACGAGCCTTGCAAGCACAGGATGTACAATTCTCCACTATTTGCAGAATCAAAAGAAGAACTACAGGGAACAGGACAATTTTCTGGAGGTCAGTTTGCTGTGGGACATACCAAGAACCTATTCAAGGTTGTTGATGGTGTTCACAGAGCAGCTACAGATGGTACAGTGCCACTTATGGGCCCAAAAAATGAGCACTGACTGCTGGGATCACACTGTAATGCAGGTCTGGGATGACTAGCAATGGTTGCAGAACTTTCAGATGTGCAAGACCACAGTCCGGGACCTGAGTGCTGAGCTCAACCCAGTTATCCAATATGGGGAGACCAAACTGAGAGCTGCAGTGACAGTGGAGAAGTGAGTGGCCATCAGACTGTGGAAATTTACAATGTCAGATTGCTACCGATTAGTGGGAATTCATTTGGGGGTGCCAAATCTACAGTGGGGGCCATTGTTATGCTAGTGTACAGGGCCAATAATCATCTCCTGATACACAGGACTGTGATTCTCAGCCATGTGTAGGACAGTGGGTAGCTTTGTATCAATGGGTTCCCGAAATGTGGGGCAGCATTAGACAGTACGATATCCCAATTTTGGCACCAAACCACTTTGCCACAGAGTACATCAACAGAAAGGGCTATTTTTCTATGGTTATGCAAGTGTTGGTGGCTCACCGGGACATTGCTGGATGGTCAGGGAAGGTGCATGATGTGCACACTTTTACAACACAGGACTGTTCAGAAAGCTACAAGCAGGGACTTTCTTTCCCAACCAGCAGATTACCATTGGTGACAATGAAATGCCGATAGTGATCCTGAGGCACCCAGACAAGCCATTACTCCCCTGGCTCAAGAAGCCCTACACCAGCCACCTTGATAGCCCCGAAGAGAGATTCAGCTAACAGCTAACACGTGCAGAAAGACAGTTGAATATGGTTTGGTAGATTGAAGGGATGCTGGCATTGTTTACTCACAAGACTGGATGTCAGTGAAAAAAAAAATCCCACTGATTATGACTGCCTGCTGTGTCCTGCATATATCTGTGTAGCTAAGGGGGGAAAGTTGCTGCTGGGGTGGAGGACGGAAGTGGAGCAGCTGTTTGCTGAGTGTGAAAACCCAGGCAGAAGGCAATCAGAAGAGCTCAACATGGAGCTATACAGCTCAGGGGGGCTTTGAAAGAGCCCTTTAACAATGAGCCACAATAAAGCATTGTGGTTTACAGTGCTCTACCTGGCCCTGCAGTCTGGGGGACTTTTAGGAATTGTGTGGTGCTCAGTGCCCATCTATGAATGTCACACTGATAATGCACCTATTAATTTTGTGGTGCTTGCTCCACATTTATGATTATCACACTGTGTTTATCACTGACTCTATGAGTTGTCACAGTGCACAATAACAAGCAAGTGGGTGCTTTCACTGCTGCCAGGCATTCCACAGCATATGGTGGGAACTAATAAAGATGAATTGTTTTCCAAATGATAGAGTTTTATCGAGTAATAAAAACGCTTCCAACAAAATTCTGTACAAGTTAAAAGCAAATATGTGAAAACCTTAATGAATTCCTGGAACAGAGCTTAAAGAAGGGGAAGGAATATTCATGTCCACTTTAGCTACATGTACATCAACTGTGGCTCTCTCAGGTCAGTGTTTGTGAAGCTGTGTTTGTCCTTAATGTCCCTTGGCATGGAATGGCAAGGTTGGGGACAAGGGCTCCAGAACCTTTGTAGAAGTGTGCGGGGGGGAGGGGGAGGAGAGGGGTTGCATGGCCCCCTTGCTCTCCCAGTGGCCTTGACCCTGTTAGCCAAACTTGTGCACCCTCCGTGAGCTCAGCCCCGCTACTGCCAGGGCATTTGGCAGCCAGGGATCGCTATGCCAGCCTGGCTCGGGCCAGGGGAAGCTGGGAGAGAGGCAGCATGGGAGGCAGGCAGGGAGAGCCCAGGAAGGGAGCTGGGGGTAGAGAGTGGAGCGGATCGGCGGGGCCGAGACCAGAGAAGCAACTGGCACTTAGGTCTGATCTACACTGGAGGGGGATCGATCTAAGTTACGCAACTACGTGAATAATGTAGCTGAAGTAGATGTACTTACATCTACCCACCGTGGTGTCTTCACTGCGGTGAGTCGACTGCTGATGCTCCCCTGTCGACTCTGCCTGCGCCTCTCGCTCCAGTGGAGTACCTATACTAGACGCGATAAATCAACCCCCACTGGATCGATCGCTGCCCATCGATCCAGCAGGTAACGTAGACGAGCCGCCACTGTTGTTGCTGTGAGGCTCCGGCCCCACTCAGAGTAGCAATGACTCTGAGACTGGGGGTCACAGCGGGGCCTGGCCAGGCAGGGTTCCACCATGCAAGGTCTATGCCACACAGCCCGCCCTACCTTCTGCTTCCCAAACCCAGCCTCTAGGCTCAGCCCAGCCCCAGCTGGGGGATGTGGTGCTTGATGGTGGCCAGCAGCAGCCCAGAGGTGCTGGCTGCCTTTCAGCACTGTGCAGGCAGGAAGGATGGGAACTGCTTCCAGATGCAGTGGGGAGAGGAGGGGAAGGAAGGGATGAGCCCTGCAAAGGCTGCTGCTGGCCACAAACCCGGGCAGGAATCTGGAGGAATAATATTTCTTTTGTTTAAAAATGGGGGGACATGGCCCTCCTCCCCCCCACCCTGCCGGTTCTGGTGCAGCCCCTGAGGCCACATGGAATGTCAAAGGGGGATGTAGAGAGGTGTTGCAATGGATTTCTCCATAGACTACAAAGGGAGGCAAGCCCAGGACTGTTGAACCTGCAGGTCCGTAAGAGTCTCCAGGCCTCCAGGCCCTCTGTTCATGATCTGATGCAGCCCTGGCTTGCAGGATCTTGCTGAACATGTCACCCAGAGTCCTCTTCTGTCCTCCTCATGTGGCTCAGGCAGTCCATGTGTGTGTGTGTATGTGTGGGGAGGGGGTGGGGGGGAGAAGAGCACCTTATGGCTGCAACAGCAGCAGCTGCAGACAAAACATGCAGAGGTACCATTGCCAGTATAGTCACAATGGGAAACAAACCTTAAAATTCAGAACTCTCCTTCCTTGATCCCCTAAAGTTTTAAACAAGACATGCTTATTGCCACCTCTGCTTTGGAGTGCTTGTGCACAATGCCACTCACAGCACCAGTCATGGTGAGTGTGGCCCACCTGGGGTGAGGGAAACAAAGAGGGAATTGCTCAGTTGTATGAAACTATGAGTTCAAAGCAATGGCACTGAATATGTAACATTTTCCACAGGAGGTGGTGATTTTAGGTGATCTCTCTCATTCCTGAAGGTAACAAAAGCACAGAGAGCACAGCTGCTGCTGGTGTCCTAAAGTCACCCAGGGCTCATATACTACAACCCTGCAATGCAACCGAACGCACCGTATGCAATGGTGCCTGCCAAAGTTATCGCTGACTGGTGTGGCAAAGTGTCCTACTGTAGAGGAGGAAATGAGGCTGCCATTCCTGAAACCTTTGGAAGAGGATTGCAGAACACCTCCATGAAAACTTCATCAATATCTCTCAGGAGGATTCAAGGGACATCCCTGTGTACATAAACAAAGTACTTCACATGCTCCCACTTCCCTGCTGCCACTTAATGCTACAGGGGAAATGAAAAGCAGATAATTCTACCTCTCTTTGCTGTACTGCGACCTCTTCTAGGACAAGTACATTAATGAAAGGTCAATAGCTGTGTCCTGTTAAGGTGGGAGCATCACCACTGTAATGGGAAATAAATTCACACACTTACTCAAGGTTCCTTCCCCTGAGCTCCACTTCCAGGACTGACTAGACTGCGGTGGAGTCTCAAACAGGTCCTGGCTCATGCCATAGCTGGATCCCCTGGTCACATGTCCTCAATCCGCCTCCTCTTTCTCCTCCATCTTCTCCTTGTCCCTGCTGTTCACGCAAGGGGCCTGTGATTTAAGCTCCTTGGAGGTATCCAAGGAGGTCTGCAGGTACGTGGGGAGTCTTAGCCAAGTATGTCATGCAGCTCTTTGTAAAAGCAGTAGGTCTGCAGTTCAGCACCAGATCAATTGTTGGCCTCCCTGGCCTTCTGATATGCCTGCAAGTTCCTTCGCTTTCACATGGCACAGCTGCCGATCCCCATCATACCCCTGCTCCTGCATCCCCTGTGCAATCTGCTCGTACATGTCCACATTTCTATGGCTGGTCTGTGGCTGTGCCTTCATAGCCTCTTTTGCCCACAGGCCCAGGAGATCCAATATCTCCTGTCTGCTCCAGGCTGCACTATGTCTGGAGCATGTAGGCGGCATGATCAGCTGGACACTTGCACACAACAATGGAGAGCTGCTAGATGTGCTTGCTAAGCTGGATAATTAGGAAAAAACATTTCAAAAATTCATAGGGTTTGAAAGGGAGGGGTCTTCCGGTCTCCATGATCCCTGGGCAGGGGAGTTCACAATTGTGACCAGAGTGGTCAATGCTAGGCATTGTGGCACAGCAGCTGGAGACCTGTTATGGTCCACATGGGTAACAAAATGTCTGTATTTGCACTGCATCAAACTGAGTGCATTGACCAGGGCTCAACACTGCTCAGGGAGATGGTGTTACAATGTCAGCGTAATGGAGAGCTTACATCAGTGGGAAACCAATTTAATTGTAGATACCTGCACAACTAGGTGGATATAAGGTGGACTATGCTGACGCTAATTTTTTAGGGTACACTAGTCCCTAGAAGGACTGGGCAGAAATACATATGAGAGAAGACGTTGCAAAAGGGGCTGGCATCTTGCACTGAGCCCTGGTCTACACTAGGGGAGGGGATCGAACCAAGTTACGCAACTTCAGCTACATGCATAACATAGCTGAAGTCGATGTACTTAGACCGACTTACCGTGGTGTCTTCACCACAGTGAGTTGACTGACGCCACTCCCCCATCGACTCTGCCTGCGCCTCTCGCAGCGCTGGAGTACAGGAGTCAATGGGAGAGCGCTCAGGGGTTGATCACATCTAGATTAGACACGATAAATCGATCCCCTCTGAATCGATTGCTGCCCACCATTCTGGCGGGTAGTGAAGATGTACCCTAAGACTCCAGGATCTGTGGAACTTGGAAGCTTTGTGTGGGTCCATGCAGCTATTAATCCCTCCCCATCAAAAGACTATTCAGCAGAAATGGCAAGTCAGCTTTCAGAATTTTCTGCTGACATTCTCCCCTCCCATGTGTTTTTCCAAGTGAAGGAAGGACTGTGCCTTTGGAACTGATCCTGCAACCTTTACTCACAGTGAATAATACATACTCAAGTGAGTGATCCCATCACATAAGGACAGGTTTCAGAGTAGCAGCCGTGTTAGTCTGTATTCGCAAAAAGAAAAGGAGTACTTGTGGCACCTTAGAGACTAACAAATTTATTAGAGCATAAGCTTTCGTGAACTACAGCTCACTTCATCGGATGCATTTGGTGGAAAAAACAGAGGAGTGACAGATTTCCACTCTATACGGCTAAATTCAGTGCCTTGCATAATGACAGGTTTCAGAGCAGCAGCCGTGTTAGTCTGTATTCGCAAAAAGAAAAGGAGTACTTTTGGCACCTTAGAGACTAACAAATTTATTAGAGCATAAGCTTTCGTGAGCTACAGCTCACTTCCATTTTTCCACCAAATGCATCTGATGAAGTGAGCTGTAGCTCACGAAAGCTTATGCTCTAATAAATTTGTTAGTCTCTAAGGTGCCACAAGTACTCCTTTTCCCATCACATAAGGGTAAGGGTCGCGGGATTGGTGTTTCTCACATCATGTAGTTAAATTCCGTCAAACAAGTTATTGTCTATAACTCCAATACATCTATGCAAAAACAAAAACCACAAAGGAGTTAATTTATGGAAAACATATCACAAATCATACCCTACTTGTATATGTAAATAGCATTGGGATGTCTTTAGTATTTTCTCATGTATATATATTTTATAAGATTTTCATTTCTCTTCCTTGAATTGCATGTAGCACTGCAGCTGAACAGCCAGGTGGAAGACAGCTGTATACTGTCCAGCATTAATGGGTTTTAAATGTTTCTCTGTGTCTGCTAATTGTGTGACATTTCCCTCGTTTCATTTTCTGAATGAACTGAATGCTGATATCTAAGAAGGCATATCTGAAATCACAGCTATTGCTCATTTTAGGCAAGCATTGCTTTTCTTCTTTTATATCAGCAGTTTCCAATTAGACAATCCCATACTGGAGAAAGAAAGGATCATTAAAAGTGCAATTCAGGATGTCCCAGAAAAGAAATACAATGCATGGGTTGTTTCCTCAATGCCTTGTCAAACTGAAATGGTCAGTCCTCTCATTGCTTAGCAGTTGTAGCAAATGACTTATAATCTTGTTAATACCTTTGGTCACCCAAATTTTTATTCCACTTTCACAGTGGAAAAAGCCTTTGATTTTATGATTTTATAACCCTGTCATTAGAAATCTTTGAAACAGCATTCCACCCCCGGGTTGCGTTCTGTGGTTATGAACTTCATTTGATCACTGTCCCATCAATTTGACATTAACTGCTACAATTTACAACTGCTCGGGCTTGCCACCTATTATTGTCGTACCTCTGCAAGTGCAAAAAAGTGCTGCCCAGGGGAAGTTTAAAAGAATGCAATGTCTTGTTAAAACCTGAAAGGGCAATGAAGGGGAAGAAAAAAAAGAACCTCCTAAAACAGAAAAACAAAAGGTCTGATAATGAATAATTCCTCAATCCCTGCTGTGAACACCAGTGACCTGGCATGTAGACCACAGCAAAGTAGTGAATAATTCACTGAGAGAGTCATAGGTCTCCTGGTAGACCACAGCATTGCTTTGTCTCACAAATATGTTCTCCCACAGAACAAGGCTTGACAGGATGTTTCAGTCTACAACTGCTTAAACAAAAGGCGTGTGTGACAGAATATGCAAGACGAGCACCTTATGTTACAGAAATCCAGTTTGCATAGCTATTTCTCCATTAGCAGCTGATTCATAAATCTATAAGCACCAAAATAAAGTGCAATGAGAGGAGAATGGCTTTGATGAAGACGAGGCACACAGCTCATGTCTGATTACTAATCTACACAGGAATCCAATTTCACCCCCCAAAATACTTTTAAGTTAAATTAACTGTCTGACTTGAAACCTCAAGAGCATGGCCATTCTGGGTTACAGCTGGAAATCCAAACTGACTTTCTGACCTTTGTGCATGTAAAAGGAAAATGTGTCCCAATGAGTTAATGGGGCTGGAGTGTCATCCCAGTTTCCATATGATTTGCTTTCATTGCTTTTGTGGGTTTCTCAGACTGACAGGCCAGTCTGAGGCTAGATCTCGTCTGTTTATTTTTACTTTGAAAAGAGAAAAGACTCAGTCTCAAGAAATACAATAAAGGTTTAAATGGGAGGCATTGGGGCATTCCTCTGAGTAAGCGCTACAGCCCTGACAGCCCTGTTGAGGTGGCAGGAGCAGAGCTGTGCAAAATGTTCCACTTGAAATCAGCCTCCATTTGCATTTGAATTGTGTTTGCAAATCAAGTCAGCAGTGTTTTACTAGCATTTGTGTATCAAACAGTCTCTAGAAACCTTTTGCAATATTTCTTCTACTCAGTTTCAGCAGTCAAACATTTTGAGGCTCCCGTCATGGTGCATCTGGAGTTCAAGACAGTTCTGTGAGGTAGGGCACATTGGCAAGTCACTTAGGCCCAGATTCTGCTACTCTTACTCACACTGGGTAGCACTTATTTCCATGAGTTGCCCTATTAATTTCATTGGAGCTGCTTACAGGTAAAGTGCTTCACAGTGTAAGGATGGCAGTATCTAGCCTGTAGTATTTTTCTTATGTCCCTGACTGAATCAGCTGCCCCCAACCATTGTAAATTCTGTGAATTTCAAGAGAAACAAGTCCCATTAAGCAATTGTTCTTCAACTCCAACTCTAGGTTTTGCCCCCTTTTGGTATGTGCAAATTTCAACTCCAGGTTAATGGCTACAAAGGGATTATTATGCTATAAGAGGGACGCTACCATACAGCCACTTTCCCCTTCTGTATATTTGTTCCAACACCATTTGTGTTGGGTTACCATGAGTTGGCTCCCCCCAGCACTGCACAGTGGAAGGGAGCATAGGTCCTTCAGTTATGATTATCATGTCTAAAATATTCAGACTTTTTCATTTGCAGATCATTGACCTGAAAAACTGTAATGACTCATTTGAAGTTGGTCTTTCCAGTAAATGCAGATTCTGCACATGTGTATTCAATCTCTCTTGCTAAAATAGGCCTGGTAACCCAGCTTTACAACTAACTAGAGAGTGCTTTTAAGTATTTTCCAAATGACTAAAGTTCTTGATTTCCACTGTATACTGCAAAGTTGGCTAAAAATTGTAAGTACAAATATGAAACCATTTGGGTTCAATGGCTGCAAAAAATGTCACTACTCCACCTTCTTTATTGTGCTTTTAACTCAGCTCTTCAAACTGTTGCTTCTTATATATTAGTAAAACAGTAAATCCCTATAATGTCTGATATTTGTATTCCAGATTGTTGGCTGCATTTTGTAATGATTTTTTGATTGGTTAAAAGAGATTAAAAGGGTACACCTAATATTTACAAGATTCTACATAACCTTATTATTTTTCCAGCTGTCAAAGTCATGTGTTCTCCTTCAAATGGCTCTTGGAACACCACTTCCTAAGTATCTTTCCTATAATTTCCATCTACTCCATAGTACCCTCAAACTGGGAGGAAATTTTAAAGATGTACAGCTAAAGAATCATTGTTTACATTTGGAATAGAATCAGTGTATTTCCTTCAGGCCTTTTTTGTTGTTACTATGAATGGAAAACTGTGTTTTCTTGTTCTTTCTACTAAACAATCTTTTAAGATATAATTTTTCTAAACTACCATATCAATATTTCAGATGTGCGGCACTCATATTTTCACCTAATGGGCTCCTGGCAGCTGCTCTAGAAATTATAATGAGAACAAACTAATTCTTATTGTTCAGTTTCTATCAAGACTCAAAAGCAGAACCAAATCTTGCCCCTTGCCTCACTGTCTCCTACCCCTCTGCTCCCCCACTTCAGCGGGACACAGGATTTGGCTCCCATTGAAATCAATGGGAACTGAGAGCATTCAAACCTCTCAGGACGCACTCCGTCATACCTTAAAGGGCTGGGTCACAATTGTTAAGGATGACTTAAATCAGACTGGTACAAACAAGCTTACAAGGTACACAACTACAAACTGCTTTTAGGAGAAAATGCTTGCTTTAAAATGACATGGATATAGATGCCCAAGGTGTGAATGGTGCGAGGAGCCTCACCTCCTGGCTTGCACCTGCAGGAAGGAGCCAGTGTCAACAGCAGTCCTTGAACTCACTTGAGAATAATGCCTGAACAGAGCTAGCAATGCTCACAGCAGTAATTGCTCTGGTGGGGGTGAGGAGGGGAAGGGCCATAGGCACACACCTGCCAGCAGGACTGCTCAGCCATGAAGGAGAGCACACAATGAACTCTCTAACAGGAGTAGGGAAGCTGTGTTCCCACTGCACGCGGAGGCGCTCTGGGAGGTCTTTCACAATGCCTCCCAGAGCTCCTACTGAGGTGATTTAACTCGGCTCCACCCACCAGCTCAGACCAGTGCATTAACAGCTCAATAGAACCCTCCGTGTTTATACCAGACACTCCTTGGAAGCTTGAAATCTGCTTTGTTAACCCGATTTTATTTCCATTGCTCAGGCATTGTTCTCCATTATAGGACTGCTCATCAGAGCTGGTCTACTAACAGCCAGGGCCAGATTCTGCAGCCTCTATATACATTCATAAATTCATAGATTTCAAGGCCAGAAGGGACCATTGTCATCATCTGCTCTGACCTCTGTATAGCACAAGCCATAGACCTTGATTTCAAAATTGTCAGTAATGGAAAAACCACCACAACCCTCGGTAAATGTTTCAATAGTTAATTAATCTCACTGTTAAAAATTTAAAAATTTTATTTCCAGTCTGAATTTGCCTAGCTTCAACTTTCAGCTATTGGATCGTGCTATGTCTTTCTCTGCTAGACTGAAGAGCCAATTATTAAACATTTGTTCCCCATTTAGATACTGACAGGCTGTAATCATGTCACCCACTAACATTATCTTTGTTAAAATCTTTGTTTGGGCTGTTTGAGTCTAGCACTATCAGCCATATTTTCTAATCCTTACTCCTTGAGCAGTCCCACTGAAATCAAGACTGGTGGCTAGCCCTTAACACTACAAAAATAGCACCCATTTTGAAAATATAAAATGCAAATAACACATGGATTTTGCAAACATCTATAAGGAAAGGGACATGGTAGGCAGAATTTTGTCTGCTACTTTTGACCATATACCTAGTTGAATATATGCCGTTCTTCTGACATAGAGCTAAATATCGTAAATGCAAAGAGCCAGAAGTTGCTGTACACTCTGGCCTTTCCACAGCTGTTCATTACAGAGCTTAACAGCAGCTGACAGCAGGTGAATATGCGGATGACAGGTTGTGGATATAGTCTGTTAAACAGAATGAATAAACCATTAAATGATCTTGTTTTCTGACATGCCTGAATGCGGGATGCATTTACAAGCAATGCAGAGATTAATTCTGTACAGCAAATCCCTCCTGTATTTTGCAACACATCATTCATGTAAATTATGTACTATATTATTTTAGGTAATGATGTCCAAAATAGCCTCCATTTATCCTTAATACGTAAAATCTTCTTTAGCTTTTAATTCACAGAAAATTGAAAAAAAATGATGGAGCATGTGTTAGACATATTTACATCTGCAACATTTTGTAAGCAATGCTTCTTGTCTTATGTGATGACTTGTGTTTTACAATGAAGCAATTCTTCTTTATAATTAAAATCTTTAAAGGATTATCCAATCAAGTGATTTAATATTTATGTTTGTCATAATACTATTATATGAATTGAGGATTATTAGAGGTCCCATTTCAGATTTAATTTAAGTGCTGCAAGTTTTTAAATATATAGATTTAAAAGAAAGGAACTATGGTATTGCCAAAGCAAAGAGTTAAGAAATCATGAGATTGGCTTACATCATGGGATAAAAATACAAAAGAAAATATCACATAATATTTTGGCCTGTTTTCTGATAGTTTGTTTCTGTCAAGATGCGTGTCTCACAAACTAGGGTGGGAATGACTTATATTTCAATAGAAAATTCTACTTTATATGACCACAAAATACAGCTCTCCCCACCCCTGCCTGTTGGGAAGGGAACTCCACTTACTTTCTCCTAGCTGTTGGGATGGGGGAGCTAGCATTCTTCACTTTTGCATCATCATGCTTTCACAGTTTCTTCTTCCCCACCCTTGACTCTCTCTCTCCTCTTCCATTTCCCAACGCTAGAATCCATCTTTCAGAAGAAAAATCATGTCTGGAACTATTTCGGGGAAACTCATAGTAATACCCAACACCCAGTATGGTGAAGCACATAATGGATTACAAGAAATAGTAAATCTGATAGCATGACAGGCCAGTCAGAGCAGGAAAGGATTCTGTGCACTTTGCTGGACTTTGAATACCTGTTGTTGTACTTTATTGTAAAATAAAGGAAACGCAAAGAACATTTTGTCCTTTAAGGGTTAAGCATGAGGACAAGATTTACCCCAGATGAAATCCAAAAGTGACAAATGAACAAAATCAGAGGTGCATGGGGGCTGAGGGGAACATTGTTCTTCCCCCTTAGCCCTTTACCGTTCCTTCCTGACTCTCACTGTGAGACTCAGCCACCAACTCTGCATAGCATATCCCTCTTATAATGTACTGAGAAGGATTAGTTTATGTTCTACAATTGGTCCAGCCCTCTTACCTGGCAGGCAACTGTGGTCCTTCCTAAGATAAGACAGAGAGAGAGTTAGTTAACTCCTTTTCTGCCAGCCTCCATAAAGTTACTATACATTCAATATTTGCAATTGTCTCTTCAGAAAATTCTTCTTTTTACCTGTTGCCAAGAAGCCCTTTTCCAGAAACATTGCTGCCATTTGAACTGAGGCCATAGTTTTGATTTCATGTACATTGAACAACAGCAGTGTCAGTTCTTCTTTAAAGGATGGAAAACCCTGAGTAAGTGATGGCTTCATTCCTGAGGAGCTCCATCGGGTTTATTGTGGTGGGTATTAAAGCAGTCTATTAACATCAGCAGGTTAAATATGATGATGACAAGATTTGAATATAAAGGGGTACGTGAAAGTACAACATACAGGGTACAAAAACTTAAGTTAGATATGATTATCTATTATATACTTTTCTAAGATACAAGAAGTTACATTATAATGAAAGGTTTCAGAGTAGCAGCCGTGTTAGTCTGTATTCGCAAAAAGAAAAGGAGTACCCGTGGCACCTTAGAGACTAACAAATTTATTAGAGCATAAGCTTTCGTGAGCTACGAAGTGAGCTGTAGCTCACGAAAGCTTATGCTCTAATAAATTTGTTAGTCTCTAAGGTGCCACGGGTACTCCTTTTCTTATTATAATGAAAAAAACTTATAAGTCTATCTATATAATCTATATACATTTTTATGTACAAGTACCTCTATCTAAAGTTGGTAGAAATCAAAAAATTCAAAACCAAATTAACAGAGTAGAAAACATAAAGAACTCTGTCTGAAGACCAAGCTTCAGTAAGATTAATGTGAATTGTGAGGGCTGTTCCCAGTGTGTCTCTGCATTCATCCATCAATCCTGTCCACCAAGCCAATGTGAGTGCTAAGGTTTCTGTCGCCTGAGGCAAACCTGTATATGTATATGTCCATGTCTCATAGCCAACAATCTTCAGACTGTAAACAGACTAGAACATTTTGCTGCCCCCAGGCAAATGGAAGACCCAGCCCTTCACCTACAGTACAGGCGAGATGAGTCCAACACATTCTCCAGACTATTATCTTACAAATAACTTTAATCCTTCCACTAGCTGCCAGAAGTTGACAGCATGTTCAGTACTAATCAGATTGACCATGACAAACATTAGACATTGTCCCTGAGAAGATGTAAAAGATTAAATCTAAATAAATCCCACTGGTTTCCTTTTCCATTTCCTTCAGGAATTTGCTGTCTATAATTGATGAAACAAGACATGAGCATTAAAGAGACATTTTCAAATTCCTCTTTATAGTTTATTTTTACTTCCAGATAATACCCTTTAATAATAGGAGTTTGAAAACAACAGTATACTCCCTAGCAATTTTCCTTTTTCCACTGGCAAACTAATTTTTTTTTTGCCATGCTTTGAATGTAGAGTTAAAATAAAACGGATTTTGCTTCCTTCCATTTTTAGAATAATAAATTATAATAATTAACTATCCTTTTCACTCCAAAAGTGATTTCTATCAAAGCATCTCCAACTGTGTTACAACTGGCTTAAGCCTCACAACACCTCTGCAGTGAAGAGAAATATTATCCCCACTCTTTGCATAGGGAAATTGAAGCACAGCAATGTTAATGACCCACCCAAGGTCCTCATCCTGCAAATTTTTACACATATGACTAGTCCCATACAGTTTAAGGACTTGATCCTACAACAAGCTCCATGTGGACAGACCCATGAACTTAAGTCTGGCAGAACTAAGACAAGCACCCAGCTTTCCCAATGCCTGGTCCTGTGCTTTAGCCATAAAACTATTCTTCTCTTCCCCAACCAACTCACCCCAGTGTCATCTCTGATGTCATTATTTCTGCAAAATGGAGATAATATCTACGTCACAGCTGATGTGGGAGTTAATTTACTAATGCCTGTAAAATACTTGGAAATCCTCAGAATAAAAATGATATAGAAGTGTAAAGTATTATTATGAATAATAATATTATATTTCAAATCCAGAAGCTATTTCTGCCACAGACCTCAACAATTTTAAAGTAGGTCAAAATTTGGCTCTAAGTAGGTTGACATCAAATTTTTAAAAGTTACCTCCAGATAAATTTCCATATTGCTTAACATGAAAAAACTGAAGCTCACTAGACGAAATTCCCTAATGCAGAAATGAGGTCGTAAAAAAAAAAATTAACTGGTGAAGTTCACATCTGCAAAGTCCAACCTACTCAAATCCAGACCCTCCAAGCCTTAATTATTTTATTTTGAATAGTCATTAGCTTCCATGGGTTTCTAAAATTATATAACTTGCATCCCATAACTTCAGGCCCAAAACACTCTAAGAACTTGTGTCTAACATAAAACTCTGCTTTTCAAAACAGCCATCATATAATTGAGAACACATAAGTTGAACGGAATGTACAAATTTGATTCAAACAATCTAATCAACTAAAGTACAGACCATTAACTCTTTAAAAGTGTCCTGTACATACCAGTTGAAATGGCACCATCCATTTAAAAAAATCGCTAGTACTATGCTTTTCATTTTCAGTTTATAACAGTAATCATAACTGAGATGTAGGGCATTTTCTGATAATTAAGGATGGGTTGAGGTTAATGATTCTTGGCTGAGCCCTGGGCTTTCAATTCCACCCAATCAGTCATTAATCCCCAGGAAATGCTCTGCACTACACTCATTATTTGAATCTTCCAACAATTAATTTATCTTTGAACCTTTAAGATGCTAATATTCAATTTATAATGTGGTGATTTCAAAAGAATGTCAGCACCATCCAGATCAGGGCTGAATTAGCCGTAAGCAGGATCCTGCTTGTAGGCACCAAACTGGAAAAGACCACAGTGATAACTTTTTCCAGTAGTCCAACAGTTAGCTGGAGATTATCATCACACATCACATCACTAAGTTCATTGTTTTTCAGAAACCTCAGAGAATCTAATATTTTAAATTCTGTTCTTCTTCACAAGGTCATTGGCCTTTGGCTGTATTTTATGGCTATGTTTAATTATTACGACAAGCATAGGCACCGACTTTCTAATGAGCTGGAGGGTGCTCCCCCAGGCTCCATCCCAGGTCCTGCCCCCTCTCCACCTCTTCTCCCAAGGCCCCACTCTGCCTCTTTCCACTCCTGCCCCATCTCTTCCCTCCCCCCTGATCCGCCATGCCTCTTCCCACCCCTTCCCAACCCCTTCCCCAAGCGCGCCCTGCCCTAGCTCCTTCCCCCTCTCCCCCAGTGCCTCCTGCATGCCGCAGAACAGCTGAACCATGGCGGGTGGGAGGAGCTGGAAGAGAGGGGAGGTGCTGATCAGCGGGACTGCTGGTGGGCAGGAGGTGCTGGGAGGGGGAGGCACTCGGAGGGGGAGGCACTCATGGAGGGGCTGCCGGTGGGTGCTCAGCACCCACCATTTTTTTCTGTGGATGCTCCAGGGGTGGAGCACCCATGGAATCAGTGCCTTTGATGATAAGTAGGACTTCTTACCCAATCTTTAATAAAAAAGAAAAGATCAGAAGCTCTCTCCCTTTCATATACTCTGCTGTTAAAATATTTTACCTTTTTTATACTTATGTCTATGAGTGACTTATGGACATTATACAGTCTTTTATGTTTGACTCAGAATAATGTATTTTTAGAACTTTATTTAGTGTAAAAAGAAGCGAAATTAAATTCAGTGAGTACAAAAAATAAAAATAACACTAACTCCACAATAGATCTGAAAATTTCAGACAAAATATCAGCTGTGATTTTTTTCCCCCTATATTATAAACACAGGCTAAAAATTGCCAGTATAGACACAGCCAGAGGATGAAGGATCACTTCAATCTCCATACCCATTTAATCATTGGCCTCTCTGCTAAGACTGCTAACAAAGTGTAAATTGTCTATTGGGACATTCCTAATGCAGCCAAACAAAGTTTGTAATCAGGCTGGTTTGGGAAGAGACTCTGGCAATCGTGTTTTCACCAGTCCAGTCCATCTGCTTTGTGCTGCTCCAGTAATGGAAGACAGCCATAAACACAGCCAAACAGACTCATAAACCAAACTGAAACAAAGTATTACTCAGTGACAAAATCCCTTCCCCTCTCACTTGCTCAGCTTTCATTCTTGAGTCTCATGATGTTACAACTTCCCTAAGTCTGCTGTTAAAATGGAGTCTTCCATACTACACAGGACTTGAACATCTAATATAAGAAAACAACTTGAGAAGAGGAATGGCAGTCAGGCTTTCTCTATATTTAGAAAATCAAAGGTGACCAGCAAGGAAGAAGAAAAAAAAAGGGCTTCTGTTCTGCTAGCTGCATCATCAAGAATTCATTAGGCACTATTGTTCACCATCCAATGAAGTGAGCTGTAGCTCACGAAAGCTTATGCTTAAATAAATTTGTTAGTCTCTAAGGTGCCACAAGTACTCCTTTTCTTATTGTTCACCATATGATAGTGGCAGGAAACTCCCAATCAGGCATTTTGATGCTTCTCTAAACTGGCTCTATATGTTCCCAGAGGCAAAATTACTAACTGAAGCATAAAGTGTGTTCTGATGCTAGTATAACAGTTTGATGTTGGAAAATCCTGACAATTCAATATTACTGCACAGGAGCGCTCTGTTTGTGTGCATGAGCGTGTAGACTTCCTTTGCTGCTATCAATGTAGAGTTGATGTTTCTTCAATATTATTTTCGATATTGTTTTCTTCACAGACACTTACTCAGATTTCAAGCATTACTTAGTAGGCGTACTAGGTGGTCTACATGCAGAAAAAGAAACAAGAAGGGATGAAACAGCCCGTATTATTTAGATAAAAAAATCTGCTCTCTATTGCAAGGTGGATCTCAGACCCAACACTGTTCTCCCTATGAGTGTCTCTCTTTTTGACATCACAAGACAAATCTGCACATATGGGAAAGACAGAATATTGCAGTGAAGATCTGATATGCGAATTGGAGGGCAAATCTTGCCTCATCTTATTATCACCCACCAAGTATGTTTGAAAAAGTAGGGTTAGGGTTTTGATGGGTTTTTTGGATTTTTTTTGTCTTTTGCAATACTGAATGTAGAAAAGTTATCTTAACATTCTCTGTGAAATATTTTAGCTTCATGTGTAGGAACTGAATGAGTTACAGCAACTATCTGAGTTACATTTAAGTATCTGAGTTTATTTCTCTTTTGTTGTAAAAATAGTATTATATTTGTTCCAACCAAGGGTACTTGCTGTATAAGTAACAGTGACAGTCAACTGACCCCGCCCCCCCGCACTGCCCCACTGACCGCCGGTGTGTGATCATGTACAGTAACTCCTCACTTAAAGTCGTCCCGGCTAACGTTGTTTCGTTGTTACCTTGCTGATCAATTAGGGAACATGCTCCTTAAAAGTTGTGCAATGCTCCCTTATAACGTCATTTGGCAGCCGCCTGCTTTGTCCACTGCTTGCAGGAAGAGCAGCCCATTGGAGTTATCTGGTGGGGGCTTGGAGCCAGGGTGGACCGGCAGTCCCCGTTCAGCCCCCCGCTCCCCTAAGGTCCCTGTGTGGCAGCCGCCCAGCAGGCTATCAATTGCCAGCAGTTCAGCTGTCCCTCCCCCCACTGCCATGTGCTGCTCCTGCCCTCTGCCTTGGAGCTGCTCCCCGAGCCTCCTGCTTGCTGGGGGGCTAATGTCACGGCGTCCCCCTCCCCTTGCTCCTGCAGCCAGGGCTGGCTCTGGGCACCAGCAAAACAAGCAGGTGCCATGCCACCCCTAGAAATGTGCCCCTGCCGCCCCAGCTTGCTTCCGCTCTGCCTGCTCCCCTGAGTGTGCCGCCGCCACTTTGCTTCTCCCCCCGCCCTCCCAGGCTTGTTTCCCGCAGCAAGCCTGGGAGGGAAAAGTCGAGCAGCAGCGCGCTCAGGGGAGGTGGCAGCGGCGGTGGTGAAGCGGAGGTGAGCTGGGGCAGGGAGTGGTTCCTCCACCCCTACCCCGGCTCACCTCCGCTCCGCCTGCTCCCCTGAACGCGCCGCCTCTCCCTCGCCTGGGAGGGAGGGAGGGAGGGGGGAGAAGCGGAGCGGCAGCGTGTTCAGGGGAGCAGGCGGAGCGGAGGTGAGCTAGGGCTGGGGGTTGTGGAGGGGAGCCACAGGAAACAATGGGGGGGGGGGAAATGCTGCACGCCTGGGGGAGGAGGCGGGGCCAGGGATTTGGGGAAGGGGTTAGGAAGGGGCGGAGATGGGGTGGACCCAGGGGCGGGGGGGGGGCACGAAAAAAAAGCCAGGGTGGCCAAAACTTTTTTTGTTTGGGGCTGCAAAAATCCTAGAGCCAGCCCTGCCTGCACCCCACTTCCCCTGCTCTATGGAGATGGGGTGACACATGACAGGGCTCAGGACAGAGGGAGCTTCCTGGCAGCAGCTGTGGTCTCAGCTTGCTGATTAACTTAACAAGGCAGTGTACTTAAGAGTGCATCAGCATACTTAAAGGGGAAATGTGCATCTCTCTCTTACACACACACACACACACATATATATATATATACACACACGGTGTGTCTCTGTCTGCCATGCTGTCTCCCCTCCCTCCATTCTTGCTGCCTTGTAGAGTGTGAGGCTACATTAACAAGGAGTTAACCCCTTGAGGACTCAGCCAATTGCTAGTTCATCATTTAGCACTAAGGCATTCCCTGAGAAATATCCCACGCTCTGACTTCACCACCTCAAGCAAGCTTCACAATCATCATTGATGTGTACAGTATTAAATTGTTTAAAATGTATACTCTCTGTCTGTGTGTGTGTATATATATTACATATATATAAAATATAGTCTTTTATCTGGCAAAAACAAAATTCCCTGGAACCTAACCCCCCTCATTTACATTAATTCTTATAGGGAAATTGGATTCGCTTAACAGCATTATGCTTAAAGTCGCATTTTTCAGGAACATAACTATAATGTTAAGTGAGGAGTTACTGTATAATGGGTTAAGAAAGGCTACAGCAAAGTGGCTATAAAATACCAGTGAGAGAATATTGGGATAGAATCTGTCATGGTTGCATCTTCTACTTGCCTACATAATCAGGTACAGTGCACATGGCTCTGGTTCTGGAGGCACTCAAGCATCTATTAAGAAGAGTTCCATGAGCTAGAACCTCCTGCTTCAGCTGATACAAGCAGTTTCTTCCTCAGTTTAGTTAGAATTTTTTTTAACCTTGACTGAATAGCTGAAGTGTCCACAGATTTTTATGTGCACCTCAAAACATATTGCTAGTGCTCCGCTTATCATATAGGGCCTAATCCAATGCCTACTGAAGTCAGTGGGGGCTTTTCCATTGGCTTCACTGGGCTTTGGCTCAGGCCTTCAGAATGTAAATTGAGACCGTGTAGTACAGGTATGTTAATATCCTCTTCATGGCAAGAACCATGCTGCAATCATTCACACATTGTATGGTAAATGATTACCAAGGCTAAGAGTCAATAAGCCAAATATCAAACTACTGTTGCATTTCTGGGGGATTTTTTGCAGTTTGGTTTATCCAACTCCTCTAAATACAAATGCTACACACTTAGAGGTGATTAGAGCTGACTGGAGGAAGACAATTCACTTTCATGGCAATTTTTGGGATTTCACAATTTGTTGTCATTCTGCACTGGAACAAAACCAAATCTTTCATATGTTTTCAAATGTCAGTGGAATTGTGTCAAAATGGCTGTTTTCAGATCTCTCTCTCTCTCCCTCCCTCCCTTCCTTCCCCCCCACCCCCTCCAGAAGTGACCAGAGAACCCTGGACCAAAAAAACCCTTCCTGACCAAAATCTTAATTGAAATAATACATCTCCAAGAAATGTTTTGGGTTTGATGAATCAGCATATTTCATTCTGCTGAAAGTGTTCCAACCAGCTCTAGATTGACTTATTTAGGTTAAGAAAATGACTCAGCCTTTGAATCTAAATAAAACCCTGAAATAATATATTAGGTGAATGTAATGCTCTTGAAGGTGTCAAATTGATAGCAATGGAACTCACATATTGCATTTATCTATGGAACAGGAAAATCATAAATTAATAGATTATAAGGGCAGAAGGGAGGGTTATAATTATCTCTTCTGACGTCCTGCATAACACAAGTCACAGAATGTCAATAAGTGTTTCCTGCATCAAACCCACAACTTCTGGTTAAGGTAAAGGATATATTTAAGAAAGAGATCCAGCTGAGATTAAAAGACTTCAAGTGGCAGAAAGTCCACAACATCTCTAGGAGACCTGTTCCCAGAGGTGAAAGTAAACCAGTATGGTCCAGTACGGCATACTGGCAAGAGCGAGTACGCCGTGCCGGACTGGACCGGCTTCCCCAGGCTGGCGATTTAAAGGTCCTGGGGCTCCCTGCAGCAGCCGGAGCCCCGGGCCTTTTAAATTGCCTCCCAAGCCAGGCTGCCGGACCCCTGGGATAGTGGCAGCAGGACTCCAGAGATGATTTAAAGGGCCTAGGGCTCCGGCCACTGCGGGTAGACCTGGGCCCTTTAAAGCATTGCCTGAGCCCCGCTGCCGGAGCCCTGGGGTAGCAGTGGCAGGACTCCGTTGGTGATTTAAAGGGCCCGGAGCTCCGCTGAAGTAGCGGCAGCTGGAGCCCCGGGCTCTTTAAATCGCCTTGACCCCGGGGGCTCCCAGCGACCTCTGCAGCTAGTAGCTCCGGGTGTGATTTAAAGGGCCTGGGGCTCCCAGCTGCCGCTACCACAGCCGAAGCCCCTGGGCCTTTAAGTCTTGATATAAAGGGCCTAGGTATTTAAAGGCCCTGCCTCTTCTGGTTGAGGCCACGCCCCCTGCTCAGGACTTTGGCGTACCAGTAAGTCCTTTAAGTTACTTTCACTCCTGGCTGTTCCTAAGTTTCAATAACCTCACTGTTGAAACAATTGCATTTTATTTCTAGTCTGAATTTGTCTAGCTTCAGCTTCCAGCAATTGGATCTTGTTATGCCTTTGAGCATGACATGAGAACAAGCAGCATCAGTCCAGGCTTCCCCACACCAACTTCACCAATGAACCTCAATTGTAACTTCCAGGGTGAGAGGGTAGTTAAGGGCGAAGCCAGTAAAAAACTCCCTTGTGCCAGTATAAGCTGTGTCCACACAGGGGTTTTTGCTGAAATAACTATGTCAGTTAGGGGTGTGATTTTTTTCACTCCTAAGCAACATAACCATGACAGCAAAACATGTAGATCTGGCCTAAATCTTTGCCTAGTCAGTTTATTGCCTCTGCCTGTGATGATGACAGCTTGTGTTGTAAGGACCTCTAATTCGTTATGTATTTGAAACCTGTCAGTGATTGGAAATCCCTATTCTAAACTATGGCATTAAGTATTAGCTACGGAATTTTTCAGGGCTGTATGACAAAGTGAAGGTTTAGCAGCAACACCACCTGTCAAGTATAACAATACAAGTGTCATGTTCTTAGTGGGCTAAAAGGATTCATAGATCACCTGAATACACAAAAGCTGGGACTAGATTAAAGGGCATCTATAGATAATAGCAAAGGACCATTCATGAAAACCACAAGGTGGGGATTTTGTTTAAGCAGCAAATTTTAAAAGCAAGAGTTTGGTCCTATTTCCTTAAAGATGCCTGTAAGATTCACATCACTGATTTGATCCTAAAATCTGTTACATAGAAAATTTACATTTTCATTTGTCTGGAAAACAATACTCTATTACAGCTAAACAGAGAAGTTGAAGGCAATGATTCATTTTGGGGTATTTTTCCATTCAGTATCATTGCAGGTATCTGTTTAAGCCAGAACTTAAAAAAATTAGGGGAGGATTGTAAAGCCACGTAGGATGCCCAAATGCCATTAATTTCTAATAGGAATTGGCTGTCCAAAATCCCCTAAGTGGCTTCATTACTGTTATTATTTTCTCTTCCTAATGGGACACCTGAGTTTAATGGAGAATTGTCAGTTTAATTTATGAGAGTTAAATTATTATGTTTAGTCCTTTGAATTAATTAAAAACTTTCTTCGTTATCTAGACTTCAACACTGGAAGATGAAATGAGAATGAATATCAGGTAGAAGAGTTTAATGCTAGTTGAGTACATATTTAGAAGCTTTACAGTAGAAAAGGCAAGTCTATAATTTTCCTTACTTAACATGCTTGCACTTGACAATATTTACTCCTAAAGCCAGTGCCACTTTCTTGTGTTTAGAAGTATTGGTGATTTTAAAAATAACTTAAAATTCCAGACTACAAACTTTTCCCCTCAGAATCTCTCTTTTGTTCCTCCAAACCATATTTAAATTAGAGATTGAATATCATACAGCTCATGTTGATGTTTATGAATATGGCCTAAATAAGCATAAAACACAGAGACCAGTTCATACTGTTCATAATTCAATATCCTCCTTTTTATTCCTTAGGAGAACAGGAAAATAGTTAGTCCCATGATTGTAATCCTCTTTTAAATGTACTATTAATGATTTACGAGAGTTCTTTCTCAGGAAGAAGAATAAAACTTCCTTTGCATTCCTTCCTGAGCTGACTTCAGCAATATAAATCAGACATTTTATTTTATTTCCTCTAATATCACTGAGTTTAGTAATCTATGAAAACATGTTTTCCTTCATACCCCTGGAAACTAACATTTAACACAGATGTATACATTTCTCCACATGTATTCTGCTTTAAGAATCTCTGCTTAGTGTAGATGGCAACCCACTCAATTACTTTGGTAGGATTTCTGCTCTCATAGACCTAACATCTGCAATTTGATTAAACGCAAGTAGCTTATCCATTTTCTTTGGGCCAGTTCCACAAGCAGCAACCAAACATGTTGCTGATAGTCTAGTGTTATCACCTGGGTTTTAGTGCCTTTCTTCAACTAGATCAAATGTCACAATTGACTAGCTTTACAACAGGCCCAAACTGGAGCACTAAATCCATAAACACCTTGAATTTAGGGTAATCTGGATCTACAGTCTGCATCCATGGATCATCTGCATATTCTGTTTATAACGACAACATAAATGTTTTCTTTCAAACCCCATTTTCTCTTCCTACTTACTCATGTAGTGAAGTCCCTGCTGTATTTATTATTATTTATACTGCAGTGACGCTATAGTAGATGTTTTACAGACAAGATCCCAAAAGAGATGACCTGTTACAATGCTAACATGATACCCATAATACAAGAGAGATCATGATTTTGTGACAGGATCAAAAACAAGCTTGTTTGTGTTCAGGAGCAAGAATCATAGAATATGAGCTTACGCAAAGCAAATAACTAACATAACAGGCAGCAAAAGGAATACAGAAAATGGCCAGTTCAGCAAGTTTTATGCATATAAAATGTTCTATGTAATATTTTATACATAAATGTTCTGCTGTTCCAAGTTTGCTCCAGTGCAAAGCTCTCCTTTAAAGAATGATTCTCACCCCACAATTCACTTTTATGATTTTGTTAGGGCTTCAAGTATAAAACTCAATGTGGTTTTGTTTTAAGCTAAAAAATATAGAAGAAGTTAATTTTTGCATTGGATCTGCTATTGGCAAACTGTCAGGTCATTTAAGCCAAAAATATTTTTTGTAAACAAACACACACACACAACTTTATAAAAATATAATGGCAGTAGAAATAGTTTAATGTAAGTGGAAGAAGAGGCACCCCGACTGGAGCCAGTGACTGCAGCATGCTACTTTCATTCTTTGGCTCCTTTCCAAACCTCCCTCAGGGCCCTCCTGTTCCACATCTAGCGTAAAGATGTTTCTCTCCTCCAGACAGTGCCTCACAAATCTACGACTCAGGCTTTTTACCAAGGATTTGTCTGAGTCCCTGATCTGACCATGATCCCATCTCTGTCCCTGTCCCATCCACTGCCTTCCTCTACCCCAGAGACTTGGCAGGACGAGTGTCTTAATTGTACTTCCCCCCTCTCCCTGAAACCCATATACGGAGGATAATGCTGTTTCTTATTTAGAAAACCATATGCACATGTTCTCAGATGTTGCAGTGCAAACTCAGATTAGAGGGCTTGATCATGTGACTAAATGAGAAAATTAAACATGCTCACATTGGAATGTTAGCAAATTGAGGCACAAGCTACTTTTAAGCACCTTTTGGATCACTTTGAAATTGATGACTTATTATTGGAACCCAATGCCAGTCATATTTTCAAATACGTCCCATATTTAGAGGCACTGTGAGAACTGGCATGGGGGCATCTATTTCTTCAGTCTCCCTCCTCCCCCATCTTCCTGTCCATTCCATGAGACTTCTGCTACTATTACCCCATCCACAGTATTTAGAAAAGAAATATACACTTTATTATCATTACTTATAGCCCCAGAAATTCTGGTGCCAAAGGCAGGGGGATGCCATGGTGATTGCATGGTTTGTACAACCCTAGGACTGACTCTGCTAGAACCCTGTAACTTAGATTACTTATATTTTGGTTTCTTTTACTTATATGGATCACGTGATAGTTAGGGGTTGGAAAGATTGTATTTGCATTTCAACTTCTATTTAAATGTTTTACATTTTAATAGGGCTGTCAAGCAATTAAAAAAATGTATTGCGATTTAATCAGGCAGTTAAAATTAATCGCACTGTTAAATAATAATAGACTACCATTTATTTAAATATTTGTAGATGTTTTGTACATTTTACAATATATTGATTTCAACTACAACACAGAATACAATGTGTTCAGTGCTCACTTTATATTTATTTTTGATTACAAGGATTTGCACTGTAAAAAAACAAAAGAAATAGTATTTTTCAATTCACCTAATACAAGTACTGTAGTGCAATCTCTTTATCATGAAAGTTGAACTTACAAATGTAGAATTATGTACAAAAAAACCTGCATTCAAAAATAAAACAAAGTAAAATTTTAGAGCCTGCAAGTCCACTCAGTCCTACTTCTTGTTCAGTCAGTCACTCAGACAAATAAGTTTGTTTACATTTGCATGAGATAATGCTGCCCGCTTCTTGTTTACAAAGTCACCTGCAAGTGATAACAGGTGTTCTCATGGCACTGTTGTAGCCAGCATCACAAGATATTTACATGCTAGATGCGCTAAAGATTCACATGTCCCTTCATGCTTCAACCACCATTCCAGAGGACATACATCCATGCTGATGATGGGTTCTGCTCGATAATGATCCAAAGCAGTGCAGACCAACACATGTTCGTTTATATTATCTGAGTCAGATGCCATCAGCAGAAGGTTGATTTCCTTTTTGGTGGTTCGGGATCTGTAGTTTCAGCATCGGAGTGTTGCTCTTTTAAGGCTTCTGAAAGCATGCTGCATACCTCGGACTCTCAGATTTTGGAAGGCACTTCAGATTCTTAAACCTTGCATCGAGTGCTGTAGCTATCTTTAGAAATCTCACATTGGTACCTTCTTGGTGTTTTGTCAAATCTGCAGTGAAAGCGTTCTTAAAATGAACGACATGTGCTGGGTTATCATCTGAGACTGCTATAACATGAAATATATGGCAGAATGCGGATAAAACAGAGCAGGGGACATACAATTCTCCTTTAAGGAGTTCTGTCACAAATTTAATTAACACATTTTTTTAACGAGTGTCATCAGCATGGAAGCATGTCCTCTGGAATGGTGGCCGAAGTATGAAGGGGCATACGAATGTTTAGCATATCTGGCACATAAATACCTTGCAATGCCAGCTACAAAAGTGCCATGCAAATGCCTGTTCTCGCTTTCTGGTGACATTGTACATAAGACATGGCAGCATTATTTCCTGTAAACGTAAACAAACTTGTTTGTCTTAGCGATAGGCTGAACAAGAAATAGTACTGAATGGACTTGTAGGGGCTGAAGTTTTACATTGTTTTGTTTTTGAGTGCAGTTATGTAACAAAAAAATCTACATTTGTACGTTGCACTTTCACGATAAATGATTGCACTACAGTACTTGAATGAGGTGAATTGAAAAATACTATTTCTGTTTATCATTTTTAGAGTGCAAATATTTTTGATCAAAAAATACATTTTGATTTCAATTACAACACATACATATCTGAAAATGTAGAAAAAAACATCCAAAATATTTAATACATTTCAATTGGTATTCTATTGTTTAACAGTGCAATTAAAACTGATCACGATTAAGTTTTTTAATCATGATTAATTTTTTGAGATAATTGTGTGAGTTAACTGCGATTAATTGACAGCCCTACGTTTTAAAAATTAACTCAAATTAACTCAAAAAGTTATGATTAAGGCTCTGTGTTTGTCACGGAGGTCACAAATTCCGTGACCTCCGTGACTTCTGCAGCGGCCGGTGCGCCTGGCCCAGGGGGCTGTAACTCAGGCAGCCCCTGGGCCAGGTGCACTGGCCACTGCTGGGGCAGTCTCAGCCCCTCCCCCCCACCCCCAGCAGCAGAAGTTTGGATGTGGGGAGGCTCAGAGCTGGGGCAGTGCTTACCTGGGGCGGGGGAGCTCCCCGGAAGGGTGACAGCAACTCTCCTCCCTCAGCTCCTAGATCCACATGCTGCCTCCTACCACAGGCACCACCCCCGTAGCTCCCATTGGCCATGGTTCCCAGCCAATGGGAGCTGCAGAATCGGGGCTTGGGACAGAGCGGAGGCAGCATGTGGAGCTGGGATTGTCACTTCCCAGGAATGGGATAGGAAGCCTGACCCAGCCCCACCAACTCCCAGCACGTGCGGCACCCCATGGGCTGCAACTCTTCCTCCCCAAGCAACTGAGGCACCTCCCCGGGCCACAGCCCCCTCCCCAGCACTTGCGGTGCCCCCCCAGGCCGTGCCACCACAGCGCCCACGACGCCCCCCAGGCCATCCCCCAAAGCACCTCCCTGGGCTGCCCTCCCGAGGCCCTCCCCCCAAGTTTTAGTCAGGGGTATATAGTAAAAGTCATGGACTGGTCATGGGCCATGAATTTTTGTTTACTGCCCGAGACCTGTCCATGACTTTTCCTAAAAATATCTGTGACTAAAACGTAGCCTTAGTTATGATTATCTGTGCACAGAAGGAATGTACTGCTTGTGAATGGTGCCAGGGCAGAGACTAGAGCCCTCTGTTTAATCCATGCACTGGATATAACCCACGTAGTGGCATCACAAGTTCCCCTTACCATTGCTAAGCTACTTCTGTCAGTCCAGCTCCAGGGGGACAAACTCTAAGATATTTTAGAATTTCTATTGAGAAGCACATTGTTCACTGGATATAGGATTTTCTCATTCCCACTGTTTAAGCATCAGTATCACTAAGAAAAGATTCTAAAAAAGGGAGAGATTTTTCATCCAAACCTGGGATGCAAATCTTACGAGTGAAGTTAATTCATACTGAACACCATTGCCCAGGACTACAGAAAAATATAATCTCCAGCATTTTAATAAAATGGACAACTTGATTTCAACCAAACTCTCTGGTACCCAGAGTAATTGTCTCTTGGATAAGACAGAGAAATACTAAGAATGATACCCCATACAAATTGACGCAAATATTTTCCTTTTCTGATAATATGTACAGTATATTTATCAGTTCTCTAGAGGCTGTGTAATAATTTCACTCAATGTGATATTTACACAAGAAGATTCTGTGAATTTATATTTCTCAGAAGGCATCTCAGCTTGAATTCTATTCAAATTTTCTAATTCCAGTTCTTCAGTTGAAGAGGTCATTTTTCTCTCTGAAGGACTTACCATGTGTTCCCTATTTGGAGTTTATTAATTCAGATTCCCAACAGTTGTCAGACTAGAGCAATTTATAGTCACTGATAATTTTCAAGCTATCATTTAAACCCAATATTATAGACAGAACTGGCATTCTTGGTTGTAATTGAGGTTGCCCAACACTTCCCATTTAAGATCCAATTGCTTATAACTGCAAGATTTTAACCATTTGGCTGAAACTTTCCATACTGCACATCTGCCTCAGGCTGATATTTTGGGGGGAAATTTCAGCAAATATAGCTCTGAAGGGGACAGTATGTGGGGAAAGGAGGGTGGATCCTGTAATGGACATATGCAACACATCTCGAAGAACAGTAACAAAAAAGTAATTAACCTTTTCTTTTTTGAGCGCTTGCATATGTCCATTAAACTGTAGGTGACTCCCAAGCTGTTACTCCAAGGAGGTGGGGCTCAAAGTCTCATCAGAAGAGGGACTGTAGGACTACGTTGCCTTCATTTACATCTTCCTTGTTTGTGATAATGGTATAGAGAGTACACTTATAAACTTTGTGGACAATACCAAGCTGGGAGGGGTTGCAAGTGCTCTGGAGGATAGGATTAAAATTCAAAATGATCTGTACAAACTATAGAAATGGTCAGAAGTAAATAGGATGAAATTCAATAAGGACAAATGCAAAGTACTCCACTTAGGAAGGAACAATCAGTTGCATGCATACAAAATAGGAAATGATTGCCTAGGAAGGAGTACTGCAGAAAGGGATCTGGGGGTCATAGTGGACCACAAGCTAAATGAAAGTCAACAGTGTAACACTGTTGTTAAAAAAAAAAAAAAAAAAAAAAAGGCAAATATAATTCTGGGATGTATTAGCAGGAATGTTGCAAGCAAGACACAAGTCATTCTTCAGCTCTACTCTGCACTGATTAGGCCTCAACTGGAACATTGTGTCCAGTTCTGGGTGCCACATTTCAGGAAAGATGTGGACAAATTGAAGAAAGTCCAAGAGAAGAGCAACAAAAATGACTGAAGGTCTAGAAAACATGACCTATGAGCGAAGATTGAAAAAATTGGGTTTGTTTAGTTTGGAGAAGAGAAAACTGAGAGGGGACACGATAACAGTTTTCAAGTACATAAAAGGTTGTTACAAGGAGGAGGGAGAAAAATTGTTCTTCTTAACCTTTCAGGATAGGACAAGAAGCAATGGGCTTAAATTGCAACAAGGGCGGTTTAGGTTGGACATTAGGAAAAACTTCCTAACTGTCAGGGTGGTTAAGCACTGGAATATATTGCCTTGGGGAGGTTGTGGAATTTCCTTCATTGGAGATTTTTAAGAGCAGGTTATACAAACACCTGTCAGGGATGGTCTAGATAATACTCAGCCCTGCCATGAGTGCAGGGGACTGGACTAGATGACCTCTTGAGGTCCCTTCCAGTCCTATGACTCTATGATTAAGGAGCTTATTCTGGGCTGAGTTTGGGCAATGTGCCTCTTCTGCATTCAGCCACAGAGGAACCATGCCATGAGGTACTGCACTTGATGATTTGGCTGTGGCTCTGTGTCAGGATGTCTTTGGTTACTAGTAACAATAGATGTTCTTGAGTGAACAGTTTGTGGAGGTCTGAATACTGTCTCAGCCAGGATAAAACTATAAAGATTGTTCTGTCATGATCCTGCTTGAGAATGAGAATGACCCTGGGAATCAGTCATACTGGCAGGTATGCATAGAGGGCTCTCTGTCTCTGAAGCCTCCTCTGGAGTGGAACTAGGAATATTTCCTGTTCTGCTGAGACACAAACAGGTCCATGGATTGAAAGCCTTCAATGCAAGACACTCAAAGTAGAACATTCATGTTGAGGGACCATTCATGGTCTAAACTGAAGGATCTGATCAGACTGTCATGGGACTGGGACATGGGAGTTGTTGCTAGTTGTTGGAGCAGGAGTCAGACCTAATGGTTACAGGAGGGGGCAATAGTCAGGAATTGGCGCCAAGGTCAAAATCAGGTTACCTGGAGTGAGGCAAGGCAGGAACAGAGCTAGGAGCAAGCAGGTGCAGGAGCTACTGCAGCCATGGTCAAATGCTTTGCTGGGTTTAACAGCTTGTCTGTTGACTTTTCCAACCAATCAGGTGGTGTAGCCAATCAGGCAGCCTAATACAGACCACCTATATCCCTTAGGTTGCCTGGAAACTGGCTCTGCTGCAGACCCTCCTTCCCGACACAGAAAATCCAACAGGCCATTTTGAACCACTAATACATGGGATGCCTTGAGCGTGACCAAACTCTGAATACACTAGTTCTACACTTGATTGCCTCCTGACAGAGGCTGTCCAATCTCTCTTCTTGCTTGTTCATGTAAAAAAATCACTGTAGTGTTGTGGGTAAGTATCTGGATGGTCATGCCCTGAATGTGTTGTAGGAAGTGCTGACATGTCCAAAATATTGCATGCAACTTGAGGATATTTATGTGTAATCTGACCTCACGGGCAGTCTGCAACCCTGAGCTCAAAGACATCCAAGATGTGTTCCCCATCCTATGAGTGACACGTCCATTACTAAAGTCATGGTAGGGAGAGGAGAGGAGAGAAGGGGAAATCCCTGCACAGGTTGTCTTGGCCAGGGCCGGCTCCAGGCATCAGCATTCCAAGCAGGTGCTTAGGGCGGCACTGTGAAGGAGCGGCAATCCGTGTGCCGTCAGGGTAGCGTCTCGTCTTTCCGCAGCAGCAGCAATTCGGCAGCAGCCCTACTCTGCAGGCTGCGCCGTGGCGGCAATTCGGCAGCAGACGTCTCTCTTCAGACGTCCTGCTTGGGGTGGCAAAGATGGTAGAGCCGGCCCTGGTCTTGGCTCATCCCAGCAGCTCAGAAACAATAGTACCCTAATTGGAAAATGCACAGGCTTGTCCAGATGGTGACTGTGGGGACAATAAACCAATGCAAGCCATGCCAGCAAAGCTCTGAGGTGCAGCCTGGCATGAGAAGTGACATATGTACATACAAGCATGTGACCTAAGAGTCTGAAACAAGACCTGACAGTGGTGTGTGGATGGTCCTTGACTGATACAGAGAGGTCCTGTATAGTATGAAATCTGGAATTAGGAAGGGAATCCCTGGCAGAGGTCAAATCCAGGACTCAGCCAATGAACATTATCCTCCACATAGGCACTACTATGGTCTTTTCCTTGTTAAATTTCAGGCCCAGAACAACAAACAGATACAAGATTTGATGGACAGAGACCTGTGCTTGATGTTTGGAACAACCTAGGACCAACCGGAGAAGAAACTCAGGGAGGCAAGGGGCAAACTCTGCCCTTTATACCCTGAGCTCTCTGCGTACTGCTAAGGAAAACTCTCCGGCACTGGTGCATGAGGTGTGTAGATACTTATAGTGTAATGGATATACACAAGCACTCAAAGAATGCTCCAGAACCTGGAATAGAACCCAAAATTTCTAAGTGCAAACATTCCTTTGTTGCCAGCAAATACATGTGAAAACCCCTGGCAAAGGGTTTGCCTCATCCCCTTCCAGTACTTGGTCAAGATAGAGGATGACAACCTACTCCGGCTATCAATTACTCCCTTAGCTCAAGTGGCAGAGCTGTGCTGTCAGACCTAATAGTTTCATCCCTGCTGGTGACCCATATGAGTATCAGTGTGGTTCCACATAATGGAATTTGGGTTTTCAATTTGTTTTTTAAAAAACTAGGAAAATTACACACAAACTATGTTAATAAACATTCAGGTTAAAAAGTCAAACACTCAAAAATTAGGAAATGCCAGAGTTAAGATTACTTGTGCAACTTTAATTTGGCCCCCTGGAGCATTATGTTACAGTTTTTAATTATATGATCACATACCTCTTTGTCCCCCTGGACCCCTGCTGGGACAATGTTTTGATAGGATGAATCAGGGTTACGTAGTGAAGGAAACTATTGTCAGAAAGATCCCTGCCTCATTTGTTGTAGAAGTTGGAAAGTGTGTCTTGAATAAGAAGGCAAGGAATTGCAGGAAGTGAAAGGAGGGTTTCATGGTTAAGACAGTTGAATGTTGCCCTGGAGAACTGAATTCTATCCTTGACTCTGCCACAGAGTTCCTGTGTGCTACTGGACAAGTCTCTTAAATCAAACTTTTCCACAGATGGTCACTAAATGTGTGTTCCTCATTATTGGGGTGCCCAACTTGAGACCCTGGGGCCTGATTTGCAGAAGTGTTAAGAACTCACAGCTGCAACTGTAGTTAATGCAAGCTGCGCTTGAACATATCAAGTGCTATATAATGCTAAGTACTTTGAAAAATCAGAGCCTAGGGATCTCAAATTGGTCACCCAAAATTAGTGGACACTTTTTATCTTAGACAGACTAGGAGGATGAGGTAGTATCTTTTATTGGACCAATGCCTGTGAGAGACACACAAGACACAGAACTCTTCTTCAGGTCTGGGAACGGTACTCCAAGAACTTGTCTCTCTCACCAACAGAAGGTGGTCCAATAAGAGAGTTAACCTCATCTACTGTTCAGGACTCTGCCAGTCCAAACCTTGCCTTGCAGATAAACACTAAACCTCAGTTCCTGAGTTCCCTAGAGACATCTCCCTGAAGTGTCCAGCCCTCTCCTGGAACACTCACAGAAGTTCATTGTTCTTTTCAAGAGTCAATACTCTGCAGCTCATTAATTTAATTGTGGTTTGACAAACTTATTTCAGTCTCAGCACTGAAATGGTTACAGTTAAAGTAAAGCAAGTTTATTAAACAATGTCATAGATTTAAGTGATACCAAGTATAAAGAGTAAAGGTAGAAGTGGTTACAAACAAAAATAAAAATACGCTTCTAAGACTAAAACTTGAATTTAGCAAGTTATCATCTTTGCCTAAGCAGGTGTCTTATCTATATTCAGTGCCCAGAGACTTCAATCGGGTGAAGGATCCAACGTTCTGTGATTTCAAGAACTCTGGTCCTTTTACTCCCTCAAATGATGGATACCAAAATGGCTTTCTGTTTCTGCTTATATCTCCCAAAGTTCATTGGCCCTGTTACAGGAGGCAGAAAAATTTCCTGCTGTTCTTCTCTTCCTGTTGACTTCCCATGCCCCTGCTGATTTGTAAGTAATGGGGTTCCATTGTTTTGATTCCATAATGCTTAATTTACATTGGAGACAGGTAGATAGGTTTTTTCCCAGACAGGCAGGAAAGTAGGTGTTTATCCCTGCGTTTGCTCACAGATTTTAAAGAATAATATTGATAAGTATCCATAATTCCTCATATAGTGTTAATTCAAACATTTCACAATGATATTAATTATCATTGTGCCATTAGCTTTCAGAAAAGACCTTGCTTGATACACTTTTATAATACATTAATATAGTATACAACCAATTGATTCAATTGCTTATCATTTGGGATTCAGACACTGTCTTTATAGCCCTTTGAAATGAATTCTTTGAAAAGTAAACCCAGACCAAACTTCTCTCTACTCCTGGAATATAAATGCCAGGCTGCCTTCCCAAAGCTCATTGACCCTGCTTCAAGAGGCAGGAAGGCTCCCTTGGTATGCAGTCTCCATACCCCATCAAGACTGTTAAGTCTTCACCTTTCTCCGCTTGCTCTACTGATGGCTTTCTTTTTTACCTTGCTCATCAATGTGCTTTTCTTTGTCTTTGATCACACCTAGCCCAATGTACACTGGAGACACATTAAAGAAGGTGGAACCACATTCCTTTTTCTGGAATAGGCGTGGCTTAGGCACATATCTATAAAGTCCTTTGGGGGTTGACCATATATCCATCACACAATGATTTTCAGGACCAACATGTATATCATATTCTATATGACACCTTTCAGATACGGATTACAACAACAGTGTGTTAGGTGTAGAGAGTCTACAGGCCTGATAACAGCAGCTGACAGAGTAGTGAATCATCAGTGGGCCTCTGTGTCACAGTATTATGAAAATTAATTCATTAATGTGAAGCATTCAAATACTATAATGATGACCACCATAGAAAAGCAGAGGAGAAAAATAATAATTTTGCATTTGGAGCAGGATTTGAATAGTCTGCAGTAAAAAAGGCTTGGGGTCACACATTGAACAATTGTTTTTGTTTGTTTATTTTTTGCTTCCTCTGCAGCATGGGACATAAATCGCTTGCTAGGATAATCTGGATATATCTCACCAAATCAATTTTCTGCCACTGCAGGGGCCAGGGCTTCCTGTACCTTCGTTCCTCCTATTCTCTACCTGTGGGTATGTCTACAATGCAAAAACAAACAGCAGTAGTGGGTCTCAGCATGGGTCTACAGACTCAGGCTTGCAGGGATCACTCTGCACAGCTAAAAATAGCTGTGAAGATGTTCCTGCATGGCCTGGAACTCAGGCTCTAAGGCCCATTCCACTCGCCGGGTTTCAGAGCGCAAGCTCCAGACCAAGTGGGAACATCTGCACTACCATTTTTAGCTCCATAGCGAGAGCCCTGTAAGCAAAGTCTGTAGACCCATGCTCTGAGACTTGCTGCCATAGATTGGGGCTTTGGTTTTGGTTTGTTTTTTGCAGTGTAAACGTACACTGACACACAATCTAATCCAGGTTATTGGGCTCAGTATAGGGGTAACTGGGGGGTTTAGTGGCCTGTGATGTATAGGTGGTCAGACTTTAGTCCCTTCTGACCTTAAACACTATAACAAATCTTGAATAGGTACTCATTCACTTTATATCCTGTGCATTAAATGAGACAGACAGGTCTTATGTTAAAAATAGTGTGTGATCATTTGCATTTCCTAACTTTTAAGAGCTTCTGTCAAGGCTGAATCCCAATTCTGTCACTCCGCGTGCAGAAGTGGGGCCCGCAAGGATTTTAAAAATTAATACTGGCCACTCCAGGCTTGTATTAAACTCCCAAGGTTACAGCTTTTCTCTGACCTTGGCTTGGTAAATGCTGCCACCACCCAAATGCAACAAAACCCCCTTTGAACCCAGGAAGGAGCACTTGGGAATTCCTCCCTGCGGGGTACGCTCAGGCCCTTTCACCAGGAAATTAGCTTTGGCTACCAGCTAATCAAACAACATGCACAAACCTCTTTGGATACCAAAAATCCAATCCTGTTTGTAAAAAAGGTAAATTTTATTAAAAACAAAAAGAAAGAAAATACATCTGGAACTTAGGCTTTTGCTAGATTTTAAAAGAGCAATTCCAAAAATCAAGCTCCCAAAATAGCTTTCTTGGGGTTCACCTTAAAGGTTACAAGCAAACAAAAGCATCTGGGGTTGAAGAGTCCACAAACCAATAAGAAATAACCCTAATCGCGTCTAGCTAAACATTCTGATCTACTTACACATTTGGAGTTCAGATAAGTAGTTCTAGGCATGATCTGATGATTTATGATCAGACCTGGCTTAAGCTGCGTATAGCATTGCTGCTCTGTCCCTCCAGCCCAGAGAACAATAGACAAAGGGAAAGTTTCTTTCCCAATTTTAAAAAGTTCTGACTTCCCATTGGCTCTTTTGGTCAGATGCCCACTTTTTTTTCCTTTTCCTGGGGAACTTTTTAATCCTTTACAGGTAAAGTAAGTAAAGAACAGCTACCAAGAGGGATTTTACAGATAACTGGCTGGCTGGGTGTCCATCAAAGGGAGCTATCCCCCACTTTATTTATCAGAGCTTCACTTTGTAACCTTAACATATTTCTTTTTGTGTATAATTTTACTATTAGAAGTCCCATTTTCAAGTCTAAGGGCATTTTTCTGCTATTGCTCATAAAGGGCTTGATCCAGAGTCCAAAGTAGTAAGTGGGCATCTTCCCATTGACTCTTGTGGGCTTTGGATCCAGTCCAGAATGATTGAATATTTTAATACACTTCACCATAGCAGTACTTGCCATGCTTAAGTTTGGATGTTTTTTCTCTAACCTTATGCTCACAGAACTATTAGCAGAGTCATAGACTTGGCAGCCTTAATCCAAAACAGACCTAATCAGATCTAATACAACTATTTTAGTCTGCAGTGATAGATCAGAGGCCAAATCCCATTTGCTTTACTCCCATGAGGTAGACCTACTAAAGTAACGAGACTTCGGTGGAACTATTAGTGAGAATAAGATGAGCAAGATTTGGACCTTCAGCAAAATGATGCTAGTTTTAGCATTATTTACCATTGTTCAGATATGGTATTTATGTTGATTCAAGATTTACATGGAAACAAGTAAATCTAAGCAACAGATTTCATATATTCCCGAGTATGGAGGACATTTTCCTTTCTAGTTAGAACGCTCACAGATACTCATTTACATTTTGTAAACCTCATTTATTTTACAATGAATCATTTAATCCAAAAATATTTGAATGTGTTTGACAACAAAATATTTTCATTAAAAATATCATTATCTGTACTGAGACCCACACCTGTGCCTTCCTCTACAACTGAAAAATTAGGCGTAACACTATGATAAATAAATGGGAAGTCTTGTTCTGCTGCTTTAATCCATATCACAATTTCACCCGAACTCTTAGATAACCGAGATTCACTCATATAGCAAAAGTATAAAGTGAATCTCAAACCTGTATAAATACCTAATTTAGAATCCTATTTTCAGAATTTGCACACTTGGTTCTATCTAGAGCATATCCTATTCCATTTCATGGCTGGAAATATCCTTTTCTTAAATATCTCCAAAGAAGATAAGCTGACTAAACAATAATGAAATATCTTGCACTTATAGAACGTAAATCCTGGGGAAGAAAATCAATGCACTTACAAAGTGATCTACAAGTGATTGTACGTAGGGATCACTTTGCAGCTAAAGAAAAGGAGTACTTGTGGCACCTTAGAGACTAACAAATTTATTAGAGCATAAGCTTTCGTGAGCTACAGCTCACTTCATCGACACACCAAATGCATCCGATGAAGTGAGCTGTAGCTCACGAAAGCTTATGCTCTAATAAATTTGTTAGTCTCTAAGGTGCCACAAGTACTCCTTTTCTTTTTGCGAATACAGACTAACACGGCTGCTACTCCAAAACCTGTCATTTGCAGCTAAAGGTATCAACTGTATAACAGCACACAGCAACATTTTGGGCAAAATATACCACTACAGACAACTTCTTGGGCAGAATGTAATACCTGAGTTGGAATTTGGCAGAAAACCTATTCTTGCAAATGGTGCCATTGGAGTTTTAATGACCACAAATGATCATGGTTTTGGTTTTGTGTCTCATGTGAAAGGTGACACCTCCAACAGAACAACGCCCCTTGTCATTATGTTTTATCTTGATTTACTAGTGACTCAATGAGAAGAATGTTAAAACAAACACCATTTCTACAGCATCAATTTATTCTTTAGAGGTTACCCCCTCTAACTAATAATTCATTCTGGCCATTATTAGCTTGTAAAAGCTATTGGACCACAGCACAACGTTGTATGGCTGTAGCAAATATTAAATTATCAATGATACACGTGTATCAATTATCAATGATACATGTTCTAAAATCTCTTGGTGATTAGAGAAAACAATGGTGTTGATATTAGCCCAAATAACTGGGCTGTGTGCTGGGGAGGTCCTCAGAGACAAGGATGGCAGATTCCCCCCCCCCCCCACAGGTCATGCATGGATACTTCCTTTCTATGGAAGAACTGGCCAATGGGCTAGTTGAGAAGAAGGCTGGACCAGTGGGGAGCGTGCTCTATTTAAGAACCTGGGACACTAGGTTTAAGTCCCTACTCTGCCACACATTTCCAATGTGCTCTTGGGCAAGTTACTTAGCCTTCCTTCCCCTCAGTTCTCCATAAGTAAAATGATAAATAGTGCTCCCCACCTCAGAGGGGTAATGGAAGGATAAATACTACAGTAATGGGTGCTATCTATTTATCTATCATACAGATAGATCTACCAGTCTCATTCCTCCTATACCCTGGGAAACCCCTTGTGCACTAGAGGATAGCTCCAGGCCATGGCTGAAGTACACCTCCATTCTTGTTGGAGGACGGAATTTGGTTCTAATTTTCCTACTGTTTTCCCTGAGTAATGACTGCAGAATGTGGTCCTAAATCCTTAAACCCTCGGAGCAGAATCTTTCTATTACTATTAATTGGGAGGTTTCAGAGTAGCAGCCGTGTTAGTCTGTATTCGCAAAAAAAGAAAAGGAGAACTTGTGGCACCTTAGAGACTAACAAATTTATTTGAGCATAAGCTTTTGTGAGCTACAGCTCACTTCTTCATATTTCCTTTTAATTCTAGACATATACTTCTCTCTGCCATAGCAGATTTCATGTTAAAATTAAGATCTGAAGAAAGTGCTGATGAACTGCAATGCTGCCTTGCCTTTTATTAAATTCTGAACCCTTGGTGGATTGTCCAACCCTCAGACCCATCCTAGCTTTGTTTACAGAGTTTCTCTTATTTTCCAAAGCTACATCAAAGGCTTTGTCCCAAGGGACTAAGGTTTTTTGAAATGTTCAAACCTTAGGAATAATTTACTAACATTAGTCATGTGTGTTATAACTGCATTTCCTTAGAAGCATTGTTAAACTATGCATTCTTTTCTAGCCCCTCACTTTGTAATTCCTTGCAAACTCAGGGCCAGACACTACTCTCCTGTAGAAAAACCTAAGGCAGAGGAAACAGAATTCAAAAGGTGTGAGCATGCAGGTACCCGACACTTTCTCTAGCAGAAGAAATAGCAGCTTTGTGGAAAGGGCCAGGGTGGGGACACTGAGCTTCCAAGAGTGGGGAACTGGTCTGTGGGGGAACACTGGCTTCTATCCCCCAACTTTCAGGACGCATGCATTTCATGTGGGTATCACCACACTACATCAACTCCCCCTGTGCCAACACAGCTGGAATGATAGCTGTATTAGAACTATACACATCCCTCCATATCTGAGGAGGATAGAAAACATCTATGTGATGTTAGAAATGAAAGAGCCAAAGTTAACTAAGTACAGCTACCAGTAATAATGTGAATTTTCACAGTGAGCACGATAGGCAGGGTAGCTGCTTCCTACTTCATTTTCCATCAGGTAATTTGCCATCATTACCCCTCTATTCCCACAACGTATATAGCTCGAACCACAGGTACACAGTGCTTAGGGGTTTATAGGGCTTGTAGGAGAAGGGAATAGCATGCCCAATAGACTCCAACTTCCCCTTCAGCGCATTTTGGGTAAAATGTATGGGATTAGCGTTCATGGGTTCCCTGATACTCCACTCTGCAGAGGGGACCAAACTGCCCTACATTAGTTTTTCTAAAAGTCTGTCTTAGCATGTAGCCCTCATTTGCAAGGTATACCTCCTGTGACTCATTAACTTTACTGAATAATGGTCACTGCCTAACATCTGATTCTTATAAACTTCCTATGAAGTTTGAACAACTGGCTGCAATTTCACGCAAAATCAGGGATGCATCAGCACAGGAATGAACAGCTTCCCATATACGTATGCAGCCGGATCACTGAAGTACTACATAAAGCAACAAGATTGTCTTTGTTAAGATCTGTCTTGTGCTGTCCAGTGCCAATAGTGGTGATTTTATCCTTTATTTAATCCAAACAATTTATGAAAAATAGTGACTTCTGTTAATTTTTATGACCCAACATAGAACACAAGTAAAAAACCTTTAATTTACAGTCTGGCTTTAACCAAAGCTCCATTTTGTTAATTTCAGAATGCCTCTGAATGTGACTCTTTAAGTATATTGCATTCCTAACCCTGGAAGTGGAGGCTTTAAAGAGCAGCTTGTTATGATGTCAGCATTTTTGAGTCCTTATTCAAGAGGATATGCCTGGAAGCTTTATGCAGAAACAGATCTGAAAAGTCAGGTAGGTTCCAGCCTGCACTGGGGACAAATTATAATGCTATACCATTATAAAGGAACCACAATGCCCCTTGGGTAACTCTCCCACCACAGGGGCAGCATAGAGTCAACATAGGTAGCCCTACATTGCCTTCCTGTACAGCCTCTTGCACAGGGCACAGAGTGGAGCTGGAGTAGGAATGTTGTAGACTATTTTAATTTACACCAAAGACCTATGCTGGTCCTTGCAGTAGAAAAGAATAGTAATCGCTGGCTCTTCTCCAGGGCTGCATCACACATGTTCGGGAATGCTAACCTGTATCATACTGTTCAGCCAGTTGGTGGCACTGTGTGTAAGATAGCTTATTTAGAGGAACCTCCGCCATACCTGCAGCACATTAAAGAATCGAATGATGAACACATCTGGTTTGTCTAAGCAAGCTCCATAGCCAATTCATATCTGGTACAGAAGAACATGACAACCTATGCTGTGCATCCGGAGAGAGACATCCTCCCCCTGGATGTCAATAGAGCCCAGACGTGGTGTAACTTGAGTCTAGACCTGAATTTTGCAGCTCAGGTTCAATTCTAATATTTAGTATGTCCAGTAATTTTATGCTATGTGTATGTATGATGTGCCATAACACATTATGCATCCCATGCTGGATAACCTCAGATAAATACTATTTCTTATTCAGAAGTGGTTCGTTTACTGTGGATTGCTATACCCAAAGGTAGTGGCAGATAAACACCGAGCCAAATCCTGCAGGATGATGACAGTGGATTTCATTTCCAAGTGGGAGACTTTCCTGAAAAGGGATTACAGGATCCGGCCCACAATAAAATTTATGGAAGCACAGCTCTCACAGCAAAGGTAACCTATTGAACTCTTCCCAATTAGCAATCAGGCTCCTTTCATTCTTCTGAATTACAGATAGAGATATGAGAGGGAGAGGGAAATCTACATCAATATTTTACATCAATTAATTCCAACAGAGCCCCATAGTTTATGTATCATTAAATCTGGTGTATAATTATAGCAAAACATCTTGTAGTATTTTAGCAATCATTTTCATTTTATTTCCATTCATCCTTTGACTAAAATTCACAATTTCATACTTTACTTACTAGTCTATATGGTTTAAAGACTTCCCCTAGTGCTTTAGCTAACATTAAAGTCAGATTAGTATTGATTAGATACCATCCAGATTAGTATACTATGCCTTCAGTACTAATATAGGAGCCTATTATGAGCAGTTATTCACATGCATTGACATCAGTGGGACCATTTGTGAGAATAACTGCTTGCCAATGTGTATAAGGAATTTACAGTCTAACCCATGATGTTTTTGTGGACTATAACATCTAGTTCCTATAGCACTTTCAATTTCAAAGGACTTTTCAGATGTTGGACCTGTTATTGCACCAAGTAATAATCAATGGAAGAACAATACGGCCCATTGCTGAATGAATAATCAAACACAATCCTATGAATAAGCACAAGTATGGATAGTAGAATGCTACTTTTATGAACAGGAGTACTTGTGGCACCTTAGAGACTAACAAATTTATTAGAGCATAAGCTTTCGTGAGCTACAGCTCACTTCATCGGATGCATTTGGTGGAAAAAACAGAGGAGAGATTTATATACACACACACAGAGAACATGAAACAATGGGTTTATCATACACACTGTAAGGAGAGTGATCACTTAAGATAAGCCATCACCAACAGCAGGGGGGGGAAGGAGGAAAACCTTTCATGGTGACAAGCAGGTAGGCTAATTCCAGCAGTTAACAAGAATATCAGAGGAACAGTGGGGGGTGGGGTGGGAGGGAGAGAGAAATACCATGGGGAAATAGTTTTACTTTGTGTAATGACTCATCCATTCCCAGTCTCTATTCAAGCCTAAGTTAATTGTATCCAGTTTGCAAATTAATTCCAATTCAGCAGTCTCTCGTTGGAGTCTGTTTTTCCACATATCTATTCAGGGGATACCATCATAGGGCCTAATCACATCAGCCACACGATCAGAGGCTCGTTCACCTGCGCATCTACCAATGTGATATATGCCATCATGTGCCAGCAATGCCCCTCTGCCATGTACATTGGCCAAACTGGACAGTCTCTACGTAAACGAATGAATGGACACAAATCAGACGTCAAGAATTATAACATTCAAAAACCAGTTGGAGAACACTTCAATCTCTCTGGTCACTCGATCACAGACCTAAGAGTGGCTATACTTCAACAAAAAAGCTTCAAAAACAGACTCCAACGAGAGACTGCTGAATTGGAATTAATTTGCAAACTGGATACAATTAACTTAGGCTTGAATAGAGACTGGGAATGGATGAGTCATTACACAAAGTAAAACTATTTCCCCATGGTATTTCTCCCTCCCACCCCACCCCCCACTGTTCCTCTGATATTCTTGTTAACTGCTGGAATTAGCCTACCTGCTTGTCACCATGAAAGGTTTTCCTCCTTCCCCCCCTGCTGTTGGTGATGGCTTATCTTAAGTGATCACTCTCCTTACAGTGTGTATGATAAACCCATTGTTTCATGTTCTCTGTGTGTGTGTATATAAATCTCTCCTCTGTTTTTTCCACCAAATGCATCCGATGAAGTGAGCTGTAGCTCACGAAAGCTTATGCTCTAATAAATTTGTTAGTCTCTAAGGTGCCACAAGTACTCCTTTTCTTTTTGCGAATACAGACTAACACGGCTGCTACTCTGAAACTTTTATGAACCTAGATCTTACAAATGACCAGTTACATGAACCATTTTTCTGACACCAAATATATTTTCAATCCTTCAGCCAAAATTCAAGAGCCTGTATAGGTTTGAAAAGACCAAAAGATGTGGCTGCAAAAAAAGGAGATACGGTTCTCTCAAAGAAAAATGAGGTACATTTTATACATATGTACATTACCATAGACCATGTAACAAATCAATTTACACACCATATTGAACGCAATTTTGAGATGTTCAGTTTTATGAACTCCGCAGTCCCTGATTAGTTCCTAAAACAAGGGTTCTATCGTATTGTTGGAAGTGTACATAAATACCATCTCCCTTTTGCTGATGTGGAAAAACAGGCAGAGACTAAGGGCCAGTCTCACAAGGGTGTTGGGAGTAGGATGGGCATTAACTGTCACACTGTGTCCTGTGGCTCCTCTGAGCCACAGAGAAGCCCATTGGCAGTTGTAGGGAGTGTGCAATAAGTTACAGCAATCCTTGGGTCAATCTTATGCCAAGAGCTACACCAGCTCTTGGTGCAGGCAGAATCCAGGCAGCACAGATATACACGACCCGCACTTTCTGAGCTGTGCCTTCTGTGGCACAGTACAGAATCTGGATCTAAGTGACTTCTCTCTCTGACCTCAGTCAATGCCAGACTAGCTCAAGGCCACTGACAGAATCAGCATCAGAACAGAGTTTAAATCTCAGGCATTCCTTATATAGAGGATGGGAATGACTCTTTTCTGCAAGGTTTGTCAATAAAAATGAAACCCAGATCTTAGTACTATAGCTATAGGGCTTTTGATTAGTACGATATACACAAATATATCATATCATTGCAGCCAATAAGAAGTTACTAACTGTGTCCATATCTGTTTAATAATGCACAATAGCAGAGCTGGTATCAAACAGGGGATTGTTATTTTGGGATTGCAATGACAGGCTGCTTGACTTCCACACTCTTAGAGTTGATAATGAGAAATGAGCGAGCCAGTGACGATATAAAGAACGGGCATGAATTACCCAAATCCTGCCATTTTTCAGATGTTTGTAAAAAAGTTTGTATTTTTTTTTAAAATTAGGTTTAATTTTCAGGCTCTTCTGTACTTTCTATTCCCAGCCAAAGCTCCAAGACAAAGTGTAAAATATCACACGAAAGGCTGATTCTAGTCAAGACATATTCTGCAATTAGGAATATCTTAAAATAAGGAGTTTGTCAGTCTAATTCTGCAGCTCCAAAAGTTTCAGGTAGTCCAATCAGCTTGCAGCAGAGGCTTCAGAGCATAAGGCACAACTCTAGGCTTGCTATATTTTGGCTGTCAGATTTACCAGCGCGTTTCATCTGTTCAAGCTTTTTCAAAAACATGGGAGTGACCGTCCAGTATTTCTTAAAGATTTCAAGGTGCTTTCATGGTTGTCTTGACCTCAGTCTACTTCACCATGAGCTTCAAGCCAAGATCTACCAAATTATGGTGGCTGATTTGCTTCAATCACATACAAAAGGTAAAATGGATTGTCCATCCAGTTGAATTTGCACCCGGGGTATCCCTTTTGGGACCAACTTTTGTCTGGTATAAGTTTTCAAAACTGTGGAGGTTTCTTTGAGAAGAACTTGTGACAAAGTCTGGTGACAGGTTGATGCCACAAGAGTGGTCATGCAACCCTCCCCTGCAGTTTTGGGTGCCAAAGGCAGCTGGCAGAGAGGTAAATCACTGTGGGGTGGGACTGCGGAAAACCCGGCTGGTGACTCCTACCCTGTGCCAGGCTCAGCTGGTAGTCCCAGCTGGGCTGGGGAGGACAGGACTTCCTCTTTCCCTGCATGGCATCCAGGGCCATGTCAGACCCACCTCCAGATTTCTCCCCTGGCTGCGGGAAGCTCTGCAAACTCCTCCCCTCCCAGTGTGTATCCTGCACCCATCACTCCTCAGCTGTTGTGGGAGGGAGCTGCTCCTGCATCCGGCCAACCCCCATGCATCCAGACCCCCTCATACCCAGGCCCTCCCACCAAGCCTCATTCCTCAACACCCAAAATCCCTCCCCACCCCCGACAAACTCCACTCCCTCTGCACCTGGACCACCCCAATGAGCCATTCTCACCTGGATCTCCACCCTACCAAGCCCCAACCAGCTGCACCTGGATCCCCATCCCACTGAGCCCCACTCCCCCAGAATCTGGATCCCCCACTGAGCTCCCCATACCCAGATGCCCCTGCTGAGCTCTATCATGCCCAGACCCCTCTCTTCTGAGCCCCAACTACCATCACCTGGACCCCCTCTGCAGAGTCCTATTACCATTGCACCCAGAAACCCCCCCCCCCAACAAACCCTTGTGCATCCAGATCTCCTACTGAGCCACCTGCACTCAGATTGCCAGACACAGAACCTTTTCAATCCACACTTTGAATCCCCCACACACACTTGGGTCCTGCCTTGTTGTGCCTGCCTGTGCACATCTGGCATGGAGGGGCAGGGCCCTGGGGTGTTTCTGGAGCCGGCCCAGTCCTTGCACTGTGTCAGGGTCGGGTGCAGCCTCACCATTGAGTTTGGTGCGGGGATCTGTACAGTGATCTCCTACCTCTGTGCAGCCAGTGGCCTGTGCTCCCCAAGGCCATGCTGGAGCCTCCACATTTATTTTACAAATAAAATTTGCAGACTTAAAATGTTGTGCACAGAATTTTTAGGTGCAGAATGCCCTCAGGAGTAGTATGAGCTGTACAGCTGACACTTTATAACCCACAAAACAGTTGTGACTCAGCACCTTCAGATCAGAATCTCTGCTGAAGAAAGTAGAGGAACTCCCTCCCTTATTCTGAACACTGGCCTCATCAATAGGACACATAGGCCCAGACCCTCACAAGTGCCTAACTCCCATTGAAATCTGAACATCTATTCAGTTTTTGCAACCTAGGACAATAGAAGAGCAGCAGCAAACACTAGAGAAATATCTATTTATTTTAAGCAGACCCATGCAGCAACTAATGGCCTGACTTTGGATCATTGTAAAGTATTGTCTAGATTAACACACATACACGGTCCTGCCACTGCCTGCTTCACACAGGAACCTGCATTCCTGTTTTTAAATGAGGAAGAAAAAAGAACAACTCAGGGTCCTGTCTGAAGGCCAAACAGTGCCCAAAGGCACAAAGTGGTAAGCGGACTTCTGTGGGATCCTGCTCCAGTCACAGTATCTCTTTTCATTAGAGCAGAGCTGCTTTCGCAGACACCATAGCAAGACCTAAAGGAGGTCCTGCCTTTCAAATTAGGAACACAGACACAGCTACTGTTTAACACAGAAATACCATTCATTAAATAAACACTGTGTTTAAATAGCAAAAAAATATGAAGCTGTTGCAAAGGTGAACATATTTTCTTTTGCCATAGCTTTGTCTTTCATGTTACCTCTTAATGAAGGACTTTCCGACTAGAGCAAAGGTAAAAAGGGAACATTTATACAAAACGTAGTGTACTGGGTCAGTAATAGATTATGTTCTCTGCATTATTATTTCAAGATATTTCCTTTTGAATAAGTACTTCTCATTGCTTTTACTTCACTATAAGATGGAACATAACATCCTGTGTTTGTAGCATCAGTTTGCTGCTCCAACAATGAATCATGTCTCAGATTCAACATTTTGGGCTAAATTCTACCCTCCACTACACCAGACTAGTATTCAAATAAGGCAGCCCAAACATAACAGAGAACAGAATTTGGCTTTATGACTTTACAGCAAGATTATTATTGGCCTAATTGATTCTGATCTCACAGCAGTGAGACTCTATTGACTTCACTTGAGTTGCTCCTGATTTACACCAGTGTAACAGATCAGTCAGATTCAAAGTGTGCCAGGAAGAAATAAACCATTGTTCAAAACACAAGTTTAATAACTAGCAAATACTGAAAGAAAAAAATTGAAAAAATAGTGAAAAGGAAATGGATTCATATTTGTCTGATATATGGGAACATTTGCTCCAGTATAAAAATCCTCTTTAAAAGAAAAAGAGCATATGCTAGAGCTTTAAAGAGAATCTAAGTACAGGAATAATTGAAAAGATTGATTTCATTTCTCTCCATCCTAGTTTAATGGGTTCTTCCCCAACAGGGGTTTGTGGGGGATTGGCCTTTAAACTATTTATTCTTAGTGGTAGTAAGGAATCACTTTGGGAATTGATTTATTGCAGGGATTTTACATTGTATTCTACTGGACCATCTCAACTGCCCTTTTAGATACGTCTTCTAGCTAGCCTGAATACTTTATATTTGTTTTACATTTCATAGGTCTCCTTTAAATGCTAGTTTTAAGAGAACTAGAGCCCACACACAAAAACTGGTATACCAATATTTTATTGCAATATACAGTTCATATTTTCAGATTTGGTTATTCAGGACTGTAAACTTACTTGTGTACTAATGTGGTTTAGAACTGGCATGTTGTCCAAGCAGTTAAATTTAATCTGAATTTGCAAATTGAAAACCTTCTATAATTAATTGTACTGTTAGATGACTGACCAGATCTGGGGTTTAGTTTTGGGTCATTAAGGAGCAAATCCCTCATCAATTAAGTTCTTTTTGAACTCACCTAATTGCAAGACATTAACTCTGAAAAGCTCCAGGAGCTGAAACAGAGAAAGGAAATTGCTCTTTTTAAACAGAGGATGATCTTGCAAGTGTGGCACTATGATCCATTGACAAAGATATTACCTCACCCACCTTGTCTCACTAATATCCTGGGTTTGACAAGACTACAACAACACTGCATACAAAAAAGATTTGTCACTAGATTCATAGATACTAAGGTCAGAAGGGACCATTCTGATCATCTAGTCTGACCTCCTGCACAGCGCAGGCCACAGAATCTCACCCACCCACTCCTATGAAAAACCTCACCCATGTCTGAGCTATTGAAGTCCTTAAATCATGGTTCAAATACTTCAAGGAGCAGAGAAGCCTCCCTCAAGTCAACCATGCCCCATACTACAGAGGAAGGCGAAAAACCTCCAGGGCCTCTCCAATCTGCCCTGGAGGAAAATTCCTTCCCGACCCCAAATATGGCAATCAGCTAAACCCTGAGCATATGGGCAAGATTCACCAGCCAGATACCCAGGAAAGAATTTTCTATAGTAACTCAGATCCCATCCATCTAATATCCCATCTCAGGGGATTTGGCCTATTTACCCTGAATATTTAAAGATCAATTACTTACCAAAATCCCATTATCCCATCATACCATCTCCTCCATAAACTTATCGAGTAGAATCTTAAAGCCAGATAGATCTTTTGCCCCCACTGCTTCCCTTGGAAGGCTATTCCAAAACTTCACTCCTTTGATGGTTAAAAACCTTCGTCTGATTTCAAGTCTAAACTTCCTGGTGGCCAGTTTATACCCATTTGTTCTTGTGTCCACATTGGTGCTGAGCTTAAATAATTCCTCTCCCTCTCCTATATTTATCCCTCTGATATATTTATAGAGAGCAATCATATCTCCCCTCAACCTTTTAGTTAGGCTAAACAAGCCAAGCTCCTTAAGTCTCCTTTCATAAGACAAGTTTTCCATTCCTCGGATCATCCTAGTAGCCCTTCTCTGTACCTGCTCCAGTTTGAATTCATCCTTTTTAAACATGGGAGACCAGAATTGCACACAGTATTCTAGGTGAGGTCTCACCAGTGCCTTGTATAACGGTACTAAAACCTCCTTATCCCTACTGGAAATGCCTCTCCTGATGCATCCCAAAACCGCATTAGCTTTTTTCACAGCCATATCACATTGGCAGCTCATAGTCATCCTATGATCAACCAATACTCCAAGGTCCTTTTCCTCTTCCGTTATTTCGAATTGATGCGTCCCCAACTTATAGCTAAAATTCTTGTTATTAATCCCTAAAAGCATAACCTTACACTTCTCACTATTAAATTTCATCCTATTACTATTACTCCAGTTTACAAGGTAATCCAGATCCTCCTGTATAATATCCCGATCCTTCTCCGAATTGGCAATACCTCCCAGCTTTGTATCATCTGCAAACTTTATTAGCACACTCCCACTTTTTGTGCCAAGGTCACTAATAAAAAGATTAAATAAGATTGGTCCCAAAACCGATCCCTGAGGCACTCCACTGGTAACCTCCCTCCAACCTGACAGTTCACCTTTCAGTAGGACCCGTTGCAGTCTCCCCTTTAACCAATTCCTTATCCACCTTTTGATGTTCATATTGATCCCCATCTTCTCCAATTTAACTAATAATTCCCCATGTGGCACGGTATCAAATGCCTTACTGAAATCTAGGTAAATTAGATCCACTGCATTTCCTTTATCTAAAAAATCTGTTACTTTTTCAAAAAAGGAGATTAGGTTGGTGGCACGATCTACCTTTTGTAAAACCATGTTGTATTTTGTCCCATTTACCATTGACTTCAATGTCCTTAACTAATTTCTCCTTCAAAATTTTTTCCAGGACCTTGCATACTACAGATGTCAAACTAACTGGCCTGTAGTTACCCGGATCACTTTTTTTTCCCTTTCTTAAAAATAGGAACTATATTAGCAATTCTCCAATCATTCGGTACTATTCCTGAGTTTACAGATGCATTAAAAATTCTTGCTAATGGGCTTGCAATTTCAGGTGCCAATTCCTTTAATATTCTTGGATGAAGATTATCTGGGCCCCCCGATTTAGTCCCATTAAGCTGTTTCAGTTTCGCTTCTACCTCTGATATGGTAATATCTACCTCTATATCCTCCTTCCCATTTGTCATGCTACCATTATCCCCAAGATCCTCTTTAGCCTTATTAAAGACTGAGGCAAAGTATTTGTTTAGATATTGGGCCATGCCTAGATTATCTTTAACCTCCACTCCATCCTCAGTGTTAAGCGGCCCCACTTCTTCCTTCTTAGTTTTCTTCTTATTTATATGGCTATAGAACCTTTTACTATTGGTTTTAATTCCCTTTGCAAGGTCCAACTCTACTCGACTTTTAGCCTGTCTTACTTGATCCCTACATGTTCTGACCTCAATTAGGTAGCTTTCCTTGCTGATCCCTCCCATCTTCCACTCCCTGTATGCTTTCTGCTTCTTCTTAATCACCTCTCTAAGATGCTTGCTCATCCAGCTTGGTCTACAACTCCTTCCTATGAATTTTTTCCCCTTTCTTGGGATACAGGCTTCCAATAGCTTCTGCAGTTTTGATTTAAAGTAATCTAGCCTTAGAACCTGAAGAAACTCAAGAAAATTCTGCTCACAAATCCAAATTCTACTCTCAATTACATCAGTGAAGCCCTCTGGAAGCCACAAATGCAGAGGTGTAGCTGAAGGCAGAGTTTTGTCCATAGTGCTAGATCTTCCTGCTATAAAAAAAGAATTGGACATAGTCTGATTATGTAAACTGGCGTTACTCCATTGATTTTAATGGATTTGTTCTAGGTATGGATGTAACTGAGAACAGTCAGGCACATGGGGCTAGGTCCTTAATCATAGCCAGGGACAACACAGCTTGAGGGTTACCCTTACTTACACCAGTCACTAACAACTAGAGCTGGTTAAAAGCAGGAGGGGAATATTGCTGGGATTTTTAATAATCATTTTTAACTTTGAAAAATGTCAACCAGCCCTCCTTAAAGCCCCAAGTGACCAAAATACCAGCTGGGGACTGGCACAGCATAGAAGTGTCCCAATCACACCCCTTTCCATCTAGAACCAGATATGTGAGCTCTACAGCAGAATCCACTGGTTGTGTGGTGCAAAGCACATGCGCCGGTCCATATAGTACATTTTCTGTCAAAGCTGTACTCCGAATTTATGAAACTCTGGTGATTTCCTCCACCCCACTCTTTGTTCTGTTCTGTTTCAAATCAGACTGAGAATTCATCTGAACACAGAGACATTTAATATTTTTTTATGTTAAATGAATACAGAATTTTATAGCCTGATCTATGGGGAAAGGCATTCCAAAATGTACAACATATGCAAGTGTGTTTGGGAAAAATAAGTCTGTGCCCGGGGGAACAAAGGGTGCTCCACCCCACTCCACCCCTTCCCTCGAGGCCCTGCCCTTGCTCCGCCTCTTCCCACCCCACTCCACCCCCCTCCCTTGAGGGAGGGCCTCTGCCCATCACTTGCTGCCCTCCCTCAAGCCCCTTTCTCCAGGTGCCAAACGGCTGATCAGCGGCCCTGCCAAACAGCTGTTTGGCAGCTGGCTGGAGGCGGTCCATGGAGGGCAGAGAGCAGCAGGTGTGGGAGCTTTGTGGGGGAGTTGGAATGGGGATAGGTGGCTGGGGGATGTGGAGCACCTCTATTTTTTCCCCCTATGGGTTCTTGAGTCCTGGAGCACCCATGGAATCAGCCCCTATGATTGTTCCAATTAGGGTGTGCAAGGATGGGGAGGGGAGAGAGAAGGAAGAAGAAAAAAAAAAAAGACATTTATACACCACATCCCTATTTATCACTGCTGCAGTTAGAAAAAGGCAGGGGGAGAGAAATATAAAAAAAATGGAGGCATAAAAATCCATGTTGGGGTTTTACACAGCTACCCATCACGTAGTCTCTGTGCAACTTACACAAAGCTTCCCCTGCCCCCACACACTCTCATTCAAGCACTGTGCATGACACATCTTACATAAGGCTTTTATCTTCTGCAATATAGAAATAGTGTTCTTAACCTAGCTCAAACACCACTAAAAATTCTGGGCTCAGTCATGGCCCCCAAACTTACAGTTGCAGTTAGAAGAGCTTCTGCACTGCCTGGGTTGAGGTAGCTGAAAGTATTATGCCAGCAGGACCCAGAACAAGGCATGTCATCTCTGGGGTTAGAGAGTGGAACGTGTGCAGCAAGGGTCTGCAGTGAGTATCTAAGAAAGTTAAAGCATGTGCCCCCACTCTCCTCCTTGCAGAGCAATTCTCTAATCACCTGCTAGTGTGTAGCGTGGTCAGTAGTAACACTCTGATCTTGCATTCATGGAGCACAGGCAGTCACAAGTAGTGTGAATTCCGCATCGCCAAAGCCAAGAGTTTAAAAGTTGAGTTGGGGCCCCTCGCCCTCCCTCCTCCAAAAAAATCAAGGGATTAGCTCTACAATCATGAGGTTTTTTATTTATTTGCATTATGTATTTTGGCCCGTCTTCCCATTTTTGAACTCACCCAGTGTGGATGTGAGAATTACGCTGCTGCCAACTCTCGCAAATACATAGTGAGTAATGTGATTTTGGACCCTGTTGCAGGATCTCCTGCTAGAAGACAACTGAGATCAAATTACAGATTTGTATACAAGTCCTGCCTGATGGTGCAGAGAACGTACAGATTCTTCTCAAACCCCAAACTTCCAATCAATTATTATGCACACACCTCCACCCACACACACCTTCAGGAATTTCAGAAGGGAGCCAAAGAAGAGGAAAGTACAGGCAATTTTCTCAGAGATATTTCTTGTCCCATGGGCAAGAAAAGACAAACAGAAGCTATTGGAGGCAAACAGCTGGCTAGGTAAGTGGTGTAAAATAAAGGGCTTAGGTTTTGTTGAACATTGGGTACCTTCTATATGGAGAGGAGGACAAATGACTTGGACCTCTCTCTCAGTAGGAGGGGACCCAATCTTTTGAGTAACCAAGGGGCAGTTCATAGCCCCAGCACCTCTAATTTGCTTCATGAGTTATGAATGTTAAAAAATTGCTTGAGCCCAGGCACCTCTTTCATGGCAAATTAGGAACTGGTTAAGAGGATAAGCACAGTACTATGCTCAAACATAAAATTCAGACTCAAGGTAGCATGAATGTAAAGAATCAAGTCATCAAGGGATGTAAAGAGAAAATATTCTTCAATTGTCGATATACAACAGCTAGAAGCCTGGGAAATAAACAAAAGTAATTAGAAATACTCATTTACAAAAAGAAGTTTGATATGAATGGTATTACTGAAACCTGATGGGATGATTTTACATGACTGGAATGTTAAAAATCACTGGATATATCATATTAAGGAAAGAGGAGGTGGAAGGGGAGGATGGGTAGCACTCTTGTTTCTTGACTTTAGCAAAGCTTTTGACACGGTCTCCCACAGCATTCTTGTCAGCAAGTTAAGGAAGTATGGGCTGGATGAATGCACTATAAGGTGGGTAGAAAGCTGGCTAGATTGTCGGGCTCAACGGGTAGTGATCAATGGCTCCATGTCTAGTTGGCAGCCGGTGTCAAGTGGAGTGCCCCAGGGGTCGGTCCTGGGGCCCGTTTTGTTCAATATCTTCATAAATGATCTGGAGGATGGTGTGGATTGCACTCTCAGCAAATTTGCGGATGATACTAAACTGGGAGGAGTGGTAGATACGCTGGAGGGGAGGGATAGGATACAGAAGGACCTAGACAAATTGGAGGATTGGGCCAAAAGAAATCTAATGAGGTTCAATAAGGATAAATGCAGGGTCCTGCACTTAGGATGGAAGAATCCAATGCACCGCTACAGACTAGGGACCGAATGGCTCGGCAGCAGTTCTGCGGAAAAGGACCTAGGGGTGACAGTGGACGAGAAGCTGGATATGAGTCAGCAGTGTGCCCTTGTTGCCAAGAAGGCCAATGGCATTTTGGGTTGTATAAGTAGGGGCATAGCGAGCAGATCGAGGGACGTGATCGTTCCCCTCTATTCGACACTGGTGAGGCCTCATCTGGAGTACTGTGTCCAGTTTTGGGCCCCACACTACAGGAAGGATGTGGATAAATTGGAAAGAGTACAACGAAGGGCAACGAAAATGATTAGGGGTCTAGAGCACATGACTTATGAGGAGAGGCTGAGGGAGCTGGGATTGTTTAGTCTGGAGAAGAGAAGAATGAGGGGGGATTTGATAGCTGCTTTCAACTACCTGAAAGGGGGTTTCAAAGAGGATGGCTCTAGACTGTTCTCAATGGTAGCAGATGACAGAACGAGGAGTAATGGTCTCAAGTTGCAATGGGGGAGGTTTAGATTGGATATTAGGAAAAACTTTTTCACTAAGAGGGTGGTGAAACACTGGAATGCGTTACCTAGGGAGGTGGTAGAATCTCCTTCCTTAGAGGTTTTTAAGGTCAGGCTTGACAAAGCCCTAGCTGGGATGATTTAACTGGGACTTGGTCCTGCTTTGAGCAGGGGGTTGGACTAGATGACCTTCTGGGGTCCCTTCCAACCCTGATATTCTATGATTCTATGATTCTATGACAATTCAGAAGGACGCCATATGGAATGCTCAGCGATCAACATATTAACGGTTTAGTCTGGGGCAATGGTGAGGATCTGCTATAGACCACCAAATCAGAGGAGGGGACAAGATAAGTAGCTTCTTAAACATATCATACAGTGTAGAAAGAAAAAAATATATTATCACAGGAGATTCCACTCAGACATGTGCTGAGGACCTTTGAGTTTCAAAAAATTAAAGATATCTTTCTAAACACACAAAATATTGCAACCAGCTCAGGGTATTCTATATTATAATGCATTCTGATATATAAAGATGAATTGATCACTGAACTAAAAATTGATGGTTGCCTAAGTGCAAGTGTTCACAATCTAATTTAATTTGTTATATGCAAACAGAAGATAATCCCAACTAATAATATTAAAAAATTATATATAAGAAAAGGAAAAATAAAGAAGCTGATAGTAATTAGAACAAGTCAACAGTTATGAGATGTCCCCCCCCCCACAATAAGGATATCTAAAGATTTCAAGGAAATTAGTATGTCTAATAGTGTTAAGGGCAATGAGAAGAAATTCTTTAAATATATCTGGGGAAAAAATGAAATTATAGTAATGGTTTTGGTTTGATACTAGATGCAGATGGCAAACTATCAATCATGATGCAGACATATTCAGTACACATTTCTATTCTGTATTCAAAAAGCAGCAAGATGTATTCACAACTAAAAGTAATAATGAAATACTTCCTGTTTCTTCAGTAACAAGGGAGGGTGTTAAACAGCAGCTATTAAAGTTAAACATTTTTAAAATCTACAAAACCAGATTATTTGCACCCAAGAGTATTAGAAGAATTAGCCAAGGAACTCTGGCCCATTAATGTTAATACATTTTGGAACACTGGGTAAGTTTCAGACGATTGGGGAAAAGCTAATGTTATACCAATATCTAAAAAGAGTAAACAGCATGACCCAGGAAACTGTGAACCAGTCAGCTCATATCAATCCTGGGCATGGAAAGGCTAATCTGGGGACACAGTAAAGATTATTGATAGCATAATTAGTGCCAATCAACATAATTTAATGAAAAATTAATCAAAGAAATTATAGGGGGGATCACCAGTCTGGCTGTGGATAGTAACTGTTGACATAATATTTTTAAGTTTCTGTAAGGCATTTGATTTACCATACATGACACTGATAAAAAATTAGTATGACACAGAATCAAAGACAGAGCATATTATGAGAATAAAAAACTGGTTAATTAATAGATTGCAAAAAATAATTCTAAATGGGGAATCATCTCTAGTAGGGATGCTTTCAGTGGGGTCAGATAGGGATCTAGTCTCTGCCCTTTTGATATCTTTGATGATTAACTGGAAGAAAATATTTTATTCTGCTCTCAGATTAATAAAGCCAACCTTCAGTGACTTCAGTGGGAGTATCTGAGGGCAGAGCAAGACCTTTGATTTTCCATGGATCAATGTTTGTGAAACTGGCTGTTCTAGTATTGCCAGATCTACAATAGTACCAAACACACTCAGTACTTCCACATACACACACACATATATATATATATTCTGATCTCACCTACATAAAGCAAAGGGGTTCCACTCACCCCAGGTACACCTCCTTGCCACTAGGTGTGGGAATTAGAGTGAGAGCTATCTGGCTCTCCCTGCTGTCCTCTCTTGCTCTCTGTGACTCAGCCCTACAACCAGGTCACTATATAGCCTCCCCCCCCAAGTAACAAAAGTCCCACTGGACAAGCTATTTGAATGCTGACAGTTTTCTAGTTCTCCAGGTCCTATGCCATTTCCCCAGTGGCTGGCAGGGGAACTCAGGCCCTCCCTGTCTACTGGGTTCCAGGCCAGGATCCCTGTAACCAACAGCTGGGATCCATACAGTCCTAGTCCTTATTGTTGTTTCCCTGAGTTTCTTCCTACCCTGCCTTCTCAGGCTTTCTTCCCTGTAGGTTCTCTGAGCTATTCCTCCTTTCAGAACCAGACTCTCAAGGCTTATTCACTCATGAATGTCCTTCTTACCACCTCAATGTTCCTAGAGAGTGAGTGCAAACTCCCTCCCTTCAACCTCTTCCTAGGCTCACTTCCTGCCTTTTATACCACTATCCAGCTCCTCCCCCAAATGGGCTTTGTCTGCAATTAGCATTTGTCAATCCCAAGCATCCATCCAGGTGCATCCATAAGGTTAATTGGCCTGTTTGGCCCACATTAACCCTCTCAGGTCTTGTGTGGGTTAGACATACCATCACACTCACAACCATGCATGTTGTATTTATTGTTAAGACAGACCATCTATGTGCTGATGGGTACACTGGGCACAGTAGTGAACAGACTGTTTTTACTATTGGAGCTATTAAACCAGTAATTTCTATCCACTGGGGCACCACACTAGTGGAGACTGGCACAGTTGGGGACCCAACTGAATCAAGTAAAATCCTGCAAAGTAGGATGCAACTGCTTAACTTTATTCACTGTGATTAATCACAGAGACTTCTTTAAAAAGTAATGTTTGCTTCTGAGGGCTCTGCTGGTCCTCTTCATCTTCCCTTCTGATTGCTAAATACCCAGAAGACCCTTCATATAACTAACACTATGAAAAAAATGACATTTTTTTCTTTTCTTCTCTTCTCTTCTCTTCTCTTCTCATCCCCCTTATAGTAAAGGCCCTTAATCATTTTTGCTGCTCTTCCCTGAATTCCTTCCAATCTGCCTACATTTTTCTGGTTTCCAAAACAATGACCCTATTCTAGGAAGCAGTGGAACAGGAATCACCACTGGAAGGTTTATATTTTCCTAAAAAAGGAGCTTCCCAACCTTCTCAGTAATGTCTGCAATATCCTTGTCAAAGAGGGCTCCTGGCCCTGAAATATGAATGGATTAGAAAAGAAAATGCCTTTACTTAATCATGAATCTCTCTCTCTCTCTCCCCATCTTGCTTTCTCTATCATCTGTGTTTTAGCTACAGTTGATATATCATGAGGTGTGGGTTGATGGGACATTAAAGCAGGTTGACTTAGATTTGACTAGCACTGACTAATACTGACAGACTTCCCATTGATTAGATTTCAAGAGACATTGTTGCCACTAGTCTAAAGAAAAGAAACCTTGTGAGTCATGTTTGGAGCTAGCAAAGTTCTGGCAAGATTAATAACATAAAAAGAAGAAAGGAAACACAAGCCCAGCTGACACAGGCAAAGGGAAATATTGATCTCTAACTAGGGAGCAAAATGTGCTGATAGATTGTATTGAAGATGTGCATTCTGTGACTTCAGTAGACTATATTTAAAAGCATTGGCTAAAGTATCTTCCCTCAATTAAATTAAACTACATATATAATAAAATCATATTATACCAAGAGAGAACCTCAAAAAAGACTAAATAGCAAAGCCAGCCCTCAAAGTTTCCTTTCCCAATTCATTTAAACTGACTGCATAATTCAGAGTGAATAGACCGAGTTCTATTTCACTGACTTCAGCATTTTGACTTTCAGGAGTTTCTATTATATTGTTTAATTTTATAAATTAGTGCAAAGAAAGATGCATTTTATTTATCTTACAAATCAGGTGACTTTAACGATATTTTTACATGCTAACTATGTCACAGAGGTGGGTAGTGACTGAGAAAATGGCACCTACAAAAGTGACAAGGGTTCCTTTTAAGCTCCCAGTAATTTAGCTGAAAAGCTTCTCTCATTTTCTCCCAAGTTGTGACTTCCTCAGCTTACCTAACTGTTGACATCTCAGAGTGGCAATTAAAGTTAGCTAGGCTCTGTGCAGTTTTTTCAAGTATACAATGTGCCTTTCAGAGTGGTGACCGTAAAATCACAACCGTCTGCAAGCAGTCCTTTCTAACCAGTGAAGGGAGTTCTATATAGAATCTTGGTGCTAAATGGAGTTGTCAAAGTTATAAAAAATTACTGTTCTGACACATTTCAGAAAATAAAACTGAACAATGTTAGTGTCTAGTTATGTATGATTTGGATTAGATATCCTGTGACTTGCTTGATATTTGAGCTTGGCAAATATTACAAAAAAAAATCCCACAAATATTCACTCAAATTTTGTAATTTCTGATTTTCAGAAATGCTGGACACCTGCAGGTAGCCTTTCCTTCTGTGGACTTCTGGATTTTCAACATCTGTGAAAAGCAGGGCTTTTGCTTTGTCTGCTAATGACTCATTTGTATGTACTTTCCATTTATTTCCATGTGACTGAGTTTTACAAATCAAAAGTTTTGCAGGAAGCAGATTTCAAAGGCACATATGCAAGTGTTCATGGAAACTGAATTTACAGCAGAAGTCTGGTGCCTTTATCAAATTGGAAAACAGAAACAATACCATGCGATTTATCTAACCAAGCACAACTAAAACACAGTTTGAATAATGAATGTTGAATACCTGTTGAAACAGCAGCAGAGAACTGCTCATGGTCAAACCATAGTGTTAAAAGATACAAAATAAATGTGTTGAATACTTTTGAATAATATAATGAATAAATATGAGGAAATTTGTATTTTTCTGGATATGCTCTGAGCAGAAAAGAGGCCAAATTCATTAGGTAAAATTACTTATTGAAAATTATTCACTTGCTCCTGCTTAACATAGAAACTCTGTAAAATATACTGTGTCCAACAGAGAAGTAATCTAGTAAAGAATATTGTGTCTAGTAAGCTATAAAAGAATGTAGGCAGTCTTCCCTAGTAGTCAGAGAAAGAACAGGTCTAGAGGGCAGAACAGGCATCCAGATTGGGAGAACAGAAGTGGGCAGTCAGAATCAGAGTCAGCTGCCAAATACCAGATCCAGAAGTTGAGTCAGAGTTGGAACCAGGAATCAAAGCTCAAGGGTCAAAGCCAGGGTCAGATGCCAAATGCCGGAGCCAAGGGTCAAGCTGGAGTGGGTGGAGGGGGGGTCAGAGCCAGGAACAGTAGCGGATGGTCAGGAGCCAGGTGTACGGGCAGGAACCAGAGGAGAGGCAAGTGTGAGGCATGGAGTAGGAACTAGGTGGGAACTAGGAGTGAAGGCAGGTGTGAGGGAGGAGCCAAGAGCACAGCAGAACAGGAAGAGGATTGGGGGAGGTAAACAAAAGCAGGGTCTGGCACAGGAGCAGCAGGGAGTCTGCACAGTTGGTCAGAAGGCCCACCGAGCTCACTTCCCGGCTGAAGTAGTGGGAGTGAACCAATCAGGCAGCTGCAGGCCTTAAGAGCTCCAATAAGACCTCCAGTAGGGCCTTACCTTCCAGGATTGGCAAGATGCTGCATCACCCATCTCCCTTGGTGGCAATGAGGGAGTGTCCAGGTGTCCACAGCATCAGGTTTTAGAAATGAACCCTTGGATCCTGACAAAGAGCCATTTATACAGACATTTCCTCACCTTTTGAACTTTGAAGGTTGGTTTTTTTCATGTGTATTTATAGAGAAAGTTGTACATTTTCTGTCAGATGCAAACCTTGCCAAAGTTATGCATGTCTGTAGACTGAATTGCTTCAATGCACTGTAGTTGAGGTGACTCCTCAAGACCTTTCAGGAACTTCACATCCTAAATCAGTCTCATCCATAACTGAATCCATACTCATGGAATGTGAATTTCAAATTTGCATGCATATTTGCAGGAAAGTCTTAGCACACTCATCCAATCAGCAAACAGAAAAATACCATAAGAACATAAGAGTGGCTATACTGGGTCAGACTAAAGGTCCATCTAACCCAATATCCTGTCTTCCGACAGTGGCCAATTCCAGATGCCCCAGAGGGAATGAACAGAACAGGTAATCATCAAATGATCCATTCCCTGGTTGCCCATTCCCAGCTTCTGGCAAACAGAGGCTCGGGATATCTTCCCTGCCCTTCCTGGCTAATAGCCATTGATGGACCTATCATCCATGTATTTATCTAGTTCTTTTTTGAACCCTGTTGCAATCTTGGTCTTCACACCATCCTCTGGCAGAGTTCCACAGGTTGACTGTGCGTTGTGTGAAGAAATACTTCCTTTTATTTGTTTTAAACCTGCTGCCTATTAATTTCATTTGGTGACCCTAAGGTTCATGTGTTATGAGAAGGAGTAAATAATACTTCCTCATTTACTTTCTCCACACCTGCCATGATTTTATGGACCTGTATCATCCCCCCCTTAGCCGTCTCTTTTCCAAGCTGAAAAGTCCCAGTCTTATTAATCTCTCCTCATACGGAAGCCATTCCATACCACTAATCATTTTTGTTGCACTTTTCTGAACCTCTTCCAATTCCAATATATGTTTTTTTGAGATGTGGCGAGCACATCTGCATGCAGTATTCAGGAGTATTCAGGGCATACCACTTGACTTATTTGACCAGTCAACATTAGATAAGAACTAATCAACACAGCTTGAGTAGTGATTACTCAGAGAACTCTTAATTCTCAAAAAATAAAAATTCTTCTAAATTTGTCAAGTGATTTCAAATAACTAATATTCTATGAATGGAAAGAGATGCTAAATTTGTTGCATAAATCATCTCCTATAAATTATTACTTCAGATGTAGCAACTTTATTCCCTGTGGTTTAATCTGGCAGTCAAGAGCAGCTGGGAAATTCAGGCTAACAGTGTCTAAATTTGCACATCTGGGGCTTCTTGGAAGGGTATTCTGAACAGAGGGCCCTCTACTCTGGACCTCATTCCCCACTTTTGATCCACAGTGCCCAAGTTTTTTACCTAAAGGGCTTCTACAAATCTTATCTCTTTCTCCAGGCATTTTTGAAGAGGGTTGTTTGTGCATCTGGGTATGATTGACTGGGAAGTTATTTTGTTTCTGTTAGTTAACAATGGTTTGGATGATGTTTAGTGTTGATTTTTTTATTGTTACCTACTTTCTAGACAAATTATATACCTGATACAAAGCCCACTGAAGTCAAAGGGAGTCTTTTCATTGATTTAAATAGACATTGGATCAGGCCCTATATAAATGGACATAATAAATCAATGAAGAAAGCCAAAACCAAACCAAATTTGCAAAACCAAATTCTGGAAGTGAATGCAAGGACATCTATAATTCTGAATCTACATTCAGGATAGCTCTTGAGATGAAATAACACAAATTAAGCTGAAGATAAATACCTCACAGAAATTAAATGTTTAAATTATGTTAGCAATGTGTTCTTCCTTTTGTAATACTGCTGCATAGTCACATAATCATAGTGGAGACGAAAGTCTGTAATCGTAATAGCATCCTTGCATTTGATAGGAGTAATAGATGGGGAAAAATAGAAAACATTTCAGGCAGCAAATATGTCATCTATGTCACCATATGCGACTAGGGCCTAGTAGATTACATTCTTTGTACAATCATTACTCAATGAGTGCCTCAATCAGACTACTCACATTTTAATTTCACTTTGATTTAATTGCAAGAATTGTAATTTGAAAAGGAATGATCGGTATGGAATCCAATAGTATTTTATCTTAATTGCGGCTTATTTTATTCCTGATGTCCTCTATTCTCCTTTTCCAAGGATGATGAATAATTGATTACATGATCTGCCACAATTATCTGATGAATAATCAATGGTATTCAATCAATTTGTTTAGTGATTGTACTTTGTAATTTACATTTAAGTAAAAGATTAAGATCTCCTGCATGGTTAAATAATGAATTATGTTTAAATAATGTTAAGACTGTAATGCAAAGCAACAAAAACTAATCAAGACAACGTTAGAACTCATAGCTGTGACATTATGAAGATGGAAAAGGACAAATAGCGTGTATCTGGAATAGAGTAATATTCTTAACTTCTAAATAGGCCGGCTTCTTAAAATTAATATTTGGAGATTAATTGTAAGTAAATGTAATTTAATAACAAAGGAGGAAAAGATTTGATGAAAGCCTATAAATATTGTTTTGGTTAAATACCTATTTTTACATTTTGTATGGTATCTGGAGGCCAGTGCAATGTATATGATGGGGAAAGGATGACTTCTAGTTGAGACAAGTTTAACATAATTTCTACTGGTTTAACCTGAGATAGTCTCCCTTCTTTCTGATAACTTAATAATGTTGCTCACAAGATCCTTATCTTCACTAGCTAACATCCTAGCTGCAATTCACTACTGGTGAAATTCCACAAGTGGAAATAGTTAGTGTAAAGAAGGCACTGGTCTTTTTATCACTGTATTGTCTAATAACATACAGATAGATGATTTCAGTGAGAAGTGATGCTTTCTTATCTGTTACACACAGGACATGACATGATACTGAACAGGGAGAAAATATCTGCTCTTACCTTCCTCCCCCGCCCCATTTCAACTTCAAGTGAGTTGGGGAGGCAGAGACAAGAGCTTATATTCCATCTATCATTAACTTGAAAAAAATTCCATGTTGAGACTCACCTATAACACTTGGACATTGTCAGGTTACAGATCATGGTCTAAATTTTATTCTCATTTACACTGCTGTAAGTCTAAAGTAACTCAAATTAACTTTACTGGTGTAAATCGACATTAGCTGAGAGCAGATTGTGGCCCCATATAATTCTGAACAATAAATTCCCTTGTTTGTGTTACTGATCTGAAATTATTAAAACTGAAAGGATTTGTAATCTTAAACATTTCAGATGTTTTTTGCATTTCACTCATCTTCAAAATAGACTGGTAAGTTTCACTTTTTGCTTATATTTAGGTTTATGTTGTGGTTGTCTATCCCAGAGGCTGGGTTGCGAACACTGGGTCAGTTCATGCCTCCTCCATTTGCACATAAAAGAAATCCTCTGCACATGGATGTCCTTTCTTCTTTATGAACATGTATCTTTCAACATGTGACAGCACACTGGAATGCGAGACATTCATGGTCACTTGTGGAGCAGGATACCACGTTACTAGTCTACAAAACAGCTACCAATGGTATTCTGATGATGCTTCTAGAACCAGGGGGGAATTCTGGGAGTTTAGCCTCTACTCCCAGAATACCTGTAGGTTTGCACAAGACTCCCAGAAGGCACTGAGCAAACTTCACCAACAGTTGGAACTCTTACTGGAGCTCTAGGATGTGTTCCCAAAGTTACTCTAGAAGTCACTGCAGCTAACCCAACTGAGTAGAGTACCTAGGGCAAAACAGCAAGTCCAGTAAGCATGATTGAGTCTGTAAGATAAACAATGCAATTTAGTTTTCATCTGAGCCAAGTTGTCCATGTTGATGAGACCCAGAGGAGATGGCTGGGCTAAGCCACCAAGAGAACTGATGGGTGAGCCTGTTGTTGGAAATGGACAAAAGAAATAAATTTGTTTCATGAGAAATAGAATTTGAAGATTTGTGCTTAACTTGGCTCAGGGCCGGTTTTGTTCAACATCTTTATCAATGATTTGGATGATGGGATTAATTGCACCCTCAGCAAATTCACAGATGATACTAAGCTGGGGGGTAGGGATAGGATCCAGAATGACCTAGACAAATTGGAGGATTGGGCCAAAAGAAATCTGATGAGAAATCTGAAGTCAAAGGGAGTCTTTTCATTTATTTAAATAGATGTTGGATTAGGCCCTATATAAATGGACAAGTGCAAGTGCAGAGTCTTACACTTAGGACGAAAAAATCCCATGCACCGCTACAAGCTGGGGACTGACTGCCTAAGCAGCAGTTCTGCAGAAAAGGACCCGGGGATTACAGTGGACGAGAAGCTGGATATGAGTCAGCAGTGTGCCCTTGTTGCCAAGAAGGCCAATGGCATATTGGGCATATTAGTAGGCACACTGCCAGCAGATCGAGGGAAGTGATTATTCCCCGCTATTCGGCACTGATGAGGCCACACCCGGAGTATCGCGTCCAGTTTTAGTCCCCCCACTACAGAAGGGATGTGGACAAATTGGAGAAAGTCCAGCAGAGGGCAACGAAAATTATTAGGGGACTGGGGCACATGATTTATGAGGAGTGGCTGAGGGAACTGGGGTTATTTCGTCTGCAGAAGAGAAGAGCGAGAGGGGATTTGATAGCAGCCTTCAACTACCGAAGTCGGGTTCCAAATCTGAGATACACACAAAAAAGTTACATTATTGGAATTTTCTGGTAATTGGTTTTGATTTCATATAAACTTCCTGTTACTTCTTCTTGGAGATCAGAACACAAAACTACTGGATTTTAATACATACTTAATGAATACATAAATCTACTTTCACAGTTGGCAGTAGGCAGGTTATTATATAAACCATTACTCCAGTGGGACCACTCACAGGAGTACAGGCTTGCCGATAAGCAGCAAATACATTTTGACTATTTCAACCCTACAGCTTATAAGAACAAACACAACAAAAACAAAATAAAAAAACCCCACACCCTAGGCAGTCATTTAAATACCCAGGCTTCCACAACCTATAGTTAGAGGGAAGCTGGAACATAAAGATGTATCTTGAAACTGCATCTGCCTCAGCTAACTGAAATCATTTTCCAATTACAAATATTTTTAAAGTTTAATTTACTTTCCTACCACCATCTGAAACAGAAACAGAAAGCATATTGAAAATAGTCCCAAAAAGTCAGAATAATTCATCCAATGATGTCAGTGACATTTAAGAAGGTTTGGAGTATTCTGTATTTTCACACATCAAGGAACTTGGTTTTGTGTTTTCTGTACTTGCACATCCTTATTTTTGCAAAAAAAAAAATTGTGGTTATAGTTAGTGTACGGTAGCAGGGAGGACATTATAAAAGAAGAGGGAGTGGTGGTGACTTCACAGTGTGCTGCTCCCCTTCCTATGGAGACCCTGATTGCTCTTGTGCATGGACTATGTAGTTGGGGCTCCAGACTCAGATTCTGTGGTGATGGGCACTGATGTGAGAGCTTAGATGGATAAACAGGATAGGCGTTTTGGGGAGCAATCTCCAAGGAGCAGTCATTCTTTGAAGCATGCTCTGCTGATAGCCCCACAGATTTCAATGGTGCTCTATCCAGTGTTAACTCCCCACACTCAGAGTATTGCGTCCAGTTTTTCTACGCTCTCCAGATAAAGATAATCAGTGGTAGCAGGGTAGGGAGCCAATGGCAACATGATACCATTATAAGGGGAGTGGCATGTGAAAAAGTGGGTCCACAATACCAGAAGGAAAAGTTGGTTCTTTTCAAGATCCATGAGGTCAGGTCCTAACCAGCCTGAGGATTGTTCCATCTGAATTGGTGTGCCCCCCCACCCCACAGAACACGTGAATCTCTCAAGAGCAATATGGGCCCTGAACAATCTGTGGGCTGCCCTTTGCATCCCTGACTCCCTACTCTTCCCCTGTTTCTCAGTATTTCCAACCACAAAAGTTTTAAAAATCATGAATTTCTCTTTCTTCCCCCACCCCTCCCCGATCTCTCAGAAGCATTATAAACCCACAATCTCCAGCACCACAGCACAGATTTCTTCCACTTTAGCTACTGAAACAACTGGTAGATAGGAAGCATGTTAGTATCCTTTGTGTAGATATGCCATAAAGGGTGACACAACACACACTTATTTGTGAGAGCACAGTGGGATCTTGGACATCAGGATTCCTGTTTTCTATGGTTGGGTCGGGTAGCCAAATGTGGGGAAGTGGGCACAGACAACATAGCCAAATGTGACAAAGCCCCTGTTTGTATCATCTGTGGTAACTGAACTCTGGCTCTTTGGATGTAAGAACAAAAGATGTTGCCATTTGAGCTAAAGAACTATTTTTCATAGCATGTTGGCAGTAACAATCATAAACCCCAACATATGGTTTACCCAGTGGAAGGTGACCAAAAGTCATACTGGGTATGTCTACACAGCTGCTTTACCAGAGTACCTTATAGAAGGGGCATGCCAAATGATCTGCTTGTGTAACCCACACTAACACAGTGAGTAAATCTACCCGCAAAAGCTGTGTGTGGGCTAGCCTACTGAGCTAGCTTGAATCCAGCTAGTGCAAGTAACAGTAGCAGTGAAGACAGCAGAGTGGGCTTCAGTGGGTAGGTAGTACAAGCCTGGCACAGACCCATTGATCTGGATTCTACCTAACTTGGATAGGCTAGCACAGCTTTTGCTGGGTAGACTTACTCACTGTGTTAGCGTAGGTTACACAAGCACATCATTTGGCATGCCCCTCTGTAAGGTACCCTGGTAAAGCAGCTGAGCGCTGGCTGTGTTACGTTACAGATACGGGTTCTAGTCTCTTCTATGTCTGAATTGACCTTGTGCAAAGTCTCACTAGTCATCTCTGTAAAGTGGGATAATAAAACATGTGAACAGCAGTTAGTGAAAGAGCAGGAACTAGAAATGATGGTGTCCTGGCTTGCAGCTCAATGTATTTTCTCATAAGCTTAAGGGGATAGTGGGTGGGGAGCAAAGGGAGTGTCTCTCTCTTTCTCTCTCCATTTCAAAAATCATATGCAGCCATGGAGCATGTCATGTTTTTTGCAAGAGCTCCTGCAGCAGGGGCCAGAAATCACATTCCTCATGATAAATTTATGGCAGTTGGCAACACTGTTAAGTGTAATTATATGTTTACTTCCAGTATATTTTTCACACACTAGATGTTCCTATGAAGATAACAGAGTTCCATACAGGGCATGGTCTCTGGTAACCAAAGGCGATAAAGTAGGAATCTAGCTGCACAGAAGCCTGTTTGTAATTTATAGTTGTTTTCCTTCATAAATGTTTAATATATGTAAAGATACCAGCATACATCTGATGCTAGGGACTCCCTTATATGCATCTATATCTTATACCTCCCTCCAAAAGGGAGGGGGGATGACATGAAAAAATGATCAAGCCTTAGGCTGCATCAGAGGTGCGACAATATGAAAAACATCAGAAGGACCAGTACTGAGAATGCAGGAGACTGGCAGCCATGCTGAGAGATACATTAAGGGATAGGCTGATACTGCCAAACAAAAAAACACAACCTATGCCAGCCAGTCTGAGAGCCTTGGTCAACGGACACGGGTTCGAGTTATGGGACTAAAAATAGCCCATTTGGGCTCTGAGATGCAGAGAAGGAGGTGGGTCTCAGAGCCCAATCTCCAGCCCAAGAGGGAACATCTAAACTGTTATTTTTAACCCTGCAACATGAACCCTGCTAGCCTGTCATTTGACCTGGGTTCTAACACTCACTGCCGTGGGCTTTTGCAGGAGAGGGGTTGGGGTTTTTTGTTTTCTTTTTGCAGTGTAGATGTACTCTAAGACAGTGTTTTGCAACGACTGGTATGTGGACTGGTGCCGGTCCACAAGATGTCTCTGAAACAGTTTAGGAAGGCAGCAAGCTGGTCCCCAGCATCAAAAAGATTGAGAAACACTGCTCTAAGACAGGTTTCAGAGTAGCAGCCCTGTTAATCTGTATTCACAAAAAGAAAAGGAGTACTTGAGGCACCTTAGAGACTAACAAATTTATTTGAGCATAACCTTTCATGAGCTACAGCTCACTTCATTGGATGCATTCAGTGGATTCATGCACTGACTGCATCCGATGAAGTGAGCTGTAGCTCACGAAAGGTTATGCTCAAATAAATTTGTTAGTCTCTAAGGCGCCACAAGCACTTCTTTTCTTACTGCTCTAAACGAGTACTAAAAGGTTGGGGGGACATATCCCAGCCCCAACAACAGTGTTTGCACTTCTGGCCTGCATTTTTCCCCTTACCAATGGTTGCAGGGATGTAATAATGTGTGCCCCTTATTCCTCCCACCCCCCGCCCACCCCTCCACACACAAGTATCTGTGTGCCAGGAGAGACTTCTCTGGATTTCATGGAGACAATCTACCTCAATCTCTTTAACAAGGCTAGAGTACATTTCCTAATGTGGCTAAGACATGGTTTGTTTCTGTCCACACAGGGAAAACCAAACCCTGTAATAACACTGGTAAAGTAACATAATAGATTTTGCATTACAGGTAGGGCCTCAGTATGGGTAAACCCATTTGCAAGCTATGCAGACTACTCATGGGGTTAAATAGAAGCTAAAGGTTTATAGCTTAATGAGAGGCATTTGTAACTGAGTGTAATATAAACAGATATACGACTTAAAAGAGTGCATTAGTCATAAAATCTTTAGGAGCAAGATAGCCCAACAGTTCATTCCAGATTCAGATCTGTTAATATATGACTGTAAGATCCATAAACAAGGGTTGCGATTTAAAAGCAAGCAACCTTATTTCCTATATAATCAGAGCTCAAAGTGGGAAGAAATAGGTGAAGGAAGCCATGTAATGCTGCAGCACAGGTCTGAATGTGCCTAGATATTACAGAGATAAGCATTACAGAAATGCTTGAATGGATGGCATGAAGGAACATAACACCAGGCAGGTATAGTAAAATGGGAACAAACAGTACTGATCAGTCCTCATCAACTGTTCCTTCCTTCTTTTACTAAGTATTTCCGTTAAACTTCTATTTAATTTCTTCATCCTTCACATTTTTCCATAAAATAGTACAAATGGTTTTGGGGTTTTTTTTCATTTTGGGAGAAGTGCTGATGTTCATTCTACTGAAACAAGTGCCGGTGACCAGCTCCTGTGAGTTTCTAGGGGTGGGTGTGTGGGGGCAGAGACAGATGTCTTCATTTTCTTTTTGGATACACATGTAATTTGCAGAATTACATTATATTCTAAATTATAATTCTATATAATTCTATTATATAATTCTTAATTATATTCAGAATTAGAGAAACCTTAAAAGTATCTGTTCACTTGAGCAATATGATGTTGATCTTATCTCCAGACCACATTGAAACAGAAGAGCAAAACATGGATATTTACACTTCCTATTAAACTTTATAATTTCTTTTACAAGGTTTAACACCATTGATAATAAATATCTAGTCTAGGATAGCTTTCCCATGAGATGTTATCTTTTTATTTTTTCAGACATGATAAACTTATTTTGACCAGATTCACTTCCAGATGATCATACATACTCCCTAATAGTGGAAAAGCAAATGTATCTGAAATCAGGAAAGAAATTTTGTCATATTTAAACTTCAAATTGTTCTCCTTTTTGGAAAGTCTATAAAGAGACACTGCCAGACATGTAAAAATCAAAACTTAAGTTTTACATTAAAACAAAACCACTTGTTCCTCCCATTTGTATTTATAAAATCAAATATTAATAAAAATTCATTCAGAATGTTGGTTTTTTAATTTAGTAAATTTCAGTTTGGATTTAACTATTTCCCTGTAATGTGAGTGAAGGATAACTTTAAACTGAAACTGACTATAAACAAATGTAAAACTGACACTAATATTTTTGGCACCTTAGAGACTAACAAATTTATTTGAGCATAAGCTTTCGTGTTGCATCCAATGAAGTGAGCTGTAGCTCATGAAAGCTTATGCTCAAATAAATTTCAGAGTAGCAGCCCTGTTAGTCTGTATCCGCAAAAAGAAAAGGAGTACTTGTGGCACCTTAGAGACTAACACATTTATTTGAGCATAAGCTTTCGTGAGCTACAGCTCACTTCATCGGATGCAACACGAAAGCTTATGCTCAAATAAATGTGTTAGTCTCTAAGGTGCCACAAGTACTCCTTTTCTTTTTGCGGATACAGACTAACAGGGCTGCTACTCTGAAAACTGCTGTTTTTATTGCCCAAACTGTGTGAAGTGAACGTAAATACATAAACAAAACAGCACGAATGCTGAAAATTAAATGAGATTTTAAAATATCTGAAGTCTTATTAGTAACATAAGTAAATTTGTTTTTAAAATTTATGCTAAGTTACTTAACTGCCAGTTTAAAATCTACCGCATTTTTTAAAAACTGATATTTAGTTATCTATTGAGATGTGGCACATTCTGTACTTCGATTTTGTCTGTAATTTCCAGCATGAACTAGAGATAGCTTTGAAGTTGATGGCATTTTAAAGCATTCCAAACATCCTCTTCACACAGAAAAGAGAATGAAAAATGACTGTACCACACTCTCCTGCCTCTGCCTACTACAAGTAATGTTCCACGTGATAGATAGTGATGCATTTGTGGTCGAAATACGAAACCCCCCCCCCCCCCAGCAAATTTAATCGCACTCGCACATCTCTGCATAGATCAGTGGGAAAAGTTTTAATTAATTTTTTCTCTCGCTAAGTGGATGCTGGAGGCACAGAGACGAGTAATTGGCTGCAGAACCCTGTTTGATCAAGGGAAATTGGGAATGCGAGTCTTTCCTTCCTTCTCCTGCCTTTAAATCCATCAGCATCATTTGTTAAAACAGCAACAACAACAACAACAACAACAAAAAACCGGGGAGGGGAGAGGGGAAGATTTGCACTTCAGATCTTTCGCTGTGCCTCAGTGAACTTCAAATGCCCGCTAACGTTCCTCTTGCTCAGCTTAATCACCAATGTATTTAATCTGATTACACCCCAAACCCCAGGCCCCTCGAAAGCACGCTCAAATCACACACGCGAATCACGAAAAGCACATTCAGCGCCTCCCCGCCGCAAACCTGCCCTGCCTGGGATCTGCGTGGACTTCCGAAGCCTTGTCAGTACCAGCGAATGGCCCCGTCCTTCCCGGTCAGCAAATCCAGCCTTCCGGGTTTTCGCAGCTGCCGGCACCCCCAGCGCTGCGGCGATTGGAGAAAGCGGCCGGCTGCAGCCAATGGGCTCTGTGGAATGCTCATGTCACCGGACCGGGCTGGCAGCGCCCGAGCCCCGTCAGGGAATAAGGGGGGAAGCCGCGGCGCAGCTTGGTCACTTCTCGCCTGACAAGCTCCCGCTCCTCGCAAACCCTTCCCTGCCCTCTGCGGGAAATGCGTCTCTCCAGCCCGCACTGACTTCCCTGGGGTGCCCCGGCAGCCAAGCCAAGCTCCCTCCAGGGGAGACTTGCCCTCCCTCGCTCTAAATGTGACTGGTCCTTTCCCCCCGCCCAGGAATAGCTTGCGGTGTTTCCCAAGTCCTTCTCCGGGAGGGTAAGTGGCAGCTCTGCTCTGCTCTCTCCCGCAGGGGAGACGAGTGCGGTTTTGTCTCGATGAGGCGGGACTGTTTGCCTTAGATTCCCACTTCGCAGTCTGGGGGGTGGGGGGGGGGATGTGCTGTGTGGAATGTCAGCCCCCCAGGGTCTTGTCCCCTACAAATGTCTCGAGAGACTTGATTAGTTTCACAGCACCCGAAAGGTCGGAGTTGAAGCGAGGCGACTACCTTAGGCAGAAAGCAACTAGTGGCTGCCCCAGCCTAATACCTTTAGAAGCCCGCCGCCTCAGTTTGCTTCCTTAAAACATTGTCTTCGAAGTGGTGAGTTTTTAGCTTTCAGTGTTGTTGTTGTTGTTTTTTTTTTTTTTAAACTTTTCTATAAACAGTAGTGAAGTAAAAGCCCAACTCTGTTACTTATTAACATACCTGGGACTCAGGATGCAGCGCAAAGTTGTTACATTTCTGCAGACGAAAAACCAAACCGATCTTGGTTATTGGATTGCCTAACCTGGCACTATTGTGTAGGGGAGGAGGCGCTGGAAGATTGTCCACAAACTTGTCTGAAGAGTCTTAAATGAGGGGGGAAATAATTTGGGGGCTGACACCATACTGAGTTATAATTTGCCCAAGTGGAATCTGAACTAGCACTCCAAATACATGTATTATTAGCTTGAATGTATGTATGTGTGCGCCCTGCATGCTGAACAACAAACAAACAAAAAACAAAACAACAACCTGCGAGGGGACAAAAGGGAGCAGAAGATTAGGATTTTATCTGAGTTTATTTATATCAAAGTGTCTCTGTGATTTATGCTTTACGTATTCATTTAGTTCTACACACACACAGACATGGTTGTGCTTACATTTTATCTTCACACATGTACATGTTTTGGTATACAGAGACAGTATAGAAATGTGTATTACCACTGCTTTAGTGTGTGTGTGTGTGTGTATGTGTGTGTAATTTTAAATATGTTAGTGTATTTTGTACAACTGTAGCATAGAGAGCTCCGTCTCTCTTTATAGCACCCAAGACTATAGATGGATGTGAGTTTCAGAATGTTTGCCTGACTCAGGCTCCAGATGTGTGAGCTCAGCTGTTGCCTGTCACTTGGGTGACAACTGGTCTTTTTCCACTAAGCCTTTGCTTTCTCCATTATCCTCAACTAAGTGTCAATGTTTCAGTTCCCTTCTATTATCATGAGTGTATTCCAGTCCCATGGGACAGGGCAACCTTGTTTGGCTATCTTCAGCATGCAATTTGTCTGCTTTCAGACTCTCTTCCATAGGAAAAAAACAATCTTGTGACAGCTAGAGAGAGACATCTAAAATATAGCCCTAACTTAAGCTAAATATTCTGCCTCAAGAGAGCTCTGAAGGGCTGATGAATATTTGTCAAGCCTTTTTTCTCAAACAATATTTACTCCCACCAGGGGATTTTAAACATAAACAGCAACCATTTATCTTGCTGTCTGGTTGGGTTCATTTCAATGTGCCTTCAATGTGGTTTCAGCTTAAGGTGGCAGGGTCTCGTCTTGGACAGGAATCTGTCATTGTACCCCAGCTGGGGACTGAAGAAAGCAAAATAAAGCACTCTGCTAGTACTAGTGTCTCTAAATGCCATCAACTGGAGAGTCAGGAAACTCAGTGGGGGATATTTTACAAGCTCTCCAAGAATGTTTATACAGAGGATTTAAAGGTTAAAAATGCATATTCCGTACATGTTAAAACTAAAAGGTGTCAAAAATAAATGGCTAACATTACTCCCAGTTCAATTTTCCATGCTTTGTCATGTAGCTGAAAACTATGACTTTTTAATTAACAACTTTTCTTGCCTATTGAAAATTCAGAACGTCTGTCAGTTCTAACAGCAAAAAGTCAAGATGAGCTAAAAGAGTTTATCGTGTCTTGTAATCAAAGATCTTTGTAGCCATTGTTGTATAATAAAGGGTGCTGTACTGAGTCAGCCTAGTCACCCGCATAAAAATTGTAACATCAGCTGCGGGGGGGGGGGGGGGGATGGGAGAGAGAAAGCCCTTACAGGGTTAATAGCTGAACTATTAAGATTGGATTCAGATGTGGGTAAAAGCAACAAGGGAGTCTGTTTTTTTCCCAATATCCTGTAGTCTGATAACTCTGAAAAAGGTAATTGTTTAAAAAAAAATCTGTTTTGATTTAGAATTTTTTTAAAAAAGCAAGATGAAGTCTGCATAAACAAGAGAAGATTCTAATGTTTCGAAAGGCTAGGAAATGGCTAGAAAATTCCAATCAGCTTAAAAGTAAAACACTGAACTGTGCATGGATTTGTCATGCACAAATACAGAATTTTATTGATTTTTTTCCATCTTCTAAATAGTCCATTCTCCATCTTAGTGGCATAAAGGATATCGTTCAGTGTTTGTGAAAGAATAGTCTGTGTGCTGGAAAGGTTATCTTTTCTAGTAGACTAGTTAATTATAACTTTTAATAAGAGTGGATTTAGAGTATTTGCCTTCTAGATAACAGTTTTGCAAAAAAGAAAATGTAAATGGTTTGAAGAATATAGGTGGTGGTTGCTGTTATACTCTAAAAGTTTAATAATTTATATGTAAAAAAGATGCCTGAGGAATGATCGGGCACACTAATGACCTGACTTCTCTGTTTGGTCTGTCTTCCCCTATGTTTTTAGAAAGAGATTAAATGAGTTTGGCATTGTTCATTTAATTGGCATATGAAAATCAGATGGGTTTTACTCTTTTAACTATTTTCCACTGAAACACTGCATAAGATAAACATGTATGGAGTTAGTTCCTATTGTATCTTTGCCGAGTGATTGGCTTGACCCTTTCCTAATTCCTTGGATGAAGATATAAAGATTTAAAGTATTTTCCCAATAGCATGGCATTTACGTAATATGGTGATGGTGGATGCTGTACAAACTACCTAATACAGAATAGATAAACAGACCAACTTCAGGTAAACACAAGAATTCACTAAACACGGTATCCAGGCAACCAGAGACATGATATATGTGCAACTGAATTAATTTTTTGCAACTCTTTTTAAAATGTATGAAAAAATATTTTTGACCACTTAGTGTTGTCTTGGACTTTTACCTTACGTGGCCTACAGGTAAAGACATCAATGCCTCTGCCTAGAGGTTCATGAAAGAACAGTCTCCAAAGCCATTGCTCCTTTATATTTCAATAATAAAGTGATCACTTCATAAATATTTAAGAGAATCATTCTTTGGTCAAGTGTTGCCTAAGGTGAAGGAGAATAGTAACACAGTATCTTTCCCTTGTTTCTGAGCAGGCTGTATAATGAACACTTGGCTTTCTTATATCTTGAATTTATAACTTTCGTGGAAGGGTAAGTCAGCGGTATTTGATTTGGTTAGCCAACATTAACTATTTTCTGTTCACAATCATTCTAAACTGAGATAAACTTGAGCTTAACTATAGCTCATTAGTGTATTCTAGTTATAAACCATTCGTTGTTAGGCCCAGCTACTGAAAACACCCAGATGAGTAGCTCTTACTTGCAGACATAAGGACATGTCTACACAGTCAGCGCTTGGCTGTGCTGATGCACCAATACAGGTGTGCCACTACAGCACATCTGGTGAAGACGCTCTATGCCGAGGGAAGAGAACTCTCCGTCAGCATAATAAAACCACTTCTGTGAGCGGCAGAAGCTATGGGTTTGTCTACACTGGAAATTTTCTCAACACACCCCTGAGCGCAGCAAGTTTTAGCGCTGTAAAGCACCAATGTAGACAGTGCACCAGCGCTGGGAGCCAACCCCGCGTGGAGGTGGGTTTTTTTTTTTTTTTTAGAGCTGTGCCTCGACCACACGAGCCATGTGAAAGCGCTGCCGTGGCATTGCTTTAGCATTGCCGGTGTAGACTAGCCCTATGTCAGTGGGAGAAGCTCTCCCGCTGACATAGTGCTGTGCACACTGGTACTTATGTCAGTGTAACTTATGTCACTCAGGGGTGTAAAAAACCCACCCCCCTGAGTAACATAAGTTATGCCAACATAGGCTGTAGTATAGACTTAGTCCAAGTGTTTGTAGGACTGAAGACTTATAGTGGAAAGGACCAGATCTGAAGGAGAGAGCAGTAACTCTGAGTCAACCTTCTCCCTTCCCCCACCTTCTGACTGAGCAATGGTGGGAAGAAACATGTTTTACAAGTTATAACACACTGATGTCATGACATTTCTGGCAGAGATACCAAGATAGACTAATCAGATCACTTTACTATTTGCCAGAATTACACAATTTTTCCAGAGACTGTTCTTTTGTTGCTGGTCCATAGTCAAAAGATATTTCCAGTTATTGAAGAAAAATTCTCCAGGGAACTGTAATTTGTTCTGTGTCTTTGTATTGTTTGCTTGTTTAGACTTCACTCTAAACACATTAAACTCACTTTTCTTTAGCCTCTAGAAAAATTGAATGATTGCTCAGCATGAATTGATTAGCCTTTTCAAGGGTTATTTTTCTACAAGAAGTTTTAAATATACAAACTGAATTAAAAATCTCAAGAGACAGAGGCATGAGCCAACACAAACATTTTTAAATACTTATGTAAACTAGCAAGCAACTGTCATTTACCTCTTCTTGGAACTCTGCCTACAAGGATCCATTTGATTTTTAAATGTTACCAGAATGCTGGTTCAAAATGTTCCTGAAAAACAGCTGACCAATCAAGCTGAGAGTGTTTTTCTTACGGTGAACCTGTGGTAGACACTGTTGAAGACAAGTCTTTCGTTTCCAGTGGATTACACATCAACAAAAGGTGGATCTGTAGCTGTGTTATTTCAGTTGTTCTGGTACTGAAGTCATGTATTCCTGTCTAAGATTTGTGTCTGAATTTTTGATTTATAGCACCCTGTAACTCTTGCTGCTTTGCGTGCTTCTCTCCTTCATTTTTCCTTCTCTCTTCCTCTCACTCTCTAAGTCTGAAAATTTTGGCAATAATCTGATAAAAGTATTGCATACATAGACCTACAAGCACTCTCCTCATATAACAGTTTTATTCAGCTGTCTTTTATCTGAGGCACAGATCCCACAGCTTGCAGTTACGGTCTTTGACTTTAGTAACAATTCTGTATGAAATGTTTCCAATTACACACACTATTGGCGGCATGAAGCAACTGCATGCCAAAAAGCATTTCCAAATGCCTTCCAAGAATCGGATTATGATTGATTTTAATTTAAATAAAGGTTGTTTGGTTTCTTGTGATGTTTTTATAACCACCTTTTTCAATGTTGTTGTTTTTATAATCTTGTATCAAGTAGCCACAATATACCATGGTATCCGGGCTTGGATTCTGTGACTATCACCTTCCAAATCTAAGTGCACTTCTAACCTTTGCACCACTTCATGGAAAAGTCAAAGTTGTCCATATACAATATAATTAATGGGCCATATTGAACCAATGGCTCCTTAAACATCAATGTTATTACAGTCCAATGTGCAATTTGGTTTTAAAAAGAAAAAATATCAGGCTAAAGATATATGTTCAAGTCCCTCTACAAAAATTAACTTTTTAAAAGGAATCCATATTGCAAAATTATCTTCATCTCCCAAGATGTGGTGGACAGCTAGTCACTAACTATACTGTTTAAAATACAGTAACACAGGATTCTGAACACGTGGTATAAAGCTTTGTCAAATGGTCTGGAATTCTTACACCTGTCCTCGCATTAGGACTCTTTTTTTTGTTCTAAAGATGGTCATTATTCTTGTTAGTAAATGGGTTTTGTAACTTTTTAATTTTAATCAGAAATTTAAAAAAATCTGCTAACATTAGTAAGTGAATCTTTAAAATGACCCATGCCACAGAAGTTATTTTTAATCTTTTCCATGGGAAAATGTGAAATACTTGATCTGTTTGTGGAGCAGTCTTAAAGGAAGTTTGTCCTCCTGTTTTAAAACAACTCTTCGACACTAACACTATAATTTTGCAGCTTTATCCATTACGCTCTGATATTATCTTTACATTAATTAAGTCCTTTTGTGAAAGAGATAGCACTAGCTCATGATCTGTTTGTGGAGCAGTCTTAAAGGAAGTTTGTCCTCCTGTTATAAAACAACTCTTCGACACTAACACTATAATTTTGCAGCTTTATCCATTACGCTCTGATATTATCTTTACATTAATTAAGTCCTTTTGTGAAAGAGATAGCACTAGCTCAGAGAGAGATTAGCCTAGCCACACAGTCACTCGCGCTCTCTACCAGCTGAGCACACTGGCTAGCCAGACAGCTGCTCCATCCATAGCTCAGTGTGGTGGTGACACAAATACATGGTAACTATGGTACAAATTGAAAGCTTTTTAAAAACCTTCATGTGTGGGTCAGCGCATCTAACCACAATAAAAACTGATTTTTTTTTTCCATGTACATACTAAAAATGAGTAGGCTATGTTGAAAGCAAACTGCTACATAAGTTTTTGGGGAAGATTTTTTTTTTCCCTGCACTCAAACACAGCATTTTAATTCCCACAGAAACGCAGTAATTTTGCATCTCAAAAGTGCATGCATTCTATGTAATTACTTGCGATTAAGCCATGTTCAGGAAAGTTAGATCTTCAGAGGACCAAATGTTTTTTTGTGTTTAGTAAAAGTATAAGTTTCAGAAATTGGGATGATATTTTTCAAAATTGTGATTAAAAATACTGCATATAGCATATGCTAAGAAAGAAAATGACTTTTTGTGAGAATGACTAATACATATGTCCAGGCCTGGAGAGAAAGCGTGGATGTGTGTGTCTGCATGTGCACACATACAAATTGCTAACCGGAGTATAGTTCAGTCTGGAATCTTGTTAGTGAATCTCAGATGTTTCTTGTAGCAGGATAAATGTGTTTTATAAGAATTTTGAACTGCTTTCTGACGCTGTGTTCATCATAATGATCATATGGATAACTTCATTGTGAGAGCCCTCTGACTTATTTGCAAAGCTTAGAAAAAGAATCTAAGTGATAAATATTGACTTGATTTAGCGCTCTGTGTATGTAGAAGGAGGAAATAAAATATACAGAAGATATGTTTATATTTAACAGAATTCATCATATAAGTTTCTTTGTGCTCCTTCTATAAGCCTAAACAGCTTGGCAGGCTAATAGCCAACAAAACGTCCTCAAGTGCTGCCAAATGCATTGAAAGTAAACCAGACTTTCCTCTATACTGGGAAACTTACTTTACCTTCAGCTTTTAAAGATATTAATCAGTAAATTGCCTTGCTCTTCCTACCCTCAAACACCCAATGCAGATTTGGGTCAGAATAGGCATCTACTGTGAAACACTAGTTGAAGAAAATATGGTGGTTTGCCTGTATGGACGTTGAACAGCAATCAGTGATCAGGTGACACAGATTAGATTATAGATATGAAGGAAGCTCAATGTGTACTAAATTTGCACACAGTGTGAACTGAATGATAGGTATTTAGCTTATCTAAGCAATGTGGTGAGTAAGAAGGCACCTCTCAGGATTGGCTCATGTACTTCCTACAGTGCACCCCCAAGTCCCAGTGATGGCACTCAACACCTCAAGGGCAGTGTCCAGTGCCTTGTGGGATCAGGCCTTGGAAGTATAAAGGCAGAATGTATGTATGCATGCCATCACTGGGACTTGGGGATACAAGATTCCAGTGGCATCTGTAATGCTTCCTTCTCATTCAGCTAAGGAAGAATCCTATATAGTTATGAAATGATAGTGAGGAGGACTGGGAGAATGTACAATGCTAGAAAAGAAAATGCAACCTCTTTCCTTTAGTTCTTAGTACACCTTGTTCCTCACTAACAATCTTATTATATAAAGCCCCAATTCTGAATCTCTAAAGCAGCAACAAGGATCCAGAGGCGCTACTGAACTACTTAACTTGTACACTGCTTTAGTAACTACATTCACTTTAGTGAAGTTTCAGTGGTGTATAAATGGAGTAACTCAGCTATGAAACAGGCCTAAGTAGCTCTAACCTGTGCAGTAGTTTTGTGATTGTAATTCATTTAGACTCTGCCGTACTTGAGCTCACTTACCCTTGATCTCCGCAAGTGAAAGGCTGACAATTATGGTGTTAGTGCCCTAAAATGGAAATCTTGAAAGATTTCAGAATATCTCATCCTGTCTAATCAGGGAGTGAGCCTTTATGGGACACAGCTTTTCCTTAAAAGAGCTCTCACACCCAGCATTGCCAGCTCTGTATGACTATGAGAGTCTTGTGGTAATTGCAAAAATAATAAATTTTAAAAAATTGCTTTAGCTCTAAAATAATGAGATTTTTTTAATCCTATGAATGTTTGGGGCCTGACACACGAATTTTGAACACTTGGGTTTGGCAATACTGCTTATTGAAAGCTTTCAGACTTTGTCTGACTGGAGCCTCTTCTCCTGCCTTCACTTGTGACGCTGCCTGTTTTGCAGTTCATGAACTTATCTTTTAACTCTCCCCCTGAATTGTAGGAATAATGTTTGCAGTTTCCTTTTAAACACACAGGGCTTGATTTTCCTCTCCCAAAGACATAAATTGGAGTAACTGCACTGAAATCAGTGACGGAAGAGCCATGCAAAACTGGATGAGAGAGAATATGGCATCCAGTTACTATTTTTAAGTGTTTATGGTTAATCTAAAACTGCTTAATGCCGTACTATGACTTTATTATGCAAATATTAGTTTCCATACTTCTGTCATACATATTTCATTCTATATAATGAAATGTATAAACAGTGCTGGAAATGTTAGGAGGTAGAACATCTCTGTTATGACTGCTGTAGCCAAAAAAGAAGGAAGAGGGGGGCAGTATTTAAACACACACATGCACATTGAGGTGGTTGTTGTTGGAAGCAGAGAACGTGAAAGGAGACTCGACCAGTCATAGACTGGGTGGTAGCACTTTGGTGGTAGCATTTTGAATTAATAGCAGTTATCGTAATGACTTACTTTGGTACTAATCTGCCAATTGTATGTACTACAGTTTCAGAAATTAATAGCTAGTACTGCAATATAGACACTCTAGAATAGTTACTGTACTAGGATCTTATCCAGCAGAGAGTCAACTGCGCTTACTTCCATGCAGAGTCCCAAAGGAGGGTAACTCTTGAGTCTGGAGTAACTATGTGTGCAGTTGTAATTCTGCGTATTGTGCCACTTTCTATCACTTTATTAGCTCTCTTTTCCAACTATTCTGTCTTGAAACTGCTATGAATCAAAGTGATGGAGAACTACTTCTGCCCAAATAAAAGCACCATAGAGTTTGCTGTCTCCTTACATTCACACTCTTATTTCACATAGACTTTTCTATAATTGAAAAACTTGTTTTCATCTTCAGACTCTCTCTGAGCAGTTAAATGTAGAAGTGACTGCTGAACATCTACAAAAATCTCACCATTGCCATAAGATGTTTTGCTTGATGCTGCTATTTGTGTACTTTTTGGCAGTAGACTATGACCTCAATAGAGCATCAGTACTCAAATCACTGACTGGGATTATACAGCAATGCTATAAAAAACTGTTCATGCTAAACTATGACTTGTGCATGTGTGTGTTTAAAAACACTCACTTCATTCATTAGTCACTATAGCAGATTGAAACTTCACCACTAGTTAGTTTTTTTTTTTTTCAAAACTAATATAGTATACCTCATCTAACTGAAACTTTGCTTTGATTGCCCGTTTTGCCGTTGAAAAATAATAAAAATAGTCATCTTGTGGTGATTGAGCTTGGAGAAGATCTATTGGTAAATTTGAAAAGATTTTTCTCTAAAGTGGCAAATTACAAGTGGACTGTATGGCACAAGAGATGACACATGGTATTGCATCAGATTTTATTAGCATAAAACCAATATTTGACATACAAAACCTAGAGGTTTCAGAGTAGCAGCCGTGTTGGTCTGTATTCGCAAAAAGAAAAGGAGGACTTGTGGCACCTTAGAGACTAACAAATTTATTTGAGCATAAGCTTTCATGATGCATCCGATGAAGTGAGCTGTAGCTCACGAAAGCTTATGCTCAAATAAATTTGTTAGTCTCTAAGGTGCCACATGTCGTCCTCCTCCTCTTTTTACAAAACCTAGAAAATCAATAGCATATTATTCAGGATCTTCTCATTCACTCCTTAAGTGTTGACATAGTCTAGACCAGGAGTGGACAAACTACGGCCTGCGGGCTGGATCCGGCCCCTCAGGGCTTTGGATCTGGCCCATGGGATTGCCCCCCATGGTGCCGCAGACCCTGCGCCGCGCTCAGAAGCAGCCAGCACCACATCCCTGGGGCCCGGGGTGGGGCGGGGAGGCAGAAGGCTCCATGCGTTGCCCTTGCCTCCAGGCACCGCCCCCCACAGCTCCCATTGGCTGGGAATGGGGTACCACAGCCAATGGGAGCTTTGGGGGAGGTACCTGGAGGTGTGGCAAGGGCAGTGCGCGGAGCCCTGTGGGGGCCCCCCAGGGGCTGCGCAGGGACTTGGTGCTAGCCACTTCATGGAGTGGCACAGCGTGGGTCCAGAGCAGGCAGGCAGGGAGCCTGCTCTGGTCCCGGTGCGCACTGCTGCCACCCCGAAGCCTGAACCTCTCCTGCACCCCACCCCCCCAACTACCTGTCCTAAGCCCTCTGCCTGCACCTCACACCCCAATTTCCTGCCCTGATCCCCATGCAGCCCAACTCCCTGCCCTGAGCTCCCTATCACACCCCACACACTTCCTGCACCCCAACCCCCTGCCCTGAGCTCCCTCCCACATTCCGTACCCCTCCTGCACCCCAGCCCCCTTCCCTAAGCCTCCTCATACACCCCTCCTCTGCCCCAATCCCTTGCTCTGAGCCCATTCCTGCACACTGCTCTCCCTCCCGCACCCCAACCCAGTGTACAATTTCCCCATGCAGATATGGCCCTCGGCCCAGAAAGTTTGCCCACTCCTGGTCTAGACTGTAGATTGATGTTAGGTGTAACTGAATGTTGCACTGTGTATTTCCCAAGCAGGAAAATAGTTAGGGCTGGGTATCTGTTAATAGAATATTTTTTTAAAAACTTACCAAAACACTAGAAATGCAGGAAACTCAGGAAGCTTCCAGCACTGCCCATCTAGGTGCCACACAACTGAAGTCTGCCTTCATGGTTATGATTTCCAATTTTATGATCTCTAGTTGTATGAATATAACTTTCTAACGTATATCTGGTTAGTAGTGCAAGGGAAAATCCTTGTGCCTAGGCATTTGGTCCTCGTAGTAGAAAAGTCCCATCATTTGTTGACAGTGCTTCACTATTTGCTGATATTTAGCTGCCTGGTATTGCAGCAACACGATGATGGAGCCTAGGCTGAGTTGTACACGTTGCGGTACATGCAGTAGAACTTGCAGATGGCTGCCTTGGAGTGGAGTGGTGACAGGGAAAAGGGATGTGCCAGGTGCACGCAACAGTTTGTGGGGGTTTTTGGTTTTGTTGTTTTTTTGTAACCGAAAACTTGCCTTCATTTGGGGACTGAGATGTTTCTCCCTTCTATTTGCTATTGTTATGATTTTATTTCTACAGGGCATGCTAGGTGCTTCACAGGTGACCTACCTGAAGACAAGTCCCTGCCCCAAATAGCTCACAGTCCAAATGATGGACGTGACAGCCAAGTGAGAAAAACACCTTCATCAGGAAAGAGAGAAACACAAGTTACAGAAATGATTAAGTAGTTACTTTAAATATTAACCTTGATGGCTCAGAAGTGAGGTTTTACTTTTTTGTAATGAAAGCCATGCTGCAGAAGTCATATTTTAGGAGTGATTTCTTAAGGTGAATATGGAGGCTCCGATAGGGTGGTTTTTTGGAAGTGACTCTCATGCATAAGGCACAGAATGGCAAGACGCTCTCATGTTTGTGTCTGAGAGAAAGAAAAGGAGTATTGAGGTGGTTGTTGTTGTTGGAAGCAGAGAACGTGAAAGGAGACCAGACATAGATTGGGATCTGTGTTGTATGGTAGGCTTTGAAGGCAAGGATAATGTGGAGCCAGTAAAGTGACTCAGAATGGGATACGATGGCTGACGCAATGGACTATTTGGTGTTAGCATTTTGAATTACATGGATGGGGACTGGAGTTTGGGTATGGTTTGCATAAAAATTGATATTGACTGTGGTTCCTGCCTGTAATTGGTGGGACTCCCTCTTCCTCTCCTGCCTTTTCATTACTTGAGATGCAGGAGCCTTTGCCCCATAAACACACACTCTTCTGGATAGCTCAATTTCAGGGCTCTTTGCCAGTTAGATGTCACTTTCAGGCTGCACAGCCCATTACAAATCTATTCTAGGGCCTTGCCTAACTATTAAGCAGCAAGAGGAGGAAACTAACTCCCCATGCACACTAAGATGAGCTCAGTTCAATCCTGGCTGCTATTTCAGTAAAGAATTTTCCCATATATGGGACTGAGTGACCTGAGATTTTGCCCCTGAAAAAGGGGGCACATATAGGCAGGCTCAAAGGCTAAAGCTAGCAGAACCTAGGCTCTTCTTAGGAGAAAGGACCTTTTCAAATAGGGAGCAGCTTTAACAGATGCAGAACCTAAGGTGTGGATTTTCTGCCAGCCCAGCATTCAGAGCCCATTTTGGGGCTGAAATAAGCCCTACATGTCTTTTAGGAAGTAAATCATTGCCATTAGTTTCTTGGGAACTATTTCAAGCTTTCTTCACAAGGAACTTAGATGTAGACATTTTGAAAACATTACCCTAAACTTGTGACTGAAAATCATGCATATGTATTAAAAATATCACTTCTTTGGTCAGCTACCTCAAGGCCACACACGTTCACAGGGGTGTGGCACCCAGAGCTCCCATTAAGGTTAGCAGGTGCTTTGGGTGCTTGGCACATTTGAAAATCGGGCTCCAGGTGCATGTGCATGTTTCGTGGGTGTTCTGTAGTGGAGTGATTTTGAAAATGTGACCCTTAAAACTATATTTTTTTATATTTTATAATAAATGTCAGCTAAAAACTTCTAACTAAAGCCAACAGACTATATTTTATTGTGCAATTGTCTGAATGCATATGCTACTTAACTAAATACAAAAATCTTGGGCTATTAATGGAGTGGAGACATAATTTTAAATTATCATAATAAAGATGGCTTGTTTGTTTGAGCTCCATCTCTTGAACAAAGATGTAAACAAATTTTGGAGCTGCACTGCCGAGTATTATAATATTTTACTTCTTTATGTGCTTTTCATCCTAAACTAACTCCAAACTCTTTACCAATGCTCACGCTTTATTTAATAAATTAATTCACTCCATAAAGCATGTGTCTGAGCAGCATCAGAATGCCATAGACTACAATAATGCAAACCATTAAAATAAAATTTAAAAAATCATCATAAATCAATCACCAGCCAGAACCAAAGGATCTGGCACGATGCAAACTCCATAGCTTTCAAGCAGAGCATCCTACCAAATAACACGTAGCCTCTCACACAGAGGCATTGTCACTTATTATACAAGTACCACAGCAATACTGTGTCCCCACTTCTGCAAATAACCACAGAATCCTTAATGGTCAGAACCATATTTTATGCCTCATCTTCAAAAGAGCACATCCAATAGCAAACTCTTTCCATGCCCTTGTCAGGGCATTACTTCAATACTAACATGGAGAGCAGAGTGCCCCCTACTACATCACAATGTGTAATTAGACTTTGGAACTAATTACCACAGGATGATGTTGAGGCCAAATATTTAGCAACCTTCAAAGAGGGATTGGATGTATATATGGATAACCAGACTATCTAGAGTTATAATAGTTCATAAAAAGAAAAGGAGTACTTGTGGCACCTTAGAGACTAACAAATTTATTAGAGCATAAGCTTTCGTGAGCTACAGCTCACTTCATCGGATGCATTTGGTGGAAAAAACAGAGGAGAGATTTATATACACACACACAGAGAACATGAAACAATGGGTTTATCATACACACTGTAAGGAGAGTGATCACTTAAGATAAGCCATCACCAGCAGGGAGGGGGGGGGAGAGAAGGAGGAAAACCTTTCATGGTGACAAGCAAGGTAGAGTGAGCTGTAGCTCACGAAAGCTTATGCTCTAATAAATTTGTTAGTCTCTAAGGTGCCACAAGTACTCCTTTTCTTTTAAGCAAGGTAGGCTAATTCCAGCAGTTAACAAGAATATCAGAGGAACAGTGGGGGGTGGGGTGGGAGGGAGAAATACCATGGGGAAATAGTTTTACTTTGTGTAATGACTCATCCATTCCCAGTCTCTATTCAAGCCTAAGTTAATTGTATCCAGTTTGCAAATTAATTCCAATTCAGCAGTCTCTCGTTGGAGTCTGTTTTTGAAGCTTTTTTGTTGAAGTATAGCCACTCTTAGGTCTGTGATCGAGTGACCAGAGAGATTGAAGTGTTCTCCGACTGGTTTTTGAATGTTATAATTCTTGACGTCTGATTTGTGTCCATTCATTCTTTTACGTAGAGACTGTCCAGTTTGGCCAATGTACATGGCAGAGGGGCATTGCTGGCACATGATGGCATATATCACATTGGTAGATGCGCAGGTGAATGAGCCTCTGATAGTGTGGCTGATGTGATTAGGCCCTATGATGGTGTCCCCTGAATAGATATGTGGACAGAGTTGGCAACGGGCTTTGTTGCAAGGATAGGTTCCTGGGTTAGTGGTTCTGTTGTGTGGTGTGTGGTTGCTGGTGAGTATTTGCTTCAGATTGGGGGGCTGTCTGTAAGCAAGTACTGGCCTGTCTCCCAAGATCTGTGAGAGTGATGGGTCGTCCTTCAGGATAGGTTGTAGATCCTTGATGATGCGTTGGAGAGGTTTTAGTTGGGGGCTGAAGGTGATGGCTAGTGGCGTTCTGTTGTTTTCTTTGTTGGGCCTGTCCTGTAGTAGGTGACTTCTGGGTACTCTTCTGGCTCTGTCAATCTGTTTCTTCACTTCAGCAGGTGGGTATTGTAGTTGTAGGAATGCATGATAGAGATCTTGTAGGTGTTTGTCTCTGTCTGAGGGGTTGGAGCAAATGCGGTTAAATCGTAGCGCTTGGCTGTAGACAATGGATCGAGTGGTATGATCTGGATGAAAGCTAGAGGCATGTCGGTAGGAATAGTGGTCAGTAGGTTTCCGATATGCCATCATGTGCCAGCAATGCCCCTCTGCCATGTACATTGGCCAAACTGGACAGTCTCTACGTAAAAGAATGAATGGACACAAATCAGACGTCAAGAATTATAACATTCAAAAACCAGTTGGAGAACACTTCAATCTCTCTGGTCACTCGATCACAGACCTAAGAGTGGCTATACTTCAACAAAAAAGCTTCAAAAACAGACTCCAACGAGAGACTGCTGAATTGGAATTAATTTGCAAACTGGATACAATTAACTTAGGCTTGAATAGAGACTGGGAATGGATGAGTCATTACACAAAGTAAAACTATTTCCCCATGGTATTTCTCCCTCCCACCCCACCCCCCACTGTTCCTCTGATATTCTTGTTAACTGCTGGAATTAGCCTACCTGCTTGTCACCATGAAAGGTTTTCCTCCTTCCCCCCCCTGCTGTTGGTGATGGCTTATCTTAAGTGATCACTCTCCTTACAGTGTGTATGATAAACCCATTGTTTCATGTTCTGTGTGTGTGTATATAAATCTCTCCTCTGTTTTTTCCACCAAATGCATCCGATGAAGTGAGCTGTAGCTCACGAAAGCTTATGCTCTAATAAATTTGTTAGTCTCTAAGGTGCCACAAGTACTCCTTTTCTTTTTGCGAATACAGACTAACATGGCTGCTACTCTGAAACCTGTCATAATAGTTCATGGCTAAGTATTGGAAAAATATAAAATTTCAAGTTAGTATTTATTCCAAGTGGTTAGAAATTGATTTTAGGTTGCAACCTTCATGAGGTTGGTGAGATTTTTCCCATGCCTGCATGCTATGGGTCTCTTGCACCTTTCTTGTAAGCATTGGGTGCTGGTTGCTGTCAGAGAGAGGGTATTGGACTAGATAGGCTACTGGTCAGATCCAGTAAGGCCAGTCGGATGAACAAGCATAATGTCCTGCAGCCCGCTAGCTTTTCTTTAGAGGTCTTTAATTCAGGAAGTATTTTATTTTATTTTATTTGTGATAACAGGTGAGAGCAAGACCTGTGGTAGTGGAACTGGTAATTATTGATTTCCAGTGTAGCCCGGTTGATCTTAGATCACTTTTTTTTCCACTGAAAGTTTCTCTCTTATCTATCCATCTGCTCTTGGGATGAGGTCACACTAAGGGAGATGACATGAGGTAGCTTTTAAGGGCTATGTTTCATTACATAGTTTGGCAAAGGTTAATAAATTATAGCTTTCCAGATTAATGACTTTGTGTGGTCACACTTTCTTCAAGCACATAAAGTAAGATCAATTTCCCTTAAGTGTCATAACAGGCAAAACGAGTGTTTGTGTATGTGGGAAAAGATCGGTTGTCTGAAAATGGAGCTACAAAATCCAGAATATAGCTTTGTCAAGAAAACAAAGCAAAGTATGCCCCATGCAATGCTGTTTAATGAAGAGTCCCCCTCAGTCAAAAATAGTAAACAAGAAGACACTAGGTGGCACTCTTAAACAAACTTGGATTGTGACCGTGCTTATTTTTAGTGCAGTGCCAGTTATGAGGCTGGGGAATTAGGGAGAGACACTGACATTTTTAACGGTTCCCATTAGAGGGGAGAGAAATAAAAAAACAATCTGAATCTAAATCTCTTCAGAGGCAGCTGAGAGTTGTGCCAGACAGGCTATAGAAAAAAATGTCTAACCTAGTTTCATTTACATTATGCTCATTATTGCTTCTAAAAAAGTGTGTTAAACAAATGGAATATACTACACATTTTTTCCTGTATACTTTTTCAGAGTTTAAGCATGTTTAAACTTAGGTTTAACATGGTAAGTCCTAGAAATCGGTAAATATTAGACTTGTTTGGGAGGTTTTGCCCTTGACTTCCTTCAGTGGGACCAGAATTGGATAAATGGCCTGAACTCTTTAGGGAGCTGTGTGTAGGCTGTAGGATATCGAGATACATATTGCACAAATCACAAGTGGGCAGGCAAGTTTTCCTGGGCCTCTCTGTACAGGTGGGAGAAGAGAAGCTTTTAACACTAGCCAGCCATGGACTTTCTTGCATATCAAAAAGGGTACCTGCCATCTTGGAGTTTTTCTGTTCTACTGTGACAAGTGGCATTATAGAGAAGTGGTGCTCTGGAAATCAACAGTAGAGATGGTCAAAACTAATAATTTCTGTCCTGTGGAAAATTCTGATATTTTTAAATTTTGTTTTTTCTCCCAAATTGGGACAAAATATCAAAATGGAAGGTGTAGCCCAGCAAGGGAGCCCCAGCCCTTAAAGAAGAGTGGTGGCATTAAGTACCCAAACTACAACTCCCCCGGAGACACTGCAGAAGCTCAAGCAGACTCAGATTGATGTTGGACTAATCCAAAACAAAATTGTTTTGATTTAAAATAGACAAATTTAAGTGTTTTGGTGCAGGTTGAGACGCCAAAACAAAATGTTTCATTTTGATTTTGTCCAATGGAAAAATGAACAAAATTTTGGCAAACTTTATGGAAACTGCATTTTCTGCCAAAACAGATGCTGTTTTATCATTTTTTTCTATTCAGTTCTACATCAATTGTGATCTTAGATTTTCAAGGCCTGATATGCTTGTGCAACTGGTTACACACAGTATTTGAATTGTTTTGGATACTGCATATATAGCATGACAGCCTGCCAGAGGCTGGAGCAGCATTAGCCACCCTCCCCTTCCTACACACACTTCCAAAGCTGACTTGGTGAATGTCTTCACACACGGTGATCTGACAAAATGGTCCACATCCTTGAGGAGCATTATCGACTCCCATCCAATTAAAGACCAGAATTGAGAATCCCAGCTTTGCACTGAGTTTGCCATACATTGATACACTATAAGAGAATTTTTCTTTGTTTTGTACTAATAAAGTGCTTGGTATTGTACTATGCACAACAGTAAAGACAATTCCAGCCCCAAAGAGTTTACAGTCTAAAAGATTTAATATACAAAAGTGACATATTGGTGAATAGTTTAAGAGTTTTGGGGTTTTTTTTCTCCCCTTCTTTATTCTCCGAAATTATAATAATTAAGAGCATGGCAGAACAAGTGGGTTTGGAGGATAGGATGGCAGCCTACTAATGTGAAATAGGGGTTATTGTTCTATTTATTGTCTCTTGAGCCCTGCCTCCCCTCAAAGGAGAGGGAACCAAGACCCCGGAGACCAGCAGAGAACACATGATCATGTTTTGAACATCTGCACAATTTGTTATGAGTGGCATCTTATTTTGACATCTCAAGTGGGTGAATCTTGGCTTGTGGGCAGAGTTTTTCCCCCAAATTTGGATTCTGATTCTCAGCTGCTTTAGATCAGAGAATGGGGGAGGGGAGGAAGCAAATTGTACTGTGCATGCATGGAGCTCATTATTTAAAAATGTATTGAGCCATATTTTCATTCAGAGTTGGCTTGTTACCTAGGTATCCTTTAAGGATATGGGAGCTGCAAATAATTTGAGTGTTATGTTCCATCTGTTTTTTATTATGGTGATTTACTGTGTGACTATCAGGGGTTAATTCATATGAAGGAAGATAGACAATGGTTTGATAAGTTATTCCATAAAATCTGAGACAACGCAGGAAATAAGCACCTTTGAAGTTTATCTCCAACATCCCTGGTGAGCTGTCCAAACCAGTTTAACCAAGCTCAAGAGACTAAGGGGAAAACAAAGGACTTGGTTGGACTTATAAAAGGACACCTTCCCTAAAAGGGGAAGGCAAGTGTTTTGTGCTAAGGTGAAACCAGACTCCAGAGACTGGATTGTCTGGGATATACCCTACCTAGGACTGTAGGTAAGGTATAGATGTGGGTAGGTGTTCTTACTGTTAAAAACCATTTTCTGTGCTTATGCTTTGCTGTGTTTCTGCTGCTAAGATTGAACAGTATTTTATTTTGAAAAGGGTGTTTTGCATTGTCATTGACCACTGGTCACAGCTTTTGTAGGCAAGACTCACACGCACTGAATCCAGTTGGGCCTGCTGAGTAATTATGGTTGATTGACAGAGTGCTGTATCCCGGAGACCTGGTGTAAGAGTGGGGGAAAATTCCAGGATCCTTCTCTGAGAGAGTTGAAAGTGCATCTGAAAGGGTGCACTCAGAGACTAGAAAGGATTCAAAGAGGCAGTTAGCGCTGAACTGCGATATCCTTGTTCAAACTGGGGTTGTTTGATAGACAAAATTAGTTCAGTTATTGCAGAGTTATGCAAGGACAAAATACCTGATTGGAATATATGGAAAATATATGTGACTGCATGTGTGAAGTGGGAAGATTCATGTACAGAATTCAGCCAATGATACTAAAACACTCAAAACGTGGGCTGAAGCTGAGCAGGCAAACCTTATAGGTATTGAAAGCATCTCCTTGGGTATATTTGTCCTAATGTGACTCTGTACTGTTTTAGTTAATATTCTACTTGAATACATTAATGTTAATGTGAAGAGATAAATGTTGGCTGCAAGATAAACTTTGTATCTGGGGAGGATGGGGGGGTAAACGTGAATCACTTGGGCTATTTGGTCTAGCTTGCAATGCGGAGTTGTATGAAAATTCTTTCTTCAGTCTAATTTTAAATGTCTCATGTGATTTGCATTTCCATCGGTTCTCTTGGGGAAAGGGTTCCACACTCAGTGTTAAGATGAATGTAGGGAAAAAAAAGGTCCTAAAACTTAAAAAGGGATGTATTTAGCTTGAACAGGATGAAAATAAGCATAGGTGCCATCTTAAACAAATACTTTCCACTTCTTTTTTACACAAAGGACATTCTCTACACTATTTTCTGGTATTCATCCAAACACTAAAACTACAAGTACTTGGAGACAGTCAACATTGTTCCACATACACACAAACAACCTTCTAGTCAATGTTTAACTAAACCATTCCTCTTCAGTTGTTTTTAACCTTTTCTTCTAAATAAATCCCCTCCCACCTCACCCAGGCTTGTAGTGATTTGTATTCTTCTTATCTCCTCTCTTCCAGGTGTTTGAGATTTTGTGTTACCAAGGTATTCATAACTGTATGTAGTATCCTAAATATTATCCATCTTTCTCTGCATGCCAGTAGTATTTTCTCCCTGGCCTCTGATGTGATACAACAGTAAACTTAGATTGCAAGCTGTGTTTGTACAGCGCTTAGCACAGTGGAGTCCTGGTCTGTGACTAGGAGTTCTAGGCACTATGGTAATACTACTACTAATAATCCCCCAAATTGCAATGTATTTTTCTTCTTATCATTTCATTAATAATCCTCTATAATTTTCTCTCCACTATTGCCTGTCAGACTTCTTTCATATCTGTGTTCTACTTTCTCACTGTACTATTCGCTCCTGTTTTTCTAGATTGGCTCCATTTATTTCCTTCCCATAACTTCTGTAAATTCCTTGTATTACTTTGTCCTTTCTGCTCTTACTGTCTCTTTCCAACTTAGGTTCATAAGCAACATTAGGCCTCACTCCTGAAGAGTGACCCTACAGAGCCCCACTGACTTTTTTTTTTTTTTTTTTTTTTTTTGTTACAAGTTTTTACTATTGTGGATCGCTGTACAGTATCAGGGCCTTAATGTGCTCTTTTTACCCCTTCATTCAGATACTAAATAGAAGTTATGTAAAACAGGGTGCCCCAAGGGGCACACCTTCCAACAACTTGATATCTTTGTGTGTATATATTAATTGATAAGATAGCAAGCTTGTCTTTGTATAACTTTTTTTTTTCCTGTTCCACTGTCCTTTAGAGATTTACAGGGTTTTTTTCTCAGCATTTGTTCCATTACTTTACTGTGAATTAAAGTGGCTTTACCATACAATAATTCATAGAAATCTAAGGCTGGAAGAGACTTTCAGAGCTCATCCAGTCCAGCCCCCAGTGCTGAGGCAGGACCAAGTATACCTGGACCATCCCTGACTGGTGTTTGTCTAACCTGTTCTGAAAAACTAAAACCTTCGAATGTTGGGGATTCTAGAACCTCAATTGGAAAAGGCTTCCAAAAAATAAGGGCCAAATTCTGCCATCCTGAATCCTATAAAATTCCCTGTGACTCAAATGGGAGTTCTACTTAATTATGGACCACAGAAATGACCTGTGTATTTACTTCAGTCAGATAAGTACACATCACAACAACAGAAGCCTTCCAGTATTTGCAGGTATTGAAGTTGGTTTTCTAATTATTATCTCATTACCACCTCTTCTGAAGTGATGCCCAGGCATTATTTTCTAAGCAAAGCATGGATTGTAAAAGAAACTTACTGACATAGAATCATGGAAATGTACGGCTGGAAGGATTCTTGAGAGATCAAGTGCAGCCCCTTAGGCTGAGGCAGAATCAAGTAAACCTAAACCTTCCCTGATAGATGGTTGTCCAACCTATTCTTGAAAACCTCCAAGGCTAGGGATTACACAATCTCCCTTGGAAGCCTATTCCAGTACTTACCTATCCTTCTAGTTAGAAAGTTTTCCCCAATATCTAACCTAAATCTCCCTTGCTGCAGATTAAGCCTATTACTTCTTGTCCTACCTTCAGTGGACATGGAGTACAGTTGATCTCTCTATTTGAAGACTGTTATCAGGTCCCGCATCAGTTCTTTTCTCAAGACTAAACATTCCTAGTTTTTTAAACATTTCCTTGTAGATCAGGTTTCCTAAATCTTTTAGCATTTTTGTTACTCTCCTCTGAACTGTCTCCAATTTATCCACATCTTTCCTGAAGAGTGGCACCCAGAACTGGACACAGTACTGTAGCTGAGGCCTCAAAGTGCCACGTGAAGTTGGACAATAATAACCCATCCCCAGGGCCCTACCAAATTCACGGTCTATTTTGGTCAATTTCACAACCGTAGGATTTTAAAAATTATTAATTTCATTATTTCAGCTATTTAAATCTGAAATTTTACGGTGTTGTAATTGTAGGGGTTCTTATTGTAGGGGGAGGTTGTGATACTGCTATCCTTACTTCTGCGCTGCTGCTGGCAGCACTGCCTTTAGAGCTGAGCAGCTGGAGAGCAGCAGCTACTGGCTGGGAGCTTGGCTCAGAAGGCAGAGCCAGCAGCAGTGCAGAAGTAAGGATGGCATGGTATGGTATTGACACAGTTACTTCTGTGCTGCTGACTGCAGAACTGGGCCCTCAGTCAGCAGCCGCCACTCTCCAGCTGCCCAGCTCTGAAGGCATCAGTGCAGAAGTAAAGGGTGGCATGGTGTGGTATTGCCACTCTTACTTCTGTGCTGCTGCTGGCGGGGCGCAGCCTTCAGAGCTGGGTGCCTGGCCAACAGCGGCCGCTCTCCAGCCACCCAGCTCTGAAGGCAGCGCAGAGGTGAGGGCGGCAATACGGCAACACCCCTAAAGTAATCTTTTGACCCCCCCTGCACCTCCTTTTGGGGTCAGGACCCCCAACTTGAAAAACATTGGTCTCCCCCATGAAATCTGTATAGTGTAGGGTAAAAGCACATAAAAGACCAAATTGCACAAGGGGAGATCAAATTTCATGGTCCATGACACATTTTTCATGGCTGTGAATTTAGTAGGGCCCTAGATATTAGCCTTTTTTGCAACTGCATTGCATCATTCACTCATATTCAATTTGTGATCCACTATAAACCCCAGATCCTATACTACCACCTAACTAGATATTGCCTGTTGTGCGTTTGATTTCCCCCATCCCTTGGCAATATTGAATTTCATCTTGTTTATTTCAGATCAGTTCTTCATTTTGTCATGGTCATTTTGCATTCTAATCCTCTCCTCCCAGCTTGGTGGTATTTGCAAATTTTATAAGCATACTTTCCGTTCCATTATCCAAATCGTTAATTTAAACACTGAATAGTACCGGACCCGGGATTGACTCCTATGAGGACCCACTAAATATGTCCTCCCAGTTTGACAGTGAACCATTGATAACTACTCTTTGAGTACAGTCTTTCAACCACTTGTCCACACATTTTATAGTAACTTCATCTAGACCAGTGGTTCTCAAAGCCGGTCTGCCGCTTGTTCAGGGAAAGCCTGTGGCGGGCGAGATCGGTTTGTTTACCTGCCGCGTCCACAGGTTTGTTTGATCATTGCTCCCACTGGCCACGGTTCATCGCTCCATGCCAATGGGGGCTGCGGGAAGCGGCGCGGGCCAAGGGACGTGCTGGCCGCCCTTCTTGCAGCCCCCAATGGCCTGGAGCGGTGAACCGCAGCCAGTGGGAGCCGCGATCGGCCGAACCTGCGGACGCAGCAGGTAAACCGGTCCCGCCTGCCAGGGGCTTTCCCTGAACAAGCGGCGGACCGGCTTGGAGAACCACTGATCTAGACTACATTTCCCTAGATTGTTTATAAGAATGTCATGTAGGACTGTGTCAAAGGCCTTACTAAAATAAAGATATATCACATCTACTTCTTCCACCCACCCCCATTCCACTAGGCCAGTAACCTGTCAAAGAAGAAAGAAAAGGAGTACTTGTAGCTACAGCTCACTTCATTGGATGCATAACAAAAGCTTATGCTCAAATAAATTTTAGTCTCTAAGGTGCCACAAGTACTCCTTTTCTTTAGCAGCTGTGTTAGTGTGTATTCGCAAACTCTGAAACCTGTCAAGGAAGGAAATTGGATTGGTTTGGCATGATTTGTTCTTCACAAATCCATGCTGGCTATTATAACTCTATCTTCTAGGTACTTACAGATTGAATGTTTAATATTTTATTTCAGTATCTTTCCAGGTATCGAAGTTCATAGAATCATAGAATCATAGAATATCAGGGTTGGAAGGGACCCCAGAAGGTCATCTAGTCCAACCCCCTGCTCAAAGCAGGACCAAGTCCCAGTTAAATCATCCCAGCTAGGGCTTTGTCAAGCCTGACCTTAAAAACCTCTAAGGAAGGAGATTCTACCACCTCCCTAGGTAACGCATTCCAGTGTTTCACCACCCTCTTAGTGAAAAAGTTTTTCCTAATATCCAATCTAAACCTCCCCCATTGCAACTTGAGACCATTACTCCTCGTTCTGTCATCTGCTACCATTGAGAACAGTCTAGAGCCATCCTCTTTGAAACCCCCTTTCAGGTAGTTGAAAGCAGCTATCAAATCCCCCCTCATTCTTCTCTTCTCCAGACTAAACAATCCCAGCTCCCTCAGCCTCTCCTCATAAGTCATGTGCTCTAGACCCCTAATCATTTTCGTTGCCCTTCGTTGTACTCTTTCCAATTTATCCACATCCTTCCTGTAGTGTGGGGCCCAAAACTGGACACAGTACTCCAGATGAGGCCTCACCAGTGTCGAATAGAGGGGAACGATCACGTCCCTCGATCTGCTCGCTATGCCCCTACTTATACAACCCAAAATGCCATTGGCCTTCTTGGCAACAAGGGCACACTGCTGACTCATATCCAGCTTCTCGTCCACTGTCACCCCTAGGTCCTTTTCCGCAGAACTGCTGCCGAGCCATTCGGTCCCTAGTCTGTAGCGGTGCATTGGATTCTTCCATCCTAAGTGCAGGACCCTGCATTTATCCTTATTGAACCTCATTAGATTTCTTTTGGCCCAATCCTCCAATTTGTCTAGGTCCTTCTGTATCCTATCCCTCCCCTCCAGCGTATCTACCACTCCTCCCAGTTTAGTATCATCCGCAAATTTGCTGAGAGTGCAATCCACACCATCCTCCAGATCATTTATGAAGATATTGAACAAAACGGGCCCCAGGACCGACCCCTGGGGCACTCCACTTGACACCGGCTGCCAACTAGACATGGAGCCATTGATCACTACCCGTTGAGCCCGACAATCTAGCCAGCTTTCTACCCACCTTATAGTGCATTCATCCAGCCCATACTTCCTTAACTTGCTGACAAGAATGCTGTGGGAGACCGTGTCAAAAGCTTTGCTAAAGTCAAGAAACAATACATCCACTGCTTTCCCTTCATCCACAGAACCAGTAATCTCATCATAAAAGGCGATTAGATTAGTCAGGCATGACCTTCCCTTGGTGAATCCATGCTGACTGTTCCTGATCACTTTCCTCTCCTCTAAGTGCTTCAGGATTGATTCTTTGAGGACCTGCTCCATGATTTTTCCAGGGACTGAGGTTAGGCTGACCGGCCTGTAGTTCCCAGGATCCTCCTTCTTCCCTTTTTTAAAGATGGGCACTACATTAGCCTTTTTCCAGTCATCCGGGACTTCCCCCGTTCGCCACGAGTTTTCAAAGATAATGGCCAAGGGCTCTGCAATCACAGCCGCCAATTCCTTCAGCACTCTCGGATGCAATTCGTCCGGCCCCATGGACTTGTGCACGTCCAGCTTTTCTAAATAGTCCCTAACCACCTCTATCTCTACAGAGGGCTGGCCATCTCTTCCCCATTTTGTGTTGCCCAGCACAGCAGTCTGGGAGCTGACCTTGTTAGTGAAAACAGAGGCAAAAAAAGCATTGAGTACATTAGCTTTTTCCACATCCTCTGTCACTAGCTTGCCTCCCTCATTCAGTAAGGGGCCCACACTTTCCTTGGCTTTCTTCTTGTTGCCAACATACCTGAAGAAACCCTTCTTGTTACTCTTGACATCTCTTGCTAGCTGCAGCTCCAGGTGCGATTTGGCCCTCCTGATATCTTTCCTACATGCCCGAGCAATATTTTTATACTCTTCCCTGGTCATATGTCCAAGCTTCCACTTCTTGTAAGCTTCTTTTTTATGTTTAAGATCCGCTAGGATTTCACCATTAAGCCAAGCTGGTCGCCTGCCATATTTACTATTCTTTCGACTCATCGGGATGGTTTGTCCCTGTAACCTCAACAGGGATTCCTTGAAATACAGCCAGCTCTCCTGGACTCCCTTCCAGTTAGGCTGACTGGTCTATAATTGTTCGTCTTTTTAAACATAGGTACGATGTTTCTCCTTCTCCAGTCCTCGGGGACCTCACCCGTCCTCTGAGCGTTCAAAGATAATTGCTAACATCTCTAAGATTTCTTCAAGTAGTTCATTAAGTGCACTAGGATGAGTTTCATCAGGCCTTGCTGACTCGAATACTTCTAACTAAATATTCTTTAACCTGTTTTTTTTCTTTTCCTATTATGTTTCATCTCCCTTGTTGTTAATATTGATTGTGTTAAGCATCTGGTCCAGTTAAACTTTTTGGTAGTCTGTAGTAGACCCCTTCCATAGCATCTCCATGTTTCCCACGCTACCTTTTATTCTTTGCCAGAGACTTTCAACTGGTCTACCTCTCATCTCCTTCCAGACCCCAGAAGTGTATGTGTATGTATTATTGATGCACAATACAACGCCTCCTCCCTTCCCCAGCCCTCCCCCCCCCCCGTCCTTCTGAACAAGGAATGTCTATCAACATTTTTCAGTTGATCATGTTTTCATTACTTCCTATTTATTCATATTATTTGTTAAACATAGACTTTACACACAGTCTGTAGTTCAGATAGTCCAGTGTTGTCACTGTCTTAGGGCATGGGTACACTGGACACTTCAAAGCGCTGTCGCAGGAGCGCTCCCGTGGCAGCACTTTGAAGTGGGAGTGTGGTCACCTATGAGTGCTGGAAGAAAGCTCTCCCTGCGCTCCTGGTAATCCACTTCCAGGAGGGGATTAGCTCCGATCGCTGGGAGCACAGAGACTGTTTACACTAGTGCTTAGAAGCGCTCTGACTTGCTGCACTCAGGGGAGTGATTTTTCACACCCCTGAGCCAGCAAGTTAGAGTGCTATAAAATGTAAGTGTAGCCAAGCCCTGAGTGTCCTTCATCCATTTTAATGGACTTCTCATTAAATCTTGTAGTGACAACAATAAGCCCAAAGCAGTAAACACTCTAAGGGTCTTGCTCTGCAAACGCTACTTTACATGAATAGTCCCACTGATCTTGTAAATACTTTTCCATCTAGTGCCAACCATCCATCTCTTCTTCCCTACCCCACCCACAGCAAGGATGATTTTCACAACAGAACTTTATAACCTGCTAACTTTCAGTTAGCTAGATAATAGGTTTGTTATCGCTAATGTGCCACACAGCAGGTGTATGTAAGGAAATAAAATATTAGCTCAGAACAGAGTATTCCCAAGTGAACTTAGAGTTTAAAAGGCTGTTCACTTCAATCCGTGCCTGTTAGGTAGGGTCTTGAACCTCACAGTATTTTGTGCAGTTAGCCTGCATGGAGCTCATACCAGAATTGGGACCCAAGAACAGAAGGTGTGATGTAAATTCACTATTTCCAATCCCTGGCATTCTAAAATCGTTGTTGTTGTTTGTTTATTTTTTTAATTACCTTTAGTTTTTTTTCATTTGCTTTCTGGTTTTGAGCCTCTAGGTTTATGGTTTCGAGATTGCTTTTTACGGCCTTGAGGACCAGCAACTGCCTTTTTTATTGTTTTTATTTTAAATGAAAGTTGAAATTCTCATGTAATCTTCCAATTCTAAGAGCTGGAATGTGAAGAAAACACGAAATATTGTGAGACTTGCTATAAAAATCATGAAGTGGCAACAGTGAAATAATTGTGCTTATTGCATGTCATATTTCCAGATAGTATAGGGATTCTGAAGAATTGTGAATTAGGGGGAAAAGCGTATTGACTGTTTTTAAAAAAAAAAATAATAACAAAATCCAGCCAAGTTTTTTTTTTGTTTTTTTGTTTTTTTTTTAAACAGGGTTTTCATTACTCTAATTTGCAAAAAGTATAATATCTTGTCAAATGAAGTGCAACTTTTTTTTTTTAAATAGTGTAATAAGAGTCTCTCAAAAGTGACACTTCTGTCTCACAAAACTTACTTTATAATCATCTTGGAATATGTACCAATGAGCCCATTCTGTAAAGCACTTATTAGCTTGCAGTAAAAGTATAATAGGTACCTATTGTATACTCCTAAAAACTGGAGTTGGGCCTCACGTGTGACAGTTTTCACATTTAACAAGAGTGAAACACATTGTTCAGACCTTATGCCTTATTCTTCAGGCAGTCACCCGGCATGAAAGTTGCTATAGAGAAATACTCAACTTTGAGGGGCCCTGCTTTCCGAGAAACTCTGCACAGCAATATAAAGTCAAAATGTATGACTTTTATCAGATGTCAGAAAGCTGTGAAATATATTCCTGATTCACAAAGAAAGCATCTGAATGCATGGAAGTTATAAATAGGGGGACAATAAAGGGGTACATTTCAGGTTCCAACATTCTGAATATAATTTTTCAACAGCAATCTGAACAATTCTCTAGGATTCATAGCACTGCCAGCAAGTAGCAGTTGACCAGACAGCATAGTAATTATTTTCTTGGTCTTGACCTGCATGTAATTTCAGCTGCTGGAAATTCCTCTAAGGATAAACTTTGTTTTACACTGTTTTAAATAAAAATGAATGCCAACTTTCACAAGCAAGAGGATAATTTGCTATTAGTGATAAACAATTAAAACATGTTGGTTTGATAAAGTATAACCCTTGAGCCACTTCCTTACATGATCTCTTGAATGTCTTCAAAAAGTTTCTCCAGCTTATCACATTCTAATCTTATCTGGCAGTATGACACATGTCTGGAGGGGACTACAAACTGTTTTTTCAAAGACTTATACCATTATAGTCCTCACAAGGCTTCAGGGATCCTATAACATGTCTCCTGGGTCTGACTACATAGAATTGCAGTTTCTTTGCACACACATGCATACATTTTAAGAATGATTACACTCGTGCAAAAATCTGGGAAAGCATGAAACGTTTTGAGGCACAAACGTAGTGTTAATGCGAAAGGAAACAATCATGTTGCTTATATAAATTGAACATTACTTTTATACAAGTAACTTTCAAAACAAAACTTTTTCCGAAGGGTGTGTGTTTAAATGAGGGAAATATACTACTAGTAGAAGCCATAGTTTACTCTCACATTTTTAGGACATAGTTCATATCAGTCTTTGTTTTTGTTTTTTGTCCTTTCAACAAACGGAATTCTCACTCATAACTCAGATATGCTGATATTAATTAACTCAAATTTAATTCTGGAATGAAAGATCATAGGGTCTTCCCAGGCATTTGCTCACATTCATCCTTCATAAGAGTTTATTTTAGCACTTTGCAGGTCCAGCTACCCGACCAATAGTAGTATAGCTTTTGTTTAGATGAACTTTATTACTGATACTCTGACAACAAAAATGTTTAATCTATTGGACTCTGGAAAAAGGAATTTAAAAACCAAATTAAAACAATGACTAAAATGTACACTGGAGGGTTTAAATGATCTGGATACAACTAGAGTTGATCAGACTCCTTCAATCCTGCAACCCTGCAGAGTATTTCAACATCTTGGTTAAAAAAAAAAAAAAATCAAAAACATTCTGTTCTGAAAACCAAAAATTTCAATTTGGAAATGCCTTTTCCATGCTCATGGGAGTTGTAGTGAGGGTGCCCCCATATCCCAAATCTCCTCTGTGGGCTGGGCTCTCTAGCTGGACGGACTCTCTCTCTCTCTCTCTCTAATATATATATCATGATGCACCTCAATCTCCCCTTTTCCTGAACCTCCATGCTGCATCGTGGGAATACCTGGTTATCAGTGTATTATAAGAGGTGCAGGGGAGCGTGGCCCACATAGAGTGGGGGCATGAGTTACCACAGGAGCATGTCTGAATCTAAACATTTGATTTTCAACTGAAAATGGACATTTTCTGCAGAAAGCAGACACTTCTTGCCAAAATTCATTGCATTGAGCCCTCCCCCCCACAGCCTCTTTTGTGTGTTTTGAACAAAACACATAGGCAGAAAACTTTTGATCCACCCTACCTACATCTTCAGGATGTACTACTACTCTCACACCCAGCCAACTCTCTCCTCTGTTCCAAGCATTGGAACTGCAGGGTATGAGGCAAAAATATGCTGTGGAATTAGAGGCTGAAGCTTTTCCAGTAACCTTGGAAGACGTATCTTCACTCATATTAGTCCATAGAGCACATGCCGCTAAAACTTCATCTGGTATATTATTTATGGCTTCCGCTATAGCAGTGCATGTTTGCAGCTCTGAGAGCTAGTACTATGAAATACTTAAAGACGCTGGGCTACATTCATTACTGGTAAATGAGCATGACGCATTGATTTCAGCAGAATTGTACCAACTCGTCTCAGTGAGACTAACATGACACGCCATCTTGCAGGCTCATTTCTGCCTTCAGGAACATATAAGCCACTCCCATTAACCCACTGACTTCAGAGGAGCTGCTGTATTCCATACCAGGGATGAATTTTGACAGTCAGTGGTGGTTTTTAAACAGGATTTTTATGTGTCCTTGCCAGAAAACAGAATCCTGGGAATTATATAAATGGTCTGGCCAACTCTCGCGATTCTTTTCCAAGTAACAGGATTGTGGCTGGGCTGGACCTGGTCTTGTGATGACATGAGAAACTCCAGTCCTCCTAGCAAATTTGAGCCCTCTGATGGGTTGTCTGCCCCAATTGCCGCCTCCTGGGGCTGAATAACCAATCAACACTGCTGTAGGCAAAGTGCTCTGCTCCTTCCCTTCCCCCCCAGCAACCCAAAGCAAGTCTCACAGGTGTGAGGGGAGGCAACTAAAAAGCCCAGCAGCCCCCCATCACTACCTGGGACAGGTTGGTTCATTTCCCTCCACCTCTCTGCAGCACGTGGCCTGGGAAGAGACAAGGAGGTGAACTCCTGGAACTGCCCCCACACTCTGGAAGGGAAAGAAAGGGTCCCTGCTGAGCCTGGGAGAGGAGGCTGAATCCCAGGAGGAGCAGAAGTGAGGCTGGGGAGCAGAACTGCTGGGAGGGCTGGACAGGGCTAAACTTCTGGCAGTGCTGTACTGATGGGGGTGGGGGTGCTGAACTGCAGTGGGGGCTGAATGGCTGGGTGGAGGGGATGGGGGCAGAACTATATTGGGAGCAGAGCAGAGAGAGGTCTGTGGGGAGCGAACTGATGTGGAAATAGGGAGCGGGATTTATTGAGAGGGTAGGGGTCAGTATTAATTGCTGGACTGGGGACAGACAGATGTGAGGATAGACAGATGTGAGAGCTCCTGCAGCAAAGCCCCAGAATCATCCTACCCAGTAAATTTGGGACACAAGTTGCCCATTGATTAAATTCCTTCTAGGCTACTGAGGAGGACTGTGATCAATTGTTCTCCATGGACACTGAAGGTAGGACAAAAAGCAATGGGATTAATCAGCACCAAGGAAGATTTAGTTTAGATATTAGGAAAAACTTGCTAATTATAAGGGTAATTACATTCTAGAATAGGCTTCCAAGGGAGGTTGTGTAGTCCCCATCACTAGAGGTGTTTAAGAACAGCTTTCACAAACATCTGCCAAAACATAAGAATGGTTATACTGGGTCAGACCAATGGTCCATCTAAGCCAGTATCCTGTCTCTGACAGTGACCAGTGCCAGATGCTTCAGAGGAAATGAACAGAATAGGGCAATTTTGAGTGATCCATCCCCTTTCGTACAGTCACAGCTTCTGGCATAGGTTGGGGGACTCACAGAGCATGGGGTTGCATCCGTGACCATCTTGGCTAATAGCCATTGATGGACCTATCCTCCATGAACTTATCTAATTTTTTTTTGAACCCGGTTATTCTTTTGGCCTGCACAACATCCCCTGGCAATGAGTTCCATAGGTTGACTGTGTGTTTTGTGAAGAAGAACTTCCTTTTGTTTGTTTAAAACCTCCTGCCTATTAATTTCATCATTTCATTGTGTAATTTGAACGGGTAAATGATTCTTCCCTATTTACTTTCTCCATATCACTTATGATTTTATAGACATCTATCATATCGTACTTTAGTTGTCTCTTTTCTTCCAAGCCAGACAGTCCCAATCTTTTTTTAATCTCTCCCCATATGGCAGCTGTTCCATACCCCTCATTTTTGTTGCCCTTTTTTGTACCTTTTCCAATTCTAATCTTTTTTTTTTTTTTTTTTTGAGATGGGGAAAACCAGAACTGCACTTGTTGTTCAACGAATGGGTGTACCATGGATTTCTATAATGCCTTATGATATTTACTGTCTTCTTTTCTATCCCTTTCCGAATGGTTCTTAACATTGTGTTCGCATTTTTGATTGCCATTGCACATTGAGTGGATGTTTTCAGAGAACTATCCATGATTCCTAAAATTTCTTTTGTGAGTGGTAATAGCTAATTTAGACCCCATCATTTTGTATATATTGTTGGGATTATTTTTTTCCAATGTGCATTACTTCTCAACAGTGAATTTCATCTGCCACTTTGTTACCCAGTCACTGAGTTTAGCGAGATCCCTTGAAAATTCTTTATAGTCACCTTTGGACTTACCTATCTTGAACTTTAAATGGTCTCACTGTTCACTCTTGTTTCCAGATCATTTGTAAATACGTTGAACAGCACAGATCCCACTACAGCTCCTGAGGGGACCCCACTATTTACCTCTCCATTAAAGGAATACATGTTCAGATTTCATTCCTTGTTTCCTATCTTATAACTAGATACTTATCCACAAGAAGATCTTCCTTCTTATCCTGCAACTGCTTACTCTGTTTAAGAGACTTTTTTGTGGGATCTTGACAAACACTTTCTGAAAGTTCAAGTACGCTATATTGACCGAATCATCTTTGTCTGCATGCTTGTTGACATTCTGAAACTGGGTGTGCTTTTGCTCCTGTCTTTTTCCCCACAGAAACTGTGCAGACTCCAGTGGTTGTGCATTCACAGCACCCTTTTGTGTTAAATTCCCTCCCTCGTTACCACAACAATCGCCATGCAACAGTCTGTTTACAGTATCTACAGTGCTTTTGGCGCTCTCCTCAGGACCTGCGGGGAACAGAGGTCTCCCTTCCGAGGCCTCCATGTGGTTGAGCTCAGCTAGCCTGGTCTCCCCGCACTTCCTTCCTGTACCTCTTTATCAGATTTGGGCTAATTGCCTCTGTATCCCATCCAGCTGGCTAGCCTGGTTATCTAATTGCCTCCATCAGCTTTCTCTGGGAAAATGATTGGCATCTAAGGGTATGTCTATGGAGCAAAGGAAAAACCCACAGCTGGCCCATGCCAGCCAACTCAGGCTCACGGGCCTCAGGCTGTGGGGCTGTTTTATTGCTGTGTAGACTTCTGGGCTCAGATTGGAGCCTGGGCTCTGGGACCCTCCCACACCACAGGGCTCCAGCCCAAGCCCTAGTACTCTGAGGGGTAGGAGAGTCCCTGAGCCAGAAGTCTATAGCAATGCAACAGTCCTGCAGGCCTGAGTAGGCTAGCATGAGCGGGCCGCTGGTGTTGAGTTGCTGTGTTGACATATGCTAAGTGACCAGAGGGCTTGCTCACTCCTTAGCCTCTAGTACTCTGTCACACTCTCAGAGAATTCTACTAGATTGATGAGGCATGATTTCTCATTACAAAAGCCGTGCTGACTCTTCCCAAACACAGTGTGTTTATCTATGTCACATAATTCTGTTCTTTAATATAGTTTCAACCAGTTTGCCTGATACTCAAGTTAGATTATCAGCCTGTGATTGCCATGATTGCCTCTGGAGCTTTTTTTAAAAATTGGCATTATATTAGCTACCCTTCAGTCATCTGGTACAGAGACTGGTTTAAGTGATAGGTTACATACCATAGTCAGTAGTTCTGCAATTTCACATTTGAGTTCCTTCAGAACTCTTGGGTAAATACCATCTGGTCCTGGTGATTTATTGCTATTTAATTTTGTCAGTTTGTTCTAAATCCTCCTCTATTGACACCTCAGTCTGGGAGAGTTCCTCAGATTTGTCACTGGAAAAAGTGGCTCTGGTATAGACATCTCCCCCACATACTCTTCAGTGAAGACTGACGCAAAGAGTTCATTTCGCTTCTCCACAACAGCCTTTTCTTTCTTGAGTGCTCCCTTAGCACCTTGATCACCCAGTGGTCCCACTGACCGTTTAGCAGGCTTCCTGCTTCAGGGATGGTCTAGACTCCCTGCAGAGAGCTGGATTTGTCCTTTCAAGGTCCCTTTCAGCCCTGCATTTCTTCTATTCCAATTGTCACACTCGTATTGGGGTTTGGCAAGGGGAATTCAAAAGTAAAAAGAGCAAAAACTACAATATAAGCTTTTTTAAAAATCTCGGCGGGGGGGAGGTCTGAATTATGATTTTTGTACTGCATGAAGAACATAGTAGTGCAACAGTGTCAGGTAAATGTGCAAGTGTCAACATACCCAGATGCAGGAAAGTGGGAATTTGAGAAAAATGACTGAAAAGGGAGACGCTACCACTGTGCTGAACTTACTTATTTTTCAAATATAGTTCTTGCTCTTGCTCTCAGTGAAACCAATAGCAAAGCTTATTTTGAATCAGTAGGATCTGGTCCCTAGGTAGAGTTATGACATTGAAGTCCAAGGAAAGTTGCACACTACAAGGCAGGAGTTAGTCTGGGTATGATTAACCACTGAGGAACAAAGAAAACAACTCCAACTCTAAAGATAGCATGAGTGATGCTCGCACATCTGTATCTCCCAACTTTCAAACCTGCCAGTTTGACGCAATGAAAATGAGACAAACATCTAAAATACACAGCACCTGTCTTGTTGCATGTTGTGCCATAATGAAGTTTTTTTTCAAATAAATCCTTTTAATTGACCGTGAAAATACATCTATTAAAAAACCCCGTTTTTAAAAAGGGAAAATAGGGGAAGGTCTCCTCATTTGGCTAATAAAGATTCCCTTCCTTTGGGCCCATGGGTCAGCAACAGGGTTTGAATTCTGTACTTTCAGATCCCCAGCAAATATCTCTACAACTTGAGGTTAAGGAGTAACTATTATCCTCTCTGTGAACCTGGGTGCGGGGTGCAGATGGGGAGGAGAGAGAAGGCACTAAGCATACTTTGCTAGCTGTTTGCACAAGTATTTGCTAGATAGCAGTAAAATGTAGGGAGTTAGGATTCCTGGACTCAATTCCTGGGTTTGGAAAAGGAATGTGGCCTAGTGGTTAGAGTAGTGGACTGACCCTATCTGAGCAGTTAGCTCTGGCATATTCATTCTGAGATGCAGTGTGGCTCAGCTGATAAGATTTGGGTCTGTGCATGTGTTTCTGTGGGATTACTCCCTGCTCCGTAGGACATTGGCTTGGCAGTACAGTGCAACATGGAGCGTGATTTGGCTGGGTGATGTGCAATACATACTGTAAAAATCCAGTATACGTACAGAGTTCTGCAAACAGCAAAAGTAAATGTCCTGCAATTCTACTACAGTGGCAGTTTTGTGACTTGTCTGTTGATTTGTTATGTCCTTTTTATACACAAGTTAAAATAAGTTTGCAATATGCACTTTAGTATCATTCTGACAGTCTGCAATGAGAACTGTAACTTAAAGGCGTTATTTTAGATTCTAATTTTTGATGACAAAAATACCTAATTGCATAGAACACACTCTCCTTTCAGTGAGCAAGTTTCAAGTAAGAAGTCAGGAGCCCCAGTGCCGTTGTCTGCTAACCAGCATTATCTCGGCCAAAGCAAATCCAACAAACGGTCCTGTGTGAGTGCAGACAGACCTATTCATTACAGTTTGTACAGGAGAAAGTTGCACTGGAATTTTCCTGAGGCAGTCTAACATCTGGACTTTTACAGAAAGTTTACTCTTCAGTAAAGTAGTAGTAAATCTTAGGGAACCATTGTACCTTTTTGTTTTAATTAAATTGGCATTTCCTTACTAAGCTGTTACCGAACTAGGGTTGTGGATTTTTATTAAAAAAAAAATTGTGGTGATAGACCAAAAAAATAATAAATGGTGTTGTCTTTTATTAAGTTTAGGTGTCCTGTAAGCATGAAACTAACTAAGTGAAGTATGTGTGTGTGGCTGTGTCTTAAACCATGACTGTGTCTGGTTACAAAGCACCTATTGAGTTGCTTGGACCTACTTCATTTATTAAGTCTTAAACTGCTTATTTAAGAAGTTAGCTACATTGTCTGTAAAGTGCTATACACAAGCAGTAATAATAAAATACTTTCCAATCATCATAACTTGTTGAGCATGATGTAATGAAGATATGGTAATAGATTAGAGGTTTCTTGTTTTAATAAAGCATTGGCTTATGAACTTAAAAATCATACTTGAGAAGAGCTGTGCATCTTTAAGAATTTTACTTAGGAAGCATGTATCATGCTTCTCCACTAGCAAACCTTTAACTTCAAGCTGCTGTTTTAGAACAAAACTCTATGTAGGAGGTTGGGGGAGGGCACACACAACCTTCTCTTCCCACTCCCTCTTGAAAAGTCCATCTAAAGGCCAACCAGAATTGAGGAGTACAGGAACTGCTCTGGCCCTACCCTCTGGGGACTCGAAACCATGCCAAAGGGGAATTGGGTAGAACAACTACCCCATTCCTCTTCCATCCTGGCTGATGGAATGGGACTAGTGCACTGGGGGCGTGGTAGTGAGTTTGCTTCATCTCTGCACTGGGGTGTTTAAGGAGGCACAATGCCTTTCAATATTGTCATTGTGGCAGTCCACATTACTCCTTCCTCCAGCTATGCCTAACTGGCATGATCAAACCACTAGTAAACTGACAAACACTTAGACTATGTCTACACTACGCGCCTTTTCGCGACACAGCTGTGCTGCTACAGCCGTGCCACTAAAAGATGCGCAGGGTAGCTGTTTTTTGTCGGCGGCAGAGCTCTGCCGCCGACAAAAAACTTCCATCCCCAATTAGAGGCGATAGCTTTGTTGACAGAAGAGCTCTCCTGCCAACAAAGTACTGTTCACACCGGCGCTTTTTGTCAGTAAAACTTTTGTCATTCGGGAATGTGGTTTTTTTTGTTTGTTTGTTTTTTTTCCACACCCCTGAATGACAAAAGTGTTACCAACAAAAGTCCAGTGTAGACAAAGCCTTAGAGTGGTCTCCAGCACTTAATGTTTGCTTGTTATGTGTCTCCATTTAAATGTTAGTAAATAGCATTGGTTTATAGAAGAGACTCTCCAGCATCTTATTCTCTGGATTATTTGATAAATCCTCACATGGACCTATCTCCTGTCTCAAAACATTTCATTCTTTGGAGCACCATGATATAGCCCCACAGGTTACAACATAACATTATGGGAGACCAAAAATTCAGAGAGAAGTATGTCTGAAACTATGTAAATCCAATATTTACACCCAGCAGGTCCAAGTTTGATTATGTCCCCCACTGCTGAGGATAATACAAATGTGATATAAGTGCTATAAACATCTGGGACCAGATAGAGGTTAAGGCCAGAAGGGACCATTATATTGCCTAATCTGACTTCCTATATATCACAGGCCACCAACACCACCCAGCACCTCTGCACTAAACCCAACAAACCAAAATTAGACAAAGATCCTGCTTACCTTCAGGAAACCAAATATAAACAGAAATACCCATGGCTGTCAGGCCACAGAGTTTAATTGTGAGCAGGTTTCAGAGTAGCAGCCGTGTAAGACCTACAAGATCTCCATCAAGCATTCTTACAACTACAATACCCACCTGCTGAAGTGAAGAAACAGATTGACAGAGCCAGAAGAGTACCCAGAAGTCACCTACTACAGGACAGGCCCAAAAAAGAAAACAACAGAACACCACTAGCCATCACCTTCAGCCCCCAACTAAAACCTCTCCAACGCATCATCAAGGATCTACAACCTATCCTGAAGGATGACCCATCACTCTCACAGATCTTGGGAGACAGACCAGTCCTTGCTTACAGACAGCCCCCCAATCTGAAGCAAATACTCACCAGCAACCACACACCACACAACAGAACCACTAGCCCAGGAACCTATCCTTGCAACAAAGCCCGTTGCCAACTGTGTCCACATATCTATTCAGGGGACACCATCATAGGGCCTAATCACATCAGCCACACTATCAGAGGCTCGTTCACCTGCACATCTACCAATGTGATATATGCCATCATTTACCAGCAATGCCCCTCTGCCATGTACATTGGTCAAACTGGACAGTCTGTACATAAAAGAATAAATGGACACAAATCAGACGTCAAGAATTATAACATTCAAAAATCAGTTGGAGAACACTTCAGTCTCTCTGGTTACTCGATTACAGACCTAAAAGTTGCAATTCTTCAACAAAAAACCTTCAAAAACAGACTCCAACGAGAGACTGCTGAATTGGAATTAATTTGCAAACTGGATACAATCAATTTAGGCTTGAATAGAGACTGGGAGTGGATGGGTCATTACACAAAGGAAAACTATTTCCTCATGTTTATTCCCCCTCCCCACCCCCCACTGTTCCTCAAACGTTCTTGTCAACTGCTGGAAATGGCCCACCTTGATTATCACTACAAAAGATTTTTTCCTCCCCGCTCTCCTGCTGGTAAGAACTCACCTTAAGTGATCACTCTCATTACAGTGTGTATGGTAACACCCATTGTTTCATGTTCTCTATGTATATAAATCTCCCCACTGTATCTTCCACTGAATGCATCCAATGAAGTGAGCTGTAGCTCACGAAAGCTTATGCTGAAATAAATTTGTTAGTCTCTAAGGTGCCACAAGTACTCCTTTTCTAATTGTGAGCATTGTCCCTTCCAGTGGATGGGGGTTGGTAGCCCATTGATAAAACAGGGGAGCAACACTCTGATCCTTCAATTATTCTGAAATCTCCAGGGAGAACCTGTGGCAGGTGGAGCATCTGTGGGTGATTGAGTATTTGCACAGAGAGGCTGACCCTCTACACTAATTTCCAGAAGCCCCATTCCACATTATACTATCTTGCTGCCCTTCCCTCTCTTCTCTTCATACGCTGGCCCTGTTCCAATGTGTGACAATCTAGTGTGCAACTGTACTGAACCATTTCTCTAGATCAAAGTAATCTGACCAAATTTACAGTTTTTACTCTTACTTGTATTCACATCACAATTTAATTATCTTTGCTTAGGGCATGGTGTTTGGTACATTATATGCGAACTGTTAGAGCCAGTTTACATTTAAAAAGTTTGCTGAAATAAGTTCTGTTACACCAGTATAACTGAATCTACCCAGGAGGGAGGTTGCCGCTTTAACTATGACAGCAAAAAAAACCACTCATAACCAATGTCACTGTAAATGTAGACCAGCCCTTACTCTTCACTATCCGGTTCCTCCTCCACCATCCGCCGTTCTCAGTACACTTGCAGTATGCCTTCTCTTTCTACTAGTCTTCCTGTTTTCTCCCTCTTCTCCCATTCTGCCACCTTTATTTAAAGGCTATAAGGTATCAATCTGTGATAGTGGCATCATGGCTGTCTTAAGTGTTGTGCTACCCATACGTCTCCTCCATGTCTTGGGCACAGTCTCCCACTTGAGGGAGTTTGAAGGTGTGAGGTGGGTAACTACTCAACATTAATTCACATGAGCATTTCTGTGTCAAAACCCCTGCACCCAGTGAAACTCCCTCTTCACACATCTCTCCCTCCCCCCACGTCCCCAAATGAACCCTCATAGTTTTAACTAGGGAGGGTAGCTTTTGAAGGTGTTGAAGCAAGGCATGTGACGATGGCCTGTAACTGCTAAGGCCTAACTCTCCTCTCTATAGTATTTTGGGTGTTTGGCCATTTTGTGTCTTCGCCATAGCTAAAATCTGAGAGGATGCTCTGTCTTCGTATGTACGTAATACAGCTGACACAGTAGGAATGATGGAGTTGGTTTTGAAAATTTTGGCTTAAGTATTCAACACAGTCTTCTGAATAGTCTGCTGACATTTCCGTAACCTGCTTTCTTTGGAAGTACTTACGGAATGTTCACAAATATTTAGCTGTACATTTTTTCAAAATAATGGAGTTTAATCACATGCATCCCAGTGATAACAGGAAAGTCATTTTAGTGATTGGAAAACTTATCCTAAAATGTCTAGATGAACGTCTCTTGATTTCTTTGCTGAAGTTGTTGGATGGAGACTTTGGGAGGAGTTGGGAGTTATTTCTATGCTTCAGGAATTAGAGATTTTTATATGATCTGGCTGTTCCATTTAGGAAATTATAAAGATTTTAATTGCCAATAGAGGCATTGCTTTTTCCACCTTCCACATGTATTGGCATAAGACAAAAGTCCATCTACTGTACAAAATCTACAAAAAGAATAGGAGTACTTGTGGCACCTTAGAGACTAACCTGTACAAAATCTAGAATACCAGATTTTTCAGGTCTGTTAATTCCAAACATGCTACCTGCTAGCGCTTCTTTTCAAACAAATTGTCTGTATGCCATTAGCAGTTCAATCCATTACATCTATACTGGTACAAGTAGAATACCAGTCCAACATCTGATTAACTCAGTGCTTTCCTTTGTTTACCTACAAATGGGATAGTAGGAAGCATGAGGGTACTGTTAATTTTAGTACTTTCATTTGTTACTGCTCTAGAGGCACCATTTTCTAAGAATGCCAGTATGGAAAAACAGTTCAAAATCTCACAAACTCTGATTTGTTTAGCTCCTGGAAGTATTGGGCCTGAGTATTCACTGAGGCAATAAGTATCAAGTAGAAAGGAAATGTATTTGGTATGATGCTAGAATTACATGTAAGTGGACATTAATATGTGAAGGAGCTACTTTCAAATTGATTTGTATAGAGGTCATAAATCTGTCAGAATATCTGTGCAAAAATGCAAAACAGAGGAGGGTTGTTCTATTGCCAGTGTAGGCAGCAAGATACTAAATTGAGCTGACTACTCTTAGTATAGTTGATTTTTGCAATTCTGTGAATACAAGTAGCTTTTGAAATATTAGCACATTCTTTTTCAGAGAACAAATTTCTTGGCTTGAAGGCGCATTGAGGCGAATGGGAAAGAATTGGTACCATATAATTTTCTCTTGAGATCAGAGAACTCAATCTGATCTAGGTGAGTTCTGACCAAAAAGTCCTTATCAAATGATGTCTGTTTCATGGCCAGTCTGAAATGTTAATCCTGCTCCTAACGAAGAGATGTTCTAATATTGAGGGCATTCTGTGCCAAAAATTTAAAAATTCTGCACCAAAAAAATAAAAATGCTGTGCACAATATTTTAAAATTCTGCAAATTGTATTTGTCAAATGTGGAGGCTCCAGCATGGCCTTGGGGAGCACAGGCCACTGGCTGCATGGAGGTGGGAAATCACTGTGCATCTCTCCCTGGGACACAGACTCAGCGGTAATGCTGCACCGAACCCTGACAAAGCGCAAGGACTGGGACTGCCCCAGAAACACCCCAGGACCCTGCCCCTCCATGCCAGGTGCACCAGGTGTGGGCAGACAGGCTCAGCAAGGCAGGAACAAAGTGTAGAGGGGCTTAGTATGGGGGGATCCAGGTGTGGGTTGACAGGGGTCTGTGTCGTGCTATCTGGGTGCAGGCAACTCAGTGGGGGATCCAGGTGGAGGGAGGCATCTGGATGCACAGGGGCTTGTTGGAGGGGTTCTGCGTGCAACAGTAATGGGACTCTGCAGGGGGGTCCAGGTTAAGGTGGTTGGGGTTCAGCAGGGAGGGGTCTGGGTGTGGACGGCTCAGTGGGAGGTCCAAATGCTGGGGGAGTGGGGCTCATTAGGATGGGAATCCAAATGCAGCTGGTTGAGGTTTTGTACTCTGGGGATCTGGGTGTGGGTGGCTCAAGGTGGTCCAGGTGCGGAGCTTATATGAGGTGGTTCTGGGTGCGGGAGGGGTTGAGGCTCGGTGGGAGGATCTGGGGGTGAGGGAATCTGGATGCACAGGGGTTGGGCAGATTGGGGAGCAGTTCTCTGTACAGAGATCCCTCTCCCTGCAGCTGAAGAGTGATGGGTGCAGGAAGCACGGGGGGGGGGAGAGTTTTCAAAGTTTCCTACAGCTGGGGGAGAAATCTGGGGGTGGGTCTGACCGAGCCCTGGATACCATGCAGGGGAAGAGGAAGTCCTGTCCTCCCCAGCCCAGCCAGGACTACAGCTGAGCCTAGTGCAGGGTAGGAATCACCAGCTGGGTCTTCCCCAGTACCACCCCACTCCCCACAGTGATTTACCTCTCTTCCAGCTGCCCTGGGCACCTGAAACTGCTGGGGAGGGTCACATGACAGGTCTTGTGGCTTCCCTTTGCTTCCCCATCAGAGTCATTTTTCTATGGGGAAGCAAAGTAATCTGTGGGGGACATAAATTCTGCATATGTGCAGTGGCACAGAATTCTCCCAGGAGTAATGTTCACATCACAGTTAGTATGAGGAAAGGTGGTGGTGACTATTGTAGCAAAGAAGCTGAGAATTGGATGGGCTTGAAAACTGACCTGTAGAGGTGATACCTGCTGTTACGGGTTGAGAGAAATACATAGGGAAGATGCACATTGCCAGAATCCTGTGCTGCCCATGTTTTCTGTTTATCCAGTTTTCCAGGATCTGTTTACAAAATCTAAGGTCTAAGATTTTCAGAAATGCATGTGTAGAAGTGATGGAGTTGCACATAAATAGTATATTTAAACATACCTGTTAAACAACTAGATGGGCATTTGCACTTGTATTCAGTGTAACTGTGCCGCTCTGAAAATCTGGACCTAAGTGCTAGGAGTTGTTTAAAAATAAATGTATTCCATTCCCATTCCATACTATAAAATCTGTCAGATTTCCCAGCAGTCACAAAAGGAAAGCTTGCATCCAGCCTTTCTACAATCCTTTGTTACTGGACATAACAGCCCAGTTCTGACTTTGACCAGCTATGACAAGTTGGATTCACTTCATGAGGTTTAAGTCACAGCACCCTCAACCCTTCCAGCTTTCCATATGGAAGAGTGGTTGAAACTCTGAGAGGACAGAATGTTTACACTATTTAAGGGATACACTTGGTTTCATAGAGCCAGACAATCTGGTCTGATTGCTGTTGGGTTTTATCTATGGATTGCAAGCAGTGGCAATGGTAGGCTATGAATAACATCTATGTTCTTAAAAGCAACAGCTCTGACTCACCAGACTGCCTGCATGGAATGCTTCCCAGTGACCTAGATGTTGTGGATGCAGTAGATGGGGGGGAAAGTAGTCCACCTTCAACCTCCATGGCAGCCATAACGTAGGATCACAAAACTCCCTCTGCTGTGTTTGATCAGACTCTTTCTAAAATGTTGCACACCAAAGCAAGCTAATGGGGATGTTATAGGAGCCTCTGTGTCATGGCTGATGACAAAATATGACTGGGCTAATGTGGTAGCATTGCTACCACCAGAACGATCTAATGGCAGAAGAGAGCTTGCCTTCAGAAAATTTGTAAACCTCACTAGTCCAATCTGCAGACTGCCTTCAAAAAAGGTACCAATGAGTGGATACTCAGTAGTTGCAAGAATAAGCCTTAAGTCTGCTGCAAAGGAGGTGATGAACTAACCGTGATCAGCTCTTTTGAAACTTTAGCTTAAGCTTTCGTGAGCTACAGCTCACTTCATCGGATGCATTCTAGTTGATAGAGTTCCACTCCATAATGCTAAATTCAGTGCCTTGCATAATAACAGGTTTCAGAGTAGCAGCCGTGTTAGTCTGTATTTGCAAAAAAGAAAAGGAGGACTTGTGGCACCTTAGAGACTACGAAATTTATTTGAGCATAAGCTTTTGTGAGCTCCAGCTCACTTTCATCGGATGCATCCTGGTATACCTCTGCATCGGCTATGCATCCAATGAAGTGAGCTGTAGCTCACGAAAGCTTATGCTCAAATAAATTTGTTAGTCTTTAAGGTGCCACAAGTACTCCTTTTCTTTTTTGCAAATACAGACTAACACGGCTGCTACTCTGAAACCTTTGAAACTTTACCTGCTAATGCTTCTCCTGGCTGAGTTGGGTTTTGAGACGTCTAATAGGAAAACATTAATAATCTGCTCAAAAAGCCCTGCATCTCTCTCAGATGGCTGCTGTATAATCTCTAAATATTACATTCACTTTACTACTATACAAGGATATAGCTACTTACAGTATGATGAACACAACCACTCTACAGAGGGGATTATGGTGACATTGCTTTCTTTTACCTCAGGTTTGTAGTGGGCCTTATCAAAGGCCATGCTTAGAATGCTTCTTTTCTCCTGTTACTTCAAAGCAGTATTGAAGTCTAGTGACTGTTGTTTCTCCCTCTTTATCTTAACCTATGTGTGTAATGTTTACAGGTGGGTCAATATTTACAGCAGTTCAGAGGAGATGGAGGTGCTTCTTTGCAAAGAACCAACAAAAATCTTAATTTGAACAAAAGCTGCTTATTTGTGTGTGACCCCTCACATCTGCTAACAGTCCTGAATGTTAGTATAACCAGGAGTCTAGAGATATGGCCAATTCAAAGAAGAAAGTTTTTGTTTGGAGTGCTCACAGCTCTCTTCCTGTTTGGTAGAAAAAGAAAATAACTCTGCAGTACATAAGTACCAGATACGTTGTGTAGAGAGTTTGACAAGTTTCTTTATTTAGAAGATCTCTTTAAATGTTTTCTGTGTGATAGCAGTCTCTGCAATTATAGTTTTCAAGCCTACTATAAGTATAAAATTGAAGGGTGTATAGGAATGCATTAACAAGAATGGGGTTGATAAATTAAAAAACCCTAAAAAGGCAGCTGATAAAAAAAAATCAAAACAGCATTTTTAGATTAATGAATACTATTGGATCTAGAGATTTTTTTTGTCTAGCATACTTCCTTCCTTAGTCTCTTTCACACTAACTATTTCACATTTTTCCACAAAATAATTACAGATCTTGGCTTTATCATTAAGCAGATGTTTTCTATTAATTCGGAATGAAAATAAATGATTGCAATTAACCAGATACTTAAGCTACAGGACTCCACCATTCATCTACCTCAGGACAGAAACTAATCTTCTTCAGCACCCATTTTTTTTGTGGATAGTGGGAAATTCTTCAGAGCTGCAGAAACCCTTCTACACAACCCCCACACACAAAATCTGTGTGCAAGACACAGCTGGAAATAGTTTGAGAAAGTTCTCAGACAAAGGTTAAGTAATGCTAAGTTTCTTGAGGTTGACAGCTGATGTATTTGCAGCAGCCTCTGAGTTATATCACTTTAATATTCTAACTAACAAAATTAAACTGGATGGGTTTGAGAAGCAGCAATAGTGGATGATCTTTCATAAATTTAAAATAACTTATTAACACTAATCTTAAAGAGTTAGATGCACTACTGCGATGCCAATGTGAAGGAACTAGCATATTCTGCTCTCAGTACAATGAAGTAGTAATCGAGCTATATCAGTTGTTGTTAGGGCTGTCAATCACCGTTAACTCACACGATTAACTCAAAAAAATTAATCATGTTTTAAAAAAATAATCACAATTAATCGCAGTTTTAATTGCCCTATTAAACAATAGAATACCAATTGAAATTAATTAAATATGTTGGATGTTTTTCTACATTTTCATATATATTGTATTCTGTGTTGCAATTGAAATCAAAGTGGATATTATTTTTGATTACAAATATTTGCACTGTAAAAATGATAAAATAAATAGTATTTTTCAATTCACCTCATACAAGTATTGTAGTGCAATCTTTGTCATGAAAGTGCAACTTACAAATGTAGATTCTTTTGTTGTTGTTACATGACTAACTGCACTCAAAAACAAAACAATGTAAAACGTCAGAGCTTACAAGTCCACTCAGTCCTACTTCTCGTTCAGCCAATCGCTAAGACAAACAAATTTGTTTACATTTACAGGAGATAACGCTGCCCTCTTCTTACTTACAAGTCACCAGAAAGTGAGAACAGGCATTTGCATGACACTCTTGTAGCTGGCTTTGCAAGGTATTTACATGCCAGATATGCTAAACATTTGTATATCCCTTCATGCTTCAGCCATCATTTCTGGGGACATGCTTCCATGCTGATTACGCGCGTTAAGAAAAAAAATGCTTCAATTAAATTTGTTACTGAACACCTTGGGGAGGACATTGTATGCCCCCTGCTCTGTTTTACCCGAATTCTGCAATATTTCATGTTATAGCAGTCTCGGATAATGACCCAGCACGTGTTCATTTTAAGAACACTTTAACTCCAGATTTCATAAAATGCAAAGAAGGTACCAATGTGAGATTTCTAAAGATAGCTACAGCACTTGACGCAAGGTTTAAGAATCTGAAGTGCCTTCCAAAATCTGATCGAGATGGGGTGTAGAGCATGCTTTCAGAAGTTCTTAAAGAGCAACACTCCAATGGGGAAACTATAGAACCCAAACCACCAAAAAAGAAAATCAACCTTGTGCTGGTAGCATCTGACTCAGATAATGAAAACGAACATTTGTTGGTCCAAACTGCTTTGGATTCTTGTCGAGCAGAACCCGTCATCAGCATGGACGCATGTCCCCTGGAATCGTGGTGGAAGCATCAAGGGACATATGAATCTTTAGAGCATCTGGCACATAAATATCTTGCAATTTTGGTTACAAAAGTGCCACGAGAATTCCTGTTCTCGCTTTCGGCAACATCTGTAAAAAGAACTGGGCAGTATTATCTCCTGTAAATGTAAACTAACTTGCCTGCGGACGGTTGTCAGCAAAATGTCTCGCGGCCTGCAATCAGATTACCCTGACAGACTTCAGGTTGCCCACCACTCTGTGTGTGTGTGTGTGTGTGTGTGTGTGTGTGTGTGTGTTTAAAACTCGTGACATTTGAGGCCCTATACAACTTGGGGCTTTCATTTTTATTTCAGCCTTAATTATTTTTTACACCATTGTAACTCCAAATTACACCAGTCTTAAATAGCTGTTTAATGGAGTAGACAATTTGGCCCAAAATTCATGTTTTAAAAGAAATCCTAAAATTACCTAAAAAGAAAGCAGGGAATATTGGTAATTCTGACATATTTATCTAAAAGCCAAAATAGCAAAGTCACAATTAAAACTGGCTTGAGTAACTTCACTGGAACCATTTTCTGTCAGAAAATGCAGGACTGTTGAAATCAAAATGCTTTAAAATGTGTTGATTTTGCCAAAATTTCATCTCTGAAAAGCAAACCAATAAAAATGGCAATAATGTTAATGTCCCATTGACGTTTTCAGAATGAATGTTTTAATTTTTCATAGTGAAACAACTGTTATTTAATAATACAAAAGAAAAAATTAAAATCAAACAAATCTCCAGTTTCAAGATGAAACACATCTATCAATCCAAAACAGACTTTTTCAGATTTTTCCTATAGAGAAGATTTTAGGTTTTGTTCAGATTTGAAATTAAGCCACATTTCAAATATCTTGAAATCTTCCATAAAACAGAATTTCTGTCTTCCGCCCAGCTCTTGTCACAACAAATATAATTCATTCTGGCACCTCTCTGGGGCTTACCACTTTAAATCTTTGTACCGTTTTTTAAAAAAAATCCAAACATACCTCACCCCTTTTTCTCAATGGCAGTACTGCACCCTCCAAATAAACTCATTTTAAAAGTATTTCTGTGGTAAATAGCTGAGCTGCTAATAGATGTCTTGCAAGATGACCCAATGGAGATAGCTCCCTCTACTGATGAGCACTATGTGAAAGAGTAAAATCTAAGAGTTCTGTGACAGTAAACAGGTTTCAGAGAAGCAGCCGTGTTAGTCTGAAATGCATCCGATGAAGTGAGCTGTAGCTCACGAAAGCTTATGCTCTAATAAATTTGTTAGTCTCTAAGGTGCCACAAGTACTCCTTTTTCTTTTTGTGACAGTAAAGTAAGACTATAGGTATGGTGCTTATGGCTTATTGTACTCTAAAGTTTAGCTGTTTTTAGTCACTAATGTAAATTATCTCTCTTCTTCCAGAGGAGGGGGGCAATGTATGTGTATAGAAATAGATATGAATTCAAACTGTTTTTTGAGATGTTCATGAACATTTTATGACCTGATCCTGAGAAATTAACACTTAAGACCCAGATCCTGAGCTGTGCTCTAAATACATCAGGGGGAATGAGATGCAAAGGTGCCTTAAAACCACTTTTTTTCACCGTATTTAGTAGCTGTCATGCCACTCTCTGGCATAAACTAGAACAACCTCAGGGCTGCTTGTGGTCCCAAAAGGCTTTTGTACATTAGGGCTGTCCCATCTACAGTCTTTCTGTTAGCTATGCCACCTGCACTGGCAACTTAGGATAGCATGTGACCACTCAATACCATCCAAATATTACTGTAGTTGGAGGGGGATCCTCAAGTAGCCAGCAATGCTGCCTTATCGCAGGGTGCAGTTCTGGCTTTAAAGAGACACCCAAGTCACAACTGACTGGCTTCATTATTTGTGGAGGAAGGCCTTGCTTTCTTCTAAAGTTTCAGACATTGGCCACTGCCAGGAGGAGAATATAGATATGAACTGTCTTTTATAGTTTAAAAACCCTGTCTAAAAATTCTGCCCTGTTTGCATCTTTTTATTATGTTTGTTGGTTTGTTTATATATTTATTTTCCTTGAAGTATGTCATAAATGGCATAGTATATTTCAATGGTAGGCAGGGCAAGTAACTAGAAGGGAAAATGTTTTAATTCCTTATACCTCAGGAGTGTAATTTGGATGGCTCTGAAAGGAATCCTGTCCATTCTTCTTGATCAAGAATTTTGGTGACTGATGTTAGACATAAGGCCATGTCTACACTGGGGAAAGTGTCTTCTGTCAAAAAACACATTTTAACTCTTGATATTAAACTGAACTTAGCACCAAGTGCAAAAAAGGACAAGTCCTATTCAAAAGTGTATTGGTTGGTTGTGAATCTCCCCAGAGTGAACCATAACCAACTAACGCTGCTCACTCAAGTCACTGCCTATACCAAGGGCTAAATCATGTTTAATATTGCTAGTTAAAATGTGCTAGTCAACATATTTGGTAACATGATGCATTTTCCCCAAGTAGACAAGCTATGAAAGGAGAGGAAATGGGGAGAAGGAGTGTCCTACAATAGTTTGTAGAAACTTTAAGAGGTGGAAAAATGGAAACTCTGATTTCACAGCATTCCCTTTGCTTTTTTTTTTTTTTGGTTGGGGGAATACTCTATATGCCATGGCATTATATGGCATTAAAGGGGAGCAGTCCATTTCTGAGATAGCTAAACTTTTATGCAATTTTCTGTCATCAAATACTAGAAAAGTTTAATAGAGACTCTCAAAGTTTTGTCTGCATCTCTAAAAGACCCAGCTGGCAATTTCAAGCTTTCATTTATCAGAAAATAAAGCTACCATGCACTGCTTGAATAAAGACATCAGGTGTGTGTTTGTGTTTTAATATTTTTAACATTGAAATCTAATTACTGGGCCTATAATGAGCAGACTTAAGCTTTCTGTGAGACTCTTTGATTTACTTCATTCTAGAGTATAGGTGCAATAAGCAACTTTTTTCTTTTCTCTTTTCTTTTCTTTTCTCATTAAGATACAAGAGGCTTATACTAGATTACTGAAAAAAGAAAAGGAGTACTTTTGGCACCTTAGAGACTAACAAATTTATTAGAGCGTAAGCTTTCATGAGCTACAGCTCACTTCATCCAATGATGCATCCGATGAAGTGAGCTGTAGCTCACGAAAGCTTATGCTCTAATAATAATTTGTTAGTCTCTAAGGTGCCAAAAGTACTCCTTTTCTTTTTGCGAATACAGACTAACACGGCTGCTACTCTGAAACCTGTCACTAGATTACTGGTCTCTTCTCATTTGCTCCATACCTGGGAGACATGACAGCTGTATATTTGTCCAGATACATGTGATTTCACCAGAATTAAAATTATATGCATTAAAAATGAACCATTACTTTTAGGTTTCTTTTAACTTTTGTGCATGTATATAATTAGTAGCTTAGTATAATTCTATTTTAAACCTTTGCCATCTGCATGATTGGTCTCTTGCATTACATCAGGCTACAGGAGCAGGTTTAATTAGGTAATTAAGGCTATAGTAAATATTTCCTGTGGAACACTTTAATTATAAATAAAATCTAAAATAGAGTATCTAGTGCTGAAGGAGCAAGCTTATTCTAAGCTTTTACTGCCATTTATTCTGGTGTAACTTGGTAAATGTTTCCATATGAAACCCTAAGGAGCAGGACTTACTTACTTGCATGCACCCACCCACTGGAATGGCTCCCTTAAAGGTAACCTGTAAAGGATTTTAAAAATTGAGATTGAGCCCTCTTGCTTTTTTATGAGGTATAAAGAATACCTGGAAGGTGCCATGGTTGGGTGGCTTATATGTCTTACCGAAAAATTGTTTCTTACCTTAGATATCAGGAATGTCAAGTCTTGTTTTCCTTGGTTTTGCTGGAGTACTGACTAGATGTCCCACAGGATGTGTATTCTGTGCCTTGACACCTGAGCTGAAGGAGTGGATTGGTGAATCTTTAACAAAGATGTTCTTTCCCTAAAATATGTCACTGTAATGTAATAGGTGTTAACTATTTTGAAAAAAAGGTGCTCACTAAAAATCTCTTTCCCTTCTCAGATGCTTAGTGGGTTTCACTTTCTTGACTAGAGCTGTTTGGGAGGAGGGTGGGGAGGAAATGCTTCCCCCTCCCCGTGGAACATTTCGACAAACTAATTTTGTTTTTGTCAAAATTGTCTTAGGAAAAATGTTGACTTTTTGAAATATCAAAAACTGAAATTTTCAGCTGAAAATTGAACTTTTCAGTTCTTGGGCATTCTGTTTTTCAACAGTTGTCAAGATTTTCTGCAGAAATCCAACACTTTTTCACAAAATTTTGTGTAGTCAAAAAGCCAATTTTCCATCAACCAGTCTTACTCTTTACTATTATGGTATCAACATTACCTCACTATTTCTGTGATCATCATAGAGTCCTCCAGGGCAGGCAAAATTTGAATTCCTAATGTGAAAAAAGCCTACTCTGAATAGTTTAAAAGGACAATCTTTCTTTTCTTTTGAAGTACATCATTAAAAAAGTCTGTCATGTGGCTGGAGTACCTTTTTTTATTTTTTATTTTTTTCTGTATTCGGACACAACTCTACAGTCATAGAACTTCATCTTCAAATAATTTTATAAACATTAATGAATCCTCACACTGCCTCTCTAAAGTACAGGAAAGAGTATTCCCATTTTATAGTTGGGGAAACTGAGGCAGACAGCCAAAGTGACTTGGCAAAGGCCACAGAGGGTTTCAATGTCAAAAGCAGGATTAGAGTTTAGGAATTCCTCTCTGGGTTTTATGATTGGAACACACTTCTCTGACTTTTATTAGATAGGGGCATAGTTGGGAATCTTTTTGTGGAAGCTTGGAGAGGGAGGGCAGGGAAGCAGTTTTGCATGACAACTTGATCCCTCAGGCATTGATGGTGTGTGCTGGAGAAGGTACTCGGAGCAAAACTCCAAACTTTGATACCAAAGTATTTAATATATCTTGTTTCCCCTATTAGGAGAAAGTCTGGTCATAGATGTGTATGGGCTCTCAAGTTTTCTGATGACCGCAAACTTTGTAACAGAAACAAAACAGCTTTTCATACTGGTGACCAGAATAATAAAAGAATAGTCTCTTAGGTTGCCCTGTCCGAGATCTGGGAGTGAGAGAGCTTAATTGGTGACCATTTTGGTGTTTGGTACAGCTTTTTAAGACAGAAGGTCTGAGTATTGACTCTCAATCTAGCAGGATGATAATGAGGATTTTTCAGTAAGTGTAGTATCCAGAAGTATGGAAGACCAAGGATCTGCAAAAGCTGAACAGCCATTCATGTTAGCTGAACTACTGCTGTGAGGACACTCCCTTTAGAAAAGGAGACTTGATTTTTCTTTTATCAAGCCTCTTTTTGCAGTGATATGTGACTGACTCACATGGGTTAACAGACATTTAGGGCCTAATCCTGCAAATTTTTATCTGCCCTTATTGGTTGTCTACATTTGAAAGTTATTTTAGATTAACTTGACTTTTTGGGGGATAAACTGCTATAAGTCTGCACAAGCTTTTAAAAAATGATTTGGCATCTCATTCCACATTAATCAATCCACTTTGGAAGTGGAGTAACTCAAATTTGGAATGAGTGACTCTGCAATAAGGTAGGTGTGGACATATCCTCATTTCATGTTAACTATTCCTTTCACTGCTATCCCACATGGCATTGCTGCACACGTAGGTTAGCCTGTCTGTCTGTCTGGGTGGGTCCTCTCTATTGCTTTGGGTCATATTGACTAGATACTACCTCCCTGTTTAAATGCTGGCATGCAGCCACGTGTGCCCCTTTGTGATGCCCCCTCGTGGTGAATTCACACACTTGCAGTAACATACAGATTATAAAAAGAAAAGGAGTACTTGTGGCACTTTAGAGACTAACAAATTTATTTGAGCATAAGCTTTCGTGAGCTACTGCTCACTTCATCGGATGCATAGCTTATCCTCAAATTTGTTAGTCTCTAAGGTGCCACAAGTACTCCTTTTCTTTTTGCGAATACAGACTAACACGGCTGCTACTCTGATACAGATTATAGCAGCCATTCCCAATGCTTCCACATGGTGCTGTGATGAGGTCCTGGACTTCCTTCGCTCAACCTCCCCTAAACAGCACTGACTGTGTTGGTTGGTCTAAGACAGTGGTTCTCAACCACTGGTACGCATGGTCTTCCAGGGGGTATATCAACTCATCTAGATATTTGCCTAGTTTTACAACAGGTTACATAAAAAGCACGAGCGAAGTCAGTACAAACTAAAATTTCATTCAGACAATTGTTTATATTTCTCTATATACCGTACACTGAAATGTAAGTACAATATCTATATTCTAGTCGATTTATTTTATAATTATATGGTAAAAATGAAAATGTAAGCAAATTTTCAGTAATAGCATGCTCTGACACTTTTTTGTATTTTTATGTCTGATTTTGTAAGCAAGTAGTTTTTAAGTGAGGTGAAAGTTGGGGTACGCAAGAGAAATCAGTCTCCTGAAAGGACTACAGTAGTCTGGAAAGGATGAGAGCCACTGGTCTAAGGTGACAGGCTGCTATGAGGAGCTCTTCTCCCAATCCCACCCACCAAGTAACCAGTCCACTCCTGACACCTAGCTCTCTCCCAGCACAGCCAGTGCCTACTCCCAGCCAGTTCCATTGGCATCTTCCCACTGGCGCCGTTACTCATTAATGGATATCCATGGTTTACTTTCTACTGAACAGGCTATATTTCACTACTTCTAGAGACAAACAGCACGATTCTCCTAGCAAAGGGTTGGCTGAGATCAGCAACTCTATTAAGAACATCTGGCTGAACAGAAGCTAGGGAAGGCTGAGGTAAAAGCAGTGAGGAGAGAGGAAAGCACATCAAAGAACTTGCCACCTCTGTAAGATCACACCCCACTGGGAGCATCTGCCCTCAGATCCTTCATAGCCCATTGCTTCAGGGGGCAGCGGTGTCCTTCACTGCTTCTGGGTACCCCAATAACTATAGCTGTGAAAAAAGGACTTTTTTTAAAATTTACAGCTGGCAGGAAGACTGTCCCACATCCCATTAAATATGGACTTAGCCATGGGGACCCATGCATTTGTGACCTCCACCAGGATTATTGCAGTTCTCTCTATCTTAGAATTGTGTCTGCTGACTCTAGAGCTACAGCTGGTAAGGAACACAGCAGCACAGATTGCCAAGAGTTCATTGTCCCAGTGGTCCATTCTGTTCACTGACTCCACTTTGAATCACACTCTAGGTTTCAGTCCCCATCTAAGCCTTTAGAGGACTATCCCGGTTATTTGGTGCAGCCCCTCCTCCTATGTGTGGCCACAACCCATCAGGACAGTCACATTCCATAGGAAGAATAGAACAGTCAACCTCCAGTGAAACTTTTATGTGCAGGAGAGTGTCTGGTCCATAGACCTGAATCACACTGTCCCTGAAGAGATCAGAATGACTATGAACTTCCTTGACTTCAAAGCAAAATTCAAAAGCCACATCTTTAACTTCCCACCAATACACTGCAAAAGACACCACCCCAAAGCATTGTCCCTGGGAAAAGAGGTCTCAGTCATTTTGAGGTGCTTAGATAAGCAGGTGATGGGCAGTATATAGGACCCTAGATGAATGCATAATAGCATAATAACCCAAAATAAAGGTGTTTGAGGAGACAGGAGCTGCTCTGAGTCAGTAATATTCACTTTCTTAAAATCAGAAATGTAGTACATCAGCTTCTGACTGTAATGAAATGATATTTCTGTCTTGGTTCATAATTACCTAAAAAGCTTTCTCAAAATATTTGGTTAATTAAGTAGTCAGTCTTGTTTTGTTAAAATACAGTACTTTCGGTATTTTTTTATTTTTATTTTTTTATTTTTTTAAAGGCATAGTAGTAAGGAGAAAGGAGAAGTGCAGGCTAAATTGACTAGTGCAAAATCTTAGTTTGGATAATTTCTTGATGTTTCTAGTGAAACAATGACGTGACTGCTTCACATTATTGTTAAAATGCAGTGCTTGATGGTGTCAGGAAAGGCATCTAGATAAGAACTTATCTAAGCTTTTAAAAGTCTGACAACATGACATTATCAAGTTTCAGTTTATGTATGGGATGTGGGAGTGGCATTAGCTTAGCTCTTCCACATGAGCTAAAATCACACGTATTTTATCCCAGGCACCCAGTTTTATGGAGGCTCAACATGTTGGAAGGTCACTATACTAGATATGTTTCAGAGTAGCAGCCGTGTTAGTCTGTATTCACAAAATGAAAAGGAGTACTTGTGGCAGCTTAGAGACTAACGAATTTATTTGAGCATAAGCTTTTGTGAGCTACAGCTCACTTCATCGGATGCATTCAGTGGAAGATACAGTGGGGAGATTTATATGCATAGAGAACATGAAACAATGGGTGTTACCATACACACTGTAAGGAGAGATCACTTAAGGGGGGGTGAAATAAATATGGGACTCCAAGGAGAGACTGCTGAATTGGAATTCATTTGCAAACTAGATACAATTAACTTAGGCTTGAATAGAGACTGGGAGTGGATGGGTCATTACACAAAGGGAAACTATTTCCCCATATTTATTTCCCCCCCCCCACACGGTTCCTCAGATGTTCTTGTCAACTGCTGGAAATGGCCCACCTTGATTATCACTACAAAAGGTCCCCCCTCCCCCCCACTCTCCTGCTGATAATAGCTCACCTTAAGCGATCACTCTCCTTACAGTGTGTATGGTAACACCCATTGTTTCATGTTCTCTATGTATATAAATCTCCCCACTGTGTTTTCCATTGAATGCATCTAATGAAGTGAGCTGTAGCTCACGAAAGCTTATGCTCTAATAAATTTGTTAGTCTCTAAGGTGCCACAAGTACTCCTTTTCTTTATACTAGATATGATGATGAGGAGCCCTATATAGGACTTTTTCTAGAATTCACATTTGAACTAACATTTATTACTCTGGAACGTATGTAGTGTTTACTGTTAAAGTAGCTAAGCTAAAATATTTATAGTAACACAAAGCTTGCTTTTTTCTGCAGGAGCCTACTAAAAATTATTAGATCCTTTAGGATCAAGTTTTATGTTGTCTATCCACTTAGAAATAAAACTTTGCTAATTCCTTGCTTAAAAAAATCATTCTAATTGCTAATGGAAGGAGTGTGGGGGTAAACTTGTCCAACCATTATAGTAATACAACCCTGCTTGGCACAGTCTAAATACTTCCTGTGGCAGAGTGCCACATTTGGATGATGGGGAAAGTAGAGCTAATGTGGCCAAGGCACAAACGCAACATGAGTTACATGACTTCAGTCTTGTAAAAGAAAGTCTTTTTTCTATTTGCAGAGTATATATTACACTTGGAACAACATGCATTTACAGTGCATGGAGGTTTCTCATGTATACAGATTGCCTTTGATTTTTATGAATCAGTAATTTGTTTTGAGTGGACTAAAGACATCGGCCAAATTTTTCAAAAATGGATATCAGGTCTAGTCTAAACACTTTTTTGTTGGTATAACTGTCAGGGACATGACTTTCTTAATGGATATAGTTATACTGGTACAATCCAAGAGTGGACACAGTTATATTTCTATAAAGGTGCCTTATAGTGCAATGGCTTATTCTACTTCCCATATGGAAATAACAACTATACCATTATAAGCACCTTTATATCGATATAACTGCATCTGAACCACTTTGACTATACCATTATTGTTAAAGGGTACAGCTTCGTAGTGTAGAGAGGCTTAAGTGACTGAATAAGTGACCTGATTTTCAAAAGTACTTTCAAAGTCTGCTTTGAACACCATTTATTAGTTGGACTCCTGTGCTTCGTGGTAGATGAGCAGTAGCTCCGAAAGTGAGGAATATTTCCCAGTACTTGGTGGAAACTTGCTCATTGTCCACAGAAAAACATTTATTATGAATTCCAGTAACAACTAAAGTCCTACACATAGTCCCTGCCCAAGAGATCTTACAAACTAAACAGGCAAAACAGGGAGTGTGGGCAAGAAAGGAAGATTGTCTCCATTTTGCAGACTGAGTGGCCTACAATCAGTAGGAAGTCTGTGGTAGTGCTGGGAATTGAACCCAGATCACCTGAGTTTCAATCCAGTGATTTTAACCAAAAGACTATCTTTTCTCAATAGGAGTGATAGGAAGTGAGAAGGGTGTCATTTTTTAGAGGTTACCAATGAACTTATTTAAAATGTCTCCCTCTTGCCTCTTACTAATCCTGTTTCTTCTGCTTTCCTGTGGAAAATGGGCGACTTAGTTTAACTGTTGGGAATTTTTTATCACTCTAGAATAAAAGAGAGGAGAGAAAAGGTACTAATGATCTACAGACAATCTGAGGCAATGTTAAGAACTCAGGGAACTATTCTATGTTTTTACCTGGTTTTAAGAATAAATTGGAGGTAGTCCAGTAGAGAGCTTGAGTTATAAATCAGAAACCAAAGGCCTGGTCTTCAGTAAGGAAAAAAGGTCTGCTATTAACTTGAGTTAGCTAACACACGGTAAAAACTTAATTCAGACAGCGCAGTTTGTAGTTTTCACGCAAATTAGCAAATTGAGTACAAAGACTATAGGGGAGCCTTGGGCATATTATACAGGCAAGTCCTGTAAACTTGTGTGAAAACTACAGACTGCCTTTGTCTTAGGTACCTCATATTAGCTAAATCTGTGTAAGAACACCTAAGGAGAGTTGTTTTAACTAGCTTCACTTATGGTTGAAACAGGTCAAGAAATGGGGATGTGTGTATATGTGGGGGGTTGCAAAACTTGTCCCTTTTAATAGACAAATTTTGAAATTCTAAATGTTTCAACCAGCTCTGACTATATTCAGTGCTAGATTGTAACTGAGTACTGATCCTTGGGGACATTCACCTGCCCCAGTTCCTTGAAAACTGGGATTTGTAGTCACAGCACACATGAGTAGAAGTAAACATGTGACCTATAGGAAACCATATACAAGACTTCTGCCTCAGCAATGATGGTAGCTGTACTCTGCACTGGGGAAGGACCTGACAGAGGGATCTTCATGTGGGCCTAGGGTTGCCAGGTATATGGCTTTCAGCTGGAACACCTGGTCAAAAAGGGACCATGGAGGCTCTGATCAGCACTACTGACCGAGTGGGCCATTAAAAGTTCAGTTGGTGGCACAGTGGGGCTGGTAGGCTCCCTGCCCGGCTCCGCGTGGCTCCTAGAATGTGGCTGGCATGTCCCTCTGGCTCCTAGTCTACTGCTCCCACCCCAAGCACCAGCTCTGCCGCTCCCATTGGCCAGGAACTGCAGCCAATGGGAGCTGCGGGTGGGGGCAGTGTGCAGAGCCCCCTGGCTGCCCCGCCGCCTAGGAACTGGGGGGACATGTCACCGCTTCCTGGGAGCTACCTGAGCCCCCTCCTGTGTCCCAACCCCCAGCCCAGTTCAGAACCTGCTCCTGCACTCAAACTCCTTCCTGGAGCTTGCACCTCATGCCCCCTCCAGCATCCCAAACTTCTGCCCCAGCCCAGAGCCCCCTCCCGCACCCTGAACCCCTCATTTCTAGCCCCACCCCAGAGCCTGCACCTCCAGCCCAGAGCCTGTACCCCCTTTCACACCCCAATCCCTGCTTCAGCCCGGAGCCCCCCTCACACTCCAAAACCCTCGGTCCTACCCCCCAGGCCAGAGCCCACTTCTGCACCCTGAACTCCTCATTTCTGGCCCCACCCCACAGCCCTCACCCCCTCCCGCACCCCAAACCTCCCATCCTGGCCCCACCCCAGAGCCAGTACCCCCAGCTGGAGCCCTCACCCCCTCCTGCACTCCAACGCCCTGCCCCAGCCCGGTGAAAATGAGCAGGGAGCGAGGGTGGGGGAGAGTGAGTGATGAAAGATGGGGGAGGGGCCTCAGGGAAGGGACAGGGCAAGGGTGTTTGGTTTTCTGCAATTAGAAAGTTGGCAACCCTAAGCGGGCCAGGGAGAATAGCCTGGGAGAAGACCAAGGACTAAGGAACTGCTAGTGAGGGAATCCCCATAGTAGCCAGGTAGAAAGTTGGATTACAGGGCCCAGAGAAAGCTGCTTTGTAGACCCTAGAAAGAGGGCTACAGAGAACCTTGAACTAAGGGATAAGAGAGTACTTGAGCCAAGCAGAGAGCTGATATTACAAAGCATGGAGGGAACTGTGAGACCCTGCCTCAAGGGGGAAGGGAGAGAAAAATAAGCCAAAGGGGCATAGAGGATTTGACAGCATGGATAAATCTACATTATTTAAATAATCAGAGATTTAAATCAGGAAACCTTGATTTTAATCAATCTGTTTTATTCATGTTTCTCATTTGTCCTTTTAGTTATTTCCTAAAAGAAGGGTTGATTTTCATTGTGGATAACTGTTAAAACATGTTGATTTGCAATTAAATACAGCCTTTGCACTAAATTTGGTGCTAACAGGGAAGATGCACTGTATCTACACATGCTTATTAGAGCAATTGTAAAAGCTAAATTTGCATTTACTCTGATTCTTAAGTTTTACATTTTGATTATGTTAGAAAATGGTGAATGATACATTTCTTTACTAGAGGATGATTAAGTAACTTGTGATTGGTGTCAAGCCATATTTGTGTATGCTGGATATATAAGGGGAAAAAAGTTTATTGAAAAGTTAAATTTAAACCATGTTTTGATTAAAACTATCTAAAACTTATTAAACAAAGGAAGTATTATCTGTAGTTAATGAAGGGAATTGATGGTGACTCGTCACCACATCCTTCAATAGTTTTTCTTCATCAATTGGAAAGAGAAAACAAGTTTTCCTGCTTTTTCAGCTCTGTATTAAGAAGTCATTGAACTTGAACTAGTTAAATAAACTAAAAACAAAGAAAATATTTTCTTTACACCCACAGCAGAGGCTACTGTTGTCCAAAGTTGGTTGAGCCAACTCTCATGATTTAGTCACGAGTCCCATGATAATTATTGTTTTCCTTAAAGCCCCAGCTCCTGGAGTCAAGTGGATATGTGATGATTTCAGCCTTCATTCTTAAAGAAAAAGTAAGTTCTAGCCCTCATGGCTGTGGAGAAAGTTTCCAGTGCACCCTAAAGGCTCAAAAAGCAGAAGGCAAATAAAATGTACACCAAATCTAGTATTTTTACATAATCTCATTATTTTAAAGACAATTTCATGATTTTTGGTGAGCCAGACTCATGATTTTTGAACATTTGGGGTTGGCAATTCTGAGCATTTCAACAAATTCTGGTTCCAGGTGCTTAGCCAGTGACTCCCAACAGTTCAGTGGTTTCTGATTGTTTTAAAACTTGGCATCAGACATGTACTGTTTAATATTATTCAATGTATTTAATTTAAATGATTTTAATAGAATGTAATAAGTTTAGGCTTTAACAGACTGTCAATTTCAAATTTAAATAGATTTTTTTTAAAATTGCATTTCATTTAAATTTTAAAAATCTGTTTTTATATTTTTAATTCACCCTGCTATTTGAATTTCCTGCTGCCTAACAGGAGGGCTTATTTATTGTGTGTCTAACAAATGGACTCAAGTGGGGGTAGGGGAAATATTACTCAAATTATATGTACATTCCCGCATACATCAGAGAGCTAAAAAGGGGAAACTCAGGCTGGGGTGACTGGGTGCTGGGATGGGGTAAGCTGACCATTTACATAGACTAATATGTCTAATAGGAAGAGTTAGGGGGAAATTAAATCTATCCTACTATGATGCAGCATGGAGGTGACTCTAGATCAGTGCTACTCAAATTGGTGGTCCGCGGACCGGCGCCGGTCCGCGAGCCAATGGCTGCCGGTCTGCGCGCACATTGGAAAAAAAAATGTCGGTCCCCCACATCAGATAGCTTGAGAAGCACTGCTCTAGATGATTTACAATGTCTCTTCCAACCCAGATGATCTTATGATGGTTAAGAAGAATGGCCATTTAGTCAACAGTAACTGGATACTTTTTACTCATAGACTTTAAGGTCAGAAGGGACCATTATGATCATCTAGTCTGACCTCCTACACAACGCAGGCCACAGAATCTCACCCACCCACTCCTGTAACAAACCCCTAACTTATGTCTGAGCTATTGAAATCCTCAAATCGTGATTTAAAGACTTCAAGGTGCAGAGAATCCTCCAACAAGTGACCCATGCCCCACACTGCAGAGGAAGGCGAAAAACCCCCAGGGCCTCTGCCAATGCCCTGGTGGAAAATTCCTTCCTGACCCCAAATATGGCAATCAGCTGAACCCTGAGCATGTGGGCAAGACTCACCAGCCAGACACCCAGGAAGGAATTCTCTGTAGCAACTCAGATTCCACCCCATCTAACATCCCATCACAGGCAATTTGGCATATCTACCGCTAATAGTCAAAGATCAATTAATTGCCAAAATTAGGCTCTAGTAAGCCAGTAAATGAATTCTTATCTGTCACTTTAGTCATGAAATGGTAGCCCTGGTTCTTTCCTTGCTCCTGGGGCTGGACTGTTAGAGCTTGTCTCCACTCCCGGAGAGATCAGTGCTGCTGCAGTCAATGTGAAGACCTGCTAAATCTATGACAGAGCTCTCTCTGGTCAACCCTGCTACTCCAGCTCTCCAAAAAGAGTAAGAGAAGTCGACCGGAGAGCATCCCCCGTCAACGCAGCGTGGGGTAGACACTGCAGTAAGTCGACCTAAGCTATGTTGACTCAAGCTATGTTATTCACCAGTCTGGTGAATTCACTGCCTGCCGATCCAGTGGGTAGTGTAGACAAGCCCTCTGTGTCCATCTACCAACCACACTCCACCCTCTTGAAATGCCAGTCACAGTAGCTCTTCATAATATGACACTCCTGCTCCTTTCTGACTTGAGTTTGAACAGGAGTGACATAGTTAAGTGTTCTAGTGTACAAGATCCTCACTGGGCATTCCAGTTTAATCCTCTGTCAAGATGAACAGGAATAATTCAGACTTCAAAGCAATTGTTTCAGAATGTCAGCAATTCACTGACATCACTGCACCAACTACACTCAGGTCACATTCAGAAAAGGAGTACTTGTGGCACCTTAGAGACTAACAAATTTATTTGAGCATAAGCTTTTGTGAGCTACAGCTCACTTCATCGGATGCATTCAGTGGGGAGATTGATATACCTAGAGAACATGAAACAATGGGTGTTACCATACACACTGTAAGGAGAGTGATCACTTAAGATGAGCTATTACCAGCTGGAGGGGGGGCGGGAAACCTTCTGTAGTGATAATCAAGGTGGGCCATTTCCAGCAGTTGACAAGAACGTCTGAGGAACAGTGGGGGGTGGGGGAATAAACATGGGGGAATAGTTTTACTTTACATAATGACCCATCCACTCCCAGTCTCTATTCAAGCCTAAATTAATTGTATCCAGTTTGCAAATTAATTCCAATTCAGCAGTCTCTCGTTGGAGTCTGTTTTTGAAGGTTTTTTGCTGAAGAATTGCAACTTTTAGGTCTGTAATCGAGTGACCAAAGAGATTGAAGTGTTCTCCAACTGGTTTTTGAATGTTATAATTCTACCCCATATCGATCCTAATTGTAGTAAGTAGGATTACTCATAGAATCATAGAATATCAGGGTTGGAAGGAACCTCAGGAGATCATCTAGTCCAACCCCCTGCTCAAAGCAGGACCAATCCCCAATTTTTGTCCCAGATTTCTAAATGGCCCCCTCAAGGATTGAACTCATAACCCTGGGTTTAGCAGGCCAATGCTCAAACCACTGAGCTATCCCTCCCCGTTAGTAAGGGTTTCTCTGTTAAAGTTTGCAAGGTCAAGCTCTAGTTATTAGGGATGACTACAGACAATCAATAGGATGCCAGGTAGCATCTCTCTTTAAAAAGCTAAATATTGTACCTAAAACTCAATAGAAGTAATTATTTGTTTGGGCGCATTCAGTCTGACAGAGTTTCTGTGACTTTGACTTTCAGTGCCCTTCATTTTCCTGGGGAAGGGTCTGTTCTGCCCTCTGCATGATGAAAGCCTGTTGGAAATTGATGGCACAGAAAGCATGGCAGATGCAAAGCATTTGGAGCATCTCAATCCTGTTTAATTGTGGTTTCAGAGTAGCAGCTATGTTAGTCTATATTCGCAAAAAGAAAAGGAGTACTTGTGGCACCTTAGAGACTAACAAATTTATTTGAGCATAAGCTTTCGTGAGCTACAGCATCAATGCATCCGATGAAGCTGTAGCTCACGAAAGCTTATGCTCAAATAAATTTGTTAGTCTAAGGTGCCACAAGTACTCCTTTTCTGTTTAATTGTATCATTGTCATGCCAGTTGGACTCAACACTTTTTTCTTTTGCAATTGAAAGGATTAGCAGAACGAGCTGATAAGCGCTGGTATCCTGGTGTGAAACTGACCCTTTGAACTGTGAAGAATTGCTTCAGATAAGCAAGTCATGGAATTTTTATCATGTCTTACTACTTGTTGTAGCATTTTAGAGTTAGCAATTCAAGCTTGTAAGAAACAGAATCATTCACTTCCCCACCCTTACAAAGAGCAGAGAGAAAATAGTGGCAATGTAATTTGAATAACAAACTTATACTGATTAAGGGCCCAAACGAGTGAGATGAGCACCAGGACTCACATGGAAATCAATAGGAGTTGAGGATGTTCAGTACCTTGTAGCATCGGGTTGTTGGTATCACAAGAGATAGCGATGAGGGCTTGTGCAGCCAAGATACTTTGCATACAGTTATTTTCACTCCAGGTTTGTGCAGCCAAGATACCTCTGGAGTGAAAATAACTGTATACAAATGGATTCTCTTTTACATCAATAAAATCTCTCAAGTTCTAAAGTGATTTGTCTAATTCAAGCAATAAAGTGTTGGATTTCCATAACACAATCAGAAGTCCAACACTGAAGCCCAAAGGAGAGGATGGCAAAATATTTGGTATTTTTCTGAGAACATCAGCTCCTGGATTCCTGATTATGTGAGAATCTCAGCTTTCATCTAAAAGAAAAAAAATTCTAGTCCTCAAAGTTACAAAATAAAAGTTTGAAAAGGTGAGAACAACTTAAAAGCTCAAAAGGCAAATAAAAAGGAACCCCAATCTCAAGATTTTTGAGGATTGGAGGTTGGCAGTACTGTACTACTGAGGTCTGGTCCACACTACAGATCTATAGCGGTATAACCGTGTTGCTCAGGGGTATGAAAAATCTGACCTAACCCCCCATGTAGACAGCGCTGTGTTGGCTGGAGAACTTCTCCCGCCGATATAGCTACTGCCTCTCTTCACTAAGAGTGCTACGGTGCAGCTGCACCAATCCAGCGTTTTAGGTGTAGACTTGCCATAACATTTCTAATGTTGCTATCCCAAAAAACTGATATGGGGACAAAGGGCCTTATCAAAAGTCCAGTGACATCAATGAGTATTTGAATTGACTTAATTTTGTAAAGACCTGATCTGAAGCATATTGATCACCATTTAGCTGTCTTGCCAAACAGCTATCAGTGTGTAATAGATTATACATAAAAGTTACACCCAATCAAGTCTTTGATCTTAAAGGTAATATCAGAAGATACCCAAATTGGTCCCCTTAGAACAAAATTCACAGTGCCCTTCAGTAAAGTTTGCTGGGGTAGGAGATAAGGGAGAGTCTAAGACTTCATCTATACTACCGACTTATGTCAATATAATTATGTCTCTCAAAGGTGTAGAAAATTCACACCTTTTAGCAACACAGTTATACTGCCCTAATTCCCTATGCTGATGGGAGAAGCTCTCCTGTCTATAGGTAGCAACTTCACTAAGGCTATGTCTACACTGCATATCTTACAGAGGCACAGCTGTAGTGGCACAGCTGTGTCACTGTAAGATCTTCCCTGTAGCCGTTCTCTGCAGGCAGAAGAGAGCTCTCCTGGTGGCAAATAAAGTCACCTCCAACAAGTGGCAGTAGCTTTGTTGGTAGGAGAGCATCTCCTGCCAACAAAGCACTGTCCACACTGGTGCTTTTTGTCAGTAAAACTTTTGTTGGTCGGGGTGGGTGTTTTTTCTCATCCCTGACCGACAAAGGTTTTACCAACAAAAGTGTAGTGTAGACATAACTTAAGTGCTATAGTGGTGCAGCTGCATTGGTGCAGCTCTGAAGCTGCTGCGCTGTATGTGTAGACAATCCCTTAAGGTATCCACGTGGGGAGGTAGTGCAAAGTAGCTCGGTCACTATAAATCACACCCTAGATTGCTGCTCACTAACTTCCCCACATAGACAAACCTGTATTTAAAAAAAATCAGGATCAGGCCAAAATCCCAGGCTTCAGGCGATGGCTTACCTCAAGCAGCTCCCAAAAGTAGCAGCATGTCCCCACTCTGGCTCCTATGCGAAGGTGCAGCCAGGCGGTTCTGTGTGCTGCCCTGTCTGCAGGCGTGGCCCCTGCAACTCCTATTGGCCATGGTTCCTGGCCAGTGGGAGCTGCAGGGGCAGCGCTTTGGGTGGGGGCAGCATGTGGAGAACCCTGGCTGCCCCTACATGTAGGAGCTGGAGGGGGGACATGCCACTGCTTCTGGGAGCCATACGGAGTGGGCCAAGCCCCTGACCCCACTCCCCAGCTGGAGCACTGGAGTGGGGCAAGCCCCGGACCCTGCTCCCCAGCAGGAGCTCGAGGTCTGGATTAAAACATCTGGATGGCCGGATGCGACCCCCGGGCCGTAGTTTGCCCATCCCTGGGTTAGTGGGTTACAGATTGTTGTAATAAAACATAAATCTAGTGTGTCTGTTTAGTCCATGATTTTTAGTGTCTAGCAAAGTTATGAATTTAAGTTCCCAGACTTATCTTTTGAAAGTTAAGGTAAAAATGTCAGATACATGCAACAAATATGGCTCCATACTAACGCTAAAGAGGGCTTGTCATAAATATAAAGGGAAGGGTAACTACCTTTCTCTATACAGTGCTATAAAATCCCTCCTGGCCAGAGGCAACATCCTGTTACCTGTAAAGGGTTAAGAAGCTCAGCTAACCTGGCTGGCACCTGACCCAAAGACCAATAAGGGGACAAGATACTTTGAAATCTTGGGGGGGGAGAAGGCTTTTGTTTTGTGCTCTTTGTTTTACATGGTGGTTCTCTCTTGGGACTGAGAGAGGCCAGACAGAAATCCATCTTCTCCAACTCCTCCAATATTGCAAGCAGTATAGGTAAGCCAGGCAAGGCGGATTAGTTTATCTTTAAAAAAAAGAAAAGGAATACTTGTGGCACCTTAGAGACTAACAAATTTATTTGAGCATAAGCTTTCATGAGCTACAGCTCACTTCATTGGATGCATTTGGTGGAACCCTAACCCTAACCCACCATTTTTTTTTCCACCAAATGCATCCGATGAAGTGAGCTGTAGCTCACGAAAGCTTATGCTCAAATAAATTTGTTAGTCTCTAAGGTGCCACAAGTACTCCTTTTCTTTTTGCGAATACAGACTAACACGGCTGCTACTCTGAAACCTAGTTTATCTTTAGTTTTATGTGAATTTTCCCTGTGTTAAGAGGGAGTTTTATTCCTGTTTTCTGTAACTTTAAGGTTTTGCCCAGAGGGGGATCCTCTGTGTTTTGAATCTGAATACCCTGTAAAGTATTTTCTATCCTGATTTTATAGAGATGATTTTTACCTTTCTTTTTTTTAATAAAATCCTTCTTTTAAGAACCTGACTGATTTTTCCGTTGTTCCAAGATCCATGGGTTTGGGTCTTTGATGATTTTGTAACCAATTGATTAGGATATTATTCTCAAGCGTCCCCAGGAAAGGGTGTGTGTAGGGCTTGGGGGGATATTTTGGGGAACACGTCTCCAAGTGGTCTCTTTCCCTATTCTTTGTTTAAAACACTTGGTGGTGGCAGCATACTGTTCAAGGACAAGGCAAAGTTTGTACCTTGGCAAAAAGAAAAGGAGTACTTGTGGCACCTTAGAGACTAACAAATTTATAAGAGCATAAGCTTTCGTGAGCTACAGCTCACTTCATCGGATGGGGAAGTTTTTAACCTTAGCTGGTAAGAATAAGATTAGGGGGTCTTTCATGTGGTTCCCCACATCTGTACCCTAGAGTTCAGAGTGGGGAAGGAACCTTGACAGGGCTGGTTTTGAATCTATTTAATTTTTTTCCACCTTTGATCTTGTAGTGTTTTTTCCCCCCTTACAAATCCATATAGTTCAAAAAGACTTTATTATGACTCTGAATGAAACATGTATTATTTTCTATTGCAGCAACCCAAAATCAAGACTAGTTTTTACAGAAAAGTTGCTTTAATGGAAAAGTCTTAGGCGAAAAACCTTTACTACTTCCTCTGCACATAGATTTATAGTAACTGCTTCATATGTTCAAACTGAACTAAATAAATATCATTTAAAATTTTAGTATAAAAGAGACAAATCCATGCACACATAATATGAATTGTTGTTTTTCCTCAACTTAACCAAAACTTTTTACATTGAAAGAAATATGCCAGTGTAGTCTAGGGTACTGCTTTTATGATTCACTGAATTGCTGTTTCTTAAAATGAATCAATAGTCACTGAATTCATATGGAAAAATTCCTAGACTGACTGACTGAGCCAACAACTCCTTCTTCCTGAATTTTTGCTTTGATACAATAAATTGAATGTGACATAGTCTTGCTGAGACAAAGGAAATCACAACAGAATCGGGGTGGGCTGCATCCTTTCGCCTTGTAGAGTTTGGATGGATTACCCAAACTGAGAATGTCTTGCTCACCATGTGTGAAACTGACCCCTTTTCTTCATGACTGAAGACTAACACCTGGACAAATGAAGACTAACCATTGCTTCCTTACAGAAGACAAACTTCCAGCCACCCTATGGGATGCAGTAGCCTAGTCCAATCTAGAAGAAGCCTCTTCTGAGTACCAAGAATCTCCGAAAATGATACCTAGTTTCTCTTGAAAAAGTCACTGAAAAGATGGTGACATCCAGACTCCCAGCATCACTTGTCTTCATTACCATGGGTCTGTCACAATCAAGTGTTCACACTTGGGCATCACAGAAATGACCTTATTGACACTGGTGAACAACCTTCTCATGAACTTGGACGAGAAGCAGACCTCTTTGGTAAAACTGCTAGACTTCTCTACAGTCAATACCCTGGACTGTTTGTTTGCTCTTGACATGAGAAGAGCTAATAGGACTTGACTACTCATTTTCCACCAGACAAATCCGAGAATTGTAATGTCCATCTCTCTGGGTGTGAACCCTCAGGATCGTGGTGCAGTGACAAGCAATGTCTTCTTTTATCTTACACTGGCCAAAAGCTCCTTCTCTCAGGAAGGCGGTGATCTAGATTTTCACTGCTTCCAAGTTAGTGAGCTGAAGCGGTCCATCTGGGTTGAGCATAATGGCTGCAACTGGCACAGCATGCAGTAGCTCATAAATAGAATCTAATAATGGTTTTGGAATAATCCTTTAGTCTCTATGTATTACAGTATACCATTCAGTGCATTAAACAATTTAAGTATGCATGATACAAAGGATGCAGATTAAGGTTAAGTTTTTGCCTTGTTCTTCTATGACATAATGCTGTCCTAACTTGCTACCAACACTTTTAAATTAGGATAAAATTCTGTCCTCAGTGAGAATTGGATGCACATTTGAAGTCAGAATTTGGTTTCTAGGCCCAAATCCACAAAGGGAATTGGGCATCGCACTATACAGCTGCACCCTTATAAGTTTTAGTTCAGTGTTTAGGGAATTTACCCAGGATACAGGAGATCCTGGTTCAATTCTCCCCTTTGCCTGATGAGGAAAAGAGATTTGAACATAGATTTTCCATCTTTCAGGTGAGTGCACTAGTCACTGGGCTGTGGAGACATTCTGTTCTACACTAGAAAATTAGGTTGGTTTAACTACAGTGGTCAGGGGTGTGAAAAATCCACACCCCTGAGTGGTGTAACCACTCAAGTCCTCATGTAGACAGACCTAGGTTGACAAGAATTATTCCACTGACCTAGCAACTGCCTCCTGGGGAGGTCACAGCTGGACTACCTATGCTAATGGGAGAAACCCTCCTGTCAGCATAGGTACAGCTCCTCTCTAATATTTTAAGTGTAGACAAGCTGTCTCTTGTCCAGTGGATATTTAGTTATTTATACACAGTGAGACCGCTTTAACAGGAGAGAGCCACTTCAGAATGCCTGCGAGCCCAGTGGTTAGGGTACTTACATAAGGAGTGGGAAAACTATGTTCAAATTCCTTCTCCTCAGTTCTTAGTCTAATTTGTCAGTTCTTAGTCTAATCTATTTATTAAAAGGGCAGGGAGCAGAAGGATTAATATTTGTTTGTTTGTTTCGTTTTAAATATTGTTTGCATTGTTAGCCTTTTGTAATACAAGGCATGTGAAAATTCCCTCTCCATAATTTTGAGCATCTTAGTATAATCTCTTCCCCTCGCCACTGCAGAGAGTTTTCTTGTTTCTTCTGAGTAACTAAGCCAGAGTAATAAGCAAAGTGTGTGTCTACTCTATTCATATTATGGTTAAAATATAAAAAGTATTTTCATATTTTTTTACAAGATCACCAAGGCACTGTTTAACAATTAATTGGTCCTCACAACACTCTGTATGTAGGTAATATATTATCTCCATTGTACAGCTGGGGAAACTGAGGAGTTAAGTGACCTTCTCAAGGCTATGTAACGAGCCATTGGTAGAACGAGAACCAAGAGGAAAACTTTAGTTCCTAGTGCTTAGTCCATCATTCTAAGCTGATATCATACTATCTGGTTTGATAGTCTTTGTATCTTTCAAATATACATTCTCTGTTATAGATTTTATAGTATAAATGTTATTGCTGCAACATAAGGCAGAATAAGAGATCAGTAAAAGAATAATACTAGCATCATGTTTGCAAAAATTGTCATACAATTCAATGGTTTGTTGTGGTTTTTACTATTCTTGATAATTAAGAATACATCTCTCTTTACCATCAGGTAACCAGTGTTGCCTCAGAAAGCTATATCACACTCTGTTCAAGAGGGTCCCAAATTCTTCCTTAGCCTTTGCCAATATAGGTCATGTACTTTGTTGTCTCCCTGCTGTGCAGGAGAGGATGGCTGTCAAAATGACAGGATCTACTTTGAGTTCTCATTAAATATTGTATGTCATAGTGTGACACATGATATGTCCTGCAGTGTGTCGTGTGCTATGACGCTAATCAGCATTCAGTACCAAAAGAGGAGAGCAGCTGTTCTGCAGTTGGCATGTCTGAGTGCTCCTGAGCCCAGCAGGACATCACTTAATTCACATTAAGGGCAAAGGAACTAGCCTCATAACATTTATATAAATGAAACTAACGATCAGGAAAAAATGCAAACTAGTTTTATTCTACTCTTGGAAACTATGAATAATTAACAGTAATCAAACATACTTGGATCTGATTAAACTGCTTGTGCCACTGTTACGGCTCCTGTAAACCTTTATGTGAAGCTACAACTTTTAAGCGCTTATGTGCTTTAATAGATTAAGTAATATTTGCCACAAGGCTCCTCACATATTATAATGGAGAAAAGCTGCAGCTAACGGGCAAACATCTCAGAATCATGGTGCATAGGGATAGAAAGCCCATAGTCTCTCCTTTCCTCACAGCTGTTCTATTCCTCCTCCTTCATCTTGCCAAGACAAGATTTTTTTCTATAGTCTAACAGCAATAATTTGCCCACCTCCCCTTTAAAAAATAAACAGGAAAAAACCCAAACACTCAAGGTCCTCAACTGCCCAGTCTACCAAGGATGTGACTACGTGGAAGTTTCTCTGTTGTCCATTTATCTCATCCCCTCAGGACAGCTTCCCTGCATTAATACCACATTCTCATCCACATCAGGAATGGGAGCGCCTTAATCATCATTGACACAGTCCCTTCCAGCACTTTGGAATAACTACTTCTTCTTTACTGTCCAGTGTTGGACATCTATAACCAGGAGCATCAGCAAACGTGGCTAATTTTTCCTATCTCCTTTCAGTACAAACCCATAGCTCCACTGCCTCCTGTAGGTCAGAGTGAGAAACATTAGAAACTACTATGGAAAGGTGGATGCAGTCTGTCCATAATGGCCCTGGGCAACTAGATAGTCATCATGATGATTAATTACAAAGATCTTTGTTAGGGCACATGAGTTCTGCCAGTTGGTACCTCCATCTCTACCATAATCTCTAGAATCCTTCCCATGAATGAATGAAGCGTTGTTCCTTCACTGCACCCTCCTGGTTTCATGGCTAATGCCCATTTGGCCATTCATCTCTTAAATTATTTGGTTCTGCAAACAGGACCTGGCTGCTGATATTTTAGCTCAAATAAACGAGCCTCTGGCCACAAACATCCCCTCATCCCTATTGAAAACCTGTCCTCTAACAAATTGAATATCTAATTAGTTACTTCATGCACAGCAGATGTCTGTTCTTGAACCTGCAGCTGCATATCAAATGGCTGCATATTCCAAGCTGACTGCAGCTAGTCTCATGGTTTGGGCTGTGGTTTTTTTAAAGCAGTAAATCCAACCAAGAATAAAGTTGGTTGAGGCAAGAAAGTGGCAAGAAACTGAGCAGCAGTTTGGGGTTGTACAGCCAAAAAATGGCAATGGGTAACCTAGGTCAGGATAAAATCATTTTTTGCCCTTGTAGGATGAATAAAAACACTGCAATACAAATGAATTAATACTGAAAAATCCCTCACAAACTGGCTTCCCCCTTTCTGAACAGACACCCCTCCACCCTCTTACGTAATCATTTATTCCTAACACACACTGAGAACTGAGTGAGTGGGGTGAATCGTCTATCCCAACTGCATTAACCTTGGCCAGCTTGTTTATGGGGTGGGGGATTGCCATGGACAACAGTGCTCAAAACAAGAATCTGTCTCTCTATATGGATTAAATTGTGGGGCTTCTCTTAAACTGCTGTTACCCTCATTTCTTACCATTTCCATCTTCTGTATGGGATGGGGATCCAGGTCCATCTAAAGAGGGCAGGATTAGGTAGTCCTGTGTTCTGATAAAGGTCTCCACTCTTGCTTCTGGATCTTTTCCTGGAGTTTTCCATAAGATCTTGGTTGGTAGTACTACTCAGTTGGAGCTTACAGAGGGTGACTTTTTTTTTTTTTTTTTTGGAGCTGTGGCTGTTCCTCAAGCCCCCTTAATCAACTTCTCAAACTCAAGGCTGCCTCTCCTCACCTGTTTTTTTTTTTTCCCCCTCACCCTCATGCCCTCAGAAAAGTCTGTCTTTTGATTGGTTCAAAAAGTTCCTGGAGTCCTTTCCCAGCCTTCACAGGATAATTTTTGAAGAGGAGAGCTCTTGTGCTATGGTATTTGGAACCAAAATGCAGAGCTACGGTCAGATTGGCTGTGTACAAGTTCCATAATTATCACTGACTTGCTGCTTGTGTGTATCTTGGAAGAAGTCCTAGGTGGGAAAATGAATGAAGAGAAGGTGATGGCTTAATGCAGTAGTTCTCAACCATGGGTATGCGTATCGCTGGGGGTATGCAGAGGTCTTCCAAGGGGTACATCAACTCATCTAGATATTTACCTAGTTTTACAACAGGCTACATAAAAAGCACTAGCAAAGTCAGTACAAACTGAAATTTCATACAGACAATGATTGTTTATACTGCTCTATATACTATACACTGAAATGTAAGTACAATATTTATATTCCAGTTGATTTTATGGTAAAATGAGAATGTAAGTAATTTTTCGGTAATAGTGTGGTGTGACGCTTTTGTATTTTTAATGTCTGATTTTGAAGCAAGTAGTTTTAAAGTGAAGTGAAAGTTGGGGGTATGCAAGACAAGTGAGACTCCTGAAAGGGGTACAGTAGTCTGGAAAGGTTGAGAACCATTGACTTAATGGACCAGAGATGTAGGGTGGATCTGGGTATGTGAGAGAGAGCCATATGTGAAGATGTTCTGAATGTGAAAAACTGCAGAGCCATGTGCTGTGGCTACTGTGAACCTTTGGCCTCACCTACTCTCTGCTTGTTTAATCCATCTCCTCTGGGACTATTCTGTCGTCTTAATAGTTCACCAGGATTCTTTGGTGGGAGGGATGGAGGCAAGAGAGAACTGCCTACAAATTTTCCCTTAACTACACATGCATGTGCAGAACCAACAGAATGTTAGTAGGCCACTAAGACTGCATTACAGTCTGCATGCATAAGGTTTCTTTTAAACCTTATAACTTTGATATAGGAAGCTGGCTTTCCACATCCAAAAGTTCTGTAGCCACTGCTCATCATCCCACACCTGCATGATGATACGATCCAACAATTCAGTGCTTGTTCCTGAGCCCAGAAGCAATGGTCCACCCTCTGCAGCTGTTCTGTGAATGCCAAAAGCAATCGACAGTTGCTCTTATCCATATCACACAGTATGTCAGTCAACTGGGGGTTGTCTTCAGTTAGGAACTTTGCAATTACCTGCACTGCCATCCATGATGCCTTCATGACAGTTAACAAAGCATAGGAGAGCAGTGCGGGATCCATCCCTTCTCACAAACAAGGGCCATTGAAAAAGAGAAAGAAAGCCGGAAGCCCATGGAATGCTGTGACAGAAAGCAATGCACCATGGGACATTAAGCTTGGTCCCAAGATGCGCCACGATCCGCTCCGCCTTCCCACAAGACCTAGCAGCAGAAGGTGTTGAGCTGGACTGTGGGATAGGTACCCACAGTGCACTGCTCAGAGTCGATGCTAGTGCCCCAAGTGTGGACATGTTCTGCTGACAGAGGAAGTGAGTGTGAACAGTGCAATACCAATTTTAATTATAGCACCTTTTGAGTGTTGACATAACTTTTGTCAACAAAATTCTGTAGTGTAGACAAGGCCTTAGTACGGGAGCTTTTCCCCATTTCTACCTTTCAAGGATAAGCCTCAGCTGAATTTGAAGAAATGGACTAAACTCATTGCCATTTTTAAAAAATTCCTTTTTTTTTAAACCCACAACTTAAAAACATAACTGTAGTAAAACAAAATCAGATTTGAACTATGTTACATCTCTGATGGATGATAACATATGTTTCTGGAAACAGGATTTCTTCCAGTTCCTGTATCACATACGATGTTTCTATATAAGTAGAAGAGAAAATTTTAGAAAAGCTGAGAACAGAAATAGTTTTGACAGAGGGAGCATGGCCTGGCCTGCCAAGTAAGCAAGCCTAGTAAACAGAGTAGGGAGCCTCTATTGAAGTGGAAATAATGTCTGGCTTTGAGAGAGATGTTTTGTTGTTATTCAACAGGAAGTAGACTGTCTTCAGACTTAGGTGCCTGTAATATATGGGAGACTAATAGCCATTTAGCTATTGATCTTCCTTTGCAAAGATTGAACAGCATCTCTTTTTTGTGATGCATTTTGGTAGCGTTGACCAGCACTGGGTCTTGACAGCTCATAAATCTGTTGGTATCTCTTCCGCCCCTGCTACTTTGCTATCCAAATGAAAGTTAAGTATAATGTATCTTTATCCATATAGACCAGCAATTTATTAATGTCGACATTACATCACTGTCTGCCTTCAGGATGGCATGTGAGATGAATTTAGTAAACCAAAATGGATGCAATGTTGTTGTAGCCATTATCAGTCTCAGGATAAGAGAGAGGCAAAGTAGGTGAGGTAATATCTTTTATTGGACCAACTTCTGTTGGTGAGAGAGACAAGCTTTTGAGCTTACACAGCTTGTCTCACCTACAGAAATTGGTCCAATAAAATATATTACCTCACCTAGATTACAAACCAAATTAACAGTTCTCCTAAACTGTTGTCTCTTCTGTATGAGTTGTGTTGGAACTTGGTGCACTTATATATAAATTTAGCATGTGGGTCTCTGAAAAATAACTCTGTGAAAACAGGAGAGTTCCATGATTGTTGGGTCTCATTGATCGCCAGAGTAAATTTGCCCACTTTAAACAAAAAGATGACAGTCACTGCCATCCCTGCATCCCAGCCTAGAATTTAAAACTGGGTTGTCTTCTTTCTGACTTGTGTATCATCAGTAATAGAGATCTTCCAGGTCAAACTCTGTTCTCATTGTAACTACATTGTCTTTAAATTCTGGCCTTGGGTGTGCCTATTCAGCTACATGGTCTGTAACGGGCATGCCTAAGTATAACTGAGTCATTATTTACACAAGAAAATTGTCCTGATCTAATTAAAATTGGTTGAGAAAATGATTTAGTGTAGATGCTCTAGTTTTGGTTTAAGAGTGTTGTACTGATTTTATCTGAAGGAAGTTGCGCTGATGGTTAACTAAATCAATTTCTAAACCAATTTGGCTAAATCGATTCAATTGTCTCATGTAGACAAGGTCTAAAAGCAGAATTTCTGTAACCAGGCATTTGACATACATAAAGCTAACATGATTCATTGCATCCACAAAGCAGACTTTTCTCTTGCATAATAGAGAAGTTAAAAGTACATAGATAAGCAAACAATGGTGTCCACAATCTTCCACAGGCAAAGCATTGTGGTGCACGTGTTGCAATGCGCTTGATTAGACAGTCCCATCTACACAACCAACTAAGCAAACAAACCTCAGAACCAAACAGTTGTGTGTAGAATCTGGTTAGAAACAAGTCAGTCGTGGTATAGCTGTTCGTGGTCAAGGCCTACACAGTACTATACTCACCTCACTTACTCATGTTGTGTGTGGACATCAGCCATGTGTAGAGTCAATCAGGTTACAATCTTAATCAAAATCTTTAGGGGTTAGCAATTACTATAAAGATGCTTTAAGAGTCCTGTCAGCTCAGGAGCAAAGTCCAGCCAAATTCACTAACAAAATGCTCTATAACATTTTAATTTCTTTCCTTGTTACTTCAAAGCAGAATCATGGTCTAACATCTGTACCAATACTGTACTAGATATACAGTAAATGAAAGGAATAAATTAAACTTCAAAAACAACTTTTAAGACAGCTATCCTTTGTACATATATATCAGAACAGAGGTATTTGATGCTATGTTGAGGCCCAGTCCACACTTGGACCAGTGCTAGTTGTAACTGTGTTCAAATTCAAACATGATTGTATCAAAAAGCATTCTACCTGTGCATCTGATTAGATGCATAACTGCCATATTCTCTCAAGCTCTAAAGCTATTGTTTTGTGGATGTAAGCACAATAAGTGAGCAAGATTATTTTCTGATTTAGCTTATATTCAGAGCAGAAAATAGAATCCAGGAGGCACCATATAGATACTGGTGTCCTCTGATTCTGACCTTCAGAGTCCTTTATGTTAGCACAAAACTATCCTTCTCTATTTGTACCTGCATTGTTTTCTTTTCTCCTTTTTCCCCCCCTCTCTCTTGGTCTCTTTTCCATCTGTATTTTATTTTCACCATTGTTTCTTTGCCTATCACCTAATCCTTTCTCTTCTACCTGCCCCTCATACGTTGGCTCTCTTCCCACAATGGTCCAGTCTCCTGCTCAGTCCTTTCTCTCTTTGAATTTATCCAATAGCTCTGGTTCTGTCTGCCTCACTCCACAGGTATCTCAGGATTGTGGATTGTGCTGCTGTTCTATAAAGATTAAAGATACCTGCCGACATAGCACTTTCCACACCTGTGCTTTTGTCGGTGTAAGTTATGTCAGTCAGGTGTGTGGTTTTTTCACACCCCTAAGAGACATACTTTTTACCAACAAAAGTGCTAATGTAGACATAGTCCTAGTGTCTAGCACAGAGGTGAGTGAACTTTTTGGCCCGAGGGCCACATTGGGGGTTGTGAAACTATATATGGTGGGCCGGGTAGGGAAGGCTGTGCCCTCCCAAACAGCCTGGCCCCGCCCCCTTTCCTCCCCATATCTGCCCTCTGACTGCCCCCCCCCAGAACCTGACCCATCCAACCCCCCTGCTCCTTGTCCCCTAACCGCCCCCTTCCGGGAACCCCCACCCCTAACCGCACCCCCAAGACACCTGCCCCCTGCCAGACCCCTCCCCCGGGACTCCCACGCCTATCCAACCACCCCCTTCTCCCTGTTGCCTGACTGCCCCCAGGGCCTCCTGCCCCTTATCCAACCCCCCCCGCTCCCCACCCCCTTACCATGCCGCTCAGAGCGGCAGGAGCTCGCAGCCATGTGGCCCAGCCAGAGCCAGCCATGCCACCCAGAGCACTGGTGGCGTGGTGAGGTGAGGCTGCGGGGGGAGGGGGAGAGGACAGTAGGGGAGGCAGTGGGAGCTAGCCTCCCCGGCTGGGAGCTCAGGGGCCAGACAGGATGGTCCCACGGGCTGGATGTGGCCCATGGGCCGTAGTTTGCCCACCTCTGGTCTAGCACAATGGAACCCTATTCTTGGTTGGCCATAAGCACTACCATAATAAATAATGAATGCTCCCCAATTGTTTTTGGACAGAGAAGAGAGAAAGGAGGAAGTCTTGATTATTCCTCAGGAATTGCTAAAGGAGGGAAGAACGGAAGGGGAAATATTGATCTCTGCCTGTAGCCCTGGAATTAAAGATACCTCATTTGGCCTGAGTGAGCATGATAGCAGAGCCAAATGTGTGGCTGTCACTCCAGATGAGTGACACTTGGCAGGGATGCAGATCGTGAAAACAAAGTTAAAGGACACGTCCGCACTGGAAATTTTCAGCACTTTTCATCGCACTGGTCTAGCTTTGCTGATGGTGGCAACGGGGAAGTGCTAGTTTAGACAAAGATACAGTTCGTAAAATACCTGTACCCTGCCTACACAAGCACTCCCCCCATCACTACCACCAATAGAACTGGACTTGTGCTAGATAGTGGTTTTCAATCTGTGGTCCAACCCCTGCAGATCTGCAGATTACGTCTAAGATTTCCAAAGGGGTCTGCACCTCCATTTCAGATTTTTTTAGGGTCTGCAATTTCAAATGAAGTTGAAAACCACTGTGCTAGACTAACGGTGAGGAAATAGTTAGTGTAGAAAAGGTCAAAGCCAGACTTTTATAAAATTATATGCAGAGGCACCTAAAAATGCATCTAGACACCTAATGGGATTTACAAATCCCAAAGCAGGTTAGGAACCTAACTACCATTAAAGTCTAAATGCCTTTATAAATATGGCCCATGGAAACTTTTCAGAAGAAACTATACTCATGGTATGTCTACACCACAGTCACAGATGTGTCTGTAGCTGAGGTATGCATACTGGTGCTAGCTTTAATCTAGCTAGTGCTACTAAAAATAGCACTGAAGATGTGTTGCGTGGATCCCGTGGGGGAACATACAAATCTGATCAGAATCCTAGGTATGTACTTGTGTTGCTAGTCTGTGCCGGGGTCATTGCTGCCACATCTTCACTGCTATTTTAACTGTGCTAGGTAGATTAAAGCTAACGCAGGTATGCATACCTGAACTGCAATCACATTTCCAACTTCAGTGTAAACATACCCTTACAGGCCCAACTTATTCCCATGGGAGAGAGAACACCAAGTCATGATGGGATTCTAGAAGAAATTTCTGTTAGGACTCTCTTGAGGAAAACCTCCCTGCATCATCCTCTTGCTCCACCTCATAGCAAAGCCTATCAAGCCTGCTGTTTTCCAAACCTGGCAGATCCCCAGGGATCTGTGTGGGCCTCCTGAAGCTATAACCATCCATCTAGTGGCTCTGGCAGGCCTCTTACCCTCACACTTTCAGGGACTCCTCTGACAATAGCCCCCAGGAACCCTGGTGTGGACAGGGCTGGATTAACCTTTTTTGGGACCAGCGCCAAACATATTTGTGGGCCCCCACAAGGGCAGTGGGGCATGGCACGGGGTCAGGAGTGGTCAGTCCCCGGAGCGAGGCACCAGTCAGGGGAAATGAGACATAGCACAACGGGAGTGGCATTGCTCTACCTAGCCCAGCGTGAGGGCACACTTTAGAAACCAGCAGCCACCAGATGCACACTGCATCACTCAGACTCCTAGATACTAAGATCAGAAGGGACCATTATGATCATCTAGTCTGACCTCCACAATGCAGGCCACAGAATCTCACCCACCCACTCCTGCAATAAACCTCTCACCTATGTCTGAGCTATTGAAGTCCTCAAATCATGGTTTAAAGACTTCAGGGTGCAGAGAATCCTCTAGCAAGTGACCTGTGCCCCATCCTACAGAGGAAGGCAAAAAACTCCCAGGGCCTCTTCCAATCTGCCCTGGAGGAAAATTCCTTCCCAACTCCAAATATGGCGATCAACTGAACCCTGAGCATGTGGGCAAGATTCACCAGCCAGATACCCAGGAAAGAATTCTCTGTAGTAACTCGGATCCCACGCCATCTAACATCCCATCATAGGCCATTGGGCCTATTTACTATGAATAGTTAAAGATCAATTAATTGCCAAAATCATGTTATCCCATCATACCATCTCCTCCATAAACATATCTAGTTTAATCTTGAAACCAGATAGGTCTTTTGCCCCCACTGCTTCCCTTGGAAGGCTATTCCAGAACTTCTCTCCTCTGATGGTTAGAAACCTTCATCTAATTTCAAATCTAAACTTCCCAATGGCCAGTTTATATCCGTTTGTTCTTGTGTCCACATTGGTACTGAGCTTAAATAATTCCTCTCCCTCTCTGGTATTTATTCCTCTGATTATATTTATAAAGAGCAATCATATCTCCTCTCAACCTTCTTTTGCTTAGGCTAAACAAGCCAAGCTTCTTGAGTCTCCTTTCATAAAGCAGATTTTCCATTCCTTGGATCATCCTAGTTGCCCTTCTCTGTACCTGCTCCAGTTTGAATTCATCCTTGAACATGTGAGACAAGAACTGCACACAATATTCCATATGAGGTCTCACCAGTGCCCTGTATAATGGTACTAACACCTCCATATCTCTACTGGAAATACCTCGCCTGATGCATCCCAAGACCGCATTAGCTTTTTTCACAGCCATATCACACTGGCGGCTCACAGTCATCCTGTGATCAATCAATACTCCAAGGTCCTTCTCCTCCTCCGTTACTTCTAATTGATGCATCCCCAGCTTATAACTAAAATTCTTGTTGTTAATCCCTAAATGCATGACCTTATACTTCTCACTATTAAATTTCATCCTATTACTATTACTCCAGTTTACATGGTCATCAAGATCCTCCTATAGGATATCCCAGTCCTTCTCTAAATTGGCAATACCTCCCAGCTTTGTATCATCCGCAAACTTTATTAGAACACTCCCACTTTTTGTGCCGAGGTTAGTAGTAAAAAGATTAAATAAGATTGGTCCCAAAACTGATCCCTGAGGAACTCCACGGGCAACCTCCCTCCAGCCTGATAGTTCAGCTTTCAGTATGACCTGTTGTAGTCTCCCTTTTAACCAATTCCTTATCCACCTTTCAATTTTCGTATTGATCTCCATCTTTTCTAATTTAACCAATAATTCCCCGTGTGGCACCGTATCAAATGCCTTACTGAAATCTAGGTAAATTTGATCTACTGCATTTCCTTTGTCTAAAAAAATCTGTTACTTTCTCAAAGAAGGAGATCAGGTTGGTGGCACGATCTACCTTTTTGTAAAACCATGTTGTATTTTGTCCCATTTACCATTGACCTCAATGTCCTTAACTACTTTCTCCTTCAAAATTTTTTCCAGGACCTTGTATACTACAGATGTCAAACTAACAGGCCTGTAATTACCCAGATCACTTTTTTCCCTTTCTTAAAAATAGGAACTACGTTAGCAATTCTCCAGTCATACAGTACAACCCCTGAGTTTACAGATTCATTAAAAATTCTTGCTAATGGGCTTGCAATTTCAGGTGCCAATTCCTTTAATATTCTTGGATGAAGATTATCTGGGCCCCCCGATTTAGTCCCATTAAGCTGTTCGAGTTTCGCTTATATCTCAGATATGGTACCTCCGTATCCTCATTCCCATTTGTTATGCTACCATTATCCCCAAAATCCTCATTAAAGACTGAGGCAAAGTATTTGTTTAGATATTGGGCCATGCCTAGATTATCCTTAACCTCCACTCCATCCTCAGTGTTTAGCGGTCCCACTTCTTCTTCTTCTTTCTTTGTTTTCTTCTTATTTATATGGCTATAGAACCTTTTACTATTGGTTTTAATTCCCTTTACAAGGTCTTTCTCACTTTATCCCTACATGTTCTGACCTCAATAAGATAGCTTTCCTTGCTGATCCCTCCCATTTTCCACTCCCTGTATGCTTTCTGCTTTTTCTTAATCACCTCTGAGATGCTTGCTCATCCAGCTTGGTCTACAATTCCTGCCAATGAATTTTTTTCCCCTTTCTTGGGATGCAGCTTTGACTTGAAGTAATCCTAGGCCTCCTCTGCCTCTAGATCCATAAATTCTTCAATCCAATCCACTTCCCTAACTAATTTCCTTAATTTTTGAAAATCAGCCCTTTTGAATCAAAAACCCTAGTCGCAGATTTATTTTTGTTTATCCTTCTGTTCAATTTGAACTGAATTAGCTCATGATCACTTGAACCCAGGTTGTCCCCTACAACCATTTCTTCTGAGGTCCTTACTACTCACCAAAACCAAATCTAAAAGGGCATCCCCTCTTGTCTATTCAGCAACTACTTGATGAAGGAATCCATCAGCTATCACATCTAGGAAAATCTGATCCCTATTATTATTACTAGCACTTGTCCTCCAGTGTATATCTGAGAAGTTAGTCTCCCATGATCACACAGTTTCCATTAATATTTACTTCATTAAAAACATGAAAGAGGGCTCTATCCATATCCAAATTAGATCCCGGCAGTCTATAGCACACCCCAAGCACTATCACAGGGGAGGCTCTAGTAGTTTTCTTCCCCAAAGTGATTTTTGCCCAGATGGACTCTGTCTTATCCATTCCATTGCTTCTTATTTATTTACATTCTACCTCATCATTGATATACAATGCTACTCCACCACCTTTACCTTTTGTTACCCCCATTTTGTTACCTAGGCTCCTCGCATTGGTGTAAAAACATTTTAATTTTTGCTGTTTGGCCTTGCTCACATTCTTTACCCGATTACGCACGGACATTCTACAGCCAGTATGACCTATTAGACTAGTATCCACACTGCCCTTCCTCCTTATGTCCATTCTCCTACCCATGGCTGTATCCTTTCTTACTTTGTCGTCTTCCCTCTCAATGCTAAAATCTGGCATGGAGATTACCTGGACATCTCCCAACCATCTCCCCCAGATTCCTAGTTTAAAGCTCTCTTAATCAGTTGTGCCAGCCTCCATCCTAGAAGCCTATTTCCTTCCCTACTCAGATGAAGTCCATCCTGAGAGATCTGTCCTCTGTCCGTGAATGCCTCCCAGTGACCATACATCCCAAAGTCCTCCTTATAGCACCACTGCCTGAGCCATCTGTTGATAGTCATAATCTTGTCACACCTTTGTTGCCCTTGTCTAGGGACAGACAGAATCCCACTGAAGATCACCTGAGCCTCAATTTCCTTAAGTGTTTTCCCCAGCCTGGCATAGTCTCCCTTGATACGTTCCAGCAAGAATCTACCAGTATCATTTGTTCCCACATGAAGGACGATCAGTGGATTTTTTTCCCGCTCCCTTTAGGATCCTTTTCAACCTCCGGTCCACATCCCGTATCTTAGCACCTGGAAGACAGCACACCCTTCTATTCTCTGGATCAACTCTGGTTACAGACCTGCCTATTCTTCTCAGTAAGGAGTCCCTGATCATGTAGACCTGCCTTTTCCTGGTGATGGTGCGATTCTCTGGTCTATCCACTGTTCCCTCTGGCTGTAAGTTCTTTCCATTCCTATTCTCCCTTGTAATCCTCTTCAACCCATCCTGTATCCTCCTGGGGCTCATATTTGGTGTAGTCTCCATTGACTCTTCCCCTTTTCCTATAGGACTAGCCGCTCTACTCTTCTTCCTTGCTCTTCCACCTTCAGTGGCCACCTGCTGAGCCTCTTCTTCATTTTCCAACTCTGTAGACCTGTTCTTGAGCTCTATTTCTCCTTCACTAGCCCGTCTTTTGCTCTGCCTGGTTCTTTTAGTCACATGCTTCCACTGTCCATTTTCTCCACCCAGCAGTCTCCCCTCAGAATTCTTCAGTCCTGCTTCCATCTGCAAGTCTGAGCTTTTCCTTTCAGCTGCCTCATGTCTTTGCTCCATAATCTACTCAAACCCCCTTCTAAACTCAACCAGACTTTCCACCTGCATCTCCAATCCTCAGATCTTTTCTTCCATCAGCTCTATCAGACGGCATTTCATGCAGATGAAACTCTTTCCAGGTACCCCCTCCAGGATCATGTATATACCGCAGCTTCCACATCCAGTCATCTTCATTGTGTCTTCCACTACATGGGTCGCTCCCACTGCTGCCTCTGTATTTGTCATAGCCTTTGCACCTAAATCCTGTTAATCTGGGAAACACAAACCACACCAAAACACCAGCACCCACAGCAAAAACAAACCCCAAACGAGCACTGCAATACAAAATCCCCTGTTTACAGCTCTGTTTGCTGGCTCCTGTGCCGCTGCAGCTGTCTGTGCCACTGCCTGGCTGGCTGGCTACCTTTATAGGACCCCTACTCAGAGAAGCCCTGCCCCCTAATCAGGGCTAAGCTTCTCTCCCAGCACAAAGCCCCTACAAGCCTCTACGCATACAAATAGTACAAATACAAAAACCTTCTCCTCCAACAGAATTCCCACTCAAACTCCCGTTTACAGCTCTGTTTACACACTGCCTCCCAGCCCAGTGCCCCCCAACAGACTCCCCACCAACACCTATGCCCAACACCCCCCTGCCCACAGACATCCCCACCACAACTGCACAGTGCTCTGCATACCACCACCCCCACCCAGTGCCCCCCACTACACTCACCGGCCCCACTGGGAGGTGACCGTGTCCACCAGGCTGAGCGGACAGTGTGGCCATTGCCGGTCCGGTCCGCCCCTCAGGAGCAGCACGATCAGCCAGGCTGGAGTGAGGCCTGCCCAGGCTGAGCTCCCACGGGACCCACTTGCTGGGTGGGGCCTGGCCGAGCCCTCCGTGCTGCCCCCCCTCCACCAGCCGAGACTGGTCCAACCTCTGCACCAGTCCCAGGTGGCTCGGCCCCAGGGAGATGTGCTGGGCCCCTACAGGTAGTGGGCTGCAGAGACTGATCGAAAGTGGAACCATTCTGGGGAGCAGGACAGACCCCTGGAATGTGACCCCCCGAGAGCCTCCCCCACGGCCAGCAGCCCTACTCAGCCACATGATGGCGCCTGGCTGCTGGGTGGCGAGTTCCTTACAGGCAAGAGGACCTGCTGGCTGGGAGCCACTCACACAGCAAGCCCTGGCTCTTGAGTGCCCAAGGTGAGGGGCCAGACCTGGTATGTGGACGGGTCGTGAGTTAGGGCGCCCGGGGCTGTTTTAATACGCTCTAACTCGCAAGTGTAGCCATGCCCTTACTGTAGACAAGCCCTACATTTCTCAGTGCTGTAACTTTTTCCAGTGTAGACCATAGTGAGCGACAACCCCTGCTTCAGAGAGTTTGTCTTATTAGTTCTCTAGTTGTCCATAGAAGTTTCCAAGCAAAAGGGATAGAAAAGACATGGATTGTTAATATTCAACAGCAAAAATAATGCATCAGGGGGAGGTCAGGAAGAATAAATGTATTTCGATGTTTCAGTTTTTAATTAATGATGAATGAAATTGGTAGAGATGCTCAGTTGACCACCAGAGGGAGATAATTCAACTCAACAAATAACACTGAAATTGACAAAATCTGTATGAATACATGCCATACTTGATTTTTTTTAATTTAAAAAAATTATTGTGACTTCATAAAAAAAAACAGTTAAAAAAATCATGGTGTTTATTACCAATAGAATTACTTCATGCAAACGAAGTTGGATTTAGGCATGGGAAGTTGACTGGTTGATATACCGGAGATACTGCAATTCTCCCCTCCCAATAATGGTCAGGTCTCACAACTCTGTGCAGGTGTACCTCTCTGTTGAATCCCCTTGACTTCAGAATGGTTCTGTACAGGTGCAGTGGTCCACCTAATCAGAACAAGTAGAGACAATGACAGGGGAGTAAAAGGAGAAGAACAGAGCAGAGCAGTACCTATCCTACCAGACTAGGGGCTGGTTATCAGGTAGGTGTTGTGATAACTAGACATAGATGAGTAGATGAATATTTTATATTTCTTCTCATAGGTATCATATTGTGGGTCCATTGGGTATCTGGGTCTGCCATTTATAATATCACTACAGACAATACTGGTCCTCCTTGCTGTTTCTGGCCATGCCATCACCACCACATCTGTTACTCAGCATTGTATGAATCTGTAATATTTCTCTCAGGCATACATCTTTTTAAGAGATTTATGTGCTTCCATTGGATTTAGAATGTGATAAAGAATTAAAAGATTGATCAAATTAGTCACTCTACTAAAGTTTAAATAGAGAAAGCTCCTCTCAAACTGCAAAGGGAATTTTAATGTCTGACTGCATGTCTTGTGAAGCAATATTAACCTATTTTTTGAAATAGAGATCACATATTTTTCATCAGTGATTTCTAATGCTGTTGATTTGTGATAAGATTTGATGTAATGGTCTAAACTGTTGATCCATCAAGTTTCATATCCTTGTGGTCTGGTAATGCCCGATCATTATTAATCAACTATGCCATACTGTTTTCATGGAAGGGGAAAAGTTTCTTCCTGTTCCATGTTGCAGTTTTATGTATGCCCTGACATACGATATTGGATATTCTCATTTTAGAATTCAGAACTAAAATGTTGATTTGTCTTAATGTTACCCAGCCAGTAGCAATAAGTAGCTTAACTGATGGATGAAATTGCATCCTATTTCCCATGTAAAAAAGAGGTTTATTATTTTCCATTTATGAACACAGTTCATGTATCTGACCCCTTTCCACAAACAAATTTATTTTTGAATGATTGGCTCTATACCATGAATACATAATTTTAAAGCAATCTTTTTCACCTCATAAAATGAAGTCTAGATTCAGGTTGGAGATGTGGGAAAATGGTTGCAGTTGGATAAAACTAGATTTTCTTCTTAGCAGTCACCCAAAAAGCAATCCACACCAGTCTTCCACCTGACTGAAACAAAAGGCAGCCCTTGAGGGGCCCAGTTATGACTCATGCCTTTCCTTTTCTGAATGTGTTTGCCCTTGACAATAACAATGCCTTTCAGACAAGATTGACTCCTCTTAGCACCCTGTGGATATAGTCTGTCTCATTCAAATTTAATTTTTGTAGGCAGCATTAACTGTCTGCTAACTACTTCATTACTATCTCATATGCAATAGCCTGTAAAGTTAACAATGCTATGGAAAATGTAACAAACAAGTAACTGTGAATGTTCCACAATAGTTGACACTTCCACCGTCCATACAAGTAGTTGAATACTGTACATAATTGGCAAAAAGAAAAGGAGTACTTGGGGCACCTTAGAGACTAACAAATTTATTAGAGCATGTGAGCTGTAGCTCACGAAAGCTTATGCTCTAATAAATTTGTTAGTCTCTAAGGTGCCCCAAGTACTCCTTTTCTTTTTGCGAATACAGACTAACACGGCTGCTACTCTGAAACAAGCCTTATCTAGTTAGCTAGTGTATAGTTGATTTTAAACAAAAGTTTTAGAAGTGATCAGCCTCATATAATTATAATTTCATGTTAGATGCTTTACTACTGGAGAATATGCATCTATGCCAAGCTTTAGGAGAAAGGAGTGCATGTCTGATTAATGTTGTGACCTGTGCAAAACTAGACATCTCTACAAAAACGCTACATAGTTTCATTCAGAACAAGAGGAATTTATGCCTTTGACCTAGAGATACAGTACTAATAAATTATCTTTGATAATTATTTCCCTAGGAAAGCAAAGAACATTTAGGAATAGGAAAAAGGAAATATGACCTAGGTGTTCACGGTTAAATTCACAGTTCTGTAGAGGAAACTGCCTGTCAGCCTTTGAAGTCAAATGTGGGAGGGAAGGCGCAAAAGCTTATTTCAAGCTGGAGCAAAGGCTACACCTTTTAAAAATGCAGAGTGAAGTAAAAGCGACAGCTATGTTAGTGGTTCCTCCCTTTTTGAATATTTATTGTCAAAGATGGAATCAACACTGGCTGCTAGCCAAGCATGTCTGCATTACAAACACTGTTGTCTGACCAGGGCTAAATCTTTTCTAAATAGACTCTACACTTAAAGCCATAAGCCTCTGGTATCTCTGCCCTCTAATACATACTAAAATTTTCCTCATCTGTACTTGGCACTGGAGAGAGAGAAACTACTCAGAGTTTTACCATTGAGCTATTCATTTCACCAAACTATTTACAGCAACATGTTTGTGTATTTTTAAATGTTAAGCTTTACAATAGAGCCTTTTCTGTTCAGTGGGGTGCAGAACCATATGTGCAACTAAACTCCTTAACTATGCCCTATGAGAGAGAAATTGTTCTTGGGTAACATTTTTTTTTTAAATTGACATTCTACCTTACATTGCTGTTTGTACACCAGCACTTTATAAATGCAGAGACTTCATGTGACTCTCAGATACTACAAAAAGAAAAGGAGTACTTGTGGCACCTTAGAGACTAACAAATTTATTAGAGCATAAGCTTTCGTGAGCTACAGTTCACTTCATCGGATGCATCCGATGAAGTGAGCTGTAGCTCACGAAAGCTTATGCTCTAATAAATTTGTTAGTCTCTAAGGTGCCACAAGTACTCCTTTTCTTTTTGCAAATACAGACTAACACGGCTGCTACTCTGAAACCTGTCAGATACTACAGCAACTGTAAATACTACATGTATGGATAGATTTGTATTCTGATAGTGTTACCTTTGTATGTAAAGCAGTATTTACAGTCTACTATTGGCCATAGTCCCTAGGTACTGATATCTAATGTGTATAAAATAAATTATTTTAGACAGATTATATACTGTAGCTATTAAAGAGTTCTTAATTTCTTTAAAAAAAAGAGTACTTGTGGCACGTTAGAGACTAACAAATTTATTAGAGCATAAGCTTTCGTGAGCTACAGCTCACTTCATCGGATTTCATCTTTATTTGTAATTATGGCAAATATATACAATAACCAGATTTATTATGATGCCAGAGTACACCTTTCAGTCTTGCACATGAAAGCATTGACTCTACTACTCTGAAATTCTTTCCTCTTGCTTCAGATGGTTTAGTGATGTATGTAATGAAGGGATTTTTTTGTATTAAATCCTACATAAAATATTTGTCACATTGTATAATACTATTCATGGGGCTGCTTTGAATTTTGCTAGGGTATTACTACTAATTGTCAGGTTTCAGAGTAGCAGCCGTGTTAGTCTGTATTCACAAACATAAATTTGTTTTTCTCTAAGGTGCCACAAGTACTCCTTTTCTTACTACTAATTGTAGCTCACTTTTGACACCTTCCACTAGCCTGTTTTTTTAAGTACACAGACTTTTACCTGGCATTGTTCCTTTCTCTGTCTTGTGGAGTGACACAAAATAGCTCTCTTCATCAGGCTTGCCTGACTTTACTTATGTTAAGGACCTCTTCAAAATGGTCAGAAACTTATTAAACTCTGGCCCAGTGGGCTGACTTCATTGTTCTGGGCAAGTTTTGAGATGATTATTAAGGAAGGCGGCCTCCCATATTCCGAGAGTGGTGTGCTGGAAAGAAAAGGGAAGTTTACAGAGGCGTTTTAAAATGTTTGCATCAGTGCTTGTAGAACTGATTAGGCTCCCTGGAGCTCATGAAATGGAAGATAAGGGATTTCTCAAGTAACACTTGTAGTTTGTAGTAACTTGTAGTTTATATAGGATCACAGATTGACTGACAGTTCCTGGAAGTGGACTGTCTAACTATTAATGTTGGAGGGATTATAGACTGAAAAGAGGTCAGATCTTAGTACACTCTGATGTATAGGCAGGAAGGCTTTCCGCACAATGGGGGGTGTGGTGGGAGATCTGTTACAAGCACAAATAGCATTAGGGAAGCAAACAGGGGGAAAAAATAGTATATGTACTCAGTAGTGTGACTTAAGCTTTTATTACTTCTAAAAATATTCAGTCCCTGGAGTAGATATTTGGCTGAGGGAACCTTTTTGCCTTGTACAGGTTCCTTCCCGAAATATTACATGAATGTGCATCTTCTTAGCCAGCGGTATGAATGAAAGGGAAGGATGATTTTGAACATTGCCTGCCAAAAAAAGAAGAGGCCCTTGTTCTGGTGCCTTCTGCCTCCTCCAGCAGCTGTAGGCTTGGTGCTGTATGGCTAAGGGCTGGTTCCTCCTCCCGATGCGCTGGGCACCACTTAAGTGGGGGGTTAATGAGAACATCTCTGTGTGCGGGGAGGGGGTGTGCGGTCCAGGGGGACGGCTGGCGGGAGCTCGTGTTTATGTTGGAGGCTATTGTAAACAGCCTCCGGGAGGAGTAAGGAGCTTCTTGAGGCGGGTGTGTTGGGGAGGCGGGCGGTTAGGGGCTGTGTGGGGGCGGGGGAAGAGATGGTGCACTGTAAGGAAGCCGGGGGACTTTGAGGGGGCTGGGCTGTGTGGCTGACTGGGGGGCAGTGGGGGGTCTGAGGAAGCTGCCTGAGGAGGGGGCTGGGGGCTCGAGGGGGCTGGGGGAGGCTGACTGGGGGGGGCTCTGGGGAAGCTGCCTGAGGAGGGGGCTGGGGGCTCGAGGGGGCTGGGGGGCGGCTGACTCGGGGGGCTCTGGGGAAGCTGCCTGAGGAGGGGGCTGGGGGCTCGAGGGGGCTGGGGGGCGGCTGACTCGGGGGGCTCTGGGGAAGCTGCCTGAGGAGGGGGCTGGGGGCTCGAGGGGGCTGCCTGGGGGGGGCCCTGAGGAAGCTGCCTGGGGGGGGGCTGGGGGCTCGAGGGGGCTGGGGGGCGGCTGACTGGGGGGGGCTCTGGGGAAGCTGCCTGGGGAGGGGGCTGGGGGCTCTAGGGAGCTGGGGGGCGGCTGACTCGGGGGGCTCTGGGGAAGCTGCCTGAGGAGGGGGCTGGGGGCTCGAGGGGGCTGGGGGGAGGCTGCCTGGGGGGGGCCCTGAGGAAGCTGCCTGGGGAGGGGACTGGGGGCTCGAGGGGGCTGGGGGGCGGCTGACTGGGGGGGGGGCTCTGGGGAAGCTGCCTGGGGAGGGGGCTGGGGGCTCTAGGGAGCTGGGGGGCGGCTGACTCGGGGGGCTCTGGGGAAGCTGCCTGGGGAGGGGGCTGGGGGCTCGAGGGGGCTGGGGGGCGGCTGACGGGGGGGGGGGCTCTGGGGAAGCTGCCTGGGGAGGGGGCCGGGGGCTCTAGGGAGCTGGGGGGCGGCTGACTCGGGGGGCTGGGGGGAAGCTGCCTGGGGAGGGGGCTGGGGGCTCGAGGGGGCTGGGGGGCGGCTGACTGGGGGGGGGGCTCTGGGGAAGCTGCCTGGGGAGGGGGCCGGGGGCTCTAGGGAGCTGGGGGGCGGCTGACTCGGGGGGCTGGGGGGAAGCTGCCTGGGGAGGGGGCCGGGGCTCTCGGGAGCCTGACTGAGGGCTGGGCTCAGAGTAGCAGCCGCGTTCGTCTGTCTCCGCAGAAGGGAAAGCAGGACTTGTGGCACCAGCACATTTATTGGAGCAGAAGCTTTCCTGAGCTCCAGCTCGCTTCACTGAGGGCTGTGTTTAAAAACTACCAGCGCCTAGGGGAGGGGCAGGGCTTGTGTGCGGGAGGCTGCTCCGTCCTGTCTCTGCGACCCGGCGGGAGGCAGGCGCAGGTAGCGTGCGGGCGGCGCTGCCGGGCCTGCTGAAGTGGGGAAAGCCGCAGCGCGGGGGGCCACTGCCCCAGCCCCAGCCCTGCCCGGAGAGCCCGGGGCCGCCCGCCGGCTGGGAGCCGAAGGTAAGGAGCCTGCAGGTCGGCGCGGCCGCTTCTCCGCCCGGCTGCGGGGCTGCTCTGGCAGCGGCGGGACGCGCAGCCCCGGGGGCGGAGGCGATTCTCCCGAGGGACCCCCCGGTTTCCATCGCCCGGCGATGGGGCAAGGGAGCCGCTCTCCCCGGGGACAGCCGGGCACCGCGCTCCGTCTCCCCGGGGCCCGGCGGCGCGGGAGGCCGCTTCTGGCTCCCAAGCCCGGCTGGGAGCCGCGACCCCGGCGCCTGTCCCCGGGCTGCAGGCCCGAGCACCTCCGTGCCCGGCCCGCTGGGGCTGGGCGCTCGCTCTGCCCTGGCCGGCGGCCCCGGGAGCTGGCGGCGCCTGTGTCATGTTCCTTGGCGTTTGAAGCAGTGGAGGAAGCGGACTTAGTTTAAAGTAGCAATTGCAAGTGGCCAGGGGAAGCGGCGAGCGCCGAGTCTGCAGGGGTCGGAGCTTCGCCTCCCGCGGCAGCCTGCGCCGGGGCTCCCCTTTTAAAAGAGGCCATGTGCCGTTTCTTGTAGCCACTTAACCGTTAGGGCTTGGCTGCAAGGGAGGTTAATTGGATGTTGATACCTTATTACTGCTGCTGTGAGCTCAGAAAGCCAGGTCTGTTCGAGCTGCGTTTCTCCAACTGTTCACAGACGTCTCCTGTGCTACTTGACATACGAGATGGCATCGCATTTGATCCTATTCACTCAACAAACCTCCCAGTGGTGAGTTGTTACATGTGCACTTTTGTTGTCAGCTGGCCCTGGGACACAAGGCCTGCCTGAAATGCAGGTGGTCCCTCTAAGATTAAAACGATCGTTTTAAGCTAGTCTCCACAATGACTTGGCCTTGAAATAATAGGTTTAAGAGAGGATTTCTTTTGGCAGTGTGTCTGGTATTTAGAGTTGAGCATTGAGAGGGGTCTTGCCTATTGTTTGCTATACATGCTTGTTGCCATGAAATGCAAGTACACTCATGGTTTTAGCTTGTAATTATTAATCCCCTTTTATCATTTTTTAAAAACATGATAATGTGAAGGAACAATCAAGATCAGTTCTTCAGAATTCTTCTTCAGCTGATAGAACATTTGACAGATGAGATGACCTTTTCAAAATGTGCATGTATGTGTATTTAAATTTTCCTCATTAATCTGTGTCAGAATAAACGGGGCTATGTGTGGAATTTTGTTTTTACAACTTGTGACTTCTCGAACACTTTCTTGAAGTATTTTCTCTGGAAACTTGTTTCCAATGAGTGCTGTAAGCTTTAACAAAGAAGAGTGTTGTTCAGGAGCCAACAGGTGATGGGGTGAAACCTGAGTATATGTGTACATTGGAGTAAAGTCTGGCTGCTGTTTCCTACAGTCGTTTAAAATAGAAATTTTAAAAAATCAATAGGAGACTGTAAAGGGCTAGATTTCTTTTCTCTTTTAAAATCTGTGTACCTCATTATGGAAAATAAAGATCTTATTAGAACAGTGCTTCCTAAACTATTGATTCTTGTATAACCACAGCATGCAGTTTGTTTTTATATGGAGCCAAATAAAATAACCCAAATCAGACATTTTGGCAAGGACAATGCTTTGTCCTAGTGTTTCCTCCTTTTGTTAAATTTAAGCAGTCTGTCTTTGCAATATCAGAAGGCATTATTCATGAAAATAAAGCAGTCTGAAATCATGAAAGAAAGTAATGCCAAATTTCCAGTGTGAAAAATTATCTTTATTTTGCCATGTGCGTCAGTATGTGTGTGTGAAAATTACTCAACTCTGCTGTTGGTTGGTGTACATACTTAGATTAGGCATTATTTAGAAAATGTAGAAAACACATCAGCTTGATTTTACTCTAAGGCCTATCAATATATAATAAGCAATAAATACACTGTAGCAGTCTTTGAATTTTGCTGTACATCTTTAACTAATAAAGTACAGTACTGTTTGTTTGATAGTTCACTAGATATTCTGTACATGTAAATAAGTTAAACCTCTGAAGTAGCAGTGGCTGAGTCCTGATAATGCCTAACAATTAGGTTGTAATATTTGGAACTGGGTCCAAATTTCTCTTACTGGGTGCCAAATCTGGTATAAAAAGTTTTGCTAGATTTCAAAAATTAAGTTATTTTTAATGGGGAAGCAGGAAAACAAATTACTCTCGTTGCAGCAGTAAAGTGGGTTTTTCTGGTAATGCTTATACTGTTATTGGAATGTTTTTTGATTGTATTTCTACTACAGACTGCTCCTCTTTAGGGTGAATTATCATATGAGGTAGAATGGTCATCCCATTCACCTGCTTATTTAACATCTAGTCTTAACCCTTTGGGCTGCAGTTGCAGTATATTGTGAATGTGGATGCATGTGATATGCATCTTGTATTCCCTATAGCCTTGTTAACAAGCAGCTTAACAAAAAAGTTGTTAAACAATTTGCCCTGCAGGACAGAGTTAAACAGCAGGGGTTGGGAAAGGAAATGTGTGTCTTACTGGGCTCACAAATCATGACCTCTTCTATCTGATCAGCGGTCACCATAGAACTTATTCAGTGAGCTGGAAATCCTAACATAAGGATTAGTTTCACACTTGGATTTAACAATTCTCTAATATCCTTTCTCTAGGATGTGAATTTTAATATTTTATGTAACAATGGATTTATAATTAGGGATATGGACTCTTCACTCCTAAGAACTCTTTGTATTATTAAGTGACCGTAGATGACAATAGGTTTCACTAGTGTATATCTAACTTTTTTAATCACATTTTTCTTTTACATGGCTAATAATTATGAAGCCACTAGTGAAATATTTTTCTCTTTGTAGATTGTGAAGCTTTATTAGTGAGGGAGTGCTTGTAAATCTTAAAAACAAACTTGCTTTATTCTGTAGATGTCATGTAGTATCCTTTCTCAAAGTTTCAACGAGCTCATCTTAAGATACGTAACCATTTTGAAGCCTTTAGAGTAGCAGCCCTGTTAGTCTGTATTCGCAAAAAGAAAAGGAGTACTTGTGGTACCTTAGAGACTAACAAATTTATTAGAGCATAAGCTTTCGTGAGCTACTTTGAAGAATGAGTACAACTGCAAAAATGTTTTAGCTCTAATCTGTTGCAGTTTTAATTTGCAAACCAATTTACGGACTCTTAGGATTGGGAAAATAATAATTTATAAACAAATAGCGAAAATAGTTCTACAAATACTGATTTTATTTTTAGTTTTCAGGTACTTCAGTTCAAATCAAACATTCAGAAACATAATGGTCACAATCTGGTTCAATTTATGCATAATGTTTTTGGTATTTGGAATGCATCTCTTCCATGTTAATTATCCCAATCTTTCAATGAATGTAGGTTTAAATGGTAATTTATATCTATGTGGGCATGTGAGGTTTGTGGTGCTTCTTCCTTGCCCTTCCTAAAACCAACATATTGATAGCAACCCTGCCCTTTTCTTTTAGTTTAGTTTTTCAATTTCAATTTCCCAGCTAAGGGAAGAAACTCTCTTTCCTTCACTGTCTCCCAAGAGCTGTTTTCAACCTACTTCTTACCCATAAAAGAACTGGAGGTAGAGGGTGTAAGCTTTGAAGTGAATGTATTAAATAATGGGTTTGGTTTTTTTTTTAAATTCCAATGCATGGAAAAATGAGTAGAACTGGAGCTGTTCGCCCAAATGGTTTGGTCTGAAAGGAAACAAGGCTCTGCTTTTCTTCCCCCTAATGTCTTGTCCTCTTTTTGGAATTATATTACTCTGGCATTTATTGGTGCACTTTGTAAATCTTAACATTATCAAGGACAGCAGTTACCTACATAGAAATAGCACTTGACACTTATAATGCCATCTGCAAGGGGCTTTGTAAAATTAACTAGTCCACATAACCTTGTGAAATGAGTGAGTTTATCTTCTCCATTTTGCAGGTGGAACAACTAAGCAAGAGAGGTCGACTTTTTCTGAGGCCACAGGGAATCAGTGTGGTCTTGACTTTCCCAGATTAATAGTTCAAAATTGAGTTTAAACAACTAGTACATGATCAGTTCAGTATCATGTCAGGAAGTCATGGGTATATGGTACTGGGACCAGGGTTTCTTATTACTGACAGTGCTGAACACAACCTCGTCCTTGTCTACAGTGGCCAGTTGGGTGAAACAGTGCTGACCACAACTAATGGGATTGTGAATTCATATTTTAACATGACTATCTTCACTACCAAATGTAAACCTTCTGGTATTCTGCTCAGACTACTAAAACCTCTCACTACAAATCAAAGTCTCCTTTAGTAAAGTGAAAGACTGTTTCTTTGCTCAGGTGTTACTGTCGATTCTTGACTAAGCTGTAAATAATGTAACACTTGAATTTTAAAAGTATTCCATACCTAAATATTGGATATTTACACCTGTTATTGGAACAACCCAGTACTGTAGTTAGGTTTGATTCATACCAGTCTCGCTTATGACACTCTCTCCTTCATAGAATCAGCTGTCCATTCTGAATATGCTTGACATTTTTTGTCCACAGAGTAGGAGGTGGTAGACAGCCCTGATTCACCACCAGGAACAGTTCTGTTGCCTATGACTTGACGGTTAAAAAGAAGAAAACTCTCTTTGCTGCGATGAAGGCATAAGATTTTTTTGTTAATTGGAAAAATAAAAAAAAATTTTATGCCATCAGTCACACTGCAAATGTGACTTCTCTCTCTGGTGGTCTGGCATTCTTTCTCCAGGCTTAATTTATATTCCAAGATAACCTGTGAGGATAGCATAAAACAAGAAGATGTTAAGGATTTTCTGAATCTATTTTGTGATTTTTTTAAACATTGATTTTTATTAAGAAATAATGTGAAGTACAAAGCCATGACTGACTGACTGACTTACAGCTTGTATATCTTTCCAAACTGACAGCAGAAGACATTAAAATGTCCTACGGGTTTTTTGGAGTGGCCTTCTAAAGGAATCACTGATGAACATTAGGCAGATCTCATCTGCTGGCACAAAGCAATCATTTCACCCTTTAGAAGACTGACAACCAGTCTAAGAAAATGTACACGGTAGAGTAGATAAGTACAGATAACTGTATATCTATCTGATCATTGTATGAGAGCCACTAATATTTTGGAGCAGCTACTCATCTTCCCTGTTGTATTTCTGAATCAACAGGATTAGTTACAAAGCTGAATATATCCAATTATTATTCTGGCTTAAGAATGTGAAGGCTAGAACAAAGATACTGTCTGAATTCTTCAGTATACTTGCTGATGTAGTTACTCCTTTCATATGAAACTTACTTTAAGCTTGCTATTCCATGATGGAGTCCAACATTAAAAATAATAATAAAAATAATAAAAAAATAAGTAGTTAAAGGTAGACTCCTTTATTTATGGGGTCACTAAGCAGAATTAAGTTTGACAAACACATTAATGTACATAATAGAGTAACAAGCGAGAAGTAGAAAATATTAGGTGAGACTTCAAGTAGTTAGTGACACTTTAAAAGTATGTTCTATGTCATTTCAAATAAACATCTCACTTAATTTCATTAGTTCTACAGAAGAATATTCTAAAGTAGTGTATATCTAGTACTTGGATCACCTTCTAAAATGACTTGGACTTTAAGTGTGACTCGTAAACATGATACATTATTCTCTCAGCTGAAAATTATTTGGACACACCTATAATTGTGGTAGGGGTCAAGATACGCATCACAGTCCTACTACAACCATAACTAACAATAGCATCTTTTAGTAGCTACCAGAACATTGAGTTCCCAGCTTTATCCTACTCCCTCTTGCCTGTTGCTTTATGGGAATAGGAAGAGATCTTGGCTATGTCTACACTACATAATTTACAGCGGCACAGCTGAACTGTTGTAGTGCTTCTGGTGAAGATACTCTAACATAGGGGTTCTCAAACTGGGGGTCAGGACCCCTTGGGGTCTTGAGCTATGAGCCTCCACCTCAAACCCTGCTTTGCCTTCAGTATTTATAATGGAGTTAAATATATTAAAGTGGTTTTAATTTATAAGGGGGGGGAGGGTCGTACTCAGAGACTTGCTATGTGAAAGGGGTCACCAGTACAAAAGTTTGAGAATCACTGCTCTAAGACGACAGGACTGCCAACTTAATAAATTCTGCCTCTGCAAGAGGTGGTAGCTATGTTGGCAGAAGCTCTCCCATCAACATAGCACCATCTACACCGATGCTTAGGTCAGTATAACCTATGTCCCTCAGGGGTGTGGATTATTCACACCCCCGAGTGACATAAATTATACTGAAGTAATTTGTAGTATTGACATAGCCTTAGATCTAAAATGAGATTACTGCTCTTGTTGTATTGGATGATTTTATTTCCACTAACATGATAAAGGAATTTCCTTTGTATCGACAAATTATCTCCTCTGTATCTGCTTTCAAAGGAAATTAGTTTATAGATAAACATCTTATCTATGTATTGATATCCAAAGTGAACTTTGAGACCTACCTACTGATCATATTTATAAATTACTTATTGAATAGATGATCACTTCTTTTAGCAACAGTAATATCCAAGACAATATAATATCCACACTAAATTGCTTCTGACTTTCATTAACCCTTCCTAGTAATTGAGGATGAAATGAATGCACTGATGTTCATAAAGTGTTTTTTTGTTTTTTTGTTTTTTTTTTTTTACTACATTGAAGACATGAATGATCTGCACCTGTTTTAAAATGACTTGTTTAAAAGGTCACAAACTCTAAACAGTAGAAGAGGAAATGAGGTCATCTTTACTTTTGTTAAGGGTGAAGTAAAGTCAAATTTATTGGTTGGTTGTGCTAATCTCTGCCTTCTGGCATGCATGCGGTTTAACATACTGCACAAAATAGCAAATGTAGAGGTTTTCCTTCATGTTAACACTTACCTTTCTTTATAATAAGCACGGATATAACTTAATTTTAGTTTTACTTTATTCAGGTTTACTAAGTTTACCACTTAAATAAATCCCTAAAATTTTATTTCAGTTTTTGTTGAACATCCAACATGCTTTGTTAAAATATGCAGTTCTTACAGTGGCTTGGATAGGAGATCTACTGTTGTACTTAGAATAATGAGTTATGATGTAAGCAATCTTTATTACACTGCTGCTGTGCACTATAATAATAGTCTGGCATCTCTAAAAATTTTTTTCAGGGTTTATAATTATTATTCTAACTCGTAGTGGGCTAAAACTGGTGGATAAATTCTCAAGGCATGTGTAAACTTCATTGTTCATGATTTTTGTTTTGGAAGCTTTTAGTATTGTAAAAATACAAAATGGAATAGTCAGTTTCATCTTTTTTTTGTGAGGGTAGAAAGTATGGACTAGCTCAACAATGGCTTAAGGTAAATGTGTATCTTAAAAAAAAAAAAAGATACATAGTGATTAAATGGTGTCTCCTGCCATTTACGCTAAATGCTTGAAGGAGGAAAACTGACATACTGTACCTAAGGCATTGTCTACCATGAGAATTTAAGTCTTTCTTCCACCACTGATCTAGCACTGGTACAACTTCATTGATATTGGCAATAGTGGGACTGGCAATGTGTCCAGCCACAGGTATTATACTGCTGTGATGTTTAGACCTGATTTGAGAGAGGTTACATACCATGCTGGTAACATTTTCTATGGATGATCTAGCATCAGTGGAGTTGCATCAGCACGAATGCCAATGATAAGAGAGTTGCCTGAAATTCTGAATGTAAATGCAGTTTAATTGTGCAATGCTATACTGTTGGAGGAAATGTCTTCTTAATCCCAGGTGGTCAGGATGATTGTCCTGCCAAGACACTAATTAATTTTTACTAAAGATCAGTGTTTCATGCTATGCATATAATCCAAACTCCTAGTGACGTATCAATAAAAGCATCTACCCTTCAATGATGTATTTTAAGAAACAGTCACTTTGCAGTCATTTTGCCACAATAGTATTTCAGATACTTAACTTGGTTGATGCCCTTCTACCTCCACCCCAAGATCACTTCCATGAGGCTTTTCCTGTTTTGTTAACTCTTTTGTAATCTCATCTTTCCAGAACAGTTTCTTGATGAACTGCAACTGAATAGCTGACACTGCATACTACACTATGCCTTTGGAGATGGAGCCAAAAGTTAGCAATCTTACCTTTGGGTGTCAACGAAGCTCAACATCCGATGACGACTCTGGCTGTGCCTTGGAAGAATATACCTGGGTCCCGCCAGGTCTTAGACCAGAACAGGTAGGAACTGAGACTCTTATTTTTAAAATTAATCAAAATAGCCATAATTTCTTACTAAATATCACGTGTTGCCACTGATAAACTTGTTTTGCTTCCTAATAAGAGGCAAGTTAAGTGTGCTTTAGCAGATTTTTTTTTTTTTCCTAATGACCTATCTTAATGGAGAGAGAGCTTAAACAGCTTTGGTTATTGGGGAGCCTATATTAAAAGAAAATAATCACTGGACACTTTTATAATAGAAATAATATACTTTCCAATGCTTTATTTTTCTAAATAAGTAAACATTTGACATGTGTGTGAAATGGATGTTTCTTTAAATATGATGTATTTAAATGAAACTATTTCTGATACTGCTTTAAAATTGTTTAAACTGAACATATTGCCACTTATTCATGCAGTGATTTCCCTCTTGCATGCTGTCTGGGATTAACTTTTACAGTTGGAGGGAAGAGGAGTTTAGGACTGTTCCATTTTTTGTTTTACACAGTTGTTTTTCCTCAACTAAACTGCCTAAAACTGAAAATGAAACTTTTCTAAGTATAATAATGGTAATGGAAATAGGACAGTGACACTACTTGCTAAGGGAGCAAGTTGCTACATTGATCAAATGTTCAAAAATAGGTTCTTAAATAAAATTCTAGTTAAAAAAGATCCAGCAACAGTACTGCAGGATCTGGTATAGATGATTCATAAGGTGTTTGACCAGCACTGAGTTCTCTTATTCCTGTATACATGGGTAAGGCAACTACTAGACTATGTGTAACATGTCAAAGGAGCTGAGCATCTCTAGTTCAGGTGGCCTGCTGATGTATGCAGGAGCAAAAGATCTACTTTTTGTTTTCCAGAGACTCTCTTCATGATTAAATTAAGAACAAGCCAACAAGAGCCATATATGATGCACCATCTTTAAGGAAGATCCTTTTATCATACACTAGAGTTAGACAACCTTGAGGGACATGGGGAAGGGAGAACAACTAGCTAACAGCTACTTTAAACTCTTAAGGGAAGTGCAGCAGAAATCACTCATTCTAGGTACCATCGGCTTAAAGATATTTTCACACAGATGACAACATCAGTGGCATTTTGATTAGTATTATGAGAGACATGGGCATAGAGCAAACTACCCCTAGAAGTTTCCTTCTTACTGCATGTTCTGCTTTGTTCTTTGTAAATAAACTCTGTTGGTTAGTGGACTTTAAGTAGACTTAACTGAACATTGATGTTCAGTTCTGTGTCAAAACCTTAACAGTGATTTGTATTACTTTTTCCACTTAACTTGATTGAGGAAGTAGTGATTCTTTTTTCATTTGTCTTAACTAAAACACCTAGTAAGTGATTGACCAAAGCATCATTTAAATACAGATAGCAGGTAACAGATTGTCTGCAACAATCAAATCTTATTTACAGCCTCAGGCCTTGTGACAAGCTGGAAACTGCACAGGAAAAAATAATAAATCTGTAGCTGCTCCACAAAAATATTTTTTGCCATTGGGCTTTGTCATAGCATTCTTTAATTTTCCTGTCATAAGTTTCTTCTGATAAGATGAAATAAAGACAAGCCTGAGAAGACTTTCAAGAAGGCATAGTGTGTTTTGCTTTCCTGGTCAAACGCAAAAACCCTATGAAAATTTCAAAGTGAATGCATCTGGTTGAAATGTGGCTGGATCCAACCTTCTCCTCCCAATAGAGAGATTATTTTAGCTTCTTACCAAAAGCTCACATGGTAGCAATGAAAGCTGATGCTTGTGAAGATCCTGATCAGCAGGAGATTACAAAACAGCTTTTGTCTCAGCAATGTATAAAATGCACAGAGCAAATTTAATTTGTTTATGTAGTAGTTGTTTTTAGTACAGCTTCACACATTGTGTGGTAAATTGCAGAGGGAAATTTGGAATTTCAGCAGGCTTGCTGACTAACCCTAAAGGGGGTGGAAATAATGATAGCATTAAATGTGCATAATTTATGATACCCGTAATTGTCACTGCAAATTGCATTCCAGTAAAGCAATTCAGCAGCTGGGCACTAGTTGTAGCAGAGACAATCCAGTGCTGCTGTGTTAGCTCATCTGGTCCTCATATTACCTAGAGGAATGCAAATGCTGTCACAGATCTAATGTAGCATATCTTAGTTCCTTTGTAAATGAGACTTAAGATAAGGCACTGGTTGAAGGACATTTACAATGTTCGCGTCGTGTACCCCTTTGGTCTTAATTCTTAATACCTCCTATTCAGGTACAGCTATACTTTGCCTGTTTGCCGGAGGAGAAAATTCCTTACATTAACAGCCCTGGAGAAAAACATAGAATTAAACAGCTTCTGTACCAGTTGCCACCCCATGATAATGAGGTAATTATGTGGCCATGTATCCATTAACTATATGCTTCTTTAAGAAGGAAGAATGATCTTCTGTGGACATGTTACATGTCTAAAATGTCACATGCAATGGCATCTAACCCATAAAGATAGCATAGTGTGTACATTGTCAAATCCATTGTTTAGCTGTCCATTTCAGTTGTATTCAGATAAGAGCTGGCTAGGAGGTCATTGCTTTCTCTTGTTAAGAAGGTGGGTAGTCAAGTGCAATAAACTGAACACAAGTTGGTTTTATAGTGTTTGCAACCACCCACCAATTACCAGGAACCCCTACACATTTCTGAGATTTCATTGTAATAGAAAGGATGCTTTGTGGCAGTAAAAGGTTTGAAGCTTAGACATGATTCTGTGCATTGTAGGATACAAGTGAAAGTAACAAACATTTTTGTAAAAAGGAGTCAGTGCTTAAGTTCTTGTGTATACTGCAATATACATTGTTTATGGTCTGTAAATCCAAAAACCATACATCCAAACACATTAACAAATTTCATTTGGCAGCAATTCTATTTTTAGATAACAGTAGTTTAGCACACTATTGATTTGCTTATAATACTTTTACAAAGAATTCACATAAACGTATCTGGTGTTGTAACATGTGGAGGAGTTAAAATATATATTGTAGGAAATATAAAGCATGTGAGAAATCTTAGGAAGGAATTGAACCGAGATGTTGATATTTTATAACATATTTTAGTTACTACCGAGAAGTAAATAACCAGTAGCTTGGTGTCTAAAGCATGTACTTTCTCTTCTGCTGAAGGTGAGATATTGTCAATCTTTAAGTGAAGAAGAGAAGAAGGAACTACAGATGTTTAGCGCTCAGCGTAAGAAGGAGGCATTGGGACGAGGAACTATTAAACTGCTCTCAAGAGCAGTAATGCATGCAGTTTGTGAACAGGTAACCTTTTGGCAATAGCACTGAAACTAGCTGCACCAACACTGTAGACCTTACATGTTTGTTGATGCTACATATAGGCTCTTGTCTGTCTGCGTTTGTACTCAGTAATACTGATAAAATTCCACATAGGAAGAGAGAAGATAATGGTTTATTTTTTTAAAAAGTTAGATTTAATGCTTTGGTGTGGATATACCAAACAATTTTAAGAGTAGGCAAGTCAAATTGTAGCCAGCTGGCTGTTGTACTAAATTTATACCTGTTTAATACACAGAAGACCAAGTGTTTTAAAAACACCAAGTAAGTGCATATGAGTAAAATTTAGTTCTGCATCAGAATTGTGTACAATCCAGAATTATTAGAATTGCCCCTTTTGCTATATTCAATGGAATGAGAACTTTAACACTGTATTGGACTCGGTGTTTTGGTTTAACTAAAACAACAAAGGCTGGTATTCCTGCAATGGAAGCGTATTAACTTTTTTTGGTTGTTACTAGTGTGGTACAAAAGTAAATGGAGGTGAAATTGCAGTGTTTGCTTCAAGAGCTGGACCTGGAGTGTGCTGGCATCCATCATGTTTTGTGTGCTCTACATGTAATGAGCTTCTTGTCGACCTAATCTACTTCTACCAAGATGGAAAAATTCACTGTGGTAGACACCATGCTGAACTTCTCAAACCCCGTTGCTCAGCATGTGATGAGGTAAATAACACTTTTCTACTAAACCCATGCTGCCACAGAACCCACCATTAATAGGATAAAATTGTCATGTCACTTGCTCAATTAAACAAACAACTTTTGAATACTAATATGTCCCCTTTGGCAACAAAGACTGTATCCTAATATCACATATGTAGACGTGAACAACTCCTCCATTCTCCAAACATATCTTGTAAAATCAGATACTGGACAAGTGTGATGTAGCTGCTTTTACAAGATGCACATCTGTGTATCTGAGATTAGAATTGAAACCTAAAGACTGAGTTACAAGAAAAACTTTTACACATTCCAGAATAATGGTTTTCTTATTGCTGACCTTATTAGACATACCTCAGATACTTGGAAACATCTGTCTTATGCTCTAATTTTAGTTACTTTTATGACAACTGACCACCTTTTTAAAAATGTATATCCATTTTACTTAGCAAATGTGACAGCCTTCTGTCTTAGCTATGCTGCTACAGGTAATCTTGTATTTTTAAATTATTTAAACTGATTAGTTAATACATCAGATTCACAGTACTGCTGAATTAATATGTAGTTCTTTAAATGTAATTGGTGGTCTGTTAACTGTACCAAGGGAATAATTTCCTTTTTCACATGCAGTTTTTGTGGCTCCAACAAGCACTATTAATGCTTGTCTACAAATTTACTTTTATTTTTTAAGATCATCTTTGCTGATGAGTGCACAGAAGCTGAAGGTCGCCATTGGCATATGAAGCATTTTTGTTGCCTTGAGTGTGAAACTATCCTTGGTGGACAGAGATACATTATGAAGGATGGGCGTCCATTCTGCTGTGGGTGTTTTGAATCTCTCTATGCTGAGTACTGTGAGACCTGTGGGGAACACATAGGTAAATATATCCTTCTTAAGTTTTAACATTTTACAAAGGTGGTGAGTATTGAATAAACACGATAATTCACAAGCCAAAAAAGCTTCAGGTTTTTCATGTGTAACTTTTAACTATTTTAGCCATAAACTAAACAGTCCCTCTTTGACTCTTTACTAGGTGTTGACCATGCTCAGATGACCTATGATGGACAGCACTGGCACGCTACGGAGACTTGCTTTTCTTGTGCTCAGTGCAAAGCCTCTCTGCTGGGTTGTCCTTTTCTTCCCAAGCAAGGACAGATTTACTGTTCAAAAACTTGTAGTTTGGGAGAAGACGTTCATGCCTCTGACTCATCTGATTCTGCATTTCAGTCTGCACGATCAAGAGACTCCAGAAGAAGTGTTCGTATGGGAAAAAGCAGCCGGTCAGCTGACCAGTGCAGACAGTCTCTCCTACTGTCACCAGCACTGAATTACAAATTCCCTGGTCTTTCTAGCAATGCTGATGATACTCTTTCTCGCAAGATGGATGACTTAAGCCTTTCAAGGCAAGGAGCAAGCTTTGCGAATGAAGATTTTTGGAAAGGAAGATTAGAGCAGGAAATGCCCGAAGACCCTGAAGAGTGGGCTGAGCATGAAGACTACATGACTCAACTCCTCCTAAAATTTGGTGATAAAGGCCTCTTTCAGCAACCCACTGAAGTAGATGTTACATCAAATGAACACTGGATTTCTGATAATATTATTAAAAGCAAGTTGGATTTGAAAAAAAATAATCAAAGCCTGGCAAGTAAAAAATATCAGGCAGATATGTATTGGGCCCAGTCACAAGATGGTTTAGGTGATTCTGCATATGGCAGCCATCCAGGCCCTGCCAGCAGCAGAAAAATCCAAGAGTTAGATATGGAACATGTGGCTTCCGGATACAAACATGACCAAACACAATGGTATGAAGGTTCATTGGAATGTTTGTCTGATCTGAAACAACAAGAGCAAAGTGTTCGAGATTCAATGGATTCCTTGGCTTTGTCTAACATCACAGGTAATTGATAGGTATAAGGAAAAGTAAGCAATTTCTTAGAATTTTTTTTTTAAATCCCAAATTAGTAATAATGTATGTGAAGACTTCAGGGAAGAATTTGACCCTTAACTATCTTTTTTTAATTGAAGTACACACTTCCAGCCTCCCCTGAAGAAAGAGTGCCACATAGGTATCTAAGGGCAGAATCTGGCTATTCTATTTCCTCCTTTATTATAAAAAAATAAACACTTCAGTCTATAAATGATGTACTAAAGGTTAATTGCAAATAATTTTAAATTGGGTTTATTTCATGTTTTACTTCTATATGTATTGAGAATGTTTGAGTGGATGGATGGTGGCCTTTTTAAAAAAAAAAAATGACATTTCTGAATGTTAGTTTTACACTGTAAACACAAGGCCATTCTGCCCACTCCTCGCAACCTATTTTACCTTAGAAATATCCAGATTGTTACATTTGGTATTCCCTGACTTTGTTGGAGGAATTCCTGGAAACATGGAATGTGTATTGTCAACCCTAAGCAAGTGGTGTGGGATGTTGAATCTTGAAGACACTTTTATTTAAAAAAAAAAAAAGTTTACTAGGCATTGGAATTCAATAGATGTTTTGAACAGCCTAATTAAAAATTCCTTTCACTCTTGATATCCTAATGTTGCTAGTTTTCTACTAACCATATTTAAGACTTGAATTGTTTAATGTAAATTAAAAAAAAAAAAAGAAAAAAGGACTTTTCAGGCTGCCTTTATACATCTCAAAGAAACAAATGGCACAAAACTTTAAAGTAAAAAAAAAAGTTCATCCTTTAAGACAAAGAATCAGTGATAAGCCATGTTTACTCCATAAACTTTATTAGAAGTTTAATATTTTGAGTCAACACGCTTCATTACAACTTCACAGATTACCTTAACTGATTTTTTTTTTCCCTCCTTAGGGGCCTCAGTGGATGGAGAAAGCAAATCAAGACCATCTTTTTATTCTTTGCAAACTTTCCAGGAGCTGGAGGCAGAGGACTGTGAGAAAATGAGCAATATGGGAACTCTAAATTCTTCAATGCTCCACAGGAGTGCAGAGTCTTTAAAGAGTTTAAGTTCAGAGTTGTGTCAAGAAAAGGTGTTGCCAGAAGAAAAGCCAGCACACATGCCTGTACTTAGAAGATCCAAATCTCAGTCTAGACCACAACAAGTAAAGTTTTCAGATGATGTTATTGACAATGGGGATTATGGGAGTGTTGAAATTCGCCAACCTCCAATGAGTGAAAGGACTCGTAGGCGTGTGTTTCATTTTGAAGAACGTGGGAATCGGCACCAGCATCGTCGCAGGAGAAGTAGGAAGTCTCGATCAGACAATACACTTCATTTAACTACAGAAAGAAGATGTTCTCCAAAAGAGAGACTTCACTTTTACTCGCCTCAGGATTATGGCAAATTTATCCAAAATAAAAGCCCTCATGAGGTTCAAGCATACATTCAAAACACAGAACTCTATGGACAGTATACCCATGCTACATCTGATTATGCACTGCAGAACCAGGCAGTTGATAAATTTTTTGGACTGTATGGTGAGGAAGAAGACTCATGGTGTTCAACTTCATCATCATCATCTGATTCTGAAGAGGAAGGATATTTTCTTGGACAGCCAATTCCACAGCCACGATCACTGAGATATCCATACTACACAGATGACCTTTCCAGTCCAAGCACTGCATTGGCCAGTTCTCAGTTTGGGCAAAGGACAACCAAATCAAAGAAGAAAAAAGGACACAAAGGCAAAAACTGTATAATTTCTTAACCCATTAAGTCTAACAGCTGTGAAGACACATTCATATAAACTTTGTAGCTATAGTCTGTAAATGATAACCCTACTGATGTTTACAGTGTAAAACTAACATTCAGAAATGTCATTTCTCCCAATTATCAGATATTGCCAAGTTTTCATAATATATGCTGTGGTTATCAAAATATTGTAGTTTTACTTCCTTACTACAGTTTACAGTCTTTCATACAGACTTTGTGTAGACATTAACATTCTTTTGGACTTTCATCCCTGTTTAAACATATGAGAGGGTGCAATAATAGTGAATTGAAAATAAAAAATGCTTGTCCTTCACTGTTGCTTTACATAATTGGATAACCGCAATATCTTTGTTTTTACCTTTAGAAAGGAAAAGGGAGGGTGTTGTGGTGTGTTCCTTCCCTGCAACCTCCCATTTTCATTAGAACAATCACAGCCTGGCTTGCCTTTTTTTACACATCAAACTGGAGTTTTAATCTATAGCTTTTATTTTATTTGAACCCTGCTCTGCAGCTTTCACATTCTTCTTTTGTGTGCGTCTGCCCTCCAAAGGAACCTCCAGTAAAAAGAGGCAAATAAGAAAATGACATTTCAAATATCTGCAGCCATCATCATATCATACAGAAGCAGTAAATGGCCAAGACTTCTTTAAAAGATTAAGAATTCCAGGCACCCTTTCAATGCAACTTTTTATTAACTAAGGTAATCAAGATTCAGCTGGTTTAGAACTTGACTGGCATTGTTTCACTGTGGGACATACACATAGCTATAACTGGCATTTTAATACAGAGTATGGTTTTCCTTAAAAACATCCTTTTTAAAAAAAAAAACAGGGGTGGGCGGAGAATGATATCCTAACACTGGAAGCCCTCACACATGCAAGTAACTTCTTTTTAGTCAATGAAACTACTTTATGTAAAGAATACCTGCAAAAGGGTTGAAAGGATTAGGTCCATATTTGTATCTTTTGGAACTCATTAGTCCAGATTTTAAATGTATTATTAGCTGCAATTATAAATTGAACACATTGATATTTATAATGTAGTATTCCATAGACTAAAATGTATTCATAATTTAACAGTGAAAATATTAATGTACATATTGTACAGTTAAGATTTAAAAACGGATTATTTTTATATCCCTGAATTCCAAAAAGTTCATTATAATACAAAACTAGATTTAACAGCAGCATTATGGATGAAAAGATTGTATTTTAGTCAAAGGTTTACATTTAGAAACATTCAAAATTTTATTACTTAGTAAGCCAAAGCTTAATTTTCTCTTCTAGATATTAAAAGCTCTGTATGCATGGCAGGGCTGTGTAAATGCTTTCTGAACTATGGCCCTTGTAATCTAAAAAATGTTTATTTATGGGTCAAGCAAAATGTAAACTGTATAAATGTAAAAAACCACACAAACCTGGAATATATTAGTACAACAAATATGCAACTTCTGTGGATTTTTTTATAACCTTTGTTATTGCCCTACATTAGAGAACAGTTAATGTTGGGGTTGTGTATGGAACAGGAATGGCACAAAACTTTAAACAGCTGCTTCTTTCCATCAGTGAATTTTAAATGTACTGTATGTAGGAAGTCTCAATTTCTGCCCTTCAGCTAGCGTGTATATCAAAAGCAATTTTGATTTAGTTATAATAAACATATATACCTCTTACAATGTGGCATGCCTTAATCACAGGCGGAAGTTTTTGTTGTTGTTATATGAGACAAAGGGTAACAAGGAAACATTCTACAAATACATTAAAAGCAAGACGAAGACCAAGGACAGGGTAGGCCTGTTACTCAGTGGGGTGGGGGGGATAATAACAGAAAATGTGGAAATGGCAGAGGTGCTTAATGACTTTTTTGTTTCAGTTTTCACCAAGAAGGTCAGTGGTAAATGGATGTCTAACGTAGTGAATGAAAGTGAAAATGAGGCAGGATTAGAAGAGGCTAAAATAGGGAAAGAACAAATTAAAAATTACTTAGACAAATTAGATGTCTTCAAGGCACCAGGGCCTGATGAAATGCATCCTAAAATACTCAAAGGAGCTGACTGAGGAGATATCTGAGCCATTAGCGATTATCTTTGAAAAGTCATAGAAGATGGGAGACATTCTAGAAGACTGGAAAAGGACAAATAGAGTGCCAATCTATAAAAAGGGAAATCAGGACAACCTGGGGAATTACAGACCAGTCAGTCATCTTAACTTCTGTACCCGAAAAGATAATGGAGCCAATAATTAAGCAATCAGTTTGCAAACATCTAGAAGATAATAAGGTGATAAGTAATAACATAGATTTGTCAAAAACAAATTGTGTCAAACCAACCCGAGAGCTTTCTTTGAAATGGTAACAACTGGATGTGGGGAAGCGGTAGACGTGGTATATCTTGATTTTTAGAAACGCTTCTGATACTGTTCCACATGAGCCTCTCATAAATAAACTAGGGAAATACAACCTAGATGGAGCTACTATAAGGTGGGTGCAAAAATGGTTGGAAAACCATTCGCAGAGAGTCATTATCAATGGTTCCGAGTCATAATGGAAGGGCATAACGAGTCAGGTCCCACAGGGATCGGGTCTGGGTCTGGGTCTGTTCAATATCTTCATCAATGATTTAGATAAAGGCATAGAGAGTACAGTTCTAAAGTTTATGGATGATACCAAGCTGGGAGGGGTTGCAAGTGCTTTGGAGGATAGGATTAAAATTTAAAATGATCTGGACAAACTGGAGAAATAAAGTAAATAGGATGAAATTCAATAAGAACAAATGCAAAGTGTTCCTACCGAAGTGGAGTAATCAGTTGCACACATACAAAATGGGAAATGACTGCCAAGGACTATTGTGGAAAGGGATTCTAGGGGTCATAGTGGACCACAAGATAAATGAGTCAACGGTGTAATGCTGTTGCAAAAAAAGCTAATCATTCTGGGATATATTAGCAGGAGTGTTGTAAGCAAGACAGGGGAAGCAATTCTTCTGCTCTGCTACGGTCTGATTAGGCCTCAACTGGAGTATTGTGTCCAGTTCTGGACACCACATTTCAAGAAGGATGTGGACATACTGGAGAGGGTCTAGAGAAGAGCAACAAAAATGATTAAAGGTCTAGAAAACATGACCTATGAGGGAAAATTGAAAAAATTGTGTTTTGTTTAGTCTGGAAAAGAACACAGAGGGGACAAAAGAGTTTTCAAGTATGTAAAAGGTGGTTACAAGGAAGAGGAAGAAAAATTGTTTTTCTTAACCTCTGAGGGGAAAGACAAGTAGTAATGGGCTTAAATTGCAGCAAGGGTGGTTTAGGTTGGACATTAGGAAAAACCTCCTGTCAAGGTGGTTAAGCACTGGAATAAATTGCCTAGGGAGGTTGTGGAATCTCCATCATTGGAGTTTTTTAAGAGCAGGTTAGACAAACACCTCTCAGGAATGGTCTAGATAATTAGTCCTGCCACAAGTGGAGGGGACTGGACTACATGACCTCTCAAGGTCCCTTCCAGTTCTATGATGCAATGTGTAAATACTGAAATTTGCTAGCAAAAAATATAATTAAAGTTATACATAAAATGCCAATGCCTATGGGTTTGACTACCTCACCAAACTTAATTAAATAATAAAATAGAGCAGGTGCTCTTATACAATATCCCTAAAAATGTGGCATATTGAAAACTAGAACCAGTCTTGCACTTTTTCTGAGGATATGAAAGAACATTGATTTTCAAAAGAGTTAAGCAAATTATTTGACAATTAGGAGTACAATGGGGTGGTCATCTAGGCAACCATTTGTGTTGCATGAGTCTGAGACTCCCATACTGCAAGCAAATGCATTGCTACTTTAACCAAACAGCTAGAGTCCAAGCAGTGAACATTTTTGGTTTACATCTTTTGCAGACTGAAACAAAGACACTAACAGAGCTACACAATTCATAGGAATGACAAAGTAGGTCACGCTGGTGGGGAAGTGGCACTGTATGTGGAAAAATATAGTTCAATATAGTAAAATTCTTAAATGACTCAAACTACCATAGAATCTCTATGAAGATAAATTCCATGCTTTAATTTTTAAGAGTATAGCTGTAGGAATGTACTGGCAATTACAAGACAGTGAGCCTAACTTCAGTAATTTGTTGAAACTACTGTAAAGAATGTAAAGGGAAATCATGCCTAATCTAGATTTCCTGAAGGTGTCAACAAGTGTGTACAAGAGTGATCCAGTGGATATAGTGAACTTAGACTTTCAAAAAGCTTTTGCCTTCCTCTCATGGATCAGTAAGTGATTAAAAGACAGGAAACAAAGAGTAGGAATAAATTATCAGTTTTCACAATGGAATGTGGTAAACAGCAAGGTCCTGCAAGGAGCTGTGCTGTTCAACATTCATAAATGACCTGGAAAGACAGGTAAACAGTAAGATAGCAAAGTTTGCAGATGATACTAAATTACCTAATACAGCTGAGTCCAAAGCTAACTGAAGAGTTAAAGGGAAGTCACCAGGTGACAAGAGAAGAGGGCAGATGAAATTTAATGTTAAGTGCAAAGTAATGCATTTTAGAAAACAATCCCAACTATACATGATGTTACCACTCTAGTAAGCGATCTTGGAGTCAATAGGCAGCAGCAGTCTGAAAAAAACTAACCATGTTAGGAACCATTAGGAAAGGGATAGATAAGACAGAAAACATCATAATGCCACTATATAAATTCATGGTATGCCCACACCTTGAATACTGTGTGCAGTTCTGGTCACCCAGTCTCAAAAAAGCATATATTGGAAAAGGCACAGAGAAGGGCAACAAAAATGCTTACAAGGGGTATGGAACAGCTTCCATCTGAGGAGACATTAAAAAGACGGACTGTTCATCTTAGAGAAGACTACTAATGGGGGGGAATATGATAGCGGTCTATAAAATCATGAAGAGTGTGGAGAAAGTGAATAAGGAATTATTTACCCTTGCCCAAAGTAAGAACAAGGAGCCATCCAATTAAATTAATAGGCAGCAGGTTTAAAACAAATGTAAGTACTTCATACAACACCCAGTCAACATGTGAAACTTGTTGCCAAAGGGATGTTGTGAAGGCCAAAACTATAACTGGGTTAAAAAAAGAATTAGATAAGTTCATGAAGGATGGGTCTGTCAATCACTATTAGTCAAAATGGTGAGGGTTGCAACCCCATGCTGTAGGTATCCCTAAACCTCTGACTGCCAGAAGCTAGGACTGGATGACAAGGGATGGCTCCACTCAATATTTGTCATGTTCTGGCACTGGCCACTTTTGGAAAACAAATGATGTTATGATATGATAACATATGCCATTCAAAGGCTAATTGAGACCATTTTCTAGTCAGTTTGGAAATACTTCAAGGGCAACGTGGCTGTTGCAGTGTTACAAGTATTAGCAGTTCAGTGTCCGGAGTGCTGTGTTCAAGATAGGTCTTAAATTTTTGCATTGAAACAAGACTTTCAGCTTTGTTCCAGGGCGTAAAATCTTTGTAAAACCAGGTATCTTTCTAAAATCAGTGTTTCTTCTCTCAGGAGTGGAAGTGTACTTAGGGCTTGTCATGCTGACAGTGTCCTCTTTGAACAAGTGACTACATAAAAAAATGGAAAAGTACATTTTAAAATCTCTGCAATTATGTTGCTTAGAAAATGGTGTAGACCAAAACTGAGAGAACAATTTTACTTGGTGCAGTATCACTGTGTGCACATATACACTGTGCGATGCAGAATTTGTGAAAAAAATTAATGTTCTGTGCAGAATTTCCTACCCCCGCCCCCCCGAAATGAGCTGCAGAGCTGCTGTCCACCACTAGGGGATGCTGGACCCAGCTCACAAATAGAAGACACTGCCCAGGAGAGCAGGGAAGGAACTGGAGGGTTCTGGGCAACTGCAATTCCCAGCATGCCCTGAAGAAAGGAGGCATCATGCGGGAAACTCCACACAAGCCCAGGACCCAGCATCAGGCTGTTTCTCCCTCTGGATCCCTAGGCTCTGGAAGGGTAGGGGTTGTGAGTGTTTGTGCTGGGGGTGCCCTGCAGCTGGGCTCTGCAGGGAGTGAGAGGCTGGCTGGGCTTTGGGGGATGGAGAAGAGAAACAGGAATTGGGTTGCCTTTAACACTCTACTCCAGGGGGAATTTTTTTTTCATAGTTACCGATAGGTATTTTGATATAAATTACCAAAATAATTAAAATTGGCATATGATATAGTGTTATTTTGACAATATTGTGTGCAGAATTCCCCCAGGAGTAATATACTAATGTAAGACTTCCTAGAGGTCCAAAGCAATATTTGGAGATAAAGGGACATAAAGCCTGTGGAAGATGTTGCAGAAGTTTGCCAAAACGCTTTTCCTTTGTTTTTCAGTAAAGCTAGGTTTTAATTTCTGGAGATTTTGGAGTACTTTTTACTAAATACTGCGTGCGCTGAGTCAGCCATTCCATCTGGACAATGACTAAGATCTCTATGTACTCCTACATGGAGACAAGGCCCCAGATCCACAAAGAAACTTGGCATTGCAGCACTTAACTTGTAGGAGCTAGAAAATCACTGGAACCACAATGGTATCCATAAAGCGCACGGGAAGAAAAGGTACATATGAATGCAGTCCACAAAAGCACAGTCCACAATGCAGTCCACAAAAGTCCACTCTTCCCTGAGTTAGGTACCAAAGTGTGGGCTGCAGAGAGGTGTCTAGCTCTACTTGAGATGCACATTCAGGAACTCCTCTCCTGGAGTCAAGTGGCTTAGTTGTTTCTTGTGAGGATGAGTCACTTACCTCACTCCATACAAAATGGCCAGGATGGGTAGAAAACTCACCTGGGATGTGGGAGTCCTGGCTTCAATTTCCTCCTCTGATGGGGAAGAAAAGGTTGAATGGGGGTCTCCCACCTCTGACTGTTCTAAAGCAAGGCTTCTCAGCCTGAGGGTCAGGACCCAAAATTGGTTCGCCAGAATGTTTCAAAGGGTCACGTGGCAGCTCCTGTGGTTCCTGTCCCATGGGACTGCCTGGTCTTGCTTCCCTGCTCCAGGCACTTCAACCTCTTGGGTCCCAGCACCACTCAGGTTTGGCCCATGACGACAGGAGTTCGGGTAGGCCTAGGAGCTAGGTCACACTCCACTCACAAATTTGGTCCAGTCGGAGGGGGCGGGGCCAAACCCAAGCAGTGCTGCAAACCTGGAGGTTGCAACACCTGGAGTAGAAAGCCAAGCCCAGACAGCCCCACAGCACAGGAACTGCAGGAGCCACCACTGTGGGGTGAGTACCAGGCAGGACCCAACAACCCTTGGAGGCTGGCTCCAACCAAAACCACCCCAACATCTCCACCCCTAGACCACCCCAGGGTCTCCACCCCTAGACTACGACAGGCCCTTAACATTTAAAATGGGTCCTGAATCCAAAAAGGTTGAGAACCATTGCCCTAAAGGCAAGTTATTTACCTTTAGTAATTGGAGTTCTCGGAGATGTGGTGTTTGCATGTATTCCACTTCTGGCATGCATGCAGCGGAGACTGGAATGCTTCAACCAGTAGTATCCATTGGTTGAATCTGCTGCCCCGCTGATCTTGAGCCACAGCCCCCTCGTGGGTGTAAAGGAGGGGGCGGAGCAACCAGCCGACCCTCACTTCCAATGCCACTATCAAGGCGAGGCTATTAGACTCAACAGACGGGGGAAAAGAGGGTGGGTCCTAGAATACATGTAAACAGCACATCTCGAAGAACTCTATTTACTAAAGGTAAGTAACTTCTTTCTTCAAGTGCTTGTTTACATGTAAAGAGAAAAGGAGTACTTGTGGCACCTTAGAGACTAACAAATTTATTAGAGCATAAGCTTTCGTGAGCGACAGCTCACTTCATTGGATGAAGTGAGCTGTAGCTCACGAAAGCTTATGCTCTAATAAATTTGTTAGTCTCTAAGGTGCCACAAGTACTCCTTTTCTTTTTGCGAATACAGACTAACACGGCTGCTACTCTGAAACTTGTTTACATGTGTTTCACTTCTGGTGAGTCTCAAGTAGTATGTCATGGATGGGGGTTGGTACTGCAAGCCTAATTAAATGAGTGGAACACAACCCTCCCAAACTTGGCACCTGAATGAGATGCCTGAACTAAAGAGTAATGGCTAATGAAAGTATGTATACTACTCCAAGTAGCAGTCCCACATCTATCAGCTATGGGTATTCCCCTAAGACAGGGGTAGGCAAACTTTTTGGCCTGGGGGCCTCATCTGGGTATAGCAATTGTATGGCGGGCCATGAATGCTCACAAAATTAAGGGTTAGGGTGCAGGGGGGCAAGGGGTCCAGCTGGGGAGCAGGCTCTGGGATGGGACTGGGGATGAGGAGATTGGAGTACAGGAGCATGCTCCGGGCTGGGTTTGGAGGGCAAGAGGGGGATCAGGGCTGAGGCTGAGGCACAGGGGGGGTTGAGGACTCCGGCTGGGGGTGCAGGCTCTGGGGTAGGATTGGGGATGAGGGGTTTGGGATGCAGGAGGGTGCTCAGGGCTGAGACAGGAGATTGAGGTGCAGGGGGGTGGGGGAGGCTCAGGGGTGCAAACTCCGGGCAGCGCTTACCTCAAGCAGCTCCTAGAAGCATCGGCATATCCTCCTTCCAGCTCCTCCGTGGAGGTGCAGCCAGGCAGCTCTGCGCATTGCCCCATCTGCAGGCGCCACCCCCGCAGCTCCCGGAAGCAGCAGCATGCTCCCTCCAGTTCTTACACGGAGGCGCGGTGCTGGCCAGGAGGCTCTGCGCACTCCCCTGACTGCAGGCACCACCCTTGCAACTCCCATTGGCCAAGGTTCCTGGCCAATGGGAGCTGCGGGGGAGGTGCTTGGGGCAGGGGCAGTGTGTGGAGCACTGCTGTCCCTAGGCATAGGAGCCAGAGGAGGCACATACTGCTGCTTCTGGGAGCCGTGCAGAAAGCCCCTGACCCTGCTCCCCGGCAGGAGCTCAAGGGCCGGATTAAATTTCTGATGGGCTGAACCTGGCCCACAGGCCGTAGTCTGCTCACCCCTTCCCTAACAGATACTGCAGAAGTAACCTGTACTCTGGTAGAATTTGACGTGAAAGTTAAATCAGAGAGTATATTGTGAAGAAACTTAGGGTATGGCTAGAGCAAAACTTTATCCCTGTGAAAATCATACATGGGAGTTTCACCATTGAACCTTCAATTCACAGACCCTGTATGTAACTAGGAATACCATCTTCATAGAGAAATAAGCATGAGGCTAATGGCTCAAACGGAGGTCCCATCAGACTGATAAGGACCACAATAATATTCTAAGATGGAGGGAGGAGTTTTAGCAGAGGAAAATATCTCAAAAGACTTTTTACAAACTTTTTAACTGAAGGATGAGAGAAAAATCTGGATGATCTTGAATTGGTGGATGATGTGCAGAGATAGCAGCCAAATAAACACATTATGAGCATAACAACAAACCAACCTTTTAAGGATAGATACTCAAGGATATGAGGAGTGGGTTTCTCTTGTGGGAAAAGATTATGTTGGTAAGCCCAGGATGAAAAACACTTCCATTCTGCATTATATGTTGTCTTTGTGGACGGCAGTCTGCTCTGAATCAATATGCTCTGTACATCAACAGGACAATTCTTCTACAAGTCTGTTAGCCAGCCAGTTTCCAAGCAGTGAGATGTAATGGGAGTATGGATGAAATGTTGTCCCATTGTTCTAGGTAATTAAGTCTGGTAGGAGAAGTAGAGATATTGGAAGTGTCACCTAGCATATTTCTGATTTCTGTATTGCTTGGACCAGTGACTGAGGCTTTGTCCTATTTGACCTTCCTTAACACACTAGGGATCAGAGGAATGGGCAGACAAGCATGAGTCCAGGGGATTAATATGGCATCTCTGAGAACCTGGTCTTTGTCCTCCCATGAAACAAAATGCTTTGCATTTCTTGTTCTGTTGGGTTGCAAACAAATCTATATGGCAAGAAACCCACAGACTGAAAATGAACTGGATCACCAAATCCTTTAAGGACCATTCGTGATTCTGAGAAAAATGCCTGCTTAGATGGTCTGCCAGCGTGTTGTTTATGCTTGGAAGGTGAACTACTGTTAGTGTTATGTTGTGCTGGATACACCAATTCCATGGAATTATTGCTTTCGTGCACAAGATCGTTGGCCTAGGAGTTCTAAATTGGCCACCTCAAAATGTAACTTTATGCAACGCGACATCCAATTAGAAATTCTTGTTTGACCCTCGGATCTTGGCAATTGAAATAAATAGCCTAAGGCACTGCCTCGATGGTTTTGCTCTAGATAAGTAAATCACCGAGCTTTGAGAACATGTAAAGTATGTAAGGCAGCTTCACTCTTGGTTGAATGAGGCTTTGGGGAAAAGAAGGTGAGTGGACTGATTTAAATTAAAATCAGAGATTACTTTACCTATACTATAAAGTTGCTGCTATGCGCTCCCCACCCCAATATTGAAGTATTGGTCACTGCTGACCTTGTGGGAAGTGCTGGGAAGAACAGAACTCCCTTACAGACCTGATGTGGATCATTTCACCAGTTGAGGAAGTTCAAAACTTCTTGAGGTATGGGTATCCGCATGTCTGTCTTGAAAACAGCAGCGTGATATACCATCCATAAGCACCCCTGAAGACAACGAAGATCTAGTCTGTTAAACAGGTCATTAGAGTACATGAACTATATGACCTAAAATCAGAGACATATCCTTGCTGTAGTACATGGATTGTTTTGCAGCTGATTGATCAACTCTAATATATTGTCAAATCTGGTCTGCAGCAGATATCTTGAGCCGTCATTGAATCGAGTAGAACCCCAATCCCTGCTATCTTTTTTTGTTGGGTTTAAATGATTTTTTCACGTTTCACACTCAGTCCCAGTCTGGAGAACAGGTGTCTGAGGTACTGAACATTGCTTAGCACCTGCTCTGGAGACTGTCCTCTTCTCAACCAATTGTCAAGATATGTGTAAACTCAAACATTTCTTTCTGAGATGTGCCAGTACCACAGCCAGACCTTTTGTGAAAGTCCTTGAAGCCATCAAGAATCCAAAAGTCAGCACCCTGTACTGGTAATGTGCATTGCCCTTTACAGAAGGCAGATAATCTACAAGATGCATATTTCCATCCATCAAGCAGAAAACTGAGAGTTCCAAATTAGTCTAGGGGATCTAGGGAAGGAAGCGTGGAGAACAGGGTTACTATTTGAAATCTGAACTCTCAAGTCCAATACTGGACACCAGCCTCTCAATTTTTTGGGGGACTAGAATATATCGGGAACAGATCCCTTTCTCTGATATTGGGAAGGGAACCTCCTGCATAGCACTAAGAGCCAACAGACCCTCAACATCTTGTGTGAAGGTGTCTTATGAGACGGGTCCCTGAAACGGAAGGTAGGAATGTCTTGGAATTGAACAGAATAACCTTTATGAATTAGAGTACTTGTGGCACCTTAGAGACTAACAAATTTATTACAGCATAAGCTTTCGTGGGTTACAGCCCATTTCATCGGATGCATAGTACTTATCCGCTGCTGGTGACACTACTCCATCACTTCCTGGAAATAATGCAAATGGTGCCCAAAAGGGGTAAGGTAGAAAAAAAGACCCTCCGAGATTGGTTAATAGTCCTCTGTATATACATCAAACAACTTTTTAAAGCCAGTCTTAGCAGCAGACAAAGTTGATGTCGATGAAGGTCTTCCATGAATACATTGTTTCTTCTTTAAAAAAAATCCATTTTTCTCTGATAAGGATGATTAAAAGGAATAGTGACAGGCTGTTTCATGAGAGTATGCTTCTTTTTGTATTTTGTAGTGTTATGGTAGCTATCTTGTTCCCAGGATAAGAGAGAGACAAGGTGGGCAAGATATCTTTTATTGGACCAACTTCAAAACCTTCTCCCTTCCATCAACAACAGTTGGTCCAATAAAAGATATCTCATCCACCTTATCTCTCTTTTTGCATTGGAAGTGTAGATGCCCAATGACAGTAATATAGTACGAGTACCTTTCAGTGTAGATAATGACTCAGTTTTAGAACTGAACTAGATGATTCCCTTCAAAAGGAAGATCTTCCAACATAGTTTGAAACATTAGTCCCTTAGTACTAATCAGAGGAGAAGGAGCCAAAAAAGATTTAACTTAAAAAGGCCTGAGAGTTATTATCTTATGTGGGGCAAAGTTACTGAGTATCTTGATAAAGATTTAAATTCCTCTGAAGTCTGACAAAAGTTCATCTATGAATGGTCAGTTAATAGCTAAAACCTTCCTACAAGACACCATTATGCTGCTGAAACTGCAATGAAACTGATTGGAGGCAACAAGTACTATGCAATATGCATGATGGTTCTGGTCTTCTGGAGGTTCAATTTCTCTTGTGTGCTGCTGTCGCTACTGAGGACCCTGGAGAAGGATGTGTGTAGAATATTAGAAGCCTGTTGAAAGGACTTGATACCAGTTTTCAACTTTCTTAGCAGTGGGTGGTATAGATGCTGGAGTCTACCATAAAAACAGGGTTGGCTCTAAGAAGCCTTCATTTAAAGGTAGGGCAAGCCTCTCTGGTAGAAATGGATGCAAAATGTTTAGTAACTTATGTCCTTTTTCTTGAGCAGTCTGAACAGGAATCTCCAAAGCTTCTGCCATTCAGTGGACCAAGTCTCAAAATGACTTCTTATCTAATGACGATACCTGAGGAGGAGCCATAGCCTCATTCTGTGAAGAAGAAGATGGAATATGCTCTCAAATCAGTTTCAGAAACTTGCTGCTGAAATATATGTTCACCCAGAGACAGATGTGGAGAAGAGTCTGTATACATTGCTGTGAATACTTTTGCATAATAGGTGCATCCTGGGCTGAAGATGATCTCACCCTAGAAACCAAAGCTGAGGAATGTTTTGATTTAGGATGTGGTCATAGGGCCCTGGAAGCCAAGCATTTGTCTATATGGATAAAATTAACGAGGCCAGGCTCGGTGGTACCAATTAGGGGCTTTTGAACTTACATGCCAATACTTACCCCGTATGTCTGACTTGACTTCCAAATATATACAGGTTATAAAAAATACCCCCAAAAGGGTAAGCAGGTGAAACATTCCAATTATCAGAGCGGATGAAGAATGATACTCATCTTCCTCTTCGGCAGGGGGAGAGGGAAGAGAAAGACTGCTTGTGAGGGGTATGAGAATTACCCACTGAAAGGGGCTTACCATATTAGCCCTATTTGATTGACAAATAAGTGATGTTTTGCATGCCTTGCTGAGGGTGGCCAATGCATCATGGTTATTTTAATTTAAAAATTGGTTCCGTTATCTTCCCCCGCCCCAACAACAAAGATACTTAGTGTCTAATCACTGGTATTTACAGGTCAAGCAAATGGGGACAGTATTCCCTCTTAATATAAACAAGGCCTAAGTAAACTTGTATTGGAGAAAGCAATATTCCTTTTGTTACAACTGGTGCAGACCACCTAATGCATATAAGCTGCACTGCCACAAAATGGAGTGTGCACCCTCATCCTAGAGGAAGCCTGGACTTTGAGTCTCCGATGGCAAATGGGATATGTGGCAGCTGCATTCTCTGAGGAAAAATAAAATTAGGCTTGGACAGCAGAGAGAAGGGGCCATATCTTTAAACTGTACACTCTCTGGTGCATTCCATTTCACTGCAGAGGCTATAGATCCATACACAGAATGAAAATAATTGCAATGACATGTTTAACCATTTAAATTGTAACTCAAAGTTAAAGCTGACCACCCATTGAGATTAACAGGTCAGTTCCTACCCTCTCAAACCTATTGTTTCAGGCTGTCTACATCTTCAGACAGACAGCACTGCATTTACACTGTGCACCCATATTTTAAGGGTATACGCATATTCATGAATGCTAGAAACAAGTTTTGCTTTAACTAGCTCACCTGTTCATGTACTATGGGTGAAGCCAGAGTAGACCTACACCTTCTCCAGTGCAGATTCCGTCCACTTCCACCAATAATTTCCTTGCCCCGACACCATCTCCCTATTAGTCCCCACGCACCTGTGTCTACAATGCAGATTTCTCAGTGCAGAAGACAACCCTACTATATTTTCACTATACAAAACTTAAAACGAGTGCGCACACTCCCATGTATACTTATATCCATAGCAGAAGAAGCCATTTTCTTGCTTTAAATTTACTGGATTTGTGGGGACATTAATTTCTCACTTACATCAACACTGTGAATAGCTAAAGCACACAAAGGGTTTTACGCATTAAGTCTTGAAACAAGCACAAAACCAGGAGGTGGGGGGAAGCAACCTAGCATTCAATGTGAATTTCAGGTTAGCAAACTTTATAGTAATACCAATTCTAGAAAAAACACATTAAGTTGTACAATAGGAGCCCTTGGTTGCTATCACAGATTTAATCTGATTTGAGAAACAGATGATTTATGTAAAACAGATTTTCATAAAATAAAGCATGTGCTCACAATATTCTCTACTTTTTAGAGATTATTTGTTGCAAATTAAGCATTAGGAACATATTCCTTAATGAAGAATACTGAAGTACAGTAAAAACTGGCATTCTTGACAAGAACAGTAGGCATTTGTCATAATTATTAGCAAGATGTATTATTATTAAACACATATTCCTAAATTTTGTTCAGTGCTTATAACCTTAAGAGTTCTAACCATGAGTACAAACTTATGTATAACACTGATTTTGCTACGAGAGTACTCGTAGCTAACAATGACAAAATTTTTCAAAGGCTGAAAACATAGTAGGCATAGGTGCCAACTTTCTCCAGCGCCGGTGGGTGCTTGTGCCCCCCCCAAGCCCCTGGCCCCGCCCCGACTCCATCCTTTCCCTGCCCTGCCCCCATTCCAACCTCTTCCCGGAAAGTCCCCACCCCAACTCCACCCCCTTCCTGCCCCTATTGGACCCCTCCCAAATTCCCGCTCTGGCCCCACCTCTTTCCCGAGCATGCTGCGTTCCCCCTCCTCCCTCCCTGCCACACAAAACAGCTGTTTTGCGGTACAAGCGCTGGGAACTAGGGGGAAAAAGCGGGCACGCAGCGCGCTCGTGGAGGAGGTGGAGTGTTGGTGAGCTGGAGCGGGGAGGAGGGGGCAGGGAGCACCCACAGAGTCGGCGCCTATGATAGTAGGTGAGGAAAGACTCAGCCATTTTTCAAACAGTTTCAGTTTTTGTATGAATAGTTAACTGCATTGGATAAATTCGTTATCACAGAAGAGTCAATCTAAAGCACAGGCACTGACGCTAAAACAAACCAGACCCATAGCATGAGTCTGATGTAGACGTTTATTGAATTCCTATACCAGAAAGGTGCAACCCAGTATGTGCAACCCATTGTGAAGAACGGTAATGGTGAGTATGAGTACACACCAACTTCTACATACAAAATGATTACCATACATTTGTTTACTCCCTTGTAAGTAGTCCCAATGAAGTTAATGATAGTACACGACTGTAGAATGGGGCTCACAGTATTTGTTAGGTGAAGCAGCCTACGTGTCATAGAAGTGGTCGGTTTTAAAGTCATTGGCTCTTTACATTTAGTTTCAAACATGTTATGTAATACAGATAGATACAAGGAGCTTAACTCTGCTTCTACTAACCTCTGTGTAATATGTCTTAGAAATTTTGTAACTGTCTAAGGTGGAATGTTTCTAATATGTCAATCTCTTTTTAAAAATGAAGATGCAGACTCTTAATTTTAACAAGGTACCACAAACTGATCCTTAATCACTTTTCAGAAATTTCACTTATATCAGAACTAGCACTGTTGCCCAGTGGACCTTTTCTTCTGTCACAATTATTTTTTTCACTTTAAAAAAAAAAAAAACAACAACAAACCTCTAGTTAGCCCTGTACTGCTCTAAGTATCAAGCAGAACTGTTAACTAAGTTTGAACCACAGGGAAAATTCTGCCCTCAGTTGCACAGATGTAACTGAAAGTAGAATTCAGCCTACCAAACCAATTTTATACTGATGATACATGAAAAGAAAACAACCCAGCTTGTCTTTAGGATATTAAGTGGAGTTTGCAGTGCTAAAATTAGAAAAGACATCACTTCCCTTGTCAAGTGAGCAAATTGTTCTGGCAGTCACTGAGTCAAACAAGGAATCCACAGATGTCATTTTTCAGAATGGACCTGAACTTTAAAACCACAAGGCAAAAATATATGATAAAAGTAAACCACGGTCATGAACAACCTTGCAAGTTTTTCTATAGCATGTATAAACAAGAGAACATCCTTGTTTTTGAATATAGGCTGAGGAATGAAGAACTGCTTTGTGTTATTTTAATAAAAATACAGTGCTTACTCACACTTCTAAACATTGAAACAAAAGTATACATACATCGAACAAATCTTTTTTTCTAGGTAATTGTGTAAAGGATTTCAAAAATAGTTTGTCACTTTACATCATTATTGAAACATGTATCCTTTTCAAAGGAATAAATGTCACAAAACAAATACACATTAGAAGAACACAATTAAATGACCTGGACAATGAACAATCTATCGTCAGCTACTATGAAGGTACACGGGCCTTGGCTTCAAACCTCCAGCAAGTATTCCCCTTCTCCACAAAAAGCATATTTATATATTAACGGCATATACAATATGGAAAATCTAAAAGCATATTTTTTGTTCTTAATATGCACCCTCTTTAAAGGACTCTGCTAACTCTTGATTGGCAGCATCATATTCAGCAATGAAATGTTTAAGTTCTTCAATGCATCGCTCACCTATCTCATGCAAATTTTGTCTCAGGGCAAACTGAATGGACTTTTCTAATGAAGGATCTTTATCAATCAGCATCTTCACTACCATGCCAAAGGTTTCACAGTCTTGCCTGTAAACCTAGAAGCAATACATTTGAGAAACTGATTAAATGCAAGAATATTTACATAAGCAGCATAATTTCCCCCACCCCAAATAAGGTTAAAGTAACATTACACCACCAAAAACAAGTGATGAACAATGAATAATAGATTCAACATACATTTTGTTAAGCCTCTTATAAATGTTTCCTCCCCTGCAGGCCTGCTGTAAGGTCACAAGGGCAAAGGTAGCTAGTTCAGTACTACTTTGACCCAAAAAATAATTCTTAATGAAGGAAATTTCTGAAAAATAGAACTTGGGGAGGAAAAGAATTTTTCTTCTAATGCAGTAACACCCACCTGGAATAAAATATCTGAATAAAGAAAGAGAGATGAGCAAACACTAAATGCATTTCACACTTTTGCTTGTAATAAAATCTGGGTTTTACCTTGTCACCTGTGCCCATCTCATTCATTTTTATTTAAAGGTAACGATTAGTTGATCTTCTGATAACACTTTGAAGATGAAACATTAAATATTGGAAATTTAAAATCACCCATAATGGCAAAGCCAGATCAATTTCCTGTTTAGAGCTTCAAAGGAGCTCTATAGGTTTGATGCTATTGGCAGCTCAACCCAGTACAATGTAACTTCATAAGGGAGAGCTCAGTTTAGAATTGACATCACCCAGAGGTTGCACCTCAGAGGATGCAAAGTAACTGAACCCAAGTGGGAGTGGGGGAAGGTAAGAAAGAAGACATCAATGGCTGCAAAGAGCTTGAAGTAGAAATGTGCAGAGCTTCTACATGCAGGAAAAGGGAAACTGTCTGACTACCTGAAATAACTTCTTTGATATTTTAACCCCCTTTCTGCTCCCATTCTTTTCACTTGTACTTGCAGCCCCATCTAATGATTTTTTAAATTTATATTTGAAATTGTATTAAGCCCCTATTATGTATTATTTGCAATGTACCTTGGTACTTAGAACTTTGCCTAGATGCTCAGGTTGAAAAGGAGCAATGATATTAATCTCATGTACCCTACCCAAACAGGAATGTGGCAGAGATTCTTCCTCTATTAAGTGGTTAACACTGGTCATTTTCACACACCACTGGCCAATTTCCTTTTATAAAAATGTGCTGGGCTTTTATGTGATGAGAGCCTAGTTTTATTTCTCTGCAATTCTTTAGAAGAAAAACAAAACAAACACAAGCAATCAGAATTTGTGATCTTTGTCCAAGGATGATCTTTTAAGGCATGAAACCATACCCTTGGTCAGATTTAGTTCTTACTGAGACATGTATACACATTCTTCCCAAATCTGTCTATGAATTGTATACACAATTAAAGTAAAATAATCCTATACTAGGAAGCACCCATTTTACTGACACCTGGACTATACTTAAAAGTTAGGGTGACATGGTTACAATGCTCCCAGGTGTGAAAAATTCACACCAATGAGCATCACAGTTAAGTTGACTTAACACCTGGTGTACATGTGGTGAGGCAATGAAAGACTTCTTATGTCAACATAGCTACCACAACTCAAGGAGGTGGATTACCTACACTGATGGGGGAAAAAAACCCTTAAGTAGTTGTAGAAAGCGTCTACACTAGGACACTACAGTAGCACTGTAGCTGTGCTGCTTTAGTTCCCATAGTGTAGACATGACCAAGGACTAGTCAAAATGTAGGAGGACAAAGGAGGGCAAAGCCATAACAGCCGTGTCAGAGGTAGGAAAAAAGATCTTTGGGCATTTTGCAAGCCCAGCTGAGATTCAGAAGTAATATCAGTGATTATAGTACTTTATGTAAAGCCAGACAACACAATAAATATTTTTGATGATACATTTTAGAATAGGCAAAAATGAGACCACCATTTTCAAACAGTATTTGGGACAACTCTTCCTGCAAGAAATGATTCTTTACTTTATTTTCTCAGGAGATTAAAACAGACCTAAACAAAATAAGACAATGTAGCCCAATCATTTCAAGCAAAATCTCTTTAAAAAAAATCAGGAAAACAGTGTGCACATGGTATTTTCTCAGATGAGGTATAAGTATTTTTTCAGGATACTGCTTTGGGTATTTAAGATGTTCATTGCTCGACAACAGCAGAAGAGTTTAAGACTCTCATATTCAGATGATTTTCACAGCCCTAGGATTCTGGATCTGGCTAAGAGAACTTCAAAGCAGAGCTAACTTTGGCGACTATTTCCTGACAGATTCTTTTCCAAGAAAAGAACCGTTCAGAAAAATAACCCTGTATCTGATTAACCATATGATAGACAGATGGTATTTGGCTTTGGATAACTCCTGCTTTTCAAGTGCTTTCAGGCTGCTTCTATCACCTTTATAGGAACTTTTTTTTTTTTTTTTCCCTCCAGTCATTAGGTACTGGGGGAAAATAGCTTCAAACAATTTTTCTTATCACACTTTTATTTATTCTGTTCTACCATGTTTGAAATACTCAGACTGGGGATGTGTGAATGAACAGGTAAAATAACCTGGTAATTGATAGTCTTCACAAAGCCTTTTATAACATTGTAAATGCGATTATGTCAGCCAAAGAACTGATGTTAACCACACTAGTAAAGAATACAAAGACATGTTCTTCTGAAAGGCCTTTATTTTAAAAATGTTTTGTGAAACAAAGTAGGTCTAATCTATATGTAATTGGTCTTCCAGAGAAATTCACATTACAGACTTGCAATACCATTTCATTTTAAACCTTATTTTTCCACACACCAAAAAAAAAATAAAAAAGTTTGGGCAGATTTTTGTCATGATAAGAGTCAACCAAAGCATATTTTCCTTACTAGGCTTCAAGGGAAAAAAAATTAAAATGAAACATCAGGAGAACCATTTTTATCACCACCAAGCCTGGAATCTCAGATGTTGCTTCACTGACACCATAATCAATAGGATAAATAGGCTCATAATAGAGATGCATGTTTTTTGGGATATTGACTGTGGCAAACTATTTAAAAAAACACAAACTGTATTAGAACAAACACCAGGTTACTCTATGAACAGAAAACAGTGATGTGAGGAGGGGATGCAGGCTGGTGCCAACAGGCTGTGAGAACAGAGAGGCACAGTTAAAGCAACTTAAATACAACATTTTGCTCTCAACAAACGGATGAAAAAAAGAACCCAGTTTATTCCTCTTTAGAAAGGTATGCAGAGACCAGACACAGACGAGTTCTGGAGCTCTGCACAGCAACAGACTGCAGTGGTGCTGGCCTGCCTCTCTGAAATTCTTGCAGAAAGACTCAGAGCTCTTTAAGAGACATGATGCTGGCCCTGAATACAAAGACTGACTCTTCAAAAATTCATCTCAGCAGAGAAGAAAGTCAGTTTCTGGGAAATGAGAAGAGAATAGGCCATGTGGAGTCTGAACAAAGGAACTTCAGAAGAGATTCCAAACATGGAAAATCACTTATGAAAAACCATTCTTTGCTGGAGGGAAAATTGGAAGCACTTGAGACCCAACTCAGAGTTAGAAAAATCTATATCCTTGGAATTCTGGTTTATATTCATTCTGAGCCGAGGCCACTGAAAAGCTCGTCCCTAAACATCTGGAAGTGAACTTTAAAAATGATTCCATGTGTGGGGAAAGAAATTATAGTATCCCTATATTCAAAAACAAGAAAGAGAATCATAGCAGCAGCATTATTATACTGTTTGATATACATGTCAAGGAAACCTGAAAACAGGTAATGCCACTGGGCCATTATTTACCCAGGCCATAACATATTCTTATTCTCTGACCTGGCATATATATCACCGGCATAATGAAAAGAATTTGTAGTGTTTTAACAAACATATGAAGGAGGAGTGGAAACAGCTGTATAATTCCTAACAAAGTTCTGGGTTATCTAGGAAGAAAAAGTCTTCTCTTCTGGGACACAACCTGAATTCAAGTCCTGTTTGAAAAGATCCTTAAAGCCAACACAATCTGCACCCCATGAATTTTCATAGACCAACTAATACGTTTAATTTTTAATTATTCTCCTGCTTTAGACATTTTAACTCCTTTTCTTATCTTACAGTAAGGTAAGAGGCCCAAACTCTGATTCCCGCCCCTCCCTGACACACACTGTGATAGGCACTGTTTGAACACTTCAGCCATGTCTAGACTAGGGTTTAAAGATGTAATGTTGGAAGTTGTTAGCAAACACCTTCAGAGCTTGTCTATACTCAAAAATTACACTGTTTAATCAGTTACTGGTATTTAAAGTGGTACATCCCACTAATTTGGATGCAGTTATAGCCACATAAAGGTGTTTTATACCAGTATAGCTATTCCCATACCGGAATGGGAATAATAACCTATACCAGTATAAGGCACCTCAGTATAACTGAGTCCACACTAGTTGTATTGATATAAATATTTTGATAAAAAGTTCACAATTCCAACCAATAGCTATATCTATATAAACTCTCTGTGTAGACCAGGTCTTAGTAAGACACGCTGCCTTTTAACATGTTTAGGTGGTTAAGCTAAAGCCAAGCACAGAGCCTAGGCTTGACCAGCTGAGTATATGTTAAAGTATACACTGCCTTTTCCATACTAGATCTAACATCAAACCTTTAAATAGTATGTGATCATGCAACTAAAGAACGTATCATAATGCATACACACAAGGTGGCCAAATGAAGATTGTGCAGGCAAACGTTATTCAGCTATTTCCCAACTTTTGAGAACTTAACTTTGTAGTTGTAATATTCTTTTACTGAAATGTTTTGGGATGTAAGGCAATACATATCGTGCCTACTCTGGCCAGTGTGTAGAAGGTGATTGGGGTATACAGGAAAGTCAAGGTTAGCATCAGAACAAGAAAAAGTTGCTCTAAAAAGTTAAAAGGGAAGTAAGGAGAACATAAGGTTCTTATTCAGCCTTTTATGAAATGATAAGAAAGTAACAAGTGTCTATGAGTTTAAAGGAGAAGAAGAATGGGCAAAGCCACTAATAACTAGAGAGAGGGACTTGGCCAGAGGGTGGATACAACTCAGCGGGTACTGAAGAGCTGATAGTGGATGGAGCTGTGAACTATTATACGAGTTCAGTTTTCTAGAATCCAGTAACTTCTGGAAGGTGGGCAGGGCATCTGATAATGTGATTCTATAATAAATGTCCCAAAACTTCATTAACACAGAGTTAAGGTTGCCTAGTGGTGCCTCATGCCCTTCAAGAATGTGGAGAGCAGCTCACGATCTAAACTCAGCCCACTGTAGCTGACAATAGCCACTTGGAATGGTTCTGCTGTGAGGGGAGTCCATAATGAGTAGACATGAGACAGAATGTGCCATTGGTTTGCACTGTGCTACACTGATTTGAATTTCAGCATTTATCAGCATCTGCTCCAGATGTGTTGAAGGTGGAGCAATTAGTTGGAGCTGTTACTGTGATAAGACAAAAGGTGCACATGTTCTTTCAAGGATCAAATATGCCTCATTTCAGTGCTGAGCTCCGTAGGTTGTGTCAGTAGTGGTGCACAGAGATCATCTTGTCACGTGGATTTTCAGCAGTATGGTCACATATATGACAGCGGTCTCTGGAGCTTGGAGTGAGGCCTTGTCTTCATGTATAGTGCTGCAGCGCTTTAGTGAAGATGCTCCTATGCCAATGGGAGAGCTCTCCAGTTGGTGTGGTTAATCTACCTCCCCGAGAGGCGGGAGTTATGTCAACAGGAGAAGCTCTCCCATTGACATAGCACTGTCTACACGGGGGTTAGGCGGGTATAACTATGTAACTTGGGGTATGGATTTTTCACACCCCGAAGCAACATAGTTAAACAGATATAGTTCTGCAATGTAGACGTGGCCTTAATGAAAGCAATGTCTCAGAAGGACTCCCCAGGGCAAGGAGAGATAATATTTAGCAAATGTGAGATGGTCTGTGTAGACTGAGCCCTGGTCTACACTGAAAATTTAGAATGATCTAGCTACATTGTTCAGGGGTATGAAAAAATTCACACCGCTGAGCACCGTAGTTAAGCTAATGTAAACCATGGTAGAGATGCAGCTAACTACTGTTGCTTGGGGAAGTGGAGTTCCCACATCCATGGAAAAAACCCTTCCCCGTTGCTGTAGTTGCAATTCTATAGCTGTGTCACTGTAGGGCCCATAATGTAAACATGTCTTCACAGTTTAAAAGCTTCTCTCTGCCTCTCTCACCAACAGAAGTTGGTCCAATATAAGCTATAATATAAGCTACTTGTTTCTCTAATATCCTGGGATCAACATAGCTACAACTACACTGTGTACGGTATGTGTAATTGTCATGATGAGGCATCATTTCAAGAAGGCAGAGATAAGGTTGTTATGAAGGGGTGGCGTTTACCTTAATTTTGTATTTCCCGGTTTTCAGAGGTTTAAATTAACCACTCACCACATTCTGGAAGAGCCTGGGCACCACTAGGCAACCTTAATTCAGAGTTAAAGTGTTTGGGCATTTAATTTCCTTGGCTTTAAAAAAAAATAACTTATCACCCCGATGTACCACAGCCCAGCTCTCCCTCTCCACTGCCTTTGGCTCCTTGGCAATGATTCCTCCAGCCACAGAATGCATTGGGTGCATGTTGGTACTTTCACTGCCTCTGCATCTCTTGTCTCTGTTTGTCCACCACAGCCCGGTTCTACCTCCTCAATCCTCCTCCCCACAGAGAGACAAGTACTGGCAGGAGACCTGCAGGCTAAGGAGCTGGGGAAAGAATGAAGGATCAGTGTGGGGACCAGCCTGGATTCAGTAAGGATAATTTTTGAAGAGAGAGTGACAGATGGGGGGGGGGGGAAAAGAGGGGAGTACGATGACAAGGTTGATGCAGTGGTTAGGACATGGGACTTGGGAGACCTGAGTTCAGTTCCCTGCCCCACCACAAAGTACCTGTGTGATCCTGGGCAAGTTCCTTAGTCACTGTGTTCCCCACCTATAGAAAATGGATAATATTTCCCTACCTCACAGGGGTGTTGTGAGGATAAATACATGACTTTCTGTGAAGCACTACAATGATGGGTGGCAGATAAGTACCTATCATTCACTGACTGATGGATGAGGGGCTTTTGGAAGACAGAACTGAAGTTCCACAACATCTCCCCTGAACATCTCTGACCTCCTCCTTTCCACACCATTCTTCCCTGCACAGTTCTAACAGAAGCCTGCATTGCTCCAAACCTCTGATATTCTCCCCAATTACTCATTTCACCCTTCCACTGCTCCAATTCCTCCAACATGCCCATTGCTTGAAACACCGCGTGCCTCACTGGTTCCAGCCCTCCGCCTCCCACCAGTTCCACCCTCCTCCTTGCCACTCCATGCTCCTAGGCAATTTGGAGGGCCATGGGGAGGTGAAAAGGTGGCGGAGCTATGAGGAGTGCAAGTACAAGCTGGAGACAGGAAAGCGGAGATGCAGAGTCTCTACCTTAGTGGGTGGTGAAGGGATTCTACACATTCATCTGCAGTACGGGAGGCTCAGAGGTGTGAAGTCTCAGCTAATGACAACACGCCATGGAGATGAATACAGCCTGAAATAATAGTGCTAAGATCCGAGAACTGCTCCATTCATCTCCCTGGGTATTTTCATTCCCTCTCCCCAGTGCCAGTCTTTGTGAGCCTGTGCCACGCACCAAGCATGCCTGTTCTCAGCTGTCTACCCACAGGGGATCACAGCTCACAAGTCAAGGGCCGTGTGTGTGTACTTTCAACCCCCCCCCCCCACTCCCAAGGTCAAGGACTTCCCACCTCTCCCCAATCCTGGCTCACATGGAAGTTGCAAGACACCCAGAAATCATTTCCACAAACGTGCATACAGTATTGTTGTTGTAACCATGTTGGTCCCAGGATATGAGAGAGACAAGGAGGGTGTGGTAATATTTTTTATTGGATCAATTTCTGTTGGTGAGAGAGACAAGCTTTCAAGCTACACCAAGCTCTTTTTCAGGTCTGGGAAAGGTACTAAGAGTGTCTCAGCTAAATACGAAATCGAACAGATAGTTTAGCGTAAGTGGTTAGCACATTCTAACTTGAATGGTCCCTTTATGTGCTCACTCCTTATGTTGGTCCAATAAAAGATATTACCTCACCCACCTAGTCTCATACAGTATATGTAATTTTATTACCTTTCAGAAAATAGCCAGAGCCCCTTCTAAAGTAGCTGTACTACTCAGGGCACATTTACCAAAAGTATAAAAGAATCCATGAATGAGGTTTGTTTTTAAAAGAGTGGTATCTCCGAAAGGGGAACCCCTTCCACAAATGGTCCCAAATTTGGACCACTAACACTACTTAGCACCCTCTCCCTTCTGAAGCACAGCAAATCTCAAGACCATCTGAGCATGCAGATTTTAGAGCACTTAGGGTACGTCTACACTGCAATTTAAGTTTAGTTATAGTGTGAATAGGCGTACCCATGCTAGCTTTAATCTAGCTAGCACCGATTATAGTAGCAGTGCACATGGTAACATGGGCTTCAGTGCAGGTTAGCTGCCCAAGTACAAGTCCCCTGGGGACCCTTGGTACATACTCAGGTGGCTAGCCCGTATGGGGTCCACATCGCCATGTCCTCATTGGTACCGTTACTCACACTAGCTAGATTTAAGCTAGCGTGGATATGACTTCCTGCGCTACTGTTACACTTTAAACGTACCTTTACAGTCAACTGTTAAACCGAATGCAATGCTCAACCTTAACTATAATAGAGTGGATACTCTGCCAGAATCAAGCTGACCAGCTCATTTTATGTTTTATACTGAGACGGACACCTAGAAAAAAAGTGACCAGATTTTCAGAGACCAGATTTTCCACAACTCTCCACAAACTAGACGGCTGGTTTTGGTGTCTAACTTTAGGTACTCATATCTGAAAATGTTAACCTTTATTCACAGTCCTGACTCAACATACAAATTCCTCCTTTATAATTGCAAATTTAAATGTTAACAAATCAAGCAACAATTTATTCATTTAAATTAAAATACAATGTTTTTAGTACCAAACAGTTTTTCAATGTGATGTTCATGTAAATACCTCAGTGATATAGAAATTCAAAATGTGTATCAACCCAACCTTCCAATCCACATATCCGCCCCTAATCCTCCCCCAGACTTTTCACAGCCCTGCAAAACACAACGTTAACCTAATTTAAATTGACCCAGATAACTCACCTGCAATGGACTACTTAGTATATTCCTTCTTGCAAGAGAAAAAAACATAGAAATTCCCATTAGAACACATGCCATTTAATTATCATTTCACCCACAGAAACTGTATTTTCACATTCATGTGTAAAATATTTAATTTAGAGATCCACAGTGGAAAAAGAACAAGCAATATGTTTAGAATTACCATTATACTATATGCATGCAATTCAAATGATCAACTACATTTTGACATTGTTTTTCTACCTAAAATGAATTACTTTTCCTAGTTCTAAAAAACTAGATTAATAAACACACAACACGTTTAACACTTGTGCACTATATCATCTACAAAATTTTAAATTAAACAATAACCATATACTATATTCCCTTTCTTTAATATGTACTAACAATTTTGCTTTGCATCTGCATGGTAATTTTCATACCCATTAATCAATGTGTTTATAGAGCAATTACACATTCATTGAAATACAAACAGAAACACATGATCTAATCTGCTGTATAATATCCAATTATTTTATATTTCAGAGTAGCAGCCATGTTAGTCTGTATCCGCAAAAAGAAAAGGAGTACTTGTGGCATCTTAGAAACTAACAAATTTATTTGAGCATAAGCTTTCGTGAGCTACAGCTCACTTCATCGGATGCATGCAGTGGAAAATACAGTGGGGAGATTTTATATACAAAGAGAACATGAAACAATGGGTGTTACCATATACACGGTAACAAGAGTGATCAGGTAAGGTGCGCTATTACCAGCAGGAGAGAAAAAAAACCTTTTATAGTGATTATCAAGGTGGGCCATTTCCAGTAGTTGACAAAAACGTGTGAGGAACAGTGTATGTGTGTGGGGGTGGAAATAAACATGGGGAAATAGTTTTACTTTGTATAATGACACATCCACTCCCAGTCTTTATTCAAGCCTAATTTAATGGTGTCCAGTTTGCAAATTAAGTCCAATTCAGCAGTCTCTCATTGGAGTCTGTTTTTTGAAGTTTTTTTGTTGAAGAATTGCAACTTTTAGGTCTGTAATCGAGTGACCAGAGAGACTGAAGTTCTCTCCAACTGGTTTTTTGAATGTTATAATTCTTGACATTTGATTTGTGTCCATTTATTCTTTTATGTACAGACTGTCCAGTTTGGCCAATGTACATAGCAGAGGGGCATTGCTGGCACACGATGGCATATATCACATTGGTAGATGTGCAGGTGAACGAGCCTCTAATATAGTGTGGCTGATGTGATTAGGTCCTATGATGGTGTCCCCTGAATAGATATGTGGACACAGTTGGCAACGGGCTTTGTTGCAAGTGTAGGTTTGTGGGTTAGCGTTTTTGTTGTGTGGTGTATGGTTGCTGGTGAGTATTTGCTTCAGGTTGGGGGGCTGTCTGTAAGCAAGGACTGGCCTGTCTCCCAAGATCTGTGAGAGTGATGGGTCATCCTTAAGGATAGGTTGTAGATCCTTCATGATGCGTTGGAGAGGTTTTAGTTGGGGGCTGAAGGTGACGGCTAGTGGCGTTCTGTTACTTTCTTTGTTGGACCTGTCCTGTAGTAGGTGACTTCTGGGTACTCTTCTGGCTCTGTCAATCTGTTTCTTCACTTCAGCAGGTGAGTATTGTAGTTGTAAGAATGCTTGATCGAGATCTTGTAGGTGTTTGTCTCTGTCTGAGGGGTTGGAGCAAATGTGGTTGTATCATAGAGCTGGCTGTAGACAATGTATCATGTGGTGTGGTCTGGATGAAAGCTGGAGGCATGTAGGTAAGTATAGCAGTCAGTAGGTTTCCAGTATAGGGTGGTGTTTATGTGACCATCACTTTATTAGCACTGTAGTGTCCAGGATCTCTTGTGTGGACTGGTCCAGGCTGAGGTTGATGGTGGGATGGAAATTGTTGAAATCATGGAGGAATTCCTCAAGGACTTCTTTTCCATGGGTCCAGATGATGAAGATGTCATCAATGTAGAGCAAGTAGAGTAGGGGCATTAGGGGATGAGAGCTGAGGAAGTGTTGTTCTAAGTCAGCCATAAAAAAGTTGGCATATTGTGGGGGCCAAGCGGGTACCCTGAAAAAGGACAAATAGAGTGCCAATCTATAAAAAGGGAAATAAGGACAACCCGGGGAATTAGAGACCAGTCAGCTTAACTTCTGTACCCAGAAAGATAATGGAGCAAATAATTAAGAAATCAATTTGCAAAGACTTAGAAGATAATGAGGTGATAAGTAACAGTCAGCATGGATTTGTGAAGAACAAATAGTGTCAAACCAGTCGGAGCTTTCTTTTACAGAGTAACAAGCCTTGTGGATGCGGGAAGCAGTAGATGTGGTATATCTTGACTTTAGTAAGGCTTTTGATACTGTGTCGCATGACCGTCTCAAACAAATTACGGAAATACAACCTAGATGGAGCTACTATAAGAAAGGTGCATAATTCACTGGAAAATGGTTCCCAGAGTAGCTATCAGAGTCATGCTGGAAGGGCATAACGAGTGGGGTCTCACAGGTTCTGTGTCCTGTTCTGTTCAATATCTTCATCAATGATTTAGATAATGGCATACAGAGTACACTTATAAAGTTTGTGGATGATACCAAGCTGGGAGCGGTTGCAAGTGCTTTGGAGCATAGGATTAAAATTTAAAATGATCTGAACAAACTGCAGAAATGGTCTGAAGTAAATAGGATGAAATGCAATAAGGACAAATGCAAAGTACTCCACTTAGGAAGAAATAATCAGTTGCACACATCCAAAATGGGAAATGACTGCCTAGGAAGGAGTACTGTGGGGAAAGGGATCTGGGGGTCATAATGGATCACAAACTAAATACGAGTCAACAGTGGAACAGTGTTGCAAAAAAAGCAAACATCATTCTGGAATGCATTAGCAGGAGTATTGTAAGCAAGACATGATAAGTAATTCTTCCACTCTACTCCATGCAGATTAGGTCTCAACTGGAGTATTGTGTCCAGTTCTGGTCACCTCATTTCAGGAAAGATGTGGACAAATTGGAGAAAGTCCAAAGAAGAGCAACAAAAATGATTAAAGGTCTAGAAAACATGACCTATGAGGGAAAATTGAAAAAAATGGGTTTGTTTAGTCTGGAGAACAGAAGACTCAGAGGGGACATGATAACAGTTTTCAAGCACATAAAAGGTTGTTACAAGGAGAAGGGAGAAAAATTGCTCTTTTTAACCTCCGAGGATAGGACAAGAAGCAATGTGCTTAAATTGCAGCAAGGACGGTTTAGGTTGGACATTAGGAAAATCCTCCTGTCAGAGTGGTTAAGCACTGGAATAAATTGCCTAGGGAGGATGTGGAATCTCCATCATTAAGGACTTTTAAGAGCAGGTTGCACAAAACACCTGTCAGGGACGGTACAGATAAAATTTAGTCCTGCCTTGAGTACAGGGGACTGGACTAGATGACCTCTCTAGGTCCCTTCCAGTTCTATGAGTCTATGATCCCTGGGGCCACATATTGCCCAAAGGAGCTGGGGAGGAGGTAGGGTCTTGTTCGATATAACCTTTTATAGCAGCCCACGGAGCAGGCCCATCACACTGCAGAAGAAGGCAGTAGCTCCAAAAATGAATCTACAGCTCTCACAGCTTTAGCTCTGTTGGTTCTACAGGGCCAACAGCAATAAAAAACAGCAAAACCAATCCTCAATTTTGTCACTGAAGTAATCAGTTATGACTCTGGACATAGGCAGGGGCAGATCTGTTGAGTAAGGTAATGTTATTTTTAACAAAAAAAAAGGAGTACTTGTGGCACCACAGAGACTAAAATTTGAGCATAAGCTTTCGTCAGCTACAGCTCACTTCATCGGATGCATTCGGTGGAAAATACAATGGGGAGATTTATATACACACACAGAGAACGTGAAACAATGGGTTTTATCATATACACTGTAAGGAGAGTGATCACTTAAGATGAGCTATTACCAGCAGGAAGGATGGGGGGGTGGGGGTGGAGGAAAACCTTTTGTGGTGATAATCAAGGTGGGCCATTTCCAGCAGTTAACAAGAACGTCTGAGGAACAGTGGGGTGGGTGGGAGAAATAACATGGGGAAATAGTTTTACTTTATGTAATAACCCATCCACTCCCAGTCTCTATGCAAGTCTAAGTTAATTGTATCCAGTTTGCAAATTAATTCCAATTCAGCAGTCTCTCATTGGAGTCTGTTTTTGAAGCTTTTTTGTTGAAGGATCGCCACTCTTAAGTCTGTGATCGAGCGACCGGAGAGATTGAAGTGTTCTCCAACTGGTTTTTGAATGTTATAATTCTTGATGTCTGATTTGTGTCCATTCATTCTTTTACGTAGAGACTGTCCAGTTTGACCAATGTACATGGCAGAGGGGCATTGCTAGCACATGATGGCATCTATCACATTGGTAGATGCGCAGGTGAACGAGCCTCTGATAGTGTGGCTGATGTGATTAGGCCCTATGATGGTGTCCCCTGAATAGATATGTGGACAGAGTTGGCAACGGGCTTTGTTGCAAGGATAGGTTCCTGGGTTAGTGGTTCTGTTGTGTGGTGTGTGGTTGCTGGTGAGTATTTGCTTCAGGTTGGGGGGCTGTCTGTAAGCAAGGACTGGCCTGTCTCCCAAGATCTGTGAGAGTGATGGGTCGTCCTTCAGGATACGTTGTAGATCCTTGATGATGCATTGGAGAGGTTTTAGTTGGGGGCTGAAGGTGATGGCTAGTGGCGTTCTGTTATTTTCTTTGTTGGGCCTGTCCTGTAGTAGGTGACTTCTGGGTACTCTTCTGGTTCTGTCAATCTGTTTCTTCGCTTCAGCAGGTGGATATTGTAGTTGTAAGAACGCATGATAGAGATCTTGTAGGTGTTAGTCTGAGAGGTTGGAGCAAATGCGGTTATATTGTAGAGCTTGGCTATAGACAATGGATTGAGTAGTGTGATCTGGATGAAAGCTAGAGGCACATAAGTAGGAATAGCGGTCAGTAGGTTTCCGATATAGGGTGGTGTTTATGTGACCATCGCTTATTAGCACCGTAGTGTCCCGGAAGTGGATCTCTTGTGTGGACTGGTCCAGGCTGAGGTTGATGGTAGGATGGAAATTGTTGAAATCATGGTGCAATTCCTCAAGGGCTTCTTTTCCATGGGTCCAGATGATGAAGATGTCATCAATGTAGTGCAAGTAGAGTACGGACATTAGGGGACAAGAGCTGAGGAAGCGTTGTCCTAAGTCAGCCATAAAAATGTTGGCATACCGTGGGGCCATGCGGGTACCCATCGCAGTGCCGCTGATTTGAAGGTATACATTGTCCCCAAATGTGAAATAATTATGGGTGAGGACAAAGTCACAAAGTTCAGCCACCAGGTTAGCCGTGACATTATCGGGGATACTGTTCCTGACGTCTTGTAGTCCATGTTTGTGTGGAATGTTGGTGTAGAGGGATTCTATATCCATAGTGGCTAGGATGGTGTTTTTAGGAAGATCACCGATGGATTGTAGTTTCCTCAGGAAGTCAGTGGTATCTCGAAGATAGCTGGAAGTGCTGGTAGCGTAGGGCCTGAGGAGGGAGTCTATATAGCCAGACAATCCTGCTGTCAGGATGCCAATGCCTGAGATGATGGGGCATCCAGGATTTCCAGGTTTATGGATCTTGGGTAGCAGATAGAATACCCCAGGTCGGGGTTCCAGGGGTGTGTCTGGGTGGATTTGTTCTTGTGCTTTTTCAGGGAGTTTCTTGAGCAAATAGTGTAGTTTCTTTTGGTAACCCTCAGTGGGATCAGAGGGCAATGGCTTGTAGAAAGTGGTGTTGGAGAGCTGCCTAGTAGCCTCTTGTTCATATTCCGATCTATTCATGATGACGACAGCATCTCCTTTGTCAGCTTTTTTGATTATGATGTCAGAGTTGTTTCTGAGGCTGTGGATGGCATTGTGTTCTGCATGGCTGAGGTTATGGGCAAGTGATGCTGTTTTTTCATAATTTCAGCCCATGCATGTCGGTGGAAGCACTCTATGTAGAAGTCCAGTCTGTTGTTTCAACCTTCAGGAGGAGTCCACCCAGAATCCTTCTTTTTGTAGTGTTGGTAGGAAGGTCTCTGTGGATTAATATGTTGGTCAGAGGTGTGTTGGAAATATTCCTTGAGTCGGAAACGTCGAAAATAGGATTCTAAGTCATCACAGAACTGTATCATGTTCGTGGTGATGGAGGGGCAAAAGGAGAGGCCCCGAGATAGGACAGATTCTTCTGCTGGGCTAACAGTATAGTTGGATAGATTAACAATATTGCTGAGTGGGTTAAGGGAACCACTGTTGTGGCCCCTTGTGGCATGCAGTTTAGTGTCCTTTTTCTTTTGTAGAGAAGCAAAGTGTGTGTTGTAGATGGCTTGTCTAGTTTTTGTAAAGTCCAGTCACAAGGAATTTTGTGTGGAAGGTTGGTTCTTTATGAGAGTATCCAGTTTTGAGAGCTCATTCTTAATCTTTCCTTGTTTGCTGTAGAGGATGTTGATCAGGTGGTTCCGCAGTTTCTTTGAGAGTGTGTGGCACAAGCTGTCAGCATAGTCTGTGTGGTATGTAGATTGTAATGGATTTTTTACCTTCAGTCCTTTTGGTATGATGTCCATCTGTTTGCATTTGGAGAGGAAGATGATGTCTGTCTGTATCTGTTCGAGTTTTTTCATGAAGTTGATAGATTTCCACTCCATACGGCTAAATTCAATGCCTTGCATAATGACAGGTTTCAGAGTAGCAGCCGTGTTAATCTTGCGAATACAGACTAACACGGCTGCTACTCTGAAACCTGTTATTTTTAACAGTCACTTTTCAGAATAGAACTGCCCTTTATTTATGTGAACTGTAAGCTCGCTCAAGTCTCACTAAAGTCAATAGGAGTCGGGAAAGCACAGCACCACTTTGGAAGTAGCCAGCATATTGAAGGATATAGGCATATTACTAAGGATCTAATTTGCCTTGCATTGCTATAGAATAATTCTGAATACTTAGAAAGCCCAACAACAAAATCCTACTCAGGGAACTTTGTGTTCCATTTTCTGAATACCTCTCTGTAAAAATCGTAATAAAACTAGTTTCCATTAACAGTGATAGAACATACTTAATTAAAATGTATTGCCAGATATCAATGTAATTTATTTTTTAGACATTCATCAGCTAAACAGTTTAAGTTGCTGTTTAAATGAACAAGAGTTGATATCTAACATTAATAAACCAATTTTCTGACAGCATACAATTCACACAATGTTACTTTTTGGCAACACAATAAATTTCATTATTACTTCTTTAAGAAACATCTTACTCAAGTCAAGCAAAAGTAGTCCCCATGTGGGAGAGTGAGGACTATTATGTTACACGGTTTTACTGGAGATAATTCCTTACTAAACCAATCAGACCACATAACAGCATTCTAACACCAACTACAGGCCCTTAGAGACCAGTTTGTGTGTGGTCTAAATTTCATAGGCTTCTTTACAACAGATGTGTTGGATGAGGGTAATGTTACTTCAGATATTAACCTGTGTGTTCCCTAATCTAATACTGCTGTTTTACCTATATTCTACCTCTTTCTATATCCTTCTGACAGAAATCATGTTTTTGTTTTTGTTTTAAATCTAAAATAAATCTGAACTAAAAATGACATGTATTACAACAGAAGATCATCACATGCTAGTTTTTTTATTCTGATTTGTGAAATCACTTAACCAGGAATTTTTGCAATGCATGAAAAACAACTTTTTATTATACCTTTTTAAACAATGAGACCATTTATGTTCAAATCTAAACAAATGTTTTACTGTATCATTTCAAAAGGTAGAAGTTTAAATATTCATTCGTCTCTATTTTGTCTGCAGTAATTTTCTGATTAACCTTTGTATAGTCCATGAAACTGATTTTTACATGATTTCAAGGCATACGGAACTACTGAAGAGTTCAACAAAAGAAAACAAAAACTCTAAACTACAGTTTAATATTGAAAAAAGCTTCTTAAAATGCACTAGTTCAGGATTAAACAGGAAATAATCAGCTTTATGCTAAAGGAAGGACCTCGCCCAGCAACATTTTATTTATAAAGTACAGAACTGATGGAGAGCTATTTCCTAAATCTGTTCCACAGTAAACTTATTGCTCCATCCAAAACAGGAAGGGTGCAGTTTATCTACAAAAGATTGTTTGCTTATGTTAATTCTCTAGCTAGAAATGCATTAATAATGTTCAGATTTTAATGTTTCTAAGACACACAGGAAGGAATTTTTCATTTATGCTTTACCAGAACAGGGGCGTGAGAGAGAGAGAGAGGGATTTAATTGGCATAGAAATGCAAAAACCAAATCGCCACCCCATGTTTTAGTAGGGGACAAAGTCTGCAAATTGCTATTTAAAATCCCAGCATTAATTCCACAGAGAGCTGTTTGTTGGTGAGCTAGGTTCTACCAATAAGGTGCTGTAATAAATACAGGTAAGTAATAACAAATGCTGTGCTGTTTCTCTCAGGACCTGATGATGAGCACCCACAACTCTCTTAGGATCATGCCCTAAATGGATATCTAGCAAAAGATTTAAAAAAAAAAAAAGTGTTTTCCTTCTCCAGCTAACAATAGCTAGTCTGTAAAGATATAAAGGGCTTACTTTTCTCCTCAATACACTGCCAAGTACACTGATAATTTAACTAAAAACTACTGGATCTTTGAGTCTGAGAACCAACCTTTTTTAGGAGAATGCTCATTCACACCAGTGGCTAAAGAGGAACTCCACATTTTCTATAAGGAAAAGCTCAAATATGTTTTAATTTGCATGCCAGAGGATTTGAGTGGTTTTTTTTGTTTTGTTTTTACAGTTATTTATGTAGCATAAGGAAAATACTACACACCTAATAAATATTAAGTACTGAACTGTGTGTAACAGATAGTTTTACTTTCTGGACTTTAAAAAGCTAACAGCTGCAAGTAGAGAAAGTCATTACTTAGATTATCCCTTTTTATTACTTAGTTGATGTTAAATCTTAGAGTTTTTAAAAGTTTAAAATTACTTAATGTATGATAGCCTCACAAATCAGTTACTAGAGGCCCATTTCTGAATCAAAGATTTTTGTGTCTAAATTGTCACTCTCAACCCTATCCTCTATGATTGTTAAAACACTCACAATACTGAATTCCATTACTCAAATTAAACGTAGAGCTAAAAATTGTAAATTAAGTGAGTGCAAAAACCTTTAGTCCTGGTCTACACTAGACGCTGAGGTCGAATTTAGCAGTGTTAAATCGATTTAACCCTGCACCCGTCCACATGACGAAGCCCTTTTTTTTCCTGATTTAAAGGGCTCTTAAAATAGATTTCCTTACCCCACCCCCGACAAGGGGATTAGTGCTGAAATCAGTTTTGCTGGGTCGAATTTGAGGTACTGTGGACGCAATTAGATGGTACTGGCCTCCGGGAGCTATCCCAGAGTGCTCCATTGTGACCGCTCTGGACAACACTCTCAACTCAGATGCACTGACCAGATAGACAGGAAAAGGCCCGCGAAGTTTTCAGCATTTCCTGTTTGGCCAGAGTGGCAAGCTGTAGGTGACCATGCAGAGCTCATCAGCAGAGGTGACCATGATGGAGTCCCAGAATCTCAAAAGAGCTCCAGCATGGACCGAACGGGAGGTACGGGATCTATCGCTGTATGGGGAGAGGAATCCGTGCTATCCAAGCTACATTCCAGTTTTCGAAATGCCAAAACATTAGTGAAAATCTCCCAGGGCACGAAGGACAGAGACCATAATAGGGACCCGAAGCAGTGCCGCGTGAAACTTAAGGAGCTGAGGCAAGCCTATCAGAAAATCAGAGAGGCCAACAGCTGCTCCGGGTCAGAGCCCCAAACATGCCGCTTTTATGATGAGCTGCATGCCATTTTAGGGGGTTCAGCCACCACTACCCCAGCCGTGTTGACTTCTTCAATGGAGATGGAGGCAACACGGAAGCAGGTTTTGGGGATGAGGAAGACGATGATGAGGAGATTGTAGATAGCTCACAGCAAACAAGTGGAGAAACCGGTTTTCCTGACAGCCAGGAACGGTTTCTCACCCTGGACCTGGAGCCAGTACTCCCCGAACCCACCCAAGGCTGCCTCCTGGATCCGCCAGGCGGAAAAGGGACCTCTGGTGAGTGTACCTTTTAAAATACTATACAAGGTTTAAAAGCCAGAATGTTTAATGATTAATTTGCCCTGGCATTCGTGGCTCTCCTGGATATACTCCCAAAGCCTTTGCAAAAGGTTTCTGGGGAGGGCAGCCTTATTCCATCCATCATGGTAGGACGCTTTACCACTCCAGACCAGTAGCACATACTTGGGAATCATTGTAGAACAAAGCATTGTAGTGAATGTTTGCTGGCGTTCAAACAACATCCGTTCTTTATCTCTCTGTGTTATCCTCAGGAGAGTGATATCATTCATGGTCACCTGGTTGAAATAGGGTGCTTTTCTTAAGGGGACATTCAGAGGTGCCCGTTCCTGCTGGGCTGTTTGCCTATGGCTGAACAGAAATGTTTCCCGCTGTTAGCCACGAGGTGGGGGGAGGCAAAATGCGACCTTGTAACGAAAGCACATATGCTATGTATGTAATGTTAACAGCAAGGTTTACCGTGAAAGAGTGTACCCATTGTTCTATAAAATGTGTCTTTTTAAATACCACTGTCCTTTTTTTTCCCTCCACCACCTGCATGTGTTTCAAGGATCACAGAATCTTCTCCTTCTCAGAGGCTAGCGAAGATTAGAAAGCGAAAAAAAATGCACTCACGATGAAATGTTCTCTGAGCTCATGCTGTCCTCCCACACTGACAGAGCACAGACGAATGCATGGAGGCAGACAATGTCAAAGTGCAGGAAAGCACAAAATGACCGGGAGGAGAGGTGGCGGGCTGAAGAGAGGGCTGAAGGTGAAAGGTGGCGGCAGCGTGATGAGAGGAGGCAGGATTCAATGCTGAGGCTGCTGGAGGATCAAACTAATATGCTCCAGCGTATGGTTGAGCTGCAGGAAAGGCCGCAGGAGCACAGACCGCTGCCACAGCCCCTGTGTAACCAACCGCCCTCCTCCCCAAGTTCCATAGCCTCCTCACCCAGATGCCCAAGAATGCGGTGGGGGCCTCTGGCCACCCAGCCATCCACCCCAGAGGATTGCCCAAATAACAGAAGGCTGGCATTCAATAAGTTTTAAAGTGCTGTGTGGCCTTGTCTTTCCCTCCACCACCTCTCCTGCGCTACCTTGGTAATTATCCCCCTATTTGTGTGATGAATTTATAAAGAATGCATGAATGTGAAGCAACAATGACTTTATTGCCTCTGCAAGAGGTGATCGAAGGGAGGTGGGGAGGATAGTTAGCTTACAAAGAAGTAGAGTGAACCAAGGGGTGAGAGGTTTCATCAAGGAGAAACAAACAGAACTTTCACACCGTAGCCTGGCCAGTCATGAAACTGGTTTTCAAAGCTTCTCTGATGCACACCGCACCCTCCTATGCTCTTCTAACCGCTCTGGTGTCTGGCTGTGTGTAACCAGCAGCCAGGCAATTTGCCTCAACCTCCCACCCCACCATAAACATCTCCCCCTTACTCTCACAGATATTGTGAAGCGCACAGCAAGAAGTAATAATCAGAATATTGGTTTCGCTGAGGTCTAACCAAGTCAATAAACTGTGCCAGCGCGCTTTTAAATGTCCAAATGCACATTCTACCACCATTCTGCACTGGCTCAGCCTGTAGTTGAACAGCCCCTGACTACTCTCCAGGCTGCCTATGTATGGCTTCATGAGCCATGGCATTGAGGGGTAGGCTGGGTCCCCAAGGATAACTATAGGCATTTCAACATCCCCAACCGTTATTTTCTGGTCTGGGAAGAAAGTCCCTTCCTGCAGCTTTTGAAACAGACCAGAGTTCCTGAAGATGCGAGCATCATGTACCTTTCCCGGACATCCCACATTGATGTTGGTGAAACGTCCCTTGTGATCCACCAGTGCTTGCAGCACTATTGAAAAAGTACCCCTTGCGGTTTATGTACTCGCTGGCTTGGTGCTCCGGTGCCAAGATAGGGATATGGGTTCCGTCTACGGCCCCACCACAGTTAGGGAATCACATTGCAGCAAAGCCATCCACTATGACCTGCACATTTCCCAGGGTCATTACCCTTGATATCAGCAGATCTTTGATTGCGTTGGCTACTTGCATCACAGCAGCCCCCACAATAGATTTGCCCACTCCAAATTGATTCCCGACTGACCAGTAGCTGTCTGGCGTTGCAAGCTTCCACAGGGCTATTGCCACTCGCTTCTCAACTGTGAGGGCTGCTCTTATCTTGGTATTCTTGCGCCTCAGGGCAGGGGAAAGCAAGTCACAAAGTTCCATGAAAGTGCCCTTACGCATGCGAAAGTTTTGCAGCCACTGGGAATCGTCCCAGACCTGCAACACTATGCGGTCCCACCAGTCTGTGCTTGTTTCCCGGGCCCAGAATCAGCGTTCCACTGCATAAGCCTGCTCCATTAGCACCATGATGCCCACATTGCCAGAGCACGTGCTTTGAGAGAAGTCTGTGTGCACGTCCTCATCACTCTTGTAGCTGCGCTGACATCACCTACTCGTCCAGTTTCGCTTTGCCAGGTTCTGGTGCTGCATATGCTGCTGGATAATGCGTATGGTGTTTAATGTGCTCCTAAATGCACAAGTGATCTGAGCGGGCTCCATGCTTGCCCTGGTATGGCATCTGCACAGAAAAAAGGCGTGGATCCATTGTCTGCTGTTGCCCTGATGGGAGGGAGGGGCGACTGACTACCTGGCTTACAGGGAATTAAAATCAACAAAGGGTATAAAGTTGCGATAAAGTGAATGGCTGCATCAAGGATAGAACCCAAAACTGGGTTTAGCAGATCATTGATTTCACAGAGGGAGGGAGGGAGGGAAGGAGGGAGGAGAAAATGAATACAACACAAATCTGGTCTATTTCTTGTTTTGAGCCACTTCATCTATCTTTATACATCTTGCTGGCAGCAGACTGTGCCGTACGACCGCTAGCCATCGACACCTCCTGGGTGCTTGGCACAAGATGGTGCAGTATGACTACTGGCCATCATCTTCTGCTGGCTGCAGATTAAAAACAGTGCACTGCCGGTAGGACTCAATCGCCATGAGACAAGGGAAATGACCTGGCTGAGTCACTCCCAGGTTTGCGCAGGTGCCCAGTTAAAAGAGCACCCAGGACTATGTCGACGACGGCTACCAGTCATAATATACTGTCTGCTGACAAAAGGCAATAAACTGCTGCTGTGTAGCAATGCAGTACCACGTCTGCCAGCACCCAGGAGACATACCGTGACAGTTAGCTGAGCAGGCTCCATGCTTGCCGTGGTATGGCGTCTGCACAGCTAACTCAAGAAAAAAGGTGCAAAACGATTGTTTGCCCTTGCTTTTACGGAGGGAGGGAGGGAACGGGGGGCCTGACGATATGTACCCAGAACCACCCGCGACAATGTTTTAGCCCCATCAGGCACTGGGATTTCTACCCAGAATTCAAATGGGCGGCGGAGACTGTGGGAACTGTGGGATAGCTACCCACAGTGCAAAGCTCCGGAAGTCGACGGATGCCTCGGTACTGTGGACACAGTCCGCCGACTACATGCACTTAGAGCATTTGTGTGTGGAGACACACACTCGACTGTATAAAAATGCTTTCTACAAAACCAACTTCTATAAATTCGACCTAATTTCATAGTGTAGACATATCCTTAGTGAAGTGAGAGAACTACTTACTAATGCAAGATAATCCCCTGAAGTCATTCGTGAAAGTACTCTCACATGAACAAAAGCATGCGGGATCAGAGCCAAACAAACTGTATACAAATTTCTTTACAAATGTATGTCTTCAGTTCAGCCAGATGTGCAAAAGTATTAAGAGAAGTACCACATAAAGCTCTTGTATTTAGTAATAGCTTGAAATTGAAATAGTGGTCTAATATAAAAGGGATTTTTAATATATAATATGGCATTATATTCCACTTCTCCAAAGCACAGTGTAGCCTAGTTTGTGTTGGTAGTGGGAGTTCAGGGGTAAAGTAGAAGAGTGGAGTTTAAGACAAATGACCCTGGATTTAATATACTTGCTCCTTATTGCAAATATTTTCCTGCTGCTGTTGCTAAAGCAGTTAGTGGCTCACTGGAAGCCACCTCCCCTCCATACTTGCTCCCACAAATCTTGCTGCTTCCATTCAAACTAGCAGGGTAAATGTGTTCCACGGGTAGCAAATTGGAAGATAAACCCCACTCAAAGGAAAGGATCAGCCTTCTGAAGTCGCTCAGTAAATTCACTTGCCTTAGGGGACTGTTAACATTTCTCAGTCAAATATGATGGTTATCTATTTTTCCATTTTTAGATACGCCTGTATTTTGCATCTATGAAGGTTTTTGAGTTGTAGGATATTCACCTTCCACTTTTTTCTGTCATAGCAGTAACTGATAATAAGACAGGTTGAACGACACTGAAGCATTTCAGCACAAGAACTGTTACCTATCCAACTCATTAAAGGAATTTCTGTGTGGCTCAATCCAGTGTCACTGAACATTTTCCAGGAGTTGTCTGGGAGGGTGAGTTGACAGAACAGATTTGGAATGAACATGGAAAGATATGTGACAAAACCCATGACTTTTTGAGGTGCGTGCTTGTCTTCATGAAGTGAGCTGTAGCTCACGAAAGCTTATGCTCTAATAAATTTGTTAGTCTCTAAGGTGCCACGGGTACTCCTTTTCTTTTTTCAGATTCTAGCAATTACTGAACTGCTTTGATTCTAAGTCTGGTTTGTGTCTGTCCTTACTGAGAGCAGTATAACATATACAAGATATTAAAATCATTAATACGTTTCTTTGTTTACTTTCTAGATTTATTTCTATGTTCTTCAGAATGCTTATAGCAGCTTCTTGTGCTATTTGACTCATAAACCATTTTGAGAACCTCATGATGCAACCAACTAATCAAGGGCTAATCTACACTAGTGGCACAGCTGCATCGGTGCATCATTAGCATGTCTGGTGAAGATGCTCGATGCCGACAGAAGAGAGCTCTCCCGTCAGTTTAATAAAACCACTTCTGCAAGAGGCACTTGCTATCGTCAGCAGGAAAAGCTCTTCCGCAGACACCGGCACTTAGGTCGGTGTAACTTATGTCGCCTCAAGAGGGTGGTTTATTCACACCCCAGAAAGACACAAGTTATACCAACATAAACTGTAGTGTAGACAAGCCCCAAGTTGATAAAACTAGGTTTACACTACAGACCTATATTGTCATAACTATGTCTCTGAGGGGTGTGAAAAATCCACACCCCGAACGACATAGTTATACCAACCTAAGCCCCTGTGTTGATAGTGCTAGGCTGACGGGAGAGCTTCTCCTGCCTACATAGATACCGCCTCTAGGGAGGTGGATTAACAAAGCCGACAGGAGCAGCACTCCCACTGGAGTAAGAGTGTCTACACGTACAGCACTGTAGCTGCATCACAGTAGCACTGTACGTGAAAACAAACCCTAAATATGTGAGATATTTTCCTCTAATATTTGGGAGACAGTATTCACACAGAAGTGGCCACATTAGGGACCAGGATTCTATTCCCAGCTCTGCCAGAACTGGATTCATACAACCTTGCACTTACTCCTTCTGTAACATGGAGAGACTAATACTTGCTCTCCTTCATGAGGCCTTGCTCTACATTAAGGGTTGTAAAGTACATGGGATTATTAACACTAGACTAGTCAATAGATGAAGTTAGTAGAGAAATAATAGTCTCCTAGCCCCTAACACAGTGCAATTTCCCCATAACCAATGAATAATTTATTGGGTGGTGTCAGCCAGAAGCATTCTTTTTGTCCGTGTCCCATTACAGGTTCTGGTCTGTGTGACCACTTCAGAATGATGCAGTAGGCTCAGTGAGTCTGGGCAATATTCTGTGGTTTATAACTTGGTCAAATCTGAATAATCTATACACAAAGACAGCAAAAGCTATCATTTTTGACCCCACAACTATCTAGTATTGGGAAATAGTAAACTCGCTGAAAAAAATGCAGTTTTGGGGCAACAAAAACTATTTGTAAATTCAGGCAGAAGTTAGCTAACAGTTTCAACCAAATAAAACATGAGGAAACATTTTTCAAAAAACTGAAACGTTTTCTTTTGAATATATCCATTAGAATCAATCTGTTTCATTTAGAAAATGTCAATTTGAATGGACATTTCCTTTCAAAATGTCGGTAAGTTATATGCAAACACATTTTTTTCCCCCAGTTTTTCATTTTGGTGAGAAAAAAAATCTGGTCTGGTTCAAAACTAAGCCCCAACCTCCCACTTCTGTTCAGACACTGAACCAAACAAACAAATAAAAGTGCTCAGCTCTACAACTAATCCCTTGCCAAAAGCCACATTCCCAGAGATGAATGCACCATTTTTGCTGAAACTTTTCAAAATAATTCAACTTGACACAGAGACAAAGCACCAAAAATTTCAACCCAAACAGTTAAAGTTTGGCAAACGTATAAGCATTTGAAAACAGTGGGCAATAATGAAAAATGTTAGGCAACATTTATGTAGCGGTTGCTACCAATTCCTCCATAATATAATTAAACACATGTGAGGAATCCTATGACATTGGTAAAACAAGTTATTTAATATTTCTCTTTGCAACAAAGAAAATAGTTTGGTGGTAGCAGAAGTATGAAATGTAATCTACCAAACTAATTCATATGAATTGGCCAGTACAAAGGAAGTTTTGCTGGAGAATTTCTGGAAATATAACTATCCCATTAACTCAGATGAAAAATGTAACTTTATTTCAAAAATTAAATTAGATTAGATAATTGATATAGTTTAGAACTTTGAGATGAAATCAAACCTTTTCTGTTTCTCAACCTTCTTAATCAGTATAACAATTTTAAACATCTATATAAGCCCAGAATCCTTCCTTTTTGACCAACAAGTATGAATAGAAGCACTTAATTTTTTTTTTTTGTGGCAATGGTGGTGGTGCAATATGGAAATGCTCATTGTACTGAGTAGTAGTAGTATGAAAGGAAGGAAGAAGCATGTCTAAAAGGCACAGACTGGATAAGGAGACAAACTGCTGGAAAGCATGGAATTGCATATGAAAGCATTTACTGGATAAAAAGGCTTACTTTTACAGTTTAAATACTAGTTTTTAAAAGTTGTACTTATTTTACACTTATAACTTTCTTGCTAGTTAACTCCACTGATGCTAGAATGATACATTATATTTTGAATAAGAGCAGCATGGAAAGAAAGCAATTAAATCCTCTTTTGATAAGCAGAACTAAACAGGTTACTGCCTAAGATAAAAATAGGTTTCAAAAGGTCAAGCACTTTATTGCAATAGCCAAAAGAAACAGTAGCATGCAATTTACCTTTTAACCTTACTTCATACAAGATTACCATGTGCTCTCAAAGATACAGAGTAGATAGAGGTTATTCCTACAAACATATCCTGAAAAATAAAATAAAGCATTCCTCCCGTCGTGCTAGCTTCCAGAATTGTATTACAAAAACAAGCAGTGTCAGTCAAGATCTGGCTGCACTATGTTGGTTGGAAACAGACTACTAATGGAGGAAGAAAAAGTGTAATAATTTAGAATAAAGCAAGTCAAGTTCATACATGAACAAATGACATGAATAGGGATGACACTTGCCCAAATTTGACTCATATTTAAGGATTCAGATGTTTAGATAAGTATGAAAAATTTGTACATGTATTTTAAATTTCTTACTTAGTGAGGGACACTTCCCCAACTGAAGGAATATCGTAGCTATAGAATGAATTTACTTTCTAACCAAAGGACAATTTATTCTATTTTCTTTAACGTAGTCCATTAGAAACATACCATCAGGTGTGTAATATTACAATAGTAATTATTTCTTCAAAAAAACACTAGCAGTACAGAACATGCTGCCTTCCATAGTTTAAGGTGGGGTGGATTTAAAAAAAAGATTTAATTAAAAAAAACAGAAAATTGGATTTAATAAAATATTTTTATTTTAATTAAGTACAAGTTTATTTTTTAAAATAAATTTGAAATTAATTTATGTTATGGCCTCAGTTTATTATAATCTATTACAGTCAGTTAATTCAAACAAAAATCATATTAAGCAGTTCATTTTTTCTGCCAAAGTTTTAAAGAAAAACAAATCACTAACTGGTGGAAATTACTGGCTAAGCATCTGGAACCAGAGTCTGCTGAGGACCTACTTCTGCAGGTTCAGAGAGAATATTTTCTTTATTTCAGTATATTCAACTAATTCAGTTCAATGACTGACTAGAAACCAATAAGAGTTGAAAAAACAGGAAAGCTTTTTTTTCTCTTCCAGTCTATGAATAAACACTAAATGTGAGGATAAGATTTACTAGTTCTAAAATCTTGAAATAGATTGTGACCAGAAACAACCAGTTCAATTCATTAACTACAGATAATATACCCTTTGATTAATAATCAGTTTTAAATGCAAGAATATGTTTTGACAAATGTTTTTCCCTGATGTTTCCATAACATTTAATGTTTTATTTAATTAAAATGCATTTTTGGTGTGTTTTTTAATTGAATTGGATTTTTTAATTCAACTAGACACAAATCAAGTTGAAAAATAATCATCTAGTAAACAAAATATGTGCCATTCACCATTTTCTAACAAAATAAACAATGTTAAAATTAAGAATCTGAACAAATGTAAGAAAAGCTATTTTATTGCTTAAATAAATAATTATAGATATAGTATATCCTCCTTTTTGGATGAAGCACTAAATTCAGCGCAAATACTATGTTAACGTTTACTGTAGCACTACAGTTAATGTTAATTTAGTTGTAAATCAACATGTTTTAGTGGTTAGCAACCAATCAGAACAACCTTTCTTTAGCAAAATAGCTAAAACGTATCAATACAAGACACAATTAAAACTGATTATTTAAATCAAGGTTTCCTGATTGCCGATTTAAATCATGACTAAAATTTGCAATTGAATTCATTTTGATTTAAATCAATTGACTCTGGCCTAAGGTGGCCTGAAGTGCTGCAGGCAAGTTATTCTCTCATTCCAGCAAGTGAGACAGTTATCTATCATCATATTCACTGGCTTCCAATGCACCTGAAACCACTTCTTGTAACAGTTGTCTAGTTTTAAAATATTCCATGGTCTCACTCCATCTCATCTTAGACTTCATACTCGCCTCTTCCTCAACTATTCACGTTATTCCTCCTCCTCTCCACTCACTTTTTCTTATTATTTCTACAGTACCCACAATTAAACTAGGCATATAGTAGAATCTCAGAGTTACAAACTAACCAGTCAATCACACACCTCATTTGGAACCAGAAGTACGCAATCAGGCAGCAGCAGAGACCAAGATGGCTAAAAGTAGCATTTTTTCCCTGCATAGTGAAGTTTCAAAGCTGTATTAAGTCAATGTTCAGTTGTAAACTTTTGAAAGGACAATCATAACGTTTTGTTCAGTGTTAGAAACAACCTTAATTCCTGAAGTGTTCATAACTCTTGAGATTCTACTGTAAGTTATAGACAAATCAAAAAAACTGTCTCTTCCCCGAAGACCTTGCACCTAGCTACATGTAGATATGATGAAACAAGAATAATGGCTTTCATCCACTTCTGCCATCAGGTTTCACATCACATCACCTGGACCTACTCCCCACTAAGCCACTTCTCAAAATCTCACTTTAAAACCTTTGTTTTCTCTTTAACTTATGACTGATTTCCTTAAAATATTTATTTATTCATATAATGTTCATTACTATATCTGAACATCTTTGCAGTAACTTGTAGCAATATGATGAAAAAAGCTGAAGATGTAATTCCAATTATTTGTTCTGCCTTGAAAAGCAAAATAAAATTCATCATTTTCTGTCCTTGTAATATTAGACAAAAGTTGAATATTACATATTTCTTTATTATGCACCTGACAAGTTTTCCATAATCAACTGGGCACCATGTTATTTCAAGTACAAAAATGAAGTATGCCATTAACACTGCATACTATTCATACAGGAAATATGATCCATATAGTGTAAATGTTTACTTCATTTCAGATATTTTCATTTTAAATCAAACAAAAACCAATGAAAAAAGACACCTTAACGTTAAACATACATTCTGACCAATTCATATTGAAATGGAGTCCAAATTATTTTTTTTTCTTTGGGCCTGGCTAATTTTAGGTCAATATACTTTTGAAATCTTGTAACTTATACTTGCAAAATCTTGTTCAAGTCATAAGATGCTCTGAGTAATCAGAATCAGTTAAGCTGTTAAAATTTCAGATGATTCATAACAGATGTAGACAATCTCAGCACTTGATCCCTAACAAACCTTCTCCATATCAAGTTATCAACTTGTGGCTGACGAAATATATTATATAAGTTTAAGATGTGTCTTTAAGTCATACGTTGCTAAATTTATCTTTCAACTATCGATATGCTGTCAATATAGAAAACTTTCAGTTAATTTAAAACAGAAGCAAATGGAAGAGCAATTGGAAGATTACGAAATAAAATTTTTGATAAAGAAGTTGAGCTCTGGATTCTGTTATTGTAAAGCAAAATAAACTTCTGATAAGGCATTAGGTTTCCATAAGTACTTGCCTGAGTAGAAGTACAGTTTTTGAAAGAACTGTAGTACCCGTGGCACCTTAGAGACTAACAAATTTATTAGAGCATAAACTTTCGTGAGCTACAGTTCACTTCATCGGATGCTTATAATAAATTTGTTAGTCTCTAAGGTGCCACGGGTACTCCTTTTCTTTTTGCGAATACAGACTAACACGGCTGCTACTCTGAAACCTGAAAGAACTGTGAAAGGGTCAGAAGTGACCAAAGTATCTTATAGAAGATAGAAAAGACCATTTTCATGAGAGTTACCAAGGATTAGAGATGAACAAACTGATCTATACCCAGGAGAAAGGTAACACTGAGAAATAGGAAAGAGTTGCAAACGAGAAGGTCAGAAGACACAGTGTTAAATTTTTGGAAGTCCAAAAACAATAGCAATGAACTTCAGATAACCTGAAGAACTGGTACCTCCTAGGAAAAATCATAAGGAGTTATCCTGCATTTTCACTGGACTCTTGCTTTAAAAAAACAAAACAAATGTGACAAAACAAAAACACGACAAAAATTTTGCTTTCTATATTGATTCAGAAAGGATTTTTTTATCGGTGGATAACACAAGTGGGGCATACTCTTTAATTCTGAATAAAAGTCCCTCTCTGGCCCTAAATCTTTGCCTGCTTTCCTGAAGCTGAAAAACACCTGGACAGATCAAGAGAATATGGAGCCATCGCACTGGAATGAAATCCTCTGCTACTGATAGCAATAAAACCTGTTGAAAAACAAGAACATCCTTCAACTGTCTCTCCTTCAGTCAATGAAGGCAGGAGTCCCATTTGGGTTACCAGAAAAGATTATAATCAGGATGACATCTTAAAATGAATTAAAATTTTACTTATTTCTCAAGACCCCCAAATAGAAACTGCCAACAGAACTGAAGAAGTCATACTTTGCTGAAGAATGCATACCTAACAGTGGTTTTAATTTGATATGTGCCAAAACCTTCATCTATATACTGTTAGCCAAGTGATAAACCAGTAATTTTAAACTATTCAGAAAGAACACCTGAGCTACAAAAAGCATGCAGATGACTTAATGCCACACCATTTAACTGTATGTTTACTTGCATTTAAATAATAGGCATCACATTAGGAATAAAGAAATAATTTTCAATACTTAAAATGATTTTTAAGAGTACCCAAGACCTTAAGCTTGTTACATGCAGTGTTAAACAATTCTCATACTAATTAAGCACAGTTAACCAATTGATTATTGGTTAAAAAGGAAGCTGTAAGTTACATCCAAAGTAACAGATAAGGAGTACAAGGCAGTACACAGCTCAAAGAGTTAAACATTTAAAAGTGATCTGATACCATCAGAAGCTATCAGAAGCTCAAAAGAAAGAAAAGCAATAACTTGACTTAATGATTTAAGGATTAGACGCCTAAAGAGTTACCTTTGTTACTGGCATTGGGTAAAGTATAAGAGCATGGTAAAGTGGAATGAAAAGGTTAATTAATGTTATCTGTGGATATATACCGAATACCAGATTTCAGAAAAAAGGAAAAAGCAATTTAAAAAAGATTCTGGGCATATATCTGGATTTTACAATTTCATATCTAAATCCATGCACAAATATGCAAAAATGTGCTTTAAACTATCATTTAAATAAAATAATTGTTCACATGATTTGAAATTTTAACTGAAGAATTAATTTTTTTTAATATCTGTCACTAACAATCATAACTACTGAATGGCATAATCTTGACTGACCTTAGAAAGTATCTTGTGTTGTCTTCCCCAAAGAGCAGAACAGTTACCTAAGATCACTATTTTGCAGTATCAGTTAGATTTATATGCATTATATACATTTGTATATTGTCCTGGACAGCTCAATATTCAGGAGCAGGAGACACATTTGAGCAATTTCAGAAAAAAATAGTAACAGTTATTAAAGAATGAAAAAGGATTAAAATAATTCATTTTTATTTTCAAAACTATCTTTATTGTAGATGTTCCTTGCCACAAAAAAAGACAGTATAAAAATCAGATTCCCAATTGTTTGTTAAAGAAAACTTAGGTCAGTTAAAAAAAACAAAAACAAAAAAAACCCAAAAAGCACACTAACTTTTTTTGTTTAAATTTCACATCTAGATAGAGATTACTTAGGTAACCTAGACTAAAAATGGAATACTATAAATGCCTACAAGCATATGAAGGGTGATGACTTGTCTGGCGGGGTGGGGGAAAGGATGTCATGGAGCTGAATGTAAGGCCTCTCTTCACTCAGGCTTGGTCTACACTTAACAGTTAAGTCGGCATAGCCACTTTGGTCAGAAGTGTGAAAAACACCACACCCCTGACCAACACAGCTCTATCAACAAAACCCCCAGTGTAGACACAGCTGTGTCAATAGAAGAGAGCTTCTGTCAATGTAGCTAATGTTGTTCGGAGGAAGAGGGTATATTCCTACACCAGTGGAAAAACTTCTTTTGATGTAACTTGAAGGCTCATCTACATTGAAAAGTTGCATCAGCATAGTTATATCTCTCAGGGTGTGAAAAATCCACACTACTGAGGCAAGCCTACACTTAAAATGCTGCATCGACGCAGCTGTGCTGCTGTAGTACTTTAATGAAGACACACTACACTGATGGAAGAGAGCTCTCCCGTTGGCATAGTTAATCCACCTCCCCAAGAGGTGGTAACTATGTTGCCAGGAGAAGCTCTCCCGCTGACATTTCGCTGTCTACCGGGGGGTTTGGTTGGTATAACTATGTCACTCAGGGAGTGTGGATTTTTCAAACCCTGAGCAACGTAGCTATACCAATATAGGCCTCAAGTGTAGACTAGACCTGAGAGATGTAGTTAAAATGACCTAAATCTCGGTGTAGACAGTGCTAGGTCAACAGAAGAACTCTTCCATCAACCTAACTACCACATCTTGGGGAGGTGGACAGACTACAGCAATGGGATAATCCCTCCCGATGCTATAATGAGTACCTATACAAAAGCATTACAGCACTGCACCTGTACCACTGCAGCATTTTAAATGCAGATATGGCCTCAGTCTACCCTAGGGGCATATCGCATAGGCTCTGTAGGGCATACATACCCCTACTCAACTAGGGGACCTGAAAATCAGTATCCGAAGTTTTATTCATCCACCCTCTCTACTCTGCCATCAGAACAATCCATTAGTAATCAGCTCACACTGTCAAAATCATCTCAGTCCACCATCTTCCTACAATAACCATAGAATCATAGAGACAAACAAATTTATCTGGGCATAAGCTTTCATGGACTAAAACCCACTTCATCAGATGCATCTGATGAAGTGGGTTTTAGCCCACGAAAGCTTATGTCCAAATGAATTTGTTAGTCTCTAAGGTGCCACAAGTACTCCTCGGTTGTTTTTTTTTTGCTGATACAGACTAACACGGCTACCACTCTGAAACCATAGAATCATAGACATGTAGGGCTGGAAGGGACCTCAAGAAGTCATGAAGTCCAGCCACTGCTTGAGACAGGACCAAGTAAATCTTAACCTTCCTTGACAGGTGATTGTCTAACCTGTTCTTAGAATCATAGAAGATTAGGGTTGGAAGAGACCTCAGGAAGTCATCTAGTCCAACCCCTGCTCAAAGCAGGACCAACACCAACTAAATCATCCCATCCAGGGTTTTGTCAAGCCAGGCCTTAAAAACCTCTAAGGATGAAGATTCCACCACCTCCTTAGGTATCCCATTCCAGTGCTTCACCACCCTTCTAGTTAAATAGTTTTTCTTAATATTCAACCTCTACCTCCCACACTGCAACTTGAACCATTGCTCCTTGTTCTGTCATCTGCTACCACTGAGAACAGCCAAGTTCCATCTGCTTTAGGAAACCCCCCTCACACACACACTCTTCTCTTCTGCAGACTAAATAAACCCAGTTCCCTCAGCCTCTCTTCATAAGTCATGTGCCTCAGCCCCCTAATAATTTTTGTTGCCCTCTGCTGGACTCTCTCCAATTTGTCCATATCCTTTCTGTCATGGGGCCCCAAAACTGGACGCAATACTCCAGATGTGGCCTCACCAGTGCCCAATAGAGGGGAATAATCAATTCCCTCGATCTGCTGGCAATGCTCCTACTAATGCAGCCCAATATGCCATTAGCCTTCCTAGCAACAAGGGTACAACGTTGACTCATATCCAGCTTCTCGTCCACTGTAATCCCCAGGTCCTTTTCTGCAGAACTGCCACTTAGCCATCCTGTAGCAGTGCATGGGATTCTTCCATCCTAAGTGAAGAACTCTGTACTTGTCCTTGTTGAACCTAATCAGATTTCTTTTGGCCAATCCTCCAATTTGTCTAGGTCATTCTGGACCCTATCCCTACCCTCCAGCATATCTACCTCTCCCCCCAGCTTAGTGCCATCTGCGAACTTGCTGAGGGTGCAATCCATCCCATCATCCAGATCATTAATGAAGATATTGAACAAAACCGGCCCCAAGACTGACGTTTGGGGCACTCTATTTGATACCAGCTACCAACTAAACATCGAGCCATTGATCACTACCCATTGAGCTCAATGATGTAGCCAGTTTTCTATCCACTTTATAGTCCATTAATCTAATCCATACTTCTTTAACTTGCTGGCAAGAATACTGTGGGAGATTGTATCAAAAGCTTTACTAAAGTCAAGGTATATCACGTCCATGTAAACTTTGCACTTGTCTTTACTGAATTTCATCTTGGTGATGTCAGACAAATACCTCATTTTGTCAAGTTCACTTTAAATCCTAATTCTGTCCTCCAAAGTGCTTGCAACCCTTCCCAGCATGGTGCCATCCACAAATGTTATAAAGCACTCTCTCCACTCCATTATCCACGTCATTAATGAAATTCTTGAATAGTGTCAGACACAGGACTGACCCCCTGTGGAACCCTGCTAGATACATCCTCCCACCTTGACACCGATAACTACTCGGAGTGCAGTCTTTCAACCATTTGCACACTCACCGTATAGTAATTTCATCTGGACCACATTTTGTTAGTTTGCTTATGAGAATGTGGGACTGTAAAAACCCTTATTAAAAATCAACATATATCATGTCTACTAAAAGAAAAGGAGTACTTGTGGCACCTTAGAGACTAACAAATTTATTAGAGCATAAGCTTTTGTGAGCTACAGCTCACTTCATCGGATATGAAGTGAGCTGTAGCTCACGAAAGCTTATGCTCTAATAAATTTGTTAGTCTCTAAGGTGCCACAAGTACTCCTTTTCTTTTTGCGAATACAGACTAACACGGCTGCTACTCTGAAACCTGTGATCATGTCTACTGTTTCCTCCCACCATCCACTAGGCAAATAACCCTGTCAAAGAAGGAAATTAGGTTGGTTTGACATGGTTTGTTATTAAGAAATACATGATAGGCATTCCTTACAACCCTATTCTCTAGGTGCTTAGAAACTCATAGTTTAATAATTTGTCCCCGGTATCTTTCCTGGTATCAAAATTAGGCTGACTGGTCTATAATTCCCTGGGTCATCTTTGTTCCCATTTTTTAAACATAGGTACTATGTCTGCCCTTCTCCAGTCCTCTGGGACCACATTCATCCTCAATGAGTTTTCAAAGATAATGGTTCCAAGCAGAGGCGCCAGCTTCATCGGTTCCTTGGGGGAGCTCAACCCCTGCTCTGTCCCAGGCCTTGCCCCGGCTCTACCCCACTCTCAAGCCCCCAGCTTGCCTCTTCCAGCCCTCGCCCCGCCCCTGCTTCTTCCTGCCCCGCTCCCCCTCCCCCGCAGTTCCTCCTGCACGCCACTGAACAGCTGATTGCAGCAGGTGGGAGGTGCTGGGGGGGAGAGGGAGGAGCTGATTGGTGGGGTCCACTGGCAGGCGGGAGGGTGAGGAGCTGCCAGTGGATGCTGAGTACCCACTATTTTTTTTCCATGGGTGCTCCAGCCTCGGAGCACCCATGGAGTCGGCGCCCATGTTCCAAGGTTGCTTCAGCTAGTTCCTTAAGTACCCAAGGATGAATGTCATCATACATCTTCTATGCACATTCATACATCTAAGTTACCTAAATATTCTTTGACCTCTTCTTTCTCTATTTTGGCTTGTGTTCCTTTTCTCTCATTATTAACATTAATTGTGTTGAGTATCTGGCCACACTATTAGACTATTGTCCTTAAAGTTTACCCTCATCCTCCAGTTAAATTATTCTCCTTATTGTCCAATCTAGTCACCTGCTCATTCTTCGATCTTCCTCCTCTATCCTCTAACTTGAATTTAATCTATTAAAAAATAGTGCCTATAACTTGTTTACAATATATCTCAAAACTGTTCATTTTCTTTTTTCCTTCTAGTTTTCAGATTGGGAATTTCAATGTATATTTTGCTGACACCTCCAAACAACCTGGCCTCTACATTTTTTTTTAAAATATATAATCTGTCAATCAATTCCAACACTTCAGGGCTCCCAAATCTTTGACTTAATCATATTAATCTCTTCTCTTCCTCATGCCATTTCCAACCCTGCCTATAGTCATTATCCCTTCAAATTAGACTTTGCTCTCCCTAAACTAGTCCATTTTAGTTAGTAAGCAATTTTCCATTGTATTGTAATTCATATGGATATCTTATTCTGCAGTAATTTCTTTATAAGCAAAATGATCATTGCCAGGAGCAGATACAGAAATACAATTTTAATGAATAAGTCCTTAGATTTTCATATACATCTCACTTATAGTCATAGCAAGAAGTGGTTCTTATCTTTCAGACTTTGGAGGAGATAACCTGCAACAAAACTAATTATTTTACTCCATATAGCAATCAAACAGCATTTTCTTCAAATAATAGACTATATCCATTCTTTCAGGAATATATGCTTTCCCAGAAAATTATTGACAAATTGTAATCTAAGAAAACAATTCATTTTCATTGGCCAAAGACCTTGGAATTCTGAACACAGCTTCCTGATCTGAAACAATATTCCAACACCACCAAAAAGCAAATTAGCTACCAGAAGCACAAGCAAGTAGTCCCCAGCATCCGGTAATTTCATCTAGGTAGTGTTCACCATCTATTTAGATGTCTGCTGTCAAACCTGAAGGAAAGGTTTAACTCCTCATGATGGGGCAGATAACCCACTTGTTGCCAAGCGTGGGGCCTAAGGAGGCAAACAGGCTCCACACTGACAATGAGAAGAACCTGTGGACCTAGTCGACCCTGCCATGCCACACCAGCAGCCAGTATCAGGACTGGAGAGGGGAGTTAAAAGGAGGAGACCTAGCCCAGTTCGCTTTTTTGACTGCCACTGCACATTGAGTGGATGTTTTCAGAGAACAATCCACAATGACTCCAAGATCTCTTTCTTGAGTGGCAACAGCTAATTTACACCCCATCATTTTATATGTATAGTCGGGATTATGTTTTCCAATGTGCATTACTTTGCATTTATCAACATTGAATTTCATCTGCCATTTTGTTGCCCAGTCACCCAGTTTTGAGAGTTCCTTTTGTAGCTCTTTGCAATCTGCCTGGGACTTAACTATCTTGAGTAGTTTTGTATCATGTGCAAATTTTGCCACCTCACTGTTTACCACTTTTTCCAGATCATTTATGAATATGTTGAATAAGACTGGTTCCAGTACAGATCCTGTAGGACATCACTATTTACCTCTCTCCATTCTGAAAAATCACCATTTATTTCTACCCTTTGTTTCCGATCTTTTAACCAGTTACCTGGTTACCAGTTACCTTCCCTCTTATCCCATGACAGCCTACTTTGCTTAAGAACCTTTGGTGAGGGACCCTGTCAAAGGCTTTCTGAAAATCTATATCCATGGATCCCCCTTGTCCACATGCTTGTTGACCCCCTCAAAGAATTCTAGGAGATTGGTGAGGAATGATTTCCCTTTGCAAAACCCATGTCGACTCTTCCCCAACAAATTATGTTCATCTGTGTGTCTGGCAATTTTGTTCTTTCAATCAGTTTGCCCGGTACCGAAGTCAAGATTACTGGCCTGTAATTGCCGATATCACCTCTGGAGCCCTTTTTAAAAATTTTAAAAATTCACAGTGGGGTGAATCTTGCTCTAATGGGCCACAAAGAGGCTCCATCTGAACAATCCAGTTACACTCCTTCATGAAAAACATACAACTCAATAAAAAAATACTTTACAAGATCTGAAAGGGAGCAGCTTTCTCAACTGATTCTGGAGCTGAGCATTAGGAAATCTGAGTCTATTCCCAACCCTTATGCTGACTCAAAGCATGTTCATTAGCAAATCATTCCGGCTGCAATTCATGCAAGGTATTATAGGGATCAATTTAGACTGTTGTAGGTGCATATGCACATGCAAATTGCTGGTGTAAATTCTGCTAAAGTACTGACCTGGAAGTTTGTTCTTTCTCTTTCTCTTTATTTCAGAACATGAAAAGTATTTAAAAATCACTATTTACCTGTAAACAACAAAATGTATGGGCATCAATTTTTAAGAAAATAATCTGTGCTATCCCACTGATCTCATCTGGGTCCACAGCATTTTCTCCCAAGAATCTAAAGAGTTGAAGTACTTTCGTTCAGTTATATGAACCACACAAAGTATTTTGGTAAGCTGGGCATGAAGTTGTTTATTACAAAAAGTGTGTGTGTGTCTCTCTACATAAGATAAATATAAAGTTATGGTCATGATCTGCCATTAAGCATGCTAGACAGTATGTGTGTGTACACACATATATCTGAAAGTCATGGTCATGATCTGCTGTTAAGTGTGATAGACAGGATGATACAAAAGGATCAAAATGCTTAAATATGTGGAAAGCTGGTGTGGGTGGGAGGAACAAGAAATACAAAAATAAAGGGACAGTCTTTCAACTGCACAGCAAGTATACTAAACACAGAGAAAAATAGAGCAAAGGAGGACTAGAGAAGCAATACATAAGTAAGATAAGGTAGCTGGAGCGCAAGCAGCAGCTACAGTTAAGGTAGTTGAAACATTTTATAAACCCCAGTTTTCAGTCGCTCATAACATTCTAAATTTTTCATCTCAAACTAAAATGTTTAAGATCTGGTGTTCACCTAAATTTATACTTGTATATAAAACTGAACAAAAATGATTCAATAATTTTTAAGTAAGAGTAGAATGAAAAAAATATTTTCCCTATTATACAAAATAATAATTGTAATCTTTTTTCAACAGCTCTCCAGCTAAAAAAATCTGGCAGTAAAAAGTTGAAATGAAGCAGGGAAACGTATCAAATACTTTTCAATAATGCTAAGTGAAAACTAGCTGAGTTATGAGCATTTTGCATAGGGAGAGAGAGATTAAATCATGTTTTAAGCATGTTTTGAACACTACAGTTTACACTTTTCTTAATAATCCACCAGTGTCCAAGAGGAGGGTAGAGTGTACTGCGCATGAGGGCATGGCTAACTCAGCCACATAGCTAAATGAGGCAGAGTTTCATATTCTAACTTCTAAACCATGCTAGGTCACTTTTAAAAGAAGGAAAGAGGTTAAAGCCTGCCATATCCCATTATCAATTTCCTGAACCATTCTCCAGTCCCCTGCCTGTATTAAATTTCTACATTTCACATAAATAATCTTGGAGGCTCTGAGAATACTATTCAGAAGTATTTACAGTAAAAAAAGAAGCATAATGAAGGGGAAATGCAGATTTCTGATATACACCACCCCGGAATTTCTGAATAATCTACACCCCTGAACAACAAATGTTATACCGACCTAAGCACCGGTGTAGACAGCACTACGTCAGCGGGAGAGCTTCTCCTGCTGACATAGCTACTGCCTCTTGTGGAGGCAGGAGTTATTAAGCCGCCGAGAAAGCTCTCTCCCAGTGGCTTAGAGCATCTTCAGCAGAAGCACTGTAGAAATTGCTGTAATAGTAATCTAAAAAGGTTCAAAAAATTTGCAAAAGTCATATTTGACAAGGAAGAAAGGAAGGATTGCCCAAGATCTAATACAAGCCATAAAATCATTTGTCTGATCAGTGAGGAAGGAGGCAATGATATGAGAAGCTATTTAACTACAAAAGGAGGAAACAAAAAACACATGAAGAGAATATAATTGAAAAACAGAGTGAATTATTTTCACTATTCCTGAGAAGCCCCAAGGTAAGATACCAGATATTGAAATAATGTTTCCAGGTTAGACTAATGGAAGCCTAGAGGCAATAAAAAAAATCACACCAAAACACACCTTAAAATATCTTTTAAAAAACACAAGTCTCAGAAGAAGCATATCATACACCTGAGAATATTAAATGAGACAGATGGTGATCTGTAATTAACAAAATTGGTTTAAACCAATAATTATATGAAATAAAGTTTATCTGACAGATGCTACAATGATGCCAAAGAAATGTGTGCAACTGTAATTTATAATAATTCAAGTAGGTATTATCAAAACAGAAAAGAAATTACAAGTAGGGTTCAAAGATAATCAGTTTTCTAAAAAACTTACTGTATTTGAGATTTGATACTTTACACTTATGTAATAATAATAATACTTCGCTAACAATGTCTTTCTTTGATATAAAGAGATCAAAGGTGAGTAGACATGATTTCAGTTTTAGACATGGTGAATTAAAGAGGAAAAATTACTTGGCCAAAGTGTGACTGCAAGTTCCTGAGGTGGAAATAGAACTCAAGGCTCATGATACTCAGCTCCCTAGTCCAATTACTGAAAACCATACTGCTTCCCAATTAAAATCTCACTGTGTGGGGGGGCCAGCAGGTAGGAGGAGAGAAGCAATTCAGTACATCAATACAAACTAAGCAAAATTTAGCATAACAATTTACTCTTTAATAAATGGAAAACATATAAGACCATCATCATATAATGACATATGCTGATCTGCACTGATTAAATATTGATTTTCTGATTGAATTTAAGGTGCTTGTCTTGATCTATACAGCCCTAAAATGAATTGGGACTTGAGACCCACCTCTCTCCTCACACCCACACTGCCATTTTGATCAGCAGAGGCACTCAAAGCTGGATGTCCCTCAATTTAAAAGGGGGAGAAGCATGTCTGGAGTAGGGTATTCTTTGTGAGGGGCCCTTAGCTCTTGTACAGGCTTCCTCTTGCAGGTATGAAATAGCTCTGTCTAGACATTCAGGCTACACTACACTACACTACACTGCATCTACTTACTGGGAGATGGACCTCAGAGAAATCATACATGGGGGAGATAGAAGTTTGGCTCTCTACAAGTGATCTGACTTTGTTTTTGTAGTTTACATCAGGGGCACCTAGAGTATTAGATAAATGAGTTAGGGTTGTTGTTTTCGTATAAATCTAATAATAAAATAATAATAATGCTTTTTTCCTTACTCCTTCCTAAAACTTTCTCCAATCAAGCTGACTTTTTGAAAGGAAAGATCAAAAGTTCTGACATGAGCTGTCTTCCCTCCTTCCTAATACCCTCTTCATTTTCTCATGGCTGACAGAGATTTCTTGTTTGTCCTTTACTCTAACCCCTTTAGCTGCCCCTCAATGCTACTAGTTTCCCTCATCATCTCAACTTTTCACTCTCTTCTGGCATATTCCCTTTGGGATACAAGCACGCCTGGCCTCAGACATAATAAAAAAAACATTACTTTTGACTTCAACCTGCCTCTCAACTACTGTTCTAGTTCCTCTCCCATCTTCATTCCTTCTCTCTAACTTCATCCCAAATCCTCTTCAGTTTGATTTTTACCCTCTTTACTGCACCAGAACTGCTCTCAAAGGTTTTAAATTGACCCCTTCCTGGCCAAAAGCTAGAAGCTCTACTCACATCTTTAACCACTTCAGTCCCTCCACTATTACTAATACTGTCAATCACACTCCTTCAATTATTTTCCTCTCATGTCTTTTGTAACTCCAACCTCTCATACCTTTCTGATGAAACATTTGTATGTCTACCAGCAGTTGGTCCTCCTCTCCTCTCTTCTCTCATTACTGAAGGATGTCTACAGTGCTAAATCCTTGGCCTCTCTCTGTGTGATGTCATCAGCCCACCTTGCCTCATCAACAACACAGGTTATTGAGAGTACATCATCTCCTCGGTGCTCTGCTCTCTCCATCAACTCCTCTTATTGCACTGCATTTAGCATAAGACTTTTTTTTTTTTTTTTTTTTTTAAAGCACTATACATCCTGGGATCACAAAAACCACTTCACTGCCATCCTGGGTCCTCAACTGTCCTTGACACTCCACTCCTCAGGAATAACGGAATGGTTGACCACAAAGAACCCATTGCACCAAATGATGTACAAACACAAAGGAAGAGAGAGTTCCTAACCTAGAGTATTCACAATTTAAGAGTCCAGTCATACAAACACTGACTTTAACGGGACTACTCAGTCTATAAGAATTTGAGGGATTCCAACCTAAGGTAACAAAAAACAAGGGAGTAAGATAAAAATGTGCAAGCAAAATGGAGGGTGAAGGTAATCATGTCTTGTTCCATTTTTTCCTTACATTGGTGACATACAAAGGGTGAGGGAGAGGGATATCAAAATAAGCTTCTGTAATACTATATATATTCTAATGATTTTTAAAGCTAACAGCCCAATGCTAACAGGCATCACAGATGAAGTCAGTCTTGGGGAGAAGAAAAGGAGCACTTGTGGCACCTTAGAGACTAACAAATTTATTTGAGCATAAGCTTTCGTGAGCTACAGCTCACTTCATCGGATGCTGTATGCTCACTTCATCAAGTGAGCTGTAGCTCACGAATGCTTATGCTCAAATAAATTTGTTAGTCTCTAAGGTGCCACAAGTACTCCTTTTCTTTTTGCGAATACAGACTAACATGGCTGCTACTCTGAAACCAGTCTTTGGGAGGAATTTGAAGAGTAGGACCTTGCACACTGGTTTAGGAAATGCATTCCATGCATAAGGAGAAAAACATAAGAAAGTGTGCATGGATTGTGGAGAGAAGCAGCCAGTGGGCAGACAAGAATGTGATAAATGACAAGAGCAGATAAGCAGGACGGGGCAGATCCAGGAGCAATGGAAGCTCCCTAAAAGTGTGGGGGGGCCCCCACCAGCACCCAAACCGATGTTTCTTCCCCCCCCCCCCCCGAGACCCCACCCTCGCGCCTCCCATTCCCTTCAGGCCCTGTTCCCAAACCATCCCTTCCTCCCCAAGACCCTGCCCTCTGCTTGCTCTCCTCCACCGCTGTCGCTTCAAGATGCTTGAACTAAGGAATACCATTTTAACAGAGGCATCTAAATTGGCTGATTTACTACACAAAAAACTAGATACAGCAGTCGGTTCATTACTCTTCTGGTTTTATATTAAAAAAGGCCAGGCCTTTTCCACATGATTTTTTTAGTCAAACACTAGGAGCTGAAAGAATTTAATATTTCAAATTACATTACAATAGCCCCTAGTTGCCCCAACTGTGTCCATACAGCACTTTAGCACATAGAAGACAGACCCTGCCCTGAAGATCTTAACATGAAAACAGACAAGTGTCAAAAAAAAAAGAAAGGGCATGTTGTAGATAGAGATCTGAGGGACACAAAGATTAAGTGACTTGACAAGGTGACTCAGGAAATCTATGACAGAGCTAGAAATAGAAATCTGATATCTTGAGTGCCAGCCTAGTGTCAAACACACAACCATCCTACCCATTTTATACATAATATACCACATCTGTGAAATTTCAAATAAGCGTTTGAGAACCTGTGAATTTCAAAAGGTTGCAATATAAAGAAAACTAAGTTTAACAATAAGTCGACTGTTGGATTTTTAATAACTTAATTTAGAAAGTCAATTAAATGAATGCATGTATACATTTAAAAAAAACAACCCCAAACTTATTTTGCTGAAAACGTTCAGTCCATAGTAAATTGCTTGAAGTAGTGGTAAGCAGAAATTCCATTAAAACTAATACATTAACTCTTATGCTTCCTTCTTGGATGCCAGAGAGATTTCTGCAGTAACAGAAGGACTAAGGTCTGACTGTCAAGTCTTATTCGGAAACTTAAAATTTTGCCAAAGTAAATGCAGGTACTTGGCTCATTTGGCACAATTTGTTTACGGAGAGAACTGTGGGTAGGTATTTTATTAAAATTGTACATGTAAAGTTTAGGGAACTGACTCAGAACAATGGACTAGTTAGTACAGCGGCACAAGCCTGATGTCTAGACAAGATAAAATAGTAGAACTGCACTTATAAAAACAAAAACAAAACAAAACAGAGAAAGCAACTTATGTAAGACTGGTAATGAAATTCTCCAATCATGAACAGAACACTATTCACATATACATCATCAGTTTGGAAAACAATCACTTCAGTGTAATACATTATGTGCTAAAAGCAGAAAGTTGATCCTTCTTTACCATATTCTTATATACACACACACCCCATATTCATTTATATATATATATATATATATATATATATATATATATATATATTATAACCCATATCAGCAATCTGCAAACATTTATAAAGTTATATCTAAACCCAGTGCCATGTCAGTACAGGATTGTCTGCTACAGTGCATTTTCTAGTGCCTTAACTAGTCTGATTTTAAATGCCAAGTCATGACCGCTTCTACTACCTTGCTATGGAATGTAGCTCAGGGCTAGAAATTTCAACTATGTTACAGGGGGAGATTTTCAAACCCATAAAGATCAGCTAGATGCCCAACTTCCATTGAAATTCAATGGAATTTGAGCTCTTAACTTCCATATGTGTCTTTGAAAATCACCCTCCGTACTTTTTGTATCACAGTAGTACCTCGAACCCTCGATCCAAGATCTGGACCCTACTGTGCTCATCACATAGTAAGAGACGATCCCTGCTCTCCAGAGTTTACAAAGAAAGACAGGGGTGGGGAAAAAGAAAGATTTATCTCCATTTTACAGATGGGATTTGAGGCACAATAAGATTGAGGCCCTGATTCAGCAAGGTTCTTAAGCACATGTAACTTTAAGCACATGGATAGACCCATTGAAGTTAATGGGACCCCCCCCCACACACACACACACATATGCTTAAAGTTAAGCATGTGCTTTAAAGCTTTGCTGGATTGGGGCTTGAAGGATCTTGCCAAAAGTAATGTAGAAAGTCTGTGGCAGAGCCAGGAATAGAATCCACATCTCCTGAGTACTGGTCAAATTATTATTACAATTTTTGCCCCTAATATTTCACCTAAATTTACCTTTTCTAAGCACTGAGAGACCCTCAAATGGAAGGTGCTACAGAAGTGCAAAGTGTTATTCCATATCATTATTTATTTAACACTTTGTCCCACCATAAACAATAACACTAGTTACCTTTTGATAGCTACACGTTTTCTTCAGGTCATGAATTAAATGCCTGCAGTAAATCTCTCCATCACACTAATACACTGTGATACACAAACATTTTGCTGATGAGTGATAATGATGATTTATTGTGATTTAAATAGTTCAATTCCATTTTCAAGATTTGAAATTCTGTGACTGCTCAATTATAAATTAGATCATTTTCTTGGCCATGATGATGGGAAAACGTTTTTAAAATGACTAAAATATTGGCAGACACACACACAGGTTGAATTACTTAAACAAAATACCTGTAAGAATATTTAATTTGACTGCTTAACTTTCTTTTTTTTATTTTATTTTAAGAAATAATGGTTTTAGTGTTTACCACTATGCTCGCTTGTGGGCATCAGGTTGCCTGTTTCCCTGCTGTGTAGTACTGAATTTACTCACTGCCATACATAGTGCAAGCTGTCACTCAGTACAGCTCTGCACTGGGTCTGGCTGAAACAGCACCATGCAAAGAATTAAAAATAAATATTTTGAAAATTCTGCTCTTTTTCTTGGTTGCAGCCTGTGAGGTAAGTGAGGAGGGATTTGTCAGGACTTTGGAAGATGCTGGCAGAAGAAAGAAAGTTGGGGAATGGGAATGATTTTAGAGAGAGGGGACTTGGACTGGATCTGGACTTCCAGGAGAAATAAGTCAAGAGAACAAGAGTTTAGGGGTAAGCAGCAGAAAGGCCAGGAGGATCAAGTCTTCTGATCAGATATCACTCTGTCAGGAGCAAAGAGAACTACCTCAAGCATAATGGCATATCACACTAATCCTACTCTGCAAATCAGATTCAGTTTACATTTCCATGATTGTCCATGGTTATTCATCTTCAAAATTAACACCTTATGTGTATCCCTTTGCAGAAGAATTCAAGTTTTTTTTCCATAAGTTTTGTGGCACTGTGCTCTCCAATGACTGCTGTACTGTAATAATCCCTGCCTACTAAGACACACTGTAGTAAAATGTCAAGTATTCCAGATATAATTCACTAAAATGTGGTACTCAAATTATTTTCATACTAGATTAAGAAGACATGTTTTATGGAACTGTGAAGACTGTCAAATCCATGATTAACAAGCAACTCCTTTTTAAGTCAATATTCACCATAACAAATGAAATATTTTTACTGCTATTCATGTTAGAGACTGAACTAACCCAAAACAAAACATATGTAATCCAATAGCTTTTAAAAGCTTCCTGATAAATATCCAATGTAACCTGATTAGCAAATCAATTTTTCCTTTTCCTAAAGTGTACTTCATTCCAATGCTTTACTTTTAAAATTTAAATATTTTAGCTAAATAGAACCAATTTTGCGTAAATAGGTACATTAAAACTGCACATTAAGGAATATAATTTTATTCTGCAAAAACAAAGATATGCATTTAGTTCAACAGTAATGTCAGCAGAGTATAATTTATAATAAGGAACGTACCGAAAGTAAACTATTAACAAGTAGTTCAACACAGAGATTGAAAAATTTAGTTTTTATAGCCGGGGGGAGGGGTGTATTTATGCAGACATTAACTAGAAAGAGCAAGGTTTGAAAATCAATTTTTTTAGATAACTGAAGTCTAGAAATCAATGAAACCATGTTTATCAATATTTCAAAATATATATTTATATAATTTTAATCTCCAGTCCATAATATCCACAAATATGATTAAGTAATATGTAAGCTCATCATAGAATTTAATTTTCTTGAATTAAAAAGTATTTGAAGTACCTACTAATCAGACTTAACTCCCTCATCTGAATTATGGCTGAAATTCTCTTCAGATAATTTTACAACATACATTTTTACACACAACATGTATGTTTATGACTCAAACTTAATTCAATTAAGCTATATTTTGCTAACTCTAAACTCTTTCACACTACCTAATTTAAAAATCACCAATAAAGATTTTATTCAATTGAATAAGAATATATACAACATATAAAACAATATTTTAGTAGAATATTAAAACCATCTTAAATGAGATTTATTTCTAAGAAATCCGACAGCTCTAAGATCCAAAGCAATTTAAAAAGAACTGATTTTTTTCCCCAGTCAAGAAGTCTAAGCTATTCTCAGAACACTCTGAACTAAGATCCTGACAATTTATTTTACAGATCTTAAATTAGATTTATTTAAATATAGTGAGAGCAACATTAGATTTTATTAAACATGGCATGAGTTTTTAGGCCCAAAATTTTTATCAACCTTGATAATCGTATTTATAAAGTCAAGAGACAGATAGATCCTCAGCTAGTGTAAATTGTCAAAGATCCACTGACTTCAGTGCAGCTCTGACTGCCATGTACTACTTTGTACACAGTAGGTTGCAAGGCTTCTGCACAAGATATGGACCGGCCATAGATCTTACTTTTCAGAGAGATACACACCATATGTGTTCACTGCAAGATCCTTTAATGCTCTGCCAGGGGTAGCTGAGGTTAGCTTAAATAAGGTATCAGAGTAGCAGCCGTGTTAGTCTGTATTCGCAAAAAGAAAAGGAGTACTTGTGGCACCTTAGAGACTAACAAATTTATTAGAGCATAAGCTTTCGTGAGCTACAGCTCACTTCATCGGATGCATTTCCGATGAAGTGAGCTGTAGCTCACGAAAGCTTATGCTCTAATAAATTTGTTAGTCTCTAAGGTGCCACAAGTACTCCTTTTCTTTTTAAATAAGGTATGTTACACATAGTGCCACCTACTGGCTGAACAGTATAATACAATTTTACATCTCCCCTTTCAGTTTTACATTTCCAACATTCACAAAATGTACATTATTCATGCTATCTTTGAAGTATCAGTCTAAGTGTCTCTGAATTGTATTGGCTTTTCTAATTATGCAACTTGAAAAGGTAAACAACTTGGTATGCTGTCTGTCCATTAAATGCAAACATTGGCTGCAGTCAGTTTGGAATTCTTGAGTAATCTTCTTGTTCTTCATGTGCCATCTGTAGAGTTTGCTGTGTTGATTGTTCTTTCTGAGGAACAAACGTAGATGCTGACGATTTCTATTGAACTCTTCACGGACAGTCTCGATCACATATGATAAGTGCTGAATTCTTGTTTTTTTAAAAAAAAACAAAAAAACCAGCTATAAGTTGTCCATATTTTTTCTCTATCCAGTTTGATACAAACCCAGGCACCAGGTTCTAGATCTGGTAATTTTCTGAGTGACACCTGATGTAAAAGTGTTCTTAAGCTATTTTAATCTTTTTATCTGATTTGGCTACCCTCTTTATGTCTGGCCATTCTGGAGATAGGTGTTTTTCTAAAGCTAGAACAATAGTTCTGAGTTGCTGTCCCATCAGAAGTTGTGTTGTCTATTTCCAGATCTGCTAAGGTATTGATCTGTAGCTCAGAAGAGCAAGAATTGAATCATTCTGCTGCAGGATTTTCTTGGCTGTCTGTCCAGCTCTCACAGCCTCTCTACTTGATAGTGGGTAATGTGCGCTGCTAGTAATATGATCAAAATCATATTTTGTTTGGAATGACAAATGCTGCTGCAGTGAACTGGGGTCTATTGTCCATCATGAGTTGTTCTGGAATATCGAAATGAGCAAAAGTGCACTTCAGTTTCTTGATAACACTGCACCATGTAATTATTATTTTATATATAACATAGTTTCTATATACCTGGAAAAATAGTCCTCTACAACCAGGTAATGATGTCCTCTGAATTTGCATAAATCTGCAGCTAGTCTCTTCCAAGGTCTGTCTGGTAGAGATGTTATTAAGCGTTCTTTGTGTTGCGTTAGTCTGTTAGTTCTTCAATGTTCACATGTAGATACTTCATTGTTTATGTCCTTGCTGATGCTTGACCACCACACTAACTGGTGGCTTGTCCACAGCATTTTGTTAATCCTTGATGACCTTCATGGATGAGGTTTAGGATTCCTCCTCTAATTTCATCTGGAATTATAATGCAATTGCCTTTAATCATGAGTCTATTTGACTCGCTTACTTGTCCATGTACCACAGAGTAGCTGTTTGTCACTTCCTTAGGGTGTGTCTAACAGCAATTAAACACCCATGGCTGGCTAGGGTCAGCTGACTCAGGCTTGTGGGGCTGTAAAACTGCTGTGTAGACATTTAGGCTCAGGCTGAAGCCTGAGCTGTGGGATCCCGCGATGGGGGAGGGTCCCAGAGCCACCCATATGTCTACACAGCAATTTTACAGCCCTGCAGCGCAAGGCCCAAGGATTCTGAGTCAGATGACCAGGGCTAGCCACGACCATGTGTGGATCTTTTATTTCAGTATAGACATTCCCTTAGTGTCCCTTCAGATGCCTGGGCAGACAGCCCTAATGCAACTTGGAACTTCTTGAAGTTGCATGTCTATCCAGATTGCTTTTTGTAACAAGTGTAGTCTTTTTTCACTTTGGGGAGTAAGTCATCCAGTGCTGGGAGGATGTATTTTTCTCTCACAACTGCTTCATTAAGTTTAAGATCCACATAGATTTAGTACTTTTCCATTGTTCTTTATAATCAGTACTATTGGGGCCCACCAGCTGTTGGCTCAGAGATTTTCTCTATTATGCCAACCTGTTTCATTCTCTAACTCAGTTTCCACTTTATGAAGTAATGTTAAAGGAATCCTGTGAGGTGTATGAACACTGTCACTATGCTGTGAACACTGTCTGGTTCAGCATTGTGTCTATAGTCCATCAAGTTCTTCCACCATTCTCACTAGGCCCATCATGGCTGCCACTCTGCAGCTGAGAAGGCTATTGGTCTGTGAGGTCCTTTGATCACATACTAAGACAAAAGCTATACATTTAGAGTGCAAGTTGTTTCTCTGGGGAACTGGCCTATGCAGTTCAGAGCACCTCCAGGGCTAGTCAGAGCTGTCTCAGATGAGTTCATCCCTGGAAGGGGTTGAAGGTTATCCTTAGTCCCTTTTGAGATCACTATGACTAGCGTTCCTGAGTCAATTTTAAAGTCAGTAGTCTTGCCATGAATATTCAGTTTCACTCTGTAAGTAGGTTCTGTCATGACATGTGATGGATCCCATGAACAATGGCTCTTGATTTGTCTCTAATATTAGCCAACTCGCTGTCTGCTTTGCTGTGGCAAATAGCTGCAGAATGTCCACATTTTGTGCATTTATTACACCTTTAACCTTTGGCAAAACACACATCTGGTGGGCCATTAAATTTTCAACATCTCGTGCATGTAGGCTGAAAGGTATTGGTGAAATTTGTCCCTATAAGCCTGGGAGCTCCCTCCTTAGCTCAGGGGTTTTATAATGATGACTCTTAGCCTTCATGTTGTTTGTAGCTTCTAAGCTAGTTTCAGGTTTTTCATGTTGCTCCTGCTTCTGCTGCTGTTTGACTAATTCTGACTGCTTTTCTATCTGCATAGTTGTGGGTAGGGTTAAGATGGTTTTTAATTGTAGCTGCTGTGAAAGTTTTTTTAATCTATTAAACCAGTAACAAGCTGGTCTCTGATATTTTCGTATTTTACAGTTCCAAAAATCAGAGTTTTCAGCCAATGCATGCAAAAAGCTCTTATAAAACATTCAAACACTTTTCCCTGATCCTTGAATTCTCAGGTGAAAAAACGCTCTTTCATAAACCATATTTCTTTAAGATATAAAGAATCCATCAAACATAGCCAGAACCCTTTCATATTCATCTTTATGATTGTCTTCAGTGAAGTCAAAGGATTTAAAGCTATGCTCTGCCTGCTTCCTCATAGCATAAATTAAAGAGCATACCTATAGATCATCAATTTTCTTCTACAGTTTTGTAGCAATTTGATACCCTGCAAAACTCTGCTTCTAGTCTGTCCATTGTGAAGGTCTGTCAAAGCTGAAGTTCTCTGAGGCATTGAGAAGTACCACACTGATGAGATATTGCAACCTTTTTTGCTCTCATCCTTCTGCTTCTGTTCTCCTCTGGCACTAGGTTACTTCTGACATTATGTCATGTACTTCTTGTAAACGGTAACTTGCAGAGCTGCTGCTAGTCGGTCAGTCTTCTGACCAGATATGGACTGGCTACAGAGCTTACTTCTCAGAGAGATGCATGCCAGATGCGTTTGCTGTAAGATCCTTTAATGCTCTGCCAAGTATGACTGAGGTTAGCTTAAATAAGGTCTGACTTAGTGGCTGAACAGAATAATACAGTTTTACATTACAACTGCTTACACAAAAAACGGTTACTTACCTTCTCGTAACTGTTGTTCTTCCAGAGGTGTTGTTCAGTTCATTCCACATTAGGCGTGTGCGTGCCGCATGCACGAGCGTCGGAAACTTTTTCCCTTAGTGGCTCCTGTAGGGCTGGCGGGGGCCCCCTGAGTGGCGCCACTGCACCGTGCATATATACCCCTGCCACCCGACCCCCTCTGGTTCCTTCCTGCCGGCGACTTCGACAGAGGGGTAGGAGGGTGAGTGGTAGAATGGACGTGAACAACACATCTCGAAGAACAACAGTTACGAGAAAGTAAGTAACTGTTTTTTCTTCTTTGAGTGCTTGTTCGAGTCCCATTCCACATTAGGTGAATCACAAGCTTACCTCTGGAGGAGGGTAGGAGTCACGGAACAACTGATTGGAGGACCGCTCTGCCAACTGCCGCATCCTCTCTGGCCTGCTGGTTGACCGCGTAGTGGGTTGTCAAGGTGTGCACTGAGGACCAGGTGGCTGCTCTGCAGATCTCCTGGATCGGGACCTGTGCTAGGAAAGCTGTGGAAGTCGCTTGTGCCCTGGTCGAGTGGGCCGTGACTGCCGGGGCCGGAACACCTGGGAGCTCATAGCACACCCGGATGCAGCTTGTAATCCACGACGAGATCTGCTGTGTCGAGATCCAGGAGGCCTTTCATCCTCTCGGCTACGGCCACGAACAGCTGCACGGATTTACGAAAGGGCTTGGTGCGCTCCACATAGAACACCAGCGCTCGATGGACATCCAGGATGTGTAGGCTGTGGTGACTCAGGTCCATATGGGGTTTTGGGAAAAAAAAAAAAACGGCAGACAAATGTCCTGGCCCAAATGGAATTGCGAGACCACCTTAGGAAGCAGCTTGGGGTGCCGTCGGAGCTGCACCTTATCCTTGTGAAACACTGTATATGATGGCTCAGAGGAGAGAGCCCACAGCTCAGACACCATTCTGGCCGAGGTAATGGCCACAAGAAATGTCACCTTCCAGAAAAGGTGGAGGAGGGAGCAGGTAGCGAGGGAAGGGAGTCCCATGAGCTTAGACAGGACCAAGTTAAGGATCCAAGGAGGGACTGGGAGGCATGAGTATGGAAACATCCTCTCCAATCTTTTAAGGAACCGTCCCACCACTTGGTGAGAAAACAACAAGCCCCCCGAAAACCCTGGATGGAAGGAGGAGATGGCCGCCAGGTGTACTCTGAATGAGGACGGGGCCAGCTATTGCTGCTTGACGTGCAGGAGGTACTCTAGGATGGCTTGCACCAGGGCCTGGCACGGCTGCACCTGTCGGGGCTCACACCAACACGAGAACCTTTCCTAGTTGGCCATATAGGTAGCCCTGGTAGAGGGCTTCCTACTGCCAAGAAGAATCTGCTGCACAGGAAGGGAGCACTGGCTCTCCAAGGCATTTAGCCACAGAGCTTCCATGCTGTCAGGTGTAGTGATTGCAGGTCGGGGTGAGGAAGCCGCCCACCGTCGTGCGTGATGAGGTCCCAGTGTAGGAACAGGACTACCGGGGCCTCCACCGACAGCTCTAGGAGTGTTGTGTACCAGTGCTGGCGGGGCCACCCTGGGGCAATGAGGACCACCACCGCCCTGTCCCTGCATACCTTGAGCAGGACCTTGTGTACCAAGGGGAGAGGGAGAAAGGCATACATTAAGCCCCCTCCCCATGGGATCGCAAAACGCGTCTGCGACTGAGCCCGGGCTGTGGCCCTGGAATAAGCAGAAACACGGGCACTGGGCATTGACCCTAGTAGAAAACAGGTCTACCCAGGGATACCCCTACCTGCAGGGGAGCAAAAATACAACGTCCGCTCTGAGCGTCCACTCGTGCATGCGATACGACCTGCTGAGGTAGTCTGCCAGCTCATTTCACATCCCCGGGAGATACGATGCCTCAAGGTGAATGGTGTGGGCTATAAAAAAAGTCCCAGAGGAGAAAAGTCTCGCAACAGAGCGGCGAGGAACAGGCCCCGCCCTGCTGTTTATATAAAACATGGCAGTAGTGTTGTCTGTCAGAACTGTCAGGCTGTGACCACTCAGAGTGGCGTGAAAGGTCTGGCAGGCTAGACAAACCGCCCTGAGCTCCTTCACATTGATATGGAGTGGCCGCTCTACTCCGGACCACAAGCCCTGAGTCCTGAAGTCCCCCAGGTGAGCCCCCAATTTGCAGTCTTACGCGTCCGTCATCAGCGTCGGGTCCGGTTATGGGGCGGCAAAGGAGATGCCTTCACAAACCACAGGCTGGGACTGCCACCACAGCAGGGAGTCCAGCACGACCCTTGGGGCTGTCACTACCAAGTCCAGGGGGTCCTTGCCTGGGCGGTACACCCGAGCGAGCCACGCCTGCAGAGTCCTGAGTCTCAGTCTCGCATGCCTGACCATGTGCATGCATGTTGCCATGTGACCCAGCAGCCTCAGGCAGCACTTGCCCGTTGTTGTTGGAAATTGGCGCAGGGACGTCACCGCTTGCTGGATAGCCCGGAATCGGGATACTGGAAGGCTTGCCCTGGCCTGCACCACGTCCAGGACCACCCCTGTGAATTCCACTCTCTGCATGGGCATGAGAGCGGACTTGGGGACATTGACCAGGAGCCCCAGCTCGCGGAACAATCCCAGGGCCACCTCCACGTGGCCCCGCACTTCCGCTTCATAACGACCTGTCAGGAGCCAGTTGTCGATGTACAGGTAAGCCCAGATCTTCTGCCTCCATAAGAAGGCCACCTACTGCCATGCATTTCGTGAACACCCACAGGGCTGCGGCTAAACCAAACAGGAGAACTGCAAACTAGTAATGTTCTTGGCCCACAGTGAAACGCAGGAACCGCCGATCTGCTGGGTGGATGGTGATATGAAAGTACGTGTCCTTCATGTCAAGGGCAGCGTACCAGCCCCCCAGATCAAGGGAAGGGATGATGATGCCCAGAGAGACCATGAGGAACCAGGCCTTAACCAGGAACTTGTTGAGATCATGCAGGTCTAAAATGGGACGAAGGCCCCCTTTGGTCTTGGGGATGAGGGAGTACCAGGAGTAGAAACCTTTCCCCTTTAGGCCGTGCGGCACCACCTCTACCATCCCCGCCTCTAGCAGCGAGCGAACCTCCTTCTCCAGGAGATGCTCATGAGAGGGGTCCCTGAAGAGGGACGGGGAAAGGGGGTGGGAGGGAGGGAAGAATCATTGAAATATCAGGGTTGGAAGAGACCTCAGGAGGTCATCTAGTCCAACTCCCTGCTCAAGCAGGACCAATCCCCAACTAAGTCATCCCAGCCAGGGCTTTGTCAAGCCTGACCTTAAAAACCTCTAAGGAAGGAGATTCCACCACCTCTCTAGGTAACGCATTCCAGTGTTTCACCACCCTCCTAGTGAAAAAGTTTTTCCTAATATCTAACCTAAACCTCCCCCACTTCAACTTGACAGCATTTCTCCTCTTTCTATTATCTGGTACCACTGAGAATAGTCTAGATCCATCCTCTTTGGAACCCCCTTTCAGGTAGTTGAAAGCAGCTATCAAATCCGCCCTCATTCTTCTCTTCCGCAGACTAAACAATCCCAATTCCCTCAGCCTCTCCTCATAAGTCATGTGTTCCAGTCCCTTAATCATTTTTGTTGCCCTCCGCTGGACTCTTTCCAATTTTTCCACATCCTTCTTGTAGTGTGGGACCCAAAACTGGACAAAGTACTCCAGATGAGGCCTCACCAATGTCAAACTGAGGGGAACGATCATGTCCCTCGATCTGCTGGCAATGCCCCTAATTATACAGCCCCAAATGCCATTGGCCTTCTTGGCAACAAGGGCACACTGTTGACTCATATCCAGCTTCTCATCCACTGTAACCCCTAGGTCCTTTTCTGCAGAACTGCTGCCAAGCCATTCGGTCCCTAGTCTATAGCAGTGCACGGGATTCTTTCGTCCTAAGTGCAGGACTCCGCACTTGTCCTTGTTGAACCTCATCAGATTTCTTTTGCCCCATCCTCTAATTTGTCTAGGGCCCTCTGTATCCTATCCCTACCCTCCAGCATATCTACCTCTCCTCCCAGTTTAGTCTCATCTGCAAACTTGCTGAGGGTGCAATCCACACCATCCTCTAGATCATTAATGAAGATATTGAACAAAACCGGCCCCAGGACCAACCCTTGGGGCACCCTGCTAGATACCGGCTGCCAACTAGACATGGAGCCATTGATCACTACCCGACAATCTAGCCAGCTTTCTATCCACCTTATCGTCCATTCATCCAGCCCATACTACTTTAACTTACTGGCAAGAATACTGTGGGAGACCGTGTCAAAAGTTTTGCTAAAGTCAAGGAACACCACGTCCATTGCTTTCCCCTCATCCACAGAGCCAGTTATCTTGTCATAGAAGGCAATTAGATTAGCAGGCATGACTTGCCCTTGGTGAATCCATGCTGACTGTTCCTGATCACTTTCCTCTCCTCTAAATGCTTCAGAATTGATTCCTTGAGGACCTGTTCCATGATTTTTCCAGGGACTGAGGTGAGGCTGACTGGCCTGTAGTTCCCAGGATCCTCCTCCTTCCCTTTTTTAAAGATGGGCACTACATTAGCCTTTTTCCAGTCGTCCGGGATCTCCCCCGATTGCCATGAGTTTTCAAAGATAACGGCCAATGGCTCTGTAATCACTTTCACCAACTCTTTTAGCGCTCTCAGATGCTGCGCATCCGGCCCCATGGACTTGTGCTCATCCAGCTTTTCTAAATAGTCCCGAACCACTTCTTTCTTCACAGAGGGCTGGTCACCTCCTCCCCATGCTGTGCTGCTCAGTGCAGCAGTCTGGGAGCTGACCTTGTTCGTGAAGACACAGGCAAAAAAAGCATTAGCTTTTTCCACATTTTTTACATTAGCTTTTTCCACATCCTCTGTCATTAGGTTGCCTCCCTCATTCAGTAAGGGGCCCACACTTTCCTGGACTTTCTTCTTGTTGCTAACATACCTGAAGAAACCCTTCTTGTTACTCTTAACATCTCTTACTAGCTGCACCTCCAGGTGTGATTTGGTCTTCTTGATTTCACTCCTGCACGCCCGAGCAATATTTTTATACTCTTCCCTGGTCATTTGTCCAAACTTCCACTTCTTGTAAGCTTCTTTTTTTGTTTAAGATCAGCAAGGATTTCACTGTTAAGCCAAGCTGGTTGCCTGCCATATTTACTATTCTTTCTACACAACGGGCTGGTTTGTCACTGTAATCTCAATAAGGATTCTTTAAAATACAGCCAGCTCTCCTGGACTCCTTTCCCCCTCATATTATTCTCCCAGGGGATCCTGCCCATCAGTTCCCTGAAGTTGTCAAAATCTGCTTTTTTGAAGTCCAGGGTCCGTATTCTGCTGCTCTCCTTTCTTCCCTGTGTCGGGATCCTGAACTCGACCATCTCATGGTCAACTGCCTCCCAGGTTCGCATCCACTTTTGCTTCCCCTACTAATTCTTCCCGGTTTGTGAGCAGCAGGTCAAGAAGAGCTCTGCCCCTAGTTGGTTCCTCCAGCACTTGCACCAGGAAATTGTCCCCTACACTTTCCAAAAACTTCCTGGATTGTCTGTGCACTGCTGTATTGCTCTCCCAGCAGATATCAGGGTGATTGAAGTCTCCCATGAGAACCAGGGCTTGCGATCTAGTAATTTCCGTTAGTTGCCGGAAGAAAGCCTCATCCACCTCATCCCCCTGATGTGGTGGGAGTCTGCTAAAGACCACCCTAATATCACCCTGGTTGCTCATGCTTCTAAACAATCCAGAGACACTCAGGTTTTTCTGCAGTTTCATACCAGAGCTCTGAGCAGTCATACTGCTCTCTTACATACAATGCAACTCTCCCACCTTTTCTGGCCTGCCTGTCCTTCCTGAAATGTTTATATCCATCCATGACCGTACTCCAGTCATGTGAGTTATTCCAATCACTCTGTTATTCCAATCACATCATAATTCCTTGACTGTGCCAGGACTTCCAGTTCTCCCTGCTTGTTTCCTAGGCTTCTTGCATTTGTGTATAGGCACTTGAGATAACTTGCTGTTTGTCCTGCTTTCTTAGTATGAGGCAGGAGCCCTCCCCTTTCGCATTCTCCTGCTCGTGCTTCCTCCCGGTATCCTACGTCCCCACTTATCTTAGGACTTTGGTCTCCTTCCCCAAGTGAACCTAGTTTAAAGCCCTCCTCACTAGGTTAGCCAGCCTGCTTGCAAAAATGCTCTTCCCTCTCTTCGTTAGGTGGAGCCAGTCTCTGCCTAGCACTCCTCCTTCTTGGAACACCATCCCATGGTCAACAAATCCAAAGCCTTCTCTCCAACACCACCTGCGTAGCCATTTGTTGACTTCCACGATTCGACGGTCTCTATCTAGGCCTTTTCGTTTCACGGGAAGGATGGACGAGAAGACCACTTGCACCTCAAACTCCTTTATCCTTCTTCCCAGAGCCACATAGTCCGCAGTGATCCGCCCAAGGTCATTCTTGGCAGCATCATTGGTGCCCACGTGGAGAAGCAGGAAGGGGTAGCGATCCAAGGGCTTGATGAGTCTTGGCAGTCTCTCCATCACATCGTGAATCCTAGCTCCTGGCAAGCAGCAGACTTCTCGGTTTTCCCGGTCAAGGCGGCAGACAGATGACTCAGTCCCCTTGAGGAGAGAGTCCCCGACCATCACCACCCGCCTCCTCCTCTTCGGAGTCGTGGTCGTGGAACCTCCATCCCTAGGAAAGTCTTCCAATCGGCAGACTCTCCTTCTGTTCCCTTCCCTCAGATGCATCATCTAGTCCACTCTCCGCATTAGTACCTGTGGAGAGAACATGAAAACGGTTGCTTACCTGTATTTGTGCTGCTGGTACATGCACGCTCCCCTTTCTTCTTCTGGAGATCACATGCTGCCAAATTTCTTCACAGTCCTCCTGTCCCTGCTGCGCAGCCTGCTCTGAATCTTCAGAACATTGTGCCCGTAGAAGCATATCCTGACATCTGTCCAGGAAATCTTCAGTTTCTCTTATGCAACGCAGGGTCAATACTTGTTTCTCCAGACCTTGAACCTTCTCTTCCAATATGGAGACCAGCTTGCACTTTGTACAGACAAAAGAGAATTGCAGCGAGGACCCGTTCTATACCATGCGTAAGACCCAAAGGTCCGACATAATGCTGGACCATGCACAGGAGAAATGGAACAGGTGGTTCAGGAAACAAAGGGACAGATCCGATGACTGGTCTGGTACGCTGTCCCCGAGCACACCTTCAAAAGCGTGGCTTAGTGCCCGGCTGGGATTTGTGCTGACTTTAGTTCTGACCTGGCAGATTATTGTTATTATTGCACCATTGCCTGTTATCCCTGCCTCGCCTACGGTAAGGCTCATGCCTATGACGAGGCTGGTACTGGCGCTGAGGGGGAGGTTGTGGCTTAAAGGGCTTCCTCTGTATCACTGGGGTGTCGTACCCAGCGACTCAAGTGTAGCCCTTGAGTCTATGCAGCCTCGCGTCTGTCTGGTCCGAAAAGAGCCTGGACCCTTCAAAGGGGAGGTCCTGAATTGTATTCTGGATCTCAGGCGGCAGGCCTGACTCCTGAAGCCACGCCGAGTGCCTCATGACCACCCCGATGTGGTTGTTCTGGCCACCGCTCCTGCTGAATCCAGGGAGACCTGGAGAGAGGTCTTAGCTACTGCCTTGCCCTCGTCCACCAGGGCCTTAAACTCCTGTTGGGAACCTTGCGGAAGGTTGTCCTTAAACTTCCCCACCGTTGCCCAGGAGTTAAAATTATGCCTGTTGAGGATGGCCTATTGGTTCACAATCCTCAACTGAAAGCCCCGACGAATACACCTTTCTCCCAGAAAGATCCAGGCGTTTTTGCCTCCTTGGCCTTAAGGGCTGGTGCTTGTTGTCAATGGTGCTCCCTTTCATTCACCGCCGAGACCACCAGGGAGCATGGACTTGGGTGGCAGAACAAGAATTCATAGCCCTTTGATGAGGCAAAGTATTTGCACTCCACACCTTTGGCCGTTGGAGCGCTGGAGGCCAGGGTCTGCCAGATAGTCTTATAATTTGATTGGATGGTCTTAATGAGTGGGAGCGCTATTCTAGATGGACCTTCGGGGCTCAAAATGTCCACCACGGAGTACTCCTGCCCAATCATCTCCTCGACCTGCAACCCCAAATTCTAGGCAACCCTAAACAGTAACTTCTGGTGGGCTCTGTGATCTATGGGTGGAGGGCCGGACACTGCTGTACCCGCCGCTGCCTCATCCGGGGATGACGAGGAGGTTAGCAGCTGCTCAACCCGCTCTGGCTGGTACTCCTGCTCCTCTTCTTCCATGGGAGGGGCCTCTGGCTCGGGCCGTGGGGGGGACCTTGGGGCGGCACCGGACTTGGTGCTGGTCTCTCCAGTTTATCCTGGAGGGATGCTGGAGGCCTGGATACTGTAGCTTCCGGTGCCATCAGTCATCAGTGCGAGGACCGGGACCGCTGCACTGAGTAGCTCGCACTGCTGATAGACCCAGGGAGTCCAGAAGGACCAACTAGGGGTGCCAACCCATCTGAGGGTCCTTGCTGTCTGGAGCACGGTGCGAGTAACTGTAATGGCCGGAGTTGGCGCCGAACTGTGGTGACGCCGATCGTGAAGGCCAAGGCGGTGCCAACGATCTGTGCCGGCGGGAGATCAATGAGCGGCTCCTAACTGAATGGGAGTGTGACTGGTACCGATATCCCCGGGACCAGGACCGGGATCTGGACCGGCGCTGGCATTCCCGGGACCAGGACCTGCATCTGCAAGAGTCCTCCAGTGAGGACCATTTTGACTCCTCCCGGTGCTAGTCTCTAAGTGGTGCCGGAGAGCATTGTGCGCCTTCCATTACTTCCTCGCGCCAACCCACTCCTGGAACCGCATCTTCCTTCTGAGCCATAGGTAACTGGGAGTCAGCAGACGTGGAGCTCAACCGGGACCAACTCCAGGAGCGATGCCAGGACGGTGTCCTCAAACGGCACACCATTCCTGGCTTACCCCTCAACGGCACCCGTGGCATGGGTGCCAGAAGATTCTCCCTGTATGGGAGGAGGCTCGTCGCTGACAACTCAATGAGGTCCTTCGCCACCTCAAAGGTGCCAGGTGTGGAGGGCTGATCCCTTATGTCCTCGAACCCATCGTCCACACTGAGCTCACTTAGGCCTGGCCTCGGTGGGATTTGCGGTGCTGAAGCCACCGGTGACAGCGCCGGTACAGCGGCCTCCCCAGGGCCAACAGCTTTTGGTGTTTAGCCGGTGCCGGGTCTCTCAACAGCTCTGGGGCACTATGCACCGAGGAAGCCGGAGCCGACGTCAGGCGCTCCGGACCCTGTGGCTGCAATGCGGCCTCCATCAACAACTGCTTCAAACGAAAGCATCTTTCTTTCTTTGTTCTTGGCTTGAAAGCCTTGCAAATCTTACACCGCTCAGTTTGATGCTCTTCCCCCAGGCAATGTAGACAAAAGTCGTGGGGGTCACTAACTGGCATAGGCTTGCGGCACGTGGCACAAGCCTTAAATCCGTGGGCCTGTGGCATGCCCCATGGCGGGTGCTGGAAGCCTCCAAGCACCTTATCGCTTAAGTGTCCACAACAAAGGTATGCTAACTAACTGATAACGGTTATCTAACTCTGAGAAAGGTTAAGGGACTGCTCTCACACAAAAGAGAGAGAGGTTGTTCCAACGCCGCCATGGATGGTAAGAAGGAACTGTCCAGGGGGTCCAGGGGTAGGGGTATATATGCATGGTGCAGTGGCGCCACTCAGGGGGCCCCCCACTGGCCCAACGGGAGCCACTAAGGGAAAAAGTTTCCGATGCTCGTTCATGCGGCACACGCACACCTAATGTGGAATGGCCATGAACAAGCACTTGAAGAAGAACCTGAGAATCTGTTGTCTGACCTTTAGTTACTTGGATTTCTTTTTAGTTTATTTTTTATTTAAAAGTGAGAACTAATTTTTTTACAATATGTTTGGTAGCAGTCGCATCATTGTTCATGTAACCATACCTGATCTTAAAAAATTTAGGTGGATATTAGTTGTATTGTAGTAGCACATAGAAGCCCTAATCATTAATTACTGTCCAACTGTGTTACTCTCTGTACAAACACAGAATAAAAAAAACAGTCCTTATACAAAAGAGTTCATAATCTATCATTTTATTCTAAATGCAAATGTAAAAACTGACAGATTGTTTCAACCAGGGAGAAACTGCAGAGTGTCATGTGACATTTCGGAAGCCTTTTCAAACAGTATGGATCCACTCCGCCTATACACATCAAAACTGTCTCCCTACGTGCATTTCCAGAATTCAATACATTCACCCATCAAGAAGTTCTGGACAGCCTAAAAGAATCTCAACCCACTTGTGAATTAGACCCATAACTTTCTCTTTCACAAGCCAGGAGAGTTATGAACAACTGGTGCCACTATTCTATTCTATATAAGTTTTTATACTGCACTCAACATATAGATTCATAGATACTAAGGTCAGAAGGGACCATTCTGATCATCTAGTCCGACCTCCTGCACAGCGCAGGCCACAGAATCTCACCCACCCACTCCTATGAAAAACCTCACCCATGTCTGAGCTATTGAAGTCCTTAAATCATGGTTTAAAGACTTCAAGGAGCAGAGAAGCCTCCCTCAAGTCAACCATGCCCCATGCTACAGAGGAAGGCGAAAAACCTCCAGGGCCTCTCCAATCTACCCTGGAGGAAAATTCCTTCCCGACCCCAAATATGGCAATCAGCTAAACCCTGAGCATATGGGCAAGATTCACCAGCCAGATATCCAGGAAAGAATTTTCTGTAGTAACTCAGATCCCATCCATCTAATATCCCATCTCAGGGGATTTGGCCTATTTACCTTGAATATTTAAAGATCAATTACTTACCAAAATCCCATTATCCCATCATACCATCTCCTCCATAAACTTATCAAGTAGAATCTTAAAACCAGATAGATCTTTTGCCCCCACTGCTTCCCTTGGAAGGTTATTCCAAAACTTCACTCCTCTGATGGTTAAAAACCTTCGTCTGATTTCAAGTCTAAACTTCCTGGTGGCCAATTTATACCCATTTGTTCTTGTGTCCACATTGGTGCTGAGCTGAATTCCTCTCCCTCTCCTGTATTTATCCCTCTGATATATTTATAGAGAGCAATCATATCTCCCCTCAACCTTCTTTTACTTAGGCTAAACAAGCCAAGCTCCTTGAGTCTCCTTTCGTAAGACAAGTTTTCCATTCCTTGAATCATCCTAGTAGCCCTTCTCTGTACCTGCTCCACTTTGAATTCATCCTTTTTAAACATGGGAGACCAGAACTGCACACAGTATTCTAGGTGAGGTCTCACCAGTGCCTTGTATAACGGTACTAAAACCTCCTTATCCCTACTGGAAATACCTCTCCTGATGCATCCCAAAACTGAATTAGCTTTTTTCACAGCCATATCACATTGGCAGCTCATAGTCATCCTATGATCAACCAATACTCCAAGGTCCTTCTCCTCTTCCATTACTTCTAATTGATGTGTCCCCAACTTATAACTAAAACATATATTTGAGCACCTTCCAGCAGTACATTAAGCAACATGACTACACGTGTGTCACCTGCTTGTTCTCTCATCCTCTCTCCAAAGGGAGAATCGTATGCTGTTGAGTGTTTTGGTTTGATGGGGGATTTTTAACTTAGTAGTAGTAGTTAAATATACCTGTGTTTATATTAGAGAAGGCCAGGTCAAAGAAATGTGCCTTGCACTTGAAGTGTAAATTGGTGAGATTTCTGGTACAGTTCTCAGGGGAGTTCATCCCTGTCATAAATATAAAGGGAAGGGTAAAAATCTTCAAAATCTCTCCTGGCCAGAGGAAAAACCCTTTCACCTATAAAGGGTTAAGAAGCTAGGATAACCTCACTGGCACCTGACCAAAATGACCAATGAGGAGACAAGATACTTTCAAAGCTGGAAGGGGGGAGAAACAAAGGCTCTCTCTGTCTGTGTGATGCTTTTGCCGGGAACAGAAAAAGGAATGGAGTCTTAGAACATAGTAAGTAATCTAGCTAGATATGCGTTAGATTCTGTTTTGTTTAAATGGCTGATAAAATAAGTTTGGGAGGATTTTGGGGGAAAAGACGTTTCCAAGTGGGCTCTTTCCCTGTTATATATTTGCTGGACGTTTGGTGGTGGCAGCAATAAAGTCCAAGGGCAAAAGGTAAAATAGTTTGTACTTTGGGGAAGTTTTAACCTAAGCTATTAAAATAAGCTTAGGGGATTTTCATGCAGGTCCCCACATCTGTACCCTAGAGTTCAGAGTGGGGAAGGAACCTTGACATCCACCGCTGCCACCGTGTCAAGGTTCCTTGCCCACTCTGAACTCTAGGGTACAGATGTGGGGACCTGCATGAAAACCCCCTAAGCTTATTTTTACCAGCTTAGGTTAGAACTTCCCCAAGGTACAAACTATTTTACCTTTTGCCCTTGGACTTTATTGCTGCCACCACCAAGCGTCTAACAGGGAAAGAGCCCACTTGGAAACGTCTTTCCCCCCAAAATCCTTCCAAACCTTACACCCCCTTTCCTGGGGAAGGCTTGATAAAAATTCTCACCAATTTGCATAGGTGAACACAGACCCAAACCCTTGGATCTTAAGAACAATGAAAAAGCAACCAGGTTCTTAAAAGAAGAATTTTAATTGAAGAAAAAAAGTAAAAGAATCACCTCTGTAAAATCAGGATGGTAAATACCTTACAGGGTAATCAGATTCAAAACAGAGAATCCCTCTAGGCAAAACCTTAAGTTACAAAAAGACACAAAAACAGGAATATACATTCTATTCAGCACAGCTTATTTTATCAGCAATTTAAACAAAACAGAATCTAATGCATATCTAGCTATATTACTTACTAAGTTCTAAGACCCCATTCCTTTTCTGTTCCCAGCAAAAGCATCACACAGACAGAGAGAGCCTTTGTTTCTCCCCCACTCCAGCTTTGGAAATATCTTGTCTCCTCACTGGTTATTTTGGTCAGGTGCCAGTGAGGTTATCCTAGCTTCTTAACCCTTTATAGGTGAAAGGGTTTTTCCTCTAGCCAGGAGGGATTTTAAAGGTGTTTACCCTTCCCTTTATATTTATGACAATCCCTCAGTCCCATTTCCTCTCCCACACTGAGCTTTACTCTTATTGTTGAGAGTTCCATTGTGCCAGAGGAGTAAAGTTATCGATCATGGTCTTTGTTTTGGAACTTTAGATGGTCTTTTAGATATCCTGGGCCCAGGTCATACAGAGCTTTGAACTTGATTCAAAATTCTATGGAAAGCCAGTGTAGAGAGTGGAGGGCAGGTATGATGTACTCAGGGTAGCCTGTGTTGCTAAGGAGATGCACTGCAGAGTTTCTTACTAGTTTGAGTTTCTTAAGTGCTGACTGTTTCATGCCTTGGTATATCACATTGCTGTTGCCCAGCCAAGATGAAGGGATGGAGTCTTCTGGTCACCAGGAGATGGTAGAAAGCACTACTCACAGCCACTAGTGATCAAAATAGCCAATGCCTCAGTCAGAGAAAGAATCTTCCCTACTTCTATCAAATGTGCAACACTGAAGAAACCCACCCTGTACTCTTCCATTCCAGCCAACTGTTGCCCACTGTCAAACCTCCCATTCATGAGCAAGCTGACAGAGACGACAGCACAATGCCAACTACAAGCTCATCTAACTGAAGCTAACATTCTAGACCCAACACTATGTGAATTTAAGCCAGAACTAAAACTGCTGTAGTGGCACTGTTGTGTGGTTTCTTCCTGTCAATGGAGGAGAGGGCAGACATCCATTCTTATCCTTCTTGACCTGTTTTGACACTGTTGACCATGAGAGTCTGCTGATTCACAGGAGAGAGATATTAGGGGTCCAGCATAGTGCACTAAAATGGTTTGAATCCTTCCTGAAGGGATGCATCCAATGAGTAGAGATGGAAAAGTGCATCTCCATCATCAAACCCTCACTTGTGGAGTTCCACAAGGATCAATTCTCTCTTCAGTCCCTTTCAACATCTACTTGCAAACACTAACTTAACTGGTCAGAAAACATGGATTCAGGTGCTAGCAATATGCAAATGACACACAGTTCTGCCTATCCTTCACTGCATACGACCATGTCACTACCACCAAGATAGCACAGTACTTGGATGAGATCAGCTCATGGATGAAGAACAGCTGCTGAAGCTGGACTCGAGCAAAACAGAGGTGATGCAGGTGGGCAGAGGAAAATATTCTGAACAGCTTTCAACCACTGTGTAGTCTCTATTGGCTGAAGATACACACCCACAATTCATCATTTCAGTCCAGAGTGCAGAAGAGATGTTGGATTGCTTACTGATACTAAGCTCTCACATAGAAAGCATTACTCATGGATGCTGCTACCAGCTTGGCTAGGAAATTTCATCTGTTCCTGGTGGACAAAGACGTGGATTCAGTTATTCATATCTTTGTCACCTCTCAGCTGGACTTCAGTAGTGCAATATATCTGGGCACGAAGCCTTCAGCACTTAAAAAACCTCAAACTACAACAGAACGTGCAGCTTGTCTCCCCAGTTAGCACAGGTTACTGTGAACACATCAGACCTGTCCTCTATGCTCTACAGTGGCTTCCCATAGACTTTTTAATGAAGTTCAAGATCTCAGTCCTTATCTTCTAAGTGCTGCATGGCCTGGGCCAGGATATCTAAAAGATAATCTCAAGCTCCAGGGTGAAGACTGTTGTCACCAACTGTGCTCCTCTGGTGCAATGGAACTCTCAACAATAAGAGTAAAGCTCCTCTATGTGGGAGACAGAACTTTCTCCAGGGTAGTCCTAGACTATGGAATAAATTCCTCCAAGAACTCATGACCTTCACAAACCTCATCACTTATCACTCCAAGTGCAAGGCACATTTCTGTTCTTCTCTAATATAAACACAAAGCAACAGGTTGGCATATAATACAAACCAAAACCACATACTACCGAACTAAGACTCTCCACTGCACATGCTTTGCTCTCTAGGGTGAGGATGAGAGAAAAAACAACACGACAGATACATAGTCATGCTGCTTAATGCAGTTCTGGAAGGCACTCAGGTACTACGGTGTTGAGCACGGTAGAATAGAATAGAATAGAATAGAATAGAATAGAATAGAATAGAATAGGTGACTTATTGTGATTTGCCGTAAAAATAGCAGACATTTACACTATAGGAGATAGAAGATTAGAATTTTGGGGTCTAAAAATCAGATTCTCCTCTTAAAGAGAGCTAAGTAATTTTTCATCAAGACTACAGATTAAATGATTTTTTTCTACACCAGATTTCTTGTTATCAAAAGGGCTATATGAATTTGTAGTCGTGGAGTGGCATAGCTCGGTATATGCTTTTGGCACTGAGTGATGGAACCATCACACTCCCTTGAGGGCTGGGAGGTTACAGCCCACTTAAGTCAGGTGCAAAAAAAGACGAAAAAACATTCCCGACTCAGTACAGGAAAATAAGTCTCCTTCCTTTGGCCACAGGTCTAAATACAACAACACAAATGCACAGCTCCTTCTTTCCACCTAGTCCAACTGCTCACAAACCACACAGGGCTGTTTCTTTCAGCCAAGAATTCACTTTGGAAAAACAAAAAGCAGTTTTTACTGTGATTACAGTCCCTAGGTCTCAGCACAGTCCTCTTTCGTACAAGCCAGGAAGTTCCTCCTTTGCCCTAGTTGGACTTTGGCTCAGAATCAGCTAGGCTAGGAGCAGCCCCAAGAGAAGCTCCTCTGCCTTCACAGCAGCACTTTCTTTCACTCCCTGCACCACTAGATGTAGCCGATTCTTTTTTATGATTCCCCCCAGTCCAGAGAAACAATTAGTTCCATCTTGCAACAGCTGAACTAGCCATAGCTACCAGCTCTTCTCTCCAGGTCTGGCTTGCTCAGGCAACCTTTAAGAACACAGAACCCGTCACAGTGACGGCACCTGTTTACAGCAAATGATGCAGGAAAATATGCTAGCTAACTTCTTTAACCACCAAGCCTGAGGAAACATAGGCAATGTTCCACCAAAAGTGGAACAGACTGACTGAGAGTGAAGATATTGGTCCTTTGTGTGACAATTCAGTAGATGCAAAGTGTACTAACACCAACTTAGTACACCAAACAATAAGACAGTAATAAGATGAAGCCTACTTGAAATCCAGGTGGAAAATGATGACTTAACTATGCTCTTTAAAGGCCTGGGGAAAAGATCAGAGGGATGTTTTACACTTTTACCAATTAGGCAGTGTGAGAAGGATTGTTTGTTCATCCTTTTTATCCCTCACAGGGAGACTACGCCAGCACTCTAAAGCAGAGCAAATCTGAAGTAGACCCAAAATTCGAAAGTACTGACTGTATCTCTCTAATTTGGGCATAAATACTTAAATTCAGCTGTACTTGAAATGCTTGCATTAACTTTAACAGAGATATGGAAATACTAGCACTTCATCTAACTTTTCAAGACAAATGAAAACTGATGGGCTGATCTGCATCTTCTCCTCAACAAGGAAGTGGCTGAGCATCATAAGCAATGGGTAGAACAAGGACTACCCATCACTGCTACGAGAAGGAGCTAGTAGTGGAAACATTTCTTTGTACTAACTCAATGTACATTGTAAAATATTCAATAGAGAAAGCAAGAATGTGAGACATTAGAGCAAAACAATGTGTCTTGGTAGACATTTTTCTCCCCCATCCAGCTATAAAATATTGCAGCCAAAGCAAAATCTAAACCTATTAACACTTAGTTATCTTCAGATGAAGACAAAACTGCTTTGAGATTCAAATGTAATATTTTTAAAAAGAAAAACAATTGTCAGCAGTTGAAACTCAAATGTTTAAACATTAAATCTTATAGAAAATGACAATGAAAAAATAGTTTCTGATCGTTTGTTGTAATGTAAACTTATAATTAAATTAGTAATAATATATTAAATGCTCTGAATATATAACATCTGAATATGAAATAACGCATCAGGAAGCAGCTATTTGGCTTAGCTTCATTTTGTTTATTGAGATAGGAAGTCAAAAGCTGTGTGTAAAGATATGGGAAAGGACAGAAATGTTCTGTGTTTTTAAAGTAGGTCTTGGGGTTTTTTCAGGGAAATATGTTATATGGATATAGATACGAATAGTTCCTTCCACTTCCAAAAAAATCTGAATAAATATTTTTTGTAACTATGTAAAGAAATATTAAAATCACTGAAGTTTTCTATTAAGAAATAAGGGGAACTATTTGGCAAAAATGTAATATTCTGCCTTAAGGGGTGGAGGGGGGAAAATGCTATATATATTTCTAGTCAGCTACAAAAGTCTCAACAAACCATCATACATGCATTATATTGCCAGCAAGAAAGCTAAAATGCTCACCTGTTCAATCTCTTTGGTTTTTGTTGCAATTGCTTTTGAGCGGCCAAGAAGCTGGTTGTCTTCATACAATTCTGTACTATCTGTTATATTTGTCTCTGTTTCTTCTGTCCGTTCAACATATAATGGAGCTGAGGACCCCGCCTTAAAAAAACAAATAATATTTACATTTTTGCTCTAGATGCATTAAGTTCTACTTGATACTATTACTCAAATACCATTTCACTCTTTTTCAGAAATTGATCAGTGCAAAATTTACACCACAGAAATTTGAAAATTATACAAAAAGATACAAAAAATAGATTTTTTGACATTGAATACTTAGGGATATGACATCAACAGATAGTTAAATTTATGAAAATTTACACTTTTAGTGAAATTCAAAAATGCTCTGTGAATCAGTCCCTTGATCATGTTGGACATCCCTATAAGAATCATTTACTTGCCCTTTTTCTGAGAAGTTGGAGAGATGATGCTGATAATGCCAGCAATGTCAAAACTAGAAATCAACAATGAGGGGTATGGTGAATCTGCTACAGGTCACCAGGCAGGATTACAGGATTGAAAACTTCATGGAAGAACTCTTGTGGCATTCAAACGTACAGGATAAATATTGACGCAGGGATTTAACTACCTAGATATTTGTTAGGTTTCAGAGTAGCAGCCGTGTTAGTCTGTATTCGCAAAAAGAAAAGGAGTACTTGTGGCACCTTAGAGACTAACACATTTATTAGAGCATAAGCTTTCGTGAGCTACAGCTCATAATGCATCCGATGAAGTGAGCTGTAGCTCACGAAAGCTTATGCTCTAATAAATTTGTTAGTCTCTAAGGTGCCACAAGTACTCCTTTTCTTTTTAGATATTTGTTGAGTAACAAATAAAAACATGCACCAAGAGGATTTCTAAATTAATTAGAAGATATTTTTGAAAGTACTAACAATGTGCATGGAGCTGTCTAAAACAGAAAATATAGACTGTTCGTGACCTATGGAGTTTAGACTCCAACTAGAAAAAGCCATCTAAATTTACTCTGTACTGATAGGAAGGAAATGACTGAGAATGTGAGGATAACAGGGAAACTGAGAAATAATGACTACAAGTTATTTGAATGCACCATCATATAGAAATGGGTTCACAGAACAGTATCGTTAAAGGGTGATTAGATTTTATAAATGCAAAATTGATGAAGAAATCTAGTAAGGCTTGACAGAAGTATTCTCCATTGTGGAAGATGACTGGGGAATAATAAAACATCATAATTAAGAGGAAGAACACAAGAAAAAGTAGCAGCTAACATAGTCCTGAGGGCCTGTTTAAAACTCGAGATAATATAGATAATTTAAAAAGCACAGTAAGTACCGTTAATGTATTAAATCTTGCAATGTTGTCTCCCATTCATTTGAAAGGGAGTTAAGCATGCTAAAAAACGTTAATTCAAATAAAAATAGTTCAAATAACATTAAGAACCAGACCAAAAAAAAAACGGTATTAGAAAAATCTAAAGCAGCCATTATGTTCTTAGCTCATTTTGTTGAGCTGAGGTACTGTGGCACAAGATGTTAGCCAGTATTTTGATATGGGAACAAACGTATCCTTGGCTTGGAAGATTTCTTTAATACTTCATAGTCAAAGAACTAAATTTATAAGTCCTGGTGAAAAGTACCCATGCTGCAATACCTCCCCTCAAAGCCTCAGCTCAACCCCCCCATCTATTTAACTTACATTCCCACATTTTCATTTCCCAAACCAATAAATCAGCTCTGTCTCCTGCAAAAATTCTATCCTAAGTAAAACAAATTTCTGGCTCCTCCCACATCCCGATTCTCTCCCTTTCTGCTTTACAGAGCTGATGCACAGAAAGCTCATGGCTTCTCAGTAGTTCTCCAGTGTGCCACTCTGTTTCTTCTTCTCTCACTCTTCCCTCCCTTCCTCTTAAAAAAATTTAGTTCTGTTCCACCTCCTCCTCTAAGAATAGCAGCTTCCACTGGTCTGTTCCCTTCCTCCCCTCTTGTTGAAAGAGCAGTGACCACTCTGCTGCTCCTTTCCTGGAGGGGAACCATGGCTCACGTACATGACTCAACCCACTTGCCCCGTTAAAATTTTCAACCTCCCAAGGTGAATTGTACATATTGCACAATATACAAATGATCAGATACTATAGTGCTGGGCACGGCTGTAAACCCTAGACAGATGTAAACTTTGACTCAATCAGCTGAGTTTTTGAGACATTATATTTGACTTATAGTATTGTACTACATGTTTTCATGGATCATTATTAAAGGAAATTTTATCTTCAGAATAAACGTGCACAACAATGTTAGGAACAAGAAACTTCCATCCAGGCCAACATGATCTACAGTAGCTCAGCATTAACTGATTTATCTGGAGGCCTAGACTAATTCTGTGATAGGGGCATTATATTTGGGGGGCAAGAGGGCTAGAAGAACTAGCATGAAAAAGGTGAACAGGAGATAAGGCCTTCAGTCCCAAGAAGCGTTGGGGAGATGGGAGAGCAGAGGCAAAGGGGTAGCACAGTTTGGGGCCCCAACATATTTCAATCTGCCAAATAGGCTTAGTTCTGGCGCTAGTAGATATTGTGATGTAACTTCTCCTGCCCTGTATACATGCATACATCCTCTTCAACTTTTGTGAACACTGCTATTTCACTAAAGTAGTACTAGGTAAGAGAGGCAGAACTGTGGCTCTGTACTTCCTGGAGATGCACTGAGTTAGCTTCAGTATCTGCTATGTCTTCCACGTGGTCCAGTACACAACATCCACAATTTTACAAACAACATTCTAAATAATAAATATAAAACATATACACACACACACACACACACACACACACACACTTAATACAGTCATAATTTCTGTGCAAGAAGAAAGTTATTGTCATCATTATGATGCACTTATCTACAAGAGAAAAGGATTATTCCTTCAGTCTAATTCTTTTTAATGCCAGAAGTATGAGAACCACAAGAAGAGAATTTCAATAAAAAATACACAGACTATTTTTGTTATTTTCCAAATTATTTACTCATACATCTAACACACACATATACTAACTATATATTTACACAGAAGGACTCGTCTGAATTTAACATTCTGAGCAGACGTTTCCTATGCAGGAAAGAACCAAATTATATGTAGGACTTTATATAAACAGTAAGTGCTACTTTATTTTTCTCTAAAATGATTAACTGTAGAATCTAATTAATTCATATTAGTTACTGGAAGACCTACTACAAATTACCAAATTTTGCCTCTCAAAATTCCCTTGCACATTTAGGACCCAATCATGCAAGGATCTCAAATGAGAGAACAGGGGTCTGCCAGCACAGGGCTTCCTGCAGGTTTGGAGTCTTATTATTCATTTTAGTTCAATGTTAATTCATACTATGCTAACAAACTATGAATTTTTCAAAAAGAATTATATCTCAGAAACAGAAGATCTCTCTACAGCATTCTCCTATTAAATATTTTCTGAAAGGTGGAGCTCTACCATCAACTCTTTGCTGAATTGCATATTTTATAAATCATAAAATGCAGGTAACCAAAATGTTACTCTTGCAATATTTTTAAATAAATATGAGAATATATCAGGCTTACCTCATATTCAGTAATATCAGGTAAATTGCTTTCATCGGCCTTCTCTGATTTTTCAGCTGCCCATTTGCTTGCAGCCTCTGCAAGTTCCTTTTCAGACAGCCTGCTGCTTTTATCCAAGACCTGTACAAAAAAATGAATGTTACAGGTTAGATTTAATATAAAAATACCTTGAAAAGTTCAAAGAAGCAATTATTCAGAATCAGAAACAATATTTTCAAAATGGGAAATAAAGCATGGAAGTCATGTTTGTCTACTGGACGAAGAATTAGAAAAATCCCCAAACCAAAGAATACGCATTTTACTAAACTAAAAAAAAGGGCAAAATTTTCAGACTTATTTTTATTAAGCTCAAAGGAAACTAGACAAGGTTATGTAGCAGAGACAATGGAAAAGTGATGATTTAGGACTTTAGAATTAAATTAAAAAGATAAAGAGATCAGAGGGAAGCAATGTATAAATACGCAAAAAGGAGAAGTTAGACTGCAAAGGTAAGATTGGTTTAATAGCTCTGTCTGGTTTGCAAGGATAAAAGGCTATAACAAATCTAAATACAAATAAAGGATAAGTATTGTGTACAATACACAAAGGAATCTAAGTTAGTCTGTCTTTTTCATCAACAGAAGTTGATTCAATAAAAGATACCGTCTCATCCATCTTGTCTCTAAGTTAATTAAGTTAATTATAGCAATCAGGAGACTATTCTGTAAATTATTTAAGTTATCAGAAAACTGCCTTCATTAAGACCACGAATTTCTGAGGTGAAAATGTGGATAATGTAGAATACAAGTTACCAATGTTTTGGGGTCTTTTTAATCTACCTTTTCAAATGGAAATGGTCAAATCAATAGTGTTTTAGAAATGGTCACCCACTAAGTGTATGACCTTGATTGTTTTGTTTTTGGGAGTGGTATCCATTACAAACATCCATATACACAGGAAACAACACCCAGTCAGGAACAGCTATCTCCCCAGATCTTGCTTCAAACTGGTGTATATTTTATGTATATATTATTTACAGAAATGTGTTCATCTAAAACTCTCGGTGTATGTATAATTATATTTTTTTAAAAACTACACTACCAATTAAGACCAAAGTCCAAAAATGGTAAGAGTGTTCTAGATTCTCTGAAGTTTTGCCACCGCTCCCACAGCTATTCATCTTGTCTCGCGCTTAAAAAAAACAACAACACTGTGAAAACAAGTGTTCCTTACACCATGACTTGAAGGTCAATACATTAAGAATCTGACAAAATTGTAGGCAAAACAAATTCTACAATAAGACAACATCTCCAGATTCCTCATGATTACACCCACAGACTCAGTTCTCAACTCCATGGTATCACACAGAAATAGAATTGGTCTCTGAAGTAAAAAGGACCAAATCCCCATTAGGCTTTACAAATTAAAGTCAATACCTTTGGCTGAACTCAGAAAAGAATTGGAAACTACTATGGATCATGGAGTACTGGTGCAGTGTTCTCTCTTTTGTATGCAATCTTTACAGAAGCCAGGAGGCATTGCAAAGAGAGAGCAGTCTGAGGTGCATGGGAAGGGATGTGATAGGTCTCCCCTTCCTCCCCAGTACACTGGCTCAAAGTGAGCAGCCCAATCCATTTTTCCTAGCTGTTCAAAGCTTCCTGCATGTACCCCAAGAGCAAATATCCAATCTTTCCAAGCTGCTCAACTTTTCTATAGTCTTTTTGTGTCGGAAAGAACACTTTCAACCTGACTCCTCCTCAGTCTCCAAAAACATCCTGTACCACAGCTCCATAACAATCTCTTCCCTTTCCTTGATTGCAGTCCTTGACAATATTTTAAAATAAAACTTTGCTCTTGTATTTGTCAATAACAGTCAGCTCTGCACGATATGAAGACAAATTCACATTCACACCATTTATATCATTTCAATAACCCAAAAATTGGAACCTGTAGGATATCAATATCCATGGATTACAGCAGAGAGAATCTGGCTCAAAAATATGCCATTTAACTCTTATAAATCATAAGTAAGGCTACAATTATGTCACAAAGGTTGCAGAAGTCACGGAATCCATGATTTACAGTGATCTCTGACACTGGGGGCCCCCACAGCTGACCAGCCGCCCTATAGTGTGAAAAACTGTTATCTGACTGAATGTGCTACTTCGGGTGTACTGAGCATGCTCACACGAACTGAGCATGCTCAGTAACATCCACTGAAGCCAGAAGTGGGAGACCCAGGTAACAGCCTAGCCTTCATAGGGGACCCCTGCAACTGACTTGCTGCCAGCGTGAGCGGGGACCCCGAGCTCCCCAGCTGCCACCGCTGGCAGGGCCCCCCCTTGCATGTTCAGCTGCCACAAGCAGCCAGTCCCTGCACCCCTGCAGAGTGCCGGTCCCTCCTCTCTCTCCATTTTGTCAGCAATGTTTTTAGTAAACGCAGGGACAGGTCACAGCTTCCGTGATTTTTTTGTTTCTTGCCGGTGACCTGTCCACGATTTTTACTAAAAATATCCAGGACAAAATTGTAGCCTTAATTATAAGTCAATAAATGTAGATATAAAGAAATCTCCAGTATACTAAGTATAACACAAAAGTAAAAAGATCCAAGGAGCATTAAGTTACAGTGAACTAAATTTAAAACCACTTTCCTTCGGAATGAAAGCATCCGCACAGGGTTTAATATGCTATAACTTATACATATTGACTAATCATCTTTAATTGAACAACCTTAACTGTCCAAATAATGTTCCGCATGTAGAAAAGACCTCAGTGCGAATTGCCATTTAATTGATACTTTCCCAACATAAGTCAAGTTTGATAATAAAAACAGGAGATAGACACTATTTTATAATTAGAAAACAATGTAAAGCACAAATCTTCGAAGTTCTTATAAGAAGTTCTAATTCAAGAGCTGTGCATATTGCCAAACTTTTTTTTCAGTAAGCAAAATAAAGCTCCAAAGTCATTTCTCCAACAGGCTGCATAATTTAAAAAAAAAAAAAAAAACAAGTTTGGTTACATAAATAGATTTCACAGCCTAATTCCGCTAGACTTGTTATAAGAGGAAGGCAAAAGCAGATGTAAACAATGCCCTATTCCACAGTCCCAACTAATCAGATAATTATAGAATATTAGGGTTAGAAGAGACCTCAGGAGGTCATCTAGTCCAATCCCCTGATCAAAGCAGGACCAACACCAACTAAATCATCCCAGCCAAGGCTGTGTCAAGCCGGGCCTTAAAAACCTCTAAGGATGGAGGTTCCACCACCTCCCTAGATAACCCATTCCAGTGCTTCACCACCCTCCCAGTGAAATAGTGTTTCCTAATATCCAACCTAGACCTCCCTCACTGCAACTTGAGACCATTACTTCTTGTTCTGTCATCTGCCACCACTGAGAACAGCCTAGCTCCATCCTCTTTGGAACACTCTTCAGGTAATTGAGAACTGCTATCAAATCCCCCCTCACTCTTCTCTTCTGCAGACTAAATAATCCCAGTTCCCTCAGCAGCTCCTCATAAGTCATGTGCCCCAGCCCCCTAATCATTTTCATTGCCCTCCGCTGGACTCTCTCCAATTTGTCCACATCCGCTCTGTAGTGGGGGGGACCAAAACTGGATGCAATACTCCAAGTGTGGCTTCACCAGTGCCGAATAGAGTGGAATAATCACTTCTCTCGATCTGCTGGCAATGCTCTTACTAATACAGCCGAATATGCCATTGGCCTTCTTGGCAACCAGGGCACACTGCTGACTCATATCCAGCTTCTCGTCCAATGTAATCCCTAGGTTCTTTTCTGCAGAACTACTGCTTAACCAGTCGGTCCCCAGCCTGTAGCGGTGCATGGGAGTCTTCCTTCTTAAGTGCCGAACTCTGTACTTCTCCTTGTTGAACCTCATCAGATTTCTTTTGGCCCAATCCTCCAATTTATCTAGGTCACTCTGGACCCTATCTCTACCCTCCAACATATCTACCTCTCCCCCCAGCTTAGTGTCATCTGCTAACTACCCGTTGAGCCCGACAATCTAGCCAGCTTTCTATCCACCTTATTCTATCCACCATTCATCCAATCCATACTTTTTTAACTTGCTGGCAAGAATACTGTGGGAGACCACATCAAAAGCTTTGCTAAATTCAAGATATATCACTTCCATCGCTTTCCCCATATCCACAAAGCCAGTTACCTCATCATAGAAGGCAACCAGGTTGGTCAGGCATGACTTGCCCTTGGTGAATCCATGTTGACTGTTCTTGATCACCTTCCTCTCCTCCAAGTGCTTCAAAATGGATTTCTTGAGGACCTGCTCCATGATTTTGCCGGGGAATGAAATGGGCTGACCGGTCCGCAGTTCCTTGGGTTCTCTTTTTTCCCTTTTTAAAATATGGGCACTATATTTGCCTTTTTCCAATATCTGGGACCTCCCCCGATCGCTCCGAATTTTCAAAGATAATGGCCAACGGCTCTGCAATCATATCAGCCAACTCCCTCAGCACCCTTGGATGCATTAGATCTGGACCCATGGACTTGTACATGTCCAGCTTTTTTAAATAGTTCTTAACCTGTTCTTTCACCACTGAGGGCTGCTCACCTACTCCCCATGCTGTGTGGCCCAGTGCAGCAGTCTGGGAGCTGCCCTTGACTGTGAAGACCAAGGCAATAAAAGCATTGAGTACTTCAGCTATTTCCATCTATATCATCTGTCACTAGGTTGCCTCCCCCATTTAGTAGGGGTCCCACACTTTCCCTGACTACCTTCTTGTTGTTAACACCTGTAGAATACTTCTTGTTACCTTTCACATCTGCTGCGAGTTGCAACTCCAATTGTGCCTTGGCCTTCCTGATTACACCCCTGCACGCTCTAGCAATATTTTTATACTCCTCCCTAGTCATCTGTCCAAGTTTCCACTTCTTGTAAATTCCTTTTAGAGTTTAAGCTCACCAAAGATTTCACTGTTAAGCCAAGCTGGTTGCCTGCCATATTTGCTATTCTTTCTGCACTTTGGGATGGTTTGTTCCTGCGCCCTCAATAAGGCTTCTTTAAAATACAGCCAGCTCTCCTGGACTCATTGCCCCTTCATATTAGCCTCCAATGAAGTAAAAGACTTAGCTTTTGAATTATTTTCCATTTGTTGTTTTATACCACAATTTTAACTTTTAACAGAATTTTGCATTTAACTGTTTGTAACTGCATCAAGCTAAATTTATACAAGATTTAAACCAATTAGTGTGTCCATAAAACAAATGAAAAAAACCTGATTTTAGCTAAACCTATGCAAATTTTGGGTGCCAAAAAGTCTGTATCTCAGTTTCCACATCTATAAAGTTACGAGACTAAGGCTATGTCTACCCTGGCAATTGAACAAAAAAATGTTTGTCCTTCATAGGTGTTAAAGCCCCCCCACGAAAGACAAAAGTTTTGCCATGACAAGTGCCAGTGTGAACAGTGTGTTGTCAGCAAAAGCGCTCTCCTGCCAACAATGCAAACGTCGCTTGTTGGAGGTAAAAGATTTTTGTTGGCAGGAGAGCCAACAAACAGCGGCTATGCTGCGCGACTTTTAGCGGCATGGCTGTACTGACAGTCCTGTCACTAAAAGCTGTGTAGCATAGACGTTGCCTATCACTCACATATCCCGGAGGGGTGTTGAGAATTAGTTAACGTTAGCACACCAGTTTGAAAATCATGAAGAACTGCATAAGTGTGAAGTACTCGGAATGACAGAGCACTGAAGAACTCTGATCAGTCCTTTCAATTAATTGTTTCCGCCTTTCACACCTTTTTCAAAAACACTAGTTAGTCTTTCGCTCAGGATTTCCATGGTTTTCAGTATTTCAAGGGAAAGTTTTCTTAATTGTTTGTCTAAAAAGTGACCTCAGAACCTATGTTGGTACACTGCACTACCTGAGGAGGATGCCATTTTCTTTAAGATCCTGTTCACGCATGTCCACATTTCTCCTTACTCCAGGGGAAGCTATGGAATATAATAAAACACTCATCTTGCTTAGTGGCGAAACACATTGCCACTGACTGTCAAACAAGAAGCTGGAATCTGAATTTAACTTGGATCCTCTCATGGGAAGTACCACTATTAAAAACAAGAACAAAAACAACGGAAACATAGTTCACCTTTGAAGAGGTTACTGCTGTGGAACCTGATGGGGATGCATCTCTTGACGTTTTCAGTGACTGAGCAGAAGGTCTCTCTTTACCTATAAAAAAAAAAATAGTTAGAAGTTGTGTACTCACTCTCTCTCTCTCTCTCTCTCTCCACACACACACACACACACACACACACAGGAGAGTGAGCGCCTTGCAAACCTAATGAAAATTTACCAGCCTATGCACTAGGTTATCTCCTCATCCTTTGATGATGATAATCTAATGATATTCTACTTGCTTATCAAAAATAAAATTGTCTCTGGCTAAGAAGATGAATAATAGCTTTTTATAAGGCTGACATTTAGAAAGACTATTTTTCTTATTTCCATTATTTAACTGGAAGAATATTTCAGTTTGAGATTGTTGGATATTGTTCTATATTCCTGTAAGAAGCAAAATGAGAAATTCTACGTCTTTTCAGTGTTAAACATCGTGGTCAGTCACCAATCATAGGACCAAAACCAAAGCTTGGGAAACTGGGTATTCACAAGGGTAGGGTTAGCAGTATAATAGGAAATCCAGCAAAGCAATAAACCCAAAAAGTCCCAATGACAGGTGGGGATCCCTTTGTAGCACCAGGGTCTTTCTTCTCAATGTTCATGTCAGCAAAATTAAAACAGGAAGAACTAGCAGCTACTGTTCAAAATGCAGTCATCAATAATCTTGCCAAATGTCCGTTATGAGAAGCCTGCAGCAGCAGAATACTTGGCAAAAGCATAGACTAATACTTGGCATATATTTAATTAGAAAGAGAAATCAATTGAAAGTAACCTTAATGTATTAAATATTTTTAAAAACCCAGATATGAATTACTTTAACAAAACTAATGACAACTAAATACGTTTGTAACTGAAGCACCCAAGTAATGCTATGTAGCAAAATGAGTCATTTCTAGTGAGCTATTTACTTTGTATGTTGCAAGATGATGTAAATTAAGAATGCACCCACCACTGTGGATTTTTAAATACCAATATCTGAAAGAATTAAGAAATTGAAATGTAAATAAATATATATTTTAAATAGATCTGGAATGTTAAAAAAAGAAACATTTATGAGTTGCCCCTTTTCTCTCTCCACAGATTTTCAGGATACTCTGGCTACAAAGGATAGAATTTAACATCAACCTAACTGGGTGAGGAAAAAGGAAGACCAAACAAGCAAGTGACAGCTGCTCCCCAACTGCAACAAGATACAAAAAGCAGTTGCTTTAGCAGTTTCATATTTTATCTGATCTTTCAGTATAACCCTTCAAGATACTCTCCATACTTGGCCACACAGCAGAAACTGTTTATCTTGTCTGTACTATCTTACTCTCACGACAATGGCCATCACCTCTTTTTGCTAATGTAACTACTTTATTGCTTTTCTTATGTCAAAACAATAAGCCTACTGTACCCCTCAACTATACCTAATTGCAGCAAGTAATTTTTTATACATTTATTTAACTTTGTTCCACAGAAAGGCCCTGATCCCGTAAGCTCTCCAGGTGGAGAGGCCCCCTTTACCCATGTGTAGACCCATTAAAGTGAACAGGGCAATGTGAGTATAGCTGCCCACCCACATGGAGAGCCTTCCGGGGGTGGGGAGACCACACTGGTGCAGTCTATTACTGTAAATTATGGACATTACAAGTGAAGACCATGACATTTTACCTACCAAGCTCCTCAAGGCAGAGTTTCTTTGCAGAACACATCACCAGTGCTAAAATAATAAACAATCCCCCACCTCACAATAAGCTCCCCTCACCCCACGTTTGTTTAGTCCCTCATTTGAGGGAGGGGTTGCTCATATTTGAAATACAAGGCAGTCACATCTAGCCATTGCTGACTAGAAAGCTATCCAAACTACATCTTTGATAAAGATTTAGATCCTTCTAGTTCTTGTCATAATGCATCACAAGTCTTTTCTTTCTGTATTTGGCCATGACTCTCCCAGGTCTAAATGACAAATTTATGTTTTATTATATTTATATACAGAAATCAAACATGCTTTTAATTATCTGCTTCCAGAGGCATTCAGAGCACACAACTAGCTGGCCCTTTAGACCACCCAGAATGTTAACAACTTTATTTGATATAATATCTTTCATGTTAATGAATCAAAAATGTTTTACAGATTTCACAATGGTTCCAAAAATATATATATTATTGAGGGACCAGGCAGAAAAATTATGTAAGTTAGAATGAAAGAGCTGGAGAGTCAATGAGGATGAGTCGTAAAACAGCTAATAAAGACAGATATAGCAAAGGAAACTGTTCTCACACCAAATGGCGAGTCTGTGGACCAAATTGAAAGGAGGCAAGCAGTAGGTGAATGGAAGGAGAAGGAAGTGCAGGAGGGAGGAGGTGGTCTTGAACAGGTGCATGAGAAATTAAAGACCAGGAGGGCAGTTTTAATGTTACCCTGAAAAGGACAGACGAGCCCTAAACAATTAAAGGTAAAAAGATAAAGTAAAATACATCTCTGAACAGTGCTGTTCAAGTATGTTACAGCCCCGCTGATGGACAATTCAGCTGAGCCCCATATAGTCATTCGATTTCTCTCACTGTAGATGAAGTCGGGGAAAGGAAGATGAACCACAGTAACTAAGGAGATTCTGGAGTTGTTGCCCCAGCCAGGGAAGGGACAAGAGGCGGTGTTAGCCGCAGGGATACCTTGGAGATATTGTACGAGCCAAGAGTAGCTGACAGTAAAGCAAGAGAAGAAAGAAGACCCTCAGCTTAATCAAAGACTGTGTTGCCAACTTTGATTTATTTTGATTTTATTGTGAATTTCTCAACATTTTATTGCCAGTTTCATTATATTTGTTTTTTCTTAAAGCCCCAGCTTCTAGACTCATATGACACTAGTGGGCAGAAGTAATTCAAGAAATACACAGATTCTAAAGCATTTGGCAGGTCTTCAGAAATAAAAGCAGAAATCCAAAGGCAAATACACACAATATTAACAAACAGATGCAACAACTTTGTAATTCAATTATGGAAATATGTAACATATTAGAAGGACTATATACTGTATTAACCTCATAAATGATAGTGGTTTTAGGTCTAACTTGACACAAGTAACTGGACGTAAAACAGACCTCATTTCTCAGTAGGCACAACTGAGAAAGTGAATGGAAAATTAGGTTGTAAATAAGGGTATAACAAACATTAGGCTAGAGTCAGTGTAGCGAAGATAAGTAGGAACACTCTGGTACAAGGGACAATGGCAAGAGTAAAACTGGAATGTAGAGATATGGTTATACATGAACACCACATGGAGAGAGCATTCTGAAAAGTAATCAAGCCAATCATTAAGCACATGATGCACTGTATAGTTATAGTAATACAGAAGCTAGTAATAATAATGAATAATAATTGTGCGTAATAGTCATTCATTTTTCCCCACTGAAGCACCCTGAAAGCTGTTGAACAAATTTTAAATATAAAACAAATAGGAGGAAGTATACAAGGAAAAGTTTTGCTGTGTAACTTTGGATTTGTGATGTACCCTGCATCCACCCACTGCATTTGAGCCTGGCCAGCTTGGGCATAGCAGTGCTATACACCAAATAAAGCCACCTAGCGTGACAAATTCTGAAGTCAAACTGAGTTTTGGAGAATCAAGTGGAAGAGATCCCCACAGTGGTACGAAACTTGTAAATAATTCAGATAACTAGAGAGCTAACAAAAATTAAATTTAGGAATTGTAGTGATCCCAACCATAGCAAGTGCTGTAAAACTCTTGATAACTCAGAGAGCAAAACATCTGCAAAAAGACATTATGGTATATTAGTTAAATATACACATACCCCAAAGTCCACAATATAAGCAGACATGATAACAACATGGATTTACTAAACATCATCATCATGGGCTGTAAAGCTACTATAAAATTGAATTTTCCGAAGAAAACCTCGGCAATTTTAAATCTTTCACACACAAACCCCACCACCACCAAAGCTTAATATGCACAACTTGCAAATAACTACTAAAATTTTGTAATCATATAAAGCTGATGTCTTGAATTGATATTCCCAACAACAAATGCTCTGTATTTTGGCTATTTCATATACTGCTATGGTGCTTCAAGAACTGTCTGAATTTTATTTATATCTTGATTGAACTATAACTCTCTTAGGATGGGTTCTGTTTATTGTATATTTAAAATTTGTTAACAGCATCCAAGGTGTTTCAGTGAGGAGAAATGAATAACTTACAAGCACAATTATTATTCATTTATATGAAAGATGCTTCCTTTAAGGTGTGTTATGGAGGTACTGCGCTTAGCCCATCATCTGATGTACTGTCACTGTACCTGCCACAAAGAGCACTGTTGGCTTCAGATGCTGAAGCAACCTCTTTCCTGCATCCACACCTGGCAGACAAAAATGTGGTGCAACACATCGAGTGAAAACTAATGAGGAACGGGAGGTCCAGGAATAGCTGAACTTTCAATGCAGAGTGAAGCAAGACGTGGCTGTTTACCAACAGAGTCCAAAATACAGTTCTGCTCTGAAAAGTGACCTTGTGAAAAACAACACCTTAATATTCAGCTGCCAGCATGTCATATCTGCTCACTTCAGCTACATAAATACATTTTTATTTCTTGTTATTCCTGTGAGCTGGGTGAACACATCAAAAAGTGAAACTACGCACTGGATTCTATTCCTTCTCGTGCATGATCAGAAGTAGTGTGTACTCTCAGTTACAGGGCCAAACAGTTACACCTGTGTCAACCTTAACATAGGCAAGGTTGCTGCATGTGTCACTGAGGGCTTCATCTGGCCTACAGAACCTTTTAACTGATGATGGCACTCCAGAAGGAAAAAATATGATTTGGCTTTTAGCTGTTATGTCAAATCTGTGGAACTGCCCATTAAAAGAGAACATGTTTTTACTTGTAAACTGAGCATATCTGGCATGACAACATGATAGAAACAAACAACGGAATCCTAGAATGCCACCAATAGATGAAAATTTTCAGAGTAAACCTGCACCGTAAGCCTTGGTTCAATCTAATATAGGTAAAGACAGTACACAGGGAAAGTAAATCTTTCCAATGGTGGTGGAATCTACTATGGACTACCTTTATTGAAAACATTCAAGCTAATCAAATGAATGCACAACAAAAACTTAGTTGTGAAAAGTTAAAGTTGCTATACATGGCATACTTAACAAAACTGAAAAAGCAAAGAAATGAAAAGTTTATACATTGCTGGATGGCTTATCTTTATTGCGCCACCATCACCCACAAGCACACGCTTTACTACCACCGTAACTACTATGCATCCTACACCAAAACTTTAATTCTGCAGCAGGGATGGCAGCCTTCCAGCACCCCTTTACGAAATTACCCGCCCGTAAACTCACCAAATGACTCCTGAATCTTTCCATCTGCACATCCCCTTCACCACATTACACCCTCTGAACACCATAAGCTGGGTGTTCAGTGAAACTGGATAGGAACATTTGGTAAAGGGGATGCTAGAAAAACAATAAATCACTTTTTCAAAATACCTGCCTTCTGATTTTTGAGGCTTTCGGAAAGCTACCACCCTGAATGTGAAAGGGAGCATTACAGGTTCAAAATTCAACCTTAAAATGCATAGACAAATGTGAGCATTTCTCCAATGTCTTCGAGGGGACTCCACTTACTGTCTCCTATCCTCCTCTAAGATGAAGGAGCTGCCATTCTATTTTTCTCCTAATACCTGGGAGAGGAAAAGCATTCTATTTCTCTCCATCCTCTCCCACCATAGTACTATCCTAATTCCCTATTGATGGCCCTACGCCAAACACCCTCTACATTTCCATCTTTGCGCCATTCAGTTTTCTGCTCCACTCACTTAGATCACAGACCTAAGAGTGGCTATACTTCAACAAAAAAGCTTCAAAAACACACTCCAAGGAGAGACTGCTGAATTGGAATTAATTTGCAAACTGGATACAATTAACTTAGGCTTGAATAGAGACTGGGAATGGATGAGTCATTACACAAAGTAAAACTATTTCCCCATGGTATTTCTCCCCCCCACCCCACCCCCCACTGTTCCTCTGATATTCTTGTTAACTGCTGGAATTAGCCTACCTGCTTGTCACCATGAAAGGTTTTCCTCCTTCCCCCCCCTGCTGTTGGTGATGGCTTATCTTAAGTGATCACTCTCCTTACAGTGTGTATGATAAACCCATTGTTTCATGTTCTCTGTGTGTGTGTATATAAATCTCTCCTCTGTTTTTTCCACCAAATGCATCCGATGAAGTGAGCTGTAGCTCACGAAAGCTTATGCTCTAATAAATTTGTTAGTCTCTAAGGTGCCACAAGTACTCCTTTTCTTTTTGCGAATACAGACTAACACGGCTGCTACTCTGAAACAAAAATGATGAAATCTTCATAGTAAATTAAAAGAACAAAACAACTAACATCGTGTGAAGTATTACATTGAAAAGCTACTTAGACAGAAAAACAAATGTATGCCTGTAATATAATTCATTAAAAGTAAAAAGGTCAGAAACCCCTTTAACTCACCTAACTCCAACTAACAGCTATACAATCGCATTTCAACAGAATTATCTATAAAGAGTTTTCAAATCAAGTGGCCCTGTCATTTACAACAATATGCAGGAAATGTGTATTTTTTGTATCCCCAATTTGCATCAGTATAGCTGGAGATGGAGGACTAGCACAGGACATTCCCCCCAAAACCATTTATAGGAAGACATTCATGTTCCAGACCAGGTTTCTAGGATTGAGTGGGTAAGACCGGCATTCAAAGGTCATTGCCAGGTATATACATATTGAACAAACATGTGGACCATGCACCCTGGCTCATGTCATAGAAGCACTTTGGAACAGCTTCAACTTTATGGGGAGCAAGAATGGGGAAAGCCTCATATTCCTGCTGTTGATTGGCCTTTTTTTTTTTTTGTAGATGCCTATCTGCAGACCCTGTCAGGTTTTGGTTCTTTAAATATTTCAAAATACAATAAAGGTAACAGGATGGGCTTTTTCTTACATGTTCTTGAAAGCAAAGATTTCCTGTCAAATTATATTCAAACACTATTCTAACAAACACAACTGAAGCCCTCTCTACTCTGTAAGTAAACTATTTTAACTCGGTCATCAAAACAAACACTTTCAGAACTACCAATTTTCAGAGTGCAAGACATTTTTAAGAAAAAGTACCATGGTGCAAGCAAAGTTGCTTTCTTAAAAACAGTTTAATGGAGATAGAAAAGACATCATTTAACTCTGGAGTAAAAGACAGCCCAGATATAAGTGTGGATATCCCACTGACTAATATAGCTGCTGCTTTGTGAAGCTCTTTGCCAGATTACATCTGCAGTGTGTTTTTAAAGAGACAATAACACTACATCATCCAACCTGACATCTCTGAACAAACATGCAGTTAGTGACTAACACAACGTATTACAAAAAAAGTACAAAACCCCCTGCAAATTGGGAACATCTCTCTCAAAATGTGCAATTTTCTATTAGCCCAGACAGCAGGTTTTTCCATTAGACTTCAATATATGAGTGGCTATGTAAAGATGCTGCAGAAGTGCCAAAAAATCTGCTTAACTGTAGAAAATTCCCAATCCCCACAACATTCCCCAAGTTTTAGACAATCTCCTCCTGTCCCTGATAATTACATTCTGTTTACCTAAATCCCTATTGCAGTTTCAGGAGGGTGTCATATTCTTTACTTTCTGTTCTAAACTTTTGTGTAGCCCTGCTGCAATTGTTAAAAAGCCTGAGAGGTAGTCTGTATTTCAGTAGTGAGTGAAGAAACTCCTCTGTGTTTATGCACAGTTAGTTAAATGCTTTGGGATGTTTTGGGGTGAAAGGTGATATAACTGCCTGGTATGGGCATCCTGGAAAATCCAGGGTAAATGTCATATAACAACAAGTAAATATGGATTTAAAATTAGAAGAAACAAAAAGAACACTGCTGCCAAAGTGGACAACAGATTTTACACAATTTCATTAGTATTTCTAAAGAGTATGAAAAGAAATCTATAAATCCACCTAATCTGCACAATAAGCACCTAAATGGGAAAGAAAACATACTTCCACTTTTGTTTGCATGTTTTTCATATATGGAGGTTTTGGATACTTTTTAAAAACAGACATGGATCATCTTTCTGGGAAAAATGAGTCATTACACAAAGTAAAACGATTTCCCCATGTTATTTCTCTCCCCCACCCCACCCCCCACTGTTCCTAGACGTTCTTGTTAACTGCTGGAAATGGCCCACCTTGCTTGCCACCATGAAAGGTTTTCCTCCTCCCCCCCCCCGCTGCTGGTGATGGCTCATCTTAAGTGATCACTCTCCTTACAGTGTGTATGATAAAACCCATTGTTTCATGTTCTCTGTGTGTGTGTATATAAATCTCCCCAATATATTTTCCACCGAATGCATCTGATGTAGTGAGCTGTAGCTCACGAAAGCTTATGCTCAAATACATTTGTTAGTCTCTAAGGTGCCACAAGTACTCCTTTTCTTTTTGTGAATACAGACTAACACGGCTGCTACTCTGAAACCATTCAACCCTTTGAAATCCAGGCCATACATTGGATTGCCTGGCTTTAGACAAAGATTTTGCATTGATTTGAGGGTTGCAAGATTTGAGAGAATTAGAGTGAGAAGGTTAAATTGCTAAAAGAACCAATATGCATTGTTAGTACAATTCTATGAAATATTATGTTCTTGAAAATGTAAGGATCTTTACTTTTTATTCGGCTTCCCCGCCAGAAAATTTCCTTTTCTTCTCAGTTGTGGAAAGAAAAGCCCTCACCTACTTGCTCATGGCAAAGCTGCCTGTAAAGGGATCCATCACAGCAGCAAAGGGAGAAAGAAACAGAAGAATTTGGTACTAAAGGAAAAACTTCTGTACACAGAAAAGTCATGCAGCTGATGGAACTGCAGTCAGCCTAAAGAGGCTGTTGAAAAACACCTGCAAGCTCTCTCAAGAGACCTTTACATATATTCATAAAGGAATAAAGAGCTCCCTGAAACATTTAATAAGGCAGGCAAAACATAAATCAGAACAAAAAGTCTAATGTCTTCATTATATAAAGAGAAAGATCTTATATAATGAAAATCAATTTCACCTCACTAATCAGTTTTCATCATTAATCCAGCATTACCTTGCTGAGAAATATTTCTTTTATGTAAAGATGACATACTTCTGCTATGCTGGGACTGGTGGAAAGAATAGGCTTTGCTTCTTTCAGGGGAGTAGCTCCTGCTGCTGACACTGGAGCCGGATCTGCTGTGTGGAGAATCCCTTCGGCTCACAGGCGATTCTCTGAAGAAAGGAGAGTCCCTCTTATGAGGGGATCTCTCTCTCAAATAATGGGAAGGATAGAAGCTTTTTCTTCTGAGGCCATCTCTGATGTCCCTTTGAAGGTAGCAGAAAAGATATAATTAATCATTTCTCCTTGCTCTGTTAACAGAAATTACAGAAATCTAGAAGTGCATAACTTGTAACAAAAGAGCAACTTTCTATCTCTGTAGTAAGTAGAAATAGGTCAGTCATTCTCTACACAGTAAATCTAAGACCTCCAGTATCATTACGTACTAAGTAATTCTTGGAACAACTTAAATTGGTCAAATAAAAATCGTTAATCATACACAAAACTTAAGGAGATTTCTTCAGGTTTTCATTCAGTTCAACGGATTTTAGAACCTTTTCCAATGCCTCCTCATCAGATCCTCCACCTCCCTTATACTAGTTGGTAATTTATGCAAACTACTAAAGATCTATTAGTAAAGTAGTATATAGCTGAAGGGGGAAGCAGATATTCACACAAAATGCAACTGGACCTTTGGCATTTTACATTTTTTTCTCCTGCACAGTCATTCCACTCTCTTTTTGGACACTATCCAAGTTTTAATATGAAATTAATTAAAAACAAAAACAAACCAAAAGAGGCATCAGTAAGATGTATATGTAAGTACTGCTCACAATCTTTCACTGTTGTAACCCTCACTAATGCACAGCTCTGGCCCGCCCTTTTGTTTATTGTTGTCCCTTGTTGTATTAAGTCTCATTTAGGCTTTGATCCTACACCCATTAAAGTCAACAGCTAGATCAACAGCTGGTGTAAATCAGCATAGCTTTACTGACCTCAATGGAGTATGATGATTTACACTAGCTAAGGATCTGACCCTTAATATTTAACTTCTTTGGAGTACTTGTCATTTTGTTTGTAAAGTGCCATGAACATAAATGATACTGTATACAATAATTCTGATTTCAAGCTGTAATAACTGCAAAATTATAATTAGGGCTGCAAATCTGACATGACATTTTTTAATCAAAAATCACGGAGCACTCATGGTAATTTTACTATAAGTCATGGGTTTAGTGCCTGTTCCGTGATTTTGATTTAAAAATGCCCTGACAAATAAGGGGGTCATCCACCACCTGGAACAGCACACTTTGCCCCAGGACCACAACCCTACTCCCAGCCCATTGAGGGGAGGAGACCATTAGGGGTGGAGGTGTGGGCTAGAGAGTGAGCCTGCCCCACATTCACCGTGGCATTGGCAGCTCCTGTGTACCCTGGGGCTGGGCCTGGAGGTTGAGTGAGCTTGTCCCACACTCACCTTGGACACGGGCAGCAGTGGCTGCCCTGGCTCCCTGCTCCAGGTGTCGCAACCTGGCACATGAGGTCCCAATGCCACTTGCTCAGGCTTGACTCTGTCACCCCTCCGTCACAATATGGGGGAGGCAACGTGAGGGCCAGATTTGAGTGAGTGGTTCGGTAATTCTGTGTCCCAGATCACAATGCCTGAAAGAAGGTAGCCAGGCCCATCCCCATGAGATACAGGAGCAACTGTTGCAGAGTGAGTGCAGGATGAGCTCACTCACCAGCAGCCCACTGCTCCCTCCCAGAGCCTCCCATCCAAACGAGGCCAGCAACCCACCTAGAGCCTTCCTGCGGAAGTTACGGACAAATAGAAAAATTATGGTACCTCTGACTTTTTCTGTAACATGACAAAACTGCAGCCCTAATTATAATAAACCAAAGCTTGCCAATAGCCAGGAATAGATTATTATATTCTGGAGTTCAAACAAAGCACAATGGTTATGTACAAGTTCTACTAAAATATATAAGTGAAAGTTCAAAAATAAAAACAATCAATCATGCAGAACATCATAAAGTTAACAAGAGTGGAAACAAACACCAACTAAATCTAGACTAGGAATGTCCGTCAGAAATTAATCTTCTCTGACCTTCAGTGAGCAGTCTATTCCCATGTAATAAAAGAAAACATTTTTTTTTAACATTTAAAGTAAGCTGAATGCATGCAGCCTATTTTATTGTTTTCCTCCTCTCCCTCTTGTTTTAGATCTACACTTTAATTGCATGACTCATGAAGATCAGTGGCGAACCAATGTTCTGGTTTAGCACAGCATAGTAATAACCCATCTTCCACTGCTGGAGAAAAGAAAGAGAGCCCTCTAGCGTACAGTTACTGTAGGATGCTAGATGTATACATTTGTGATTAACTAGGGCTTGTCTATGTTAGATTTTGTTTTGGTCTGTTTGTTTTTGTTTTTTGCACCACTGCAACTACACTGATGTTGCTGCACTGGTGCAAACCCATAATATAGACACATGTTAGCAACAAGTAAAATGTGACTTGCCCTAGTATGGCTTATTAAATGCAAGTTGCTTCTAACAATATCAGCATTGGTGCAAAAACCCCAAAGCAGGCAAACCTCGAGGTTTACTGCTGCAAAACTGTCTGAAAAAAATCATACTTCAGTACAAGATACAGAAGCATTTACATAAAACAGCATAAATCTAGCCATTCTTTCAATTGATTGCTCAAAGAACTTGTATTTCAAATATCATAGCAGACAGAACAAATATCAAGGAAATAAAAATGTATCTGTATTTAAAGTATTTTAAGAAGAAACAAAAAAGTCAGGGTCAACCAAATTGGTTCTATCATCTCTAGTTTCCTTGAAACACTAAGGCAATAGTCAGGCAAAGACGAGCCTTAAAAGTTAAGTAATTCCTTTACTGCTGACAAACTATGCAAGTGTATCACTAGCAGTTTATAATACAGTGTCCATTCCAGGTAGATAAAATTACAGAAAAACAATTTCTAGATGAATCTTTAGTTTTTAGCATGAACGTAGCAGAGAATTGTGTTTAAACAAACTTAAGGGTCTGACAAATGCAGCAACATTTAGAGCTGTAATCTCATTCCATTGTGCCAAGCAGCAATGCTGACTGCATGTGGTATGGCAATATTTGTATTAAAGCTAATCTTTAATTTTCCCTCTGAAACTTCTTGTGTTTTATTGGATGTCAGACTTCTAATGTTGCTGCATTAAGTAACTGTTGTTTCTGGTGGCTTAATTTAAAAAGGAATACATTTGAAAAAAGAAGAGCTGTGTACATGAGAACTATTAAATACACAATAACCACCATTATTAATATTACCATAGCACTTAGGAACCCTAGTCATGATCACCATGTAGATGCCTGAATGTATGCAAACTTAATAATTATACATATTAGTTAAGTGATAAATACTTGGGAATTATTGTCTATTTTACCAATTTTTAAAAAGCATAGTATTTGAAAAACTTTAACAGCTCCAGATACAATCTAGCATGAAAACTCTCATTTTCCAAGTTCTAAAAGTGCATAATTTACCTGAGTTTTCCGTAAAGGAGCTGTTAGGATACAGAATAATATGAAGCAATTATTTATAATGACATGCATGTAAGAAATATGAAGAAAACAGCGGCTAAGTCACATTCTGAGATTTAAACTGGGTGTTTAAAATTTCTGTAGTGTACAAACACAGACTTTTGATTTTTCTTAAATAAACAAAACACAAGCTTTCAGACAGACTGGTACACCATGTTTCTGCCCAAAGCACATTTTTATGAGCAAGTTATCAAACCCCTGTAAACAGAGAACTTTATTACGGAAATGTTTACAGAACCCCAAATATTGCACACCTGTAATAAACACACTAATATTCATTCAAGCATTTACAAAATACTTTCTAAACAAACCTTCATTAGATCGGAGAGCAAAAAATGATGGGGGAGGGGGAAAATCAATGATTGAAAAAGTGTGATGGAGCAAAACCAAAACATTTTGAATTTAATTTTTATTCGTGTTTTTATCATTCTTCATTTATATTGTTAATCTAGCCTTACTGAACTGTAATAATACAAGCAACTAAATAAAAGACAACTTCTGAAGCATACAGCAATAACTTCACACTTCTGATCACATTATTAATGCAACTGAACTTGTTAAGCTGAACAAAACCACTCAAGGTTTTATTTATTTATTTATTTCTAAGCATATATTCCTTCCCCAATGTGATTACACTGGAATATGCCTGCAGCTCAACAATTAAGACACCATTTCAGCAAAGCACATCCTTGATATTTTAGCATGTGCTTAAATGGTCTGCTGAATAGGGATGGATTTAATCATCAATTCTCTGCTGAATTGGGACTTTAATGCAGGACTAAAATCCCTTTAACGACTGAATTTAATCTCCACATTTTACACAAATAAGTTCAGAGTACAAATTTATTTTCTATGTAATATTTTAAGACCATATACTGACATTTTCATCTCTACACACACACAGAAAGGAAGGGTGGTAGGTAGCATCAGGGGAGGTCTTCAAGTGCCAATAGTGCCGAGCCACTGGGCTTTCACACAGAGCCCCATACGTTCCACATCTAGCCCCACTACCACTGCCACACACCCTTTCCTTCCACTCCATATCTCCAATCACAACATTCTTCTCCACCATGCCTCGTCATGCCCTCCCTCCTGATGTTGGTTCACCCAGCGCATCGTGCAGCAGCTTTGTTGGGAACTAAGGGGCTATAAGCGGCCTTCTAGATAGGTTAGGGAGGCGAAAGGAGTTTGGAAGGGAGTAGAGAGCTCAGCTATGACAAACCACCAAATCAATGTGAATACCTCGAAACAAAGCCGCATGTTAGTGGTCCAGTATAAAAGGTGAAGATCTGTGTGGTGGAAGGCAGATAACTGAGGCCGACGAGGAACTGGTGAGTGGAATATAGAGGGGCTGCTGTATCATATAAATGCTTTTTTTCTTTGCTTGTTAAGGGTTTCATTGGTGAGTTACACAGCCTAGCAACCTTAACTCAAAGTTAAAGACATGAACAGGTATGTGTGATAAATCACAAACTTCCTTTTCCATCCTAAACAAATAAATACAGGGATGTGACTATACAAATGTTTATTGCTTTACTAGGCCTCACTATACCGCCCAACTTTCACACAAATGTTACACATATTGATGGCTTGTGTCACAAGTGACCAAAATGTGGAGTACTTCTTGGTTTTTCGCATGTCATGTCAGAATGGACAGCGTTTCTTTTTAACTGCAACACCTGTTTTAAAAAGATATTTTTGCAGTGTGTGAATTAAAATTAATGGGGTTTTATTTATTTTTTTAAGAAAGAAAACAGGGATACTCAAGGTAAGATTACAAGAGTTTCTTCAATATTAGGGCTATAACATGCACATAAATATAAGTAGCCAAGAGTGGCAGAGGTGAGATTTCAAACTCAGTCTCCTGGTTCCTGGCCATGTGCACTTTCCCCAAGATTAAGAGGTTTTCTGATGGGAAGATGGGTCTCTCATCCATAGAACATTGCCTGAATTAGCAGTGAAGCATAACACGGAGCTTGACTCAGATGAAATGCAAAACATCCCATAAAATCCATTACACTCATAAGTCTGAACTTCCCAGTACACATAGTAATCATTCTCTAGTATAAACACACACACACAAAAAGTTCAAGAATCAAGAACCCCTCCTCCTCCAACATTTTGCAAGTCTGAGAAAAATGAAATCAGAACATAAAGGAGAGAGATCCAGATATGTTAGTATTTCTCCCATAATTCAGTAAATCTTCCTGTTAACAAAGTGTGCAGATCAATATGTATACTGAAGTAAATCACCACTGCAGTTTACTTATTATAATCCTTTGTTTTTTCTTAAGATCTTAATCAATTCCATACTGATTTATCTTCTACTATACTATACACAATATTATACTATTCTAGGAAGAAATAAAATGCATCTGGTCCCAGTGACCTTTATTTGAACTCTCAACATATTACAAACAATGACAGACTTTTCGTATCAATTGGCCCCGCAACGTTTTATAGCTAAGCGACTTTTTACAGTATTTAAATTAGGGATGCTGAGCTCAGTGTTAGCTCAAATAAAATTCACATAATAGATCCTGTTAGTTTAATCTTATCAATATCTTTAGAGTTGTTTCCCTAATTCACATGAAGAGGGCTGCAAACAAGTAATTTGATTATGGGCCATAGAGATAAGTCTTACTGAGATAAGAGTTTCTCTGTGTAATCAATATGCACTGCTCTAGTGGACTGCACATGAGTAAATCACACTTTAATTCTAATTTCCATGTTGTACAAGCCATCGTACCCTGTGCAGGTCACTGTACCGAGCCCAAAATTTGCCATTCTGTATACCAAAACCTAGTAGAAAGTCTGCCAGACCTATTAGTATTTTTCTGATGCCATCACAATTTGAAGGGAATATGGATGACTAGGACAACATGAGGAGGATTTGGATATCCTTTTTCTAGGACTGTATAACTAGACCAAGTACACACTTAAAACTCAGTTGAAAACCATGTTGTTCCTGTTTGTACTTAGCAGTGGTGAAGACATCCTCTCCCTTTTCTTGGCCATGTCAGTGAGGTAGCTTGGTAGCTATCCCTCCAGCTAGAAACAGCAAAGTGAGGAGGAGTCTGAGATGGCAAGTCATACAGCGATGTTGTAACTCAGAAGTTAATGTTTTCTGTCTCCATCTGCTGACAGAAGAATCTACTGACTTATCTCTATGGCCCATAATCAAATTACTTGTTTGCAGCCTTCTACATGGTTTTAAAATGTTACATAGAAAATGTGGGGTGGTATAGAAGAACAGAGAATAAGAAATACACAGCCCAGATATAGGGTTGCCAGGTGTCCAGTTTTTGACCGGAACGCCTCGTCAAAAAGGGATCCTGGAGGCTCCGGTTGACACTACTGACCGGACTGTTAAAAGTCCAGTCACCAGCGAAGCAATGGCCCAGGGCTAAGGCAGGCTCCCTGCCTGCCCTACCTCCACGCAGCTCCCAGAAGCAGCCACCAGGTCCTTGCGGCCCCTAGGCACATGGGCGGCCAGCGAGGCTCTTTGCACTGCCTGCACCCTGAATGCTGGCTCCAGGGCTTCCATTGGCTGGTAACCAATGACCTGTGGGAGCTGCATGGATGGTGCCTGTGGGCACGAGGGCCATGTGCAGAACCTCCCTGGCCCTCCATGCACCTAGGCTGCAGGGACTTGGGGGCCGCTTCCTGGAAGCTGCAGTAATCACTGCCGGAACTTGGGGGCCACTTCCTGGGAGCCGCAGTAATCACTGCCGGAACTTGGGGGCCACTTCCTGGGAGCCGCAGTAATCACTGCCGGGACCCCAAACCCCAAACCTTCTCCCAGACCCCAACCCCCTGCCCCAGCCTGGAGCCCCCTCCTGCACCTCAAACCCTTCATCCCCAGTCCCACCCAGAGCCTGCACCCCAAGCCGTAGTCCTTACCCACCCCTGCACCCCAACCCCCTGCCCGGAGCACTCTCCCACATCCTGAACCTCTCACTTCTGGCCCCACCCGGATCCCGCTCCCCCAGCCCAGAGCCCATATCCTCCCACACCCCAACCCCCTGCCCCAGCCTGGAGCCCTCTCCACACCCCAAACCCCTCATCCCTGGCCCCACCCCAGAGCCCATACCCCCAGCCGGAGCCCTCACTCCCCTCCTACACCCCTGCCACAGCCCGGTGAAAGTGAGTGAGGTGAGGGAGAGAGAGTGACAGAGGGGGGGCAATGGAGCGAGCCAGAGCAGGGCCTCAGAAGGGGTGGGGCATGGGCGGGGCCTCAGAGTAGGAGACAGGGCAGGGATGCTCGGTTTTGTGCCATTAGAAAGTTGGGAACCCTATCTGAGAGTTTGATTTTCTAAATGGCAGAAGCCCAGGGCTTTGTGAAATTGTATACCTAATTTACACTCACACACTCATGATAACTAAGCAAACAAATTAGGTGTACAATTGCATTCACATTTGTATACAACCCTGGGCTTCTGCTCTTTTTGAAAATTAGGCTTGGTAAGTCCTCAGCAGTGGGGGGAAACCTTACCATGTGTGAATGCAAATGTGCACCTAATTTGTTTGCTTAGTTATCATGAGTGTAAATTAGGTATACAATTGCATATATATTGTATATAAAAATAAAAACCCTCTCCAGGTTTTCTGAGGACTTATAAAGCCTAATTTTCAAAACAGAGAGAGAGAGAGAGAGAGAGAGAGAGAGCACGCGCATGCGAGCATTTTTGATCTTCATTGTAATGCCAGTTGATAATCCAGTTTGCGCAGGAGGGGGTGTGGAGTGCGGGCTCTGGGAGGAGTTTGGGTGAAGAACGGAGCTTGGGGCATGGGAAGGGTGTAAGGTGCCCTATGTGGAGACACAGCAGGCAGCTCTGTGCGCTGCCCATGCACTAGCTCTGCAGCTCCCATTGGCTGGAGCTGCGGGGGCGGTACCTGCAGGCGGAGGCAGCTGGGACAGGTTGCTGCTTGCGGAGAGCTGCCCAAAGTGAGCACCCCCCAGATCCAACACCCCAATACCCCTCCCAACCCATTGCTCTGAGTCCCCTCCCACACCCAAACTTCCTCCCAGAACTCGGGCCCTATACCTCCTCCTGCACCCAAACTCCCTCTCTCTTAATTAACTGGCATTTTTCACTTACCAGCACCCCCCATGTCCCAACATACAGGATAAAACAGCTTTTACTGTATCATGTTCACAAGCGCAAATCAAAATTAATTTCCAGCAATTCCAGTAATTTCAAAATCCCAAAATGAGATTCAACTACTGAAGTTCTAAATGGCTTGGCATTAATGAATTTCTAGTACTCTGGTATTCTACAGCACTGATTTTCCATAACAGGGTATGTTTGCTCTAAGCACAGCTGAAAAGCCATATTCTGACATCTTGACTACATTACTACCTGTGAGTAGTTGAGATCAGTTATATTGTTTGTAGAGTAAGGTACTATTCAATACAAGAGTGACAGAACTGAATACTAAAAAAATTCAAAGTGAAGGCAATTTCATGTTTCTGATCCTCATATGGAGTCCACAGAATATTACAGTTTTAAATTAACATACATAAGGCACCAAATTTTGCCTCCAGCCTATTGCCCATAGTGATAACATGCTTGAAAAATAGTTTTTTCTTCTCTCTTCTCCAGAGAGCTTAGTCAGCAGATCAGACCGCTCTAAACCAATGCAGAGTGCAAGGGAGAAAGCACATCTGGTAAGGACTCCCGGTTCTTACTCCTGACTCACCCAATGCCCCAAAGCCAGACTTGAAAGAATCTAGAGGAAGCCATACTTGAAAGAATCTAGAGGAAGTTATTTTACAAGTTATTACAAGTTACAAATTGTTTTATTTTTATCAGGTGGGGAGGGGAAAGGGAGCCAATGTATATACAGGAATCTAGCACCATGAACAGAGGGCAAGCTTTAGTGGTCAGTAGAACACCATAAAATACGAAGTGTGCAAGTGAAAGTAACCCTCAGGAAATTACGTTTTTGAGTAACTGATTTGGGAAATGGCAAGAGATTGGGAAGAAAAGAAGTGTCCTCTCAAGCCATCCACCATGTACTGCCGTATTTCTATATACACTGAGTTTTTACAGCTGAGCTTCCTACAGTTCTCCTGAAAAGAACAGTGTTGAAAAGGAAATGCTGACAGACCATTAATTACACAGTCACTGCTTGCCATGTTATTAAAATTCAATCAATCAATTTAATCAATGTAAATGTTATTCTTACAAGAATATATACTAACCAGCTGAAAGGCAGAAGAAGAGAAAGAACTTAATACAATGGGTTGATTTACCCACCTCAGCTCCTGTGGCTGACTTATCTAATTTGGTCAATAAAAAGGTTCAAAGGCAAATGTTAAATTACAGAATGTGTTTGTAAGACAGATTATTTTGACAGACTCAAATCTTGCCATTATAGTTAGTTTTATCTCTTTCCTTTTTTCCTAATGGACTTTTTATAAATTAAAAAAAAAAAACACACTTTCATTTCATATACTTTTTGGCACCAAGCAGTCCGATGTTATGCAGGACCACACCGGGCTGAAGTGGGACAGTTGGTCCAAAAATAAAGGGGAGGCAGGATATTAAGCGGGAACTGGTATAGCGCTCTCAGGCACACCTTCAAAAGGCCTGCTGGGGTCCACCAGAATACCTACATGACTCCGGCTGGGAGGTTGAGGTGGACAGAAGTGGCTGACGGCGCTTTTAACCTCTCCCTTCTCTCTTATAGGAATCCTGTCTTAGAGGCAAAGCCAAGAAGCATGGCAGCTGCCGAGGCCTGAAGTGCTTCCTTAAAGTGGATGGAGCATAGAGGTCCAGGGACCTGAGAGTAGCCTTTGAATCCTTCAGCCTGTGTAGTCTGGTATCCATGTGCTCTGAAAAGAGTAAGGAGCCTTCAAAAAGTAGGTCCTGGATAGACAGAGATCTCCAAGGACTGCAGTCAAGAGCATCGTTCATGATGACAGCAAAGGTCATTGTCCTGGCCACCGCATCTGCTGCATCCAGTGCCACCTGGAGAGAGGCTCTGGCAACATTCTTTCCCTCTTCTAAGAGGCTGAGAATTCCTGCCTTAAGTCTTGGGCCAAGGAGTCCTTAAATTTGGATAAGAAATCCCACAAATTGTAGTCGTATCTCCCCAGTAAGGCTTGCTGGTTTGAGATACATAATTGTAGACCATGTGTTGAATAAACTTTCCTCCCAAACAGATCAAGTTTCTTTGTGTCCTTCTGTTTGGGGGTAGCGCTCAACTGGCCTTGTCTGTCTCTTTTGTTAGCACCAATACGAGGGATCCCAGAGTGGGGGCTGGGAATACAGATACTCAGACCCACTGACTGGCACGTAATATATATTCTCTACCCTCTTCGAAGAGGAGGGCAGAGAAGATAGGGTCTCCCACAGGGCTCTGACTGGACCCATTACTGCCTCATTAATGGGTAAGGCCACTTTAGATGGAGCTGCTATAGCCAGAACGTCAATGAGGCTGTGAGATGATTCCTTGAACTCTTCAATATGAAACCCCTGGTTAGCTGAGATCCGCTTCAGAAGCTCTTGATGAGCCCTAAAGCCATCTTGGGGAAGATGGCTTCATCTGGGGAGGAGGAGGAATAGGCCTGTACTGGAGGAGGGACTTCTTCCTTCAATAACCTCAACTGGGGCTATGTCCTGTAAATTGGTACTGAGGTTGTTACCGGAGTCGGGGTCCACTGTCAAACATGGAGGAGCGGGAACCCACATCTTGGAAGCAACCAAGTATAAATGGTGGGAGATTCCAGAATGGCTACTGCATAAGCCACTCTCCTCCTGGCTAGGTATCAGTGGGGAGGACTTGCACCGAGGTCTGGCGACATGTAGGATGGATACTGGTGGCCCTTAGGTTGACCATAGGGCTCCACATCAGACTCAGATGAAGAATCTTCCCTAGGTAACCACTGGGGCAGCAGTACCTCTCGCTATCTCTGATCAGTGCCAAGGTCTGGTAAACGGTGGCGGTCTAGGGATGACCTCACAGAGGATAGATGAGTCAGCTTGCCTCTGAGTGGGCCTGGTGCCAGGAAGAAGCTTGAAGCATCATGCTATCTCCTGCTTGAGGATGACGAAGCAGTCAGCTGACCCAACAGGGTCAGTGGGACGAGGGGCAACAATAAGTTTCTGGTGACTGCAAAGGCCTCCATAGTTGAAGACACCCCAATGCCATTGGCGCTACGATGACTTCCTGGTGTCAGCAGAGGGTCCCGCACCGGAATCAATGGTCTCAGTATGTCGACAGTATCGCCATCAGACTGGGGGTGGAGAAGTGGCCCAACACGGATGGCACTCCACTGCCTTCCCTTTGCTTGTCTTTCTTCAGCACCAGCAATCACCCTCTGTTGGTGTGCTGCTTTTTGTGCTTCTTCCTCAGTATCAGGGATGGAGAGCGGTGCTAGCATGCACACAGTACTGGAGGAGTGCTTCACACTGAGGCTGAAGTGCTCAGTGCTGAATCTGGGCGGCTTGAATTAGGATAGCCTTAAGTCTGATCACTCTGTGCAAGGATTAAAGTCCTGACAAATTTGGCAGAGGTCTTTTATGTAAGATTCTCTCAGACGCTTCAGACAACTGGAGGGTGGGTTGCTCAGAGGCATAACCTTGCCACAGGAGACACAAGGTTTGAAACGCAGAGACTGGAGCATGCCCAACCCCAGGACCGAAGGAGCCCCTTAACAATAAGTAGGGAGGGTATTAACTACCTACAAAAAAGGATATACAATACACACACTAAAACTATACTATAGACTACACTATGAACAGAAAGGAAACCACTGATAATTGCCTTACCGAAGCAAGAGGAGACATTCACAGCAACCATCCGGGTGGTAAGAAGGAGCTGAGATGGTGCAGGGCCGGCAGCGCACCTTATACCAAAGGGTGCTAGAGACAGCCCAACAGATACAACTGAGGGAAAAATCTCTGGTAACAGTGCATGTGGCATGTGCACACCTAATGTGGAATGGACATGAGCAAGTACTCAAAGAATAAGTCTCACAATGCCCACTTGAACTTGGGGATCAGGAAATATCGTGAGTAGAATCCCTTTCCCTGATGCTGCAGTTCCCGAAACATGTAGAGTCTGGATCTGTTGAAGGAGCAGACACTTGTGAGAGGGGTCCCAGAAAAAGGGGAATTGGATGGCTGTGTCAGAATGCACCGCTGTATTCACACCCTCTAAACTACAGTAATAATCTTTGTACAAAATATACCTTGTGAGATATCATTTGAACATTAATATTAAATGTTAATATAAATATAGACATTAAAATAAATAACTCACTGGTCAATAATATCATGATGACACGCTTGTAGTAAAATTATACATAAAAGTATAAACAGCTGAAATCATGACTGAAGAGTGTTTACCAGACAAGTCTGGGGAGGAGGTAAATTAGTTTCTCAAAGACAAAGGACAAGCTGATGCCTCTAGCCAAGTGTCAAAGTTGATGGGCAACCACCTATCAAATGGGCATTCGTTGGCAAGGAAGGGGGGCAGGAACAAACAGAACTACAGCTTACCTAACAGCAGCACGAAACCTTTCACCATGAGACTCCAAAATTCTAGCCTCACAGCAGGAATGAACTTTATCTAAGGATAATCCTCGGGAAAATTCATTTCAAAGGGGTACTGGACTATAATATGAAGGGTCCCAATTTATCTCTCCCTAGCCAACTCTTTTAAACCTAAGATGACAAAAGAAACAGCTAGACTTTGGGAGCAGATCCTGGCCTGAGAATTTGGTCAGCAATGTTACTGGAAACATGTGAAAGGATTTCACCGTGAACCAAGTCTAGTTTGTTGAATTTTAGCACCAGAAAGTATTTTATCTTTAATTTCTCTTCTAACCATTTTTAACTGTAATGCCTTATATTTATACTCACTTAAAACCTATCTCCTTGTAGTTAAATAAACTTGTCTTTAATCACTCTTGAATCAAAACTAATTCAATGTCATGAATTGTGTGGGTAACTCCATTTAAGGGTAGCAAACTGTTGAGTATTGGTCCTCTTACAGGGGCAGTGGACTTAATATATCTGGACTGTCCAGAAGAGGGCTGGACAGTGTAGAACACACATTTTGGAGGAAAATCCAGGAATGTGAGTGTTTTGGGATCACCCTGCAAGTGTAACCAATTATTGTGGAAGCCGGAGTGTAACTCATGTGTGACTGGCAGGCTGTGGCTATATACAGCTGCTCAGGGTCTTATCTGCATGGAGGAAGGCTGTTTGTGCCGCTCTGATCTTGCCTTTGTACCAGAGAGCAGATAGACAGCCCTGCCTCATCTTGGGCACTTGAAGAGCCATGAGGAAGAATCCATCTGAGTCCTGGAACGGCTCTGATTAGTCCTACGAGTTCTTTTCCTAAGGGAACCAAAGGAAGGGGAACGGTCAAAGGAGAGTCTGAAACCAGCTCTGACAACTGATGAGACGGGCAATCTGCAGAAGGCCCCAGGCCTGAAACTGTCCTAATGGCTTCTTCCAGGAGATGTGGTTTCAAATGCAGATCTCAAGCCACCTGTTTTCTTTTCTTAAAGGAATGACAATTTGAACATTTTTCCTTAATTGCCCCTCTCGTAGACACAACAAAAAAACCAAGCAAGGGGTCATTACTCAGAATAGCTACCCTGCAAGAAGGGCAGTGGTTGAAACCTGGTGAGGGCATAGCATCAGGTAATACTAATAAACCGCAACTATTAAGCTAATTAAATAACTACAAGGGTATTATTGCTAACTAAACTATTTACGAAGTCCACAAAAATCTCTTTGTTGCATAAACTGTGAGGAAAATGCAGCCCAGAAAGCTCCGACTCACACCATGGGTGGTGAGAAGAAACTGAGGGGGTACAGGATACCACCAGCCTGATATAGCATGTGGGGCCAGAGGATGCAAGTGCTACCTAACAGGTACTGCTAAGCAAATTTCTCCAGCTTCAGTGTGCTAGGCGCCTGCACACCTGAGTTGAATACATGTCTGCAACCACTCAAAGAAGAGCTAGAACTAGTTCAATTCCCAGCAAAGCTGTATTCAACCATTCACTCTTTTAAAGTGGATGAATTGAATTCCATGCAGTATTTTCTACAGAGTTATTTTGAATGAGGTCCTGTCTCTTCTGTATGTATTTTAAAGATCCTATAGTATATTTCCTTAGAGTGTTGTTTCCTCCAGTGTCCTTGGTCAAAATGTTTCCTCAACATTGTCATTCGATATGTTCAGTGCTATTTGGTTGCTACCTTGCCACCCCAATTTGCTGCATTTCAGTGATATTCTCTCTGTGTGCACGTTCATGTATATATACCTGCCTAAATATATAGTTTTTAAGTGCTCTGGGTTCCTCAGGATGAAGACTGTTACATAAATGCAAAATACGATTGCTTTCTGATAAGTGAAGAGTTCTTTTCCTATTTGATTTGGTCTATACTTCTACTGCAACTTTAAATTAAATATATTTTGTTTGGTATTCAATGTTGTCAACACATCTCTGTGAGTAATGATGCTATATCATGTTGCATAATTAGCACAGAAAGTAAGTACATTGCTCAACAAGATAGAAGATTATAATGAACTATTATCAGCTACAACGTCAGAAACTAAGAGTTAGGACAGAAACCAAATCTTTAAAGCACATACCTGTGCAATGAGTGAATTTAGAAGTAGCTTCATTTTTAAAATTTCCTAGCTCATTTCAGTTTGATAAAATTTTCATCACCACTATAACATATGTAAACATCTTCTGTGATTTTAGGCTATTTGCATTGCACTGGACACAGTATTTGCTTGAACACCTTTGTTGGCAGAAAGTGGTTAACATAGTTTATCTAGCTAGGGTAGACAGGACCTAACTATTATAAAACATCTTTACAAATCCTGTCAGGGTCTGAGTGCCTTTAATTCTTAATGACATGTGGGGAGGGGTCATGGAAATAGAGCATTCAAGAAAAGTTTTATACAACTAATTTAACAAAATAACACTGCCAATAAGATGTGAGAGAGACCAAAACAGTTCTTAAAGTGATGTTAACATTTACACAAAGCCCATACCTTAATAAATCGTACAAAATTTATGCTGTGACTAAACTATGTACATTCACAGGTAATGACAAACTTCCTTTAAAGAAAGCTCTATCTAGAAATAAATATAGTGAATGAGTTTCTCCACAACCTTAGCACACAGACCAGCCACTATACTCCACCCTTGTACTCTACACCCCCACTAATGCAATCCTAGGCCTTACTTGGTTATTAACTGTGCCAAATTTAATCAAAAATTACATGGTGGTTCTGTAACATAATAAACCAACAAAACTCATTTTGATTTGCTATCCCCTTCCCTTGCCACCCAAAAATATCTGCAGATTGCTTTTAAAGTTGGTTGAACACCTCAGGAAGAAAAGAAGCTTGTAACAGCTAGTTGATGCCCAAGTACAACAATGTTAATAGCACAGCTATACACTGTGGCTTCAATAAGCAGTTGCACTTTAACAAAAATATCTGCTATCCTCTCACATACACTAAAATTATCAAACCCTATCTGCAACAAAAAGGAACCTACTGGTTATCACAGCAGATATACACAGGAGCTGAAAATAGGGGTGCTGGGGGTGCAGCAGCAACCCCTGGCTTGAAATGGTTTCCATCATATACAGAGTTTACAGTTCGGTTCAATTCCTCAATTTAAAAAAAAACACAATGGAGAGGCAACTCTGCCTCCTTAGAGAGCTGAAAGTGTAATTATAACTTCTTAAGAATTACTAATTCATCATGGAGCTTTTGGTCACCCATGTAAGTATAGCAGTGCTGTGAGCTAGGACTCACCCACTTTTTTATAGTGTTAAAACAAAGAACACTGCCTGGGATAGTATTAGATAAGCAGATTATAAGTAACTCCCATTACTTATGAAAATAAACTCCCGTGAGGCAACCCACCCTCATGCGATGACCACTGCTGTTCCTCTCAGATTCCTATTGACTGGACGTCTTCAACACTGCAACAAGGGGACTTTTGCTGCCTGCCTTGTATATAACTGTTTTCCCCACAGGTTCACTCAGAAGTTTCCCCAATATAATCAGGCTCCAACTCATGGGAGTTTCTCTTGTAAAACTTCCTGCCATTATTTCCTGCAGGAGTACTAACTTGCTGGGGTCAGACCATATGCCTCCAGACTACACTAACAGCTAAGAAACTGAGCCCAGATGGGCTTGCTTTCTTAAACTCTTTGAAATAGGATTTTAGTTGTGGTGTTACGTTGTATAGTATATAAATTATTTTCAAGGATAGTCTCTGCTTTCAATATGTAATAGTACTAAAAGACAAAGAATGTTCTTGAAGTTATATATATAATGTATATATAATTCCAGTCAAAAAACACAAAACAAAAATCTGAAAAGAGCATTTAAACATAGAGAGTAATTATAAAATGTTCAAAATAGTGATTGATTTACTTAAGATATCAAGCTGACATATAGAAAAATATATGTAGCAATAAATTAATTTCATACTCATAAAATTAGCAATTTTTAAATATATAAAAGTTCATGTTCTCTTTTATACGCAGATATGAGACAATACACAAAATGTGGTTGCATAAAAAAATATGTGCACACAAACATTTATTGGGGCTATCACTCATTAAAATTTGACATTACCTTGGATCAAAAATCAAGTTTACATATCAGTTACAATAACTGAATGTTGCTGAGGAGGGAAGATTTCTATTTTCATTTGTAACAGAAGAATTTGTTTCTCTCTTCCTTAATCTTATTCCTTTTGAATGGTACATTGCCTTGCTATTCAGAGGGTTTACCATTCGCAGGACCTCCATGTGTGACAGGAAACAATTTTGGTTTAGGTGGATTTACCAGAATATATTTTAATGGACAGCCAAAATGTTTTTAAAAAGTCACAATTTACTACCTTTATCTTTATACATAAAGGATTTTTTTTATAAATTTGTATTACATTAATAATATTATACAACAGAAAGTCTGTCAAATTACAATTAGCACAAAATTATATTACTCCAATCTTTCAGTGATTCACTACACAAAGGAATCCCTGACAATACTGCAAATGTATGCTGAGGGAATCAGTGGTCAAGATACAGTAATTAATATGACACTGACTCATCACTTACTTGTAATTATGCTTTTCTGAAGATACCAGCCTGCAGAATTTTTTACTCCTGGGTCTTAGCTCCTAACTACAAAACTAACTGATATGCACATTCAGAACTCTCCTAACTCTTACATATTTTTGACTTTTGAGGGCACAGGCAGCAAGAGAGGACACAAGCCAGATTCCCTACTCATGGCTGTTCCACTCAGCCCCCTGCTTGTTATAAACATTGTCATCTGCACCTTCCATGCAATGTCTTCAATTGTGCAACCAACAAAGTTCCCCAAAAGAAAAAGCCAATTCAAGATGATCAACTTAGAACAAAAATATGGCTTGGAGAAGGAGGCGCAAGAGCAATCTCCAAGCTCTGAGAGGAAGCATTTGGATGAATGAGAATCCTGCAAGATCTCCTCAGAGAAGCAGAAGTAATTATTTGTTCTCTAAAGAGAATGTGTTTGCAGGATTTTTGCTCCAGGTAAGAAAAAAGTTCAAGGGCTGTCCCAAAAGAAAATGAAAATAAAGCTGCAATGAGAAGCAACAACAAGTGAATCCATGCCAGGTGAAGACGAAGTTTTTAGGGAAGAAGGGTGGGAGATTTTGACTTCGCTTACCTTAAAAAAAATTAAGGAGCATAGAGTATCCAAAATGGAATTCCTTTGGTGATAAGTCCAAGCAATATGTTTGTAAAGGTGTGGAAATGGGATTTGCAGATGTCTGCTATGGAAATATCCCGAGACAAAGTGGGGCTAGCCTCACCATGAATCAACGAAGTCTTGTCATAGCCTTCTAGTTTCAGGCCAGCCAGCACACACCAAAGTGAAATGCAATCACACATCCATTTTGACACCGTCTTCTTAGTAACAACAATACCTAATGAACTGGTGTCAACAGGAACAAAAAAGTTGGGTGGATTTTCTATGGATTTTAGTTTGCTCCAAATAAAACTCCAAGGAGTTTTAAAATTAAGCATATGGGAAATGACCTCACAAGGATAATGTAATTTGTTTATCTCACCTTATACTTTCTGACCCTGTCCATAAGGGTTAAGATTCCTAAATAATTCTACCCTGGAAGACACACTGCATTTTAAAAGCTACTCTATTCAAAAGACCTAATAAAGAGCCACATCTGTGGCTGAAGTTTTGAGTTCCAAAACCTACCCCAGCTAAGGACACATGGGCCAAAACGGCTTACAACACTGGGGGAGAGTTTAAAGAAAAGTAACTTTTGATCAAGTAGAAAACAAATTTTTAATCCTGGGCCTTCCAAATTCTCAAACTAAAAATCTCACCCTAATTTAAGTATCCCACACAAACAAGCCAATCTCTCAAAAACGTTTGTTTTGAGTAAGGGAGAGAGTCCTGAAAAGAAACCCAATAATGAAAGTTCAGACTCAGGCTTAACTATGGAGTCACTACCTATGTGTTCGCAGCACCCAGTGTAATGTAATTTAAGGGGTAAACTATGACCTAAATCTTTTTCAAGCAAGTTTATACTGAAAGTCCATCAGTACTTATTCGTGCCCCAATCCTGCAAACACTTAATTCACATGATTAACTTTATAACTTGACTTCAGAAGACTACTGACTGTAAAATTAAGCATATGCATAAGCCTTTGCAGGATTGGAGCCTTAAATAGGAAAAATTCAGTTAGATTTCAATCTTTGGAGAAGAAATAGTATGATACTGCATTTTATCATATTAAAAACTAAATCTCCCAAGAAAAAAAAAATCAGAGATACATCAGCTAGATCATTGCTAACAAAATATGTCTCGTGAACTAAATAGAGAACTCTATACTTTTCAGACAAGGTCTTGTCTTTATACACACCTAATGCATCTAGCAGAGTGGTATTATACAAGAAAACTAAAATTTTACATATAAGCTTATTCACTATTATTCCTAATTGTTCTCGCTGCATGAATAATAGAAAGGTTTCTTTTTCCACATTTTTATCAAGGAAACTTTTTTGAGGGGAAAATGTAAAAACCACTTTTCAGGTTCACAAGTAAGTTTGCAAAAAGAAAAGGAGTACTTGTGGCACCTGAGAGACTAACAAATTTATTTGAGCATAAAGCTTTCGTGAACTACAGCTCACTTCATCGGATGCATTTGGTTGAAAATACAGAGGGGAGATTTATATACACACACAGAGAACATGAAACAATGGGTTTTATCATACACACTGTAAGGAAATGCATACGGTTGGAACTACACTTTTCAATATCTGTCAAAGATAGATTATTTTCTTTGGGCAAATGACTTATTGATATTTACATGTATAATTTTTTTTATTTTTATTTATTTATTTATTTTTTTAAAGAAAGAGGTTCTTGTGTAGTGTCCCTTAAGACCTGCAAAAAACTGCAGCAGAACACAGCAGACTTATGCACATTTTAGTACCATTCTATTAATCCCCCTGGCTAAGTTTCTCCCCTATAAGCAATACGACGATCAGTTTATACTGGAAGGAAATCATATCCAAAACCTGAAGACTCTGCAACATTACATTTTGTGTTTTAAATTAATATGAAAAAACAAGTAAATTATAAAAATAATTGATGCACACAAATTCATTTTAAAAAACTGGAGCTGAAAATGCTGAAAGTCAAATAAATGCAATATTACTCTCTTGTTATGTTAGATTTTAACAGACGGGGTACATTTTATAAATGTATGTTAGTTTAGCTACAAGACTTAATTTAAAGTCAGTGGGAAATCACAGCTAAATCTGTACACTGTAACACTTTAAAACTATCCCATTTAGTTAAATGCTGGTAGTACAGTAATTGTGTAGATAAAGATGACTATGGCCTATGAAGTGTCTGGAAATAGCTCAAATATAATCCTGGATATTAAGAGTATGTTTTATTGAGAGAAAAACTTAATGGGATCTTTACCTTTCATCTGGACAGCTGTCTGACTCTCTCACCAGGGGCTTCTTTTCAATACATCACCCTTCTCCAAAGAGCAACTTTTATTCATGCAATACAATTAGACCATTCCTTTGGTACTTCATATTATTATATGTAGCACAAGCATGTGATGTGTCATTAAACAGAATATTAGACTGTGTTTATAGCAGTTAGCACAAGAGTCTGGTAGCCAGGATCCTGGATTCCTATTCCAAACTCTGGCACTGATTTGCTCTGTGATCTTGAGCAAATCCTTTACCCTCTCTGTCACAATTTATCCATATGTAAAATGGAGATAATGACACTTTATTATCCACACAGACTTGGAAGTTTAATGTCTGTAAAGCCATACAAGATATTCAGAGGAAAGATAGGTTTCAGAGTAGCAGCCGTGTTAGTCTGTATTCGCAAAAAGAAAAGGAGTACTTGTGGCACCTTAGAGACTAACAAATTTATTAGAGCATAAGCTTTCGTGAGCTACAGCTCACTTTCTGTGTAGCATTTAACAAACAGAATAATGAATATAAATATAGGACTGATTGGAGAACTTCCGCTGCTTTCAGACTATTCTCTACTTCATTCAAAATGAAGTTTTAGCGTTTTCCCAATTAATAATTTATCTTTTGCCTTCAATACACAGGTCTTTTTATTTCCCCATTACCAAAATTTCCTTTGTACTTCCGAGAAATTGGTGGATTTGTTTACATGCACTGCTAAGAACTGGACTGAGGCCACTTGTTCATTTCACACACACAGCACTGAAAAGCCACCAGATAGCAATGTCTTTCCTAACAGTACCTAATAGATTAGCTGCATTCAACCCAGCAACCTAGAGGGGAAATGATCTAAAACTTTTATTCTAATAATGCTTTTTAGAAGTCTAAAGACTTTCTAGAGTGTATAGTGAGTCAAAAGATAATTCATATAGTACATTATCCACGGATATGACATACCATATAAAAATAGTAAAATGTCTGATATTCTAATTGTATCAATTATAAAATGTAAAATTAATTTAAATACCCTTTATATCTGTACATTTGATAATCTGCAATTTCTCTTTGAAGGCTATAAAAAGATGGAATACCACATTCTGCTAAGTACTATCGCATATGACTTTCATGTGTGTGATTTCTAATGCACTGAATTCAGTTTGGCTGCAAATAAGAATGAAATAATGCTTTGGACATCCTGAAGAATTAAAATCCAGTGTGGCTAATCTGAACAACAGCCAAGAATATTTAAGTATTTCACATGGAAATAATTTCTCCAACTACATAATTACAAACTAGCTCTCCTGGCCCCCCCTCCCCCTCTCTCTCACACTCACACACACTTATACCTTTGGAGAACTTCAACACACATGACCACTATTTCCCTATCCCTTCCAGCAATCTTAAGTTTCATGAAACAGAATCCAATTGAACGTGCTTTGAATAAAGTGAGTTTGGTATACTATTCAATATTGAATACAATACATCTTTAGATCTTTATACAAAAGACAACTCATCATTGAGCTATTGCCTCGCTTCCATGTCAATTTTTTAAATTTCACTTCTCTGCACATCATCAGGGGCCAGACACATATAAAAACCAGAAATCAGGTGTGAAGTTAATTCTCTATTGACAAAACACATGCAATTGTACATGTGTTGAATCTGTTCATGAGTTAGTTAAACCAAATCAAAGGTACTATCTATAAATTTTATATATGAAGCTCTGGAACCAATTCAACATGTGATTTGAGTTATCCCATGCTCACATCAGTTCTGATAGATTTATAACTTAAGAGAAGAGTAATTTATATTAACAGGAGATGAAAAAAGAAAAGGAGTACTTGTGGCACCTTAGAGACTAACAAATTTATTTGAGCCTAAGCTTTCATGAGCACAGGAGATGAGGAGTGCTGGGGACAATTCTGAGTTCTATTCCCACCATTTCCTTTGAATACATTTAATTTTATATGGAAAATGTAACAAATGTGAACAATTAAGTATTGGATCAAGGAGATATTCTCATAGTGCACAAAGATGCAACTGGTAACTTTACAAAATATGTAAAAGACAAGATCTTTTCACTAACAAAATATTCTTCTCCATACCAAGATTTTTTCAATTCAAAATCAATATAATTGTAAAGCCAGTGACATGAAATGCATCATTGCTTCTGAAGTGACTTTTTAAGTCCAAATTTTATGAGGTTTTCATTTGTGAAAGCAGGTTTAGTGAGTGGTAAGCAAAACTAGTTTTGTTTTGTTTTTTAATGAAAAATGGCTTCTTGGACTGTACATATATTTTCAAGAAAAATTTCCATGACATTCCATTTTTTCTGATTTTCCAACAAAACAGGAAACTAATTTGGGTTTTTGGTTTGAACAGAATGCTATCAACATGAATATTTTTCAGTTTGGGTTCCCCCCCCATCCTTTCTTTCTTTCTTTCTTTAGTGAGTCATAGAATATCAGGGTTGGAAGCAACCTCAGGAGATCATCTAGTCCAACCCCCTGCTCAAAGCAGGGCCAATCCCCAATTTTTAGGTATCCCCAGATACCTAAATGACCCCCTCAAGGATTGAACTCACAATCCTGGGTTTAGCAAGCCAATGCTCAAACCACTGAGTAATCCCCAAAAGAGAGAAAGTAGAGAAACCCCTCCCCCCGCACAAAAGAAAACAAAAAAAAGTTTGTTTTTGATCCATTTGATTTGAAACTACACAATTTTTTTTGACTGAAATAGATTTGCCAAAAAAAAAAAAATCTGTGAAACACTTTGATCAAAATGAAAAATTTTCATTTCACTCCAAGTTTTTCACAATAAATAATTTCCAGTCTTTATACAGCCCTAATGATTAATTATTTACAGATTTGGAAAAGAGCTAATGAGAGCTCTGGGAAGGAAACAAATGACAATAAAGAAAGGATACATGTATTAAGTCTTCTCTGTGAGTTTGAAAATTGGTGTAATTGTCAAAGAAGCCAGCTGTCCGTCCCTCACAATTTTGAGCAAATCAAGACTGAATAAAATGAAAATCTAGTACTTACCAGAATTACATATTTCTTGTAAAGTTAATTTTGTTCTTTGAACTACCACATTACAACAATTTAAAATTTTTCCTTTAACATTACATTTAGAATTGACTTAACTTTCCCCAGAAACACTACCGTAAAAATCAGCAAACTGCCCTCTACGATATATTCTGACCTGAATAGCTACTCTGGTGATAGAGACAAAACAGCAATCAGGAAACCCTAGCAACCAGGAAAATGGCATTACCCATCCAAAAGAAACTGAGTATCATGACTGCTGCTCCATCCATTCATCTAGTGCTGCCTACTCAGTTTTTAAAACAAACAGAAAAGATTCTTGAGTGTTTTATATTAATGTAATTTCCATTTAGGAAAAATGTCTTTAGTAGGTATAATAAATTAAAAAATCTTATTAAATATACAAAAAGTGCTGAATATCTTTGTGTTATACTTTAACATGTTTCACATAGTTACAGTGGCTTCTATTACACTTTAACTGCTTTTCATAGAATCATAAGACTAGAAGGGACCTTGAGAGGTCTCCTGTTACCAGTCCCCTGCCCTCAAGGCAGGATTAAGTATTATCTAGACCATCCCTGAGACGTGTTGATCTAACCTGCTTTTATTTCATTTGTTAAAGTTAATCAATTTTCTTTTAATTTCCCCCCCTTTATTGACAAATAAAAGGGCCTATCTTTTATATAACTCAAAGAAGACGACTCTAGTGCATCTTCCTGCATACTTGTATAGTCAATGTTTTCTACAATGTAATCCTCCACAATGTCTTTATGCTCTAGATATATTTTTAGAACAGGAAAGAACTAGAGTTTTCACCAAAGGAAATAAAAGGAAGATACATTTTAAATACTTTTCATTTTGATTTTCTCTGTTGAATGACACTACAAAGTTCATTACTGAATGAGATGCAAAAAGTTACTAATACTTTAAATGCTTGGAAAAGATGCTACTGTGTTTAGCAGGATGATCACAATATTTCACATACAACTTTTCAAAATTTCCCTATGTTCCTTTCCACAAACATATCTTAGTGGGTACAAAAAACAGTCAAACTTCTGATCAATAGGGGTTCTGTCAATGTATAAAATGCATTTCCCCCTAATAACTGAACATCGCTATATGAAGTACTACAATAGGGCAATTAAATCCCCCACACATTTATCAAAATAAACGGAACTATTAAACAAAAAAACCAGACAATCCCGAGTTCACATTTTGCCCTACATCTTTTAACATAAGAGAGGAAATATTAAAAAACACAGAAAGCAAACACTTCCTTTAGTAGATCTTTCTCACCACTAGGTGCCACTCTTGCTCTGTATAAAATAAGATGCTTAACATTAAATCTATCACTTTTTGCAGCTTTAAACAATTAGAGTTCTTTTAAAATAGCAGAGAAAGTAAAGACAGCGAAGTGCCAACAAAATGTTCATAATCATTTTTCTAACCAATGCCTTACTATCTTCAGTGAAGACTTTCCAAAGCCTTCTTAATGGTGCTGCTACTAGTGGAGTTGTAGTAGGGATAGCAATGGGAGGAAATTTTAGGGGAAAAAATTGAATGTAGTGCAAAAAAATTATTTTATGATGTAATTAATCAGACAATGTCTAAGTCCTAATATTCAAAGAAATACACATCTATCTTATGTACTTAGATGGTATTATAATGGAGGACATATTAGCACCTCACAATCTTTTTAACTGTATTTATCCTCACAACACAGCTCAGATATAGGGAAGTACTATTATCCCCTTTTTACAGAGGGGGATTGGAGTCACAGTCTCAGTGTCTTGTCCAAGGTCCACAGAAAGTCTGTGGCAGAAAAGGGAACTAACCCTAGGTCTCCTGAGTCCCAGGCTAACACCACTGCATTACTACTGGACCAACCTTCCTTCCATAAATATTTAATTCTTTTAAAATATTCGTTTTAACTGTACTGATAGTCTCACAAACTTGTCACTTACGTTATTGTTTGTTACAGTATAACAAGCAAACATCTCAATGGGTGCCTGTTACTTTCCACATACATTTTACTAGCATGGGTCTACGTCTCATACTCCAGTCTATTAGAATAAAAATATTTACTGCACTTCTCTATGAACTAAGCTGTTATCAAACACATGAAAGACAAATTGAATCTATTTCCCCATGTTAAATATCCTCACACCTTCTTGCCAACTGTCTAAATGGGCCATCTTGATTATCACTACAAAAGTTTTTTTCTCCTGCTGATAATAGCTCATCTTAATTAATTAGCCTCTTACTCCACCTTTTCATGTTCTCTGTATGTGTATATACATCTTCTTACTATATGTTCCATTCTATGCATCCCATGAAGTGGGCTATAGCACACAAAAGCTTATGCTCAAATAAATTTGTTAGTCTCTAAGGTGCCACAAGTACTCCTGTTCTTTTTGCAGATACAGACTAACACGGCTGCTACTTTGAAACCTGTCATTGTGAATACTAGCATTTAGCATCTGTAAAGAGAGTCTTATTCCTAGTAAGTATTAGAATGAAGAATAATTTGAAAAACTGAAGAATAAGAAGATTCTTTTCAAAGACACTTCTCAGACATAAGTCAGTTAGACTACAGACCGAGGAGTTTGTACAATAGGAACAGTTCTCCCTGTTTCTGTGTCTCAAGCACACATGCACATATTCATGCAGTAACCTGATTGTGATAAATGAAGGGGAAGAGGAGGTAGTTCCCTTTTATGGACATCCAGCCAACCAGTTAGCTATAAAATCCCTCTTGGTGGCTGTTCTCTGCTTGCTTTACCTATAAAGGGTTAAAAAGTCTCCTTGGTTAGGTAACAGAAAGGGAGTGGGCACCTGACCTAAAGATCCAATGGGAGGGCTAGAACTTTTTAAAATTGGGGAAAAAAACCAAACTTTCCCTTTGTCTGGTTGTTGTTGTTCTCCGGAGAGCAGACACACAGAGCAGCAATGCTGTAAGCAGCTTTAAAACCAGGTATGAAAAAGCATCAATTCATACCTCAACCCTACTTATCGGAAACCCCAAATATGTAAGAAATCAGGAAATGTCTAGGAAGATGCTATTAGGGTTATTTATTTTATTTCTTATTGGCTTGTGAAGTCCTCTGTGCTAACCCCAGATGCTTTTGTTTTGGCTTGTAGCCTTTAAGCTGAACCTCAAGAGAACGATCTTGATGCTTCATTTTTGTAATTGTTTCTTCTAAGATCTAGCAAAAAGCCTAAGTTCCAAATGTATTTCCTTTCTTTTTGGGTTTAATAAAATGTACTTTTTTAAAGAATAGGACTGGATTTTTGTGTCCCTAATTGGTTTGTGTATATATTGTTAAATTAGCTGGTGGCAACAGCTGATTTCCTTTGTTTTTCTTTCTCAGTTCTTCCCCAGAGGGGGCGGTGAAAGGGCTTGAGGGTACCCCACAGGAAGGAATTCCCAAGTGCACCTTTCTGGCTTCAAAGGGATTTTGCATTTGGGTGGTGGCAGCATCCACCCATACAGGATCAGAGAGAAACTGTAACCTTGGGAGCTTAATACAAGTCTGGAGTGGTCAGTATTAATTTTTAGAATCCTTGCGAGCCCCCACCTTCTGCATTTGAAGTGCCAGAGTGGGGAAATCAGCCTTGACACTTATGAATTCAAAAGAGATGGGCGGTCAGAACATATATGTGGTTGAGAGCAAATTCTTCTTACCCAATCAACACAAGAGAAACTCAAAAGGAATTTGAAATATAATTCTGACATAAAACTCTAACAGTACAAGTCAGCTGAATTGATAATGCTCATTTAACTTTTCTATAGTCTGCTGTAGCATTTAGATGCAACTTTTATAATAACACGTCTACATAAACACACACATCCCTAATTACACAAACTGCTTTTATTTTTTATTATATATAATATATAAAAAATATATATATAAAAATTGTGTAAAGCTTTTATTTTTATTTTATTGTGTAAAGCTTTTTATATATATATAAGGTGTATATATATAAACCTAAAGAACAAGGAATGGGACAATAAACTGGGGAAGAATCTTCTTACACTGCTTTAGCAAATGAAAAGACAGGAAACATGGACAGTTAGAGGGGTAAAGACCTTAACAAGGCAATTGATGGAACATTCAGATTTGAAGTTGAGATACAAACAAAGCCCAAAAGTTTACTGCTTGCAATAGATTGGCAGCTCAAGCAGCATAGCTTGCTATTCCTACAGTGAAAATCTGCAGAGAATTGCATGAGGGAGAATTTATGCAATACTGCCCAAATTAAGAAGCAATTATTCCTCTTTACTATCTTTAGACTAACGTTTCCTAGCTGTTTCCTGGGAAACGTCCCAGTTCAGTGTGACTCTATTGAGTATACATCTTTAAAAAAGTTGGCACTGAAGGCAAAAATGGATTCATTTTATAAAATTACATTAATACCTGTAGTCGGGCTGTCGACTTATGGAATAGTCTTCCTTTGGCCACCTGTATCCTGGTTCCTCCTACAACATATGAAAAAGAGTTGGTTATATGAAGTTTAACATACTGGGTCAGACCAAAGGTCCATCTAGCCCAGTATCCTGTATTCTGACAGTCGCCAGTGCCAGGTGCCCCAGAGGGAATGAACAGAATAGGAAATCATCAAGTGATCCATCCTCTGTCGCTCATTCCCAGCTTCTGGCAAACAGAGGCTAGGGACACCATTCCTGCCCATCCTGGCTAATAGCCATTGATGGACCTATCCTCCAGGAATTTATCTAGTTCTTTTTTGAACCCTATTATGGTCTTGGCCTTCACAACATCCTCTGGCACGGAGTTCCACAGGTTCACTGTGCATTGTGTGAAGACTTCCTTTTGTTTGTTTTAAATCTGCTGCCTATTAATTTCATTGGGTGACCCCTGGTTCTTGTGTTATGAGAAGTAGCAAACAACACTTCCTTATCTACTTTCTCTATACAAGTCATGATTTTATAGACCTCAATCATTTCTCCCCTTAGCTGTCTCTTTTCCAAGCTGAAAGTTCCGGTCTTATCATACGGAAGCCTCTCCTCACACGGAAGCCATTCCATACCCCTAATAATTTTTGTTGCCTTTTTCTGAACTTTTGCCAATTCCAATATAACTTTTTTGAGATGGGGTGACCATATCTGTACACAGTATTCAAGATATGGGCGTACCACGGATTTATATAGAGGCAACATGATATTTTCTGTCCTATTATCTATCTCTCTCAATTATTCCCAGCATTCTGTTCACCTTTTTGAATGCCGCTGCACATTGAGTGGATGTTTCCACAGAACTATCCACAATGTCTCCAAGATCTCTTTCTTGAGTGGTAACAGCCAATTTAGACCCCTTTATTTTATATGTATAGTTGGGATTATGCTTCACAATATGCATTACTTTGCATTTATCAACATTAAATTTCATCTGCCATTTTGTTGCCCAGTCACCCAATTTTGAGAGATCCTTTTGTAGCTCTTCACAGTCTGTCTGGGTCTTAATGTTGGATCATATTAAAGAAGTTCTGTATTAAAATCACAAATGAGTGTGATTCCCCATAGTTTGAATTCCAGGGTATTACTAATTAAGAGGTCTCTTGGTTTTTGTACTGTTTCTCTCCCTCTCTGTGTGAAACTTGCAAGCTGCTAATTGTGTTAGTACATTCTAAGACAGAATCTGTTCTCAAAGCAATTCTTTGTAACAACAACTACTCACACAGAGAGACTCAAAGCAATTCTCTGTTACAACAGAAACAGTGCCCAGAGACTCCCCACCCTTTTGTTGTATTCATCTCCCTTTGTTAACAATTGTGATTAAAATAGAGAGAGAGGATGTATGTGGATGGATGCTTGATGTGGATATTAACTGAATGATCAGGGAGGTGCCAGCCTAAGAATCCAGTGTCCATCGGCTGAAGGCGGCGTCAAGTGGAAATAACCAGAGGACCCTCGAAGGGCAGACTGGAATCCATCCAACAGCCTCAAGAATGGGAGAACCAAAGAACAAAATAACATCTAGCAGCACGGAGCCATCAGGAATGTGCCATCTGCTGATTGATTCAGCAACACCATGATGAAGCAATTCTCCTAGACTGGCATAAGAAGAAATTCCTATAAAAACAGACTGTAGAAAGTGAGAACTTTGGAGTCTGATTCTGCAAACCAACTTCCAGGAGCATCAGATGATCATCTGACAAGGCCCTGCTCCCTCCTCCTGTCCAGGCCACCTGGCCAGTGGCTTGGCATGAGCAACTCTAAGGCTGGTAACTATGATAACAACCTTGAAGAACCTCTGTGTGTGTGTGTGTGTGTGTGTGTGCGCGCGTGCGTGTGTGTGAGAGAATAAATATGAAATTGAATGGAATGTTATAGCTATAACTAACTGCTTACTAGGATTCTTTCTGTATTCACAATAAATGTGGCATTTTGCCTTTTCCCCTTTAATAAGATCCTGCTGGTTTTTATTTTATTGGTATAACATTAACTATCTTTAGTAATTTTGTATCATCTGCAAATTTTGCCACCTCACTGTTTTTCCTTTTTCCAGATCATTTATGAATATGGTGAATAGGACTTGTCCCAGAACAGATCCCTGAGGGACACCACTATTTTCCTCTCTCCATTCTGAAAACTGATCATTTATACCTACCCTTTGTTTCGTATCTTTTAACCAGTTACCAATCAATGAGAGCACCTTCCTTCGTATCCCGTGGGTGCTTACTTTGCGTAAGAGCCTTTGGTGAGGGACCTTGTCAAAGGCTTTCTGAAAATCTAAGTATATTATATCCACTGGATCCCCCGGATCCACATGCTTGTTGAGCCTCTCAAAGAATTCTAGTAGATTGGTGAGGCATGATTTCCCTTTACTAAAACCATGTGGACTCTTCCTCAACAAATTATGTTAATCTATATGTCTGACAACACTGTTCTTTATTATAGTTTCAACCAGTTTGCCTGGTACTGAAGTCAGGCTTACAGGCCTATAATTGCCAGGGTCACCTCTGGAGCCCTTTTTAAAAATTGGTATCACATTAGCTATCCTCCAGTCATCTGGTACAGAAGCTGATTTAAAATGATAGGTTACAAACTACAGTTAGTAGTTCTGCAATTTCACATTTGAGTTCCTTTCAGAACTCTTGGGTGAATACTATCTGGTCTTCATGATTTACTGCTGTTTAATTTATCAATTTGTTCCAAAACCTCCTCTAATGATACCTCAACAATATAGATGCAAGATACAGTTAGGAATAAATAAAGCTTGGTTACTACCTACGACGTTACAAAAGTATTTAATAGATTTATAGGATGGAATTTTTTTAATCTTTCAGAGAGATTTTTCTCCCACTATTTGTCCATTTCTCCCCACCCCTCACATTTTGTTCAAGAGCATCCATACACACGCATTCTTTTCTCTTCACACCAAAAAATTTTAATATATACTATGAAAAGTAACTATATTAAATCCAAATCAGGACTGAGTCTCAACAATAAGTAATCTTTATTGTGCCATCTTAGCAATAATGGGAAAAGTACTAGTTTGAAATTTATATATTTCAAATTTTTGAAGAAGACAGGGAGGTACCCGATTTTCAGAAATGACCACTGATTTTGTATCCACAAGTAAGAGCAGGCACAAATGATTATGACCCATATTACAGCATTCAACTATCTATTATTGCAAATCAGGAGGATAGATGGACAAGTGCCAGAAAATAAACTGTATTTATTTGAGCCCATGCAAGCAACTGGGATGTGTGGAAGAACTCTCTAAACCACATATCAGCTCTGCACCTGAAACCCATGTAGGAGAATGGGTGAGGAAAAGGAAAGACAGACAAGACTTCTGGCCACATATGTTCTACCCAAACAGACAGGGATATGGTATGGCTGTTCACTCCCGGAGTAGTTGCTGAAGTGCAGGCACATAAAAAAAGTAGTGTCGTTATCCTGCAATCATGACAGACTTGGAAGCGAAAATGACGGCACACAAAGTACTGTCAATAGCAAATAAATAAATTAATTAAAAATTGTTTTTTTCCTTTAACCTTTCAGTTTAATTATTTACAATAATACTGAAAAATGTTCCGGGAGAAATTATTTTTGAGATGACAATGTCTCTTTTACTGTACACACAGATTCAAGTATGAATGAAAACATAAGCAATACGTTCATGGGAGAAAAATCAAGTTACGTACCCCTCTATGTGGTGGGCCACTTCTTCGTTCATGGGAAAAACTTCGGCCCTCCTCATAGGCTCTGTAGTCAACATGACTATAATCATCATATCTACTGTAACTTCCTTCTGCAGGTCTATCTAGTAGTGGTGGTTTCTTGGGTGCAACATTAACTACTCTATGGTAGTCATCCTAAAAATACAAAACAAATATAAAACACACTACTTTTTATTTTCACAACAGACTTCCAGCAGTAAAACACAAAAATTTTTTAAAAAAGGGGGCGGTGGTGTACATGAATGTGGTTATTCCCAAAAGAATATTGAATGGCAACATTCTTAAAAAGGCTACATACTTAAGAGTGGAGAAAACATGCAAGAAAAACAGCAAGTCAGCCTGATGATGGATAACACATTACATTTATATGGTGTCTAATCTGATGTAGCATCCCAGCCATCTTGTGTTTATAGTGAAATGTCACAAAAGTAGTCTGTGAGCTAGCTTTAAAAACCTAAAAATCAGGTCTCAATTTTTTTAAAAAATTACTCCAGTTTAAATTTCTTATATACTTTGACACCAATTTCAGAAATGATGGCAATAAAAAAAAATTATCTTCAGCAATGCCTCATAAATAAGGGCCTGTCGATAAATGTAATTTATTATTTGAATGCCAACAGTGTACTCAAAATACATAAACATAGAGGAGGTAGTGCTTGCTCAAAAGAAATCAATTTGAATAGAGAAGTAATACAATTCTTACACAATGCAGTAGATCACCAGAGGATGCATTCAAACAAGTGTTTTAATGCTTGCATTTTTGTTTTATTTTTTTCTAAATAAGCGTTGCAACACTGACAATGGATTTAAAATGTCTTATCTCTGTTTTTTTGGAATGTATAATTCTTCCAGTACAGATCCCTCAGAATAAAACTTAATATACCCGTTATCTATTCAAGAGATGTCCACCCCTCAAGTTTGATTTAGACTGGCTGGAACACTTTGTTCCCCTTAGGTTAAACAATTTTTTTTTTGTTTGTGTCATGATGCATGGATCTTGAATCCAGACCTGCAAGGTTTATAAGAGCAGCCATGCTCCAACCTTCCACCCAGCCGCCTGCTGGCAATATAGCTGGCCTGAAACCCATGAAGCCCAGCGCCAGTGTGAGGCTCCGCCCTTGTGTGCCAATTGGCAGAGTCCCAGAGTGGTTGACTGGCCCTACTTAAGCCAGCAGCAGGAAAGAGGAAGCTGCCCAAACAACTGAGCTCCACCCTGCTCTGGACAAAAAGAAAAGGAGTACTTGTGGCACCTTAGAGACTAACAAATTTATTTGAGCATAAGCTTTCGTGAGCTACTGCTCACTTCATCGGATGCATTTGGTGGAAAATACAGAGGGGAGACTGATATACACACACAGAGAACATGAAACAATGGGTTTATCATACACACTGTAAGGAGAGTGATCACTTAAGATAAGCCATCACCAGCAGCAGGGGGGGAAAGGAGGAAAACCTTTCATGGTGACAAGCAAGGTAGGCTATTTCCAGCAGTTAACAAGAATATCAGAGGAACAGTGGGGGGTGTGGTGGGGGGGAGAAATACCATGGGGAAATAGTTTTACTTTGTGTAATGACTCATCCATTCCCAGTCTCTATTCAAGCCTAAGTTAATTGTATCCAGTTTGCAAATTAAGTCCAATTCAGCAGTCTCTCGTTGGAGTCTGTTTTTGAAGCTTTTTTGTTGAAGTATAGCCAGTCTTAGGTCTGTGATCGAGTGACCAGAGAGATTGAAGTGTTCTCCAACTGGTTTTTGAATGTTATAATTCTTGACGTCTGATTTGTGTCCATTCATTCTTTTACGTAGAGACTGTCCAGTTTGGCCAATGTACATGGCAGAGGGGCATTGCTGGCACATGATGGCATATAACACATTGGTAGATGCGCAGGTGAACGAGCCTCTGATAGTGTGGCTGATGTGATTAGGCCCTATGATGGTGTCCCCTGAATAGATATGTGGACAGAGTTGGCAACGGGCTTTGTTGCAAGGATAGGTTCCTGGGTTAGTGGTTCTGTTGCGTGGTGTGTGGTTGCTGGTGAGTATTTGCTTCAGATTGGGGGGCTGTCTGTAAGCAAGGACTGGCCTGTCTCCCAAGATCTGTGAGAGTGATGGGTCGTCAGTGCGTCTTTTACTTCCTGGCCCTGACTGTGGAAAAAATAGGGGGTGCTCAGCACCCACAGGGCCAGATTAAACTTTTGTGGGCCCCGGCCCCACTCAGCCTCTTCCCCTCGAGGCCCCACCCACCGCTCAGCTTCTTCCAGAGGCACCTGCAACTCCTTCCCGTCCCCACTCCCGCTTGGCCTCTGCCCCCTGAAGTCCCAGCTGTGCTCCGCCCCAAGGCCCTGCCCCTGCTTGGGGCCCTTTCCCGAGACTCTGCCCTCTGCTCACATGGGGGAGGAGCAGGTGAAGAGGAGCAAGCACCCACTGGCAAAAACAAAAGTCAGCACATGTGCTGCTACCCATTCCTGCTCCCCACTCCCGGGTGCACAGCTTAATTTCCTGGCATTCCAACCCAGCTTGACTCCTGGCATCTGACTTCTTGTTCTCAACCTCCAGTTTGTCACATGACTCGGTTCCCAACTCGTGGTTCTGATCTACAGTTTGTTTCCTGCTTCTGACCTCCCAGTATCCCAACGCAGAGAATTCTTGACTCCTGTCTCGTGACTGTGGACTCTAGCTCTGACAAGTAGGTCTGGCCACCCGTGACAGCTTATTATTGAGGAGGTGTTGTGTGTGTGGCAGGGTATTAATCCCCATCTCTTGTCAATGTGCCATATCATGTCACACTCTTAAGAAGTGAATTTTACACAGTATTTCCCCCTGTGTGATTGGCCCCCACTATCACTATGGAACACAAAGGTCACATATGGGAGATAAAGTAGTCAGCTAGCTCCATGCTCCAACATGTTTCCATGGTTTTGACATCACTGTGCACAAAGATCCTTAGTTTGGTTACGAAGGGCATCCGGCATATATTGCTGAAGATGCAAATGCAGTTGTCTAGAAGTTGATCATATTCTATGAACTGCTGGTACGCAAAAAAAGTAAGTGAAATCCTGAGAGCCAGCCCTTAACTTTTAAAATTTCCTTCCTTTACCAATTTAAATCAAACCTTAAGAGCTAAACTTTCAGTGGTCTTTTTTTAGGAATGCCCCCATACAGAGGTAGAGCCCTGCATTTGCCATGCAACCTTGAGGGGGGAAAATAAACATGAAAAACAACCCTTTTTCAAATTGTAGTCACAATCTAATGCTTTGAAACTTTCAGCAGGAAGAGGTATATTAGGGTCACAGACTGTTAATACATTATAAATAAACTTGCTGACAGCCCAGCAAGTTTACTAAAGGGCAATCAATTACAGACACCTAATGAAAAAAAATAAAATCTCATTCCATAGACTAGATACAATGTAGAGGCCACACATATACAAAATATCACAGGGCTTGATGAATCATTGAAGGCAAGCTATCTCATGGAATACCATTCCTAATATATACATTAGGCTTATGATTTGGTGGCCCTGAAAGAACATATGGTCAGAAGCTATATTAGAAGTACCTCACTCTCTCAATCTACCCTAAAGATTACATCACAAAACTGTACCAATGACATATAGAAAACAAAATTTTAAAGTGTTCCAACAATAAGAATATTGTAAAGGTGTGAACAATATTGTGTAGAGTATGGGCAACTCTGCAAAATCCTACTGTCTGGCATTTTAGCATTTGCCAGCATCTGAGATCTCAGTCTACAATAGACTTTATTTTGCTATGTTACATTCAGTTTCAGGACCAAGTTAAAGGCTCTTGTTCTCTTGAATCGTAGAGACAAGACACACAGATATGCCAGTCATTAAAAATTGACATAAAATATTCCAGCTCAGGAACAACATTCATCTCCTTGTCATCTGCCATGAAGACTGATAATTATGAATGTGCTAATGATATTTTACATGACCATCCAAAAACAAAATTAAAAAAACTCCTTGTCCTGAGCAAGTAGAATTTTTTAAGTTGGATGTAACACTCACTCAGTGGTGATTAAGGAAATTGCCTTGCAGTAGCTACCTCAAAGCAACAGAATAGAACCAGAAGAAGCCACACATCCTAGCTTCATAGTATAATAAATTGAGATTGGCAAACCAAAGTTTTGCCATTAATTTTTTTGGGAGGTATATCTGTAGACTCTACTGGTCATGCCATTCTATTGTGATGTTATTTGGAATATAAACCTACAGTTGGGGTATTTGTTTCAGTCTCTCCTATATGATAGTATTATACCCCCTCAATGCTCAGAGATTTTTCCTTTATAGCTAACCTTACGCATAAACCTCTGTAATGTGTGTGCTATACTTGTTTCCTAGATAGTTTGAAAGACTAATAGAATTTAAGAATTTTATTGCTGTAAATATTACATTAAGTTAGTAAATTGTTAGACAAACCAAATGTTACTTTGTTTAAAAAAAAAAAATCTAATATCTGTAAAAGTTCATCTGCCTTTCCTTTTGTTCTATTGCTGATAAGACTAATCGAGGAGCAACTGAGTATTTGACTAAATACCCTGTTCAAACTTATCTGGTTTCCAGTTTGTTGAAAATGAAGAAATTTTGCTGACCCCTGTAAAGAAAGTTAAAACATCACACAACAGCCAAAACACCAATACACTGATCAACAGAAAGAGAAAGCCACATACACCTTGTGACACTAGTTACCAATACCAGTAAGTTACAAAAAGTGCAGGCTGAGAATATGTGATGGGAGAGTGAAATAAGACAAAAGGTAGCCCAGGTCAATTGAACAACCACTAAATCTCCAAGATTCACTAAGAAGGGGGGAAGGACACAAAGTAGACAACAGAGACTGATACCTGAGGTTTTATGTTGCCAAATACATACTGTGTACCCTGTAATCAGAATAATTTAGAAAATGTTCTTTAAATTCTATTTAACTGCAACAGCTCAAAAGCTAAATTTAAGAGTGATTTTGATTTCTCTCTTCTCCAGATATTCAGATATAGAAGAAAATAGTTTACCTACTTTGTTCTTTTTTTATAGTTTTGTAAATGTTTGTGTGTTTACTTTTAAAGACCTAAAATAGGTAGCTGAAATTCTAATTTTACAACTGAGAACAAAATAAGTTTTATAAACAGACCGCATCTCATTAACTATACTGTTTCCTTTGTAATTAATGTCCCAATAAGTATCTAATAAGTTAGCTGCTGCTAACTTGTATTTTCAATACTTAAGGTTTAATCTTTTGCTTAAATCTTTGCATCCACCAACAGCATTGTTTCTTACTGCTCTACGTAAGATCTTGAGTTCACAATCTCACCACCTCAGTCCAATTTTAAAATTTGATAGAGAAAGCAAAAAAAAAAAAAAAATTCTTTCCAGCAAATTGCATAGCCTCAATAAAACTTGGAAGAATCTGAATGGCCCATGTTTAACTGCACACAAAATATATTGAACACTTATGTACAGAAGATTATCTACTTGAAGTACTTCCCAGTGAACATCAGCCTGATTCTATATAAAAAGCAATGTGGGCAGACCCTATCATCCATGTGAAGTGCAGTTAACTGCATGAGACTCACAAATTCACAAGGTCTGCCCAGGCAGATCCATTTGCAGGATCAGTACCTTAAAAGTTAGTCACAATATGATCTCCGAAAATGGAATTAAATGATAAGAAAAAGAATTAATGAAAAGATTCAGCTCTAATGAGTACTATTTTTTAAAAAAAGGACAAGCCCAATATTTAGACAATATAGCATATACAGTACTTACGTCAGAATGAATTCGTGGTGGGAGTCGTTCTCTTGGAAGTCTTTCATACTCATATCGTCCTTCAGACCACATTTCATCTCTTCTATATGCCACTAAAGATAAAAATTCAAGCAGAGAAAAATATACGCGTTATGCACAGGTAAGAAGCAAGAAGTGTCAAAATAAGAAGTCTCCTACTTGTCCTAATATAACATACTATGTACAGGAAAAAAAAAAGCACTACGTTCTTTTTGAAAGGGCTTAAGTAACACTGGACACTGTCCAGCTAAAAAATGGAAAAAGAGTATTGTCTATTGTTTCCTAAAAAGCATTAGACTGGAAATCTGATGACATCATTGCTCTAAGCCTCCAAAATACAAGACTATAAACTATTTCGAAAACTTGGTAAATATGAACATAGTCATAAAAGTCTGATATACCAGCCTGTTAAAAACCCAATTATTTATTATTCTGACAACTATTTACTTTCTCCATACCTGAATTGTGAATGTTGCAATTTGAACGAAAATAGTCTTTACTGAGACTAAGGCCTTTGCTAGGCTGAAAAAAATCTTGGTTTGACTTTTTAAAAAGTTCTGCATTGTGCAGTTCAAAAAAGACTCATTGCATGTGTAGCAACAATTAGGAAAGTGAGTACATGTTGATTATAGGGCTTATTCATGTGATGCACAGGATAGCAGTACTAAGGTGGCCAACTTTCTAATGTTTGAAAAATGGACCTCCTGCCCCGCCTCTTGCCCCGAGGCTCCGTCCACAGAGCCATCTCTTCCCATGAGGTCCTGCCCATGGCTCCACCTCTTCACACAAGGCCCCGCCCCCGTTTGCTCCTCTTCTCCCCCTCCTGTCACTCACTGCTCCCCCCCCTCAACTCCAGTGAGAGCAGCCCCAAGGGGCTTGCAAACCACAGCTGCAGCAGCAGGCCACCTGGAAGAGAAGGTCAGAAGAGCACTGTGGCTGCACAGGAGCAGCCAGGTAGCCCTGTGCCTTCCTCTGCGCTGCCTGCCAAGCAGGCCCCTTCCCTGCCTGCTCAAGCCCTCCCCACTCCTGAGAGTGTAGCCAGGGGAAGCACTGGCTGGCGGGGCAGTTTGCATACTTTCCTTCCTGGGGAACGTTCCATGCCTGCTGAGAACCTCTTACACCACTCGCCAAGGGTTCATCGCACTCTGTCTTCCACCGCAGCCCTGCAAACTGCGCTCCTCAGAGGGGCCGCCTGAGGCCTGAGCGAGTGCATGTTCCATTTCAGGCCCAGGCAACAGGCTTCAACTCCCACTCCCGCCCATGGTAACCAGACTTTTAGTATCCAGTCAGTACATCTGACAGGACACTGCCAGGTTCCCTGTTCAACCAGACTTTCCAGTCGAAGACCGGACACCTGTGAACCCTAAGCAGCACCAGTCCACTATACACAGCTTACAATCTCCACTTGTACAAAAGCCTTCCCCACCAACCCTGCATACAAATGTTACTGCAACATTAAGATTGCACAGTTAAAATCACAGTCAGGAAATGCAAAAAAAAGTAATTCACTCCACTTTCTAATAAGGTTGAACAATTCCAAAATATTACATTTCAATTTCCATTTAGCCTTTCCACGGATCAGTTTAGTCATCTGTAAAATTACAAAAGCATGATACAGAACTCAGAAGAGAGCTGGGAAGCTTAGCATGTTTAATGTGTTTTTAAATCAGATGAAAGGTACTCAATATATACAAAATATTTGTAAAAAAATGTGGTCTCTGATGGAATGCAAAATCTCTTTTTCTTGGAATTAAATTAATTAGAATTTCTATTCTTAAATAAAAAATCTGTATAAAGTGTATCCAGGTTGGAGTACAACTATTACTGTAATAAGAAAACCTCACAATCCAGCAAGTAACATAATTCACCAAACTGAAATGATCCACTAGGAAGTGGCAAAAAATTACGAAAACGGAAAACCCCAATCTGAAATGTATTTTGGGATGGATATAGAAATACAGAAGAAAGACACATCAATTAAATAAGAGTTTGCTAAAGTTACATTTAAATATTTTTCCTCTTGTGTAATGGTAGTTCCAACTATTAAAACTGAATGGTCCACAGAGGGGAAAAAAACAGCCACAGGAGACGACAGCCGACCTATAATTCCCACAGTACAGACCCTATACAAAGTCTTTAATGAGGAAAGTCTTTAATAAAAAAAAATAAGGAGCAGGACATATCAAAAAGAGACAACCCACCAACATATGAAACTTTCTGGTGTAACCTCATACCAGGAAGAACACCAAACAAAAACAAAACCAGAAAACAACTGTACTCAGGATTTTTTAAAAAGAGTAACCACAAAAATCTGGTAAGAAATAGTGCAATAAATAAGCTTAACTGTTACCACAAGTAGTACTAGTTTAGTTATATATATTTTGCAAAAGAGCACAAACAAAAACTTTGTATCTGTACCACTTACTTTTGCGTCTATTTTATCAACCAGTATTTGAAGTCCCATTCAATTAGTTCCTATGAAATGAAAAACAAAAATACATTAGCAAAAAAAACAAACAAAAAAACCACACCAAAATACAAAACAGAAAAATACCACCCTGCGCATTTAAAATACAATAATTTTGCTTTCTCACTATTAGTTTTCACTATGAAAATTAATCAGTTGTGGTTTTTTTAATCCAAATCCTAAATGATGAGCTAGAAGAGATCCAGAGTCATTTTCTTCCATCTCCCTGAACTAGTGCAGAATGATCCACTATACTAAACCAATGAGATGTAGACAGTCAACTCAAAAGTATCTAATTTCAACGTCTCAACCTTCCACAGCCAATTATTCTAGTCACTTGACCTATCTGCAATATTTAATGTATTTTGGCTGTTTTAATCTGATTAGAAAGACAGAAATAAGAACCAGCAACATGTGACCAACCAGCACTCCAGACTACCAGTGGCCCATGAAGTACAGTTTAAGAACTATTAGTCCAATGGTGGTTCTCAATCTTTGGGGTCATCAGGGCTGGCATTAGACTTGTTCAGGCTCAGGGTTGAAGCCTGAGAGCAACCAGCCCTTCAGCCCTGGGCAGTGGGGCTCAGGCTTTGGCTTCAGCTCTGGATGGCAGGGCTCAGGATACACGTCCCTCCCCCCGCCCCCATCTGGGGCTGAGGCCCTCAGGCTTGGGCTCAGGCTTCAATCCCCCTTCTTGGGGTCATGTAATAATCTTTGTTGTCAGAAGTGGTCGCAGTGCAATGAAGTTTGAGAACCCAACATAAATTTTACTTTTGATAACTTTAAACTAACTCCCTAGGAGATAGCACTTTCCCTAGCTGTATGAAGTATTTGTACACAATTACAGTTTCCACCATTAGAGCCTGTCTAGGATCTATTTTCAACTTGGTTCCATTTTAGAACATAGATGGGATTTTAACCAAGTTCCATAATCAGGACACGTCCAAAAATTTGGCCCAGTTTCAGAACTTAGTTAAGAGCCTGTCTACTCTACTAAATAGCACTGTGTTGTAATTAGGCTACTCTGATTGGTTGACCTAGTTACAACACAGGTCAACCTCCAATAGGCCCTTTGTCATCCTCTCTCTAAATTTTTCACATTAAGTACCAATTTTTGTTAGGTGCTTAGCACCCTCATCACTCTTGGAAATCACTGGAGTCCCAGATATCCTCTCTGTTGTAGTGGTTAACATTAGAGTGTGGCACACTTTGTTGTTTCTATAGGCTGAGTGCATCACACCCACTAGAGCCTCTTACATTCCTCCCTTCCTCTCCACAAGCTCCCTGTGTTCCACCATACTCTTCTCACTATTTCAGGGACTCCTTACAACTCCACCCCTCCCCTCATACCAGTGATTCCATGTGTCCCCCATGTCTACCTTTCAATTTTTCCAATTTTCACCAGAATCCATAAGGTTCTGGCATTGATGTCTAAACCATTCCCTGAAATTTTGGAATTGATCGGACGTAGCATTCAAAAGTTGGAAACAAACGCCATCAAATTGAGTGCAAGGCCTTCCTTTGCTTGATCATTTAAGCCATTTCTGGCACTCTGAGGTTTGTGGTTGGCAGTAAGCAAAAATTCCACTTGCCCATAGTCTTATCAGTTTTCACTGCTGCTGCTCCAAACACTGTGGGCAGTAGTGAAAATGGCAAGAATCATAAATATTCTGCTGCTGTTTAAGAATGCTTTGAGTAGAAGCTATCCACAGCATAGCAGACCTCAAAAAGAGAGGCCAAGAAAGGAATAGAGAAAGAAAGAGGCACCCACTGTGAACAACCAGGTTGAATGAATGATAGAATGCAGATACACACATATGCGATGCCCATTACATCAGTGAGGAAACTTGGGGAGAGAACGAGTAACAGGTACACCTTCCACCGACTCTCACGAGAGTGAGGCGGCTCTGCAAGTGGAGTGGGGAAATGGAGAGAATGCTTCCTCTGTCACCCAGCAACAGAGGGGGCCAAGTACAGACACATACGAGACAGAGTCAACTCTGAAAAATGGAACCTGCAAGCAGTCTGGGGCAAAATCCTCTTCTTTCCACTCACAGAGGAAAGTATGAGAGAATACTGCGTTTTCACCTAAGCATTGTCCCTTACAGTGGGGCCCCTATTCCTGTCTCTACATAGTAGGTTTAACCCTCCAGCTTCTAAGTATCTGGTGAAATTTCCACATCTTAGACTATCTGTGACTGGACAGGAATGAGTAGGCAGATAAATAAACTGATGGGATAAGACAGAATAGGGAATTGCGGTACAGACAAAGAAATAAGGATGAAAGAGAAAAGGAGAGGAAGTAGTGAATACACTGCAGAAAAAAGGATGAGACACTTAAGACAACTCAAGAAAAATACACTACGATCTACTATAGGAAGAAGAGGAAGAAAACGTGAAATGAAGTCAGGATGAGAAAGATACTATACTTCTCTTGCTTTTGATGTTGCAAGTTATATTATTACAAAATCATTAAACAGAAAGTTCACTTGCAACATGGCACTACTGAATACAATACACACAACTGTTTTATTCCTTTAAACAGTTACAGCTAGAGGCAGAGACAAAGAAGAATTTACCATTTAAGGGGACTGACTTTGAAGGGAGCATTACCCTAATATCTTTCCTATAATCACTGACAGAATTAATGATTAAATATATTATCTTTTTATTTCCTCCACCATCTTCATTAGTGGATTCATGTCTCATTTTCAAATAACAATTGCTTGTAAACTGTAGTATTTTTGTCCTTGAAAATTCTGTGTTGCACAAGCAGCATTTCTGTCCTATCAGCATTTATAAAGCGTTATCAATGTGGTATCTATTGGCTGTACATGCATTAAAAAATGTCAAGAATCATCATTAAAAAAAGATGCCAAGAATCATCATTAAAGTCTACTCATGGTTGAGAATGCTATGAAGTAAATTGATTTAATTGAGCTGATAAAGATACACAAAGCGGTGTTAGACACTTCATAAAAAATTTCAAAACAGAACTATTTTAAATTTTCATCAAAAAAGCTACTAAATTTATTCAACAATTTATACATACCACCATAAAATTAAATAGCATAATTTATTTTGAATTACAAAGGAAAATAAAAAAAATTCTATTGACTTCAGAGGAAGTAAAATTGAGTCTTTATTCTCCTTTGTAATTGAAATATCTTGTATTTATATTGAAGTTTTCCTTTAAATGAAATATTCTGTTCCAAGCAGCTTCAGCTGTAGAAGAGGCCACAGGTCTGTGTGTCTAAGTATTTCTAATGCACCAATTACTGTGATATCTGAATGATAAGTAGGATAAAGTTTACACAACAATGATTAACTGAAAGTCTAAACTTGCTTTACCTTTTGCTGATTCAGCATAAAAAGTAATTCTATGTAGTCCACCATCCCAGTCAATTTTAAGTGTAATGTCTTTAAAAGCTCTAGCACAAAAACTGTGTTGTATGAGCATTATTAAGGAAAAAACAAATTTGGATTAAAAGTTAATATGCTTTAATAGTTTTATTACAAAAGAAAGGCTTCCTAAGGGTTATTTAAAGCATTCATGTGCTGAGGTGATGTGCACTAATATACATTTGTAAATTGACAGCTGAAGACCAACATTTTCAAATAAGAGTAAACTAAGTTCCCATGTGTGGGATTTTCTAGTGACTCAAGGTGGCCAATCTATTTTGTTTATGAAAAAGAAGGTTAAAGGGTGACTTGATCACATTCTAAGTACTTACATGGGGAACAGAAATTTGATAATAGATGGCTCTTGAATTTAGCAGAAAAAGATATATCAAGATCCAATGGCTGGAAGCTGAAGCTAGACAAATTCAAACTAGAAACAAGGCACAATTTTTTTTTAAACCACGAGGGCAATTAACCATTAAAACAACTTACAAGAGTTGTGGTGTATTCACCATCACTGATCATTTTAAAATCAAGATTGTATGTTATCATAAAAGATATTTTCTAGGTCAACAACAGCTATTGGACTTGGAGCATGAATTAATTCAAGAAAGTCCTTTGATCTGTGTTATAAAGGTGTTCAGACTATGATCACCATGTTCCTTTCTGGCTTGAAATCTATGACTGAACAAAGATTTAAGAAGATGAAATGAGATTTTCAAAAATACACAAGAACATAGTTAATTATTTTCTTCAGTGCCTATCTAAATACAGAAAGGCTCCAATTTTTAAAAATTTAGCCAAAAACTTCATTCATATGAAGGCTGATCATACATTTTTTAGTCATCTGCACAAATATCATCTGTTGATATTTGGAAAGTTTACAGACAACACATATTGGATTGGCCTATTTTGAATCCTGCTTTAACACATGCCAATCATGAAATTCTCCAAAATCAGTGGGATTACTCACATTAGTAAGGATTTACTGGATCAGACTCTAACATTGTAATACTATATTCAGAATTAACTGCCCTCTCTGTACAATAAAATTTCTCTCAAACAAAGTTGGATACTGTATATTTTGTCTTGTATCCAAACATATGTGATAGATATTGACTGTACTGCATTTACTAATAGAGAACTTTGACCTCCATAATTTTTCTAATACAGTATACTCCGGGGTTTCTGAAACCTTATTATTGGAATCCCATTATTTCTGGATAACACAGAGGTTCAGATAATAGAGCAGAGACCCCCCTGCCTGGGGAGCCCATCCTGCTGCTGAATGGCTCCTGTGGCAGTGCAGGGAATGCTCTACAGTTCCGCTGTCCATGGGAGTGAATGAGTGGGGCCATGGCAGCAGAGCTGAAGAGGACTCCCTAAACTGCCTCTGGTGATACCTGATCTCTGCAGGTGCAAGGTATAGAGAAGGCTAGTGTCCTGACCAGGGATCTCTGCTCTGCCCCACCAGGATCGCAGCCTCCCCCCGCCCCTTGCGCATGCAGTAATCCAGGGAGGGTAGGAGCATGTAGCATGTATTGAGATGATGTTTGTTTATTTTCTATAGTAACGTGTTGTAACGTAAGTAGGCCCAAATTTCTATTTCCTAAAAACAGGTTTGACAATAGTCAAGAGAGGCATAGTAAAGTACGAATAAAGTGAAGTGAGACAATTCAGAGATAAGTTAGGGCATAACCCCAGTTCATGTTGTAAACATGTTTTAGTCCTAATTGGTTTTTACAAATGTTTTAAATAAAATGTTAATGTTTTGGAAAATGCTATCTATATTGATGGTTACTGGTCTGGCATTGAGGCAGATGTTAAGATGATGCTTAATGTTAAACAACCAATGAAAAAGTAGAAAATATTTAATTACAGTTACGGAAATACAGGTATAGTAAAAGGTGGATTTAATGTTCATTAATTAAGTGGCATTATTACAGTTGATTATAAAAAGGGTAGTAGGTTGGTCTTAGATAGGCACGCCAATCCCGCATCAAGGTACTGTTCAAGAAAGGTTTATGTTCACACTCCTTATCCAGAGGCAGAACAGCTATGCATGCATCTTTTCACCTTAGAATGAGAGTATAAATGCAGTGCATGATCATACTGTAATGCATGATGCTTGAACTATTTTATATTAAATAAAATCCTTAATTTTAATCAGTCACTGTGTCATTCACAGTCCTCCACTAAATTAAATTATCTGTAACTACCCTGGAGGTGCAAACCTTAAGGAATTCAGTTTGGTTTTATTCCTTATGTTTAAACTACTAATTGGAAACACATAAATCAAAGGTTACAAATGGCAACGAAGGGAGCCCTCTGCAGCCCCACTGTTATGGGAGCGAGCAGGGCTATGACAGCAGGGCTGAAGGGGGCTCCCAATTATATGCCCTCTCAACTATATGAACTCCCAATTATCCAAATAAAATCCATGTTCCTCCCCATTCTATTCAGATAATTGGGGGTATACTCTACTGTGCTACTTAGGCCTGGTCTACTCCTAAAACTGAGATCAACCTAACTACATTGCTCACAGCTGTGAAAAATTTCACACCCTCTGGGATGTAGTTAGATGGACCTAACTGCCATTGTAGATTCAACTAGGTCAAAAGAAAAATTCTTCCATTGACCTACTTACTGCCTCTTGGAGAGGTGCATTACCTACTTTAATGGGAAAACTCCGATTAATGTAGTGTAGACACACCCTTATTTATTTACTGTACCAGTTTATATTGCCTCTGGGTCAGTGGTGATTGCTTTTATTGAAGTATTCTCTCAGCTAATATTGTTTCACCATATGTGGGAGACTTATTCTATTAATACTGTAAACACAAGCTGCCCCTTTGTGGCTTGCCGCCAAGAATCAGAGCAAGGAGATTATCACACCAATAGGTCTTGCTTTGTGCTAGTGCAACAGACCTAATAAAAATGATTTCCTTCTCCACAAAATAGACTAGGATTATATGGCTCACTTGAAAGTTTTAGGTTTTTGCTTAATTTTTATTCCAGCTTTTTCCTCTTCTCAGTAACATGAATAAGATGGAGGGGTTGAGATACATGAGTGACAGCTATCAACAACTTTTGCAATAGCAATCTTTTCTCTGTGGGTTTCTTGTTGAAGGACAGCACCTCAGGAGGAACCCTAGAATTCTCCTTTTTATGGCACAAGGTGGGGAGTTATCTTCTCCCCAGAGTGATGCCACTTGTCATTTTGTCACCCTCTCCTCCTTTTGTATTAGTCTTTAGCTGGTAGGTTTAGTCCTCTACCTATTAAGTGCATTTGATTATGAGTACTATATGTTTGTAACGAAGTGGTTGGGGGAAAGAGAGATTGGGTAAATTCTGAAGAGAGAAGTATGGTGCTGAAGGAAAGAGATTTGGAAATAAGTAGAAGAAAGGAGAGGGGAAATCGCAACCTCCTCCCTTGCATAAGAATGTAGGGAAGGAGATGAGGGAGTAGGAAAGAGAAGAAAGAGGAAACAATGAAAATAATTCATGGAAAGATGCATCATGATTAAGGATTTGATTTTGGCATGGGTATTTTTATTAAATAGACAGGAGGCAATAAGTCAATAAATATACACAGGGCAGCATTAGAGGCTAGCAAATGGGGTAATTGCCCCAGGCCCCCCACCATGGGGGCCCTGCAAAGCTAAGTTATGGGCAGCAGGGCTTGGGCTTTGGCTTCAGTCCAAGCCCCACCTGGCGGGGCTGAAGCCTGAGCCAAAGAAGCGGACATCTGTTAAAGTCACAGAATCCGTGATCTCCCTGACCAAATTATATCCTTGATCATAATCTAATACAGGAAAGAAAGGGAAAGCATGGAGTGGAGGTAGAAAGATAAAAATATAGAAAAAGGGAGAAAAGTTACATTTTTAAAGATGTATTAAATAGAAACTGATTGACAATGTTACAGTTAAATACCATAAACAATACAAAACTTTTATTCCTTCATCTTACAGAAGATATGATCTGGGGTGAGTGGCTTGGGTGTATGGCAGCACATTTATTTTTTCACCTGGCTATCGAGCATTGGGTAAATTTTTCAATTCCTGATGTTTATTCTGGTAAAACAGGCAGACCTCTGTCTTTTGACAACTACAAGTAGTGTGACAAAGAGGAAAAATTAATTAAGCTACCTCACCTATTCCATGAAGACTAAACCATCCATCATAGTTATGACTTTTCCACCTTCTTGTACAAAAACCAAACAGTTTTGCCCACAATATATGGATAATTTTGGGAGGATATCCCCATCTGGGATTTCATTCACTGCTCTCTAATCCAGAAATTGAATGGAGGCATTATCGCAGATTATTGAGTCATTCTGGTACCCCTTCTCAAGTTCTGTGGCCGCTGAAAATACCAGTGGGAAGGCAGTGTTGCTGTACTAGAAGGATCTCCCCATCAAACTCTCTGTACTTCCTTGCTTGTAGAATAAAGAGTAGATATTACATCTGAACAAATTCATGACACTTCAGACCCTCATACCTGAAGCAAACTCTCCATCATGAACTTTAAGTTCCTTGAATGTAGTTTTCTTTGCAGTTCTCTCCCACTTAGAGTGAATGATTGGGTATGTCAATTTGGGAAACCCACACACAACATGATTCACTGGCAAAGAACTTTGTTAACTCCAAAGTAAGGTTGCATATGGTGCCCTTGCAGAACATCAAGTTCAGCCAAACTCAAAGCTTCTGAAAACCAGGAAATACGGAGTTAAGATACATTCCCACACAACCTTAACTCTGCCACCTCTGGAGCTGGCAACAGACACTTGGAATTATCTGCATGCACTGCAGCTGCATTCACTGTGATAGGTGTAACTATTGAACAGTGGAGAAATTAGAAGGAGCAGCTTGGAAGAGCTGTGACTGTGATATGAGATGACCTGAGGAGGATGCAACCCTATGTGGACGTGTGTGATTAAAGAAAATAGGTACACAAGTATAGCTCATTTCAGCACTACTGTGTGTAGCTTGTCCCAATAGCAGGCACAATGGTCTTCTGGCCATGGGACTGTCAACAGTTAGGTGGGAGATGAGCATGGTCTGTGAGTTAAACGAAAGGTAAGTGCAAGTATGGTGTTAGATGGCATTGTGTACATAAGGGTGAAGAGGTCATAAAATTTAGCCAGTGTGTTCTTTCTGTCTACCCTATAGTGAGGACTGCAGCTGTGCCACTGCAATGCTGTAGTATAGACACTTACTTTGCAGACGGAAGGGATTTTTCCATTGATGTAGATAATCCACCTCTACTAGTAGCAGTAGCTGCATCTACAACACGGGTTGCGCCAACCTAACCACAGCACTCGGAGTGAAATTTTTCAAAGCCCTGAGCATTGTAGCTAGGTCAATTTAAACGTGCACCAGGCCTAAATGTTTGAGTGTAGGACAGATGTAGGTAGTTCCTTTTCATTGTAGTATAAAGGCAGTGTGGGTATATATTATGAGTATGGGGACATCACTCTCAGAGGACATAATTAAAGCAGAGTATTGCCTGGTTTTAGAAATGTGAATTTGAAATACCTTAACTCATTCCTGGTTTTCACAAGTCTGAATTTTACTGAACTCAGCATTCTGGAAGGACATGATATAACTTAACTCTGCATTAAGTAAGTTTATTTATCAGTGAATTTTCTAGGGTTGTTTTTTTTTTATTCAGGGCTTTGGAGCGAAGCCCGGAGCTGGAGCACAGAGCAGTGGAGCTGCAGGTTTTTGCCCGGAGCTGGAGCAGAGCCGGAACACAGAAAAACTTGACTGCTCCAGTTTATTTTTCTTCATTTTCAATCCAAAATGAATGATATTTAGCAAGAAAGTCCTAAAGGTGCCAAAAAGTTTCAGATTGTATAACAATTGATATTAACATCTTTTTAAACTTTAAACTTTACCACTTTACATAATATGTCACAGTTATTCTCACTGCGGCCGAAATCAAGATTTAATGTACAGATACAAAATTACAACGTTTTTTGGAGATATATTTTATTAAATAATCAGATAATCATCAGACATCCAGCAACACTGCAGACTGCTCCCACCCTTGAGCCAAGGTTAGGCGAGTACGTACTCACATCGATTAGTTAGATAGTTAGATTAGTATGTGATGATACTTCTTTTATAAGGGTTGATCAACGAGACGTGCTGAGTGCTGTGATTACGGAAAAGAGTGAAGCAAGATGCAACATTTAAGATATCACAAACAGATATATTGCAAAAAAATAATGTTTTTGTTTATTGATATATTAAGATATCGCAAGAGATATTAACCACTTAAGCTCATTTCTCACATGGGATCCCATTACTGGTACATTTGTACATGCTCCCGTATCACTCTGGCGGATTTATTTTATATGTAATCTGTTCAACAGTCTTTTGGTAGCATTGTTTGTCATTTTAAATTTACTGAAAAAGTCACATTCAGCAGACATATAAATATACAGTAAACATTTTTGCATAAATTAGGAGTGATTTTTTTGCTATATCCAGAGTGATTGGAAAATGTCCAACACAACTTTCGGGGTGAATCCATAGATTCATAGATACTAAGGTCAGAAGGGACCATTCTGATCATCTAGTCCGACCTCCTGCACAGCGCAGGCCACAGAATCTCACCCACCCACTCCTACAAAAAACCTCACCTATGTCTGAGTTATTGAAGTCCTTAAATCATGGTTTAAAGACTTCAAGGAGCAGAGAAGCCTCCCTCAAGTGATCCCTGCCCCATGCTACAGAGGAAGGCGAAAAACCTCCAGGGCCTCTCCAATCGCCCTGGAGGAAAATTCCTTCCCGACCCCAAATATGGCGATCAGCTAAACCCTGAGCATATGGACAAGATTCACCAGCCAGATACCCAGGAAAGAATTTTCTGTAGTAACTCAGATCCCATCCATCTAATATCCCATCTCATGGGATTAGTCCTATTTACCCTGAATATTTAAAGATCAATTACTTACCAAAATCCCATTATCCCATCATACCATCTCCTCCATAAACTTATCAAGTAGAATCTTAATGCCAGATAGATCTTTTGCCCCCACTGCTTCCCTTGGAAGGCTATTCCAAAACTTCACTCCTCTGATGGTTAGAAACCTTCGTCTGATTTCAAGTCTAAACTTCCTGGTGGCCAGTTTATATCCATTTGTTCTTGTGTCCACATTGGTACTGAGCTTAAATAATTCCTCTCCCTCTCCAGTATTTATCCCTCTGATATATTTATGGAGAGCAATCATATCTCCCCTCAACCTTCTTTTAGTTAGGCTAAACAAGCCAAGCTCCTTAAGTCTCCTTTCATAAGACAAGTTTTCCATTCCTCGGATCATCCTAGTAGCCCTTCTCTGTACCTGCTCCACTTTGAATTCATCCTTTTTAAACATGGGAGACCAGAACTGCACACAGTATTCTAGGTGAGGTCTCACCAGTGCCTTGTATAATGGTACTAAAACCTCCTTATCCCTACTGGAAATGCCTCTCCTGATTCATCCCAAAACTGCATTAGCTTTTTTCACAGCCATATCACATTGGCAGCTCATAGTCATCCTATGATCAACCAATACTCCAAGGTCCTTCTCCTCTTCCGTTATTTCTAATTGATGCGTCCCCAGCTTGTAACTACAATTCTTGTTATCAATCCCTAAATGCATAACCTTACACTTCTCACTATTAAATTTCATCCTATTACTCCAGTTTACAAGGTCATCCAGATCCTCCTGTATAATATCCCGATCCTTCTCTGAATTGGCAATACCTCCCAGCTTTGTATCATCTGCAAACTTTATAAGCACTCTCCCGCTTTTTGTGCCAAGGTCAGTAATAAAAAGACTAAATAAGATTGGTCCCAAAACCGATCCCTGAGGAACTCCACTGGTAACCTCCCTCCAACCTGACAGTTCGCCTTTCAGTAGGACCCGTTGCAATCTCCCCTTTAACCAATTCCTTATCCACCTTTTGATGTTCATATTGATCCCCATCTTTTCCAATTTAACTAATAATTCCCCATGTGGCACGGCATCAAACGCCTTACTGAAATCTAGGTAAATTAGATCCACTGCATTTCCTTTATCTAAAAAATCTGTTACTTTTTCAAAGAAGGAGATTAGGTTGGTTTGGCACGATCTACCTTTGGTAAAACCATGTTGTATTTTGTCCCATTTACCATTGATTTCAATGTCCTTAACTAATTTCTCCTTCAAAATTTTTTCCAGGACCTTGCATACTACAGATGTCAAACTAACTGGCCTGTAGTTACCCGGATCACTTTTTTTTCTTTTCTTAAAAATAGGAACTATATTAGCAATTCTCCAATCATTCGCTACGACTCCTGAGTTTACAGATTCATTAAAAATTCTTGCTAATGGGCTTGCAATTTCAGGTGCCAATTCCTTTAATATTCTTGGATGAAGATTATCTGGGCCCCCCGATTTAGTCCCATTAAGCTGTTCGAGTTTCACTTCTACCTCAGATATGGTAATATCTACCTCCATATCCTCATTCCCATTCGTCATGCTACCATTATCCCTAAGATCCTCTTTAGCCTTATTAAAGGCTGAGGCAAAGTATTTGTTTAGATATTGGGCCATGGCTAGATTATCTTTAACCTCCACTCCATCCTCAGTGTTTAGCAGCCCCACTTATTCTTTCTTAGTTTTCTTCTTATTTATATGGCTATAGAACCTTTTACTATATTGGTTTTAATTCCCTTTGCAAGGTCCAACTCTACTTGACTTTTAGCCTGTCTCACTTTATCCCTACATGTTCTGACCTCAAATAGGTAGCTTTCCTTGCTGATCTCTCCCATCTTCCCCTCCCTGTATGCTTTCTGCTTCTTCTTAATCACCTCTCTAAGATGCTTGCTCATCCAGCTTGGTCTACAACTCCTTCCTATGAATTTTTTCCCCTTTCTTGGGATACAGGCTTCCGATAGCTTCTGCAGCTTTGATTTAAAGTAATCCCAGGCCTCCTCTACCTTTAGATCCATAAGTTCTTCAGTCCAATCCACTTCCCTAACTAATTTCCTTAATTTTTGAAAGTCAGCCCTTTTGAAATCAAAAACTCTAGTTGCAGATTTATTTTTGTTAATCCTTCCATTTAGTTTGAACTGAATTAGCTCATGATCACTTGAACCAAGATTGTCCCCTACAACCATTTCTTCTATGAGGTCCTCGTTACTCACCAAAATTAAATCTAAAATGGCATCCCCTCTAGTCGGTTCAGCAACTACTTGATGAAGGAATCCATCAGCTATCGCATTTAGGAAAATCTGAGCCCTATTATTATTACTAGCACTGGTCCTCCAGTCTATGTCTGGGAAGTTAACGTCTCACATGATCACGGAGTTTCCATTAGTATTTACTTTACTAAAAACATTAAAAAGGGCTCTATCCATATCCAAATTAGATCCCATAGGTCTACAGCACACCCCAAGCACTATTGTAGGAGAGGCTTTACTAGTTATCTTCTCCAATGTAATTTTTGCCCAGACGGACTCTGTCTTATCCATTGCATCGCTTTTTATTTCTTTACATTCTACCTCATCATTGATATACAATGCTACTCCACCCCCTTTACCTTTGTTTCTGTCTTTCCTAAACAGCACATACCTTTCAATACCTGTAGTCCAGTCATGACTACTATTCCACCATGTTTCTGTTATCCCTATAATATCTGGTTTCACTTCCTGCACCAGTAGCTCTAGTTTCTGCATTTTGTTACCTAGGCTCCTCGCATTGGTGTACAAATATCTTAATTTTTGCTGTTTGGCCTCACTCACATTTTGTACCCTATTAGGCACAGTCATTCTACAGCCATTATAACCTATTAGACTAGTATCCACACCGCTCTGGCTCCTTATATACATTCTCCTACCCACAGCTGTATCCTTTCTTACTTCGTCTTATTCCCTCTCAATGCTAAAATCTGGCGTGGAGATTACCTGGACATCTCCCAACCATCTCCCCCTAATTCCTAGGTTAAAGCTCTCTATCAGTTGTGCCAGCCTTGATCCTAGAAGTCTATTTCCTTCCCTACTCAGATGAAGTCCATCCTGAGAGAACTGTCCTCTGTCCGTGAATGCCTCCCAGTGGCCATACATCCCAAAGCCCTCCTTAGAGCACCACTGCCTAAGCCATCTGTTGACAGTCATAATCTTGTCACACCTTTGTTGCCCTTCTCTAGGAACAGGAAGGATCCCGCTAAAGATCACCTGAGCCTCAATTTCCTTAAGCGTCTTCCCCAGCCTAGCATAGTCTCCCTCAATACTTTCCAGAGAGAATCTAGCCGTATCATTTGTTCCCACATGAAGGATAATTAGGGGATTCTTTCCCGCTCCCTTTAGGATCCTTTTCAACCTCAGGTCTACATCTCGTATCTTAGCACCCGGAAGACAGCACACCCTTCTATTCTCTGGATCAGCTCTAGTTACAGGCCTGTCTATTCTTCTCAATAAAGAGTCCCCTGTCACATAGACCTACCTTTTCCTGGTGACAGTGCTATTCTCCAGTCTCTCCCCGTTTCCTCTGGCTGCAAGTTCTTTCCATTCCTATTTTCCCTTATAATCCTCTTCAACCCATCCTGTATCCTCCTGGGGCTCATATTTGGTGTAGTCTCCCTTGACTCTTTTGCTTTTCCTATAGGACTAGCTTCTCTTCTCTTCTTCCTTACCCTTCCACCTTCAACAAGTACCTGCTGAGCCCCTTCTTCATTTTCCAACTCTGCAAACCTATTCCTAAGCTCTATTTCTCCTTCACTAGTCCATCTTTTCCTCTGCCTGGTTCTTTTAGTCACATGCTTCCACCGACCACTTTCCTCACCCAGTCTCCCCTCAAAATTCCCCAGTCCTGCTTCCATCTGTGAGTCTGAGCTTTTCCCTTCAGATACCTCATATCTTTGCTCCATCATCTGCTCAAACCCCTTCCTAAACTCAACCAGATTTTCCACCTGCATCTCCAAACCTCGGATCTTTTCCTCCATCAGTTCTATCAGACAGCATTTCATGCAGAAAAAACTCTTACCAGGTCCCCCCTCCAGGATCATGTACATACCACAGCTTCCACATCCAGTCATCCTGAATGTGTCTTTCACTACAGCAGTCACTCCCACAGCTGCCTCCGTATCTGTCATCGCCTTCCCACCTAAGTCCTGTTAATCTGGGAAACACAAGTCACACCAAAAAGACCACCCCCCCCAGCAAAAGTAAACCCCAAACAAGCACCACAATACAAACTCCCACTCAAACTCCCGTTTACAGCTCTGTTTGCTAGCTCCTGTGCCGCTGCAGCTGTCTGTGCCGCTGCCTGACTGGCTGGCTACCTTTATAGGACCTCTAGTCAGAAGCCCCACCCCCTAAGCAGGGCTCAGCTGCTCTCCCAGCACAAAGCCCCTACACACACACACACACAAATACTAAAAATACAAAACCAACAGAACTCCCACTCAAACTCCCGTTTACAGCTCTGTTTGCTTGCTCCTGTGCTGCTGCAGCTGTCCTTAGGTCATTTTAAGAAAAAATGTTTCTGTGAACACGTGTCCTAAAATTCTTCCTAAGAGAGCTACAGTCCCTTCAAGGAGGAGATGAAAAGTTAATTTCTGATTAATATCTCAAAAACACTTTAATATAAAGTAATGAAATTATGTCTGTGTCTTAGCATTAGTATGTGCTACCATATTACATTATCCAAAATTATTTAAACCTTAGGTGTCCCAAACTGGCGGTTGGTCATTTTTATTTCATATTTCAAGAAACGATTGTCGTCAACTGCCCCGGCTAGGAGCAGTTATATTGTGTTCCATAATAAGTTAATAATTTTTAGTTATTATTTATTATTACGTTCAAGATGTATGGTTCCAAAGTTGAAAAGTAAGTAATAAGTAAAATTGTTTGTATCACTCTAAGCATCTAAACAGATTAAAATTTTTTAAACAGTTTTCTCGGAAATGGTTAATTATACAAAATAAATTCAGAGTACCATTTTAATGCATATTTTAGCATTAAATCATATTCCAGGGTCGTATCTGTTAAAAAGTCGAAGATTTAAAATTTATTAAATAAAATTGGCCCAGTCCCTCCAGTTCACGACGCCTGTAGTTTAAATAATTTTATTTGAATAATGATGTGACACAGAACTTTGGAAATAAACTTTAACGGGAAAGCGGATTCAAATTGCAAGCACAGTCCTTTTAGTAAAGAGAGCAAATTTTCGGAAATATGTTTTTGCTTCATCAGTCTGAATAGATAGAGCAAATAACAGGTTCTATCTTGTATAACGTTTCCAGCCTGATGAAGGAAAAACATATTTCCAAAAATTTGCTCTCTTTACTAAAAGGACTGTGCTTGCAATTTGAATCCGCTTTCCCGTTAAAGTTTATTTTCAACCTTGTAACGTGAAGCCTTATTACTTCCCAACAATTAATATTGTAGAACAACAATAGCACGTACTAACGCTATGGCACATACCAAATTTCATTGATATATCTACATTAAATCGTTTGAGATATTAATTAAAAAACTGGAAAATATTTCAAATATTTTTACCGCAAAATTTCATAAGAAAAACTAACTTGCAATTTATAAATAAAAAATTATATTATGTATATTAAAAATACTTCTTACTTCATTAAAACTGCAAGAAATGTTAAAATATACTTTAGTAATAATTTTGTGTAAAAAGAAAATGTGATTATTTTTGTTCAGAAAATCCAAAATAAATTTGAAGTACCTTAAGTGGTTAAGATATCACAAGGAGGTACATTATATAAAAAAGTAATGCTTTTGTTCATTGCTTTTCAAAGATCATAACAAGAAGATTTGGCCATGGCATCAACAAAAAAAAAAATCAAATCTTCCCCCCATGATTGGTAGCCTATTTACAGAAAAGGATCTCAACAATGTCTTTACTTGTGAATTTGAAAAGCCCAAATTTTGGCTTTTGGGAAAAGCAAAGAAGAAATTGGCAACGTGCAAGGTGGAAAAGGAAGTGAATGGCGACCTCAAACCATGTAACTTCAAGACAAGTGAAGCAAGTGCCATGAAAAGTTTCAACCTTTGGTGGCACTTAAAACATAACCATTCTGAAAACTCTGGTTACAAAAAAGGACCAGGAAGATGAGGCAAAACAGAAAGCTGACGCAGCTAAACGATGTTCATCTGGCTCTTTGAAAACTCCTGGAGAAAAGATTTTTTGTGGAGCTTCATCTGAAAAGAAACCCAAAATTGAGCAAACAAAACTTAACTCATATTTGAAGCCCTCAAAGGTTACAGTCACCATCAATGCCAATACTTTCTGGGAAGGGCTGATGGAAATGGTTTGCTTGAGTTCAACACAGCTCACTACCTTCAGGCTAAAGAACAAAAGGATTCCAAAAAATTGCAGGTGAAATAGGTCGGCAGGTTGGTGTTTTGACGGGGCACAATGCGATTCATCGTTTAATTGTCAGTACAGCTGACTGTACAGCTGAGTCTGGTCGCAAAGAGCTCAAGAAAACTTTGGAGCAAAAATTGTGTTATCTGAAAATGGATGCGGCAACCCATGGAAACAGAAATGTCCTTGCAATCAAAGCTCAGTACTACGAAGAAAAAGAAAAGATAAAGGTGTGGTAAAAACCTTAAAAATAATTTTTGATAATATTCATTTCCTTGCTGGAGTTTATGTTGACCCATGGTATCGGATTCTTCTTACCTTAAGGGAAATACCAAAGGCAAAGGAATGGCTCCTTGATATTGCTTGACGACTCAAAAAACAAAATCTATTGCTACACTTGACCTCAGCAAAAGAGGTTGAAGAAAACGAAACACAACAAAAGGAGTCAACAAACAAATTCGCGATTTCGGAAAGTTCACATCCTTCAGAAATAGCAGGCTGTTCTTAAACTTCTCTGAACTTGTTTGAGCGTCCATTGCTGAGATGTCTTCAGCCATCAGAGGGAAATGGAGATAATTCAAGCACCGATTTTTCAGAAGATGATGCCTTCAAAAAGGAATTGGATAAACAAGAAAGACGCCAGCGAGTTTCTGCGATTCGTAATTGTAATGAAGCATTATTGGAGAGAAACTTTTGGAAAGATTGTGAGGCGATGGAGTCTATTGGTAGGCTAAAAGTTAAGTCTGTTTTTGAGGCCATTCACAGCTACCCACACCGCATTCAGGCTGCCTGTAGAATTGCTTCAAGCATGCCAACAACTCAAGCTCATGTAGAGCATCTGTTTTTAGCCTTAAAGTTAATTTTAAATGATTTGCGGCAGGCTATTAAAGACTACTTGATTGCTGCAATAATTTTTTACAGAATGAATTATGAATGATTCTAGTTTATATCATTGTTGATGACATTTAAATTGTTTTAAAAGTCTGAATAAAAATAATGTTTTTTCAAAATTACAGTATGCACTTTTTTACTTAGTTAAAAATTAATTTGAGTCGGAGCGTGGAGCGGAGTCGGAGCAGAGTAATTCAAAAATCTGATTGCTCCAAATCCCTGGTTTTATTATTAATATAAACAGAAAGGTTGTTGGTAGGTGTTAGTAGTTATTTAGTCAGTTCTAATTATAACATCAGTGTGCACTGAGATACTGCTCTGGCCAGGCAACAATAATAATACCTGAGACACAAGGTGGGTGAGGTAATAGCTTTTATTGGATCAACTTCTGCTAATGATGACACAGACAAGCTTTTGATCTTATACAAAGCTCTTCTTCATGTCTGGGAAACTTATCGGGGCAAGTCTATACCACAAAATTAAGTTGACCTAAGTTACATCGACACACAACCACTGCAGTTTTATCAGCTTTACACATACACACTATGTATGGTCCTTGTGTCGGCGATATGCATCCTCACTAATAGTGCTTGCACTGATTTAACAGATAGTGTGGGGAATTGTGGGATGGTTCTGAAAGGCAGCAACAGTCAATGTAAGCAACACACTGGGCTTGGCTACACTTGCGAGTTAGAGCGCATTAAAGCAACCCCAGGCACCCTACCTCACTACCCATCCATGCTGGCAAGGCACATAGAGCACTCGGACTCCACGGCTAGAGCGCTCCTAGTACTCCCCCTCGGCGAGAAGATTAACGCTTGTTGCAACTTGACTGAAACACCCAAGCGTCAGTATGAACAAGGTGTTGCATTACTATACTCTGATCAGCCTCTGGAAACGTCCCATAATCCCCTTAAGTCACGTGGCCACTCTTCTCATGGTTTTGGAATCGCTGCAGGAATACGGATATGCCCTTTGAAAGCTCCATTTCTGACATCCGGCATGCTTATCTGCTCCGAGACATAGCAACCATTACTGTGTTGAATGCTGTGTGTGAGAGAGAGAGGCGGGGGAGAGGGAGTCTGCTGCTGTCTGAACTTACAAGACAGCATGCTGACATGTTCTCAGCCCCCCCAAAAACCCACTCTCTCTCCCCCCACATACACACAACACATTGCCTGTCACACTCCACTCCACCCCACCCCCATTTGAAAAGCACATTGCAGCCCCTTGCATGCTGGGATAGCTAGCACAATGCACTGCTCTCTGTGGCCGTTGCAAGAACTGCTAATTAGGACACACCAGTGCGCTTGTAGCTGTCAATGTGGACAGATTGTAGCGCTTTCCCTACTGCGCTCTACGAAGGCTGGTTTAACTCAAAGCACTCTATATCTGCAAGTGTAGCCATGCCCATTATCTACACTGAGGGATAGTCTATACTAGAAGTGGTACAGCGGCGCCGCTGCAGCATGAAAACGCTCTCTGCCGACAGGAGAGAGCTCTCCCGTTGACATAGTTCTGCCCAAACTGATGCTTAGGTAGTGTAATTTATGTCACTCATGGGATGGTTTATTCACATCCCTGAACAATACAAGTTATACCGACATAACCTGTAGTGTAGGCAAGCCCTGACACTGCATCGACCTAACTATGTCGACTTAAGCGCTATGCCTCTCGCGGAGATGGAGTTTTAAGTCGGTATAGTGGGTAAGCGAGTTGCATATGTGGAAGCTACATTTTAGTGGAGGCTTACAGAGTTAGGTCAGCATAAGCTGCCTTATGTTGACCTAACTTAGTAGTATAAACCAGACTTCAGAGTGTCACGCCTAAAATACAAGGTGGAACATCTTATTTAGCATAAGTAATTAACACATATTTCAAGGGACCATTCAGGGTAAAGTGGCCCACTAATACCCCTCCAATCATAAGGGGAAAAAGGAGGGAAGAAAGGGAGGTGGGGGGAGTGTTAGTGTCTTATAGATTATTGTAATAAGACATAAATCTAGTGTGTCTATTTAGTCCATTATTTTTAGTGTCTAGCAAAGTTATGAATTTAAGCTCCCTGGCTTGTCCCTTGAAAGTGTCATGAAAGATTCATTTGAGGATGAGGACTGATAAGTCAGATATAATCACTTAGTGATCACGGCCACACCACCACTGCATGAGATACCACAACAACCTCTTACGTAGCACATTTCATCAGTAGATCTCAAGGATAGAAACATTATTCCCATTGTACACATGGGGAAACAGAGGCAGAGAGAGGTGAAATGACATAGGCAAAGTCACCCAACAGGCCAGTCAAAAAGTTAGGACTAGCGCCAAGGTATTCTTAGCCCTGGTCCACACTGCAGGGGTCGACCTAAGATACGCAACTTCAGCTACACGAATAGCATAGCTGAAGTTAGTGTATCTTAGGTCAACTTACCTGGCTGTGAGGACAACAATGAGTTGACGGGGAGAGCGTTTGGGGATCAATCACTACCTGCCGATCGGCGGGTAGTGAAGACTTGCCCTGAGTCTCAGTCTACTGTTCACTGCACCAGTCCACACAGCTGCTTTGTGATTCCCAAGCATCACCACACTAGCCCCACACACTTTGTTATAGTGGAATGGGGATAATGGTCATGCTTTGTAATGTTTGGAGTATGTAGCTGCTAATAAGACTAGTGAGAAAAAACTCAAGATATGGTCTACGTCCCAAGAACTTGACAGTTTTATTACACAGTGGGTACAGTAACCAACTATGTGAAAGAAGCCTGGGATATGTCTGCCCTCCTCCCTCATAACATATACAACCTCACCCCATCACAGCCAGCTCACCTTCCCCTTCCCATCCCATATAGCCACTATCAATTTAGAAGCCAGGGGTGTACAAAAAAAAAATATTAATAGAATCTGTAAACTTCAAGTGTTGTTTTTTTTTTTAAGAGGGAGAGAGCTGTATCTCAGGAACCTTTTGCTCAAATGACTCGAAATTTGAATCACTAAACCTATCCCGCTCCCGCAATGAGACATATCAAATTTAAGACCTGTATACCCTTATACAGAATTTAGAGCACCAAGAAGAATCCTCTTTTAAAAAGAAAAAACTTCCTAATCTTAACATAGTAGACCTGGTGCTCCACTACAATACTGTATGATATTAATCATCAGTAAGGCTACAATTTTGTCACAGAGGTTGCGGAAGTCACTAGTCATCTCAGTGGGTATTTCCATCCTCACTCCCCAGTGCTTGGGAAACATGTGATGTGCATCCAGTATGCCTGTTCTCAACTGCCCGGCCTCAGCTGTGTGGTTTTCATTCAAATGACCCTAAATCTGGATCACTAACACTACCCTCCTCCCTTATGAGTAATGTTACAAATCTGTCATGGAGGACACAGATTCCATGATTTTACAAGACTTCCATGACTTCTTGAAAACTCCAATAATTCAGCCCCGGGCAGCGGGGCTGGGGCTTCGGCTTCAATAAATCCATGATTTATCATTCATTGCCCATGTCCTGTCTGTGAATATTAATAAAAATACCTGTGCCAAAGCCATAGCCTTACCCATGAGGCACACCAAATTTCAAGGCAATCCAAGTAACAGTACAGATTTTAGAGCATCCAGAAGAGTCAAACTTTAAACAGAAAATTGGCCTTAATGTTAAATATAAGGTTTTTTTCTTTGTTTTATTGACACTGTTTATTTTAGTCTCCATATCAATACAGAGTACAACCATGGGACTTTAGAGCATAGACCACGTTCATGGCAGTAACAGACTTCAGCTTGGCATGCACTATGTACGTGGCATCATCTTGGATCACATTCTCAAAAAATACCTTCAGGACCATCCCTGCCCGAGTCTCTTCGTATATCAAGACCGAGATGCACTTCACACCTCCACAATGAGCCAAGTGGTGAACAGCTGACTTCATAATGCCCTAAATGTTATCTCTCAGTACCTTTCCATGGCACTCGGCAACTCCTTTTCCAAGCCCCTTGCCTCTTTGGCCACACCCAGATACGTCCACTAAGTTTACAGACAAACCGTTAACTATAGCATATCTGACAGTTCAGTATAATATTGCAAGCTGTCAGTCAAGTCAAAGATTCTCTGAGTCTTTCATAAAAGCGATCCAAAAGCAAGTCAGACAGAATTTCCGAGAACATTTTATGAAAGATAAAAGAAAGAGCAAAACTTGGTGATACTACAATATCCAGCGTTTTCAGAATGGTCAGTGATACCATCTGACTTTGTTTTACTTTTTTACATCATGATCCATAGGACTTGCCATACTGGATCAGATCCACAGAAATCTAGTCCACTATTCTTTCTCTGACTGACAATGGTCAGCAGCAGAAGAAAGAAAAATCAGTCACCAAGAAATATCACAGAAATACCACAGTAGGAAGACGTGGGGTAATCTGCCCCATCAAGGTTTTATCCTCATCTCTAATAGTTTGAGATTGGCTTATACCCAGAAGCCTGAGGTTTTATACCCCTTCCAATTTATAACAACTCTTGATATTCTTGCTATCCATATAAAACTCTAACTCCTCCTTTGAATCTTGCTAAATATTAAGGGTATGTCTACACTGGCAGAGCTACATCACTGACGGCTACAGTTCTGCTCAGAAAGCACTAAAGGAAAACTGCTGTAGTGTGTTCATACTGTCAGCTGCTTGTGCAATAGTGTTCACATTTGCAGCGGTATTAGGAGCAGTGCACTCTGGGCAGCTATCCCACAAAGCATCTCTTCCTCTTCTGCCACTAAAAGTTGTGGGAAGGCAGAGGAGGACGCAGGGCATCCTGGGTCCTGTCCCAATGCCCCATGATGCATTGCTTTGCATCCCAGCAACCCCTGTGCTTCAGTCCACATTTGGCGCCATCTTTCAATGGTTTGTGTACTGCATGCTCTGCTCTGCCTCCTCGGTCTGCAGGAATGGATCCCGCACTGTCGACCAATATGCTGCTTGCTCTTACTAACACGTCACAAAAAAGTGGCAGTGGAGTTATTCCTTTAACTACATATGCAAGAGCAGTTCAACATCGATCTCGCCATGCATAGTAGCTATGACACGAGATTGCTTGTTGCACTCGCGGAGGTGACCAACCACAGTGTAACGCCACTTATCGGCTCAGGAAACAAGCACTGAGTGGTGGAATCACATCACCATGCACATCTGGGATAACGAGCAGTGGCTGCAGAACTTTCGCATGAGGAAAGCCACATTCATGGGACTGTGTGATGAGCTTGCCCCAGCCCTGCAGCACAAGGACACAAGAACGAGAGCCACCTATCATTGGAGAAACGCGTGGCGATTGCACTGTGGAAGCTGGCTACTTCAGACTGCTACTGATTGGTCGCTAACCAGTTCAGAGTGGGAAAGTTGACTGTTGGACTCGTGTTGATGGAAGTGTGCAGGACCATTAATCGCATCCTGCTCCGAAAGACCGTGACTCTGGGCAACGTGCGTGACATTGTGGATGGCTTTGCACAAATGGGTTTCCCTAATTGCAGAGGGGCAATAGATGGCACACACATTCCAATTCTGGCACCAGACCACCTAGCCACAGAGTACATTAATCGGAAGAGATATTTCTCAATGGTTCTCCAGGCGCTTGTGGATCACCCTGGGTGTTTCACAGACATTAACACAGCTGTCCGGAAAGGTGCATGAGACACACATCTTTTGGAACATTGTCCTGTTCAGGAAGCTGCAAGCAGGGACAAGCAACATCTTCGCGGACCAAAAGATCACTGTAGGGGAAGCTGATATGCCCATCACTATCCTGGGAGACCCTGCCTACCCCTTAATGCTGTGCTTATGAAGCCATACACAGGGCACCTTGACAGCAGCAAGGAGCAGTTCAACAACAGGCTGAGCAAGTGCAGAATGACTGTTGAGTGTGCTTTTAGCCGTTTAAAAGCCGGCTGGGCTGCCTCTATGATTTAACTGATTTGTTAAAAAAAAAAAAGTTAACAGAGCCATACTTTCTACAATAACTAAACCAGACCTGAATAAACCTAAGTTCTGATCCTATAATGCACCCAACATGGAACCACACTAAAAAGAGTATGTGCAGGGGTATGAGTGCCCAGAGCAGTTTGTGGGTTTGGAGCCTTAGCTTCATCCTTATTCATTTTTAGTTATGACTTAACTTGGAAAAAGTTATCTACACAAAGCCTTCTAAGGGTGAAGGTATATAACCAATAACCATGACAAAAGGAGTTGAAAAACTTGATACCTCTTTTGTCACATATCAGTTTTACATTCTTTTAGTTTACTAGTCAGAGATTACAAGGCCAGAAGGGACCATAGTAACCATCTAGTCCAGTAGTCCCCAAACATTGTACCTTGCCCCACCCATTACCCATGTCTGCACTTCTCATCCCTGGAGCCAGGTCCCCATTGTTACTCCATGGCCTCAATACAGCTCAAAATTCTTTGTGAGTTATCCCCAACCTGGCAAAGGTCCAGCCCCCGTCACCCTTCTCTCTACAAAGCTCCAGTTCTTTTGCATTTTTCAAATATTACTCAACAGCTCTTTAAGATAAAGAAATACCATTCATTTTACATATAAAAGTACATAACACAGAAAAATCAAGGACAAAATTTGTGTCCACCCTCCAAAAATTGTAGTTTAAGTGATTTGCACATAGGATGCGTGACAGCAGGCCAGAGCTAGAAGCCAGTTGTTCTGGGCCCCAGTCTGCTGCCTTAACCACAGATTAGCTATTTTTCTTTCATGCAACATCCTTTCACATTCAGTAATTTCATCGTATTTAATTATTTATTTACTAGGCATATTAATGTGTATGTCCCACAGCACGTTGCAGAGATGACTTTCTGATGGATTTTCGAAAGAACATAAATTCAGTTTAAAACAAGACTTAGCTGCAGTATTAGATAAGACAAGAAACGCCATCGCTTAGTTCCATAATTAGCCCTCCAAAGATCAGCAGCAAAGTTTGAACATGAGACCTTCAGACCACTACAGACCTCCACCACCTGGGGTGCTGGAACAATTTGTGCAGAGGGGGTGCAGAGAGCTATTAAACCAATCTGTAAATACTGTATATGACAGAAACCACTTCAAACCAGGGGGTACTGCCGCACCCCTAGTTCCAGCACCTATGTCATAGAATCATAGAATATCAGGGTTGGAAGGGACCCCAGAAGGTCAACTAGTCCAACCCCCTGCTCAAAGCAGGACCAAGTCCCAGTTAAATCATCCCAGCCAGGGCTTTATGTCTACCATTTGAGCTAGCAAATATTTTGCAAGTGATTTCCCCAACTGTTTGGTACCAACAGGAAGGCAGCGCTGGGAACACGGATGCCTGGTCCTCTTTCCAGCTCTGGGGCAGAAGTAGGGGCTAGTGGTTAGAGCAGCGGTTACAGTCTGCCAAGCACCGCGCGTGGGTACCGACGCCTCAGGAGGCAGCGTGGTTACACGTATGAGGCCTGGGTTCAGTCTCAGCTCTGTCCTAAGTGACCATCAGCAGCCGCAGTCACATTATCCATGGAACAGGTGTAGGGACGCGCTGCCGCCCCGGGCTAGGGAGCGCGGACAAGGGCTGCTGTGGGCCGCCCCGACGCCCCGGCCGTCAGGAGAGGGGAGGGGAGCTCGTGCGCTCCCGGCGGCCTGCTCGGCGTGCTGCGAGCAAGCGGCTGCCGCGCTCCGGCCAACACAAGGGCAACGCAGGCTCGTGGGGAGCCGGGGCAGCTCTGGGTCGGAGCGGAGGCTCAAGCGGCTACCGTTCGCCCTGGGGCGTGGGTCCCTCACGGGGCTGCGCGCGCGGGACCAGGAAAACCCGGGAACTACCCACTCAACCGACCTTAGCGCCGCCTCGCGCACTCACTCCCCACGCGCCGGCTCGTGGTGTCTCCCCCCTGAAGCGACAGCGGGCCCGATTCTTGGTCCTAGGCCACTTCCGGCGCTTTTCGTGAGGTAACCGGAAATACCTGCCTGCCTTCTCGCGTTTGTCGCCCGTTATTGGTTAAAGAATGTGTTTATTGCGTGCGCTCCCGGAAGGGCGCCTCCGCGGGGGGAGGGGGGGGCGATGAGTCCGCTCTCAGCGCGCCGGCGAAAGGAGGAAGCGGCTAGGAGTAATGTCTTCCCACCCCGCCTGAGCGGCTTCACCGGCAGCTCCGCGTGAGGTGGGTGCGGGGATTCCGCGCGAATCCCGCCCCGGGCTTACGACGGCGTTTTGGTCCGCCCTCGTCTGGCGGAGATGGGGGGCGGGGCTGCTTCTCACGCCTGCCTTCTCCAAGGGACCTGAATAACTTCCCCTCCCCCCGTCCCCGAGGGGCCAGAGCCGAGGTCCCGGCGCTGCTGGTCAGAGCTCCTATTGCTAGTGACTTCCAAGGGAACCACATCGGGCCCCGGGGTTGTAGCTCTGTGACTGTGTAGCCCCGAGCGGTAGAGCCCCGCGTTATATCAGCATAACGACGCTTTAGATCGGTGTAGCTAAGAAGGGGAACAAGCAATGTTAGTATAACTGTGTACTGGTGTAACTGTGTCCACGCTAGGGCTCTTACTGGTATGGTTAATTTACTTTGGTTAGGGATTTGGGTTTCCTTATTGAAATAATCACATTGGTAAAACTTTCAAGTCCTAAGGGCCTTGAGCCAGGATAGGAGTTCATTTAAAGGCAGGAACTACAACGTTATGGGTTAGGGTAGGAATTATTCATGCAGCATGTGAGTTTCTGGGAGGATTGTAAAGACTAGATGGTGTTTGGTTTATAGCTCAGACACAGAAAGAAACCCTCCACATCAGGGATGTATCTGCAGTAGGGAAATGTTGAACTTATAATTCATTTCCTCTGTTGATAGAAGCTATAGTGCAGAGAGAGCTATGATGCTTTTATCACCCTCAGAGTTAGCCCTTCCCAGAGTGTGGTTAATATCGCTGTGGTAACCTGAGACCCATCTGCTATCGTCTCCACCATGGGAGCTGAGCCCATGGGTAACTAAGGGTTCCTGGCTGTGAATTGCAAGCAGAAATAGGCATCTCCCTATAGTCTGGATTTAGGCACCTGATTGTGAGGGGGACAGAGCTTAGGATACTTAAGTCGGGTTTTGCAGATCCCCGTCTTGTTCCAGAGATTTTCTAGGTGCCTACTAGTTAGGCATTGCAACACCTAAAAGTCCCTTTGTGTATCCGGGCCTTAGATGCTTTGTGCCTGAGTTCCCCATCTTTAAAATGGAGATAATAGCATTTTCCTATCTCACATGGATGTTATGAGGATAAATACATTTAGAGACTGTGAGTTGCTCAGATGTTATGGTAATGGGGACCATATAAGTATCTTAGATAGATACGTGTAAATAACTACATCAGGTGCAGAGAGACAAGGTGAGTGAGGTAATATCTTTTATTGGACCAACTTCTGTTGGTGAGAGAGACAACTAACTCAGTTTCCCAGATCTGAAGAAGAGCTCAGTAAGCTCAAAAGCTTGTCTCTGTCACCGAAAGAAGTTGGTCCAATAAAAGATATTACCTCACCTACCTTCTCTCTCTAATATCCTGGGGCGAACATGGCTAAAACAACACTGCATACATCAGGTGCAACATTCCAGGTTCCAGTTTTGATGATTTGGTGGGGATCCAAGCTATGGCTGAATACATTGTCATGGTATACTGTAGATGCACCTGCCGACATGGGGGATACACTTCCACAAGGGGGCTTTGACACAAGCCCGTCACAAGTGCACTGGGTGAAGATGGCATCAGCAGGGCATTTGCAGCTGAGAGTAGAGCAGGTGCTTTAACCTTGGTGCTGAGCACTGTTAGTTATTCATGTTGCTCAAAAGCTAGAGCAAACGATTGTCCCAAAGACCACCTCGTCCTACTGGGATGAGACGGAGATGCAATAATGCAAACCTTTTCCTGATCTACCAGTACTGGCTTCACGCTATGCAACTTGAGCCGTTGAGTCTTTCTTGATAACTTCCTTCACCTAGGTTAGCTAAGCACAACTGCATCTTCACTGCCTGTGTTAGCCATCATTTTCAGGGTTCTCGTTAGACGTGCATAATGTCCAAAGCGATGTTTTGAACCAGCCTTCATCGCTGATGGCATAGTTCCAACGAGCAATCCCCTACTTCAGATGTTACACCCCTCCACCATCATGGGGTACAGATCAGACTCTGTGGGGAGCTCAATGATAAGCGCACCCGTAATCAGCTGAAGCAAAAGTTCAATGTCCTGGCATTTCGCGATCACGAGACATAGTATAGCTAGGTGGTGGATGACGATGATCTTGGCTTAGCCAAGGAGGCTTAAAGCCAGCATTCCATACAATCCACAATCTCAGCTGTCGAGAGTTAGTAGTGAATGTCATCTTGAACAGCCAAGGCCAGCCATGTAAATCAGATGACGATATCCTCTCACGCTGGCTTGAACATTATTACAGCGCCCTGAACCACCCTCCAGATGCTGCTTGCTCAGAGCTGGATGATTTGGCAGCCACTGTGATATAAGATCCAGACACCTGTGCTAACGCACCAACATTGGATGAAGTGAAGCGTGCCATCTGCAAACAGAAAAACAGATGCACAGCCGGTGCTGATGGCATTCCCCCAGAGCTGCTAAAATGCACTATTGACCCTGTAGCAGAATTACTTCTGGCCATCTTTCACCTGGTGTGGAGAACTGAAACCTTGCCAGCTGCCTTGGAAGGACAGTATTGTGATCTCACTTTATAAGGGCAAGGGACTGTGCAGTAAATGTAAGAGCTACAGGCTGATCACCTTTTTGTCTATGCCAGGGAAGGTGTTTGCGCATGTTCTGCTGGCGCATTTGGAGCCCCTGCTATATCAGAAGTGTTGCCCCTAACTGTTAGGCTTTATGAGGAACAGGTCCACATTAGATGCCGTTTTGGCCCTCTGCTTGTTGTCAGAGATGCAGCACATGCAGGAGATTCTTGAACTCATGATGTATGTCGATCTTAAGGCTGCATTTGATTCAGCTGACCAAATCACACTGTGGAAGGCCTTAAAGGGCAGAGGTGTCCCAACCACTCTGCTGGACTTGATTAGTGAGCTGCATAAAGGAACCACTGCTCATATACATCTTGGGAGTTAGATATTGGCATCTTTTAAATCAGTATCTGGTGTCGGGCAGGGCTGTGTCCTGGCCCTGCACACTTGTCAGGCAATGAATTTCATAATGCAGTGTTCCATCAAATCCATAGCCATTAAGACAGGTGATCTTTCACTCTTGGTCAGTAGTGGGCAGCCTGCATCCCACGGGCTGCGAGATAGTTTTGTTTACATTGACCATCTGCAGGCATGGCCACCAGCAGCTCCCATTGGCCAGGAATGGCGAACCACAGACACTGGGAGCTGCGGGCAGCCATGCCTGCGGATGGTCAATGTAAATAAACTGTCTCGCGGCACACCAGCAGATTACCCTGATGGGCCACAGGTTTCCCACCACTGCTCTTAGACCTTGACTATGCGGATGATGTTGTTCTTCTAGTACAGAGCCCTGTCAGGTTTCGCAAGGCACTCCAGCAAATGGAGGAGGCGTTGACTAAGGATGGCCTCCATGTTAAGTGGTCAAAGACAAATCTGCAAAATATAGGGTCAAATCCACCCACGACCCCCCTCTTTTTGAAGAATGAAACTGTTGAAGCACTTTCTAGCTTTTGCTATTTGGGTTCTATACTCATCAGTTCCTCCAGCTCTCACATGGAGATTCTCCACTGGATGGGCACTGCAGTCTCTGTCCTGAGTCATTTTCAACAAATACGGAATCAACATCATCTCAGCACAACCACCAAGTTCAAGATCTGTTTGAACTGTTTCCTCACCATACGGTTGCGAAACATGGACACTGTGCTGCTCAGACTGGGCAAAGCTGGGGGCTTTGCCAATGTTTTATATTCGGCATAAAGTGGAATGGCTTTATCTGTAATGCAAATGTTTATGGTTGCTCCAATCTACAGACTCCTGGGGCCATTGTCTGCAGATGGTGTCTTACACTTTTCAGACACGTTGCAAGAATGCCACAAGACATTCCAATGAATGCCGTTTTCCAGGATAAAATTCCACTAACCAAGGAATGGAGGCAGCCCAGAGGCAGACCCTCTATTATGTGGGTGCATCAAGTCTGTTCCGACGTTAGACTCTCGGCCCGTCAAGCTCTTGTTACTGCATAGGAACGGACCATTGGCATACAATAACTGCTGCTGATGGTTTGGCTAAGAATTGAAGAAGAAGAAGATATACTGGGTGCAGTCAGATCCAGAAGGCAAGATGGTTGATGGTATCACAAAGCAAATAAAATACAGAAGTGGGAATCAAGGCAGAAGAACTCGTATCCAAAATTGGTTGGCCTGAACATAGATTAGTTTACCAGTGAATGTGGGTTGTTTAAACGGATCATAGACCAAGTGTAAAAAAATTAGGTTGTGACTCAACAAATCAGTCAGAACCTTGACCTCGTTATTCTGCATCTCAGTAAGGCTTTATCCCTAACTTGAAAAAGTCGAATTTATACTGAAAGACATTTTCAAATTTTGTTTCTAAGTAACATAAAAGATAATAGCAAATTCAAGCTCTTGCAGATGCCTTGGAAGCATCCGTGAACTATTTTGGTGGTATCTACAATGTATCCTGGGGCAGAGTACTGAACTCGGTGAATTAAATTTAGCATTTGGCTGTCACCCATTTGAAGTATATTGCAAAAAATTGAGTTAGGCTTAATATTAAGGAAATCAGCCATAGGCACATTTGTGTGCACATTTTATTTCACAATTGACTCCACTGGTGGAAGTCTCTTTCTTTGAGAAGGGCCTCTTCTAATTTGAGGTTTTGCAAAAACTAGAAGGTGCAATCCTGGAAGGCACAGTAATGAAAGATAATCCTGTCCCTGATGTCCAAAAGCTAATCCTTCAGGGATGAGAAATATGAAAGGGTTGATGTCACAGAGTGATTGGCTGTTTAAGGAAGTTGGGCTTAGCCCCACCTGTGACTAATCATCAGTCTTCCAGCTCAGGCTGAGACAAGTGTTCAGATGATAACTTGATCACCCACCTGCTCCTCGTAAAAGCCAGTAGGTAGCTCAGTTGAGCTTGAGAGCTGCAGGGAACAGGTAAGTTCTTGGAGGAGAAAGAGCCTAGTTCATGTGATTCTCAGGTAGATAGATGGCAGAATGTTATCTTGAAAGGAGGAGATTAGCACCTGCAGAAGACCCCAGGTCACAGGGAAAGGATGTGATTGATATGTTGAACTTGTATTTAATAGTTTTATTATGAAAAAATAAAACTGACTACCTGAAGAAAAAAAGGGATTGGAATCCTAATCAAGATCTAGGCTAGTGGTGTTCTGTATGAGAAGGTCTAAACTGCTAGCCAGGTGGACATAAACCATAATAATACTTGGGTGTTAAAATTTTTACTTGGCTTTGAAATAAATTTGAATATTAGCTCTGACTGTCTTAGTGTGGTGGTGGGAGTGGCATTTTAGTTTTTAGTAAAGCAAGAACAAAACTAATCATATAAGCCCAAATGAACCAGGCACATTTGAAACAAGAGGAAAAACCCAAAAGGTCCTGGCACACTATTCCTAAACAGCAAAAGGCTGAGAAATACCTTTGAACAGCAACAAAATTTGAAAAAGTGAGAACAGAACCCAAAATCTGGGACAGCTGAGTTTTGTTGGATGGCTATGTTTGAAGTCCTAGCTGCCTGTAGACAAGACGTGAAAAAGATTTTCTAGTTTGCTTTTGCTAAAAGTATTGTGTTCTATAAAATGCAGTTGCTGTCCTTAGTGTGAAATCTATAACAATTGCCTATGAATAATTAGTACACTAAGACAAAAAAAAAGTAACACATATAGATTGTTGCAGAGGTTCTGCACCCCCAGGTTGCCAAGTGGTTGTCTCCCAATCAAGCTGTCTAATGTTTGTCAGCCTGCAAACCATTGTTCTGTTAGCTAAAATGAGACCTGCTGGGGGGGGGGGGGTCACAAGTTGTAGGAGAGTTTATCTTATGGTTTTCTCTCTATCCATGGAACGAACTTTTACACATTCTTCTCCCTATCTCCCATATGGCAGAGATACATAATGCAAAATCAGGATAGCTTTTAACATTTCCTTTGAATACAGCACTTTGTGTCTGGATAACCACACTTATGGCCATCTATTTGGAAAGTATGGTGCCAGGTCAAATTGGTTAGTCTGGACTTAGGACATTTAATGCCAGGCAACAAGGAAGTCTAGGATTATGTGGGCAGCCTACATAGCACCACAGGTAACATCTCTCCTTCATTGTGAACCTCTTCTGTGTTTTTATTTGCATAACCTTTGTCACCTCATATACTTGTGCCAAAAGAAATAAAGTCCCTATACAGGGAAGGGAAGGAAAGGAAAACTCAAAGCTCAGTCAGTAGCTGCCACCCATATAGTTTGCATTGCAGCAAGCACATAGGAAATGAAGGGAAAAGCACTTGGGAAATCAATGTGTTATAGGAATTTACTCTCTACAAGTTGTTGAAGCAGAGTGCTAGAAAATATCCATAAAAAGAAAAGGAGTACTTGTGGCACCTTAGAGACTAACAAATTTATTAGAGCATAAGCTTTTGTGAGCTACAGCTCACTTCATCAGATACAGACTAACATGGTTGCTACTCTGAAACCAGAAAATATCCAGGGTTTGATTATGGTGTGGCAATAGTCATTCCTTAGTTAAGGGTGAAACTAGCCTCCCTTTATAAATCTGTATTTATTTTTTAAGATGTTCTCTTGGCAACATCTGCAAAAAGAAACCAATCTCCCTTAAATATCACTAATTGTATCTCATCCCAGGGTAGATATTTGCTGGGAAATTCTGAGGGAAAAATCAGAAAAAGTAAGTTTTTCAAAATTTGTCATTGATTTCTTTAAAATTTTTTTCTCCGTAAATCTTTTTGACTTGTATTTCATTGACCTACAAACTCCATTTTTTTAAATTGTCCTGGGGAAGTCATTGATTTATAATAAATGCTACAATAAAGTAGACAAGAAAGGAATTAACTGGGGTTTCATTAGAGAAGGTTTATGGCACAGAAAGGCTGGGAGAGGAGGGCTTGAGGCAGGCATGTCAAACCCACAAAAAAAAACACAGAAATTGGACTTGTTTTTGGCTTAATTGGCTTGTGAGTTGTTTGTCGACTAGTTTTTGGTTTGTTGCTTGTAGCTTGTTTTTTTTTTATTGGTTTCTGGTGGGGGGGGGGAGAATGACAAGGAGGGGAGAGAGTCAGGATGCACAGTGGGCTCACCACAGTCCCAGACTGCATGCTGGGGGAGATCTAGTCACATAGAGTGTTAGGGTTCTTAGGGATTGGCTTGTTTTGGCATTGTTTTGAAATGGAATTAGCTTGATTTTTGGCTTATTGTGAAAGTTGGGGTGCTTATTTACTGTGTGAAAGTTGGCAACTGTGTCCTGAGGGGAACAGGGAAGTGTTCTCCCTCTCTCTCTTCTTCTTCCCCCACCCTCCCCCAGCCAAAGAAGCAAGGAGGAACTAGGAAACTGTCTGTCTATCTTGCTCTAGTGTTTAAAGGACACTTTGTTAATTAAGGACAGTTTGCCATTTTGGTCTTCTTTATTTACTATTTTGTTCTGGATTTTGAATCAAGCCAACACTATACAATGAGCCAGAAACAAGAAATGTTCTATGCAGAGTTGTGTGCCCCTTAAATGTCATGATGGAGTGATTTGGTTGGTTTTTTTCCCCCCTTTTCCTGTTACCTACAGCTACAACCTGGCCCACGCTCACACAGAGAGCTGTTTCCACATGTGCATATGCAATTTTAAAAATAATTCATATTTTATAAACAACATAAAAATGTAAATATGGTTGAGAGCAGAGAAAGAGGGAAAGGAATGGTAGAAGTGGTGATTGACCAAGAGAGTATGGGACAGAACAGGTTGCAAGAAGCTGTGCTACCTAGTCTCCTACCTCCAGAGCCTCCTGTGTGGAGAAGGGAGTGCATGTAGGAGAGATACAGATCTTTAAAGAAAGGGGGCAAAGGAAAATACTGAGTTCCAGGGAGATGTAGATGCAGGGATATAGGGGTGTCAGTTACAAGGAAATGAAAGAAAAACATAACTGTTTGTTTGGTACTATAAATAACTATGCTAATTTTTAAAGTTAATGAATTATTGTTTTTTCCCCCAATTATTAAGGTATTAGCTTGAAGAGATTTGTTGTTTATCTTATCAGTATGGATTTCTAATGTTGAACTCGGCTGACCTACATTTTGCATCCAGAGAGGCAAATCATCCAGTCCTTATTCAAACAATACTTTTATTCGCTTCAGGAATTGACCAAAATGTCTAATGATAAATGGAATAGTACCTGTTTTGTTTTAGCGTGAAAGCTGAATTTATTTCACAATTATTTCACAATTTACCTCTTTATTTCATTCAAGGTTCATTTTAGTAATGCATAGCTTGTGCCAACTTTACTGAGTTTGTTCTGTCCTAGTTAATTTGTAAGTCATGAGCAGTAGTACTGTTTTGATTTTTCCTTTACACTGTGGAACGTGAAAGTGAACATTGATTTAATGTAAAACTGTGTAGGGAAATCAAAGCCACATTACTACCCACAGTTTTAACATATGACTGTTCAATATATATTTGGAACAGCTCATCTTTTTATTTAAATTTGAGATCACTTTATTGAACACAACTAGTTAATTTCTCTCTCTCTCCATCCCCAGAAAAATGAGTGGTGGGTTAGCACCAAGTAAAAGCACAGTTTATGTGTCCAACTTGCCCTTCTCTCTGACCAACAATGACTTATACAGGGTAAGCACATCTACTTGTAAAAGAAATTGCATTATTTAGATTAATATAAATAATTATGTAGTTAATATAAATGCATTATGTAAAATGCATCATCTGTGCCGTGTATATTTTAAACATTTGTGAACTATGTCATTTTGTTACAGTGTTTGTTTGATTTAACAACAGACTGCTAAACCTATATATTATGCTCTTTGTTTCAGATTTTTTCCAAGTATGGGAAAGTTGTTAAGTAAGTATAAATATGGTCTGGCATGTTGTTTTTCTTCATGTTTGTGTCCAATGTTTAGTGCTTTTTCTTCCTCTATGTACTTTGTGCACTTAAAATTTATTTTAAGAATGAAGTAGGGAACTGTATCGATTTTTTTTCCATATTTAATACAGGGTAAGTTTAATTGCCCTCTTGTAACAGTTGGGAGTTTCTTGCAGTCACATTCATGATATAAGTATACATCAGAGACTGATAGTGCTCTGAAAGTCAATTCTGTGGAGCAAGCAGGATATTGGTATATACTAGGATGCTTCTCACTGAAGTGCTTTAAATAAGACTCTTCTTTTACTAACCTTCCTCCTCACAAGTGTGGACATAAGACAGTGCATTGTACATGCATCCATAAACTACAAGTGGTAGAAACAAATGCAGCAGTAAGTTGTGAGATACTGGATCTTGAAAATCACATCACTCTGATTGCTATAAATTCTCACTCCTTTCTCTTGTCTATCATCAAATTTCCAACCTATCATGATTTTTTGCAGCATCTGTAATATCTCAATTTTTAGAGCTAGAACCAATACTATCAAAAAGCTTGGAATTGTGCTTTCAAATGACAGAGTAACAGCTTGTGAAAAAGTAGCTGCTCCAAGTATTTTAGAGGTGAAGTGTTTGGGGGTGTGGAAAATCAGGATAAGAATAACAACATGAGTTCAGGGTCCAATATTTTACCACATGTCATGGCTAGAAACACACTATATGATTTTAGACATTTTAAAAATGAGTAGACACTTCTAAATACTAGCCCTGGGCCAGTGATCAGGCATTTAAAAATAAGATTGATCTCACTAGGATCATAGCAAAATGCAGCCAGCTGGTATTGGCTCTTAGTCTCAAAATAGACTCTGAGGCATTGAAGAAAGAGAGTTGCAGCTTCAAGTCTGCAGCCCCTTATCAGGAGGAGAAACTTACCAATACTTTAAAATGTAAACCATAATAAAATATATCTTCAGTATACCTTCACAATCAGTAGGAAATACCCATCAAACCACAGGCAGTAGAAAAAATAACTTCTAATTTATTAGAAGTTAGAGGGAAACCTTAACTGGGTATGCTTAGTATAAAAAGGAGCCCATTTCTTCTTTCTCTCATTTCAAAATGGAGGCTCCTGATTCATCTCAGGACATAAGGAGACACTGATCTGTCTCTCTTTGTCACTTGAAGATTATAAAGTCCCAAGAAGTCCTTTTTCCTTAGGAAAAAAATTTAAAAAATTAAAGGGGTAAAAATGGTACAGACTGAACCAGGGACAAAATAAGTAAGAAGCCCAGTGGAGCATGCGCTTCTCCTATTTGTATCTTTCTGATCAACACCAAAATGACTGATCTGACACATGGGGGCCTTAAGTTGGAAGCTCACCATTCAGAAATGGGTTCCTCAAACTGTTAAGCCCAAATAGTAATTAGTCTTCAAGCTTTATTATTCAATGTGATTCAATTCACTCTTTATAATGCAATTTTTTTTATACCACAAGAGTGCTTTTCATTGTCAGGCCCAGTCAGAGAAAATCTCTGTGCTTTTTATATCTGCTATTAGAAGCACATCTATGTTCTATCTATACCTCTCCTTAAAAAGTGTGTGTTTGTTTAGCTGCTCACTGCTATGTTTCCTCTAAGCTGCGCGGCTGCCCAAGAGTCAATCAAGTGCCATGCACTTGATTAGCGGAGCCGCACACATCTGGCAACGCGTGTTAAAGTGCACCTCCCCCACTGCTCTGCAGCTGGGTTGCTTCTGCCCTCTGCCTTGGAGCCCCTGGCCAGCTGCTCCTGGGACCCTCCTGCTTCCTGTACAGAGCGAAGGGGAGGGGAGGGTACTGATGTCAGGGCATCCTCCTCCCCCTGCCCATGTATCCCATCTCTGCAGAATGTGGGACGGGGAACAAGGCTCAGGAGCAGTACAGAGCTGCTGGCAGCTGCTGTGGTCTGAATGAGCTTTCTGGTGAGGGCCTCTCTGCTTAAAGAGACAGCTCATGGTCTATCATACACTTCCCCAGCAGCCAGCACACAGACACTGTCTCTGTGTCTCACACATACAAGTACATGTACACACACACACACACTGTCACACATGCATACACAGGCTCAGTCAGTCTCTCTCTCTCTGACACACACACACTCTCTCTCTCTCACACACACTTCCCAACACATACTTGTGGTGGTGTTACTTCTTGGTACTTCCTGCAATGCACATATATCTCTGTAATTTTATTCTTTCAAAGTGCTGTTTAAATTTTTTCACTGGTCTATGCATTTCATAATTTTATTTCTCTTATGCCTAAATTTTAATTTTTTGAGTAGTGAGTTCTAAAATGCTTGTCCTAGCTGGAGTAATTATCCCTCTGGTAACTTTTTTTAAAAATATATATTGTATCTAGGTTTTTTTGTTTCTATTGGTGGTGCACATCCGCACATTACCTCGATATTGGTGCAAATAACAAAATTCATTCTGCACATGGATGGAAAAAATTACAGGGCATATTGGATCACTGTATAACTAACAATTATATTTAATATAAAGCTGAGACTTGTGGGTATTTATAAGTAATGAAAAATGGCTTGATAAGATTTTTCCCTTATCGGTAACTTTGTTATATGTTCATTTTCAGAGTTACTATTATGAAGGACAAAGACACCAGGAAGAGTAAAGGAGTTGCATTTATTTTGTTTTTGGATAAAGAATCGGCACAAAACTGTTCTCGGGCACTTAACAACAAACAAGTAAGCTACAGAAAAATGCCATGGCAAAATAGGGAGAGTTCAGATTTCTCAAATATGGACTCAGGTTTTTTTCCTTTTGGTTTAGTTATTTGGAAGAGTGATAAAAGCAAGTATTGCTATTGACAATGGAAGAGCAGCGGAATTCATCCGTAGACGTAACTACTTCGATAAATCTAAATGTTATGAATGTGGGGTGAGTAAATTACACGATGGATCTAATACAAATGTTTCCATCTTTGTTCTTGGTTTATGTTGTCACTAGTCTTGCCCCACATACATCACATCAGTCCCTGTGGTAGCATCATGAAGCTCACATCTATATTTTCTCCACTTCAGCAATGATTCTAGCCTGGACTTCACTGGGTATTTGGGCCTTCCAGAAATATGACTACCTGGTAACTATAAACATACGTGCTATCAGCACTGTAATATTATAATCAATACATCTAATGCTGTATTACAAACAAAAAAGTATTTATTTTTTTGTTTTATAACAACTGTGCTTTCTTCTACACCTCTGAAACTTCTTGTTGCATTTGGAGAGGAGAAATGTAAATTATACAAACCAGCCTGTGTAGCCTTTATTTTCAACTGAATTAATTGATAGTTCTGTGGTAAATTACAGTGAGACCTGCTCCTATTGCTACAATTTAAAGATAAATAGGGTGGAGATTTGGAGGTTCTAAGAACACCCAAAGAATGGGGACAGTAACCACAAATACAGTTACAAGTAAAAATTATAAGATTTACACAGTCTTAGAGAGAACATGCACTGGGCCAATGCCATATCCATATTCGCGTACCCAAAGATTTCATAGAGTAGGGTAGATCTCTCAACAGATAGTCATCGAGACAAGGGTGGTTTCTGCTCTGGTCATCCCAATGAAGTCTTCCATGGGTCTTCCCTTGGGGTCTTCCCAACCGTACCCAACCAGAGAACCTCTTTTATATTGTTGTTCTGACCACACCTAACACCTTATGCATATGCATGAAGGTTTCAACCCTCTTTTCTTTCTGTATTTCCACACACCATGAATATTGGGGTGCCCTGGGTTTTTTTTGGGTTGTCTGTCTTCATCTTATTTGCATTAGCATTTATGCACAATGTTTCCTGCAGCCAACAGGACATCCCATGATGTTATAATCAGGCATCTTGCAGTCTATACAGCAACATTATAACATATTGCCCGTAACATCACTTATTAGCCCATTCTTTCCAGCCATCTTGTAACCTTACTGGCATAAGGTTATTTTTAGGTTACTCACTCATGTCAAGCATTCAATAGCCTACAGCCTAGTATGGCTAGGCTAAACTCTTACAAGCCTCAGCCTGTAGGCTTTGCATTTGAACCATGGTTTACTTGCGTACCTCCTACACACTCATCAAGCATATAATTCTACAATTTAAATCTATTTAGCACACTGATTATGTATGAAATAGCCTATGAGTTGACCATAACACCAAATAACACAATCATAAATGGATGATAAAATGAACTAATTGGATACAAGTATGTGAGGGAGAGGATGATTTTTTTTTTTTATGTATAACACCTATTTTCTATGGATTTAGATACATCTAAGTACTTCAGATTAAGCTCAGATTTTAAAAACTGAGTTTTGGATCATATTAATAATAGTTAAATACCCATTCTTACCATCTTAAAACCAGAAATCTCATTGCTATCATGATTCTCCGACCTAAAATACTGAATGCCAGTATGATCTTGAGTGTAGGTTAATTATAAAAACTGAATACACTAGCAACAGCCAAATAAAAATTTGTTGTTTTCCTTTATAGTTGATTCCGAAGCATAACTTGTGGCTAGCGTACAGTATCACTAACTTTTCCCATTTCCAGGGTGAATCTGCAAGGAAGAATTTATTTTATTTGCATTCTACATACCAGTGCAACCTTCCTCTTCTTTTATTAAAACTGCTGCCATTTTGAATTGTTTAATGTTAATTTTCCTAAGGATATACTTAGTGCAATGTTTTTAATTGCTTCTATTAACCTATGTTCCTTTTTCTCTAAGGAAACAGGACACTTAAGTTATGCTTGTCCTAAAAATATGCTAGGAGAGCGTGAGCCTCCAAAAAAGAAAGAAAAGAAGAAAAGGAAGAAAATAGTTGAACCGGAAGAAGAACTGTATGGGCACCTACATTTAAATATCAACACTCTTTACTTTTATTGTACTGTCTTTTTAGAATGAAGTGCATCTATTTTATATTTTTACTTTTTATACTGTTTAGTGAGGAAGAGGAAGAAAGTGAAGATGAGGGTGAAGATCCTGCCCTGGATAGCCTCAGCCAGGCCATAGCTTTTCAGGTACTAAATTGAATTACAGTATGTGTCTTTGTTTCTAAATAATTTTTAAAGCAACTTCAAATAAAAATTACAAGCATCTAGACTATATAATACACAGCAAAGAACTCTATATCTATACTGCAACCCTCCTTTCTGTGGTATTCTGGAAAGTCATCACCATTTTCTAATCTGTCCAAAACATGGTGAATATTGTCTTACTTAATGGTGCAACCATGTCCAGCCCTTCCTAAAATCACTCCACTAGTTTGCTGTTGCCACCCATGTCAGATCCAAACTCCTCATTCTTACCTTCAAGATTCTTCACACTTTAAGCTGTCTATCTCGATGCAGTCACTTCTGCTCCCCCAACCCCTCTTGACTCCAAACATCATATTTGCTTAGCTCAATCTGGATGCCTCTCAAGAAGCCCTTTTTCAAGACTCGCTTATCAGTGTAACTTGATAGGCTTTTAAAAAATCTAATCATGACACACATGCTAGATTCGCAGACTTTTTTTATTTGTTTATTCTGCTGTCAGGTTTAGTTCCATTATAGAGCCTGCATTGAAATTTGGATCTGTGTTCAGATTAAAAAAATTCAGACACAAGTTCAGGGAGGTTCAGCCCTGTAATTATTAATTATTATTACGGTAATTCATAGATCTTAAGACCAGACGGGACCATTAGATCATCTAGTCTGAGGTACATAAAATCCGCACCCACCTGCCCAAAAAAGCCCTTCACTAATGGAAAATAGCAGTCGAGTATGTAAACACTAAAAAGTCAGTAAATATTTCATGTGCTTCAGTACCCATGTGAGGTATGTATAATAATTGGGATGAGGGACTGGTCCCGCTAAAATCAGAACCAGCAAAACCTTCAGCCTTTACTTGAACAAAAGAACTTTTATTTTGGGAATAGACTGGTTTGTTCGTTCTTTCAGTGACAAAATCTCAGTTCCTTGTTGTTTCCAAGGCTTCTCTACTAATGTCAACCTACAATACAAAGTATACTTGGCTTCAAAGTTCGCATGTTCTAGGGTTTCCAATGTATACTGTAGTCTTAAGGGTCATCTATATTTGCAGGTAGGTAGGTTCATTACAGTGGTTATTGGCAGTGGGTCTTCCTGCACTGGTGCGGAAGACTGTTTACCCACTAGCATACAAGGAACAACATTGTTTTCAGTGTCACTTCAGAATTCATTCTGCCTCAGGTAATCAGTCCATTTAAGAATGTTAATGAGCCCTAAAATTATTTGTATTTAATTGTTATTCCAAAAGAGTTTAATACACACACGTTCAATATTACACCAAGTAGTAGTTGCATTACTGCATTTAATGGATTGCATAGTACCTATTACTTTTTATCAAAATAATAGCTATATTTTCCATTTTTACAATTGCATTGTAGCAAGCCAAAATTGAAGAAGAACAGCAAAGATGGAAACAGACTGCAGGGGAACCTTCAACATCTGACGATTCGAGAAGACCACGGATTAAAAAAAGTGCATATTTCAGTGATGAGGAAGAATTTAGTGACTGATTTATATATACATTATGTATATATGAGAGAGAGAGAGAGTGTATATTTGTACAGTATTACAGAGCTGTCTGAAATATAGCTTTGTTTTAGAGCTAAATAAAGTTGCTGCTAAAACTTATGCTATTATTATAAATTAAATACTAATTTCTAATACAATGTCTGATTTCAGATATCATGTTTTTGAATTTTTAATTTGAGTTTAGCATTCTGAGTTAGACCTGGATCCTTCAGCATGTAACATTGAGGCCTTAATGTGAAATTTCAGCCCTGGGTAGAGGGACCAACCCAAGGCTTGTGCACCACTTACGTTCTGTTTAAGGCTTATTTGCAAGTGGAGCTTCAGTAATGTATAGGCCTTGCTTTGGTCCCTCTTCATGGGGCTGAATTTCACCCTTAGTGACCATTTATTCTAAAGTGTAGGGTGTTATAATGGGATAACTGCAAAACAGATTGCCAAACTGCTAAATTGCCAACTGCTATGTTGTAACTTTAGTCAGTGTTTGTGAAACAATTTAGCAAGTTGCTGTTATTCAAGAGGAACATTAAAGGCTTTATTATGTTTTTGTTCTGGGTATATGTACAGTTTTAGTAATTAATTATTGCTTGTCATAAACCTATTACTGAAAATACAAACTTTCTGGGAATCACAAAAGTTAAGTGAGATGTGGTGTTCATGAATGTTTACTGAAAATCTCCATGAGCATTTTTTTAAGATTGCTGGAAATTTTATTGGTGTTGCATTAGAGGAATACATGTATTTTTAATGAATATGCTTTCTTTTTTAAATAAATATTTGAAGACTCTCAGTGGGATGAGGGCTTGCTGCTGCACGGTTGTTCAAGTGTAGAGACATAGTATGACTTAATTACTAATTGTTTACAATGTCAGATCAAGGCTAGGTAACAGTACACGTGTTTCATGCTGGCAGTTCTCTATCTTTGTATGTATATTGTCCTCATCATTATGATACCAGAATGCTAATAATATATAGTGCTTCTTTAGAGCTTTATGTTCAAAGCAATTTACAAACACACAACTTTTACAATATAACTGTGAGGTAGGTAGGTAAGTATTATCCCCAATTTACAGATGTGGAAACTGAATAGAGAGAGCAAGTCCTGTGCCAAAGGCTACAAAGCAAGCCAGTGACAGAGTTTGAATTAGAAATTGGGACTTCTGTCTTGCTGCTGTAATTCCTTCAGACTATATTGCCTTGAAGGTATTTCATTAGTGAAAATTCTTCCCAGTTTAGTCTGATGTCACTGCACTATGTATACTTTCTAGTAAATATACAAACCAAATTGATTGGCACCTTTTTAAGAATCAAAACATACTGGTTCATAAAGTGTACTGAGGGTTCATCCAGCTTGTTTTGTCACACAGCCCTAGTGACTTTTGCAGTAAGCTTGTACACTCACATCTGAACTCCCCTCCGCCCCTGTTCAGTTGATGACTTTGGATTCAGACACTTAGTTGAAATGTATCTGCAGGACATGATCAAAATGGAAGGGATTTCTGTCTGTCTGTCCACACACATCAGCTGCCCCTTCAACATCACCAGGATTTCAGTCGTCCATTTTTAACAGTTTTGCAAAAATATAGCTTTCATTCTTACGTGCCTGGAGAAGTGACCAGTGCGGCTCCTGCTATGCCTGAAGACTGTCCCCTGACAAACTGGAAGAAACTCTTTTGAAGGCTGCAGAAGGCAAATATGGACCTCCCTGGGCAGAGATCCTTCTTTCAAATTTCAATCTTAAATTTTAATTAAAACTCAAATATGTATTTTTAACTCTCTCTTTTCTGGTGCTATTTTGAATTGCGCTAAGAGATAAAATAATAAGTCTGCTGGCTTCCCCTTTTCCCACCGGCACAAAGGTTTAGAAAATGGTAGTGACAGGGGAAAGTAAAAGAGGAAATCATAGAGTATCAGGGTTGGAAGGGACCTCAAGAGGTCATCTAGTCCAACCCCCTGCTCAAAGCAGGGACCAATCCCCAACTAAATCATCCCAGTCAGGGCTTTGTCAAGCCTGACCTTAAAACTTCTAAGGAAGGAGATTCCACCACCTCCCTAGGTAACACATTCCAGTGCTTCACCACCCTCCTATTTAAAGAGTTTTTTCTAATATCCAACCTAAACCTCCCCCACTGCAACTTGAGACCATTACTCCTCGTTTCGTCATCTGCTACCACTGAGAACTAGATACCGGCTGCTAACTAGACATGGAGCCATTGATCACTACCCATTGAGCCCAACAATCTAGCCAGCTTTCTATCCACCTTGTAGTCCATTCATCCAGCCCATACTTCTTTAACTTGCTGGCAAGAATACTGTGGGAGACAGTGTCAAAAGCTTTGCTAAAGTCAAGGAATAACGTCCACTGCTTTTCCCTCATCCACAGAGCCAGTTATCTCATCGTAGAAGGCAATTAGATTAGTCAGGCAAGTCTTGCCCTTTGTGAATCCATGCTGACAGTTCCTGATCACTTTCCTCTCCTCTAAGTGCTTCAGAATTGACTCCTTGAGGACCTGCTCCATGATTTTTCCAGGGACTGAGGTGAGGCTGACTGGCCTGTAGTTCCCCAGATCCTCTTCCTTCCCTTTTTTAAAGATGGGCACTACATTAGCCTTTTCCAGTCGTCCGGGATTTCCCCCAATCGCCATGAGTTTTCAAAGATAATGGCCAATGGCTCTGCAATCACATCCGCCAACTCCTTTAGCACTCTTGGATGCAGCGCACCCGGCCCCATGGACTTGTGCTCATCCAGCTTTTCTAAATAATTCCGAACCACTTCTTTCTCACATAGGGCTGGTCACCTCCTCCCCATGCTGTGCTGCCCAGTACAGTAGTCTGGGAGCTGACCTTGATCGTGAAGACACAGGCAAAAAAAAGCATTGACTACATTAGCTTTTTCCACATCCTCTGTCATTAGGTTGCCTCCCTCATTCAGTAAGGAGCCCACACTTTCCTGGACTTTCTTCTTGTTGCTAACATACCTGAAGAAACCCTTTTTGTTACTCTTAACATCTCTGGCTAGCTGCAACTCCAAGTGTGATTTGGCCTTCCTGATTTCACTCCTGCATGCCTGAGCAATATTTTTATACTCCTCCCTGGTCGTTTGTCCAATCTTCCACTTCTTGTAAGCTTCTTTTTTTGTTTAAGATCAGCAAGGATTTCACTGTTAAGCCAAGCTGGTCGCCTGCCATATTTACTATTCTTTCTACACAGCGGGATGGTTTGTCCCTGTAACCTCAATAAGGATTCTTTAAAATACAGCCAGCTCTCCTGGACTCCTTTCCCCCTCATGTTGTTCTCCGAGGAGGGAGTCAAAGTCTGCTTTTCGGAGTTCCAGGGTCCATATTCTGCAGCTCTCCTTTCTTCCCTGTGTCAGGATCCTGAACTCGACAATCTCATGGTCACTGCCTCCCAGGTTCCCATCCACTTTTGCTTCCTCTACTAATTCTTCCCAGTTTGTGAGCAAAGATGCACACTGTGTCTGCTCCAGTCCTGTGCAGAGGAGACACAAAATGCTTGTTCTACAAGAGCCATCATCAAAGCTCCATGTGACCGTCCTCTTGTGTGTGTGGTCAGGCTAGTTGTCTCTGAGGCTCACCCCAGTGCTTCCTGCTGGCCACCAAATGAGTTTCCTACAAAGCAGTTAGAGCAGGTTGATGGATTTTCTACTCCTGCTGCTTTTTGCCTCACAACCCTCTGCCTTGTATTTACTTTTATTAGTACACAGTAGCAATTCAGTGGGAACCATCTCAGCTGAGCAGGTGATACTCCTCTTGTAGAAGTATTAAAAGGACCTGGAATTGCAGGTGGTGTGGGTAGAGGAAGAGCTAAAATCAAATCTGTGTCTGCTCAGAATTTGGCATCCAGGACATAACTGATTTTCTGCCTCCTTCTCCTTCCCTTAATATCTCCAATTTCCCTGCTTTCCACAGAAATCTTCTTCTCAGGTGTTGGAGAGAGCTTTTTTTTTTTATTGGCAGCACTTCATATCCTTCCTCGTTAACCTATCCAGCTATTACTTCATATCTTATTCTCTTGCCACCTTCATACCTATATCTGACCTCTTCTTGTGATCAGCACCCATTCTCTAAGCTAGGGTTCTCAACCTTTCCAGGCCACTGTACCCCTTTTCTTGCATACCCTAAGTTTCACCTCACTTAAAAACTACTTGCTTACAAAATCAGTCTTAAAAATACGAGTGTAACAGCACACTTATTATTGAAAAATAGCTTTTTCATTTTTACTATATAAAATCGATTGGAATATAAATATGTTTTTACATTTCAGTGTATAGCAGCAGTTCTCAAGCAGCAGTCTTCTCCATGAGTAGTTTTTAAGGGGTCTGCCAAGTAGGGCCAGTGTTAGACTCGCTGGAGCCCAGAGCAGAAAGCTGAAGTCCCACCCGTGTGGGGCAGAAGCCTAGGGGCTTGAGTCCCACCCACCAGAGCTGAAGCCAAAGCCTGAGCAACTTCACTTCATGGGGCCCCTGGTGGTATGGGGCCCCAGGCAATTGCTCTGCTTGCTAACCCCTAACATCAGCCCAGGATTTATATGCAAAAAAACAGGTGGGCCCTGGAGTTTTTATAGCCTGTTGAGGGGGGCCTCAGAAAGAAAAAGGTTGAGAACCCCTGTGTATAGTTTATAGAGCAGTATAAAGTCATTTTATGAAATTTTAGTTTGTACTGACTTCGCTAGTGCTTTTTGTGTAGTCTGTTGTAAAACTAGGCAAATGTCTAGATGAGTTGATGTACCCCCTGGAAGACATCTTCATACCCCCAGGGGTTTGCGTACCCCTGATTGAAAACCACTGCTCTATGCCTCTGCCAGAACAGACCATGCACAAGAGGGAGGAATTAACAGGCTAACATAAAAGTACTAGAACAAGAATGTTTTATCTGATAACTCTCAAGGCAAAACAGCAGAAAAACAAAGATCAAAACCAAGGGAGCTTCAAAATTGAAGCCAGAAAGTAAACATAATAAGTTGCTGTACTAAGACTTTCAAGAAGCCTTTTTCTTGGGGATGTAAAAAGGAATTTTGCCTGTTTTTACACTAGACATTTGATGAGGTAATTAAAGCAGAAAGGGAACACTAGAGTAACCTTTCTAAAGTAGATGCAGCAATAGTCCCCTTGTAATAGATGCAGTGATTCTCACCAAAGGATTTCCCTCCCAAAGAGTCCGCAGACATGAAAGAGAAATCCTTCCTAAACTATGACTTATACAGACTTGGCATTAGCTCTGAAAGCTTTAGATGTGTTGCTGTGGCTGAGAGGGATGAGCTCATAGTAGCCACTCCCTCAAGGGGGAAAGAATCAAAAGCCAGACTATAAAAAGACCTCTCTGCTGTTGTTGCTCAAGGCAGATGAATCTCTTCATTCCCTCAGATCGCTAGTTTGGTCCATGTCCTCGAATGCTGGTTTCAGGAGATGCACATGGCTGTGATCATGGAAGGCTGACGCAGGTAAAGACTTGAAGAGTTGGACAAATTTCTTTTGCTTGAGGAGACTATCAGGTTTTTTTTGATCTCTCTCTTTAAAGCCAGCCAACACTTAAGTTACCTCCCTTCTTATTTTTAAAGGGGAGCTTCAGATGTCAGAGAGAGGAAATTTTCCAAGAAGACTGTGAGAACAAACATTCTGTTGACCACACGACCTCTTCATGCCGGTTCAGCCTGTTGAGAAGTGCCTGATTCTCAAGACCCACAAGTGCACTTGTGAATTTTGTAACCCGACAGAGACATGGTTAACTTAACCAATTGTAAATTATACTGTTAAGTCTGTGCCCACATGATACTTTATCTGCCATCACCACTGTGTTTTTGTATCTACATCTACCAGGCTTCCATTATGTTCTTAGGAGTGCATCCAGGCGACTACCGCATAGTGCATCAGTAAAGTACTAGTAGAGGTGGTAGATGTGGCTAAATGGCAGTAGACAAAGTACAACGATCTGCACAGTGGTGTGAGAGTTATGTCCAGCAAAGCAAATTACAAGCAATTGAAGCCCATTTGTGGTTTCTGGGTGACAAAGCCCTCTGGGATTGCTGAGAGTTGGATAGAATCCCCAGAGGTCAGGCACACAGTGGCAAATTTACTGCACAGGAAAGTGAATTGCGTGCTGTTTTAGCTGCACAGGTAGGTGTGTGTGTGGCGGGGGGGTATATTTACCATTTGTTCTCTAGATAAATATCAATATATATGGTGGTTTGTATGCACAAAAAGATTAAATTACCCACTGTCTGTAAAGGGTATTAGCCTTAAAATGGCAGCTGCCAGTGTTCACATAGCTGTCCAGTTCATATCAATGGAGACTTCAAAACTTTTGTAGTATTGTTAAAATATGTGCTTATAACTTATTTGTTTAACTTGTATGCTCTAATTAAGTGATTTTTTTTCTGTAGTCATCTAAGAAAATCCTATAAATTACTGCAATTTTCCTTTAAAGAAATGGGCACAGTGGGAAAGGTCTCAGCTTAAACAAATGCAAATGAGCTATAGAGAACAGTAATCAATCTCACAGAACCTGAACAGGCTAATCTAGAAAATACAGGTTGAGAAGAGTGTGAATGTACGATAGAGCAAGACTATGTGAAGCTTAACAGCTGCACAAGTATTAAGTATTGCATGGACACACTCTTAACATGAAGCATTACATTACATGAAATTGCATTATATTACATAAAATTGGAAGCCCATTAGCAAGAATTTTTAATGAATTTGTAAACTCAGGAGTTCTATCATATGACTGGAGAATTGCTAACATAATTCCTATTTTTAAGAAAGGGGGAAAAAGTGATCCGGGTAACTACTGGCCTATTAGTTTGACATCTGTAGTATGCAAGGTCTTGGAAAAAATTTCATGGTCTCCCATGTTTAAGAAGGATGAATTCAAACTGGATCAGATACAGAGAAGGGCTACTAGGATGATCTAAGGAATGGAAAACCTGTCTTATGAAAGGAGACTCAAGGAGCTTGGCTTGTTTAGCCTAACCAAAAGAAGGCTGAGGGGAGATTTGATTGCTTTCTATAAATATATCGGAGGGATAAATACCAGGGAGGAGAGGAATTATTTAAGCTCAGTACCAATGTGGACACAAGAACAAATGGATATAAACTAGCCATCGGGAAGTTTAGACTTGAAATTAGACAAAGGTTTCTAACCATCAGAGAAGTGAAGTTCTAGAACAGCCTTCCCAGGGGAGCAGTGGGGGCAAAAGACATATCTGGCTTCAAGACTAAGCTTGATAAGTTTATGGAGGGGATGGTATGATGGGATAGCCTAATTTTGGCAATTAATTGATCTTTAACTATTAGTGGTAATATGTCCAATGGCCTCTGATGGGATGCTAGATGGGGTGGGATCTGAGTTACTACAGAGAATTCTTTCCTGGGTGTCTGGCAGGTGAGTCTTCCCCACATGCTCAGGGGTTAGCTGATCACCATATTTGGGGTCGGGAAGGAATTCTCCTCCAGAGCAGATTGGCAGATCTAGTTTTTTTTTTGTTTTGTTTTGTTTTTTGCTTTCCACTGCAGTGTGGGACACGGGTCACTTGCTAGAGGATTCTCTGCACCTTGAAATCTTAAAACCATGATTTGAAGACTTCAGTAGCTCAGATATAGGTTAGGGGTTTGTTACAGGAGAGGGAGGGTGGGTGAGATTCTGTGGCCTGCGTTGTGCAGGAGGTCGACTAGACGATCATAATGGTCTCTTCAGACCTTAAAATCTATGATTCTGTGATTTTTAGAGGTAGTATTCAAAGCAGAGTAGAACTGGCTTCCAGCACCTCATGTTAAAGGCAGAGACTGCCTTTATTAATATGAAAATCATCAACCTTTTGGTGGTAGGATTTGTGACGCTATGCTAATGCATGAGGACAAATTGATAGGAACTAAACAAGGATATAATCCCAGAAAAGAGCCCATTTGGACTGCTCTAGCCTCTGTGGCATCTGCCCTGTGTGGATTTGTTTAGTTGACAGAGAGCCATCTGCTCAGGATGCCTGGGGCCATGAGTGCAAACAAAAGCTGACATGACTGCTGGTGGCATATGGCAGTTAGGAAAGATGAGAACATGCTGTAGATGGTGGTGGTGGTTTTGCGTTCAGGAATGATGTATCTGGTAAAATGAATTAGTGCAACCTCTGTTGAAGTTATGTTTATTACAAAGGTATGTTATTGAAAATATAACAGATTTATTTTGATCATCTCTATCATATCTTCTTTGAGCAGAGAGGTGTTTATTGGGGGAAGCTTTCCAGTTGATAGTCCATCATAGAAAAAACATTACAGATACAATGTATTTAATTTGAGTTTAGAACACAGCAAAGGGTGGATTCTGGACCAAATTCACTGCCTGTGGAATCACAGAAAACATAGGGGCTCCAGTGCAATATTCACTTGCATACTTAATTGATCTGAGGCTGTGGCAGAATTTCCCGCCTGCGGCACTGAAGTGCTACAGAATCCAGGCCTGCACAATTTAGGTCAAGCTTGCTGTGGAGTACATGGGACCTGGGGATAGATCACATGATACATTTCCTGGTTCTGTTCATTCCCTTTGAAGCATCTGGCACCAGGCCCTGTCAGAAGACAAGATGCTGGGCTAGATATCTAGATATACTGGGCTAGACCCAGTGTGGCCATTGTTATGTTCTTAAATTTAAAATGAAGCAGCCGCTAATCATCATTTGACTTATGTTTTATCCTTCTGTTCTTTGCTTTTTCTGCTAGGTTATATATGTTTTGCATGCCTCTTTAATACCAAAATGGTGCAATTACAAAACATTACCACTGACGCCAAATTGTCACTGATTAATTTACCCCATTATTTTTGTTCAGACTGTTCTGCAGATGAACTCACGATAATTTCTGTATTTGAAAATTGGATAAAGTTTGGGGGTAGGAGGCATTTGCTCCCGATATCAGCATGAGTCAGTAACCCACTGCACCTGGGTCTTCCTAGTCCTGCAGGGAATTGGAAGTCAGCTACCAATTCAGCAGCATTCCCTGCCCCCCGTTCAACCCTGCAGAGGGTACTTCAATGTTCTGGGGTCCAGAGGTGGAGGGAGCAGAAATGAGCAAACCAGGAGCAGAGCCAGAGTGATATACGTTCCCAGATATCTTTTCTATAGAGCCCCACACCTAAAAAACCTTTCCATGAGGATTTGTTAGAATTAAAACTGCTGCAGCATCAAAGCCTGTGGATGTTATGTCCAAACTTCAAATGCCAAAGAGTCAGTTTTACAATCTTTACTTCCATAGGTTTTGTAAATGCTAAGATACTATAGAACAGTTTGCTTTGATTTATTGCCAGGGCAAATGGGCCTGGCTGCGTATTTATGGCAGCACTCGAGTCCCTAAAAAAGACGTGCTGGAATTCATGATTTTGACAATAAGAATAACTAATTTTTTTTCTTGCACCCCTGAAAGATTATACAGATCTATCTATAGATCTAGATTTAGATATAGATCCCTATAATATAATAGATAGATATGCACACCACATTCTCCATTGTCTACGCAAATATATCCCAAATATATTGGTTTGCTCCTTGTGCTGTCTCTTCAGGTATCCATTTCTATGATTTTGTGTCAGCTGCTGATGAAAGCCACCTCTTCACATACAGTACTAGGTTGAAAGAATACACAGGAGGTCCAAGGAAGCTAATGAACGTCAATAATGCAAGCTGAGGTACTTTGAAATAGTTGCTTAAGGGGGTACAGATATTGTTCAGCATGGTACCCTCTTTCGGCATCAGCTGATGTCATGGAAATCATTTACATAGCAAGCACTAGAAGTCTGAGATCACTGAGGACCTCGTTGCCTTCACAATAGATGTAATCTTACAAGCTTTCTTTAATCAGTTCAAAACTCAGATGTAACTTTTCACATAATTTCTTCACTTCTTACTCTCATACCAGGGAATTTCTGTACCTCGTGGCCAGTTACTCATACCCAAGACTTGTGTCTCAGCTCATTGAAGTTGGAGACATTCTGTTGATTATGCCTGCCAGGAAGGCTAGCGCAATTTGAGACCACAGTGGTAAGTAACAGAGATCTAAGACTGCTGGCCTAGCTAAGGCAAAAATGTTGCTGGCTGATTGTAGATGGATGCATTTTTCAACAGTGGTACTTACTTGAAAACCTGTTCAGCAACAGCTTGCTATGTTTTTGGATATATATGGGGGAGCTTTTTGTTTCATCTTCCCAATTGCCTAAAAAGTTCTATTGACCACTGGATACACTCAAGCTAAAGTAGGTGTTCTGCCATGTTAGTTACATCCTCTAGAGTATCCGTCAAAAGTCCCAATTTTAAAACAGAACTCTTCAGAGACCGATGACCTTATAAGCCCCTGAAAAGTCTCTTGGGTCTTGGCATCACATTTTTGATCTTCAAACACAAATGTGAAATGTGTGTGACGAGCCGTATAATTTTTCCACACAGCCACTACCACTCTAAAAGTAGAAGCCACCCAACATAGCCTCCAAATTTTTCTGACTTTAAGTTGTACCGCAAGTTTGGAGGCAGAAGCACTAAGTTCCCATTGTTTTTTGAGAGACTGGCTATAAACTGGGTGCACCAAGTCCATTACAATTTTGAAGTGATTTATTCATCCAACTTCCTCAGTGGTATTCCCAATGCTAAGTTCCTTTCTTTGACACAGACAGTACCACTGGATAAGATTGGCTGTTCTTGGTTAAACTAGTCAGCACTTCACTTTATGTCTCAACCATGACACTAGCACCATCACTACATACACTGATAAAGTTCCTAATCAAATATTCATTGCAGAAACCATGTTTCACTAAACAAGTGGTGATTGCCATAACAATCATCCCTGCATCACTTCCTTCTCATTCCATTAAGTAAAAAACTAATAATGAAACAGCCTTGGAATGAATAACTGTACATGTATAGAAAATCAACATCAATTTTGAAGCTACAGTTGTCGATTCATCTTTGAATACAGAAATGTTTGCATCTGAAGCAGTAACTTCATTATAAGGTTTTTTCACATTTCCTGTCCAATAAGGTCTGCAATTTCATGGGCTGACCACTCAGAATGCAAAATAACATCCATATCTAAACTATTGCTTCATTGCAAATCACCTAACTCAGGAAGATCATTCAATGGTCAAACTTTTTTGCCTGCAAGTAAACATGGTGGAATACTCTACCTGTAGATTCATACAAATGTCTTTTTTGTTCACCAACTGCATTCTCCAGAAAATTTTCCTTTGCATGAAGTACAATCCGAGAGGCTGAAGCATGTGTTGCATTTTTCCCATGTAAAAACATTTTCTTTCTCAGTGATGTGTGCTGTAACCTAGTTATATCACCATAAAATTCAACACTACACCTGCTCCACTCATTAGAAGTCTGACAAACATTCTGTCTTGTGCTTGCTCCTTAGCCTCCAAATTCTTGGCAAACCCAGTAACCAAGTTGCCCACCAGAAAAAAGCAGGCATAGATTAGCCTTTAAAAAAATAACTGGCCTGCTTTTCACTCCAGTAAGAAGGAAATTCTGCTTTCAGTGGTGATAAGCATTCATGCAGAGCTGAATGCAAATTCAATTCCACATTTTTTCTTCTTCTGTTGGTTGACTGGAACTCAAACAAGAGGCAGGGTTGGAAATTGAAGGCAGTGAGGCAGTTGCCAAAGCTGCAAGTGCCAGGTCACAGAAGAGTTGCAGAGGATGTTTCTGACAATGCTGAACAGAATGTGGGTGATGTTGCTGCTGAAACTTAGGAGTTTAAAAACAGTTCACATCAATTTTAGTTCAAAATCTGATGATGAGACAAATCAAATGATACGCAAGATGCTCCCACTAGAGCTACTGTCATATCCCTCCTTTAGGATTATGTAGCCAAGGAAAGATAGATCTGTAGAAGACAAAAATGGGTGGGATTGACATTACTCAATGAAATTAATCAAATTATATGTAATACCATCCCTGCCCCCCCCCAAAGTAGTTTCAAACTTTCCTCACTTTCAACTCCCCGGGGCTTTCCCTCTTGCCTTCTACCTGAACCTCCATTAGTGGCAAACCACTTTTCATCTTTATACAACAAACTGTTCACGAGAATAAGCTAACAGGTTTATACAAAGTTTACACAAAAATAAATAAAACAACCAAAATTTACCTTTGAATGTGACTTTTCTGTTTCTTGTAAGCAAAAGAAGAATATGACAAAATCTCTGTGCACTTTTTAATCACTTATAATGTCTTCTTTACCCACAGAAACAATATATCAGTTGCTCATGCATGCATCAATCAGACTGACAGGTCATCAAGTCATTGATCAGAGTTCCCATGGAGGTGCCAGCCAAACATTCCACAATGCAGGGGCAACATCTCCATAACGAACCTGCACAGACAGACCTGTTTCTTTCCACTGTTTGGGGTAGATCATTCTTCCCACAACCCCAGGCCATCTCCTGTTCTCCCTTGGAGCCCTGCTGATCCTAGTCGGGGTCAACTCACTCATGGGCAGCAAAAGAGGAGGGTGGTTCACTCTTGCCAGGACCCATCAGACTATGAGGCAGTAAAGGGCTTTCCCTTGCCCGCCTTGCAGGGATGAAAGGGTGCTAATGGCACTGACCATAAAGGAGGCAGGGACATGGGGGACACTGACTCTGGGCTGCATTCACTATTTCGTGGGGAGGGTAAGGGAGACACTGACCATGAGGAAGCAGAGATATGGGGGATCCACTGCCTCCTCCATAGCTTCTGCTTCCAGGCCTGCTCCTAGACTGTTCAGGTTACCAAGCCACCATCTCACGTGAAGTACTGGAACACCATTCCCCAAAGAACAGTCCTAGAATGCTGTTCTGGAGCGTTCTGGCACCACTTGAATACTAATTCATAGGAAGTTATCTTCATGATCCTAGCTGGCTCGTCCTGAGGAGCAGGGGCACTTGTCCATTGCTAGAAATATTTGTTATAAACTAATTTCTGCTATAATAATAATAGATTTGGGAAAAAAATCAGCAAAGGCTAATTTACAACAGATATATCCAGTTCTGCATTAGCTTCCAGGCAGAAACTAGATAGCACATCTGAAAAAATAGGTTTATTTTATTAAAATTGGTTAAAATAGGGCAAGGAACTGTGATTTTTTTAAAAAATTGTTTTCCTTGAGTTTTCATAAAAATTCAAAATCAATTTTTTTAAAAAAATTTGCAATGTATAAAACTTGATCACAATTGGTCAAAAGGGGGCACTGGGGTGCATTTTTAAAATATCATACATTTTTTCCCTAAGGGCTTTTTAAAATCAAAATTTGAAATTTTTTGACTAGCCCTATTATCTAGTTCTTTCTTTCCAGCAGCATTCATGATGTGCTAGGAGTTTCCAGACATTCAAGAAGGGATGGTCCCTCTCTGAGGTGCTCACTTTTTAAAGACAGAGAAATAGTCAAAAGCTGGTGAAAGACAAATAATCATTTTATGTACAAATCAACTAGATTCACTGTGAGCACATCTTTAGGAGTGACTTAAATGCAGACAGGCTAGTGGCTTTGTGGACCATCTCCAGGGAGGTTGTAGCACGCATAGAATTCCATGTAGGAGTACAAATGAGTATGTGAGAAGCTGAAAAAAAGGAGCCAGATGAGACTGGGAATTTTAGCAAAGCAGAGACTACTGTGGGATTTGGGATGGGGGGGTGGGGAGTGAAGCACAAACACAATGAAAATTGAAAAGTGATGTACACAAGTGTTTTTAAAATTAATGTTATGGCAATACAAATAGGGACTTACAAGAGTTTTAGAACATTTATCTTAGGGAAGATTTGATCTCCACATCCACATTCCACTCTCAAATCAATGATCAGATTTTCAGAGGGGCCGAGCATCAAAGCAATAAGTCAATGGCAGCTGCAGTAAGCAGCATCTTTGAAAAATCAGCCAAGAATGACTCCCCAGAGCATATCCTCTAGGTGTCTCTGCTTATTGTTCAAGAGCTTTCTAGCCAACAAATATCTTTCCAGGCATAACGATGCTTCATGAAGCAGACTGACTGATGCCTCGAGTTCATCTCTGTCTTTCTGTCCATTCTTCTTTGGTGGGATTACTTCTGCCTGAGGCCTTCTTTAGTTCTTCAAACTGTCTGGATGACAGAGTCCCCTATCTATATGCACTTCACTGATGATTTCACTTATGCCCAAGGATTTTCTTCTGTTCATAACTTGCTATTTGTTCCACCTTCTACAATACTGATTTCCTCCCCAACTTCCTTGTCCTCTCCAGTACAGCAGTTTTCCAGTCAGATATGTATATTTTTTTATTTTGATACAAGTCATTCACAGACCATGTACAAGATATGTCCCATCTTAAAATGTCTTGAAGCCACTGCAGCATACCCTACCTGCAAGATGTTTTCCTTATTGCATTCTTGTTTTCCAATTTTATCAATCATTCACATATTTTGACCCAATTGATTTTCCACCAAGCTAATTTATCATCCTAAATTAGGACCCAATTTTACAACCCGAGTAGTCTTTATTCATGCAAATCCTATTCACTTTCCATAAACTGCTATTGAATAAGATGAAATTCAGTTGCCAGGTTTGTCAATTTGTCACCTTTTGCTATCACTACATTTTTTAAAAATGTAGAAAATGTTGTAGGATTAATGTAATTTAATATCTAATATCTGGCTATTTACAAGGGATTTTTTAAGAAGGATAATTCATCTTAAGTTTTGAATATTTTCAATAATAATAATGAAGAAGAAATAAGAAAGCCATGGTCCCTTCTGGCCTTGGAATTTATGAATCTACGAGTCTATGAATTTGCTGAGAGTTCGCTTGCTTCAAAACTTTCCTCAGCCATCTCTGTGTATCTCTCTCCCTGAAATATAATTGTTGCAGCTTCTTGACATAAAATGAATGGACTAAACAGAATTCACTAAGGTGGTAAAACATACACTGTCGGCATTAATTGAATTATAATGAAAACTGATTTCAGAGTAGCAGCCGTGTTAGTCTGTATTCGCAAAAAGAAAAGGAGTACTTGTGGCACCTTAGAGACTAACAAATTTATTAGAGCATAAGCTTGATGAAGTGAGCTGTAGCTCACGAAAGCTTATGCTCTAATAAATTTGTTAGTCTCTAAGGTGCCACAAGTACTCCTTTTCTTTTTAATGAAAACTGAGTGATGAATCACAGAAGATAATGCACACTGCCATGTTTGATGACAGATCCACAGTACTCAGTCTTCAGCTGATGAGAGGGGCCAGTGAACTATGTTTCAAATGTCTAGACATACTCCTTTGAAAAGACCCAACTATGAATTTTCATACTTGCTTCCAGCCAAAATGATAAGTGTGTTTGTCAATACCCGTTTTTAAAAGATCTGTTGTGTTTCTATATTTTGACATTACGGTTGTGCAGTATATTTTGCTGCTACTATCTTAAAAGGTTTATCAACCTTTTCATTGTTATTCTCTTCTCTCCCCTCCCTTTTTTCTCCTAACTCCAGGATTTAAGAGTAAAATACATACTCCTTTCAGGCTAGTTCCTGGCAGAATCATTATTGTTTCAGAATCATCCTGATCATAAGTAAATAAATAAGTTTTGTTTGGGGCACTAAGCAAATGTATCTGGACAATACGGATACATTTAGAGTGTATGGAGGGTTCCAACAGGAATTCTACAAACTAAGGAGTGTTATTCACTCCAGGGAGTGGATGAAGGGAGATGATGCTCCCCTACCCACTTCTTCTCTTCCATACATAATATGTTACTTATGACAACATAGCAAAGGGAAAAAAAGATCTGAATATCCACTTCTAAGAGATGGATGCCCTTGAGCCAGAGAAGCACAAAGCAACTCCCACAGGAGAAGAAGAATGGGACTAATGAGGAGAGTAATTTTTGATTTTATAATGACCTCTGGTATGATTTTCTTGGTCAGAGGGTAAAAAAAAAATTTGCTGTGCTTAGGGAATGTGTAAAATACACTTCATGCTAAAAGGCAAGCGAGCAGAGAATGAATGACTTAGAAGTGATAGGATGATTATGGAATGAGTGTTAGCGTGAGTTTCTTCACATGTTTTAGTGATGATTTGAAGACCAAGTCTGAGTTTGTAGGGATGTGGATTGATTATTAATTTTTATTTACATAGTTCCCAAAGTGTAAAAGCCACTTTATAGAACAAACAAAAAGACTTGATGACTCCCCTAAAGAGTTTATTAGAGACATAGCAAGCAAATGCAAATCAGCCAAAAGAAGTGGAAGGTAACAGGAAACAAGGCTGTGGGTACAAGAACAAGACCACGGCTGAGCTATGACAATTTACACTGGCTGAGGATCTGACCCCACATGTTTGCACTAGATGATCACAGGTAGACCTTAATGGGTTTTATTGGATTTTGGTTATTGATTAAAAAAACCCCAACAGTTATTTTCCTGAAGTGCCCAAAAATGAGCTTCGTGTTTCATAAACACATGCCCCAAAGCGTTTACCATCTAACTAAGACAAGATGCACCAAAGAAGAGTCAGACAATTGGAGATGGCTTGGGAAATAGTCGGAAGGGAAGGGTACAATAGTAAGGTCATCTGGTTGCTCAGGTTAGGTAAATCTATATATTGACACACTTGGGAAAATGGTTACAAGGCAAAATGTTGGTGGCACAGAAAGCATTGAAATAAACAGTTCACTTTACACCAAGGGCCAGGTTTTGGCCCAGTTAAGGCCCTTTTGCACTGCTTTAGTCTTACAGATGCTGTAAGGGAGCAGCTGAGGAATCCTCCAGCATCGGGGGATCCTGGTTTGGGATAACTGGCTCTATGCCACCCTCTCCCAGCTCTCCTGGACATATCAGGCATGTCAGAGCCGGAAGGGTGTGATCAGACCATTTGCTATCTTGATCAGGCAATCAGTGGAATCAGTGCAACTCTCCATCTATGGGAGAGGTGTAGTTCTACTATGAAATCAAAGGGATGGAATGCAAGCCATATGAGCAAAGGCTGAGGGAAACATGCTAGCAGTCTTTATATGCTTGAAAGGTTGCCATAAAAAAAGGTGGAGAAAAAGTTACTCTGTTGCCACAGAGGGCAGGACAAGAGGCAGTGGGTTCAAACTATAGCACAGCAGGTTTTAGGTTAAATATCAGGAAAAACTTCCTAACTGTAAGAACAGTAGGACAATGGACCAAATTGCCTAGGGAGGTTGTGGAAACTCCTCCATTGGAGGTTTTCAAAAGGAGGCTAGATAGCCATCTGCCTTGGATGGCTTAGATACAACAAATCCTGCATTTTGGCAGGGTGTTAGACTATATGACCCTTGTGGTCTCTACTAACCCTATAAAGAAAAGGAGTAGTCTATGCAAAATGCATCCGATGAAGTGAGCTGTAGCTCATGAAAGCTTATGCTCAAATAAATTTGTTAGTCTCTAAGGTGCCACAAGTACTCCTTTTCTTTTTGCGAATACAGACTAACACGGCTGCTACTCTGAATACTAACCCTATGGTTCTATGAAATTCAGGGACACAGTAGACCAGGGATGAGATGGGGTGGGGCTAGGGGCTGAAGGAGACTGAATGCTCTTCTGCAAGGGTTGTTGATCTGGGAATACAGATCATAGGAGTCAATGTTTCCTGACATACAAACGTTTACTTGGCAATTAGAAATTTCACAAAATCAAGTTCCTGGTTTTAGTTTGGCCAAAATGGCCAGTGTGTGGAATCATGACATAGGCTAGGTTAGTTATCTGGAACATAAATAAGGTCTCCGGACTAGAGAATTCCATCCTGTATTTGAAACTTTGAACCAGGCTGGGTGTCTGCATCACCCACAGTCAGGTTGGTGAAAGGGTTATGAGACAGCAGGAATTGAATGAGTGACATTAGGTTCCTGTCAACTGTTCCAAGGGCAAAGATGGATGGTTGAACATGGTGTCATGCATGACTCAGCAAGTTAATTCTTGTGGGACAGGGCATCTGCCTTCCCCTCTTTTGCACGTGGGAGAAGAAAAGAGACCATTGGATCTGGCACTGGTTTAGGTTTTGGGCCATATAAATGTAATCCAAGTTTTTGTGGTCTGTAAGGACCTGAACTGGGAACTGGGCTCTTCAAGGAGATGCCATTCCTCAAAAGCCACCTTAACTGCAAGCAGCTTCTTGTTCCAGATGTCACAGTTCCACTCAGCTGGGTTGAATTTTCTGGCGTAAAAGGCACATGGGTAGAGTTGGTAATGGGGTCCCACTTGTTGGTATAACACAGCTCCTATAGTGAAGTTCGATGCATTAGCCTCCACAATGAAAGACTTGGTAGGATCAGGATGGGCAAGTTTGGCAGAGGTAGTAAAAGTCTCATTCAGCTGGTCAAAGGTGTACTGTCCTCAGGGGACTAGATTAAATGGCTCCCCTTTCAAAGAAGTGCAGTAATTGGAGCTACCAGGTGTAAAAACCCCTTGATGAAACACCAAAAGAAGTTGGTGAAGCTGAGGAACTGTTGTACCCCATGTATGGCCCTTGTAGCAGACCACTCAGATGGCAGACACTTTGCATGGATCCCTAGTTAACCCATCTGGGGATATTATATACCTGAAGAACTCAATCATGCTAAAATTGAATTTGCATTCCTTGAATTTACAATAGAGGTGGGATTGATGGAACCTCCCCAGAACATGGCATCCAGGCTGGTCATGAAGGGCCTCGTTCTCAGAAAAGATAAAAGGTGTGACCTAGATAGATCATGACAAATAGGTCCAACCTGTGCCTACATGTGTTGTTGATAAAGAGCTGAAAGATTCACAGGGCATTACATAGCTTGAAGTGTTACTGGAAGATTTGGATCCGATTATATTAAGTCAGTGATGTTATCTAGAAATAAAGCTTTTAATTTTAAACCTTAATTTACAATTTATTTGAACTGGTAAACAAGGTTGTGGCCCGCCCTAAGGGAATTGCCAGGATATTACCAGGATGCTTGCCTTTGATATACAGAGGGCTCCCCAGAACAAGCTAGCCTTGCTGATCCTTGAAAGGGCACGGATATAGCCCTCCAATCAAGAATAGGTATATAGGAATAAGCAAAAATTCTTTGAAAACAGAAATAATATTTATTTAAAGAAATTAGTAGTTACAATGTAAAATAAAGCAGGAAAGAATAGAGTTAAATACAATAGCAGTTATAGTTAAAAGAATAAAGCGGCAGGGCAAATAAAAGACAGACTATATAAAACAACAATATAACCATTCACTTAACACTAATACTGAACATTAAAGATGTTACAGTTAAACATTAAACAGTAAGCATCCAATAAGTGCTGGCCAGGCGGTTACCAGATGAGTAGGGGAAATGTCTCACTCAGAACACAAACATCCAGCTTTATTGATGGGCAAAACCCAGACACGCTTTAACAATAAATAGGAAGAAAAATCAAACTTACATTCTCACAATCAAGTTCCCTCTGATTCATCTATTTGTTCTTCTGCTCTGTCAATAATGAAGCTAAGAGAGTGCTCGCTGTGATTATTGAGGCTGTGGTCTTCTCAGTTACTGCTGCTGCGGGCAGTTTGCTGCTGGCTAGACTGCTCAAGAAGCCATTGCCGTGGCAACCTTAGAATGTTGCTGCTGCTTCTCCTCAGGAAGCTTCTTCTTTGCAGGGTTCTGTTGCTGTTGTCACTGCTTCTTCTCAGCTAGCTTCTTCATAGGTGTCTTGTAGCTTCTGCTCTCCTTCAAGGTCCAGATCCCACTACGCCTTCAGCCTGTCGGCTGTCGCCTTTATATGCCGGTTGGTCTCCCAGGCTCAGCCAATCAGCTTCCATCTTTCTGCTGGCTCCGCCCCCCCCCAACCCCACTCAGTCAGGTGTACCTACATGTGCCTGGTAGCTCCTCCCAGTCACATACACCTCTATGGGACTGACAGCTGTCAATCAAAGTTAGGGCTTTTTGCTGAGTCATTTTCTACAGGAAGTGAACTCTACCTTTATGTCACAGGAAGTGAAATTATTACATCACAGGAAAATGGAATTACTATGTCACCCTATTTTTCTCAGAGATGGAATCTTCCACTACATCATCCCTATATCTGCCATTTTGGTCAGCCATGTTGGATTTTCTAAATATAAACTATTATTCATTTCTATTTAATCAAAGTTTTAATTTTAAAAATAATTACTGTTTTATGAACTCCAAAGTGTCCTGATCCTACCACCTCTCTTTAACTGTCCAATGAAGAGAGTTATAATTTTTCCATTTTTTAAACGCCTTCCTAGGTTTTTCTGCAAGCCTTTATTTAAGGTGCTGTAAGATATTTCAGACAGCTAAAGGCAAATTCTCTCATTATAAAGGGTATCATGAGGTATTTGAAGTTCCCATAGTGGGAACAGAACCTCATCTTCCATTTTTATCCTGACCGGCTACTGACCAGGCTGTTGGCCCCATGGAGGTCCAGCTTGGTAAAAATCCCTGCAGAACGAAGTCCCTCAAAAAATTCATTGAGTGGTAAAGGGTACCTGTTTCAGATGATGACCATGTTCAGAGCCTGATAGTCCATGCAAGGGCACAAGGAGCCATCCTTCTTAGCCACGAAGAAAATCGGGGCTCCTGCTGGGGATGTGGGTAGGTGGATGAATCCATTTTTCAGGTTCTTTCTAACATACTCTTAGAGCACCTCCAATTCAAGCTCTGTGAGGAAGTCAATATGGCCAAATGGAATCTTGGCCCCTGGCTAGAGGACTAAGAGGCAGCTGTAGCGACAGTGCGGGGAGGGGGTGGGGGGAGTATATCTGCCCTCCCCTTGTCAAAAATGTGTGCAAGGTCCTGGTATTGTTTGGATAGCCCTTGTCTGGGGTTTCATGGAGTTCACCCCCACTGTTGTGGGGCCCTCAGAAGGGCAGTGCGTCCTTGGGGCGGAACTGTAAATAGCTTCTGATTTGAAGTTTGTGGAAGCTGTATTGTTGGCAGAACAATGAGTAGAACCTCACCAGCCTTCCAGAGAATACATGGGTCAGGAGTAGTAAGCCAGGTGATCCTGAGGATGACTAGAGAATATGGGGAATGCATCAGACTGAACTGCAGGGTCTCACAGTGTCCATGCAGGGTGGTGACTTGTAAGGGTGCTGTCTAATGCACAACAGGACCCAAGGAGAGGAGCGCCCCATCAATGGATTACACCACGTTGGGAACAGCCTTGCACTGGGTCAGAATTCCATGAGCCGAAGCAAAATCTGAGTCCATAAAACAGCTGGAAGCACCAGAGTCTGTTAGCATTGTCATGCTAACCTCTGACATGGCAGAATGTCGCAGACAAAGCAGAAGCAGAAGGTGCATTAGATGTTGATGGACTGCTGCTAGGGTACTGGTGGATTGGTGTGGAAGCCATATGCATGCAGTCTTGAGGGGAAAATGTCAGCCCAAACGGTTAAAGTTTGGCAATGTTATAAGCAGCAGAAAACAGGATTTCATAATAGGAAGTGTCTGGAAATCTTAAGTGTAGGCAACCGCAACCAACTCCACCTATAACTATGAGAAAGTCAAAAGAAAAAGTTCACCTTATTAAATATGTTTCATGCAAACCCACTGTGCCTCTTCTCTCCCCACTGGTGAGACACTGTAATGAATCTGCTGGCTTGTTATTGGGCTCTGTGTTTTAACCCCTAGTTCAACATCTAGCCAGCAGAGAACTCCATAACTTCCATAGTACAGAAAACAGGAGCGCAACCAAAGGTCATAAGAGAGCTTGCTCAGGAGAGGGCTGGGGGCTAGAAGCTGGGTGGAGAGGGAAGGCTGGAAAGCAAGAAGCCTGAAAGGGGGTCTGGGGGGCCTGAGACTGGCCAGAGACATACCCTGTTGCTGTCAGGGGGCAAGCAGTAATTGCCAGAGGAGCACACAGGGCTGCAGCATTCAGGCAAGAGGACAGTGAGAACAGATCACAATAAGTCCAGTTTACTGTTATACTCTTCTACTGGGCTGCCCTTAGGGCTGAATTATGAATGGCTGGGTTGATCTTTTGCTTGTAAATGTTAAAGAAGTTGTGCCCAAAATTATCTACACCTTTTATTTCTGGCTGCCCTAGAAAGGATTCTGCAGGGGTGTCGCTTGGGGCGGGGGCAGCATGTGGAGCCCCCTGGCTGTCCCTACGCATAGGAGCCAGAGGGTAGACATGCCGCTGCTTCTGGGAGCTGTGCAGATTGGGGCAAGCCCCCAACTCTACTCCCCAGCTGGAGCGCCGGAGCTGGGCAAGCCCCAGACCCCATTCCCTGGTGGGAGTTTGAGGGTTGGATTAAAACATCTGATTGGCCCGACAGGGCCTGCAGGCCGTAGTTTGCCCTGGGCTACGGCCTAAAAAGCCTAGTGCTTGGGGCACCTACAGCATTTCCCTATAAGCTCTAGTATATCTAATGTACTACCAGACTTTTAGGGGATTGCTGTACCACAATATTCACTGCAAATCCCACAGAGGGGTCAGGTTCAATACAACATCCCCACTTGTGAACCAGTGAGAATCTCACTTCCATGCAGCATATTTTCTGTACATGGGTGCCATGTTTGTGAGGCCTTGTCTAGATGTGTCAGCTAACATGTAAGTTGAATAGGCGGTGGGGTCCCACGGATGGTGGTCAAGGGTTGGGGATTCTGAGGGGGGCAGTCAGGGGGCAGGAAGTGGGAAGGGGCAGATAGGGGACAGGTACCAGGCTGTTTTGGGAGGCGCAGCCGTCCATACAGTTTCAGAACCACAATGTGGCCCTCAGGCCAAAAAGTTTGCCCCCCCCGCCCTAAACTGATGATTTTTAAAGCAAACCCTTTTTTCCCCTAGTCTAAACAAAGCCTTAAAGTGAAATTGGCTTAGAATTCAAACAGTAAATTAGAAAAGAATTTCTTTATAGACATTTATATGCTGACAGGGGGAGGAGGTGTGTGAGAATAGAGTGTGATGGAAGGGGCAACATTTTGAGGGCTTTTATTCTAAAGAGATGTACTATTTTGTCAATGGGAAACCATCATATTTCTTCTATTCTGAGAATATAAGAAGCGGGGTTACACATCTTCTAGCAATCTTAGTGTCTGAGTCAAGTTTCCACCTAGGAGACTGAAGCTATGTGATATTTTAACCAAGAAATACCAAATTGTTTCCTTATTTGCTGCCTTTCACATATGGCAGATGATGAACTATGGAAGATGGATGCAGCTTAAAATGTCTTGCTGAATAATTGATCATCATCCCTCCAGGCTGCATCAATGGATGAATGGATGTGTCAGTTATGAAGACTGTGTCCCCAGCTAATGCTCTTAATTGGCAAACAATTTATATGAATTAAAAATAGTAGGTTTTTAAAATATCCTGTTTATGCCAAATAGGATTGCATAGTTTGCAAGTCAATTTTTTCTGATTAACATTTGTTCAGCATTTGTCCATTTCTATTATTATGGCTTGATGCCTTTATAAAAATAAAGCATCAGATGAAGTGAGCTGTAGCTCACGAAAGCTTATGCTCAAATAAATTTGTTAGTCTCTAAGGTGCCACAAGTACTCCTTTTCTTTTTTGCGAATACAGACTAACACAGCTGCTACTCTGAAACCTTTATAAAAATAATGGATGACATCCTGGCTACATTGAAGTCAGGGGCAAAACTCCTCCTGACCTCTCGGTAGCCAACCAACCTGTGTTATTTCGAAAATGTAACACTTCTCTCACTTTCTCAACATGAAGGGAGGTACATGGAACGAACTCAGAGACTCCAAGTACCAGGGTGGGCCCTGAATCGCCTCCCACAAGGGCAAACCATCCTTCACCGAATGGAACAATTAGGAGGAATGCCACAAGGGCATTCTCACCCTTAGCTCCCTCCTGCTGATTGTACTGGCCTAGATTGAGTACTACGGGAATGTAACTAATGTTACTGAATGGAGCTCAGACAACTTTTGAATCAGAAAAATGTGCTTGAAATTTTACTATTAAACATTACTTATGTAACCAAATGTAAGTAAAATAATGGTGAAACGTACTGAAATATTCACCCCAGATTTCTGGAAGGAAAGAACACTGAAAAGATAAAGAGATATGGAAACAGCCAGAATTTGCATGAAACTGTATAATTGTGTGATGAGTGTCAATTTACTAATATTGGTGCCCTTGGCCTGAGTGGTTAGCCAACATGTATGTACGCAGGATCTGAATGAGATCTCTCCTGACATCTAGCGATGAGCTGAGGAAAAAGACTTCAGGAGCAGATCGTGTTTGCATAGACATGCTAACTGTGCCTAGGTGTGCAGCAGATGGAGCTGCTTTGTCAAAGTGATCAATTTGGGCTGGTTTTGGGTTACAAATCTCTCTAGTATTTGAATGCAAGAGTAATGAAATGTTGTTATCCTTAATGTATAAGTAAAGGGCGGCGGAATTATGCTTAGCATGCCTGGATTGAGGGGAGTCACCCTAAACCAGAGATGGGCAAACTACGGCCCGCGGGCCACATCCGGCCCACGCAACCGTCCTGCCCTGCCCTTGAGTTCCCGGCCCGGGAGGCTAGCCCCCGGCCTCTCCCCTGCTGTCCACCCTCCCCCGCAGCCTCACTTGCTGTGCCACCAGCGGGGTCAGGGAGTGGAGGGGGGTTGAATAGGGGTTGGGGTCCCATGGATGGTGGTCAAGGGTTGGGGGTTCTGAGGGGGGCAGTCAGGGGGCAGGAAGTGGGAAGGGGCAGATAGGGGACAGGTACCAGGCTATTTTGGGAGGCGCAGCCGTCCATACAGTTTCAGAACCACAATGTGGCCCTCAGGCCAAAAAGTTTGCCCACCCCTGCCCTAAACTGAACCTCACCTGGATAACAAATACCAGTGGAGATGGGAAGGGACAGGTGTTTCTAGCTGGTGGGATGGATTCTGCCTAAAGAGTCTTAGGGCACATCTACACTGGCAGTGTTATAGTGCCGGCAGTTACAGCACCATTCAGAGAGCGCAGAAGCATGTTCACACTTGCAGTGCTATTCAGAGCGGTGCATTCTGGGCAGCTATCCCACAGAGCACCTCTTCCTTTTTTGCCACTAAGATTTGTGGGAAGGCAGAGGTGGTTGCAGGGCAACCTGGGTCCAGTCCCAATGCTCCATGATGCATTGCTTTGCATCCCAGGAATCCCTGTGCTTCCATCTTCATTTGGCGCCATCTTTCAACGGTTTGTGTACTGCGCACCCTGCCTCTTTAGGGCTGCAAGAATGGATCCTGAACTGCTGACCAGTATGCTGTTCACTCTGACCAACACATCACAAATGGCAGTGGAGTTATTCCTTAAACTACAAAGGCAAGAGGAATGTGACATTGATCTCGCCACATGTGGTAGCTATGACATAAGATTGCTTGGGGCATTCACGGAGGTACTGACCACAGTGGATTGCCATTTTTGGGCTCGGAAAACAAGCACTGAGTGGTGGGATCACATCGTCATGCATGTCTGGGATGATGAGCAGTAGCTGCAGAACTTTCGCATGAGGAAAGCCATATTTATGGGACTGTGTGATGAGCTCGGCCCAGCCCTGAGGCACAAGGACACAAGAATGAGAGCTGCACTGTCGCTGGAGAACTGCGTGGTGATTGCACTGTGAAAGCTGGCTACTCCAGACTGCTACTGATCGGTTGTTAACCAGTTCGGAGTGGGAAAGTTGACCATTGGAGTCGTGTTGATGGAAATGTGCAGTGCTATTAATCGCATCCTGCTCTGAAAGACTGTGACTCTGGGCAACATGTGTGACATTGTGGATGGCTTTGCACAAATGGGCTTCCCTAACTGCAGAGGGGTGTTAGATGGCACGCACATTCCAATTTTGGCTCCAGGCCACTTAGCCACAGAGTACATTAATTGGAAGTGGTATTTCTTTATGGTTCTCCAGGTGCTTGTGGATCACCATGGGCATTTCACAGACATTAATGCAGGCTGGTCTGGAAAGGTGCATGATGCACGCATCTTTCGGAACACTGGCCTGTTCAGGAAGCTGCAAGCAGGGGCTTTCTTCCCTGACCTGAAGATCACTGTAGGGGAAGTTGAAGAGCCCACTGTGATCCTGGGAGACCCCCCCACACCCTTGAATGCCATGGCTTATGAAGCCATACACAGGGCAACTTGACAGCAGCAAGGAGCGGTTCAACAACAGGCTGAGTAAGTGCAGAATGACTGTGGAGTGTGCATTTGGCCATTTAAGCCCGCTGGCGATGCCTGTATGGGAAGCTGGACGTGGCTGATGATAATATTCCTATGCTTATAGCTGCATGCTGTATGCTCCATAATATTTGTGAAGGGAAGGGTGAAAGCATCACCCAGGGCTGGACCGCAGAGGCTCAGCGCCTGGAGGCTGAGTTTGAACAGCTGGAGACCAGGGCTATTAGAGGGGCACAGTGGGGGGCCATAAGGATGTCTTGAGGCAGCAATCTGAAGCTGAAAGCCACTAATATTTGTTGCTATGCTCAGGATTGCAGTGCTTGTAATGCTAGGAGGTGATTGGAGCACATGTTCCAAGGAGGGGCCTTAACACAGAGGTTCTCAAACTGGGGATCAGGACCCTTCAGGAGGTCACAATTATATGGGGGGTCACGAGCTGTCAGCCTCCACCCAAACCCTGCTTTGCCTTCAGCATTTATAATGGTGTTAAATATATTTTAAAGTGTTTTTAATTTATACGGAGGGGTCGCACTGAGAAGCTTGCTATGTGAAAGGGGTCAGCAGTACAAAAGTTTGAGAACCACTGCCTTAACATAATTGTATGTTGCTTTGCAGTGCTTTTTGATTTCACTTAATAGAATAAAGATTTCTTTCAAACAAACACAATTCTTTTATTAAAACACAACAACCGGAGGAGAGAGTGAAATGAAAAATTTCATCAGCAGGGAGGGGTATGGGGGAAGGAAAGGTCTCAAGAGGAGGAGGGATTCCAGGACAGCTACAGATTTGTGTATGTCCAGGGATCATACCCAACTTTCTCCTTTGGAGTACAGTGCACCGGGTGCTGTACTTCATTAGGGCCAAACTGCAGGGGGAGGGGTGTTGAGTGCAGTGGGTACTGGGAGTCCACAGTGCTGGACTGTGAAAAGGGAGGAGAAAAATGCTGCGAGCAGAGAGAGTGAAGCCAGGAGGTTGATGACAGTGTGTTGGCAGAGTGTGGGGGGCGCATGGGAAAGAGTTTTGCGACAGCGGCTGCAGGGGAGGGAGGGCACAAAGCTGCTCGGTTTGAAGAGCTAGTATTGCCTGGAGTGTGTCCACTTGGCGCTCCATAATGTTTAAGAGCCACTCTGTGGCTTCTTTCTGGTGTGCTGCGTTCTCCTTTCGGTCCCTCTTCTCACTGTCCCGCCATTCCTTCAATTCCTGTTTCTTGGCGGCAAAGTGCACCATAACCTCACGGAGAAAGTCCTCCTCAGTTCTTTTTGGCTGCTTTCTAATTCTGCGCAGCCACTCTGCCGCCAATAAAAAAGAGGGAGGCTGGGCTGTCAAGGTCATCTCTGTGAAGTGTAAATGCAACATTTTATAGAAGGAGTATTGTTTGCAACACAGACAACGCTGATTCAATGCTTTAAAACACAGCCAGTACTTCACACACCTGTCACTAACTGACCGACCCCAGGCAAGCACACATGAGCCACAAGACCCCCAAAATGGTGAGTAGCTGCAGGGGCAGGGTAAATCACTCTTCCCGAACCCTGCTGTACACTGGGCATGTGGGTCTTGGGGAAAGCCAGCACTGTAGGGGGGCCTGATAATCATTCCTGTCCCCACATTTTTCACAGGCGGTGATCATTATGGAAGATATCTCACTGCTAAGGGTGAACAGGGAATCAAGAGAGGGTCTTCTACAAGCCTGCAGCTTTCGCCCTGGCCCCTATGCTGCTCGCCTGTGTGCGCCCTCCCCCCGGGATGCCAAAGTGGCATGGGAAAGTTACTATTAATGGGGCAAGAAACAAAGTACCTCTGCCAAGGAACCTGCGGCAGTGGTTTGCCCCGTATCTCCACGAAAGTTTCCAGGAGATCTCTGAGGGAGATTCCTGTGAAGTGAGGGAGTCTATCAACAGCCTGTTCCACCGCTCAGACTAGGCATGTGATGGGAGACAAGCCTGCTTTCTGCAATCCTCCTGCCCCCAACCACTTGCTTCAGCAATTCCCAAAATCAGATCTACTTACCAGTGGCCTCCTCTCCTGTTTGTGCTTCCCAAGATCCACCTGCTGTGACTGGCTAGGCTTCTCTGGGATAGAAAAGAGTTCCTGGCTGCATGCATCTCTGGCCTCTGAGTCATCCTCTGCCTCTGGGTCCCTCTCCCCTTCTTTATCCAAGATTTCCTCCTCCCGGCTCAGTCCACTTTTGACTGGCACGCAAGCCAACAAAGTATCCACAGGGGCCTTCGCAGTGGAGGTGGAGTCGCCACTGAGTATTGCGTCCAGCTCTTTATAGAACCAGCAGCTCGTGGGCACAGCATCGGAACTGCGGTTTGCCTCCCATGCCTTGTGGTAGGCGTTCCGCAGCTTCTTCACTTTTACCCTACACTGCAGTGTGTCCCGGTCATGGCCCCTTTCTATCATGCATCGTGAAATCTGTCAGTAGGTATCATAATTCCTACGGCTGGAGTGTAGCTGGGACTGGACAGCCTCCTCTCCCCAAATACCGATGAGGTCCAGCAGCTTGGCATTGCTCCAAGCGGGGGATCGCCTAGTGCATGGAGCAGGCATGGCCATCTGGAAAGATGCGCTGAGACCACTGCATGCATCACTGAGCAAACAGGAAGGGGACTTTCAAATTTGCAAAGGAATGTACAGGGTGGGGATGACAGTTGGCCACCTGAGGGCAGGGAGTAGAGTTCAAACCGATGGCCAGAGAGGTGAGAACAGGCATTGTGGATCATCTCCCGGAGGCCAATCTCAGCACTGTAATCGACCAGGATGTCTACACTGGCACTGCGGTGCTGTAGCCCTAGTGCAGAAAGCTGTACGCCTCTCATCGGGGTGGTTTTTTGTAGAGCACTACAACTGCACAGTTTCTGTGCACTAAGTGGCTTGGCAGTGTGTACACCTCGTGAGTTACAGTGCAGAAAGCAGCTTTACTGCGCAGAAACTTGCACGTGTAGACAGGTCCTTAGACACCATTTGACCTGCCCCTCTCTAGCATTTAAAGACAGAGCTGAATAGACTCAACGGAGAGTTCTTGTTTCTGGTTGGTGATTCCCTGACCTGATATCACTGCCGAGCAGGTCTAGAGACTGAGCCTTAGATCTTGTGTGGGGACAGTGTTGCAGCAAAAGACAACATAGAAACTGCACTGGCAGTGAGGTTCCCTGCTATTGGCGGAAAGCACTAAACATTGGGTGCCGTGGTGGAACATCAGAATGTGACAGTGCAGAGAGCTGTGGCCGAGTGGCAGCAGCGGGACAGCAGCCAGTTGCAGGGGCAGCAGCAGCAGAGGCATTTCTCGGGGCACCACCCTCCCAAGGGGGCAGCCCACTCTGAGTGGGGTGCAGCAGAGGGAGAAAGGAGTGGCACGGTAAGGGATATTTGTTTGTCAAACTTTCACACTGCAATGTGAGGCAGTGAGGCAAAGGATACTGCCCAACAAAACTGTGGGGTGGGTGCTTGCCTGTGGTCACATGCTTTTGAATTGGGTTGTGGCGTTCTCCCAAATTAATGTTGCATCCCCTTTTCCTGCTTAATACAAGGTTTTGTTGTAGTTTCAGTGCTTGGGAGTGGGGCAGTATTGCCTCTTAGGTGTGCCCAGAGGTAGTGTTTAGTTTTCCCAGATTACTGGAGGAGGGGCTCAAGCCGGTTTTGTTTTGTATAATACTGGCCTTTCCTACCGGCAATTTTGAGTGTTTGATTCTACAAGCTAAAATAACTTTTTTTATTCAATTTAGTTTCTTTGTATTTAAGTTCCTAGTTTATTTTAAAGTAGTAAGGCAAAAGATAAACATAATTGAGGAACACAAGTGAGAGAAGGGAGATGGCAATTTTTTACAACTTGTTACTGCGAAAGCTGAACAGAACTTCAAGTAAGGAAGAAAAGGCAATTTCCTAGCCTGAGGGCATTCCCCCGATGCATAGCAAAGGCGTGCTGCAAGCAATGGAGGTGTGAGAGCTTCTCAAAGAAAACATCCTTTATAATAGAAAATATTAGGTAACCTAAACACAGGGTTTGCTCTCAGCTCCCTTTATAGTAATAAAATAGTGAAGCTATCTATCAGAGGAATGAGTAATACTTCATGTAAATAAATTACATTTTGGAGACATGCTTGATTCTGATAAATGAATACAGTATTGTCAAACGGTCTTCCTTTTCATACCCCATCACCTTTGTTATCTCTCCCAGTTTTCAGTTTTATTTAACGTAGATCCCTATCTTGCAAGGAGCTTCAAGGAAGGAGACCTCTGTACCCATACAGAGTTCCTTGCAAGATTAGGGCCTTGGAATATAATCTTCCTGTGGCAGGGATCATGTCATATGTCTATACAACACCATTTACATGTGTGGTGTGGAAAAAATAATAATCTACAAAAATCATGTTTACCTGTATACAGAGGCAGATTATGGTTTTGTGGGGCCCTGGACCAGAGCAAGTAGGGATCCCTCCCCACCCCTTCTGCCTCCAGTCCCCCTCCCCCAACCCCCCTCTCTTTGGCACTCCTGCTGGGGAAATGGGGTCGGGATCTGAGGGCTTGCCCCACTCTTCCCACCTGCTACTCCTGTTGGGGAGCGGGACAAGCCCCCGCATCCTGACCCCGCTCCCCAGCAGATGCACCAGGCGTGCAGGCGGAGTGGGGCAAGCCCAAACCCCACTTCCTGGCAGGAGCACTGGGCGGGTAGAGTGGGTCAGGGGCAGACATTTTGTCAGGAACCTCCAATTGGCTGGGGCCCTTGGGCATGGGCCCTGTTGGCCCAATGACTAATCCACCACTGCCTGATTATTACCTGTGTGAAGATTTTTAATAATTCTTGGTCATAGGTTAGACTCATGACTTTTTTGACAATCCAGCAGAAATTACTTTTAAAATGATATACAGCTCAACTTTCAACTCCTGGTAGCCTAGCAGGGCTTCACATCCAACTTCCCTCAGGATGTTCAAGTTATATTTTTATATAATAGATTTGTTATGTACATAATGAAGCTATCAGCTCTTTCTTAGTCTCTTTGAGCTCTTCTGAAAAAAAACCCCATCCCAAAGAATTTGCCTGAGTGAAAGTACCTGGAAATAAAACACAAGAAATAAAATTTCTTGAATGAAGTTACCGAATCCACATAAGACACTGTACAATTTAGCACTTCCCCCACAAATGTAACCAAAAAGACTGATTATTACTGCTGTCATATTTCAGAGTAGAAGCCGTGTTAGTCTGTATTCGCAAAAAGAAAAGGAGTACCCGTGGCACCTTAGAGACTAACAAATTTATTAGAGCATAAGCTTTCGTGAGCTACAGCTCACTTCATCGGATGCATTTGTGAGCTGAAGCTCACGAAAGCTTATGCTCTAATAAATTTGTTAGTCTCTAAGGTGCCACGGGTACTGCTGTCATAGAATGTCTATGATGGAAAATAGTTTATACAACTAAACCTCCTATTTCATTAATTATGTATGAAAAGCAGACTGAAGTATTGTTGTTTTTCTCATTAGTTTTACATAAAATCAGTATGAAAGAATAGTGGTATTTTTAAGAAGCTGTCAGTGTTTTATCTTCAGAGCTGGCACCTATTAATACTGTGGCTATTTTTTGCAACCCCAAATTGGCTCTACGGTTAACACTAACCCATTAGAAAAGATCACAAAATGCTAAAATTGCATCAAAATGCTTTCTAAGGTAATAAATAATTCTTAATGTTGTATTTCCATCCATTAACACAGGTTTCTAACCAGGAAAGTTGCAAATGTATTTATTTTTAATGCAACTTAATCCATATCTAGTTTAATATTACAGACAAAAATAAAAAAATTTCTATTATTCATACACCCATGAGTTTTTGTGGGAACTTGATATATGATATTTCACTTGCTTGCTAGAGATCTTCCGATATTAGCACAGCATCCTTCCCAGCCTCTTCAGTCTCTACCAATTGACAATATTACTTTAGATTCAACAGTGCAGCAATAAATTACAAATTGTCCTCTAACTTATTTTTGCACTCCCACAGAAGGTTTCTTCTTTGAAGTAGCTCTCAGAAAAGCTGGGATTCCATCTGTCCCCTTTATTACCCAAGCAAGGAAAGGGGGCGGGGGAACCAACAAACCAACAGCAAAAAAATTTAAGTGCTATAGTCTGCATTCACTTTAACCTCTGCAAATACAGAGTAACTCCATTGACCTCAGTACAGTTACTCTGGATTTTCGTGATGAAACTGCCAGCAGAATTTGGCCAAAAATTATATTCAAAATAGAAGTTAGACTACAGTATTGTGAACATGGTCTAGAAGCAGGTTGAAATGCGGAAGGAATTAGGTCTGGGGGCATATTCACTTCTAGTGTAAGCTGCTGAAGCTCCTGTGGAATAAAGGTTATGAAAGCTGCTCTAATTTACCCCATATGCCACGGGTCACAAGGGTCTAAGACAGTGGTTCTCAAAGCTGGTCCGCCGCTTGTTCAGGGAAAGCCCCTGGTGGGCCAGGCCAGTTTGTTTACTGCCGTGTCCACAGGTTCCACCGATCGCAGCTCCCACTGGCTGCGGTTCGCTGCTCCAGGCCAATGGGGGCTGCAGAAAGCGGTGCAGGCTGAGGGATGTGCTGGTCGCCCTTCCTGCAGTCCCCATTGGCCTGGAACAGCGAACTGCGGCCAGTGGGAGCTGCGATCGGCCGAACCTGTGGGCGCAGCAGGTAAATAAACCAGCCCAGCCCTCTAGGGGCTTTCCCTGAACAGGCGGCGGACCGGCTTTGAGAACCACTGGTCTAAGGCATCTGGGAGTTACTGGTGTACATGAAAACCCAGCCACACTTATTTCCTCCTGGCAGCACTCCCTGTTCCAGCCTTTGGGGGTGGGGGTTACCAGAGAATTTCCTCATGTTGGGGTGATCTTCCTGTGTCTGGCTACTCCAGATTTAGGATTACTTCCTCCGCATAGTGACACTAGCACAGCTGGGAGGCGTGGCCTTCAAATAGTTTTACAATCTGATCTCTTTTACAACTGTTTTTTTCTCCGTAAGAGGACTTATAGGATGTACTCACCATGGCATTGAGATTTCTGTTGCAATTTTCTCCGAGAAACATAAAGGCTCATGGTCATCTTATCATATCATTTGCACACATTTTGCAATAGAGTAACTAAACTGCCTTCATTGAAATTAATTGATTTATATCATTGTGAGATCAGAATCAAGCCCAGCATTTCAGAGAGGAGAAGCCGGAGTTCATACACAAAAATTTGGGAGCACTCACATTTTCCTGCACAAATTGGTTAATTTCATTTGCAACACTTAACAGTATTTCAAAAAAAAAAAAAGATGTATAGGGACAAATACAGCTATGTGTGCATTGTTGCCTTGCCCACATTGTTTCATTGCTACTTAAATGTATTTGCTGAGTACCACAATGTTCTTTGGCACTTTGTAGATCTCCCAAGACAGATTATGCTAAGTTACTTTATATACAGCAGCTCTTGACTTTTGGAAGGTTCCTGACATCAGAACATGATCTCCTTTCCTTGCCAATTAAAAATAAAATCAAACAGCAAACAATAAGGGAGAATTGTTAACCAGCCTACCTATGGAACTGACAGTATGCCAACATTTTTATGACTGACTTAGAACAACACTTCCTCAGCTCTCGTCCCCTAATGCCCCTACTCTACTTGCGTTATGCTGATGTCATCTTCATCATCTGGACCCATGGAAAAGAAGCCCTTGAGGAATTCCACCATGATTTCAACAATTTCCATCCCACCATCAACCTCAGCCTGGACCAGTCCACACAAGAGATCCACTTCCTGGACACTACGGTGCTAATACGCGATGGTCACATAAACACCATCCTATATTGGAAACCTACTGACCGCTATTCCTACCTACATGCCTCTAGCTTTCATCCAGATCAAACCACACGATCCATTGTCTACAGCCAAGCTCTACAATATAACCGCATTTGCTCCAACCCCTCAGACAGAGACAAACACCGACAAGATCTCTATCATGCATTCTTACAACTACAATACCCACCTGCTGAAGTGAAGAAACAGATTGACAGAGCCAGAAGAGTACCCAGAAGTCGCCTACTACAGGATAGACCCAACAAAGAAAATAACAGAATGCCACTAGCCATCACCTTCAGCCCTCAACTAAAACCTCTCCAACGCATCATCAAGGATCTACAACCTATCCTGAAGGACGACCCATCACTCTCACAGATCTTGGGAGACAGGCCAGTCCTTGGGGCTTACAGCCCCCCAGCCTGAAGCAAATCCTCACCAGCAACCATACACCACACAACAGAACCACTAACCCAGGAACCTATCCTTGCAACAAAGCCCGTTGCCAACTGTGTCCACATATCTATTCAGGGGACACCATCATAGGGCCTAATCACATCAGCCACACTATCAGAGGCTCGTTCACCTGCGCATATGATATATGCGATACATGTCATCATGTGCCAGCAATGCCCCTCTGCCATGTACATTGGTCAAAGTGGACAGTCTCTACTTAAAAGAATAAATGGACACAAATCGGACGTCAAGAATTATAATATTCAAAAACCAGTTGGAGAACACTTCAGTCTCTCCGGTCACTTGATTACTAAGATTACTGAGAGTGGGCTATCCTTTAACAAAAATACTTCAAAAACAGACTCCAACGAGAGACTGTTGAGTTGGAATTAATTTGCAAACTAGATACAATTAACTTAGGCTTGAATAGAGACTGGGAGTGGATGGGTCATTACATAAAGTAAAACTATATCCCCATGTTATTTCTCACCCCCACCCCACCCTCCACTGTTCCTCAGACGTTCTTGTTAACTGCTGGAAATGGCCCACCTTGATTATCACCACAAAAGGTTATCCTCCTTCCTCCCCCACCCTTCCTGCTGGTAATAGCTCATCTTAAGTGATCACTCTCCTTACAATGTGTATGATAAAACCCATTGTTTCATGTTCTCTGTGTGTGTATATAAATCTCCCCACTGTATTTTCCACTGAATGCATCCGATGAATTGAGCTGTAGCTCACGAAAGCTTATGCTCAAATAAATTTGTTAGTCTCTAAGGTGCCACAAAGTACTCCTTTTCTTTTTGCGAATACAGACTAACACGGCTGCTACTCTGAAACCTCTTCTTCTTTTAACTCCCTGGCTTTCGCATTGTACTGGTACAGTTGAAGCATGTTCACGTCATCATAAGGTGTCCCTGCTGTTCCTTTGCTCTTTATATAAGAAACATTAGATTTGCAGTCCTGCCAATCTCTGGGGGAGGGATAGCTCAGTGGTTTGAGCATTGGCCTGTTAAACCCAGGGTTGCAAGTTCAATCCTTAAGGGGGCCATTTAGGGATCTGGGGCAAAAATTGGGGATTGGTCCTGCTTTGAGTAGGGGGTTGGACTAGATGACCTCCTGATGTCCCTTCCAACCTTGAGATTCTATGGTTACAGCAACAGTGGCAAAGAAATTTCAAGGTTACTTCTGAATTTGGGGTTTTTGTGTGGTTGGGCCATTTATCAGCATATCCAAGACACTGATTGGACTGACCAGAAATAGTTCTTCCAAGATCCTCCTTGAGGCTTTTGAATTGAAATGGCTGTGTGCTGTGAGAGATCGTCTGGACCATGCTTAGTACTCCAGTCTGTTCTAAAACTGGGAATATAGATAATGCTCTCATTTCATGTGCTTATTGTGTCATATTTACAGATTGGGTGTATCGTAAGTAACAAGTGCTTACAGTACTCAGCTGTATGTGGTGTGTGTATCATTATAGATGTATGCAGTGTAGTTGTAGCCGAGTCAGTCACAGGTGTCAGTCACAAACAGATCTGAATTTTATACTTAAAGCAAGAATTCAACTTCTTTGTTATGGGTGAAGGATACAGCACATACTCTCTGAGATGATGGTCACATAAACACCTAAACACATAAACTATATCGGAAACCTACTGACCGATTTTATTTGTGACAATTTACAATTAAAAATCTTTTAATAAGTTTATGAGTTAAATTTAAATTTTTAATGGGTCCAACTAGAAATTTATCACTTCTCAGACCTTTTTTGTTCTGAATGATCTCAATAATGGAAAAACACTGACCTTTCAAACTTTCCATAGAGTTAAAACTCTTGAAATCTTGTGTGTAGACTATATATGAAGAAATTAGGTTGTAATTGAGTTAGGTTATTCATGATTATTTTGTAAAATTGTTATGATTTATAGGTAATATTTATAGGTAATAACAGAGCCAGGTCAATAGTTCAGGTAATTCTTAAGTGCCATTGTGTCACAAGATGTAACTTAACTAACCATCATGCTTCCTCTCCAGTTAATTTGCATGCTCTAGTTTTATTGGAAAAAATGAGTCAGTGGCATGAGAGGACTGTACATATGTTAATAATTCTCATTGACAGATTACTTGGCCCACAGTTGTCACTGGATTGGTCCCATATGTGTCTGCTCTCAAAAAATTCCAGGGCTGCATGTGACTAAATTAAGGGCCAGATTCATGAGTTCTCTATGGCTGCTTTGTGCTTCTCCAGTGATGCAAAGTGGCTGTAAACCTGACCTGGCTGCTTTCCACTGTTCTGTAGTGGCACAAAGCAGCCAGAGCATACTGGTGAATCTATCTTGAAAAGTTAAAATGTAAAAAAATACCATCTAAGGATGATACTACATATCTTCAACTCACGAGCAATATCATGATGGCATTCTCTTTGGATTTCTTGTGCAATGTTCACATATAACATTTTAAATACTTTTTTAAAATAAAATAAATTCTCAGACAAAAATCTGTGTTAAATTGGAATTAAGATTGAGAGTACATTTCAGTAATTAAATTAAGCATGAATGATGAATTATCCCCCAAACAAGCATTACAAACCCCAAACATTCAGAGTTCAAGTTAAAATTAAATTAAACCTAAACATACTAAAGTACAGAAATGTACAATTGAGGCACTCAAACAATCTTAATTGTGCTCAGTAACAACACCATGAAATAACTATACAATTATGTTTAATGCATCTAAGAGTTTGTGGTTCCAGATTACATTAAACTGGTTTGTATGGATAGTTTTCTCTCTTTTTTTCATTTTCCTCATGGCATTATGACAGGGTTAATGTTGTCTTAGTGCCTTCACTGTGCATTTCCAAACTTTAACATGTTTGTATTTTTTTTAAGTTTAACCTTAACTCTGAATTTCTTGGGTTTATAATGCTTTTTTTGTGGATGATTACAACATTCTAATGTTTTTTACCCTTAAATTACAGAAACCTACTATCAATCTTAACACACATTTTTTGGGGGTCTGGGAATATACATATTTTATATATATGGGGATGATATAAAGGTGCAAAGTTATTTGAAAATCAGGACAGTTATGTATGTGCCTATATATGGATTTAGACACCTCACTTTTGGCACCAAAGTTTGATAGTCTTCACCTCAGACATAGATCCCCAGTCTCAAAGTCCCATTTTTGAAAGAATGACTTGCATCCAATCTAAGTTAGCATTACTAGCTGTCTTAAAAACCACGTATCTCTTTTTTCACATAGTGGATCAAATCTGCCACTGATTAACTGAATGTCCAATCTTAGATGGACAATACAGTATTCAAGAGACCAAAAAGAGAACAAATATTCAAACATTTAAGTCTGATGTATTTTAACCCTGGTATTTGGAGTCTCAGTTTAGAACTGTATTGATTTATAAGGAGCATTGTCTGGTTTGTTTCTGAAGTCTTCTATACTTTTATCAATGGGCAACAAAATATTTTCACCTCTCCTAAAGTGATATAAATCTGTTGCAAGGCTAGTCTTAGAGAGAAAAATTCTATTCTGTTTGAGGAGCATTAGCCTTTTTCCTTCATGTTGATGAAAGCAGGCAATTTACTGTTAATTACAGGCTGTTTAGTTTACAAAACCATATATTCAGATCTGGAATTAGCCATGCATATGAAGGTAATCTGATGATTGAAGACTGCTATTTGTCCAGGGCTTGTCCCAGTCCAGTCAAATAAAAATTCCCATTGGTTGGTCCCTTACCAGTATGGTAAATTGTACTTCAAATTATGTCTTGTTACTCTTTGAAGCTTTTTCATCCTTTGATTGCTACAGCGTCTAAAATTAACCCTGGAAGAATGATAGTTACTGTGGTATACAAAGGATTCTATAGCTTCAAAGATTATAGATTAAGTAGACTTGCTTTTGAAGATTAGTCTATCAATAATCCCAGTAGTAATGAAAATAATACCTTACAACCCTATAATGGGCTTTCAGGACTAGTCTTTCAGTTGTTTTCATCATATCTGCAGAACAGGCTTCAAACCGCAAGAATTCCAAATGCTGTTTGAATCATTTATTATGGCTGCAATTTTAGATATGGCCTGTCTGCTTGGACTTCTGGAATTGCATATTTACCCTGCCTTGTAAGAAAATGATACGATATCCCTTTTTATACACTTCTGCATTCAAATCTGTCAGAATAATATTTTATCTTGGCAAATGTTCAGCCAGTACATAAACTTAAACAACAGAAAGTATTATGATTTTGAATCCCTTCAATCAAATCTCATCTTTGAAACCCTAGTGTGTATCTGACCATGAATTTATGACTTTCCCATAACACTATTTGAAATTAAGGGATTGTTAGCTTTCAGACACAGGCATACCATCAAATTATCAACTGTGTTCTATCTTAAAAATACTACTTGAATAAATCCCAGTTTGACAGACCAGAGAGATAATGATTCATGCTTTAATTCTATCTGTTTGGTGCTATTGCAAAGCTGTTCTGGCTAGTATCCCAGGCAAATTCTTAAGACTTAAATCCAGACAGAAAATAGCTGTTAGAATATGTACCCATTTTAAACTTCTAAACTCTATATCCTCTGTTATATTTGATCTCCTGAGGTTAGCAAATGAATACAAAGTCAATCAATCATTTTCTGCCACTGAAAGCTGCATTTTTAATACATCCACTACATAGTTTGTGATCTTCTACTCCCAGTCTCATAGGGCCAGATTCTCAGATGGTTTTAATCTGTGCAGGACAACTGACTTCAGTGGAGGTATGCTGGTTTCACACCAGTTGAGACTCTTGCTCATTTACTGTACATTGATGTCACAAGCTTGGCTAAAGGGCTGCTGCCTACTGATCTGAGATATAGCTTTTGTCAACAAATAAATCCATTTATATGATGTTTTTTTCTTTAAATGTATTACACTAGAGAAATAATCACTGCATTTATTTGGAATCTTTTTACTAGGGTATTATAATAATAGCAGCATATATTTAAAAAGCGAGGAACTGTGCACCCCAAACTGGAGCCCATATAGGGTATCATTAAACAACTACAACCCATTTTAGATGCGGAACAGATCCTGAAAGATATCTTTCCTGAACCCCCTCTTTTGGCCTTCAAACAACCTCCAACCTCTCCAAGCTCATCATCAGAAACAAGGTCCACACAGATTAGGACCCATCAACTCAAAGCGGCACCATACCCTGCCAGAACAACAGATGAAAACTTGCAGACATATATCTGCTTTTACAATATCAGTACCTCCACAACTCACCTTTCAAGATTCATGAGTCCTACACTTGCCTATCACAACATATATGATGTACCTCATCTGGTGCATTAAATGCCCTGATAACAACTATGTGGGTGACATGAGACAATCACTACTCTCTCTAACGAACTCACACAGAAAAATGATAAAAGACAAAAACACGCTATCACCTGTGGGTGAATGCTTTTCATAAAATGGTCACTCCATATATGGCCAAAAGGAAACCTGCACAACACTTTTTCAAAAGATGAGTCTGGAAGCTTAAATTCATAACTTTATTAAACACTAAAAATCATGGACTGAATAAAGACATTGAATCTATATCTCATTACAACAATCTATAACCCACTAATCCTCCTTCGTCTATGATTGCAGAGGTGTCAACTGCTCACTTCACCTTGAGTGGTATCTTACAATGTTAACTCCTTATGCTAAACAATCTGTTCCACCTTTTATTTAGCTGTGACACTCTAATACAGTGGTGGGCAACCTGCAGCATGCAAGCGTGGCCCATGAGGGTAATCCGCCTGCGGCAGTTTGTTTACATTGACCGTACACAGGCACGGCTACCCGCAGCTCCCAGTGGCCACGGTTCGCCATTCCTGTCCAATGGGAGCTGCGGGAAGCAGCAGCCAGCACATCACTGTGGCCCGCGCTGCTTCTCGCAGCTCCCAGAGGCCAGGAACGGCGAACTGTGGCCACTGGGAGCTGCAGGCGGGCGGCCGTGCCTGTGTGAATGTAAACAAACTATCTCACGGCCGCCAGTGAATTGCCTTGACGGGCCACGTGTGGTCGTGGGCCGCAGGTTGCTCACCACTGCTCTAATACCTTTCCACAGACTACAACGTGTCCAGTGCTCACTTTATCTTTATTTTTTATTACAAATATTTGCAATGTAAAAAATAAAATAAATAGTATTTTTCAATTCACCTCATACAAGTACTGTAATACAATCTCTTTGTTGTGAAAGTTAAACTTACAACTGTAGAATTATGTACAAAAAATAACTGCATTCAAAAATAAAACAATGTAAAACTTTAGAGCCTACAAGCCCACTCAGTCCTACTTCTTGTTCAGCCAATCACTTGAAAACAACTTTGTTTACATTAGCAGGAGATAATGCTGTCCGCTTCTTGTTTCCAGTGTGACCTAAAAGTGAGAACAGGCATTCACATGGCACTATTGTAGCTGGCATTGCAAGATATTTTTGTGCCAGATGCACTAATGATTCATATGTCCCTTCATGCTCCAACCACCATTCCAAAGGACATATGTCCATGCTGATGATGGGTTCTGCTCGATAACAATCCAAGCAGTGCGGACCGATGCATGGTCTTTTTCATTATCTGAGACAGATGCCACCAGCAGAAGGTTGATTTCCTTTTATGGTGGTTCAGATTCTGTAGTGTCTGCATCAGAGTGTTGCTCTTTTGAGACTTCTGAAAGAATGGTCCACACCACATCCTGATCAGATTTTGGAAGGCACTTCAAATTCTTAAACCTTGGTTCAAGTCCTGTAGATATCTTTAGAAATCTCACATTGGTACCTTCTTTGCATTTTGTCAAATCTGCAGTGAAAGTGTTCTTAAATGAATAACCTGCTGGGTCATCATCCGAGACTGCTATAACATGAAATATATGACAGAATGCAGTAAAATAGAGTGGGAGACCCCCCAATTCTCCCCCAAGGAGTTCAGTCACAAATGTAATTAACACATTTTTTTTTTAACAAACGTCATCAGCATGGAAACATGTCCTCTGGAATGGTGGCCAAGCATGAAGGGGCATGCGAATGTTTAACATATCTGGCACGTAAATACATTGCAACGCTGGCTACAAAAGTAGCCTGTTCTCATTTTCAGGTGACAGTGAAAATAAGAAGTGGGCAGCATTATCTCCTGTAAATGTAAACAAACTTGTTTGTCTTAGCGATTGGCTGAACAAGTAGGACTGAATGGACTTGTAGGCTTTAAAGTTTTACATTGTTTTTGAGTGCAGTTAAGTAAAAAAAAATCTACATTTGTAAGTTGCACTTTCATGATAAAGAGATTGCACTACAGTACTTGTATAAGGTCAATTGAAAAATACTATTTATTTTATCATTTTTCCAGTGTAAATATTCGTAATAAAAAATAATATAAAGTGAGCACTGTACATGTTGTATGTGTTGTAATTGAAATCAATATATTTGAAAATGTAGAAAAAAATCCAAAAATATTTAATAAATGTCAATTGGTATTTTATTGTTTAACAGTGCTATTAAAACTGCGATTAATCATGATTAATTTTTTTATCATGATTCATTTTTTGAGTTAATTGTATGTGTTAATTGTGATTAATTAACAGCCCTACTTTTAATATTCTAAATCGTTCTCTTTTGCACCAATCCAATAAAAGAGGAGTACCACACTCTTAAAAGATGCCTTCAAGATGAGTGGATCCTTGGAAATGTGATAAATGTGTTAGGAATTGAGAATTTATTATCATAAGTAAATGTAATAAGAAATCTTGGTAATTTGCATTATTCCTGGATACAACCACTGAGCCTCAGCTCTAGTCTATGATAATTGCTAGCAAGACTGTATTGTGTGTGTGGTACACACAATTGGTTGTGTCTACATTTGAGTAGTGAACTGTTGATTGTATACTAATGTGATTGTGGGTGAATTAATAAATTGTTGGTTAGTTAAGAATAAGCAGGAGTTCTGATTTGAAAAATACTATTCACGTTAAAAGTTGACCTGAAAAGAAACCACAGTTAAAACTAGTAAGCTAACACCTCTTGGGCTCAATAAAACAGGGTTATCCTATCGGATTTTATTATATATTGACAAATCTAGGTTGTCAGATTTCAGCATCCTGGCAAATTCATAAATTGACCCCCTTTCATGCTTATATCCCCCTCCCTTACTGCATTAGAGCATTCTGACGGTTGTTCTAACTTACACCAACCTGTAGAAGCTGCAAAAGGTTAAACTCTAATTCAAGATTGATGTTGTGTAGGTGTGTCTTCATCACTCCTCCTTTTAAGTAACCACATCTCCTTTTCCTGCTCACCAGCAACAAGGAAGAGGTGTTACGTATGAGCCCCTGTCAGCTGTATGCCATTGCAGGGTTAAACTTGCATCCTCCAGGGACCTTTTGCGCAGGTTTTGTAGCCAAAGAACACCTGCAAGATAGTGCAAAGCCACTGCACCATACTGAAGGAGCCAGCCCACAGTGTTCAACTTGAGAGTTCTAAGAGTGAAAATCTATAGTGGTCAGTATTATTATTATTTATTATTTACTATTTTCTGGACACTTCTTGCAATGTGAAAATGGTCTTAAAAATGCAATTCTACTGGGTCATCTAGACTTTACTAACTGCTTCTCTTTGAACAATCATCTAACAGAGTGACTCAAACCTGATCTAATATGACTGATAGGCCCCCTTGAGAGGTTTCTCCTTCTCACAGCTCCAGACCACCTGTCAATGCCTTGGGCTCACTGTATACAGTGTACTGTACCTACAGGCAGAGCCTGAGGGTGCACTCGACATTAATTAAAAATACCCCTTGCTCTCTTTCTTTCATTTTGAAAAAGAACCATAATAAACAGGTTCTATAAAACAGTCAATTGAAATATTACATTTACCAACAATAAAAGTATAACCAGTGGGAAAGGATGTAAGGAAGAAAAAAGGTGAGTTTATTATCAGATTTTTATAGAACAAACAGCAGTAGTAGTGAGGCATCCAGTAAAGCAGAATCATCCTCTCATTTATTAAAGAGCTTCCAATTGTCTATCCTGACCATCATCATAGATCTCCATTGTGTGTGTTATTCATTGGCTATATTATTGTGTGGTTGTTTTTGCTTGATATTTATTTTGATTTAATTTTAAAAAAGGAAAAGGGAAAGCATAACAATATCCATGGTTATTGACACCTGCTATGTGGGGGATCGGGAAACTTTTCAAAGTCCCGACTCAGATCGGGTGACTGGGGTCAAGAAATAAAGAATGATCTATTAACATCACTCCTGGATGCCTCACCTTAATTAAACTTTTCCTTCTCTCCCCTCTGGGATGATATGGTGACATGAGCTCTATAAAGAGATTCTCATGGAAACTTCCTCCTCCAGAGCTCCCTCCCATGGGTTTTATACTGGGAGGGGAAGATCTGATCCTATATACCAGGGGTGGCCAAACTGAGCCTGAGAAGGAGCCAGAATTTATCAATGTACATTGCCAAAGAGCCACAGTAATACGGCAGCAGCCCCCATCAGCTCTCCCCCTCACCCAGGCTCCCAGCGCCTCCCGCCCACCGGTGCCTTCCTCTCCTTCCCAATCAGCTGGTTCATGGTGTGCAGGAGGCTTTGGGGGGACGGGGGAGGAGCGAGGACATGGCAGGCTCAGGGGAGGGGGCAGGACGGGGTCGAGTGAGGATAGGGCCTGTGGCGGAGTCAGGGGTTGAGCAGTGAGCACTGCCCAGCACATTGGAAAGTTGACGCCTGTAGCTCCAGCCCCGAAGTCGGTGCCTATACAAAGAGCCATATATTAACTTCTGAAGAGCCGCATGTGGCTTCGGAGCCACAGGTTGGCCATCCGTGCTATATACAATAAATAATTGGTGTGAGATCTTGTGGTACTGTACACATTGGTGCTTGTTTCTTGTAGCCCTCAGAGTGCACTCTTCTAAAGAAGAAGTTATCACTTCCATAAATTTTTCCTGTAAAAAGGTTGCTTAATTAGTTAATTAATTACATTACATTAATTAAAAAGAACAGTGCAGTTCAAAGACCTTCTCCCCTCCTGATACATAAGTCCTCCATACTCCCCTGTTTTTCTTGATATTTCCAAGATAATACACACAGGCAAAATTCTGATCTCATGTACACAGGTGTAAATCTGTAGTAACTTCAATGAAGTCCATTTACACTGACTGAAGAATTTGGTCTACTGCCTATTAAGCCCTGTGCAGGGGCTCAGGGCTGCAGTGAATTTGCAAAGGAAACATGTTGAAGGTGCAACTTGACCAAGAGCAGACCTATAATAAAGAGGCCTATATCTGCAAATTCCAACTGAGGGCCCAAGTATTGCTTTTGTTACCTATCTCCAAATCCAAGTTGTTGGCCATTGGCAAGGTCCCTTTGAAGTAGTGAGTTGGGACAGAACTGTAGATTATGAAGTTCACCAACCGGGAAAGAGAGAGAATACTCAGATATATCTCACTAACCTGCTGAAAGTGTGGAAAGAGCAAGAGAGAGTCCTCATCACTCTCTGTTCCCTCCTGACCCTGAGCTTGGCTCCCAGGCTATAATAGTTCCCAATCCAGATACAGTGCTGATCGGAGAAGGGTTATGACTTAAACGGGAGCAGCAGATACACAAGTTTCCTCTCTGTGTTTTTGGCAAACCCAGGTCAGACTCACTTGGTGTTGCACAATATAGTAACTGAACCCAGACAAAAAGTGGGGGAAACCATGCAACCATTACCCAGGAAAACGTGGGAGATACTGCAGCAAGAGCAGCAGAACATGTTGATGCTAGCAGTCATCGAAAAGTCACACAGATGGTGAAGTCGGATCCTACTTGTGCCCAAGCCAGATGGTTCAACACAATTCTGCATTCACTTTCAAAAAGTGAATGCAGTATCCAAGTTGGATGCCTATCCCATGCCTCAGATCTGGAGAAGTTGGGGATACCAGGTATATATTTTCACCCTTAATTTGACCAAGTGATACTGGTAGATCCCCCACCCTTGAATCCCAGGAGAACACTGCCTTCTATACACCCCTGGGCTTATTCCAGTTTAAAACCATGACCTTTGGTCTGCATGGGGCTGCTGCTACGTTCCAGAGGTTATTTGAAAAAGTGTTATGACTACCCAGACAGTATGCAGTCACTTATATTGATATTGTCATTTGTAGTGAAACTTGGGATGACCACATGAAACACCTCACACCCAGTCCTACAGGTGTTCCAGGAAGCTGGACTGAAAGTGAACCCTGCTAAATGTCGATTGACCAACAAGTAAACTACCTGGGATATACTGTGGGTGGGGAATAGTTATGCCTTTTGGTGGGAAAGATTAAGGCCTTGTCAGAATGCACCATCCCCTCTACAAAGAAACAGGTGTGCCGCTTCCTGGGGCTAGAACAATATTATAGGTGGTTCATCCCCGACTTTGCCATGATCTCCACCTCTTTAATATAACTGGTGAAAGATGCCACACCAAGGAAGACCCATTGGACTGAAGCCTTTGACAAAACCTTCCAGATATTAAAAGAATGACTGATCCAGGAACCCATTTTGTTTCACCCTGACATCTTGAAGCCTTTTATTTTGTAAATGAACATAAGAATGGCCATACTGGGTCAGACCAGTGGTCCATCTAGCCCAGTATCCTGTCTTCCAACAGTGGCCAATGCCAGATGCTTCTGAGGGAATGAACAGAACAGGCAGTCATCGAGTGATCCATCCCCTATCATCCACTCCCAGATTCTGGCAAAAGAACGCTAGGGACACTCAGCATGGGGTTGCATCCCTGACCATCTTGGCTAATAGCCATTGATGGACCTACCCTTCATAAATGTATCTAGTTCTTTTTTGAGCCCTATTATAGTTTTGGCCTTCATAACATCCCCAGGCAATGAGTTCCACAGGTTTACAGTGCACTGTGTGAAGACTTCCTTTTGTTTGTTTTAAATCTGCTGCCTATTAATTTCATTGGGTGACCCCTGGTTCTTGTGTTATGTAAAGGAGTAAATAACACTTCCTTATTCACTTTCTCCACAACAAAGTCATCTCTTTTCCGAGATGAAAACTCCCAGTCTTTTTAATCTCTCCTTGTATGGAAGCTGTCCCATACTCTTTTGTTGCCCTTCTCCGTACCTTTTCCAATTCTAATATATCTTTTTTGAGATGGGTGACCAGAATTGCACACAGTATTCCATGGATTTATACAGAGGCATTATGATATTTTCTGTTTTATTATCGATCCCTTTCCTGTTGGTTCCTAACATTCTGGGTTTTTGGGGAGAGGGCGGGGGGGGGGGAGGTTTGGTAACCGCTACTGCAAACTGAGCAGATATTTTCAGAAAACTATCCACGATTACTCCAAGATCTCTTTCTTGTGAAGTAACAGTTAATTTACACCCCATCATTTTGTAAGTACAGTTGGGATTATGTTTTCCAATGTGCATTACTTTGCATTTACAAACATTGAATTTCATCTGTCATTTTATGGCCCAGTCACCCAGTTTTGTGAGATCCCTTTGTAACTCTTCGCAGTCTGCTTTGTACTTAACTATCTCAAATCATTTTGTATCATCTGCAAATTTTGCCATCTCACTGTTTACTCCTATTTCCAAATCATTTATGAATATGTTGAATAGCACTGGTCCCAGTACAGAACTCTGGGGGACACCACTATTTACCTCTTCCCACTGTGAAAACTGATCATTTATTCCTACCCTTTGTTTTCTGTCTTTTAACCAGTTACTGATCCATGAGAAGACCTTCCCTCTTATCCCATTGATTGCTTACTTGTCAAAGACTTTCTGAAGGTCTAAGTACACTATATCCCCTGGATTACCCTTGTCTACATGTTTGCTGACTTCCTCAAAGAATTCTACTAAATTGGTGAGGCATGATTTCCCTTTACAAAAGCCATGCTGACTTTTCCCCAACAAATTGTTTTCATCAATGTGTCTGATAATTCTGTTCTTTACTATAGTTTCAACCAATTTGTCTGGTACTGAAGTTAGGCTTACTGGTCTGTAATTGCCAGGTTCACCTCCGGAGCCTTTTTAAAAAAATGGTGTCACATTAGCTATCCTCCAGTCATCTGGTACAGAAGCTGATTTAAATGATAGTTACATACCACACTTAATGGATGCATCTGATGTCAGCCTTGGGGCTGTACTGTCACAGGAAGTGGTGGTAGGGGAACTCTTGTCTTCAACATCAGCAGGAAGTTGCTTCCTTGGAGACTGAGAAGGTGGCCCTAATGGTAAAATGGTCTATAGATGCCCTATGCTATTACCTGTGGGGCCACCCATTCCAGCTGGTGACTGTCCCCTATGATGGCTACAGTTCCTGAAGGACCATAACGCCACAGTGATGTGGTAGTATTTGTCTCTGCAACCATACCATTAAACAGTGCTACATCAAGCTGGCACGGAGTATAAAAATGCAGACTTCTTTTCACAAGACTGGTGGAGGCAGGAAGACCCAATACAAGTTCATGCAGTGATTCTGGAGCTGAGGAGGAGGGTGTGGGATGGGGTTTACAGACTCCCCACTAAACCAGAGCAAGGCATAAGGCAGTACTGGGTTAGGAAGACCCCCACCCCTTAGCAGCTGCAGGGCATGCTCCAGGTGGAGGGACAGTTAAAAGGGCACTGGTAGCCCAGAGGAAGGGGGAAAAGGAGTTATAGGCTGCACCAGGAAGTGAGATTTAAAGCCTGGAGCTGTGGAAGAGTGACTACAGCATTGATAAGACCAGTCTGCAAACAGTGATTCATATTCCTCTCTTCTTGGAGTTGGAAACCCATAAGAGGCCCCAAAGAATGGGATATTGTTCCCCTGGCAGACTAAGCTGATACTACTATGACTGTGACCATGCCCCAAATGAAAGAGCCACAGTCCGGTAACAAGTGACCCAGTGAAAAGTGTAACTTGGGGTGGACCAATGAGTGGTCTGGACCCTGCAATACCTGCTTTAGAGCCCTTGATTTGGACCTGGTGGAGTGGGGGGCCTGGGTCCCTCTGTATTGCTCCTACTCCCCTCTGCTGTGGACAGAACCCTAGGGGGAGTAGAAAGGACAGGAGGGTCTAAGGCCCATTGTATATGATTTGGCAGTGCCTCCTCCAGAATGAACAAGACTAATGAGAACCGTGGAGCTGCTGCCTGACCACTAGGCCAGCTGGGTATCAGACTGACCGGCTACAGGGATCCTTGGTGTTAAGGATGTCATTTGAAAAAAATCCTGTGAGTGGACAAAGTGCCCCGAGGTGGCTGCATTGTGCAGGGAAGAAGGGAATAAAGTTCACCTGGGAATCTAGAGATATTCCCTTGCAGTACATTTCTGTAATGTCCTATTACTGTCCCAAATTCAGGATTTACCTGAAGCTTGCTCGCTCTGAGCAAGTTTCTCCTTCTTCCTCCCTCCTAGGCTGAGCAATGCTGCTGAGTGCTACTGCCTGGAGCAAGAATCCATCTTTCAAAAGTCACTCTGTCCTGTGTCACAGACCAACAATATTTTAGATGTGGTTACATCAAAGGTAGGCGCATGTAATTGGTGGTTTCCTGTGCCTCTATAAGTGTACCAAGGTATGCAAAAAATAGTATTTCTTCTCTCTGTAACGTTATTCAAATAGGATGAAATTCACTTAACCGTTTAAAATAAGACTTACATGGGACTTGAGTGGTAAACAGGCCTTGTGCTAGCGCTCTGCATGTGGGTAAATTTCACGCATCTTGAGCAGGGTCAGAATGCTGGAATCTGAAAGATTACTGGGCAGTTAGGAATGATAGTTGGGGATTAGCAGTTGTTGCTCTCCCTGCTGATCAGAAATGACACTCTCCAGGAAATTGTCCCTTAGAAGAAAGAGAAAAGCTGCTGCTCGTAGATTGCAACATAGTAAAAAGCAGTTTATCAAAGTGTTTCATAGGCAGTGGTCTGAGTTTTATTTTGCTTCTTTTCATTTCTTTGGGAAAATTCATAATGTCAGATAAAAGGTCAAGAAAAAGGGGTTATTGCAAAATAATTGCTTTTTCAAAGGGGAAAGAATGTTACATATACAGTAGAGACTGTTATAAATAAAAGGGCACCAGGACATAGGTTCCACCATCATTTCGAATCTAAAGATTTCTCCACGGTATCCAAATGTCCAGCTTAGCAGTGCATCTCTGGGTTCCATCCCTGTTGCAGACCAGGCCCTGGAAGCTACAGGGAAAAGGAAGAAGTAGACATTGAGGGAGAGGAAGAAGTGAGGACGGGGAGAGGGAAACAAGGTAAGGAGCATGGAGGTCAGCGATCACCAGACAGAAAACAATATTCATTCTTTATATGGTAACAAGTTGTCTGCTACAGCCACAGGGGACAGGTATCCAGTTCTGGCAATGTCCAGAGAGAGGGGCTGTGGTGCTTTTAGGTAAATGCTGAATACCCCAAGCAATGGGGCTCCCAAGGCTTCCCAGGGGAGACAATCTTTTAGTATAATACAGCTCACTATTAGTAGATTCTTCTCGATTTTCTGCCTACATTTTCCTTTTCTTTATTACACCCCACCCATGAAGAGCATGCCCAAGGCCTTGAACGGCAGTGAAAGTGGACCAAGAGCCAGTGCTGATGTGGCCTAACGCGTGCAGAAAATGGGCTGTCTCATTCTGTACTACCTGCAACCTTAGTATCGTTCATATTTATATTCAGGGAATTATAGTTATCCCGTCTGGAGCTGATAAATGAGGCCAGGTCTCTGGCTCACAGGAAGAGGTGTTGTTTGAAGAGATGAAAGGGAGCGGTTTTCTGGATCAGTCCTGGCTTTATGAGGATTGGCTGCAATCTTGCATTGTGTGTAATTTACATACCATCCTAGGTGAGATGACATTGATTTACATGTAACAGGAAAACGGTTCTGTCATGTATTTCAGCTCACGCAGGCTGCATCTGTAATACATCAAAACACGCAGGGCCTATATGAAATACATATGTCATCGCTGGAGAGGGGATCTGTCTCTCAGCCCGCCTGGCAGCTTGCCTGCCATGTGCTGTTAGACAAGCTGTTACAGGCGCAGGAGACAACACAATGGCCCGGGAGACCCCAACGCCGTCACTCCCGGCGGGGCGGGGACCCCCAACCCGCTGGCCCCGCACCCGCACGAGTTCCCATCTCCCTACCGCCTGCCTCCCGGGCGCTGGCCGTGAAAGGGCGACCCCGACAGCGCGCGCCGTGTGGGGTGAGGGACCCGGGCCGCCCTAGCCGCCTCCGCCCGCCGGCCGCTTCCCCTGGCGGCTGCCTGCTCACCGCAGCCGCGTGCCCGCGCCCCTCCGGCCGGCGCCGCCAGCCGATGCGAACCTGCCGCCTCGCGCTGCCTGGGGCGCGGAGGGCTGCGGGCGGCCGCTGGTTGGCGGCGGGGGGACACGTGAGGGAGGAGGGGGCGGCGGGCGGCGGCGGGAGCCGGAGTTTCCCCGACAGCTGGAGGTTGCGGCGGCGGCTCCTCCTCCCCGCTCGAGCCAGGGCCCCCCGCGCTCCTCCTTATTTACAAACACACAAAGGGCCGGGCCGGGGTCGCGTCTGCAGCCGGCATGGGAGACAAGAAGAGCCCGACCAGGTAAGGGCGGCGCGGGGGCCTGGCGCCGGCAGCGCCCGCGCCCTGGATTAGCGGCGCCTCCTGGCCGGGCCCGACCCTGCGCCGGCAGCAGCAGCAGCAGCGGCGGCGGCGGCGGCGAGCCGGCTCCGCCGTGCAGCGGCCATGGCGGCCGCGGGAGCCGGGCTGCAGCGGGGGCGGTCGGGCCGGGCCGGGAGCCGGGCCTGACCCACCGCCCTGCCTGTTTTGTCCCTCCCCTCGTTGTGTGTGTTGCAGGCCGAAGCGGCAGCCGAAACCCTCCTCGGACGAGGGCTACTGGGACTGCAGCGTGTGCACCTTCCGGAACAGCGCCGAGGCCTTCAAGTGCATGATGTGCGATGTGAGGAAGGGCACCTCCACCCGGTGAGTGTCCGGCCACCCCGGCCCGGCCGCCGGCGAGCAGCTCGCGGCAGCCCCGGCATGCCGGGGAGCCGCCTGCTGCGGTAGGAACTAGGTCAGATTTATTGGGGACCCTATCGCCCGTGGGCTGCAGGGACAGGGACCAGAAAGGCAGCAGCGTTTGATCCCAGACTCGCTTAACCCTTTGGCTCTGCCAGCTAAGAGGCATTGTCCTTTATAAAATGAACAGAATACCTGTCCAGACACTAGCTGATTCAGCTCTGAAAGCCTCTGGAAGGGAAGAGGAGGGGAGCTCCCTGGGCTTGACTAACATCTTCTGCTTTGATTAACGTGTAGTATCCAAGCAGGCTTCCTTTTGTATGTTGTACTAAAATAGCGCATGCAATGTTACATTTTTTAATATAATGCCTATGGGGTTTATTCCCCTAATTATGAAAATAATTCTGTGCAGCATAAAGTGAGGTCGTTTTATACATTAAAACTTGAAAATAATTATCTGTACAAAGTACAATGTGTTAAACTTTCTCTTTTTTTTTTTTTTTTTCATTGACAGAAAGACAGGTCTGGGTCACCCTTATGCTATTTCACCTAAAGTATTTGCCTGTATTAACAGTATTTTTTCTTTATGCCGTAGCCTAATTCTATTTCCTCAAAAAACCTAAACAAAAATCCCTACATTTTGTTTGTTTTATCTCTAGCGTTAAAGAACTGTCCCGTTGATTTTCAACCCCATCTAAGAGATTCCATCTCTACAGAGGCAATTCCCTCCTACTACTTTTATAAAAGAAATGTAAATTGGCTGAGTTTTGTTATTCAGAAAAGTCAGTCTGAAAATCAGTGACTTCCCAGAAAAACCTTTTCCTTTAGAACTCTTTCAGAAAGCATGCTGGGAATTATTTGAATCCAACACATCTGTATAGTTCTAATGTTATAAGTTAGAACAGGGATAGTCAATTTATTTTTCGTCTAGGTCCACTTTTCTTAGGGTATAGGCAAGGTCCAGACTCCAGAGGAAATAATAATAATAATCCCCCCCCCCAATAATGATGATAAGTAAATAAAAAGATTTTGGTGTCTGTTCAAAAGCGTCTGGCAGTCCACATTTGGCCCACAGTCTGCCTATTGATTGCTCCTGGTTTAGAACATGCATTAGAGGATGGATAATTCTATAAAACCAACAAGAGTGCAGTTGTAGAGTCCTTTGCACATTAGCATAAGAAAATACTTATTTAATGAGCTTTTATTATTATTACTATTATACCTTATCAGTTAATCCTGTTAGCAAAAGAAGTTTAAGTGGCCATAGAAGTCGCAGTCTTATCAGGAGTTATAAGAACTTCATTCCAGACATAAACAATAACAATATTGAATATGACTTTTACAATGAATTTATGGTAAGTCAATGTTAGAATACAAAACTGTGTAGAATTGAGTAAAATAACTTCAGGAATAGAGACATCTGCCTGGGTTTTTTTTCATTTTTGGGGGGGGAGTGGTTGTTGGTTTTTGTGTTTTTTTTTTTGTTTTTTTGTTTTTTTGACAACCTTGTTGTAGATTTGTAAAAAACCATAATGAATTTTAAAGTATTTTTTCAAAGCTAACTTTAAATTAAAATGAGACTGGCTTTCTGCTTAAGTCACTTTGTCAGTTTTCAGAGAATTTAATCAACTATACATCTTTAATAGAAGCAAGGTGGGTGAGGTAATATCCTTATACTGGACCAACTTTTGGTGAAAGAGACAAGCTTCCCAAACCTGAACAAGAGCTCAGGGTAAGCGCGACAGCCTCTCTTTTTCACCAACAGAAGTTGGTCCTATAAAAATTACTTCACCCCCATCTACTATCCTGGGACCAACATGGGTACAACAGCACTGCAGACATACGTTTTAATAGTCAGACAGCATCCATAAAAAGTTACAATGCCGGAAGAGTGAAAGCAAAATTTCCCAAACCAGTTTAATACAAGTGAAGATGACAGCTTCTCCTAAACTTCATTAAGGACTCAAAGCCAATTAAATTAGTATTTTATTACACTAAAAAAATCATTTGGGAGAAAAGTATTAGAATCTACAGGTGGCGTTGGCTAGAGAGGCAGCTATGAGAAACCAATGCTATCATTGCTTTATTCTACAGTATTTTAAAAAGAAACAAAAACCTAATTTTGTTTTTCCTTGTTCAGTGATGTTCTGATATGCAGGATTTCAGTAAATCCATGGATTTTTGTTTCCCCACTTAAAACTTAAAACAAATGTGTAACCGACTAGATTTATGGATTTCTTGCCATAAGACTTAGTCACATTTTCAAAACCAGCCTTCTAAGTTGTGTTTACAGTACCATGTGTGCAAAGTCCTGAATTTATACATGCCAGTCATATATACAGATAGTTGATTCACATGTTCAATTACATTTGTGTGCACAAATTAAGCCCTAATCCTGCATTTGGATTTGTGCTGGTGGACCCCTGTGCCCATGAAGAACTTCATTGGACTTATTAGAGTCCATTCATGGATCCAGTTATAGGAGCCTTAGAGGCTAGAGTGAGGACCTTTTGAAAATGTGTTCCAAGTAGTTCATACAAAAAAAAAATGTTTTTAATCAGAGGGAAGACTAGTCACTCCTAAAATAACACTTTTGTTAGAGAGTAGTGGATGAATTCTGTAGCCTTTTGCTTCAGAGTATAATATTTTTGTAAGTAAAATTGATAGCTTCATTATAGTTCTGAATAGGCATTAGTTCACATCTCAAAAACACTGTCAATTTTTTTACTGTGTGGTATGACTGCCTTTTAGGTCATTGTAGACCATTGTTGAGGTGCCTTGGCGATTCAGTGCAGAGAAATTTCCTACTTGGTACTTGACCTTTTTAGATTTTTGCATTTTGTGAATGCTAAATTTCACTAAATTAACTCAGAATTGCAGGGAAAAAGTGCAGACAACTACAGACCGTGAATAATGTTGTATTTTTGAAAGTCACTGGAGAACAGCTGAAAATGAGATTTTGAATTTTCATAGTTTCAATATTAATATAATAATAATAAATACTTTAAGCCTTTTCATGTTTTCACTGTAGAATAATGGTGTTTTTTTACATTTCTACAAAGTTTGACTTTTTTTATTCTAGTAGATAGGCATTGATTATGATTTTATAAAAAGATAAGTAAAACCAATATAAATGTGGGGTTTTTGTTTTTGCATTATATTTTAATATATTTTTGAACTATAATAAAAATGAATAACAGCAGATTGTATCATGGAGTGAAATTAACTTTGTGGCAGTATCATCTTACGTGGTTAAAGTGGGCGGTACTTGGATGGGAGACCTCCCAGAGAAATTCTGGATGCTGCAGGAAGTGATGTGATTCATTAGGTAGCACTCTTTTTTTTCCTTTTGTTAACACTAAACCAGTGCCGTAGCATGGTGCCAGGCTTCAATATACTGCTATTTGGATAAGACATAAAACAAAGGTCTTGTCTGTAAGTTAAAAATTCCATTACTTTGGATAGTAAGGCCGGATTCCGTTTTGGGTAACTTCACTCATGACCTAAAATTCTTCCTGTAGATATAGTATTTTTATTTACTTTCTAACCTACGTTGTTTGTAGTTGCTGGGTGCTAAGTTATTGTGTTCCACCGCATAGGGAACTGCATTTCAATGCAGAATGAAGTGATTTCTCTATGTCCTTAGTAAAACATTTTGGGAACTTTCTGGTGAAAGATGCTGTATATGTGTGTATAAGACAATATTAATCATGCCTTATGCAGCCGAATCTCTCACTAAAATTCAACAGAGCACTAAGATATTGCTTTAGAGAAGGAACTGGTAGTGACCTCTATATTTAGGTTGCCTAATACTTTCCATTATAAAAGATTCTTCTGATCTCTTTTGAGAAACTCTGAAACCTCTGTTGCTTGTACCAAGCCTTTGAAATTTAGCAGGGGGAGAGCCCTACAGTTAAATTAAGTGCCTTTTTCATTTGTCCCATGAAATTCTGCTCACATTTTGCCGAGATATAAAGAGCTGAAAATCGTTACTTTTTGTCACTTGCCAGTGCTCAGGAAAATTGTGGCACCATGCCAAAATCTAAACAAATACTTTGCCTCGTCTTTAATAAGGCTAAAGAGGATATTAGGGATAATGGTAGCATGACAAATGGGAATGAGGATATGGAGGTAGATATTACCATATCTGAGGTAGAAGCGAAACTCAAACAGCTTAATGGGACTAAATCGGGGGGTCCAGATAATCTTCATCCAAGAATATTAAAGGAATTGGCACCTGAAATTGCAAGGCCATTAGCAAGAATTTTTAATGAATCTGTAAACTCAGGAGTCGTACCGAATACTTGGAGAATTGCTAATATAGTTCCTATTTTTAAGAAAGGAAAAAAAGTGATCCGGGTAACTACAGGCCAATTAGTTTGACATCTGTAGTATGCAAGGTCCTGGAAAAAATTTTGAAGGAGTAATTAGTTAAGGACATTGAAGTCAATGGTAAATGGGACAAAATACAAATGGTTTTACAAAAGGTAGATCGTGCCAAACCAACCTGATCTCCTTCGTTGAGAAAGTAACAGATTTTTTAGACAAAGGAAACGCAGTGGATCTAATTTTCCTAGATTTCAGTAAGGCATTTGATACCATGCCACATGGGGAATTATTAGTTAAATTGGAAAAGATGGGGATCAATATGAACATCAAAAGGTGGATAAGGAATTGGTTAAAGGGAAGACTACAACAGGTCCTACTGAAAGGCGAACTGTCAGGCTGGAGGGAGATTACCAGTGGAGTTCTTCAGGGATCAGTTTTGGGACCAATCTTATTTAATCTTTTTATTACTGATCTCGGCACAAAAAGTGGGAGTGTGCTCATAAAGTTTGCAGATGATACAAAGCTGGGAGGTATTGCCAATTCAGAGAAGGATCGGGATATTATACAGGAGGATCTGGATGACCTTGTAAACTGGAGTAATAGTAATAGGATGAAATTTAATAGTGAGAAGTATAAGGTTATGCATTTAGGGATTAATAACAAGAATTTTAGTTATAACTGGGGACGCATCAATTAGAAGTAACGGAAGAGGAGAAGGACCTTGGAGTATTGGTTGCTCATAGGATGACTATGAGCCGCCAATGTGATATGGCTGTGGAAAAAAGCTAATGCAGTTTTGGGATGCATCAGGAGAGGTATTTTCAGTAGGGATAAGGAAGTTTTAGTACCGTTATACAAGGCACTAGTGAGATCTCACCTGGAATACTGTGTGCAGTTCTGGTCTCCCACGTTTAAAAAGGATGAATTCAAACTGGAGCAGGTACAGAGAAGGGCTACTAGGATGATCCGAGGAATAGAAAACTTGTCTTATGAAAGGAGACTTAAGGAGCTTGGCTTGTTTAGCCTAACTAAAAGAAGGTTGAGGGGAGATATGATTGCTCTCTATAAATATATCAGAGGGATAAATACAGGAGAGGGAGAGGAATTATTTAAGCTCAGTACCAATGTGGACACAAGAACAAATGGGTATAAACTGGCCACCAGGAAGTTTAGACTTGAAATTAGACGAAGGTTTCTAACCATCAGAGGAGTGAAGTTTTGGAATAGCCTTCCAAGGGAAGCAGTGGGGGCAAAAGATCTATCTGGCATTAAGATTCTACTCGATAAGTTTATGGAGGAGATGGTATGATGGGATAATGTGATTTATGGTAATTAATTGATCTTTAAATATTCAGGGTAAATAGGCCTAATCCCCTGAGATGGGATATTAGATGGATGGATCTGAGTTACCCAGGAAAGAATTTTCTGTAGTATCTGGCTGGTGAATCTTGCCCATATGCTGAGGGTTTAGCTGATCGCCATATTTGGGGTCGGGAAGGAATTTTCCTCCAGGGCAGATTGGAGAGGCCCTGGAGGTTTTTCGCCTTCCTCTGTAGCATGGGGCAGGGATCACTTGAGGGAGGCTTCTCTGCTCCTTGAAGTCTTTAAACCATAATTTGAGGACTTCAATAACTCAGACATAGGTGGTTTCAGAGTAGCAGCCCTGTTAATCTGTATTCGCAAAAAGAAAAGGCGTACTTGTGGCACCTTAGAGACTAACAAATTTATTAGAGCATAAGCTTTCGTGAGCTACAGCTCACTTCATCGGATGCATTACGATGCAATGCATCCGATGAAGTGAGCTGTAGCTCACGAAAGCTTATGCTCTAATAAATTTGTTAGTCTCTAAGGTGCCACAAGTACGCCTTTTCTTTTTTCAGACATAGGTGAGGTTTTTCGTAGGAGTGGGTGGGTGAGATTCTGTGGCCTGCGTTGGGCAGGAGGTCGGACTAGATGATCAGAACGGTCCCTTCTGACGTTAGTATCTATGAAAATAACAGAACATGAAAATATTCTAAAATACCAAGACCACATCACTCCCCAAGCACCGGTGGACACAGCAGTGGGATCCCTGGGAGTAGATGCCTGTTCCCCCTCCCTCCTGTACCTACCTAATGGTACCACGTGGGGCAGATGTCCTCCCAACTCTGGGTGGGGGTAGGAGAAAGGGAAAGAGAACTGAGCTGGCTTACCAGGACCACCCCCTATGAACCCAACACATGGTCCCTGTGGCTCATCTTCCTCCACACACATGCACTGTAATAAGTCTTCTCCTCACAGCTAAAGTAGTTAGGCCTGTAGTTCAAGTGATGGACGTCTATGCTGCAGTGCTAAATATTCGGGATTCAAACCCTGCTGAAGATGCTTGATGAAGGGCTTGTTAGAGTTGTACCTAATAGAATTTTTGTTTCTTTTTCCTTTTGAAAATAACCCCCCTAGGAAATTGTATCAACCAACCAAAGTATGTTAAAATAATGTTGTTTGAGTTGCAAAGTTAAGTGGTCAAAAGTTAAAAAATGTGAGATGTAAGGTTGCTCATGTAATCTTAGTTCTGCTTTTAATTGATCGCATGCTACACCCCCCACGGCTGTCCACCCTCCCTTTCAATCCCTGTTTCATTTATTGCACTGGATAAACACACAAGGGGGCAGAATTAAGGTTGCATTGGCAACTGTAAATCTGGCTTTTCCTAACTTTCTGGTGCTTAACTCTGTAAAGTAAACAACATTCTTTTAACATAGTTTTTAAAATGTAATTAAAGAGGCTTTCCATTTAATAGGTGGCTTTCTTTAGATTTAACAAAATTAAGTGGTATGTCAAACTAACTAAATAGGTAGAAATCTAAACCATACTTTTATTATTGTAATTTCAAATAGTATTCTTTAGGAGTATGAGAACAGCAGAATTGCTATATAACAGTGTTTTTTCAAGTTATGGTCTGCGGACCCCTGGGGGTCCGTAGACTATGTCTAAGCTTTTCAAAGGGGTCGTCTGCACCTCCATACGAAATATTTAGGGGTCCGCAAATGAAAAAAGGTTGAAAACCACTGATATATAAAGTTAAATAGTTATGGTTTCTTGAAGAATATTTCTGAAGTTACGCTTTAGGGCTTATTACTCCCAAATTGATCTTTAAATTACTTGTATTGCTTGCTTTGAATTTAGTAAAAATTTCATCTGGCTTCTAAACTGCAAATTGGTTGAAAGCTATACAAACCCAAAGAAAAATTGATTTGGGTTTTTGTGTGGATTCTGACATTTTATAAAATGTAGCACTCTTTAATAAACATGTTGGGCCACCGGCTTTGCACTACGGTAGGACCTCAAAGTTATGAACTGACTAGTCAACCGCACACCTCAATTGGAACAGGAAGTAAGCAATCAGGCAGCAGAGACCAAAAAAAAGAGAAGCAAATACTGTACAGTACTGTGTTAAACGTAAACTACTAAAAATAAAAGGAAAGTTTAAAAAAAAAAAACTTGACAAGACAAGGAAACTGTTTCTGTGCTTGTTTCATTTAAATTAAGATGGTTAAAAGCAGCATTTTTCTTCTGCAGTAAAGTTTTAAAACTGTATTAAGTCAATGTTAAGTTGTAAATTTTTGAAAGAACAACCGTAACGTTTTGTTTAGAGTTACGAACATTTCAGAGTTATGAACAACCACTATTGTTCAACCACTAGTGTTCATGACTGAGGTTCTACTGTACAATGATAATGCAAAAAAGATGTAGATCGGTATTTGAGGATCACCCCAGTTTCAGGGGAGCTTCTAGAGGCATAGAGCTGCAGCCCATCAGATTCCACTGCTGAAATAGGGATATAATGGAAAAAAGGGAGCATGGCTGGAGTATCCTTATGCTCTGCTGATCTCGGTTATAGGATTGCCTCTTCCACCCAGCATGATTTTGAGGAAAGCAAAAGACATCACTGAGTTATACCAGCAGACTGACAATTTTGCACAACTGGGCTAGGAAGCGAGGTGCTCCAAGGCCACCTTTGAACCCCTACCCCTCCAGACATTTGTTGTGCATTTCTTGGCTGTAGCAGAGGATCTATGATTCTAAGATCTGGGTCACTAGATTTCTGCATGTGTTTTAAAAAGACTGGGCTGTTTCTGGTAAACTTGTAAATGTGACAGGTTTCAGAGTAGCAGCCGTGTTAGTCTGTATTCGCAAAAAGAAAAGGAATACTTGTGGCACCTTAGAGACTAACAAATTTATTAGAGCATAAGCTTTCGTGAGCTACAGCATCCGATGAAGTGAGCTGTAGCTCACGAAAGCTTATGCTCTAATAAATTTGTTAGTCTCTAAGGTGCCACAAGTACTCCTTTTCTTTTTGTAAATGTGAGATACAGATTTCCATTTGGATCTCTCATGTGGCTTTATATGCACTGAGAAATTATAAATCAAATACTTTTTTTTTTTTTAAAGCTGGTTATCAGGGTCATTTTTCTTCCTAAAACATGTGAAATATGTTTGGTCATGTGCCATCTGGATATTTACAATTACAAATTAGTTACATTTAACCAAATCTGGTATATTTATTTCTTTTGAAATGCAGTACCTCTCAGTGCTGATGGGCAGAACATATCTGAGTTTTAACATGTCTGGGTTACAGCAGCTTATTAAGGACTCTTCTTGTGTCTTCCAGTACTCAGATTTGTATTTCTTGGGGGGGAGGAGGAGAATTGGCTGCTATGCTGATTTTACAAAATATGTGACTGTATCAAGCTTGGTGTATTGACAAGCCAAAAGGGCTTGCATTTGCATGCACATATGGCAGTTTTTGAAAGAAATATTTGCAAGTGTTGAGACTGAAGACAAATTTATAAATGTATTACAAAGACATTGTAATGTATATGACTGCTTATGTCATTGATCTTCTTCAATATGAAATTATTATGAGGAAGAGCTGAGTATCTCATAAGTAAATAGCTTCCTCTCATTCTATACGTAACCATTAAGAGTCGGAAATACTGAACTGGACTCTTAAGGTTTACATGACCTTTGTTAAATCTGCATCACAGTGCTGATTTTTTTTTAAATTTTTTATGAAAAACATAATTGAACTTTGAGTTTCAGAAAGCTTTATTTTTGCACAAGTAGTCAAATGAAATGAAGTTCTTGTATCATTATGGGGTGCTATCTTTATTTTGAACACTGTTAGGAACAGTTTGTATGGGAAGAAAAGAGGTCATAATTAGCTGTTCAACAGAAGAACAGACTTGAAGTAGTGGGTTTGAAAAATATTTATAGCCTGTTTTTCAGAATTAGCTCTGTGAGTGTTAAACATGTTTGATATTGTCGAGGACACGAACCAAAAAAAGTCCTCGACAATATCTTAAACCTAACTGATAGATTTCAACCCATGTTCTTTTCAAAACATGGTTTTTCAAAAATGATGAACTTGATATTTTGACTGTTTTATGTAACCATCTCCTGATTTCTCCTGTATCTGTGTGTGTAAAAAAACAAACAAAAACACATTTCATTTGAATTTAAATGCAAAAGTTGTTCTAGTACTACATGAGCTATATCATACAAATATGTCTGGTTAATGCAAACTAGATTAGAGGTTTCATCTGAGATCAAGTCACAGAAGATGTTGGTTTTATTGACAACCAGCTTTGTGTTGAGGAGCGTGAAGTGAAGCTTAGGTAACTTTTAGGGCTGTCGATTGGTCACAGTTAACTCATGCGATAACTAAAAAAATTAATCATGTTTAAAAAATTAAAGTTTAATTGCACTGTTAAACAATAGAATACTAATTGAAATTTATTACATATTTTTGGATGTTTTTCTACATTTTCAAATATATTGATTTCTATTACAACAGAATACGAAGTGTATCATGCTCACTTCATATTATTTATTAATGTTTGCACTGTAAAATGATAGTATTTTTCAATTCACCTCATACAAGTACTATAGTGCACTCTTTATTGTGAAAGTGTAATTTACAAATGTAGATTTTTTTTTTTGTTACATAACTGCACTCAAAAACAAAACAATATACAAGTTTAGAGCCTATGGGTCCACTCAGTCCTAGTTCTTGTTCAGCCAATTGCTAAGACAAACACGTTTGTTTAAGTTTACGAGAGATGCTGCTGCCTGCTTCTTATTTACAATGTCACCTGAAAATGAGAATAGGCATTTGCATGGCTCTTTTGTAGCCAGTGTTGCAAGGTATTTACGAGCCATATATGCCACCATTCCAGCAGACATGCTTCCATGCTGATAACTCTTGTTAAAAAAAATAATACGTTAATTACATTTGTGATTGAACTGCTTGGGGGAGAATTGTATGTCTCCTGCTCTGTTTTACCTGCATTCTGCCATATATTTCATGTTATAGCAGTCTTGGATGATGACCCAGCACATGTTGTTCATTTTGAGAACACTTTCACAGCAGATTTGACAAAACACAAAGAAGGTATCGATGTGAGATTTCTAAAAATAGCTACAGCACTCAACCCAAGGTTTAAGAATCTGAAGTGCCTTCCAAAATCTGATCGGGACGGGGTGTGGAGCATGCTTTCAGAAGTCTTAAAAGAGCAACACTCAGATGAGGAAGCTACCAAACTTGAACCACCAAAAAGAACGAAAATCGACCTGCTGGCGGCATCTGACTCAGATGATGAAAATGAACATATGTCAGTCCGCTCTGCTTTGGATTATTATCGAGCAAACCCCATCATCAGTATGGACATGTCCTCTGGACTTATGGTTGGAGCACGAAGGGACATATGAACCTTTAGCGCATCTGGCATATAAATATCTTGTGATGCCGGCTACAAGAGTGCCATGCAAACTCCTGTTTTCACTTTCAGGTGGCATTGTGAACAAGAAGCGGGCAACTTTATCTCCTTCAAATTGTAACCAAACTTATTTATCTGAGCGATTGGCTCAGGTAGGACTTAGTGGACTAGTACGCTCTGAACTTTTACATTGTTTTGTTTTTGAGTGCAGTTATGTAACAAAAAAATTACATTTTGTATGTTCCAAAGTATTACATTGTTTTATTTTTGAATGCAGTGGTTTTTGTACATAACTCTACATTTGTAAGTTCAACTTTCATGATAAAAAGATTACACTACTGTACTTAGATGAATTGAAAAATACTATTTATTTTGTTTTTTACAGTGAAAATATTTGTAATCAAAAATAAAGTGAGCACTGTACACTTTGTATTCTGTGTTGTAATTGAAATCAGTTTATTTGAAAATGTAGAAAAACATCCAAAAATATTTAAATAAATGGTATCCTATTATTATTTGTTCGCACGATTAATCGCGATTAATTTTTTTTAATCGCTTGACAGTCCTAGTAATTTTCCCTGACACCTTGAATTTCTGCAAGAACATGAACTATGATGATAAAGAAATAGGAATCAGATTACTTCACACTCTGTCAAGGGAAAGGCCTTTTCTCCCCCTCCCTATTATCGCTGGAACTGATGAAGTTAGAGCTATTGGAAAATCCCTATTTATTGCTGTTCTTGGCCTTCTAGATCCCAATACTTCAAGTGTTTGTTCAACCCTCCTTTTACACAGTTGGTAGATGTTTCCCAAAGGGCCCATCTGATGCAAATGGTATGCTGGATAACATTGGCATAATTGAAGGGGTTTGGAGAGATGAAAGAAAAACATCTGAGGATCTATTGGATAGGAGGGATTCATAGACTCCAGGGCAAGAAGAGACCATTATGATCATCTAATGACAGTCTGATTTCCTGTATAAGACAAAGCCAGAGAACTTCCCCAAAATAATCCTTTCTGAACTAGAGCATATCTTTTTTTTAAAAATAAAAAGAATTCCAATCTTGATTTAAAAATTGAGAATCCATCAAATCCCTTAGTAAATTGTTCCAGTGATAAATTACTCTTTCAGTTAAACATATATGCCTTGTTTCCAGGCTGAATTTATCTAGCCTCATCTTCCAGCCATTGGACATTTGTTTGCAAGGTTGAAGAGCCCATTAACAAATATTTGTTCCCCATGTAAGTACTTATAGATTATAATCAAGTTGCCCCTTAACCTTCTCTTTAAGCTAAATAAATTGAGCTCCTTGAGTCATTACTATAAGGCGTGTTATCTAATTTTTTTGATCATTCTCGTGGCTCTTCTCTGAACACTCTCCAGTTTATCAGCATCCTTCTTGAATTGTGGACACCAGAACTGGCCACACTATTCCAGCACTGGGCTCACCAATGCAAAATACAGAGGTAAAATAACCTGTCTCAAGATTTCCCTCTTTTTGCATCCAAGGATCACATTAGCTCTTTTTTGCATTGTACTGGGAAATCATATTCAGCTGATTATTCAGTATGATCCCCAAATCTTTTTCAGAGTCACTGCTTTCCAGGATAGAATCCCCCATCTTACAAGTATGGCTTATGTTCTTTGGTCCTAAATGTATATATTTACATTTAGCTGTATTAAAATCCATGTTGTTTACTTGCAACCAGCTTACCAAGCAATCCACATCACTCTCTATTACTGGCCTGATATTATTTCTCTCCATTATTTACCACCTCCTAATCTTTTGTCATATGCAGACTTTATCGGTGACTATTTTATGTTCTCTTCCAGGTCAGGGTTTTGCTGAATCCTGTTGATCTATCTTAGCTATTTGTAAGGCATCTGTCACTTTGGTATTGAAGCGCATTTAAAAAACAAAACAAAAAAAACTAGGGAGTTTACTCCTGGGATGCTTCTACAAGGACTGCTATAGGTCCTAATGAGTATTCTAAGGATTCTGGCTCTTCTGTTATCCTTCACTCTTTCACCTAAATGGGGTGTGTTAATATAATTTAATTTTTTTTTTAAATGTGTGCAAGTGGGATTAATAAATTTGGTGTTAGTGTCACCAGTCTCTTCTTCAGCTATCTTGCTGTTGCATGGTCTGAGAGATATAGAGATTTGAATGAATACCTGAGTCAAGATTAATTTAGATAAGACAGAGATGATATTGGTAGGAAGAAAGCTTCTCTACCATCATCTAAGGGGAATGACCAGCTTGCATTATTTATTTTCTTGAAAGGTTTGGGGAAGGGCCACCATCAACTAGAAAACTCCTCCATCTTTCCAGCTTTCATTTGAAAGCAATGACTTGTCCTTTAAACTTGGCTATTCCATAGTGTTTGGCTCTGCCATAATTAGAACACAAAAATTGATTTTTTCCCCCCCCATGGAAAAAGAGCATCTAAATCTATCGTTCATTTAAAAAGTAGAACTACCAACTCTAAAGAATTAGATAAAAGGTCAACTTGACTGTTGCTTACAAATATAGGGTCAGATTGCCCCTTATGCTTTCTGAGAAGAAGAGCTTGTATCCGCTTGCATGCGGAGAGGGGCAGAGAAGTTGAGGATGCTGCTTCTGTGGCATCATCTTCTCTTAAACTCCCCACTGTGAGCTGAAGAAAAAGCAGTATTGTCCACATTCCCTCCTCCTTCCTCTCCAGAAGAGTTATGGATATTTATACCCAATATTAACCCTGCTTTGAGCAATAATAACTGTACCTCTGGAGATAAACCCTACGTGTGTGTGTTGGGAGAGGTCATGTTCCCATAAATCCCACAGATCTGGGGGTCTATACCAGCTGCCTGCTCTGCAGACTCCCAAAGGCTTTCTTCTAAGAGGTTGTTATGAAGGAAACTAAGATTTCTGACCCTTCTAGCGCCCTTCCATTTCGCCTTTTGTTTTCTAATAAATAGTAGCTGGCTGAGATCCGTACTCCTTTTAGTTATTATTTTTTTAACAAGTGTATTCCAGTATTTATTATGTGAACCTACATTTCTTTCTAGTTAGAAAACATATTTGAATTCTAAACATCACTTTGCTGCATACCAGTGGACCATACAAAAATACTTTTTTTGGAGGGAAAAATCAGTTGTAATACCAGTATATGAGAAGTTAAAATACTTTCTGTAACACAGCTAAAGAACATTAGGTTGCTGCTTTTTTTTTTTATTTTTTTTTTTTAAATAGATCCATGAATGTAAATTTGGGTTTTCTAAAGCTGCTGAAATGGATATTTCTTTCTCGGGATGGACTGTTGTGCAGTGTAGCAGTCCCCTACAGGATGCGTGCTGGCCTCATCTGTTAAATGCCATCTGGAAAATAGGGCAGTATGTGCTTTAAGGGAATGATTAAATAGGGACACTGCCTCAAGGGGTAGTTTTCCGCATGTTTATACAGTGACTGATAAAACCATATGGGACCTGTACGTCTCTTCTAATTAAATCAGCTTTTATAGAAAGACACAATTGCTAGAAATGTAGTAAATGGATGAATTCCAAGTAAATACTTAACACAACAAAATGGCTAGGAATCTTAAGGTACTGGAAGTCAGTCACTGTTGGAAATCTGGGGTGGTTTGGAGGTTAGATTTTTTTTTTTTTTTTAATGTAGCAAATACAGAGATACAATATAATTTGTGTGTATTCAGGGTATGGGTTTGGTCTACTAAGAGTTCCATAGCACCGTTTAGGCCACTAGTTCCATTGTTTGCATTGCTAGGACTGTTGTATAATTTACCTAAGCAATGCAACTTGCCTTAACCAATATGGCATATAATGGTAATGAGAATAAAAAGGGAAGAAAATCATTTGGATTAGTTAAGTAAATTAATAAATGTTGAAGATAGTCTTATCATGCACTGTCCTAATGTAGAGCTACGGAAGACTAGTTACTCAGAAGATGGCTGTGTGTTGTCATTAGTAGCAATGCTTATGTAACATTGAAAGGTAAACATAGTTTCGTATATTTGGGGTTCTCAAACATTTGTATTTTGCAGGCTACATCTTTGTAGAGAGATTGGTCACTGGCCATTGCCACTCCCATCACAATCTGCAGACTACCTCTTCTCTCATTGGTGATTCAATTACATTCCTGTGGCAATGACAACAATTGCTTATATAGAAAGCAATATTAAGGTATTTAATGTAATTATAGCTTCTTTTAGTATAACTTAGTGGATAGAAATAGGGAGAGCCATCACCATGTGAGGTCCATTGCAAATGTTCTGTGGACCACAGTTCAAAAGACAATTTTTAAAAGGTTTTGAATACTTCTTAATTTGTATAAAGAAAAGGAGTACTTGTGGCACCTTAGAGACTAACAAATTTATTAGAGCATAAGCTTTCGTGAGCTACAGCTCACTTCATCGGATGCATTTGGTGGAAAAAACAGAGGAGAGATTTATATACACACACACAGAGAACATGAAACAATGGGTTTATCATACACACTGTAAGGAGAGTGATCACTTAAGACAAGTCATCACCAACAGCGGGGGGGGGGGGGAAGGAGGAAAACCTTTCATGGTGACAAGCAGGTAGGCTAATTCCAGCAGTTAACAAGAATATCAGAGGAACAGTGGGGGGTGGGGTGGGAGGGAGAAATACCATGGGGAAATAGTTTTACTTTGTGTAATGACTCATCCATTCCCAGTCTCTATTCAAGCCTAAGTTAATTGTATCCAGTTTGCAAATTAATTCCAATTCAGCAGTCTCTCGTTGGAGTCTGTTTTTGAAGCTTTTTTGTTGAAGTATAGCCACTCTTAGGTCTGTGATCGAGTGACCAGAGAGATTGAAGTGTTCTCCAACTGGTTTTTGAATGTTATAATTCTTGACGTCTGATTTGTGTCCATTCATTCTTTTACGTAGAGACTGTCCAGTTTGGCCAATGTACATGGCAGAGGGGCATTGCTGGCACATGATGGCATATATCACATTGGTAGATGCGCAGGTGAACGAGCCTCTGATAGTGTGGCTGATGTGATTAGGCCCTATGATGGTATCCCCTGAATAGATGTGTGGACAGAGTTGGCAACGGGCTTTGTTGCAAGGATAGGTTCCTGGGTTAGTGGTTCTGTTGTGTGGTGTGTGGTTGCTGGTGAGTATTTGCTTCAGATTGGGGGGCTGTCTGTAAGCAAGGACTGGTCTGTCTCCCAAGATCTGAGAGAGCGATGGCTCGTCCTTCAGGATAGGTTGTAGATCCTTGATGATGCGTTGGAGAGGTTTTAGTTGGGGGCTGAAGGTGATGGCTAGTGGCGTTCTGTTGTTTTCTTTGTTGGGCCTGTCCTGTAGTAGGTGACTTCTGGGTACTCTTCTGGCTCTGTCAATCTGTTTCTTCACTTCAGCAGGTGGGTATTGTAGTTGTAGGAATGCATGATAGAGATCTTGTAGGTGTTTGTCTCTGTCTGAGGGGTTGGAGCAAATGCGGTTATATCGTAGCGCTTGGCTGTAGACAATGGATCGAGTGGTATGATCTGGATGAAAGCTAGAGGCATGTAGGTAGGAATAGCGGTCAGTAGGTTTCTGATATAGGGTGGTGTTTATGTGACCATCGCTTATTAGCACTGTAGTGTCCAGGAAGTGGATCTCTTGTGTGGACTGGTCCAGGCTGAGGTTGATGGTGGGATGGAAATTGTTGAAATCATGGTGGAATTCCTCAAGAGCTTCTTTTCCATGGGTCCAGATGATGAAGATGTCATCAATGTAGCGCAAGTAGAGTAGGGGCATTAGGGGACGAGAGCTGAGGAAGCGTTGTTCTAAGTTAGCCATAAAAATGTTGGCATACTGTGGGGCCATGCGGGTACCCATCGCAGTGCCGCTGATTTGAAGGTATACATTGTCACCAAATGTGAAATAGTTATGGGTCAGGACAAAGTCACAAAGTTCTGCCACCAGGTTAGCCGTGACAGTATCGGGGATACTGTTCCTGACGGCTTGTAGTCCATCTTTGTGTGGAATGTTGGTGTAGAGGGCTTCTACATCCATAGTGGCTAGGATGGTGTTTTTAGGAAGATCACCAATGGACTGTAGTTTCCTCAGGAAATCGGTGGTGTCTCGAAGATAGCTGGGAGTGCTGGTAACGAAGGGCCTGAGGAGGGAGTCTACATAGCCAGACAATCCTGCTGTCAGGGTGCCAATGCCTGAGATGATGGGGCGTCCAGGATTTCCAGGTTTATGGATCTTGGGTAGCAGATAGAATACCCCAGGTCGGGGCTCCAGGGGTGTGTCTGTGCGGATTTGTTCTTGTGCTTTTTCAGGGAGTTTCTTGAGCAAATGCTGTAGTTTCTTTTGGTAACTCTCAGTGGGATCAGAGGGTAATGGCTTGTAGAAAGTGGTGTTGGAGAGCTGCCTAGTAGCCTCTTGTTCATACTCCGACCTATTCATGATGACGACAGCACCTCCTTTGTCAGCCTTTTTGATTATGATGTCAGAGTTGTTTCTGAGGCTGTGGATGGCACTGTGTTCTGCATGGCTGAGGTTATGGGGTAAGCGATGCTGCTTTTCCACAATTTCAGCTCGTGCACGTCGGCGGAAGCAGTCTATGTAGAAATCCAGGCTGCTGTTTCGACCTTCAGGAGGAGTCCACCCAGAATCCTTCTTTTTGTAGTGTTGGCAGGAAGGTCTCTGTGGGTTAATATGTTGGTCAGAGGTGTGTTGGAAATATTCCTTGAGTCTGAGACGTCGAAAATAGGATTCTAGGTCACCACAGAACTGTATCATGTTCGTGGGGGTGGAGGGGCAAAAGGAGAGGCCCCGAGATAGGACAGATTCTTCCGCTGGGCTAAGAGTATAGTTGGATAGATTAACAATATTGCTGGGTGGGTTACGGGAACCATTGTTGTGGCCCCTTGTGGCATATAGTAGTTTAGATAGCTTAGTGTCCTTTTTCTTTTGTAGAGAATCAGTGTGTTTTGTAAATGGCTTGTCTAGTTTTTGTAAAGACGTCAAGCATTATAACATTCAAAAACCAGTTGGAGAACACTTCAATCTCTCTGGTCACTCGATCACAGACCTAAGAGTGGCTATACTTCAACAAAAAAGCTTCAAAAAGAGACTCCAACGGGAGACTGCTGAATTGGAATTAATTTGCAAACTGGATACAATTAATTTAGGCTTGAATAGAGACTGGGAATGGATGAGTCATTACACAAAGTAAAACTATTTCCCCATGGTATTTCTCCCTCCCACCCCACCCCCCACTGTTCCTCTGATATTCTTGTTAACTGCTGGAATTAGCCTACCTGCTTGTCACCATGAAAGGTTTTCCTCCTTACCCCCCCCCCCCCCCCGCTGTTGGTGATGACTTATCTTAAGTGATCACTGTCCTTACAGTGTGTATGATAAACCCATTGTTTCATGTTCTCTGTGTGTGTGTGTATATAAATCTCTCCTCTGTTTTTTCCACCAAATGCATCCGATGAAGTGAGCTGTAGCTCACGAAAGCTTATGCTCTAATAAATTTGTTAGTCTCTAAGGTGCCACAAGTACTCCTTTTCTTTTTGCGAATACAGACTAACACGGCTGCTACTCTGAAACCTTAATTTGTATATGACATTGCCAACATTCTGCACTGTGACACTGCTTCAGTCTAGAAGAAATGATAATTTTAAGTAGAAGCTGCAAATTCACTTTCCATAGAGTTAAAGTTGAGGGGTGATATTTTGCTCCCATTGAAGTTGAGGGTAAAATTTCCATTGACTTCAGAGGAGCCAGGATTCACCCAAGGTCTCTAGTGAAGTTGAAAAAAGTAGCTAGTTTTGTAATAATTTTTATTTAATATTGCAGTAGCACCCAGTGAGGATCAGTGTGCTGTTGTGCTAGGTGCTGTACAAAAACCTGCATAGATACAGCCCCTGCCCCCAAAGAACTTGCAAAATAGGTAGGTAGGTCTGATTATAGTCTGTCTTAGTGGGAAAAGAGATGTAAAAAGAATTTTAATTTTTAGTTTTGAGAAAATAAGAGAATATTATTAGAGTAGTTGGAAAAATTGAGTGCCTAGTAAAATTGACTGAAAGGGACGCCTTCAACTTGAAAATAATGTTGTCTGGAAATTTTGTATTTACCTCACTTCAGACCATTATAGCTGAAAAGTTGATCTGTGTGTGCATGTGGTGACATTTTTTTACATTTCAGTATGGTTTGGTGCTTGACATTTCTTTTGAGGTTATCGTAGAATATCAGGGTTGGAAGGGACCTCAGGAGGTCATCTAATCTAACCCCCTGCTCAAAGCAGAACCGATCCCCAACTAAATCATCCCAGCCAGGGCTTTGTCAAGCCTGAATTAAAAACCTCTAAGGAAGGAGATTCCACCACCTCCCTAGGTAACCCATTCCAGTGCTACACCACCCTCCTAGTGAAAAAGTTTTTCCTAATATCCAACCTAAACCTCCCCCAATGCAACTTGAGACAATTACTCCTTGTTCTGTCGTCTGGTACCACTGAGAATAGTCTAGATCCATCCTCTTTGGAACCCCATTTCAGGTAGTTGAAAGCAGCTATCAAATCCCCCCTCATTCTTCTCTTCCGCAGACTAATTAAGCCCAGTTCCCTTAGCCTCTCCTCGTAAGTCATGTGTTCCAGTCCCCTAATAATTTTTGTTGCCCTCCACTGATCTCTTTCCACATCCTCTTGTAGTGTGGGGCCCACAACTGGACATAGTACTCCAGTTGAGGCCTCACCAATGCCGAACAGAGGGGCATGATCATGTTCCTCGATCTGCTGGCAATGCTCCTACCTACACAGCCCCAAATGCCATTAGCCTTCTTGGCAACAAGGGCACACTGTTTACTCATATCCAGCTTCTCGTCCACTGTAACCCCTAGGTCCTTTTCTGCAGAATTGCTGCCTAGCCACTCGGTCCCTAGTCTGTAGCAGTGCATGGGATTCTTCCGTCCTAAGTGCAGGATTCTGCACTTGTCCTTGTTAAACCTTGTAGCCACCTTGATGGCTTACCGGTGCGGCGCCTCCTGCTGGTCGTCTGAGAACTAGCTCTTTTCCAGCGTATGGCGCGCCCTCTGCAGGCCAGTGTCTCGCCTGCCGCTGGCCCCGTGTCCCTCCCAGGCCCCAGTGCTTCTTTACCTCGGGGTTCTGCCCCCAGCAGTACCCCCTTACTCTGGGTTCCCCTCCCAGGGGAACCCCCAACCCTCTAAACCCACCTTGCCTCAGTGGCTACTGCAAGTCATCCTCTAGCCCCCTTTCACTGGGGCAGACTGCAGTCTATAATAGCCACTCATCATTGGCAAGGGTTAGGACCTGCTGCCTTTGCTTATCCTTGGTCTGTACCTCTGCAGCCCCAGTACCTTTTGCCCTTAAACAAGGCCTGCAGCCTGGGGGTTTACCAGGCTGAGCTCTCCACCTCCCTTTGCCCTTCCCCAGCACTGCTTTGCTTCAGGTACCTTCCTCTCAAGCAGCTAGCCCTTCCCACTCCAGGACCAGACTGAGACTTCTCCAGCTTCTGGCCCATAACCCTCTTATAAGGGCCATCTGGGCCCTAATTGAGCTGGCCACAGCTTTGGCTACTTCCCCCAGATGTTCTAACTCCTCTGATTTAAGGAACAGGGTAATAACCACTGCTACAAACTTCATCAGATTTCTTTTGGCCCAATCTTCTAATTATCTAGGTCCCTCTGTATCCTATCCCTACCCTCCAGCATATCTATCACTCCTCCCAGTTTAGTCTTGTCTGCAAACTTGCTGAGGGTGCAATCCACGCTGTCCTCCAGATCATTAATGAAGATATTGAACAAAACTGGCCCCAGGACTGACCCTTGGGGTACTCCGCTTGATACCAGCTGCCAGCTAGAAATGGAGCCATTGATCACTACCTGTTGAGCCTGATGATCTAGCTAGCTTTCTATCCATTCATCCAGCTCATGCTTCTTTAACTTGCTGGCAGGAATATGGTGGGAGACCGTATCAAAAGCTTTGCTAAAGTCAAGGAATAACACATCCACTGCTTTCCCCTCATCCACAGAGCCAGTTATCTCATCATAGAAGGCAATTAGGTTACTCAGGCATGACTTACCAGTGCAGTGAATCCACGCTGACTGTTCCTGATCACTTTCCTCTCCTCTAAGTGCTTCAGAATTGATTCAACTGTATGCTGTCTAGATCACTACATGAGCAAACTTATTCATTGTTTTACTTTCTAATGTCTTAATCTAAATATTTTTTTTGCTGAAATCTATTGATTTCTGCCCATATCATGAAGACTTGCATCCAAGGCAATTTCTTGGATCTGTGGAAATTCCACATCTGTGCATTTGTACACTCTGGTCATAAGATAAGGATGATAAATTCACTATTTTCTTATATAAAATGCTAATAGGATTACAGCATAGGTACAAATATGCATCCTGATCTCGCAAGATTTTCATTGTAATGGAATCCCCTGGCCCGCAAGGGGTTCTTCTTGAAGTCAGCAGGACTCCTCCCTATGGGACCCAGTACAAACAGAGGTTATCCCATACAAGGCTGCTTGTAGGTCTAGGGCCACAGTGACAGACATGCACTTTCTACTAGGATGAAAGATCAGAATACAATAAAAATTAAAAAGTTGTGAAAGGTATTGGTTATGATAAAAATACATCAGAAGCTGTTAGTTCTTATAAGAAATACAGTTCTGTCTATATGCATTAATTTTTTATTAAATTATCAGTATTTGCTTTTGTACTTTTAAAGGAACAAAAGATAGATGGGAAAGGGACATAGATACAGAAGACTCTTAACCTCTCTGTGCCTTTTTTAAAAAAAATCTTTTCTGTAACAGGATTTAAAACATATCTGTTTCTACAGTGGTGTTGTGTGAATCGATCAATGTTTGTAAAGAAATTTGTCATCCTTAGGTGAAAAGTACAATGTAAGTGTAAAGTATACTGAAGGTAAAAAGATGTTTACTTGGTTGTAGCTCCTCTTTTGTATAACTTTTTAATGGTATTGCAGGTTATACTGCATCTTTATTTCAGTATATTGTGAATCTATTGCATCCAAATTGTCACTTGTCATGAAAAATGTGTCTTCTAATGCTGCTCATAGTTGTAACCTATTCTGTAATTTCAATGCTGAGCAGCTTTATGTAGTTGGTTTTGGATTTTTTTTGTTTTGGTTTAGTTTTAGCTGTAATTCAAATTTACCTAACTACCTTCCTTTTGCAAACTATATTAAATTAGAATGAATATTTACTGTCTGACACCACACCTATAATAAAAACCTAAACATTGTACAATAATTAGGAACATCCATACATATGTGGTTTATTAAGAACATCCATACATATATCGGTTATGTGGAGGTGTGCTTCTTAATACTATGTATTCTGATATTCTGTGTGTAACCTCTTCCCAGAAAGGTTTAAGTACATGCTTCCTGTATCATTTATAAAAAAATATACCTGTTTGTGTTTTGTAGTTCCAGCATTTGCTGGAAATAAACAAAGTAGATATCGTTCTAGCTGGTATGTAGCGAGTGTGTGTGTGTGTAAATTTTATTTATTATATATATAATTAAAAATAAATTATTGGTTAGATCTAATTTGGAATTTTCTTTATACTTGTTTGGCTTATTGAATTAAGATACTTGAGTACCTAAGCAGTTAGTTCTTTTTTGTGGGATTTGGGACAGAGATGATGATGTAGATAGAAAGTTGTAAAGATACACTGTGACAATTTGTGGTTCAATCCAGACTAGTAAGTGGTGTTATCACTACCTGCCCTGCAACTCTGGGTGCCTTAAATGCTATTCTGACACCAACACACAGCCGACAAACATGTAGGTCACACCCAGGCTTCCACCACTCAACTTTTTGCAGAGCGATCCCAGCACCTTCCCAATCCTGAATTCCCCCAAATTCATATGCCAACATGACAGTCTGCTTAGGCTCCCTGAATTGTGAGTTATTGTGTTACCCCTCTCAGCCTCAGCAAGTGGGACTTTTGCTCCTCCTCAGCTGTGTGACAACACCCTGACACACCAGCTTCTCTACCCTGCTAGCAAACTCCTCAGGACTCTACCTGTCTGAACCTTGCTCCCACTACTGAGTTCCCCAGAGACGTCTTTGCAGTGTCCAGCTCTCTTCTGGAATACTCTCAGAAGTTAAGTTGCCTTTAAAAAGACAATACACTGCAGCTCATTAATTTAACTGGGATTTGACAGACACTCTTATTTCAATCTCAGCACTGGATTGGTTTATAGTAAACAAGTTTATTAAACAAAAAATCATAGGTTTAAGTCATTCCAAATATAAGGAGTAAAGATAGAAATGGTTACAAACAAACAAAAGTAAATCTACACTTCTAAGACTTAAGTTCTGGTCTACACTAAGAACTTATGACTGTCACTGAGGGGAGTGGAAAATCCACACCTCTGAGTGACGCAATTATACCAACTGAACTCCCAGTGTAGACGGTGCAGTGTCAATGGGAGGGCTTCCGCATTAACATAGCTACCACCTCTCAGGGAGGTGGCGTGCCTGTGACAATGGGAGAAGTTCTACTGTTGGTTTAGGTAAAACATCTTCACTAAACCCCACAGTGCAGCTGCACCCCTGTAGCACTGTAACCATAGACAAGCCCTAAAACTTAACATCAGCAAGTTACAATCTTTGCCTAAGCAGGTTATTCACCTATATTCTGTTCCCAGAGACTTAAACCCCCTTGGTTGATGGACCTAGCCTTCTATGATTTCAATAGCTCTGGCCCCTTGAATCCCCCAAGTGATGGTCAACTATGGGGTTCTCTCCCCTTCTTTTTGTATCCCAGTAAACCTCTGAAATGTATTCTCTGAAAATTAAGCCCAGACGCAGTTTCTCTCTCCTGCTGGGGTGTAGATGCCATGCTGTCTTCTCCCCTGCTTGATAGCTTTGTTTACCTTATATGTAAATTTACATTCATTGTCTCTGCTTGATGCCCATGCTGGTCAGACAAGCACATTCATTCATTTGTCTAGTGCAGACTGGGTTTATGCATTGTTTGCCAAACAAGTTTAAGAACAAAATTCTATCACATATTTATAACTGTTTGTACACACCCTGTACATAAACCACTGGATGATTTTTTGGGACCAGTGTGGCACCAGTTTGTATATGATACCTTAAAACATGACATCTTTTAGATACAGATTATGACAATAGTATGTTAGGTGCAGTGAATGTTTCAGGCCTGATAGCTGCAGACAGAGAGTTGTAAACTCACCACTGGAACCCTGTGTCACATGGTTTTTCTTCTTAGGATTTCAGTGATGATTTTGCACTGGAAAAATGGAGATGGGGGGGGAGGGGTTGGGTTTTTTAATCTGAAGACCTGTGATTCTATAAGTGGTTTCTTGAGATGATGATTGGGATTCAACTGGTCTGGTATGGCTGGTGGTCTTCAAATAAAATCCATAAATTTATATAGGATTCCTTTCACTATTAGAACTGAAGATATGTGGAACTGGAATTATTCCCTGTCAAATCTCTGCAGGACTGTAGTGCACTTAGTGTTTCTCTAGCTGCAGTATGACTTCTGTCATGTTAAGAAAACATTTTTTTTTAAATTCTGTAAATGCGGAAATATTAGCAGAAAGAGAAATTATTGCTTTACATGTTTTTAGAACCATTCTTGTGATCTGGTAAAATTCTCTCGTTTTTACTTTGTATGGAGCATTGTTGTAGCTGTGTTTTTACTTTGGGGTTTACTAGGGCTGTCAAGCGATTTAAAAAATTAATTATGTGATTAACCATGCGATTGATCACATAATTAATTTTTTAAACAATAATAGAATACCATTTATTGTTTTGGAATGTTTTCTACATTTTCACATTGATTTCAATTACAACACAGAACACAAAGTGTAGAGTGCTCACTTTATATTTATTTTTTATTACAAATATTTGCGCTATTAAAAATAGAGTATTTTTCAATTCACCTCATACAAGTATTGTAATACAATCTCTTTATCATGAAAGTTAAACTTACAAATGTAGAATGTTTTGGTTTTGAATGCAGTTTTTTTTAAACACATAAATGTAAAACTTTAGAGCTTGCAAGTCCCACTCAGTCCTACATCTTGTTCAGTCAATCATTCAAACAAACAAGTTTGTTTACGTTTGCAAGAGATAATGCTGCCCACTTCTTGTTTACAATGTCACCTGAAAGTGAGAAGAGTTGTTCACATGGCACTGTTGTAGCTGGCGTCGCAAGATATTTATGTGCCAGATGGGTTAAAGATTCATATGTCCCTTCATGCTTCAACCACCATTCCAAAGAGCATGCGTCGATGCTAATGAGGGGTTCTGCTCGATAATGATCCAAAGCAGTGCAGACAGACGCATGTTCACTTTCATCATCTGAGTCAGATGCCACCAGCAGAAGGTTGATTTTCTTTTTTGGTGGATCAGATTCTGTAGTTTTTCATATCGGTGTGTTACTCTTTAAGAAAGCTCCACAACTTGTCCTCTCAGATTTTGGAAGGCACTTCAGATTCTTAGACCTTGGGTCGAGCGCTGTAGCCATCTTTAGAAATCTCACATTGGTGGTACCTTCTTTGCATTTTGTCAAATCTGCAGTGAAAGTTTTCTTAAAACAAACAACTTACGCTGGGTCATCATCAGAGGCTGCTATAACATGAAATATATGGCACAATGCGGATAAAAAGGAGCAGGAGACATACTATTCTCCCCCAAGGAGTTTAGTCACAAATGTAATTAATGCATTTATTTTTTTAATGAGCATCATCAGCATGGAAGCATGTCCTCTGGAATGATGGCCGAAGCATGAAGGGGCATGTGAATGTTTAGCATATTTGGCACGTAAATACCTTGCAACGTCCGCTACAAAAGCGCCACGCGAATGTCTGTTCTTATTTACAATGTCACCTGAAAGTGAGAAGCTGACAGCATTATCTCCTGTAAATGTAAAAAAAAAAAAAACTTATTTGTTTTGGTGATTGGCTGAATAAGAAGTAGGACTGAGTGGACTTGTAGGCTCTAAAGTTTTACATTGTTTTGTTTTTGAGTGCAGTTATGTAATAAAAAATCTACATTTGTAAGTTGTACTTTCATGATAAAGAGATTGCATTACAGTATTGTATGAGGTGAATTGAAAAATACCATTTCTTTTCATTTTTACAGTACAAATATTTGTAATAAAATATTATAAAGTGAGCACTGTACACTTTGTATTGTGTGTTGTAATTGAAATCAATATATTTTTTGAAAAGAAAAATATTCAAAATATTTAATAAATTTCAGTTGGTATTCTATTGTTTAACAGTGTGATTGAAATTGCGATTAATCGCAATTAATTTTTTTTTAGTTAATTGTGTGAGTTAACTGCAATTAATCGACAGCCCTAATGTTTACCCATCCTGGCAGCCACTAGTTGTGTTGTATAATATTCATAATAGTGTATTACTGTTGAGTTGGCTTATTAACATTATTCTGCAATTTATCCCATGTTACGGTTCATTTATTTTAAAAGCTGGATTTCTTCATATAAATATTCATGGAAAAAAGTATTACTTGTCTGTATTTTTTTTGTTGGCAGGTGCGGTGGTGAGTGCTTAATGAGGGGTCTGTGTTGTTTGTTGCGAGAAGCATGATGCTTCTGATATATTACATCTTTTTTCTTGAAAAGGTGATGTATGAACTAGCTGTTTTTTGCCACATCCTGCAGTAACTGCATTTCAAAAACTGTATGGTTAAAACTGGAATGTTCTAAAATATCTGTACAATATCAATTTTGATGTGTTTTTGAGATGTAATTGTAGTGTGGGATTCTAGCCTTTGTATATTTTAAACGAGTCAAGATACATGGCTTTCTACTAGTGTTTAAATTAACTTTAAAACAAAACAATTTCAGATAATTCAGTGTTAATATTTATGAATTATATAACTAAGCATGCGGTACTAAGATCTAATACCATGGAGGAGTTCTGGTGAAGATACAATCCATGAGAGCAATGATAAAGTATTTTGTCATCAGGATCCATTATGAGAACTTATTTCCCAAATGACAATTGGAAATGGCACTTTTGCTGGCAGCTCAGTCTCCACCCCTATTACTTTTATACAAAGCCTATCTTTTAGCCTCTAGAGATGGCTTATCTCCCACCATTCCCCCTTCCTCCTCTCCCATATTTTGAGTTGAAGTGTGTTTTTTGTAAGCTTTTGTGCCTGTTAAGGTAAACAAGTAGAGGATGTCAATCTGGCGTCTTTCACGTGGACTGAGCTTGTTGTTGTTAAATGTTAAGAGAAATTAGGGTTGGAAAAATTCATAAAATAGAGATCTTGATAAGATATTTTTAAATCTTACCTCAGTGCGGTTACATGAAAGAATGGGGAAGGACAATATCAGCAGGATGATGAAGATGGAATTCCATCATCCCTGTTGAAAGAAATGTAGAATATTTCTAAAAAAGAGCTTATTCGGGAACACACACATCTCCTACAACACAGAGGACACAATGCAGATAGGGACTGGAGAGTGTCCAGATCCATTGAGCTCTATGTGAACCTAACAAGAGCTAGAGATAAATTAGTTTACACTTTATATTGTGAAAAGTTGAAATAGCTGTCAAATATTATCCCACTCTTCAGCTGCTGAAAAAAGTACATACACTGTTTCCTAGGCCCTGTGGAAGTGGGGATTTTTACTGTACACAATGTATAAGGTACTATATGAACATTAAAAAGGCACAGTGACTGCTGCAAAGAGCTTGCATTCCAAAAAATGATAAAAAAGACCCAGAGACAGAGGGGTTGGGGGGAAGGGAGGTCAAGAGACAAAGCAATAATTAATAATGTCCTGATAACAATGTTTTAGTAATATGTTTGGGTTTTATTTTTGTAAGATACAACACTTGATCTTAGCCATAAAGGCCAATGCTGCCACAATCAGCTGGTTAGATTCTTATAGGCCAGGTCTACACTACAGACCTATATTGATGAAAAATCCACACCCCGAGCAACATAGTTATACTGATCTAAGCCCCTATATAGACAGCGCTACACTGGTGAGAGAGCTTCTCCTGTTGACATAGCTACTGCCTATTGGGGAGGTGGATTAACTATGTCGACAGGAGAAGCTCTCCTGTCAGCTTAGTGCGTCTTCACTAAAGTGCTACAGCGGCGCAGCTGCACTGGTGCAGCTGTGCCCCTGCAGTGCTGTATATGAAGATAAGCCCATAGACACTATAGCAAAAGTGAGCCTTCAGGAGGGGCCTGAATTGGGGAACCTTAGTTGCCTTTTGAATTAGCTTGGGAGGGAGGACATTCCTTGTACAGGGGATGGTGTAAAAGAAAGCGTAGAGAATTCTGGAAGAAGCAAACAAGTGAGATGTATCAAAACAAACATTGGTCATGGAACAGGAGGTGGGTGACCCAAGAGAGAGACGGGATAAGGAAAGAGGGTCAGTGTATGTGGAATGTCTTGGTGTAGTGGTTAGGGTGCTAGCTTGGGATTGAGAGACTCAGGTTTTCTACTTTGCTGCAGACTTCCTGTGATAGGTCACTTAATTTTTCTGTGTCTGTTATAAGTAGTAGTAGAAGTAATAAGTACTCTTCTATGTCACTAGCATACTGAAGATTACTGCTAAAGATTGTGTGGTCCTCAGATGCAACAGTAAGGATGGCCATGTAAGTAGATAGAACTGAAGACAAAAAAAATTTAACTTGTGTTGAAAAGAGGAAGCCAGTGAAGGGATTCAAAGTTGTATGTAAGAGACATGGCTAAATCGATGATCTCAACAGCTTTATTTTGTGTGGATTTAACTATAATAGTTCTAATAATACTTTGGATCCTTACAAGACCACATCCTGGCTTCCGGATTTTGAGCAGAATTAGGACAGAGATAATGAAGAAAGTTCTGGATGAATGTAGAAGAGGAGAGGAAGGATACCTGTCACGACTAGGGGAATTACTCTTCATGACTCTTCAGGCCATTGAATGATTATAATTTAGGCATGGGCTGCAAGAGTGAAGGTGGTTGAGATCACCATTTTGATCTCTGGGTAAGGTTGATTAGCTGGGACTCCCTGGACTAGATTTGACTTGAGGGCTTCTGCTAAATATGGAGATAACTGGACTAAGCACAGCAGGTTTGCTCATTTATGTATAGTTTTTGTGTGTGTGGTGAAATCAGCATTTACTAATAAAAATCTAATCTTTCCAAGCCTAATTATTAATCACTGGTAAAATCCTGTAGCATAAAATAAATCTACTTTAGAGTACTATTGGATCAGATGTACATTTATGTGAGTATCTTATCTTTAATAATAAATGGTCACTCACAGGCTAGCTCCCTGAACACTTGAAAGAGAGATTTTTGTCCATGAACCAAAAGTAATCTGTCAGTGTTGTAGTTGCCACTGCATAGTTACCTCCTCTAGGAATTGCTTTTCACAGGCAGTTGTGTCCTAGGCCCTGGCTTCCCAAACTTTAGGGAAGAGCTGCACTAGCAATTTGTCATGAGTCCAATGGACACACTGAAATTGAATACCTGAACATTTATGTAATTTTATTAAAAACTAACACCATAGTGCACATATACTTTATCAATAGGTGAATAGAAATTGCTTGTTATAGTGTGCCAGTTATGAACAGAAAAAATGAGACACGTAAAGCAGCTAGGGAAATGTAATCGTTAAATTGGGTAAGAACGGATTAATACAAGAATCGAAAGGTGGGTAAAGAACTGGTTAAATTGGAGACTACAACAGGTCATGCTAAAAGGTGAACTGTCAGGCTGGAGGGAAGTTACTAGTGGAGTTCCTCAAGGATTGGTCTTGGGACCAATCTTATTTAATGTTGTCGTTAATGACTTTGACAAAAAAATTGGAAGTATGGTGATAACATTTTTGGATGACACAAAGTGGGGAGGTATTGCCAATATGTAGAGGACTGGACTATCATACAAGAAGATTTGGACCACGAAAACTGGAGTAATAGAAATCGGATGAAATTTAATAGTGCAAAGTTCAAGGTCACGCACTTAGGGACTAATAACAAAAAAGTTTTGATATAAGATGAGGATGTATCAGTTGGAAGCAAGAGAGGTGGAGAAAGTCCTGGGTGTATTGGTCAATCACAGAATGGCTGAGAGCCCCAGTGTGGTGCAGCTATGAAAAAGGATAATGCAATCCTAGGATGCACAGGGGAGGTGCTTTCAGTAGAGATAAGGAAGTATTATTATCATTATACAGGGCACTGGTGAGACATCATGTGCAATTCTAGTATCCCATCTTCAAATTGGAACAGATGCAGAGAAGGACTACTAGAACTAGAAGATCAGAGGAATGGAGAACCTATTTTACTAGAGGAAATTTAAGGAGTGTGGCTTGTTTATCCTAACAAAATGAAGGCTGAGGGAAGAGATGATTGCTCTCTATAAATATATCAGAGGAATAAACATCAGGGAAGGGAGAGGAGTTATTTTAAGTTAAGGGCCAATGTTGGCACAAGAATAATGGATATAAACTGGTCATCAGTAAGTTTAGGCTTGAAATTAGATGAAGGTTTCTAACCATCTGAGAAGTGACATTCTGGAACAACCTTCCAAGGGGAATAGTGGGGGACAAAAAGATTAACTTGTTTTAAGACTGAGCATGATAAGTTTATGGAGGGGATATGATGAGATTGCCCACAATGTCATGTGGCTCATCCACGACAGCTCTAAGCAAATATTTCCAGCTACCAGTGATGGGATGCTAGATGAGGAATTCTCTGAGTTACTCCAGAGAAGTCTTTCCAAGGTGTGTAGCTGATGGGTCTCACTTACATGTTCATTGTCTAACTGATGATTATATTCGGGATCATGAAGGAATTTTCCCCCAGGTCAGCTTGACAGAGACTCCAGGGGATTTCTCCTGCCTCTGCAGCATTGGGACATGGGTCACTTGCTGGTTTGAACTAGAATAAATTATGCATTCGCTGTAATTTTAGGTCTTTAAATGAAGATTTGAGGACTTCTGAAACTCAACCAGAGGTTATAGGCCTACTACAGGAGTGGGTGGGTGAGGTTCTGTGGCCGGCAATGTGCTTTCACCCCTGTGTCTTGCCTGTCCAGTAAGAAAATGGCATGTCTGATGAGACATCTAGGAGTAATTTCTGGCAAGTGCTGGGTCACAGAAGCTAAATTCAGATTAGAAAGAAGTCTTAGATACAGCTACCATAAAGACCTTTGATTTTTAATAATTCCAGTTTCACATGCAGGGCAAACTAGCTTATTTATTTTGATTACAGTACTGCCTATGAGCCCCAATTGGCCATCAAGGCCCCACTGTGCTAAGCACTATACCAAAAAGAATTATTTTAAGTCCCTGTCCTACAAAGTTTACAATCTAGGTATTAGTCAAGACATAACAGGTGGCTGAGGTTTTTTGATTACTTTGATCACCTGCAAGAATACTCCTAAATTATGTCACCAAAAACAGAACTAGTTTATGGCTACAATATATATTCTTATAGACAAATGAAAATAGATGAAGTTAGAAAACACTGTCGAATTTTAGTATTTGCTCTACTGGTCTTTTTAAACAATTGTGTATTTTATTAACATTGGGGACGAGAGAGAGTTCAGTGGTTTGAGCATTGGCCTACTAAACCAAGGGTTGTGAGTTCAGTCTTGAGGGGGCCATTTAGGGATCTGGGGCAAAAAAATTGGGGATTGGTCCTGCTTTGAGCAGGGGGTTGGACTAGATCTCCTGAGGTCCCTTCCAACTCTTTTATATTCTGTGAGCTAAGTTGCTTTTATGACTACATGCAGGTGTAACTGGACTAATTCCCATTTATAGAAAAAGGATACAAGAAGTAACTTTTTCTGGCATTTGTAGAAGTATTTCTGCCTGTAGTACTGGTTTGGTCATAGATATGGTCAACCCTAAACAGGGTAAGCTTCAATTTTTTTATCCAGAATTCCTGTCCTTTCTCTCAGTAGCATTTTTTGAGTTCTGAAAAGAGATCTGACCTGGTTCTAAGATCAGAGATCAGTATTCAAAAATAAAAATTACCAAGCAATGATTGGTGAAGAAAGCCAAAGTATAGATTTGTTTAGAAAATGCTCATGCAGAGAAACACTGAAGAAACATGAAATTAGTGATGAGTGGGACAAAAACCAGACACATGCTTTTACACTAGGTCAGTGGTTCTCAGCATATTTACCATTGTGGGCTGCATATGCAGCTCTCTGTTATGGTGGGCCGCATCCACACAATATATATACTACCTGCATGGCCCTGAGAATGTCACATCAGCCACAGCTGTATGCTGATTGGGCTGCAAGCTGCCTGCAGGCCATGGGTTGAGAATCACTGCACTAGAATAGATAAAGCTACAAGCTCATTGAGACAGAGACCATAGCTGAGACCTGGGCCTCTGGGCACTACTGCAATACCAATAATAATTTATAACTAGTCTGGCAAAGTATTTTTCCAAGAGGACTTATACAGTAATTTGCCTCACATCAACATGCTATTCCTTCTCCATCTTTTATAATTGCCTCTCCACTCCCTGCCCCCTTTCTCCTAATCTGCCATTATACTTCCACCTAAGTAACCCCCCCCCCCCATCCATTAAGAGTTTATTGATCTGTAAGGATTTAAAGGGCCCGGGACTCCGGCCGCTGCTGGTCCTTTTGCCCCTTCATCAGCAGAGATGTACCTCTTGGCCTAAGTCATCTGCTACAATATTGCTTTCACCCCTATCACCAACAATTTTCCAGGACATTGAGCTCCACCTGTCAGAGAGAGGAAACCTGCATCATGTGCTCTCTCTTGGAGACCTGACCCTCAAGAAGAATCTTTTGAGGAGCGGGAAGCTAGAGCCGATGAAGAGGTCTCGGTTATGACCAACATTTCATCTTCATCTCCAGATGAAGCTGTCATACCTCCCTCCTCCCCCATCCTTGATGGATGATTTTAAAAAGTTTGAGGATCTAGTCAAGAGAATTGTTGACTCCTTGCAGATCCCTCTCAGGGAGGTTAAAGAATCTTACCATAAGCTGCTTGATATCTTTCATTCACCCTCATCTGCACGCATATTTTTGTCTGTCAATGAAGCCCTTCTGGACCCAGTGAAGATTGTTTGACACGCTCCAGCTTCTATTCTGCCTACATGCAAGAGAGCAAATAAGAAATATGTTCCAGCAAAGGATGCAGAATTTTTTTTCCTCATCCTTCACCTAACTCGTTGGTAAATCAATACAGTTAATCTAGAACGTAGAAGGCCACGCTATGCTAAAACCGTGCCCCATGAAAAAGACCATAAGCATCTATACCTACTGGGAAGGAAGTCTTGCTCATGTGCCTCCTTACAATTTAGAATTGCCAATTACCAGGCACTAATGGCAAATTACAATCATATAAACTGTACCAAACTGAACTCTTTTGTTGACCACCTATCGGCAGAGCACAGGAAGGAATTCCAGGCAATTATTGCAGAGGGCCAACTACTCACCAGAACATTTCTACAAGCCTCCCTTGACACTGCTGATACAGCCACCTATTTGATCGCTACAGCAATAGTTATGAGAAGGGCTTCCTGGCTCCAGCTCTCCGGATTTCCAAAAGAAGTCCAAAATATGGTGGAGGACCTTCATTTTGATGGATCTGAATTATTTGTGGACACCACAGATGAGTCTCTGCAAATGTTAAAGGACGCAAGTGCTACCTTACATTCTCATAGCATTTATACACCTGCCTACAAGAGAGAGCTCAGCAAGTCCCAGACTGCTTGGAGATCACATCCTGCTCAATTCCTAACCTCCCAGAGGCCATACGAACCACATCAAAAGACAGATTTCAGAGATGGAAACCGTCCACTTCTCAGTCTTTCACCTTGACTCTTCCACCTCCAAGCAGCAATCTTGGCAGGCTGGTAGAGGGCCTGAATTACTATCCTCATCCTTATCAGCTGTAGCAATTCACCTGCCTTCCTCCCTTCGGTGACTGACTCTCAAGCCCGCCTGAAGGAGTAAAGGCAATCATTACAGAAAAGTGGGTTTTGAGATTATCTCCACAGAGTATGCCATCCATATTACCAAGCTTTCACCAACAAACCCCCATTCCCCGCCCATCTTCAGGGACCTCTCTCAAGGGAACGTGTTTTTTCAAGAAATAGACTCTCTTATGGTTGGGAACTATACAACCAGTCCCCATGCAGCCCAGAGGGAAGGGGTTTTATTCCCAGTATTACCTGGTACCAAAAAAGAGCAAGCTTTGGAATTGGTGCAGATGCAACTCGGTCGTCATCACAGCAGGTATTCAGAACATGACCGGGGATGTACTCAGCAGACGTTCTTCCAAGACCATGAATGAGACATAGATCTCAGCTTATTACACCACATATTCTGTCAATGGGGCACCCTCAGATAGACCTGTTTGCCACACAGTTAAACAAGAAATGTGCCCAGTTTTGTTTGAGAGGAGGACTGGGTCATTGATCCCTGGAGGATGCATTTCACTTTCATTGGGCTAGGATCTCTTGTGTGCATTCCCATCTACTCCTTTAATAGCCAAAGTTATGCACAAAATAAAAAAAGACAAAGCCAGAGTTATGCTAATAGTTCCGACCTGGCCCATACAAGCATGGTTTACTTAGCTAGTACAGTTGGCTGAATGCTCACTAATCATTCTCCACATTTCTCCTCATCTCTCCCAGGAAGGCAAGAAGATCCTTCACTCCAATCTCACAGTGCTTTGTCAATCATTCACAGGATTAGAGACCACCTCAGAGGAAGTAAAAATAGTACTATTGCAGAGCAGTAAACAGTCTACACGCTACACGTACTCTCAAAAATGGACAACATTTATCTGTCGATATGACCTCAGACATATTCCACTGATGACCTCATTGCTGCCAGATATACACCAAAAAGTTCGGGACTATCTATGAGCTCTAATAGAGTCCACCTGGCAGCCATCACAGCTTTCCATTCCCCAATACAGAGTTATTCTGGTTTTACCCACCCATTGACAGCGAGGTTCCTCAGTGGACGTGGAAATCTTTATCCACTAGTCAAGTGCCCTACTCCTGTTTGGGACCTCAATCTGGTCCTTAAATGTCTCATAAGGCCACTGTTTGAACCATGCGTGATATTGATGTGAATGATTTAGGTGATGAACTGAAAGCCCTTTCAAGATGCATTTCAGCAGGATCAACTCCAAAGGCTCTTCTGGAATATATGTGCACAAATAAGATGACCACCCTCTTTCCAAATGCTTTTGTTGCTCTGCGCATACTTCTAACACTTCCTGTAACAGTTGCCAGTGGAGAATGCAGCTTTTCCAAGCTGAAGTTAATAAAAACACATCTACGCTCCACAGTGACATGAGAGACTGGTCGGCCTTGCAACCATCTCCATAGAGCATGAGCTGGCCCAGACTGTGGACCTTCAGGAAGCAGTTCAAATCTTTACAACCAAGAAGGCACGGAAAGCACCACTTTGATAATTCAAACAGATAAAAATGCCAGTGTTTACTATGCAGACAAGAAAAGTTACATTTGCTGTTCAGGTTTCAGAGTAGCAGCTGTGTTAGTCTGTATCCGCAAAAAGAAAAGGAGTACATGTGGCACCTTAGAGACTAACAAAGTTATTTGAGCATAAGCTTTCATGAGCTACAGCTCACTTCATCGGATGCATGCAGTGGAAAATACAGTAGGGCTATTTTATATACACAGAGAACATGAAACAATGGATGTTACCATGCACACTGTAACAAGAGTGATCAGGTAAGGTGAGCTATTAGCAGTGTTATACCAATAAAATAAAAACCAGCAGGATCTTATTAAAGGGGAAAAGGCAAAATGCCATATTTATTGTGAATACAGAAAGAATCATAGTAAGCAGTTAGTTATAGCTATAATGTTCCATTCAATTTCATATTTATTCACACACACACACACACACACACACACACACACACACACACAGGTTCTGCACGGTTGTTATCATGGTTATCAGCCTTAGAGTTGCTCATGCCAAGCCATTGGCCAGGTGGCCTGGACACGAGGAGGGAGCAGGGCCTTGTCAGATGCTCATCTGATGCTCTTGGAAGTTGGTTTGCAGAATCAAACAGCAAAGTTCTCACTTTCTAGAGTCCGTTTTTATAGGAATTTCTTCCTATGCCAGTCTATGGGAATTGCTTCATCATGCTGTTGCTGAATCAGTCAGCAGATGGTACATTCCTGATGGCTCCATGCTGCCAGATGTTATCTAGTTCTTTGGTTCTCCCATTCTTGAGGCTGTTGGGTGGATTCCAGTCTGCCCTCCGGGTGTCCTCTGGTTATTTCCACTTGACGCCTTCTTCAGCCAATGGACACTGGATTCTTAGGCTGGCACCTCCCTGATCATTCAGTTATTATCCATACCAAGCATCCATCCACATACATCCTCTCTCTCTATTTTAATCACAATTGTTAACAAAGGGAGATGAATACAACAAAAGGGCGGGGAGTCTCTGGGTGCTGTTTCTGTTGTAACAGAGAATTGCTTTGAGACTCTCTCTGTGTGAGGAGTAGTTGTTACAAAGAATTGCTTTGAGAACAGACTCTCTTAGAATGTACTAACACAATTAGCAGCTTGCAAGTTTCACACAGAGAGGGAGAGAAACAGTACCAAAAACCAGGAGACCTCTTAATTAGTAATACCCTGGAATTTAAACTATGGGGAATCAAACTCATTTGTGATTTTAATACAGAACTTCTTTAATATGATCCAACGTCAGCAGGAGAGAAAAAAAAACCTTTTGTAGTGATAATCAAGGTGGGCCATTTCCAGCAGTTGACAAGAACGTCTGAGGAACAGTAGGGGGGGAATAAACATGGGGAAATAGTTTTACATTGTGTAATGACACATCCACTCCCAGTGTTTATTCAAGCCTAATTTTATTGTGTCCAGTTTGCGAATTAATTCCAATTCAGCAGTCTCTAGTTGGAGTCTGTTTTTGAAGTTTTTTCTGTTGAAGCATTGCGACTTTTCGGTCTGTAATCGAGTGACCAGAGAGACTGAAGTGTTCTCCGACTGGTTTTTGAATGTTATAATTGTTGACATCTGATTTGTGTCCATTTATTCTTTTACATAGAGACTGTCCAGTTTGACCAATGTACATGGCAGAGGGGCATTGCTGGCACATGATGGCATAGATCACATTGGTAGATGCGCAGGTGAACGAGCCTCTGATAGTGTGGCTGATGTGATTAGGCCCTATGATGGTGTCCCCTGAATAGGTATGTGGACAGAGTTGGCAACAGGCTTTGTTGCAAGGATAGGTTTGTGGGTTAGTGTTTTTGTTGTGTGATGTGTGGTTGCTGGTGAGTATTTGCTTCAGGTTGGGGGGCTGTCTGTAAGCAAGGACTGGCCTGTCTCCCAAGATCTGTGAGAGTGATGGGTCGTCCTTCAGGATAGGTTGTTCAGGCGTTTGAAAGTTAAGTGTTACTTACAATTTTTGAACAAGGCATTTTAAGTTGTTAGTTCTCCTTTATTGGGGAAGGTAACAGAGCAATACCATGAGAAGACTAGAACAGGAAGAAAGCAGAATTGAGACCTTTCAAAGTTTTGGCCCAAGCGAGGGGACATGGGGGCGACATTTGAGCGCTCTGCCTCAGGTACCAAAATGTTGTGGGCTGGCCCTGAATATTATTGTACAATGCTCATGGTTTCACAATGCTTATTTTTCTAAGGAATATCTAGAGCTACACAGAGGATGGAAATTTTGTTTTCTGAATCCTAATGAAACCTGAAAATTTCAAAATTTTGCAAAGGAAAATCTGTTTTTTTTGTTTTTTTTTTTTGATCTGGCCAATCAAAGTGCTTCATTTTGATTTCAGCTTTTTTATTTTGTATTTTTTTTATTACAAAATAGAATACAAATTGCAAAATATATAACACAAGTTTCTGTGTGGCGTTCGAGGGTATTGGCTTTAATCTATAAAGCCCACAATGGCTTGGGATCTAGTGAGCTGAAAGATCAGCTCTTTCCCCATTTGATATTACTGCATTTGCTGTCAGCAAATGTGCTCAAACTGGGGACCTTTAATTTAAACAGGTGGGTGCTGCTGACAGAGCATTCTCTGTGAAAGCTCTTCCTATTCAGAGATGACCACCTTTGGTGTGTCTACATATATTAATTTTCTGGGCACACTGTGTCAGTGGGTCAGCTGGGGTCCAAGAAGAAGCCTCTTATTTCAGTAGCCACATCGCCTAGCAGTGAAAGTCCAATAACTAACCACTTACTTCAGCAACAGTCTATGGGGCCGCCTCTCTTGGTGGCAGTGTTTGCCCAACGGCAAGTTTAGGGAGCTGCCCTCTCTAGTGGCAATAGTGCCTAAGGGTAATTGTGGGGAAGGTAGGGGAACCTGGGCCCACCCTATGACAACCAGGTACCCTGGCCTCGGGTTCTGGTCTTAATATGCCCAAACATGTTCCCTGGGTCACTTCCTACTGTTAATCACGATTTTGTAGCTCCTTGTGGATAGCAGCTCATCATCCTCTCTGGTCTCTGCAGTCGACTGGGGTCTTGCAGCGTAGTCAGGATGCTCTGCCTCAGTGGTTTGGAGCTCTGGTGGCTTCTTAGCAGCAGCCTGCAACGCGTTTCCTTTCTCCTCCTCAGCCAGCCCAGACTGAGCTGAGCTGCTTACTTTTATATGCTCCCTCCATTGGGAGCATGCCTAGCAATGGCTTGGGGATGTGGCCTCTTGGGCCCAAAGTATTGTGTTAACTTTAACATTGCCAATGCGGGGTTGATACACCTCATCACACATTGCACAAAGCCCTGTCTCTAAATCCTTAAAATGTGTCTCTTTTGGTGGATCAGTAGGCTAATGGGCAGGATACAGTGAGTTTGAATTGGGTATGCTCTTATTATGAGCTGCTGGCAGTTTGATGTGTTTAACAGTCTTGCATTTTGTATTGACTATTGTTTTAATTACTGTGAAATGTAGAGTATAAGACTGATACTATAAAATCTAAATAATAAATATATATGTGCTCACAGGAAACCTCGACCTGTCTCTCAGCTGGTTGCACAACAGGTTACTCAGCAATTTGTGCCCCCAACACAATCAAAGAAAGAGAAAAAAGAGAAAGTAGAAAAGGAAAAAAGTGAAAAGGAAACAACTAGCAAAAAGAACAGTCATAAGAAAACCAGGTAAATTAAAAAATTTGGTATTTGTAAAATATTAAATGATGCAAATTTTTCATTACTAGTATAAGTGTTAAGTCATTTTAAAATTAGACTAAATATTTGTTGAAGTTTCATTGTTTTATGATGCTGTTGTTTAATGTAAAGCAATCTTGCAGTTTGTAGTTTTGACCAGAAGATGGAGACTAAATGGACTAAATAGGAGAGGGTAAATTAGGTGTTGCCAGTAAAGGGATAGCGTTTGCCTCATCTAGCAAAATGATATGTAGACAGAAAAATGGAAGCTATAATGTTCCAGGAGAAGAGGAAAGTGGCTAGTGTTTATACAGAATTGGATGGGAAAAGGGAATATAAGGTTCTGGACAAGTAGGCAAGTAGAGTTGTTGGTATTCATGCAGAATTTGGGATAAGAAACAGAGGCTAGAATAGTGACTTTTGGAGACCAAACTGAGTTATGAAGCTGAAAACATACACAGTGGATTGAGATACTGAAGGAAATCTTGGACAGTTAGACTCTTAGACAGTTCAAGCAAGTAGCCGCAAAGTCTTGATCTTGCCATGAACTAGGAACAGCCTGCAGTTTGAAGGAAAAATGTAGGATGTTAGACGCAGGTAGAACTGGGTGAAATTTTTCAGCAAAAAAATACAAATTTGGTGATACAGAAAATGTTTCATGAATTTGTGTCATCTTTGCCAAATTTTGTGTCTGGGGGAAAAAACAAAATCCAGAAATGTCTAAACATTTTGTTCTAATATTTGCAAAATTAAATGTTTTGATTTTTTTTTTATTCAAATGGACTGTTTTCAGTATTTCCTTCGATGTCATTTAAAAAAACAAACATGCATTGGTTCAGGTAAAAAGAAACATTTCATTTAACCTGAAATTAATTTTTCTAGCTTTTCGATTCACTGAAAACCTTGAAAAAGTTCCTTTCTGGGTTGACCAAAATTGATGATTTTTTTTTTTGTATTTTATTTTTTGGAACTTCAAGCAAACCAAAATATCAGTTGTTTGCATAGCTCTAGACACAAGTAATATTGTCCCAGATTTCTCCAAATTAGGTATAAAGTTACTTGAGTCACAAATATGTAACTTAAAAAACTAAGAAGACTGAAAGAGATGCAACTTACTTAAGAGAAAGAGGAAAATGTAGGAAAATAGTGTCACTGTGTTTTGGAAGTGCTGCAGTCTGTGAGGCAGAGTTCAGCCAAGGAAGATTCTATAGAATCACTTCTGCAGAGAAGTAGCAGACATTTTCCATGCATTGGATGAAACAGGACCTTCAGTGTTATTCAGGGACTGCACCAGAAAGAGTAAAGAGTACTCTCCAAATTTACATCTTGAAGTAGCAAGAATTTAGATTGAAAAGGCTGAGACTATTTTTTTCAACAGGAAGGAAATGGAACAGAGCTTGGATAAAGGATTTTTGTAATGTTTGTCTTATTTTTAATTATACATTTTGGCTGGCTAGAGTGTAACGTATTTATAAGTTAGTATCTTTAGAGATATTGTTCTGAATGGTAACAATTATGTGGGAATGTTGAAGGTTAAATAGTCTTATTACATGAGAAGTGAAAAGGAGTGATATTGCAAGGGCTGGGAACAGGGGTGGGAACAGCAATTTAAATTTGATTGCTTTTGGAAGGGCACATTAAACACACACATTATACACAGGTTTCAGAGTAGCAGCCGTGTTAGTCTGTATTCACAAAAAGAAAAGGAGTACTTGTGGCACCTTAGAGACTAACAAATTTATTAGAGCATAAGCTTTCGTGAGCTACAGCTCACCGATGAAGTGAGCTGTAGCTCACGAAAGCTTATGCTCTAATAAATTTGTTAGTCTCTAAGGTGCCACAAGTACTCCTTTTCTTTTTACATTATACACATTAAACCATATCAACACACACATGTACATCACATACATAGAAATAAACACTCACCATTTCAATGAAAATCCATGAGCCGTAGAGATATCTGAAATAAATGTATCCACAAGGACTTGGCTGTGGTGGGGTCACAGAGCTCCGTCCACCTCAGGGTCACGGCAGGGAGAGTGAGCGGAGCTCTGTGACCTTGCCAATTATTGAGGTGGGCCGATGCCACTGCTTGCCCTCCCATGTGCACGCCTCTGGCGGAGAATATTGTTTAAAAAAAAATCATCTCAGTAAAAGCTGTCAAAGAATTGCTTGAAAAATTAATAGTGAAGAGAAATCACCTACTGGTTTCCATATTCAGACACTCAAGTATTACATTTTAGAGTTTTTTTAAAAAAAAAAAAAAAAGTACAACCTGATTTTGGGTAGACTGGGTTCTGATTAAGAATGCTCACCTTAGTTTCTACATGGATTACTTAAAAGAGCATTTTTTTTTTTTTTTTAAAAAGGAGCACATTTAAATGTTTCCAGAAACCTGTATAACAAAATCTGCATGCAGTAAGCCCTAAATTTTTTCTCTGGCATGCAGCCTATTTCAGGCTGGCAAAAGTGAATCCTTCCCCTCCACCCCCACATCTTCAAGCAACCAATTAGGTTCTTTATTAATGCCAGTTCAGCCTTGGGGCAATATTCTCATTGGGTTCCCTGTGTATTATTTTGCAGCTTCAACTCTTGGCTGCGTGGGAGTGCAAAAGGTGGGGTGAGGTGACTCAGCATCAGTTCTACTTGAGGCAGGGCGCTAAATCTCTGTGTAGGGCGAGGTGAGGGTTAAGATTTGCTTTTAGGAGCACACCTGCCAAATTTTGGTTTCATGTTAATTTCTTTACTTCCAAGGCTTGGCCTGAAGAAAGTTGTGGAATCAAATATAGGTTTTGTAGGTCAGTTTTAAAAGGCTTGCTGGGTGCTGTGCTGCTGTTGTCAGCAGGTATTTTCAGCTGCTGTGATGACATGATTTGTCACCTGGCACGCACACAAAACTATCAAATTAAAGTGTTTCATGCCTAGATCACCCATTGCACTAGCACCCTGCAAAGACCGTGCTGATGGAACATAGTTTAAATGTTTTGTTGTGGTCGTAAAAAAATAAATAAATAAAATAGTGGTAATCAAACCAGCGTTTGTGGCCCCATGTCCTATGCAGGATATTAGTATTAAATTATGCATTAGGGAATCCAGACTCCAGCCCTGTCATCAGTGTTTTTTGTGTTCGTTATTTTAAAATTAAATTCTACTTACATGATGCCCACTCCAAATTTTAAATTTTCAGTGTGCTGCAGAATTTGTATTTGCTAATACCTGCACAGCAGAAGTTTAGAAACAACTGCTTAGAGGACCTGGGAGCTGGTTTCTGCATATTAAGAACTTAAAGTCAACAGCCACTGAGATGAATGGAGAAGTTCATGCTTCTCAGGGCTGTTGTTTCAGGCTGTCTGCTGACACTGATATTACTGGGGTGGGGGAGGGGGCGCGCGTCACATTTTGAACATTCTTTGCAGCCATGAAGGCTAGAGACTTAATTTTTTACAAGCAAAAATCTTAAAATGTGGAGTACAGTTTTGTGACTACCTTAACCACATTATCCAGAGGGCCCTGTTCAAATCAAATTATTTAGAGGTGAAGAAAAATTTAAATATTACAGTATAGCTAGCTATGTGGTACATTCTCATTTTATGTATTCATAATATTGCTGTGTGCAGTATTTCACTAAGTTGTACCTTTTCTACAAAGATCACTAAAAATGGGAGGGGCAAGAGGATTATGGGATATGGAAGCTTTTAGCTTTTAATTTGATTCTGTTTTATTTAGGCCAAGATTGAAAAATGTGGATCGGAGTAGTGCCCAGCATTTGGAAGTTACCGTTGGAGATCTGACAGTCATTATTACAGACTTTAAGGAGAAAACTAAGTCACCACCTGCTTCCAGTGCCGCATCTGCAGATCAACACAGTCAGAGTGGTTCTAGCTCTGACAATACAGAGAGGGGAATGTCCAGGTCATCTTCGCCCAGAGGAGAAGCCTCATCGTTGAACGGAGAATCTCATTAAAATTTATTTTCTCCAGTTTCTTTAGTCTCTTCTCTTCAAAACATGCAAATACACAATTTCTGCCAACAGCTACCACATTTTCATGACAGATTATCCATGCACAATTGATATGTTTACTGGAACATAATTTATGCAGTTTTACAAAAGTGAAGTGAAGCAGTAGAAATAATAATTTAAATGCAATCTGCAAATGCCTACAAAGCATTTTCAGACTAACTTTTAATCTTCACATTTAAAGGTGCCATGAAAATGTGGTTTGAATGTTCATTATGCAGTGTTATTGGTAAGTCCATTTTCACTTTTAGTTTAGTGAATTCTAACACAACTCTTGGAGTCTCTACTATTGGCATGTACTGAATTAAAATTTTTATAACATAGTTCAAGCTGCCTAAATATGTATTATTTGAGAATTGTGAAACATAGTTATATGTATGCAGATCAAAGATCAACTTAATCAACTATTGCTGCAACAGAATTTTCATAATTATTATCTTCTTAAAAACACCTGCTGGTACTTGGTGTGCTTAAATAGGAAAAATGTTATTAAATAAAACATTTGTATGAATTTTTGCCAATGTTTGACATCGTTTACTAAATTACTGTTACTGAATTATGTTGCTGGTTTTACCAATATTTTCCTCACACTTAAAACACTTATTGTAATGTTTATGAACAAAAAGAGTGAACATACTATAAGCATTGGTTATTTAGCTTTATAATTCAGATACAGTACTACATTGTCATTAGACACTGGTAGTCTATGTTCTGTAACCAATATCAAATCTCAAATGACTAAGCATTTGGCAAAAAATAAATTTTAAAATCTGAAATTCTGGAAAAGCTTTAAAAATAACTTTTTAGTACAGTTTTCATTTCTGCTTAGCATTATTTCCTTGCCCCAAACTTGCCCAGTGTCATAGTTGCATATCAGTTTAGTACAAAAATACAATGTTGCACAGGAGTAAGGAAATAAGTAATACTATTACATTTTGTTCTTAGATCAGCTTCTTTGATTTTGAACTGGCCCTTTATTAAATACTGTAGCATCAGTCATAAGAAAAAAAAATGCAGTACCCTATTTTCTTGCATAAACTGTCAAAATTTATGCATTTAGCAATATACTGATACAGAGCAAAAATATTTACAGTCCCACCCGGTATTATGTAAAATAACCAATAAAATATTTTTATGAATACAGATTTCGCATTTTTGTTTACAACTAGGTGTTGTTTTTTTTATGCACAAAAAAATCCATATATAGATTTAAATTATAGGGTCAGATTCAATACAAAAATGCATCTGGCTCCTGTCCAAAGGAAGCCCGTTCACATCCCAGTAATTCTCTTTGTGTCTCATTCAAAATATGTATTTTTGGGTCAATGTGAAAGTGGGATGGACTTCTTTTGGTAGTGAATCCAGCCCTAAAATATTACCTTCGTATGATGCATCCTGATAATAGCTAAAATAATGGATTTTTGTAGACCCTGACAATTGTGGTGGTTGGTGGTTTCTTGTAGTAATGTACCTTTCTGTTTTTTAATGCAGTACTTCTACAGGCACAGTGGTACTGTCTATTTTGTAAGATGCGAGTTGTGAAATACAGTTAGTTGCATAAAATGAAAGTCTGATGTGATATCTAAAAACTTACATACCTCATTCCTTGGTGTTACTGTTAAACTTTTAAAAATCCAATGTTAATTATGGGTTATTTCAAATGGACAACTACTGACCTGGTTAAAATGTATTATGCTTTACCTTACTAAACATTTCTTCCATTCCAATTTTCTGATCATATTTTAATACTTTTTAAAACATCGCATTTTAAGTTTCATAAATGTTTTTTGGTTGGGGTGGGGCTAGATGTTCAGTTAATGAATGTTAATTCTTACAAAGAAAGATACATTCTTCTGAGTTTTACTTTTTATCATTTGTTAGGTGAAACTATATGCAGAGTATACTGAATTAATGGATTACAAGAGAGCTGAATCTGTTTAAAGTAAGCAATATAGTGATAGTGAATCTCAATGCAAGTTCCTTTATGAAATGTTTCAACTTTAAAACAAAATGAATGTTAACATATTTCAGTACTCTTTGCAAACATAAAATAGTGATCTAGTACCTATAGTTCACTAAGTCAGAACCTTATTATTAAATTTAGTATAGGTAGACCATTCAGCGCCTGCAAAAAATGGTCTTTTCTGTCTAGAGAAGTAGGTAGTCATTGATTTATTTAGTAGTTAATTTGCATGGAATTGACTACTAAGAGGCATAATCTAATATCAAATGAAAGCAATCCTTAGTATCTACAAGAGCAATTTTAAAGTGTGGTTATTATCAGAAAAGTGATTGTAAAAAGAATGTCACTGGATTGCTCATTTTTACTCAAGAATTTCTATATCAAATATACTCCATTTATGTAAAATTGCCAGTACTACATACTCCACCTAGAGTTTGTGATTAAGTTGTAGTATTGGAGTGATGTAAGAGGTGTAAAGAACAATGATTACGTAACCAAAAGTTAGCTTGCCATTCCTGTTGATGCATGAAACGCATCAGAATTTTTGCTCTTCTACAGTAAAAGTGGTGCAACAGTGCTGATGGCAGAGTTAAAAAAAAAAATCAGTGAAGTAAGGTGATCTGACTCTTTACTTATAACATTATAACTATACTTTAAACCAGCCTCACTTCCATAATTTCTGAAGAAGTTTTCAGTTGGTTTAAACCAAGTCCTTTCTCCTACTCTGTGTAAATTCATTAAAAAGGTCTACTCCATCTTTACTCAGTTTGTAGAATGTAAAAACCTAACATTGTAACTCATTGTTAGCTATTTTTCTTTTACTGTTCTCTACATAATGACCATCATCTGTTACATTCTAAGCCTGCACCAATCTTCATCTGCCAAGCATTTTGCGTGGTTACATGAGATGATCCAACAAAGATGAATGTGATGATGATCCATGTAAATAAGTTCCTTTGTGCATTGATTGTCCACTGTTTCAAAAACAAAAAGAATGAGATGCAGTTAATTCACTGTAAAGGTGTAAAATAATTCAATGTTTTGTCATCCTGTTTTTTGCCACTAATTATAGCTGGCATAAGGAAGTACTTAAATATACAATAGTAAGGTGTGATTTATTTTTTTACTTCTGAATTTCAAAGTCTGCATAATAGAAGCAATCAAAATCTGTACCAAGTAATACCATATCAAAATCTGCAGTGTAAAATGTTGACTCTTAAGATTAGTGAGAGGAAAAAGGTTATATTCAAAGGCTTAATTTTAAGTTTTGATGCAGTGACTAGTCTTGAAACAATCAAGATTATGATCTAAAATGTTACTGTACTGTATGTGTTTCTCTAGCTATTTGATGTTGTATGGCATAGAAGATATAGTTCAAGCAATTTAAGATTAAGCAGTATTCTGCACTTTAGGTGTGTGTGTGTGTGTGTGTGTGTGTGTGTGTGTGTGTGTGTGTGTGTGTGTGTGTGTGTGTGTGTGTGTGTGTGTGTGTGTGTGTTTGTTTTAATGTGGTCAGAAGCAGTGCATTTTATCTAGCCATGTGAAATAGAATAGATAGGTGGCTCACGCTTCCCCCCCACCCCCACCCCTCTGTAGCACCAGGACATGTCTTCCAAGCTGCGCATCGTGGTGTATTTCTGTCCTGTGGCAGAAGTAGCCTAAGGTTGCCTCACCATGTGGGACCGCTTACAAAGTGCACAAATAGGGAGGCAATTGATTAGGTCTGGGTCATTAACCAGTTAACATGAGGATTAACTTGTCAGCTGGGGACTGTTAAACTGGAGACAGGAAGGGAGAGGGGAAAAGAGAAAGCCTGGAAAGAAGGGCAAAGACACTCAGGACCTCACAGAGGGGAGACCTCTTCCCCTTCCCTCCCCCCCTTGCCTAAGGGGTCTGCTGAAACTTTGTAAAAGCCTTATGGTAATGGGACATGAAGCTGCATAAAACATTGAAAATAAAAAGAAAAGGAGTACTTGTGGCACCTTAGAGGCTAACAAATTTATTAGAGCATAAGCTTTCGTGAGCTACAGCTCACTTCATCGGATCACTTTTCTTTTTGCGAATGCAGACTAACACGGCTGCTACTCTGAAACCATTGAAAATAAAGTGCACTGCGGTGAATTTACATAAGAATGTGTGAGGACCGCTTGCAAAGGGAAGTCCAGGATGAGGGAGCCCACCTTGTGACATGCCCTTTGTAGTTTTAATTCTTTCTCTCCTCTTCCCAAAAGTGGGAAGACTTCCCAGATCATGCAGCTAGCTATGCTTATGAAATACAGGAGGGAGTTAGTGATAGACCTCTCAAGTGTGTGCCTTCATTAAAATCCACTTTCTCTCTCTCTCTCTCTCTCTCTGTATTTAATCTATTTCTCTGTCCCTTACATGCCTTCTGATACTACTACACTCTACTAGAGAGAGAGGCTGAAACCAATTTCCTTTGGAGTAGCAGAAGTCATAGCAGAGGTAGATGAAATTAATTTTTCCCCTGGGAATTGCATGTTACCACATTTGTAGTGGGTTTGATCACTAGGAAAAGCTAGCTCGAGAGATAAGTTCAAAACGTTAATGCAGTTCTTGGATAGTGGACTAGTCCAGTGCTAGGCATGTTTAGCTAGCAACACATTCTCTTAGTAAATTGGTAAGATTTAAGGTTTTTGGAAATGTCACTCCAAGAGAAGAGTAGAGCTAGAGCTTTAAAAGGTTGGATATCATTTCTTACCTGACTTCAGAAGCATGAGTCTCATTTGAAGGTATATATTGCACCTACTAGTAAGTAGGACAGCTTGACGTTTTTGCTCCCTCCTGCTTCACAAGTATTTCAAGGCAATATTTCTGTAGCAGAAGGAGGCAAAAGAAAACTACTGTAAGCAAAAGCTACAGGTTTGAGCCTAATTCAACACTAAAACAAAGAAAACCAACTACCCTCTCCTAACACCTTTAATGAAAGACAATACAGTCAATCTAGGATTTAGTTAAAATAAGAAATAATACTTTGCAAGTCTGTTACGAACAAGTACTTTACAAACGTTTTAACCTCCCATATCCATCTGTATGCATTAGGTAAATCGTATTATTCTCATTTTGTAGGTAAGGAAATAAGATTTACAGCTGTAAATGACTTGCCTAACATGTCACACAGGGAAAATTGAGGTAGAGTTTAATAATAATAATAATAATTTATGAGTATGCTACTCCATTGAACTAATCAACCTGATCCTTTGGCTCTAGCAGTAGAGGCTCCTGCTTTTAAATTCAGAGGTTCTGTGTTCAGATCTGGTGAACAATCCACTCAGAGATACAATTATAAATTACCTAGTACTAGCTAAGAAAGTGGCTAGTCTAGCCACTAAAGAAAAAGAGCCACTTGGTGTAAGCCTGGGCTACATAAGCAGAGAAGGTAGTGTTAGAATAAATGGGCCAAAGGTGTTAATATAACCCAGTCATTGTCAAACGATAAACAATTTGAACAAGATCCAGGAATTTGGTGTACAGAGATGTCAGCCTGCTTAGTACCAATGGCACAAACATCATTAAAAAGCCCTTTAACCTTATATTAAAGATAGAGAAGGGAAGGAAAAACAGTTAAAGCATTTACAATGTGAAGTATTAAATAAGACTTTCATTTAACATTTCTTGTTCCCTTTCCCTTCAGGATGGAGAGAGTTTTAGAAGGAAAAATCCCTTGTTTGACAGTCTCTTTGATGGTATTAATGATGGCAGTAACTATCCTTAGACAAAAACTTAGTTGAGATGAGCAAGAGCTGGAGCTGTTGCTGCTATTAAAATCCTTTCATCCCAGGTAGTTGTTTGGGATTCAGCTAAAGCTGGTAGGCTGGCAATGTCCTCTGACTCCCTCTCTCTGGCCTTGTGTGGTCATTTTTCCAGATGAGGATGATGAAGTCAGGAGACGGTAGGAGTGGCAGCTGTGATGAAGAAGTTTGGTTCAGCAGTCTCCATCTGTTGTTTTAAGTGTGTGTTATGTATTTTTGTTCTTTCATATGTTCCCCACAAAATCTTTCGTTTAAGGTCCCAGAAAGGGATTGATGAGTAGAATAGCCCCTCCCCTTATTATTTTGTCCACTAGTTAGCCCTAGTATTCGATGTACCAATTTTGGCTCATTAACTTCTGGCTCCACATCTGGTTTTTAAATGCATAATTTCAATACAGTCCTTGAATCATATCAACTTTACCTTCTTTAGCCTAATTTAGTTATTCTGTCTCCATTTTGTACCTTTTCCTGTCAATATTTGTTGTTATAGTTTATTGTAACACTTTATGAACTTTTACATACTTTTTACAGTTGAGCTCACAATTCCTGAAAATTTGTAGGCCCAATTGTCACAACAGTGGCTATGGGGCCAAAGTTCTGACTACTAAGTACCTATTTTAGAAATGTATTACTGGTTTCCTGAAAAAGAGAATATCTATCTCAGACTGATCCTTCTTTGAAGAGAATAAATCAAAACCAAGGTCGACTGAATGTACAGTTCTTTAGGCAAGAGAATCTACTATCGGGTTGGTCTTCTCTAACACAACAGCCAACAACTGTGAGAGATTCTCTCTGACACTTTTTAACTAAGTTTAATATTGGTTAAGTATCATATCTCCACTTGTAAAGGGAATAGACTCTGCTCAAACATCTGTTTGAACTCCATGGCCAATTTCACTGCTGGTATAAGTGCGTGTGATTTGTTTGAAATAATTAATTATACTTGATTATGCTAGTGGTCAGTGTGACTCCTCCGGGTTCCTGATCCATTGAATAGTTATTTCGGTATCTCTAAAAACTAAAACTGGTGTGTGATGGATGATCTCCTAGCTCTGCTTCAGTTTTTACATAACTCGCTTCCTTTCTAGATAAGTGATATATAGGGAGAATTTTTGCTAAATAGTTTTCCTTTGTACACTCATGTGAGCTCTCTAGTTGATGAGACTGGCATTCAGAATGCCAGTTACCACGTTGGTTCTCAGATTCATGTCCCTGAAAAGGACTGCTTCTATCCCTTGAAGGAAGTTTTCACTTCTAGGAAAGTAGGTGGGGTATGTTCTAGATCTTGATGAAGAAGTGTCCTCCAAGTGACACACAATATCTGAAGGCTTTTGCAAGGTGCAGGAAAGAAGCTTTGGAGAGGCAGCCAAGGGTGGATGGAGAGGGAGATCTTCTGCCAAAAAAGAACACACAGTTTTCAACATCTCCTTGTGGAGATGGCTTCTGTCTCCAAGATGTATCTCAATACTTTTTGTTGGATTGAAGAACAGAGAGGATTATAGCAAGAGAAAAATTCTCTATTTTGTAAATCTCTGAATGATGACTAGAAAGTCTTCCTCCGTCTGTGTTAAAATAAAAAAAAAAATCATGAGCTAATATGCCCTTCTCTGTGAGAATTTGTTACTGTGCATCACCATCTGCTGTTATGATGTGCAAGTAGGCATCCTCCATTTCTACCTTTACTAATATCCATACTGATAGATGGCTTTTCTTCTGACATAGATTGGTCCAGTGACTTTTGACCTAAAGATATACAACAAAATATGACCTGAAGAAGAGCACTATGTAAGCTCAAAAGCATGTCTCTCTCGCCAGCGGATGGTCCAATAAAAGATATTTCACCTCATCCATGTAGACACTCTAAAAATATCTGTTTTGTGAACTTTGGGGTGCTAGACAGTAAATGGCATAGATATCTGTCTTTTAGCTACAAATCCTGGGTGGTGGTTCTATATATGCCCTTGTTTTTTTTTCCAGAGGACTGGTGGTCAGGTGGATTGGATTGAAGGGGAAAATAAAGGAAAAACTCTTGTGGACCCTCTTGCACATTTTAGAGACCATCCAATCTGAGATGATTGTATTCTAGACTTCCTGTAAAAAGGATAATCTTCCTATTGAAAGACTGTTCTCTGGGACAGTCAAAACCCCAGTTAGACCTTGTGGTGTTTCTCAGCTGAGGAAGATTTTGTAGGCAATAGTTCCAAAATGAATAACTGGTCAAGGTTTGGAATAGCAATAGATAGCAAAACCTTTAGAAGTAGATGGAGACTGGCTCTGACAAAGTTCTTGGTAGTGAGATGCTCTAACTATGCCATCAAGTGCCTTATCCACGGCATCACTAAGGCAATGACTCCATTGAAAGAAAGAAAATATTTGTTAAAGATTTACCCCTGGGTGGAGCCACAAGTTGTTAAAACCAAAGGAATTTTAATGTACTGCTGGTAAAGTTACCTTATAAGAAGCAGTGAGTCCCACAACTTGTTGAATTTTTCTTTTTGTGAAAGTAAGTAACTTTGGAGGTGACCGTTTCTTCTAGTCAACTGCTATAGCCTTCCAGTATACCACAGAATGGATGAAACTTCCTGGAGGGAAATCATTACTAAGGCTATCTGAGTGAACTCTCTACCTTCTTGACTGCCATGTCAAAGGGAGTGACCCCTTCAATGGGTATAGGTAGATATTGGATTGATCAATAGGATTGGTATTTGTCTAAGGGTAGACTTTACACTTTTTAAAGATTTTATTGTCAGAAAAGGTTCTTAGTAATTTTGGAAAATCCCAGAAACCAGGTTGTCTCCCCTAAGTGAATAAATTTATTTTCTGTTCTGACTTCTTGGAAGAAATGACCTTGTCTAGACTGAACTGTAAAATCTTGGATAAATGACTAAAGTAGTAAGCACCTAGCATTAGCTGAAGGCCTGAATTATGATTCCTGCTCACTGCAGGCCCCACTTAGTTTTGTGGCTTCAGTCATGCTACTTTAACATGTGATATCAGATATCAAGTTAATGATAGTATGGATTGGAGACCTTCAAGGAAAGCCTATGTTTTTCAGAAATGGAACTAATATTGATTATTCAATAGTCAATACCCTACTCTGATTCAACGATGTCCCACCATGATGGCAAGGGTCTTGCTATTAGAGGTCCTTTCTATTGATGAAAACTAAAACTGAGGCCCTGAAACTTCTAGTCACTAATGAACCTGTGATATTTATTTGAAAGAATAGGACCGTGAACCTTAAAATCATGCCTGCATTTTAATTAGGTAATTACATTTTTCCCACATAAATTTCACCAGTTGCCAAGCTGGAAGAAATGCATGAAAAGCAATAAGAGGTCCTCCAATGTTGTTGGTGTTGCTTCCCATGTGTGGAAAAAATCCCTTCACTCAGGATTGGCACCGCTGAATGTATATTTTTTCCTTCATGCTTAAGGCTAATATTTAATGGCGTTTCTCTGAGACACTTTTTATAGTAATATACATATTTCCAACAAATATTGAAGGCAAAAATAAACATCTTCATAAACAAAATATGCATGTGAATGTTTTTCATGAGCATACAGTATTTATTACAAAATCTCAAAGGTACTGCAAGGAAAAGAAAAATAGGGTGAGGATAGAAGGCTGCTTTGCACTACTTACAGAATACAATTTAGAACAGTTTCAGCAGGAGGGCGTATGCTATAAAATCTGTAGGAAGATGTGAAATTATAGGTTCTCCTTCAAGCGCTACTCCCTGTGTGTCTCTTGCTATGGTTATGCATGTGCTTCATGCTCCTGGAGTCGGAGAATTGTTGAAAGCAGTGTCCATTGGTCCATGCAAGCACGCCTGCTCTTCTCATGCATCCAATCGTGCATCCAAACAAAGAGAAAAAGGGTGGAGCAGACAACAGCCTTTTCAGTTTGTTCTCACCGCTGCGTGGCCTTTGTTGGAGCCTCCAGTGTCCAGAGCTTTGTCTTCATTTATTCTATCTGTAAATACATGTGTATATAATTTGTAAATAGGTTTTAGAATTTTATCCAGTAGCTTAAACCAAGTTTTATAGTTAAATTCTCCATACTGGGGAATTCCACCCTCCCTTCCCCTCGCCCCCTGCCTATTCCCTGGAATACAGGCTTCAAAATCTGTGCTCCTCAGTCAGTGATGGCTATCAGCGCTGCCTATACTGTTTTGGGGAAGCTCATGGCAAGGTGCAGTATTTGAAGCTCTTTCCCCAGCCGCACTCGTGAAGTGCAGGAACTTCACCTTAAGAAGCTTTAATGGAGAAGACTTTGAAGTTGCAATTGGACCCAGGCTGGGGGCTTGCTCCATACTTCAGGCTGACTCAGCAAAGAGTGACCCTCCTGGTGTATGGTCTCATTTAGGAGCGAGGGAAACTACCCCCCAGAGAATCCCTGTCAGGGTTTTGCTGGGAGGACAGGGATCATTCTCATAAACCCAAGAGCAATTCCTCCTCTAAACCCACTTCAAGGGAGTCGGATACAATCCTAAATTGAACAAATCTTTCCATTCAGCCCAGGAGGACTTAGAACGTCCTAAGTCTTAGAGTCATGACAAGAAAGTCCATAAATCCAGGCTCTGTCACCATTAGACCGTGCTACAGTGCCAACAGTGCTTCTGGCACCAACCAACCCTAAACTTTGAGAACTGATGGCACTATCAAAAGACGACCATTGAGAGCCTCCACCATCAGCGGTACTGGCTCTGCCTCACCTGACTATGGCACAAACAGTAACTGCTCCAGCCCCTTCAGTTCGGACGGACAGAATGTCTGGCACTTCAGGGAGAGCAGAGTCTTATGTTCCACATGAGGACATTATTGTTTGCCCAGATCACCAGTCTTGATCACCATCAGGTCCTTTGCTTATGAGAGGTCCTGAGTCCACCACAAGATGCAACTTAGAATAGGAGAGAGATTCCTCCCATATCATGTAGCCTTAATTTCCCTCCAGTGGAACTCTCAGTACTGCCAGTATATCCAGAATTGGCATTTATTTTCTCAGGAGACTCTGAAGCACCCGATGAACTGACGTCTCCTCTTCTAGCATGCCTTCCCAGTTGGGACCCGGACCAGTCTGGAACCAACCTGCATCCTATTACCTGCCTCAAAACTGTTTCTACCCCATGTTATGAGGACCTCCATAACCACCCTGTGACCCATACTGGGGATTGTCAGACTCGTACCACTTAGCAGAGTTGACAATCTGTGACACTCTGTACCTTGGGGGAGGGGGGGAAACAGCCTACACCCCCATGTTCATTCTTGTAAAATGATTGTGTGGTATCCAATGCAAAGTTTGTCTTGTGAGGTGTCTTTGGAAGGCTCATGATGTACTGAGGGCATTGTTGTTATAGTGATGTTATAGGTTATAATTTTATGTATATAGTTATGAGGCTGAAAATGATTCCTCATGGCTTAAAGCAAGCCCAGGCAAAAACTCTCCAGAAGCAGAGGGGCAGGTCACACCTCATCAGGACATGGATTGGACAAACCCAGCCCAGCCTCACAGGCACTGGTCTAGGCAGCAACAAAAGACTCTGTTAGACTCTCAAGGGAGTCATCCCCCTTCCTTTGGTCAGTTGGGAACTGCGATGAGGTAATGCTCATCTGCCTCTGAAAGGGGAAGGGGTTAATGCCAAGAGGGAAGAAAGGACATGATAAAAGGGGAGAGCTGGGCTGAAGTCCAGCCAGCCAGCCTGTGGTGAGAAGCACCTACGTTTGTAAGGGCACTGAAAGGGTTAAAGTAAAGCTTAGAATGCGTTTTGCTTTTATTTCATTTGACCAAATCTGACTCATGTTTTGACTTATCACTTAAAATCTATCTTTATAGTTAATAAATCTGTTTGATTATTCTACCTGAAGCAGTGTGTTTGGTTTGAAGCATGTCAGAGACTGCCTTTGGGATAACAAGCCTGGTACATATCAATTTCTTTGTTACATTGACGAACTCATATAAGCTTGCAGTGTCCAGCAAGCATAACTGGACACTGCAAGACAGAGGTTCCTAGGGTTGTGTCTGGGACCGGAGGTATTCATAGAATATCAGGATTGGAAGGGACCTCAGGAGGTCATCTAGTCCAACCCCCTGCTCAAAGCAGAACCAATCCCCAACTAAATCATCCCAGCCAGGGCTTTGTCAAGCCTGACCTTAAAAACCTCTAAGGAAGGAGATTCCACCACCTCCCTAGGTAACCCATGCCAGTGCTTCACCACCCTCCTAGTGGAAAAAGTGTTTCCTATTATCCAACCTAAACCTCCCCCACTGCAACTTGAGACCATTACTCCTTGTTCTGTCATCTGGTACCACTGAGAACAGTCTAGATCCATCCTCTTGGAACCCCCTTTCAGGTAGTTGAAAGCAGCTATCAAATCTCCCCTTACTCTTCTCTTCTGCAGACTAAATAAGCCCAGTTCCCTCAGCCTCTCCTTGGAAATCATGTGCTCCAGCCCCCTAATCATTTTTGTTGCCCTCCACTGGACTCTCTCCAATTTTTCCACCTCCTCCTTGCAGTGTGGAGCCCAAAACTGAACACTATATTCCAGATGAGGCCTCACCAATGCCGAATAGAGGGGAATGATCATGTCCCTTGATCTGCTGGCAATGCTCCTACTTATACAGCCCAAAATGCCGTTAGCCTTTTTGGCAATAAGGGCATACTGTTGACTCGTATCCAGCTTCTGTTATGTTATCCACTGTAATCCCTGCGTCCTTTTCTGCAGAACTGCTGCCTAGCCACTCAGTCCCTAATCTGTAGCGGTATACTATTGGCTAGTGTCATTCGGTTGTAAGTAGCTGGGAGCAGCTTACATGTCTGAGGCTGTGCGTGAACAGCCCAGGATTGGGGATTCTCACAGCAGAGTAGGGTAAGACTGGCTCCCAGAGTGAAGGAGTGGAGTGACCTAACAGATCACTGGTCCGGATAACACCAGAGGGGAACGTCACAGTTGTCCACTAGCCTTCCTCTCCAAAAGGACAGCCAGAGCTTCCTCCTAACCCCGTGGAAGAGGAAGAGTGAGCTGAAACCGTTAATTTCATCAGCACCAGTGAGACTGTTCTTGTCAATCTCTAAATGAAGCAATCACTGCAATATCTCTATCTTCCCCCTTTCCATCTTGACCATAAGCAGTTCCAGGAACTATTATGAAAGGTTGCAGAGGAGCACAGATCTCACTTATGGAAGTTCAGAATCCTAAGCACAAACTCCTGGACATGCTCCATTCATTTGGACCCAGCTGGATAGTGCTTCCTGTTAATCATGCCATTTTGGAACCAGCCAGAACAGTCTAGCATTCTCCTGCCATTTGTGTCCCTACCCCTGAAGTGAGGCGGGAAATGATATTTTGTCACAGACAAGGGGATGGAATTTCTGTTTTCTCATCCTGCTCCTTTATTCTTCGGTTGTCCAGATTGCCATGGAGAGATCTGGACAGCAACACCCTAGATCTATTCTGGCAGATAAAGAAGGTAAATGGTTTCAGCTCCAATGCTCCCCCTATAACTGAAGTTCGGACCCTGGACGCAGCCTCCCCCAGCTGAAACTGGAAGTGAATCTGTGGGAAGCCCCAGTATCCCCTGCAGAGCAGAAGCTGGGAACGGAACTGTGGGACTGAAGCCCCGAGCTCCAGCACTCTCCCCCGGTCTAAAGCCCTGAGCCCTGGTGCTCTTCTAGGGCAGAAGGCCTGAGCTCCCTGCCCAGAGCTCTGGGGCCCCGACGTCCTTTCCCTGCCCAGAGCCCTGACACCACCACTTTGTGACTGCATCCCCAACTCTCCTGTGGCTGAAGTCTGTAATGTCTTGTTCAGAGTTACGAACAACCTCCATTCCTGAAGTGTCCATAATACTGAGATTCTACTGTAGATCTATCACATGAATCTGCTAACACCCTGGTGGGACCAGGAAGGCCTCCTCATAGCACCAGCTTCACCTGAAGCCGAGCTCGGCCCATAGGCCATAATATTAGACTGATATCCATGGAAGAAGTCGTCCAGCCTGAACAAAAACAGTTATGACAGCTGATGGAAGACTTCCCCTCAGTATTTTCAGTGCTGCCAAGATGCATCCATCTGACCTACCATTACATAGACTGTGAACTGGGAAAAAAGGTCTGAGAGTGCCTATAATCCCTGCCACGAAAGATGTGGGAGACAGTCTGCCTAGAACTACAGGCCCTGTTAGATTTAGGGGTGATTGAGGAATCCCCTAGTGAGTGGGGGAGCCCCATCGAAGCCTGACAGGTTAACCTGATTCTGCATCGATTTCCAGAAAGCAAATTCACTATACTCATTTTTTGCATACCCTATGCCTAGAGTAGATGAGTTGCTAGACAGGTATGAGGTTGCCAGGTATGTATCCACTCTTGACGTTATGAAATGTTATTGGCAGATACCTTTTGACAACTGAAGAATAAGACAAGACAGCATTCCTTATACCATTTGGTCTCTACCAATTTAAGACTATGTCCTTCAGCCTTCACAGAGCCATTACCACCTTCCAATGCCTCTTGGACTATGTATTTTGACTGCATGGGTGGTACATCACAGAATACATCGACAATATTGTCATTTATATTTATGACTGGAACAATCACCTAAGACACCTCACCGCAATACTGCAATCCCTCAGAGGCAAGACTAACTGCCAACCTGGCCAAGTGCAAACTGGCCAGCCAGGAGATAACTTACCTCAACTAAAAGGTTGGGGGTGGATGTTTGAAGTTGCTAATTGGTAATATACAAGATGTGGAGCAAAACCATATACCAACCACACAAAAGCCGGTGTCACTTCCTGGGTCTCGCTGGGTACTACAGGCACTATGTACTGAGTTTCACCACCATTGCAACCCCCTGATGAACCTGATAAAGGACAAGAGTCCTAAGAATATTCAGTGGCCCGAAGCCTGTGACATGGCATTTAAGACTCTGAAAGAACAGCTAAGCTGGTAACCAGTGCTCTCACATCTGGACTTTTCAAGATGATTCACATTGCAGACAGATGCGGGTCTTGGGGCAATACTTTCACAGGACATTGATGGAGAAGAACACTCCATCCTGTACATCATCAGCCAAACCATGAGGAGAGAGCATTCTGGGTCAGAGAGAGAGGGAGGCAGCAGGACATATAAACATGTAACAGAAGGGGGCATTGGACCTGAAGAGAGCTAATCCCCAGAGCAGCCAGGAAGAGGCATCTCAGTGGTGAGTGAACCCTAAGAGAATATAGCTTGACCTCAAACTCTTTCCAATCTGCAATCTGGGAGATTTTCTGATTTGTTTTGTCCGTTGCAGGCTCATTGCACACTGAGGGAATGAAGTCTCCTCTCTTCTTCAGATGCGTGTTTTCAGAAAAAAACACAAGTAAGAAACTCTGAAACTAGTGACAGGTGTGAACTCTAGAATGTTTTTGTTCTAAAGCTGTGCAAAGCATTCTTACTAATAGTAGAAAGGATTCCACTAGAAAATGTAACTTAACGGAGTGGAAGCGTTTCTCTATCTGGGCACATCAAAAATGTATATCCTCAGAGGCTGTGTGTATTCCCCTTATTCTGGACTGTCTTTTTCCACTTAAAACGGTGGGTCTTTTCATTAACTCTTTATGGGTACACTGGCACCAGTCCGTGAGTACCACCTACCTTCACATGGTTGCTCAGTTTTTGCTCACCCACTAATTAGCAGATTCTGAAGGAGTTTAATCGGAACCTACTTTTCAATGAGACTTAAACCTCTTTCAAGCCTCCCTTCAAACCATTAGCTATATTTTCCATGTGTCTCCTACCCAAAAAGATTGCATTCCTTGTAGCCGTTGCCTCAGACACGAGGATAGGTGAGCTCAGAACACTGATGGTGGCATTCGCTTTACCACATATTCCATAGAGTCAAAATCTCATTGCGGTCACATCCTAAGATCACCCCCTGAAGTAGTTTCAGAGTTTCTTACTTGTGTTTTTTTCTGAAAACACATACATCTGAAGAAGAGAGGAGACTTCATTCCTTCAGTGTGCAATGAGCCTGCAACGGACAAAACAAATCAGAAAATCTTCCAGATTGCAGATTGGAAAGAGTTTGAGGTCAAGCTATATCCTCTTAGAGATCTCTAAATGAATCTCTGCCTATATCTTACTGTACTCTGCCTATATCTAACCTGTCCTCTGCCTATATCTAACCTGTCTAATATTCTTTCTCCTTGTGGGATGAGAGCTAATTTTACAAGAGCACAAGCAATGTCAATGGCATTTCTTCAAGAAGTACCTCTACTTGACTTTTGCAAAGCAGCTACATGGAGTTCCATCCACACATTTGGAAGACAATATGGCTATGTGTTAGTTCAGGACTCTTCCACTGATGCTTCCTTTGAGAAGGCGGTTATTAAAATGACCATGCTGCCCAGCATCCTCACACCTTCCTCCTATTTGAGTACTGCTTATCACCCACAAGGACCGGTACTCGAAGAAGTGAAAATTACTTGCCTTGTAGTAACTGGAGGTTCTTTGAGATGTGTGGTCCTGATCTGTATTCCACTGCCCACCCTCCTTCCTCTCTGCTTTGGATTGTTCCGGGATTTGTGGTAGAGAAGGGACTAGAGGCAGTTGGTCCACTCTGCCCTTTATATCCTCAGTTGGAGGCACAAGGTGAGCAAGGGCACATGTGTGGACCAACAGATGCTGGTTTCAAGAATTCTCTGGCTCTGGATACATGGATTGCATGTGTATCCACAGGGGAATACAGACGGATCACATATCTCTAAAGAACTCCAGTTACTGTAAGGTAAATAACTTTCTCACACCAATTGTCCATGTACTTCAGTAGCCTATCCGACAATGAAATATCTGGCACTAGCCAGAGGAAAGTGCAAGAAACCCCCGAGGACAATTATGGAATAACTTGCTGTAACAGGCTAGCAATATTTGTCCCATACACCCTGCCGTGTTGTCAACAGCTGATACTGCTGCTGAAGTGCTACATGGATTTTGCTGATTCATTGATGCAGGATTCATATTCCTACCCAGCTATGGGAGAGGTGGAAGTTAATAATCAAAGCAGAGAGTGCCAAAGACACTGGGACAGAGCTGGGACAAGAAGGTTCTGAGAGAAGGAACCACAGGAGCAGCCAAGCCTTAGGAGAAGGCTTAGGCTAGGGTAAAGCAACCACAGGGGCAGGAAGCTTGAGGAGAAGACCTTGGCTGGGTTTTGTCTTGTATTGTTTGGATTTACCCTAAAATAGGTGATCTCTTTAACTTTATGGAATGTGTATATTTGTTTGGAGTGACAAGGAACCCCACACGCTTACACTTGCCCTTAAGGAAAGTTCCTTCATAACCCTTGTCAATTAATCATTTGTTAATGCCCTGAAACATGAGACTTGAATCTATAAATTGTTTCCAGAAAGCCATTGCCTCGCTGCAGAATGGTCTAGACTAGATCCTTCGTTTGTTGACGTAGCACATGGCTGAAGTGTTGTCTGTGACCACTTGAACTACTCATCCCTGAAATCAGGAGAGGATTGGAATTGCTATCCGCTCCAGACACTGATATGTAGTCTCATCTCCCAGATGTTCCAGTGGCCACAGATCCTAAGGCCTTGACAGTGAGTGCCCAGGGATGGGAGGAAAATGAAACAATGATTGCCAAGGGAACTGGAGAGGTGAATAGCTTTCCCCTGAAAATTCACATGTTGTCCATGTTTGGCATATAAAATCTTGGCAACCAATGGTGGAGATGTTTCACTATCAATCGTGCAAATGGAGTCACATAAAGCCATTAAACTCATTAGCCCTAGGAGGATCATCACTGGTTGACATGAGTGCTTCTTCAGGGTCCTATAGCTGTGCACATCTGGTGTCACCTGTCCCCTGGCAGGAATGCCTTTCCATACATTGAATCCATGACTGCCCCAATTAAAGTAATTTGTTTGGCATGAATCGTGTGAGGAGTTTAATGAGGAGACCCAGCTCCTGAACACAAGTCTTTTGCATAGCTGCTGTGACAGCTACCTGGGATGTTTCAATTGTAGCCAGTCATTGAGATAAGAGTAGACATGAAAACCTTATTTTTGAAGATCAGCAGCCACAGCTCAGAGCCACTTCATGAAAACTCAGGGTGAGGAAGGGAGTGGTCTTTTTCAGTGGTAAACCTCAGAGATTGCATTCTGTTACTACCATGACAACATGCCACAACAGTGTGATCACCAATGCTGCGCCAGCTGCCTGACCTTTCAACAGGAATAGCCATGGTAGCAGTAGCACAAGAATGAGCATGCTACCATTGAGCAGCTATAAAGCAACATCAAAGAGAGAGAATGAGAAACCTTCTCTGTTTATTTTCATAGATGTACAGTATAACATCTGCAAATATGGCAAAAAGAAATTTACAGTATTTTTGGAGCCTAAAAGCTCCCATGTTTTTCTATTAGTGCAACAGAAACATTAAGACTGAGGGATAAACATAAACAAAATGAACATAAAAGCCATGAAATTCAAGAAGTTTGTTTCCTAGTTTAAGTAGTGCATTAATGAAAAAGTTCATGAAAAATTACTTATGTTTTTGATGCTACAAAAAAAGTGAGAATCTGTATTTTTTTCCCTACATTTTGGCCATACTTTTCTTCATAAAGAAGCATCTGTTACAATTATGCTGTTTTGTGTGTTAGCGTGAGTTGGTCTGTGCAAAAATAAAAAGGAACACTATATCAGGGAAATATTCCACATTCCCAGTCATGTTTGGTTCTGTACAGACAGTAATAGCAGTGCTGTCTATTCAACATAGATTTAGAAAATAGTTAAAATCACTATGTTATGCGCAGAGGGTCTAGATACTCTGAATATTTACTTTCTCTGTCATTTATCTTATTTATAGTTCAACTCCTCCTAAGAGTCCAACTCTTCCAAGAATAGACCAAAGAGGGGAGCAAGTTTCAAAGTCCTGCCAATAGTCTTCAGTCCTTTGACTTCCTCTGTGGACTACTGGACAGGAGGTCTCACAGGTAACTAGGTCTCAAACCATTAAGGCTTTGAGGGTTAAAACCAACATGTTAAATTCTACATAGAAATGTATCGGCAACCAGGGCAGACCCCAGAGCTCTGTATGATACGCTTTCTACCTAGTTAATAGCTTAATGTTGTACCCTAATTTTTGTTTTTCCTTGAGACCAAGAAAGGGTTCTTGTTAAAGGATCTTTCTAAAACTACATAACTTAACTTTCAACAGTGCTTTGTTATTTGGGGCTACTTTGGACTCCCTGGCATAAAATGTTACTTTAAAGGTATGTTAGCCCCTCTTCACTCTTGGACTACTTTACCTCTCATTAGCATAAGCCCATATTTTAGACATGGATTCTGCTACAACTCTCAGAAAGGGGCACAGCTTGATATCTATTTAAGGTATTTAGAGTGCCAATCAGCACAGTATCTAGGCACTAAACTAAGAGTGGCATAAGACTATAAAAAGTAAACTGACAGATGCTTCACCGCTGTATACTTCTGTGGATTTTGTGAGACGCTACAACAAGGAATTGTGATGAGATGTAAAGATGTTCTGGTATGTAAGGAATTACAGGGTTCTGGCCTATCACATAGCTGATCTGTGCTGGGTTATAAAAGGAAATGGGAAACTGGTGCAAAAGAATCTGCTACAGGGAATGCATACATCCTCTCTCATCCCTACAAGCTGAAGCTGAAAGGCCTTGAACGGTTATTACCCAATAGTTTGAGTTGATATGTCCTGGTTTTTAGTTAATTTTTGGAAATGAAAAAGTCCTGAAGAAAGGGATGCAAACAGATTAGTAATTACGACTTTATTTCTCTGTCTCTGGCTAGTGTCTCTGCACACTGTGTTAAATCTTACCCGTAACGTGAAAGCAGCTCATAGATAATAAAAGTAGCAAATTGACTTGGCCAGCAATTGTCCCCTTACCAAGTTTGATTGGTGCAGATATGTGCCTTCCAACAAACTCTGTTGCTCTAACCCATCTGTCTTTTTTTTTTCACTGCAGCATTATCTAGCCCTGAGGTGAGAAAACTATGGCCTGCAGGCCACATGCGGCCCGCGGGACCCTCCGGCCCGGCCCTTGAGCTCTTGGCTGGGGAGGCTAGTCCCTGGCCCCTGCCCCACTGTCTCCCCTCCCTCACAGCTTCACCTCACCGCCGGCGCAATGCTCTGGGCGGCGGGGTGAGCTCCTGGGGCAGCACAGCTGCAGAGCCTGGCCTGACCGGGTGCTCTGTGCTGCGTGGCGGTGGCGGCAGTGGCAGTGTGGCCCAGCTCCAGCGCGGTCAGGGGGCAGGAGAGTTCGGGGGGGGCATGTGGACAGGAGTTGGGGCGGTCAGAGGGTGGGAAATGGGGGTTAAATGGCGGTAGGGGTGCCGGGGGGGCAGTCAGGAAAGGGGGGGTTGGATGGGGCAGTGGGGGGCAGTCAGGAGCAGGGTTTCCGGGGGTAGTCGGGACACAGAGCTGGGGGGGGTTGAATGGGGGCAGGGGTTCCGGGGGGGGCAGTCAGGAAGGAGAGGTGGGGTTGGATGTGGGGGGGAGAAGTCAGGGAGAAGCGGTGGTTGGATAGGGCAGGGGTTCCGGGGTGGGCAGTCAGGAATGAGAGGAGAGGTTGGATGTGGTGGCGAAGATCCGGGGGTGGTCAGGGAACAGGAAGCGGGGGTGTGTGGATGGGACAGTGGTCCCCGGGGGGGGCAGGAGTCCGGGGGGGGGGTTGGATAGGAGGTGAGGGCCGGGCCACGACCCCCTCCCCGAATCGGCCCTCCATACAATTTCCGATACCCAATGCAGCCCTCAGGCCAAAAAAGTTTGCCCGCCCCTGATCTAGCCTTTTCTGAAGCTGGACAGTTAGCTACCTAATCCCCTGCTCACCTCTTCCAAGGTAGCTGATTTGTTCTAGTGAATGGCTTTTTGGGTTTCCTCTAAGCCTCAGTTGTTCCCTCTGATGACACCAGCTGGCTGGCATCTTCCATTTCCTTCCTGGCTATAGCTATCTTCTGGTTTTGGCCCTCAAAAAGCCATACAGGTTCTTTTTTGAGTGATTGCACATGTACATTTTACTGTATGTGTGCGCACACTCAGTGTACAGTTGTCAGATTTTTCCCTCGGTGGTACCCAATGTGGCAGCACCTGCACCCTATGCCTCATTCTGCTAAGTAGTGGTATAAAGGGTGGCACCAACCACTGCTTCGCCAATTCCTTCTTACTATCTGTGACAGTCGTTGGAGTGTGTGTTCTTGCCATTGCACACCCTTCCCTACTTCTATCCATTTTATATTTAGAGTAGTTTATAGGTTTTTAGATAGTTCTGAGGTAGAGATAGCGTTAAGTTTTAGGTTTTAAGTGTTTGGATACACACTGGTTCCAGCTGGGGTAGCAGTACCGGGGCATGACTTGGTCACTTGGCTTCAAGTCCTGTCACGCCTGTAATAAGCTGATGCCAATGAGTGACCCGCACCCTATCTGTCTTAACTGCTTTGGAGAAATGCATATTAGTAACAGGTGTCATATTTTTACAGGTTTTAAGCCTCTGTCCAAAAACAGTAGAGCAGTGTGATAGGGTGTTCAGCCTAGAAGGGGATAATGAGGCTGAAGAGAGGCCATTTAACCGATAAGCTACAGCTGAGGGGAATTAGCTGGCCTAAGTAACCCTTGAATAATGATGGTACCCAGCTGAGAAGGAACAGGTGGAGCTAGTATAAAGCCAGGAAGCTGGCAGCAGAATGGGGCTGCAGTGAGGGCTCCCGGAAAAGGCAACAAGGTTTAAGATGGCACAGAACTTGGCTGCTAAACTATATAAGGCAGGGAGTGACATCATCTGTTCTTCACTCCCTACACAAGATGACTCCCAGAAACACCTGAGGAATAAAGACTGAACTGGGAGAAGTGCTGGACCTACGCTAAGGGGATTTCTAGCCTGTGTATGAAAGACCCGGGGATTCAAAGTGTAAAGCAAGTGCAGCTTGTCCCTTAAGAATCTGCAGCCTGTTTGTATCATCAGCCAGGTGAGAATTTGTTAATTCATCTCCTTACTACTATCTTAGACTTGGTTTGCATTTTTGTTATTTACTAGGTAATCTACTTTGATCTATTTGCTATTACTTATTCAAAATCTATCTTTTGTAGTTAATAAACTTGTTTTTGCTGTATCTAAACCAGAGAGTTTGGAGTGCAGTGTGTGGGAATCTTAGCTCAGAGAGGCTGTTGCATATTCCTCTACACATTGGGGTGGGGGGCGAGGAGGGGAACACTCCTATGAGCTTACGCTGCACAGTTCCCAGTGCAGTGCAAGATGGTAGAATTTTGGGTTTATGTTCCGGGGTGGGGTGTGTCCCTGCGGAACTGAGAGATACTTTGGCTTTAGCCTTTCTACTGTTGGTTCGTGCAGTAGCTAGTCAGAGAGCCTTCAAGTAACTGTAGCTGGTTGTCTCTCTACCTGCGTGTATGCTGCTGGAAGTGCAAGACTGAGAGCGGGTCTGCAGCTTGTTACAGCAGCACAGTGTGAGAGGGAGCCCAGGCTGGTGGATCAGATATTTCAGTGGTACCCCAGTTCCAGGTGACACCCCCCGGGGGGAACCTGTCACAGATGGTATCAGAGTATTTCTCACATACCTAATGATTACACAGCCCATCAAGACTTATTTAGGAGGATGGTGACAGCTCTGGATATCCAGCCAGAAGAGGTCCAAGAAAAGTTGCAGATTTGTGGACATCTTAGCTTCAGCAGGGCCCTCCTGAATAGCTCTCCCAATAAATGAGATTATCCTAGACCTATCAAGGTACTATGGGAGATCCCATCTTTCCTCCCGCCTGTAGCAAAAAGGACAGAGAGGAAGTACTATGTCCCCATGCAGAGATTTGAGCATTTGTACACCCATCCCTGTTGAGGATTCCTTGTCGGCTCCATTGCCAATGACAGAGAGACAGGGACATCTGGCTTTGATGCCAAAAGAAAAGGAGGAGAAAAACCTTAACCACTTACACAGGAAGCCTTATTCTACAGAAGGTATAACTCAAAATTGCAACCAGCAAGCACTAGAGGGTTATGATGACTTTAGCCTGTGGGACAATATTTTAAAGTTTAAGAACAGAGTATCAGACAAGGTGAGACAAAAATTCACCGCAACGATGGACAAAGGCAAATTCGTGGCCAGAATGGCTCTCAAGGCCAATTTAGATGCAGCTGACTCTGCAACTCAGGCCATGGCTTCAGCCATTACTATGGAACAGTGTTCATGGCTGCCACTGTCTGCTCTCTCTCCCAACAGACTATTTAAAGCCTCCCATTAGAGTGTCCTTCATTTTTTTTTTTTTTCCCAGAGAAAACCAATGAGAGACTGCATAGTCTCAAAGGTTCCAGACTGACCCTTAAGCCAAAGGGTATTTATATCCCGGTGGCCAAAATAAAGCTGTTTCATCTGCAGAAGTTCTGCTGCAATGAGTCATATCTGAGTCTGATGTGTGCATTCTCAGACTGATAAGTGCTGATAAACAACTGTGAGCCTGATTACCTGAGAGCTCAATGTCAATCAACCAGGGTTTAGCCAATTTACAGGTAAAGGTCTAACCAAGTGACCCTGAGGCCCAGGAATATAGGCTCCCAATGAGAGCAGCCACTCCAGTCTGCCCAACCTTGGTGGTTCTGACAGACTGCTCCTGTTCCTGCTCCAGCCCATTCCTGCCCCTGCTCTAGGGGTCTCAAACACGCGGTGCGGAATTATTTCCTGCAGCCTGCCATAGGCACCGACTCCATGGATGCTCCAGGGCTGGAGTACCCAAGGGGAAAAATTAGTGGGTGCTCTGCACCCAGCAGCAGCCAAGCTCCCCTCCCAGCACACCATGTCCCTGCTCCTCCACCTACCTCCCATCGCTTCCTGCCACCAAAAAGCCGTTTGGTGGTGCTTAGGACTTTCCAGGAGGGAGGGGGGAGGAGCAGGGACATGGCGCGCTCAGGGGAGGAGGCGGAGAAGAGGCAGAGCCGGGGTGGGAAGAGGAAGGGCAGGGGCTCATGGAAGGGGTGGAATGGGGGTTTTGCAGACTGTTACCAACCAATTTTGAAGTTCTCAGCTATTTTGACTTGACAATTAGTGTACAACTATAGAAAGATGTGTATCTGTACTGTGCCAAGAGTACTAGACCATTGTGATATCAGAGAACTCAACCAATCACCACCCTTACTCAATAGCTAATCTGCATGCTACAGTTTCATTGGTTGTATGAGGGAGACTTCACAGATGGTGGATTACTCGGCCCGACTGCTACACCCTAGTTGCCACCTCACATATCAGCACAACCACTTACACAACAACACAACCAGCAAGTCCAAATACAGATAGCCCCTCAACCCAGCACATACCTCTTATTTGCCACCAACACAAATCAACCAAAATCTCCCAGCACAACACAACTCAGGCACAAATTAACACAGCTTCCCATCACAACATACATTTGCCCAACCTCACTCATATTTACCATAAACTTGAGTGCCTAGATGGCAAGTCCTTTGCCAGTAAGCATATTTTGGGCTACTGTGACAACGCAATAAAAGTCAGTAGAAAAATCACTGTAAGATGCTATACAATTTAAGGGTGTAGAAAAAAGGTATATATTTTACGAGAAACCGTACATGACCCTGTAATTAAAAGATTACATGGTAACACATAGTCTCAAAGGAGCAGAGAAAAAGTTGTGTGTGCAACCCTAATTTTGGCACGTGTGCTTAACTGTGCAGTCTAAACATTCTCTTAGTGTAATTTTTTGTATGGAATGTGGTGCAATTTGCAAGCAACACTGATACTCGTCTCAGGATATCAAACCTAACATTGATGCTCTGATTGATGCAAAACGCTGCCAGCTAAGTGGCCAAAAATGAAATGACTGTCAAAATTAGCACTGACTTTTTGCATTACAGTTTTAAAAAAGTTAATACATTGTTTTTAATAGCATACTATATTACTCTTAATTTTTTTTCATTTTTGAGTATACTTTTGTATCGTTGTATGAAAAGGTTTGTGATGCAGCCCTCGGGCCAATCTACTAGTCCTCATGTGACCCTAATGATGATTTGAGTTTGAGATCCCTGTTCTAACCCCACTCTTGATTCCTGCTGTGACCCTTGGCTCCAATCCCCAACTACTAGGCATGACTGCCGCTGCTTCAACCACTAAGCCTGACCATCCACTTCGCAGAGTAGGACACCCACCAGTATCTAGTTTTTATGCCTCATACCCTGGACCTGCCCAGAAAGAAGGGCAGAAGCTACAAGAGAAGTCTGCCACCTCCCTTCTCTTCGGCAACTGCCAGTTCATCTGCACAAGCTGGGTCCTCCAAAGCAGCATTCTGGCATGTTGGTAAAGGATAGACTATCAGTTCCCAGAGTGCCAAACTCTCCTACCTCTCCATTTGCCAATCATCTATCTCAGTGTTTCCCAAACTTGGGATGCTGCTAGTTCAGGGAAAGCCCCTGGTGGGCCGGGCCAGTTTGTTTACCTGCCGCGTCTGCAGGTTCGGCTGATCACAGCTCCTACTGGCCGCAGTTTGCTGTGCCCGGCCAATGGAGGCTGCGGGAAGTGGTGCGCGCTGAGGGACATCCCAAGTTTGGGAAACACTGCTCTATCCCATTCCTAAGTGCTTGGTCCTGCATCATCACAGATCAGTGAGTCTTAAACATAGTGGAAATGGGACACATCCTTCAGTTTGTTTCTGGTCCTTCTCCCCCATTTTCTCCATCCCTCTTCAGGAACTACTCTCATAAGGTCATTCTACTGCACAAGGTGCGATCTCCCCTTCACATGGGGGCCATAGAGGAAGTTCTCCTATTAGTCAGAGGAAAGGTGTTTTTTTCCCACTATTTCCTAATTATGAAAGCAAAAGGGGGTCTCAGAGACCTATTTTAGATCTAAAGCTGCTCAACAAATTCCTGAAAAAAATAAAATTCCAGATGGTAACTCTAGCTGCCACTATTCCTTCCCTGGACCCAGCAGATCAGTATGCTGCCCTAGACTTAAAAGACACCTATTGTCACATGGCAATTCATCAGAGCCACTGAAAATTCCTCAGGTTTGTGGCAAACTGATCTCGCTACCAATTCAGTGCTACCTTTTCGCATATCAGCAGCTCCTCCTGTATTCACAAAATGCATAGTTGTGGTAGCAGCATTCCTGTGAAGGTCAAGAGTTCACGTGTTCCCTTACTTAGCTGACTGGTTGGTGAGATGCTAGTCCAGATCTCAGGTGCTGTCCAGTATGGTCCTTATCCAGTCCACTTTCAATGTGCTAGGGCAATTAATCAACATGGAGAAATCTATCCTGATGCCTGAACAGAGAATAGAATATGTTGGTGCAGTCCTGGTCTCTATGAAGGCCAAGGTCTTCCTTCTACAGCTGAGATTCCAAACGATGAAGGCCTTTGCTTTAGACTTAAGGTACATCCTGTCACCACAGTATGAGACTGCCTCAAGCTTCTATGGCACATAGAAGTGTGCAGTTATGTGGTGCAACATGCCAGATTGCACTTCAGAAAGCTACAGGTACATTTAGGACTGGTGAATACACTAAACTATCATCATCTAAACATGGTGGTTCAGTGCCAATGCAGATCTTGTCCTCCTTGCACTGGTAGACAGACCCCTTGAAAGTTTGGATGGGGTACCCTTTTGATGCTCCACAACTGGTTCTCATCTTAGTTATAGAATAGATGTTATAGGTTGGGTAGCTCACTTGGGGTTTCAGCAGACACAAGGTTTCTGGTCTATGCAAGATCTGAAAAGACACATAAATGTCAGGAAATTGTGAGCTATTTGGTTATCTTGCTTGGCCTTCCTTCCATATATTGAGGGGAAGAGCTTTTCTGGTGCTAGTGGACAATAGAGCGGCCATGTTCTGTGTGAATAGACAAGGAAAAGCCTGGTCAATGTGATTTAAGAACATAAAACAGCCATACTGGGTCAGACCAAAAGTCCATCCAGCCCAGTATCCTGTCCGCCGACAGTGGCCAATGCCAGGTGCCCCAGAGGGAGTGAACCGAACAGGTAATGATCAAGTAATCTCTCTCCTGCCATCTATCTCCAGCCTCTGACAAACAGAGACTAGGGACACCATTCCTTACCCATCCTGGCTAATAGCCATTAATGGACTTGACCTCCATGAATTTATCTAGTTCTCTTTTAAACCCTGTTATAACCCTTCACAACCTCCTCAGGCAAGGAGTTCCACAGGTTGACTGTGTGCTGTGTGAAGAACTTCCTTTTATTTGTTTTAAACATGCTTCCTATCAATTTCATTAGGTGGCCCCTAGTTCTTATATTATGGGAACAAGTAAATAACTTTTCCTTATTCACTTTCTCCACACCACTCATGATTTTATATACCTCTGTCATATCCCCCCTTAGTCTCCTCTTTTCCAAGCTGAAAAGTCCTAGACTCTTTAATCTCTCCTCACATGGGACCTGTTCCAAACCCCTAATCATTTTAGTTGCCCTTCTCTGAACCTTTTCTAATGCCAGAGTATTTTTTTGAGAGGAGACCACATCTGTACGCAGTATTCAAGATATGGGCGTACTATGGATTTATATAAGGGCAATAAAATCTCCATTTTAGTCTCTCAAACTTTTTTTTAATGATTCCTAACATCCTGTTTGCTTTTTTGACTGCCACTGCACACTGTGTGAACGTCTTCAGAGAACTATCCACGATGACTCCAAGATCTTTTTCCTGATTAGTAGCTAAATTAGATCCCATCATATTGTATGTATAGTTGGGATTATTTTTTCCAATGTGCATTACTTTACATTTATCCACATTAAATTTCATTTGCCATTTTGTTGCACAATCACTTGGTTTTGTGAGATCTTTTTGAAGTTCTTCACAGTCTGCTTTGGTCTTAACCATCTTGCGCAGCTTAGTATCATCTGCAAACTTTGCCACCTCAGTGTTTACCCATTTCTCCAGATCATTTATGAATAAGTTGAATAGGATTGGTCCTAGGACTTACTCTTAGGGAACACCACTAGTTACCCCTCTCCATTCTGAAAATTTACCATTTATTCTTACCCTTTGTTCCCTGTCTTTTAACCCAGTTCTCAATCCACAAAAGGATCTTCCCTCTTATCCGATGACAACTTACTTTACGTAAGAGCCTTTGGTGAGGGACCTTGTCAAAGGCTTTCTGGAAATCTAAGTACACTATGTCCACTGGATCCCCCTTGTCCACATGTTTGTTGACCGCTTCAAAGAACTCTAATAGATTAATAAGACATGATTTCCCTTTACAGAAACCATGTTGACTTTTGCCCAACAATTTATGTTCTTCTATGTGTCTGACAATTTTATTCTTTACTATTGTTTCAACTAATTTGCCCAGTACTGATGTTATACTTACCCGTCTGTAACTGCCAGGATCACCTCTAGAGCCCTTTTTAAATATTGGTATTACATTAGCTATCTTCTAGCACTGGGTACAGAAGCTGATTTAAAAGACAGTTATAAATCATAGTTAATTGTTTTGCAATTCCACATTTGAGTTCTTTGAGAACTCTTGAGTGAATGCCATCTGGTCCCGGTGACTTGTTACTGTTAACTTTATCAATTAATTCCAAAACCATCTCTAATGACACTTCAATCTGTGACAATTCTTCAGATTTGTCCCCTACAAAGGACGGCTCAGGTTTGGGAATCACCCTAACATCCTCAGCCATGAAGACTGAAGAGATTGTGCCAAGAGGTAATACTGCTTTGGAATTTCTGCATCGCCAACTCCATCCACCTGAGAACTGCTTACCTGCAGGGTGGTCCTTTCAGCCAAATCTAGCCAGATCCATTTTCTAGCTGTGGGAGACTCCTAAGTGGACCTGTTGCAACCAGGACCAACAGAAAATATCAGTTTTGTTCCCGAGCAGGTAACAGCCCACTTTCTTTGCCAGATGCCTTCCTGCTACCCTAGATAAACAGCCTGCTGTATGCCTTCCCTCCAGTTCCACTCTTGATCAGAGTCTTGTCCAAAATCAAACAAGACCATGCTCACCTCATACTCAGAGCTCCAGTGTGGCCCTGACAATACTGGTTATTGGCTTTACTAGCCCTACTGGGTGGACCTCCATTGTCACTCCGACTGGATTCAGATGTGATCTCCCAGAACCACAGGTGCCTCCTCCATGCCAGTCTGGTTGCTTCAGGGAAGGGAGATGTTCTAAGGAGGTACAGGAAGTGCTTCTAAATAGTAGAAAGCCTTTGACTAGGAGTACCTACCTGGCCAAATAGAAAAGATCAATCCGGTCCCAACAAAAAGGTGTTTTCCCCCACTTGGGCTCCCAGCCATCATGTATTGGACTATCTCCACTTCCTGAAACAACAAGGGGTTGGTGTTAATTCCATCAACATCCACCTAGTAGCTGTCTTTGCTTTGCACTCTCCTGTAACAACTCTCTCTCTTTTCCAATCCAATGTCTATCTGATTTTTTGAAGGGTTGGAACAGGTTCTACCTACTAGTAGAAATCCCTGTTCCCCCATGGAACTTGAACCTAGTACTAGGAAAGCTGATGGGTCCCCCTTTTGAACTGCTGTTCACCTGTTCACTGCTACACCTTTCAATGCAAGTGACCTTTTCAATCGCTATTACCTCTGCTGGGTGAGTGGTGGAACTGTGAGCTCAGGTACCAGAACCTCTCTATATGGTCTTCTATGGAGACAAAGTTTACCTTCACCCTCACACAATGTTCCTTACTAAAATGTTTTCCAGTTTTCACATAAATCAAGCAATCTATTTACCAAATTCTTTCCAAAACATCATATGAATAAAGATGAGGAAGAGCTCCACAGTCTGGAGGTTAGAAAAACTTTGGCTTTTTATCTAGATCAGACTATGCCATTTAGGTCATTGTCACAGTTGTTCATTGTGATTGCAAACAAAATGAAGGGCCTCCCAGTATCCTCCCAAAGAATCTCTCCTTGGATATCTGCTTACGTTCATTTATGCTATTAGTTAGCTAATGTGATGCCCTCCAAGTAGAGTATTGGCCTATCCAACTAGGTTTCAGCTTCTGCAGTTTTTCTAGCTCAAGTGCCCATCTTAGAAATTTGTAAGGCAGCAACTTGGTCATCAGTCCATCCTTTTGCCTCTCACTATGCCATTTCTAACAATCCAGAGTCAATGCCAGATTTGGACATATGGTCCTCCAATCCATGTTCAAATAGACTCCGAGCCCAACTCCAGTTCAAACTACTTTGTGAGTCACCAAGCGTGGAATGGACATGTGCAATCACTTGAAGAAGAAGAAATGGTTATTAACCTTTTCTGTAATTGTTGTTCTTTGAGATGTGTTGCATATGTCTATTCCATGTTCCACCCTCCTTCCCTTCTCTATCAGAGTTTCTCAGGTAAGAAGGAACTGAGGAAGGTCAGGGATGGCTCTGCCGTTTATACCATTGTGCAGCAGCACAAGGCAACAGAGGGAACATGTACCTACCGGTACTGCTGAGGGAAAAATCTCTGACAACTGTCTCTTGGCAATGCACAGACCTATGGTGGAATGGACATGTGCAACACATGTCAAAGAACAACTTCTTGTTATGGAAAAGATTAGTAACTGTTTCTTTTCCTGCACTCTGGAATAACTGCTGTCTAAAGCCCCAATACTACAAGGTGATCCACTTCATTGTTTTTAATTACATCCTTTAAACCATTATGCAGAGTTTTGACTGTACATAATATATGATAATGATTCTCATATCAGCAATATAAATATATTAATGTAGCAACTACAGGACCTCATCAGGATTAGGGATCCATTGTAATATGTGCTGTACCAAAGAGAGTCATGGTCCCTGCATGAAAGAACTCTAAACTGGATGCCATCTGAGAAAACAAATCAAGCTTTATTTGTCTGTCTTCCACATTTATGCACACAGAGCACATATTCCCATTACCAGATAGGCGTGCTTTGCTCCTTTACAGCACAGCTATTTAAAATCAAACAGCAGTTTGAGCAAACTCAAATACAGTCCCCAGAGAATATCCAGCAGGGCAAAAAAGAAAAGATTAAGAATTTCCCTCTACTCAAATTTTGGAGCTCTCCTTTCAAAGATCTTTAAAGAAAAATGCCTTAATCCTTTATATAGAAATAAGGGGGGGGGCAGGAGGGGAGTAAAAAACAGACTTCTCTTTATATTGCTAGAGAGCCTTTTCTCTAAATACAAATTAAAAAAAGAGCAATCTGCAGAAAGAATTAGAAATTGTACTGGTCTCTAGCAAATCACAGTTGCATTCCCGTTTGGTTAATGTTAAGAGAGTTGGGCTTTTTGGAGCAATGATAAATGATCTGCTGATTATTTACTGTTTGGGATCTTCCAAAAGTTCTGATAAGACTTATTCAGTAACTATTTGAGGTGAATTAAAATAGACTCTAATGAAATATTTATTAAAATTTGAAAGAACACAGCACAAGCTTTCCTCAGCACAGAGTGCATCTTAATTCAGTTCCTTTGAAATTTTTTGCTTATCTTTATATTGATGATCCCATGAGTTATTATAAATATTAAATATGTACACACACACAGCCCCTGTTTACAGTCATATACATGAGTAAATAAGAGAAAATGACAGGGAAGGAAGGAAGGAATAAAATGAGATGACATTTTGCAATTTAATCTTAAGTTTTGTTAAAAATAGGAAAAAAAAAACAGTTCTGAGATAGGGATGAGGGAAGGAACAGGTGCCATAGGAGTAGAAGTCAGCTGTAAAAAGCAAGCCTCAAGCATTTGGTTTTGAAGAGGAATTTGAAGGAGGAGGGGGAGAATGCTTGACCACAGAAAAAGAGACATTGTCTTGTAAAGGCTGATACTATCTTGTGTGTGCAGCACAGGTCAGCAAGCTCTTTCAGTTTCTCCTTGCTTATCCCCTGCCTACAATCAATCACAGGAAAATGTTTGCATGGTAGGTTGTACTAGAAGGCATATGAACTTAAGAGTTTTTCAAAAGAAGGGATACTTTTAAGTAGTCTGCACACTTGGCAGAAATGACACAAACCTGTCAAAACAAAATGTTGCTGCTATGCAGACTCAACAGAATTTCCTTTTGTGATTGTTTAACTTCTTAAAAGAACAAAACTGTACAGAGTGAAGTGACACGAACATATGGGATAAGATTTAAATGAAAATGCTCCATGTGTAGCATTTAAACCCCCCCCCCCCCAAGAATTAAGAAAAAATGTAGGGTGCCTGCTGTTGATAGTGGAAGTTAGTTTCTCTTTTTCTTCAGTAGGAACAGAATTATTTTCCTCTTCCACGATGCATAATGAAATCCCTGAGGTGATGATGCTTCCTGGCAAATCCATCATGCAAACAGTGCACACACAGTGCTACCAGCTCTGCATGTTTTTTCTTATAACCCAGAATGAGATTTATATTCTGTTAAAATACGAACATATTACAAATAGATAGCAATAGGAATTCAGGTTTCATTATGTATCATACATTAAAAACATTAATGTAGCTTTCAAACATACTGTAATAATATTTACAATTTCTCAGTTGCCTTAGATAGATGCATAAGATTTGCGGTTGACTAACCTCAGTTTTTTCCATATTCAAAGTATTTTCTAGAGTACTGTAAGTAGAAAGGAATCCTAAATATACAGAGATTACTGTATCTATTTATTTTTTGACAGATCAGCACATTTTTGAATGCCACTACTACTCTTTCAAGATAGAGATTTAAATTTGGCAACAAATAGAAATAATCCCATATTTGACTATGCTCCAGCACAATTCACATTTCCCGGAAGGGCAATTATGCAAGAAAATATCACATCTCTTTGTTCACCATAAAGTATTATAATATCACAAATTACATCAAAATATCAATTCTGACAAATCTAGATTATCCTGTCATATTTTAAAACTTTGGGAAGAAAAGGTCTAATTAGGTTAATGGACACCTTTGGTAAGGAAATATTAATGTCTTTTTCAATGATAAAATCCTAGTATTATATTCCAACTAGCCATTGATACGGCACAGCAGCAAAATGAGGACAGACATGCATGGAATTAAGTGACAGGCCACAGCTTTTATGGGTAGCATTTGTACTGATTTTTATTATGCAGAAAATTGCAATTTTTTAATGTTCAATAAAAAGAGCTTCAAATGGATATTTGGAAAATAGTTTGATTAATACTCTTCAGTATATAAAGCAAGGGTAATGAGGCAACACACTACAATAGTCATGCAGGTCCTTACCCTGATATTCAATCATCAGATACTCCCATCTCCACTGAATCTATCCTGTGACTAAAGTATTGCTACTACCCTATCCTTAAAAAAAAAAAAAAACACAAACTAAACAAACAAACAAAAAAAAACCCAACAACCCTTACTTGTTAACCACCCTTTTGTCTCCAACTTCTCAATCAAGTCTGTGGAACTAGTAGTGATCTTCTCTCTGCTCACTCCCCCAGCATAACCTCCTTGATCTCTTCTATCAATCACCAAAGTTGTCCTGAGCACTAAGGGTATGTCTATACTACAAGTGATCCAGTGGCACAGTTCCTATAGTAAGTTCATCCCTTAAAAAGGAGGTAAATAGATTGACAGAAGAATCTGCATCCATAGTAGGGGTTAGGTTGACGTAACAATGCTCCACAGGGCATGAAACTTTCCATAGCCCTTTGTGTTGTAGTAAGGCCAACCCAAGACTGAGGTGTAGATGAGGCCTTAGAGCAAGAAGTCAGTGTTTCTTGCTCTCTTTAGCCTTGTCTACCTTTGCCATTTGGACTTCATAGTGCACCCAGAGGAACATGAAATGGGACAGTGACAGAATTTATGACATGGAGGTCAAAACAAATGTTCATGGACAGCAAACTAAACCACGTTTTGAGCACCAAAACAAATTTAGGGAAGAAGAGAGAGTGGTGGATTATACCCATTATGAGAGGGAAATGAGTTTTAAAGAGCAAAGGTTCCAGATGGAACTCTTAACAGTATATGCAGAGCTAATAGCAGACTGCAGTTTCTTCCTGGATAGGCCCCTGCATGTTTGTAAGTTGTGCCAGTGTCTTCCAAGATGTGTGACAACTGGTGGTGCTTAGTACAGCAACTCTCCCCTACCCTCACATTAATTTAGTAAAAAGAAAAGGAGTACTTGTGGCACCTTAGAGACTAACAAATTTATTAGAGCATAAGCTTTTGTGAGCTACAGCTCACTTCATCGGATGCATTCGTGAGCTGTAGCTCACGAAAGCTTATGCTCTAATAAATTTGTTAGTCTCTAAGGTGCCACAAGTACTCCTTTTCTTTTTGCGAATACAGACTAACACGGCTGCTACTCTGAAACCTGTCATTAATTTAGTACTTACCCTTTCTAAATAGGGAGTGAATTTTCCCTCTCTCCCTCATCAGTTCTATCTTTCAAAGTTCATGATCTTTCCTCCCTTATCTTTGGGTCCTCAGTTCACACCTCTTTCCTTCTCTTTCCCCAGTCTATTAGGCCTTATCTACGCTACACAGTTTTGTCAACAAAAGTCAGCTTTCATTTACAAAACGGGAAGTATACACACTAAGAAATGCTCCTTCCAACAGTGTAACTCCCCTGCTACACCGACATCATAAAACCACCCCAACAAGCAGCAGAGCTTTTTGTGATATAGTTAGAGTGATGCAGAATCAGTGTAGACCCTGCACTTATGTTGCCCTAATTGGCCTCCAGGAGGTATCCCACAATGCCCATCCTGACTGCTCTGGTCAGCAGTTTGAACTCCACTACCCTGAAGGTACACAGGTATGCACCCCTCCCCCCTTCCTGTTTGCTCGGTGTGCACAGTTCACACAGCATCTTCCTAGCCGACCATGCCCGCTTTCCACAGCAGACGTTCTCCCACGTGGAGTACACCGGAGATGTTGGATCTGCTGAGTCTATGGGGAGAGCAGGCTTTGATACTATGGGCTGATTGCTAGTGGCATGCAGTGAAGGGGCCAGAAACACAGCACTGCTGTGCTAAAATCAAGGAGCTGAGGCAGGCACGCCAGGAGGCAAGGGACGCTCTGGTGCGGCACCAAAGACTTGCCACTTCTAGAAGGAGCTGCATGCCATCCTTGGCAGCGATCCCACCTTCACTTACAGGAGCCCCGTGGATACTTCAGGGGGACTGGAGGCTCAGCCCCAAGGATGAAGTTGCGGACGAGGAAGTGGAGCTGGAGGACGATGTGGCACACACAACAGGGTCATCTGTGGTGCGGTGAGTCAGGAAGGGTCTAGCCAGTCCCAGCACTCTGGCTCTGGTGCACATGATACCAGAGCTCCCCTCTCTTGCAAGTGCTCATTTTGCTTTGACACTGCACTGTGAGAGGAGATTAATCTCTCATGTACTTATTTATATGGTAGAGGAAGAATAAGGGACAGAAGTTAACAACAGAGCCTGTGCGTCTATGCAGTGGGGGTCTGGTGGAAAAGTTTGTTAATGTAAACCAGGATGTCCCGGGAATCCTCCATTGAAATCTCCAAGAAACTTTCCTGTAGATATTCTGCAATTCTTTGCTGAAGGTTCCTTGGGAGAGCTGCCTTGTTTCTCCCCCGATGTAGGAAACTTTGCCAAACCCACCCGGCAGTTATTTCTGCAGAGACCAGAGTGGCACACAGGCAAGCAGCATACGAAGCCAGTCTGAAACCACACACACACACACACACACACACACACACACACACACACACACACACACAGGAGATGCACCCTTGCATCCTGGGTTACCCTTAGGAGTGAGATATTGGTTCAATTACCCTACCCTGTGGTAAAGGGTACCAATATTCAGAATAGTCTCCCTAGCCACTTGTAGTAACCCCCTTCACAAACTATCCTTTGTCCCTTCTTGCCCATTCCCCCTTGATACCCCTCCTCCCCGGTGAATTCACCATATTTAGTATTCCTGCCCAGCTGTGTGCTAGCCAAGGGACAGTGAGAAAAAGGTATCTACCTGTAACTTTTGTGATTCACAGCTGTGAGCACACTCACCATACTATCTCTCTTCACTGTTTTTTTTTGGCTTCCACAGATGTGCCTGTGTGGACCCACTCCTCCACACCAGCGGAGTGCCTCAGTCAGAGAAAAAACGAGGAGTCTTTGTGGCACCTTAGAGACTAACAAATTTATTTGGACATAAGCTTTCATGGGCTAGAACCCACTTCATTAGATGCATGGAGTAGAAAATACAGTAGCGTGTGTGTGTGTGTGTGTGTGTGTGTGTGTGTGTGTATGTGTATATATATATAATATATATAGTACATGAAAAGATGGGAGTTGCCTTACCAAGTGGGGACCTCCATGCATCTCATGAAGTGTGTTCTAGCCCACAAAAGCTTATACCCAAATAAATTTGTTAGTCACTAAGGTGCCACAAGGACTCCTCGTTATTTTTGCTGATGCAAACTAACACGGTTACCACTCTGAAATCAGTCAGAGAAGACAGTAAACGAGGAAGAGTAAGGAGGATATATTTCGAGAAGTGCTGCAGTCAACAGATGCAGCACATAGCGAAACAAGAGCATGGAGGGAGACAATTAATGAAAGACTCAGGCTGGATAGCCTGGAAAGGAGACAGAGCAGAAGTGCATGATAGATAGCCGGGAGTGGATGATAAAGCCACTGGAGGGCCAGACAGAGATGCTGAAGTCCCTTATTATGCTGCAGTTTGAGCAAATCTGTGCATGACTCCCCCTGCAGAATTCTCTTCCATTCCCTCCCCAAACACTCCACCACATTCCTTGCATGTTCCCAGTCCCTCACAGTACCCCCTGCACTCCATGCCTGGTTTCACAATGAAAGCTGGAGATGCACACAGCTGTGAGAACCTTAACCGCGAGACTGTTCCTTATTGCTATGTCCCTTGACCAAAAAATTGTGTTTTGTCCTTTTATTAAACTTGAGTCTTTGAAATAAAATGAGTATTTGTGTCATACACATATTGATCAGTGCTAACATACAAACAGTGGCTAAAGGTAGGAATATTTGCCTAGTACAATTAAGGCTCAGGAAGCAAGCATTACAGGGGTAATTTCAAAGTGGCAAGTAAACAGTGTCTGGCCAAATGCTTCACATAAAGACACAATACTGGGAACCATTATCAAAATGCTCTTTCAAAGCCTCTCTGATTTGAATAGCCTCCTGCTGTGCCCTTCTAATTGCCATATCATCTGTCTGCTCAAAATCAGCAGGCAGCTGATCAGCCTCAGCAGTCCATCCCTGGGGAAACATTTCCCCCTTCACTTAGCAAATATTATGCAGAGTATGGCAGACGGCAATGATCATTAGAATATTTTCTCCAGTGAGGTCTAACCAGCCAAAAAGACATCACCAGCAACCTTTTATTCTCCCGCAGGCACATTCAACAGTCATTTGGCACCTCCTGCGCCTGTTGTAGACGCACTCTTTGCTGCTGTCTAGGTTCATGGTGTAAGGCTTCATGAGCCACAGGAGGAAGGGGTAGGCAGGGTCTCCAAGGATCACTATGGGCATTTGCACATCCTCCATTAAAATCTTGTGGCTTGGAAAGAAAATCCCAGAGTGCAGCTATTCAGTCCAGTGTTCCAAAAGATGCCTGCATCATGCACCTTCCCTGACCACCCCATACTGATGTCAGTGAACTGGCTCCGGTGATCCACCAGCACCTGCATGATCATGGAGAAGTAGCCCTTTTGGTTGATGTACTCCATTGCAAGATGGTTTGGGGCCAAAATTGGGCCATTGCCTGAAAGACATCAATTATTTCCCACACATTACCAAGAGTCACAATCCTTTGTAGCAGGAGGGATTAAAGGTCCTGCACACTTGCATCACAACCCCCAGGGTAGACTTTCCAACCCCAAACTGATTCATGACTGACCAGTACCAGTCTGGGGTTGCCAGTTTCCACATCGCAATCTCCACTCGCTTTTTCACAGTAAGGGCAGCTCTCATTCTGGTGTCCTTGCAATGCTGGGGTGAGCTCTGCACACAGTTTCACAAAGGTGGATTTGCACATCTGAAAGTTCTGCAGCCACTGCCTATCGTCCCATACATGCATCAGGATGCGATCCCACCACTCAGTGCTTGTTTTCCGAGCCCAGTACTGATGGTCCACTATGTGCAGCTGTTCCGTGAATGCCAGCAGCAATCTGGAATTATTTGTTTCAATGGCAGACTGCAGGGCAGGCATCACTGATTCACTCTCTGTTTCACAGCTCATGAAACACTTCAGGACCACCTGAGTTGTGTTCATAATGCTCATCACTAGACTGGTCAGCAGTTCAGGATCCATCCATGCTGTCAGGCAGAGATGACGGTGCTCAGTTTACAAGGGCTGTTGAAAAATGGCGGGAAACAAAGTTGGAAGCCCATGGAATGATGGGACAAAAAGAACTGCATCACAGGATGGCAAGCACGTCTGCATGATGCACCACGATTCATTCTCAGAGGGTTACACAGGGTGGCAAGTTGCATAGTGGGATAGCTACCCACAGTGCAACACACTCTCTGTTGATGCAAGAGCACCAATTGTGGATGTGCTATGCCAACACAAGGAGCATTGTGTGGATTTCCACAACTGATGTAATTAAAGCAGCTTTCAACATAAGTCGACTTAACTATGTAGCGTAGATATGGCCTTAGTCTTCACAGTTCCTCGTTTCCCCTGAGCCTCCTCCACAATCCCTTAGCTTCTCTACCCAGGTTTCTTACACCTCCTTCTCTTCCCCCAGTTCTCCTCCTATTACTTCTTTCCTAGATCTGTCTATCCTTCAGCTTCTAGTCAGGGACTCTAGCTTTCTAGCCTCACCTCTGATTCCATTTTGTGGGAACTGGTCAGGATGGGCAGGGCATGTTGCTGAAACTCCCTCACTGCTGCTACCTCCTTGCCTTCGACTCTTCCCCCTCCTTCAGTGAGAGGGCCGAAGGGAGCGCTGATTAGCAGGGGAAGAGGAAGCAGATTAAGAAGCAGCAGCAATAACAGAAGCAAAGGGTGAGATCCATGAAAGGACTTGGGCATTGCAATGCTGAGCATCATGGTGCCTAACTTTCAGGGACCTAGAAAATCACAGGAACAACATTTCAATCCTCAAAGCCTAGGCTCCTATACAATGAATAGGGAGAGATAGATGCTTTAGATTAGGATCCACAAAACCAGCTGTGATAAAGTGGACACCCAGCCAGCCAGTTAGCTGTAAAATCCTTTTGGTAGCTGTTCTTTACTTGCTTTACCTGTAAAGGGTTAAAAAGTCCCCCCAGGTAAAGAAAAAGAACAGTGGGCACCTGACCAAAAGAGCCAATGGGAAGGCTAAAAGAAAAGGAGTACTTGTGGCACCTTAGAGACTAACAAATTTATTAGAGCATAAGCTTTCGTGAGCTACAGCTCACTTCATCGGATGCTGTAGCTCACGAAAGCTTATGCTCTAATAAATTTGTTAGTCTCTAAGGTGCCACAAGTACTCCTTTTCTTTTTGCGAATACAGACTAACACGGCTGCTACTCTGAAATGGGAAGGCTAGAACTTTTTAAAATGGGGAAAGAAACTTTCTATTTGTCTGTTGTTCTCTGGGCTGCAGGGATAGAGCAGCAATGCTATAAGCAGGAATGTTGTGTAAGGTTTGATCCAGGTATGAAAAAAGTATCTTCCATGTCTAGAAGAAATTATTTGGATGGGGATGTTTAATTAGACTCAATCAGGTTTATTTCTTATTTTGGCTTGTGGATCTCCTCTGTGCTAAACCCTGATGCTTTTGTTTGCTTGTAACCTTTAAGATGAACCAAGAAAGCTAGTTTGGGTGCTTAATTTTTGGAATTGCTCTTTTAAAATCTAGCAAAAACCTAAGTTCCAGAGGTATTTTTTTCCTTTTTGTTTTTAATAAAATTTACCTTTTTTAAGCACAGGATTGGATTTTTGGTATCCTAAGAGGTTTGTGCATGTTGTTTGATTAGCGGGTAGCACAGCTAATTTCCTTTGTTTTCTTTCTCAGCTCTTCCCTGGAGTGTGTATGTGGGTGGGGTGCAGGGGGGGGGGGGAATAAAAGGGCTTGAGCATACCCCACAGGGAGGAATTCCCAAGTGTTCCTTCCTAGGCCCAAAGTGGTTTTTTTGCATTTGGGTGGCGGTATCATTTACCAAGCCAAGGTCAAAGCTGCCTAAACTAGCCAATGGGTGTTGCTTGTTATGTAAAACCTCCGCTGAATCCAGCAGAATGCGATTGTAAGATTTGTAACTTTTCAGTCATTGCTAGTATGATCATTAAGTTCTGTAACCTTTCTGCAAATGTTGTAACTTTAGTTATTTTTAGCATAGCCTTTTAAGCTTTGTAACTCTTGCAAGCTTTGTAACCTTTTCAGTTACCACTTGTATAAACCTCCAAGCTTTTCAATTCCCCATCACTCAATCAGAGAGACTGTGAACAAGGGTGTGTGTGTATGGGAGATAAGGGAGTGTGAACAAGGGAATGTATGTGGGACAGGGCAGAGAGAAACTGCAAGGAGAAAAGAGTCAGGTGCCACGTGTGTCTGATGTAATCTGCCCTGAGAAGGCAATCATGGGGTGCTGTAAAGAAAAGAAGAACCTGGTATGCATAAAAGGAACAAGGCCTGGGAATGCTTCTTGGTGACGGACACTGAAAGGAAACTGGGTGTATGTGACCGGAGCCATCCAGTTCCAATAAAAGGAAGAAGGCATGCACACAAACCCCCTGTTTTCTTGACCTGCTTGCCGGCCCGGATCAGTGACCGCAGGCTGACACACCAGATCTACTATGCATTGGCTTCTCTGCTTCCTCTGCTGTCTCCGGTAACTCTCCGCCTGTGGGTGCGTGAGGGTATGAATGCGATGAATGTGCGCGTGCATGAATAAACCCCATCCCTTTTGTGTTTGATTCAACAGCGGCATTTAATAAAACCAATATAAGTGTAACCCTGGGTTGGTTTCTAGGGAAGCTGAGGTAACATTAAAAGAAAAGGAGTATTTGTGGCACCTTAGAGACTAACAAATTTATTTGAGCATAAGCTTTCATGAGCTACAGCTCACTTCATCGGCATCCGATGGTGCCACAAGTACTCCTTTTCTTTTTGCGAATACAGACTAACACGGCTGCTACTCTGAAACCTGAACTAATGAGGTAACATTAGTGGAGGAGAATGCAGGCAACCACCGATAGAGTACACTAGTGGAGAGGGGCCACACGGAGTAGAGAGTGCATGAGGTGCCTGCTTCCCCTTCCTGATTTTGGACATGATGCCGCTGTTTAGAAAGGGAAAGAGTCTTCCCCCCGCCCGAATCCACAATGGAAGGGAAAGTAGCAAAATTTCCCCTCCTCCTTTCCTAGGCACACTCCAAGGGTGTTGACCCATGGGTCCCAGGGGCGGTTTCATCAGGGGATGCCATGGTGGATGTAGAAAATACGTTCCAGAAATATTGTGAGTTTTATCATCTGAATTCAAAGACTAAGGATTGGGCGGTGGCATGGTTATTGTGGCAAACTTGTGCTTGGCAAACTGCTAAAGCTGATTATAATTCTGAAATTATGCAAATGAAGCAGGAGTTGGAGCGAGTAAGGGTGGAAAGGGATATGTGGAAAACACAAGCAGCAGGGGCAAGCTATCAGCAGCTAGCAACCTCCGCCGTCAAGACGATGGAGAGAGCTCAATAGCCGAGGAAGAGAGGGAACAATCTAAGGAGTTGAAGGTCCAGGTGGAGTGTTTGCGGGGATTGGTGTTAGAGCAGGGGACCCATCTGGGTGGGAAAGCAGCAGGACCCCCGGGACAAAGGCGCCGTTCTGATATGCCCCCCGAGACTGGGACGGGAACATATGGTATGACCCTGACTCGGGATGGCCACCAGATGGGCTGGAGCTCAGCCAGCCCCGGTGGCAGCTGTGCAACAGTTAACTTTCCAGCACAGCCCCCGCCCCGGCCCAGGGAGGGAGCCCTGGACCCGTAACTGGGGTAACTATGCAGGAAATAGCCTAGAGCCCTGTGGAGATAACGTCTCTGGCTCAAGGGTTAGGGCCAGCCAAGGCGAGCACATTCTTGGAATGGGCATATCAGTTTCTGATGGCGATAGAGGATCAGGGGTTAAACCCAGAGGAAGTTAGGAAGCTGTTGAAGAGGCATCCACAGTACCGGGGTGTGATATGGGAATCGTGCTGCAGACGCAGGCAGCCAGACGGTGGCAGTCCCTGTTTGTGCTGATTCGCAATTTGCCTCAAGGAGAGGCACTGCAGGTCAGCCGCCAGTATGCAGCAGACTCCCCCGCTCCGGGGGAGGCCCTTGACATCTTTGTGGAGAGAATGGTATTAGCGGGATTGTTAACTGGGTGGTATCTGGCCTGTGCCCAGGGAGGAGTGATCCCCAGGACCCTGTCTGACATTGTGGTTCCAACGGCCAAATTAAGGCTTATTGCAGCAATGTTGCCCAAAGATGTCCAGATGGTTATGGGAGTGTGGAGGCAGGGAGAGCCCCTAGACATATCACACCTTAAGGAAGCGGTGCGCGAGGCAACTAGAGTGTTTGGTCAGCCTGGAGCTGGGGCTCCTGCTCCTGTTGCTGTGGCCGCAGCCCCAGCGCCTCAATACAGACACCCCCGATTGGACACCGGCTGGCTCCGCATACAGTTGTGGATGGCCTTAAAGGACCAGAGGGAATCCATGAGCCAATGGGATGGGAAGCCTATGGAGTCCCTAACGCTCTGCTGTATTCAGCTGGGGTTGAAGCTCCCGGAGCCGGGCAGTGATATTGGGGCCAAAAAAGCAACCTCAGATTAGGGGGCCCCCACTCCCCGAGTCCACTGGGAGAGGAAAGCACCCAGGGATGGACCTGGGTGGGACCTCTCCAGGTGGATTCGGGAGGAAGGTTGAGGGTGTGCCTTTGGGTGGGGGGGCCATATGAGAGCCCTGAGACATTGGAATTAGATTTTGTGGAGCTGATGGACACCAGCGCGGCTGTCTCATTGCTTCCCTGCCCCATGCTGGGAATGCTAATCCAGGGAAACATTGAGATCCAGGGATTTAATGGCACCTTGGTGCAGTGACAAGTGTTGGGATGACTGGTCACCTGGGTGGGGACTCTTACCCGAAGATGACCCTGGATTTATAGCCCCACAACTAGAGAACCAATTTTTGGCATAGGTTGCTTGCGGGAGGGAGAAATAGTGGTTGATTGTTCTAATAAAGGTTTATGGAGGACCCCAAAGAAAGACTGGACCCCTGAAGTAAGGAAGGGAGATACCAGATTGTTTATGCATAGTATGTTGGGAGTGGCAGCAGTGACCGGGGATAGCAAGGAGGAATGGAGGAAGCATTTTCCCCAGGCATAGGTGGCCCACAAGCTGGACTGTGGTAAATGGACTGGGGAACCAATGAAAATAGAAGGACCAGCGGTCCCCTCACAGAAACAATATCCTATCCCCACTGCAGCACGCTGGGCTGTAGCGGAGACAGTTAGAGAGCTGGAAGGGCAGGGAGCAGTGAAAAGAATGACTTCCCCCTTTAACTCCCCCATATGGCCTGTGAGGAAAGCTGATGGTGTCTCATGAAGACTGACTGTCAACTATCAGAGAGTCAATGCGATGACCCCCCAGTGGACACCAATAGTCGCAGACATGAACCAAATATTAGAGCATCTCCCTCCAGGGGATAAGAGGTGGGTGGTCTCATATGTGGATGATATCCTGATAAAAGGAAGTGGATCCACTGGGGACAGCTCAAGCATGTAGGGGAAACGACCCTACTCCATGCTCCTCTCTATGATAGCCTACAGTTTGCAATGTTTAAGTCTTTTTCACAGCTTCTGTTTTTCAGAGCACCAGAAAGAGCTGCTACCAGATGAAGGACAATTGAAACATGCCATGTTGCCTCGTCACAACAAACTTCTCTGTTCTCTTATATTCTGTGTTTCGTGTTTCATGTTTGTCTTGTAGTGCTTGTCTCATTGCTAGCATTATGGTGTATGGTGTTTGGGAAAAGGGAAGATACCGCATTAGGCAGGGAACAGAAACAAACCGTACTCACAGCCCTTTTTAACTCTAACCGGACCCCTCCCTCTCCTGCCAAATTGTCAATCACACATCTATCCCTGTGGTGGCCACGTCCGTCCAAACGCCTGTGAAACATCAAGTTTGTAATGATCTCTTTTCTGATTACCTGTCCACCAAATGTTTTGATTTTCATCTACATGTAGTACATGAGAATGACTGTTTGACAGTCATTGTTACATCCTCTGGTCAACATTTTGATATGTATTTCTGTCATTGTGGACATGCCACGTGTAATGAAAATCCAGAATTGTTCCGGCAATTGAAGTACTGGCATGGATGAGTGGAGGCATGCTGTCCTCCTTTGGATGGTCACTACAATCTGGGTGACCACGGGGCGGGAAGTGTTATGTAAACATTCCCTCAATCCAGCAGAATGCGATTGTAAGATTTGTAACTTTTTAGTCATTGCTAGTATGATCATTAAGTTCTGTAACCTTTCTGCAAACTTTGTAACTTTAGTTATTGTTAGCATAGCCTTTTAAGCTTTGTAACCTTTTCAGTTACCACTTGTATAAACCTCCAAGCATTGCAATACCCCATCACTCAATCAGAGAGAGTGTGAACAAGGGTGTGTGTGTGTGTGTGTGTGTGTGTGTGTGTGTGAGTGAGATAAGGGAGTGTGAACATGGGAATGTTTGTGGGACAGGGCGGAGAGGAACTTCAAGGAGAAAAGAGTCCAGAGCTAGGGGCCAGGTGCGTCTGATGTAATCTGCACTGAGAAGGCAATCATGGGGTGCTGTAAAGAAAAAAAGAACCTGGTATGCATGAAAGGAACAAGGCCTGGGAATGCTTCTCGGTGATAGACACAGAAAGGAAACTCAGTGTACATGACAGGAGCTGCCCAGTTCCACTAAAAGGAAGAAGGCATGCACACAAGCCCCCTGTTTTCTTGACCTGCTCGCCGGCCCGGATCCATGACCACAGGCAGACACACCAGATCTACTATGCATCTGCTTCTCGGCTTCCTCTGCTGTCTCTGGTAATTCTCTGCCTGCGTGGGTGCGTGAGGGTATGAATGCGATGAATGTGTGCGTGCATGAATAAACCCCATCCCTTTTCTGTTTGATCCAACAGTGGCATTTAATAAAACTAATATAAGTGTAACCCTGGGTTGATTTCTAGGGAAGCTGGGGTAACAATGCTGACAATAAGGGTGTGTCCTAAGCCCTGCCTCTCTCTCCTGGAGATAGGTGCCTAAATCTCTGCTTGCAATCCACAAACCGGGGGAAATATAGAACCTCTTCAGCCTAACTCACATGTTGGGTCCAATACAAAACAGCAGAGGAAGTCACAGGTGGACACAGCCATAAACTGGGGATTCTAGAATTGGAAGGATATATTCATAACTGAAATCTCTAGAAACATGTTTTGATTAGGCAATGTTCATGGGATAAGGTTGCTGCCTATTTAAGGACATTACTTTTTGGAGGATCACTGGGCAACTTGCTCACAAGGGTGGAGAGGAGGCAGGTGGATTGAACAGCAAAGCTTCTGAATTGATCACCATAGGTCAGTGAGCTACAACCATCATGGCTCATACACACATTACGCACACACTGCTTCCCTGAACCCCCCAGTCTACCATGTCCAGTATTGCCAACTGTTATGTATTTATTGCAAATTTTATATTTGGTGTTTTTTTTTTCCCTTAAATCCCAGTTCCCGGAGTCATGTGATTATGTGAGAATCCAAGCTTTAGTTTAAAAAAACTGAGTTTGTAATTGTTATTGTTGCAGAAGAAAGCTTGTGACCTAAGTGTACCCTAAAGGATCTCAAACCAAAAGGCAGAAAAAAACTAAAAATATTATTTTCAAAAATTTTAAGCTAATATGATTATTTTTGGGGGCCTGTTTGATTTTTGAATGCTTGAGATTGGCAATATTGCATCAAATGGCTGCATTACATCCTTTGCTGTTCTAAGCATGAAAGACACCCTGAGCAGACTGAACCAGAGGGAGGAAACCAGCGGATATTACCTTTATTGGATTGTGCTGAACACACTTCCAACGTGCACCTGCCTGGTATTACCCACTTCATAATAAGAAAAGGAGTACTTGTGGCACCTTAGAGACTAACAAATTTATTTGAGCATAAGCTTTAGTGAGCTACAGCTCACTTCATCGGATGCATTTGGTGGAAAAAACAGAGGGGAGATTGATATACACACACAGAGAACATGAAACAATGGGTTTATCATACACACTGTAAGGAGAGTGATCACTTAAGATAAGCCATCACCAGCAGCAGGGGGGGAAAGGAGGAAAATCTTTCATGGTGATAAGCAAGGTAGGCTATTTCCAGCAGTTAACAAGAATATCTGAGGAACAGTGGGGGGTGGGGTGGGGGGAGAAATAACATGGGGAAATCACTTCATAATGTGTCATTTCTCATTTCTTACCTTTTTCTTCTTTCCTCTCTTCCTCTTTTTTGCCTTCTGTTAAATACAGGTCTGTCTGAGCAAAATACTACTCTCCCTTTTTTTTCCTCCCACAGGAACTTATAGCCTCTCGGGCTAGCGTGGCAGTTATCCCCCTATTTGTGTGATGAATTAATAAAGCATGCATAATTTTGAAACAACAATGACTTTATTGCCTCTGCAAGCGGTGATCAAAGGGGGGAAGTCACTTGGCTTACAGGGAAGTAGAGTGAACCAAGGAGGTGGGTTTTCATCAAGGAGAAACAAACGGAACTGTCACACTGTGGCCTGACTAGTCATGAAACTGGTTTTCAAAGCTTCTCTGATGTGCCGCGCACCCTGCTGTGCTCTTCTAATCGCCCTGGTGTCTGGCTGCACATAATCAGCGGCCAGCCGATTTGCCTCAACCTCCCACCCCACCATATACATCTCCCCCTTACTCCCATAGATATTATGGAGCACACAGCAAGCAGCAATAACAATGGGAATATTGGTTTCACTGAGCTCTAACTGAATCAGTAAACTGCGCCAGCACGCTTTTAAACATCCAAATGCACATTCTACCACCGTTCTGCACTTGCTCAGCCTATAGTTGAACAGCTCCTGACTACTGTCCAGGATGCCATGTATGGATTCATGAGCCATGGCATTAAGGGGTCCCCTAGGATAACTACAGGCATTTCAACATCCTCAATAGTTATTTTCTGATATAGAAAGTAAGTCCCTTCCTGCAGCTGTTCAAACAGACCAGAGTTCCTGAAGATGTGAGCGTCACGTACCTTTCCCGGCCATCCCATGTTGATGTCGGTGAAACATCCCTTATGATCCACCAGTGCTTGCTGCACCATTGAAAAGTACCCCTTTTGGTTTATGTAGTGGCTGCCACGGTGGTCCGGTGTGAAGATAGGGATATGTGTTCCGTCTATTACCCCACCACAGTTAGGAAATCCCTTGCTGCAAAGCCATCCATTATGACCTGCACATTTCCCAGAGTCACTACCCTTGATAGCAGCAGCTCAGTGATTGCGTTGGCTACTTGGATCACAGCAACCCTCACAGTAGATTTGCCCACTCCAAATTGATTCCCGACTTGACCGGTAGCATTGAAAGCTTCCAGAGGGGTACTGTCACTTGCTTGTGAAGTGTGAGGGCTGCTCTCATCTTGGTATTCCTGCACTTCAGAGCAGGGGAAAGCAAGTCACAAAGTTCCATGAAAGTGCCCTTATGCATGCGAAAATTTCGCAGCCACTGGGAATCATCCCAGACCTGCAACACTATGTGGTCCCACCAATCTGTGCTTGATTCCCTGGGCCCAGAATCAGCATTCCACGGCATGAGCCTGCCCCATTGCCACCAGGATGGCCAAATTGCTGGGGCCCGTACTTTGAGAGAAGTCTGTGTCCATGTCCTCATCACTCTCGTCACTGCGCTGCTGTCGCCTCCTCACCTGCTTTTGCAGGTTCTGGTTCTGCACATACTGCAGGATAATGTGCAAGGTGTTTACAATGCTCATAACTGCTGCAGTGATCTGATCGGGCTCCATGCTTGCCGTGGTATGGCATCTGCAGGAGAGCAGAGTTGCAGCAGAAGCAGGAGCCTATGACAGCCAACATGGAGAAATTCGCTGTCGAGACAAGAGCAGGAGAGCAGAGTTGCAGCGGAAGCGGTGGTTCGATGCCGACGCTTAGCAGTCCTACTGCACAGTCTGCTGAAAGCAGTGTGGCCTCCGCATGGAAAAAAGGTGCGAAACGATTGTCTGCCATTCATGGAGGGAGTGGTGACTGACGAGATGTACCCAAAAAACACCCGCGACAATGTTTTTGCCCCATCAGGCATTGGGAGCTTAACCCAGAATTCCAATGGGCGGCGGAGACTGTGAGATAGCTACCCACAGTGCAATGCTCCGAAAGTTGACGCTAGCCACCGTACTGTGGACGCATTCTGCTGACTTAATGTGCTTAGTGGGGACACACACAATCGACTGTATAAAATCGCTTCCTAAAAAACTGACTTCTATAAATTTGACCTAATTTCATAGTGTAGACATAGTTTACCTAGTTGACCTGCTAACTCATATGGACATTAAAACTCCATTTTCTCTTCACTAGGATTTTACTGTGCATTGAGTTAAGGCCGTATGTTTTTTTTTCCCTAACGAAGGTTGAATGGCAGGTCAGATTTGTGCGCTGTGGCTGTAATTTCCTAGCAGCTACTTTGCAAGACAAAAGCTGTGATTTTTTTTTGCCTTAAAGGGAACAGGATCAGCCTTTCACCACCACAGCAGCAGTGAAAGCAATCACCTAAGGAAAGGTTTCAGAGTAGCAGCCGTGCTAGTCTGTATCCGCAAAAAGAAAAGGAGGACTTGTGGCACCTTAGAGACTAACAAATTTATTAGAGCATAAGCTTTCGTGAGCTACAGCTCACTTCATCGGATGCATTCTCTGTTTTTTCCACCAAATGCATCCGATGAAGTGAGCTGTAGCTCACGAAAGCTTATGCTCTAATAAATTTGTTAGTCTCTAAGGTGCCACAAGTCCTCCTTTTCTTTCGTGAGCTGTAGCTGTAGCTCACGAAAGCTTATGCTCAAATACATTTGTTAGACTCTAAGGTGCCACAAGTCCTCCTTTTCTTTTCACCTAAGGAAAGTTATGCTTCCCCCCCTCCCAAAGGGCAGGTCATCTCTGCTAGCATCACCCAAAAGTCCATTTTTAGGCGGCCACTGGTTTCCGACTCGGCTCGACTGGAAGCCAGCCACTCTTTAGTGCTGCAGCAATAAACAAGGCTTTTGAACGCACGGCGTTGGGTGGTGGGACGCACGCCCTGAGCGCGGTGCAAACGCCCCCGTGTCTTACTGCCCCTGCTCCCCTTCTTCCAATTCCCCCTTGTACCTGAGCTCCTCCGGCCACCGCCGCCGACCCGCCATCATCTCGCCCTGCGCGGCGCCCCCTCGCCTTGCCCCCTTTGCCCCCGCCCCCTGGCTCCTCCCAGCCCCGCCCCCTCCCGCACGCAGGACGCTGCTCCCTCAGCGCCACAGTGACCCCGAGCCGGGGCTCGCGCTGCCGCTGGGTCCGGGCTCGCGCTGGGCCCCGGCCGCCGGGGCAGGATGCGGCGCTACGTGCGGGTGGCGCTGCTGTGCCTGGGCTGCGGCTTGTGCTCGCTGCTCTACGGCTCCAGCCAGCTGGCCCTGGAGCAGGAGCCTGGCGGGGGGAAGCCGCAGGCCCGAGACCCCGCCGCTCCCGTCCGGAGGCAGCGCGCCGGCGGCGGGAGGGCGGCGGCGGGAAGCGCAGGCCGCGGGGAGCCGGAGCTGCCAGACAGGTAGGGATTGGCCCCTTCCTCTCCGCCGGGCTCGTGTGGAAGAGCCCCCGGGTGTGCGGGGCTCCGTGCGGACGGGCTCGTCCCGGTCCCATCCCGTCCTCCCTACGCCGTAGCGGTGTTAAAGGACCCGCGCTGGGACTCCAGCGTCTCTCCAAAGTTGGGCGGCTCCAGCCCCGGCACGAGCGGCGCTCTGGTGCCTGGCGGGGGCCGCTGGGAGCCCGGGCGGGGTGTTTGGGGGACGCCGCCCGCTTGAGGTCGAGCCGCTTTTCAGCAGGAAAGTTTTGAACGCGCTTTCCAGGCCCTGGCCCCCGCCCGCCTGGAGATGGAACCACCCCGCCGTGCTGCGGCTTGGCTTGTCCCCTCGTGGCCGGGTGGAAAAGCCCCCCAGAGACGGGGGAGAGATTCGCCAAGGCCTCTGCCCCGCACCGAGCTGCTCCTGTGTGGAGCAGCTTGCGGGACGGGTCCCCAGCTGGCCACCCCGGGGAAACGGCGACGGTGTCTCTGCACAAACTGCTGTCGCATCCCCTGAAAGAGGGGGGCAGTATCTTCTCTCCCATCAGTTACAGCAGCGGATCTCAAACTGTGGCTGGGGACCCCAGGCCTGCTGTTAGACATGCTTGGGCCTGGGGCTGAAGCCCAATCTTCACGGGGGGGGGGCGAAGCCCTGGATGGCAGGGCTCAGGTTACAGCTTCCCCCTTGGGCTGAAGCTCTTGGGCTTCAGCTTCCCTGTCCGGAGTGTGGGGGGGGGGGGGCTCACACTTTGACTTGTGTTCCCTTCAGCCTGGGGTGGCAGGGCTCAGGTGGGCTCAGGCTTTGGTCCCTCCTCCTGGAGTTGTATAGTAATTTTTATTGTCAGAAGGGGGTCATGGTGCAATGAAGTTTGAGAACTGCTGAGTTATAGTAATTTTATAGGGTGTAGGATGGAAGGGATAAGGTTAGTTTAGCTTGGATAGGAAAATACGTGTGCTTTGTAGCTTACGTAGGTGGTTAAGCAAATTAATAAGGCCTTGAAAAATAGCAGGCTCATTAAGTAGGAGGAGAGTGGCATCGAGAAAGACAAGTTTTTGGAGGATGCCAAGCTTCTTATATGAGCTAATAAGACAAAAAGGAGGCTTCTGGATAAATGGTCTATAAATTATAGAAGATGTTTATAAACTGATTCTTACAGACAAGTATTTTTTTTAATGTGATAAATGTATAATGTCCTCTCACATACCTATGTTACCTTAAAATATGGGCCTTTGTGGGAAGATAAAATGCTAGGTGCAGCTAGCTTTAAGATCCACACATTTAAGATAATTTGAAAGAGAGAATCCCAGCTACCATATGTTTCAGAGTAGCAGCCGTGTTAGTCTGTATTCGCAAAAAGAAAAGGAGTACTTGTGGCACCTTAGAGACTAACAAATTTATTTGAGCATAAGCATTCGTGAGCTACAGCTCAGTTCATCGGATGCATGCAGTGGAAAATACAGTGGGGAGATTTATATACACAAAGAACATGAAGCAATGGGTGTTACCATACATGCTTTAACAAGAGTGATCAGGTAAGGTAAGCTATTACCAGCAGGGGGAGGGTAGACGTGCAGGTGAACGAGCTTCTGATAGTATGACTGATGTGATTAGGCCCTATAATGGTGTCACCTGGATAGATATGTGGACACAGTTGGCATTACAAAAGATCCTCTCCCCCCCACCCCTCGCCCTTCTGCTGGTAATAGCTCACCTTACCTGATTGCTCTTGTTACAGCGTGTATGGTAACACCCATTGTTTCATGTTTTCTGTGTATATAAATCTCCCCACTGTATTTTCCACTGCATGCATCTGATGAACTGAGCTGTAGCTCATGAAAGCTTATGCTGAAATATATTTGTTAGTCTCTAAGGTGCCACAAGTAGTCCTTTTCTTTTTCCAGCTACCATATGTTGTGTTAGCCAAAGCAAAGAAAGGAGTCATACCCAAACAGGCCAAAACTTGTTTTGTAGCTAAGCTAATAATGGTCAATATGGCATCACTTGTTTTAGCACTATATAAAGGAGCAAGGCTTGTTAGGGGTTTTTATCAGATCCTATCCGAACATGTTGGAGCAAACAAGGATGAGAGGGTTATCCCCGGGACTGATCCTTTCATGAGTATTCTGATCAAATGCTTATGAATATTTGTTGTTGTATGAATTTAACAGTTGCTTATTATTTAGACATTTAGTATTTATACAGTTGTTCGTCCTTTTTATTTAATGAAGGAATTTATGGTTAAATTATTGTCTTGTGGTACCTGTATTCATAAAATTAATTATAATTTCAACATCTTGGTGACCACAAAAGGATAACACTGACATTAATTTCAGTTGCTCTAAACGCTGCCCCACTTTTCCCCCAACAGAGAGTAGTGACCTATCTTCTGGGGCCACTGTAGAGTTCTCTCCTAGAGCAATTTAGTAACATAATGGAAGTGAGGAAATGAGGTACCTCGGTAGAAGAATTCTTGGCAAAGCACAGTGCAGGTGCATTGAATGCCATAAGTAAATTCCTGGTACAGAGGTGAAGGTTTGTTGAATGCCGTTGATATTTTAAATGAATTTATGATTGAAATGGTTTAGGTGGTGTATATCCATGGTGTGATGAATCATTGCCACAGACTTAAAGTCAGCTGGAAAGTGGGGGAAGAAGTGCAGTGATGACCTGGGTGATGTCTGGCACTGGCTGTTTGCATGGTAAGCTGTCCAGGAAATGGCTTGATCTCCACTGAAGGTATCCAGGCTTGCGGGTGGCTTGAATAAGTAAGGCAAAAAGCGTTCTTCTTGCAGGGCCTGGTAATCAGTTGGCAGTCCATCTTGATTTCAGCATTTGCAGCAAGAATGGGAGTATTGGTTTTCTGGAATTACGAATTACGTTGTCTATGCCACAGTAGTGAACAGACCACCACAAAGCTTTAGAGGACAGACTATTTCTCATCCTCAGTGTTGGCATGCGCTGTTTGCCATGCTGGTAGAAATGGCTAACATTTTGTCATAGGAGCTGGACAATCAAAGTTTTAAAAAGGTATCTACAAGCTCCCTTTTTCATGTCTCTGCATGAAGTGTCAAACGTAAATTGTAAAGTGGTGGTCCCCACATTTTTGAGGGTTGTCCCCCCATTCCCTTGGGTCCGGGAGCAGGGCCATGGTTTTGGGGGGAAGGGAGAGATGCGGACAAGGGTAAGGCCCCTGGCTGCGGCCCCAGCCTGGACCGGGAGCAGGGCCTGTGGCCAGGTGCGGGTCCACTCCCGGCCTTGGCCCCAGGCTGGGAATGGAGCAGCGGCTGAGGGCTGGCATGGGATCAGGAGCAGAGCTGTGTTGAGGCTGATGACAGGGCCAGGCGTGGGGCTGGGAGCCAGGGACGGGGCTGGGGGCAGGACTGGAGCAGAGCTGCAGGCGGGAGGGACTGATTGGTACTCCCTCCCTGCCCTTGGGGAGCTGGCTTGGGCCCCATCATGGCCCCCAGATGTTCCTCTATGCCCCCTTAGGGGGATGTGCCCACACTTCAGGGACCTCTGTTGTAAAGGCATTTCTTGAGCTTTGTTGTGGTACAAACTTTTTGTTCCTTCACAAATGGAGGTTGCTATTGATGGAGGTTGCTATTGTACTGTAACTGTTGTGCCGAAGTAAGGGTAGCAGGATGGAATTGTAATGACTGAATTCTGATGTTTTTGGACCATCTGATACCTTGGACATCGGTGCGAACAGTGACTTGTGCATAGCTTTTGCTTTACTGGATCATCTGACACAGGATGTTAACTGTTTTTATTTGAATCCCGTCTCTTTGAATAATTTTAGCTGTTTAGGACAGGTGAAGTGCTTCTTTGTCAGTCTTTCTCGTATGTTTTTTGGAGGACATGTCCAGTATCCGTTCTGGAGGATTTTAGTTGGGATTTTAGTTCAGTGCTGTGAGTGTGCCCATCCAGTGTCATCCCCTAGCTATGTAGAGCCTTATGAGATTTCCTAGTTTAAATACTGAAACCATGCCTTTATTCCGTCTTGTCTCTTCAGTGTATGTGGTCGGTTAGTTCATCAAGGGGAATCCCATGCAACATCATCTCGTTTTTTCTCTGTCAGTGTTTTTCTTCATGACTTTGTAGACAGATACCAAACATCTTGCATGATACTTTGCCTCTTGGGCTACTATGTCCCCTGCACTTAGTTTTGCAAGCAAGTATTGGTCTTTTAGCTGAAATGCACACTGGCAGACTTGACTCTTAATGCCAAGGGTAGAAACTTCATGGAGGTCTTCTGATGGTATCCATAAAAACTACGAGTCCGGTGGCACCTTAAAGACTAACAGATTTATTTGGGCATAAGCTTTCGTGGGCAAAAAAACCATATGCCCAAATAATTCTGTTAGTCTTTAAGGTGCCACTGGACTCCTCGTTGTGTTTGTGGATACAGTTTAACATGGCTACCCCTCTGATACTTCTGATGGTATGTTCATTTCACAAATAAAACGGGCTTCTTTTTCTGGAGAGCGTTTGTGTTGGGCACTTAAACGTGTGTATTTGCTCTGCAGTTTTTCAGCTTTCAGAGTTGTTGTTTTTTTTTCCCTTAGCCTTTTTAAGTTTGGTCCTGTTAAACTTGATGTTGCAGGATTTGTGCTAACATCCATTGTTCTTGTTTAGTCTTTTCAATACCATAACCATAATCTAATTGGCATATGTCTGTGAATATAGAAAGTGCATTCAGCTTATGAAAATGTCTGAGATTTTCTACTAGAGTTTGATAGCCAAATCCAACATGCTCTTTTTGATTCTACTGGATTAATCAACTCTGGATCCGTGTCGTCTTGACAAAGCACACGCTTGCTATAGTCAGTAGAGGAATGGGGTTTCTTTGTTGATGGACCTGGCTCTTGAACAAGCTTGTATCTTTTTGACATGTTTGAAGCAATAGTAATAGCCAGTAGTAATCTAATAACTTTTGATAAGGTGTGCGGTTAATATTACTGAATCACCAAGCAGCTTTCACACGACCAAAGTAGCATCTAAAAGAAAAAAGAGAAATGATATTAAATTCTACCAAGGCCACGCTGACAATCAAAAGTAGTAAAAAATGTGTCCTTGCACCAATTGTAAGGTCTCATTGAAGCAAAGCCAAGAATACACTCCTTGTATGTCCAACTGTTAAACAGCTTTATTTGCTAGTTATGATAATGTTGTTAAAATGGCTGCCACAGCCAATATGGCATGAATTGGCAATGGCCCCATTTCTGAAAAGCTTTATTAGGTCATGCTCTAAGACTGTAGCAAATGTTATGCTTTTATCACACAAACCCCCAATTACTCCTTTTTTTTTTTTTTTTAAACAACTCTGATTGGCTAGTAGTGCAAAGCAGGTTGCTGGATAATTGGGTGAAATCTCGTAAATTACTGTGCTAAGGAGCTGTTTGTTTCTAAGGCTACAGAAACCAGGAGAACAGGATGACTGGGAACTAGAAAGCATATGGATGACACAGAGAAAAGTGAGAGATAAGGAGAGGAGAAAAAAATGAAATGGTGGAGAGGACCAGCAATGAATTTGGCCTAGAAAGCAAAAGCTGCTGGGTTTTTTTTTCCTTGCATTTATAATTTAGGATGCTGTAATATTTTCTGCAGAAACTATTACCTCTACTGCAGCATTTAGACAGAAATGTCTGGAGACCAGATACAAGTTCTAGCATCAGTTAAGTTTGCAGGAAATGAGTTCAGTGAGAAACTAGAGAAAGCAGTTGCAGAACATGTAGGGAGCATTTTGTCTCCAACAGAAATGGAGAAATCTAGAACGGGGATTCTTAGCTTTGGGTTGTTACCTTGGAGGGTCTTGAAGATGCGACCAATTTTTCTCCCTTTTTTTTCCCCCTTCAAAGAATCTATAAGAACTTCTTGTTTTGCTTCAGAAGAAATATCTTTGAAGCTGACCAGCAGCCAGTTCTTGCAATTGCATTGGATTGGTATTTACCCTGATAGTATCCCAGCTCTGATGGGAAAACACAGCAGCCTTGAGACTCAAATTCAGTCATTTGCACCCTAAACCATGCAGCAAAGGGATGCCAGTCGAACTGAAGAATGTATTGGATAAGACTGCAAGTTATGAGCTTTATTAAAGATAAATATACTAGTGCATCTGTCTTTATTTTATGTAAGAAAAAAGTGCACTTAGCTTCAGCAGCTCCTCTCAGAAGTTAATTGGCTTTCGCATGGCAAAATCTCAAATTTCTTGTTTGAGCTCAGAGGATGCAAGATTTTTTTTTTTTTTTTTTTCCCCTTACTGATTTGTAGCTCTGCCATTTCTGAATACTTCACTCCTCGTTGTTGGCTTGCTGTCAGTGCTTTGTTTCAGGGGCAGAACGTGAAAATCCTCATTGATGGATAAGCTTGAAATCTTTATTGACTACTTGCTGAAGCTAAATTGTCCACCAAACTTTTCTCAAACTCCTGGATGTCTATGAAGGATTAATACCCAGCACTTTAAGTAAAGCTTTGAGAATACTTGTGCATTTTGTCCTGACTTAGCTCTGTGAATCAGGCATTTTTTGCTTTGATTTTTTTTGAGAACTCCTTGCTGTTAAAACACACCCTGCTCTCATCTCTCTGATGAAGATGACCTCTGCTCTTGCCTGGCAAACACTGAGCCTCAGGTGCAACATCTTTGCTTATTAAAGCAGGCACAGCACTTAATGAATTCTTTGAACTTTTTTGATCATGACACCTTATTATTCTAAACCTTATAAGTATCTTCTGCCAAAAGTTTTCCACTAATTTTCAGATAGTTTTATTTGAATATTGGCTTTTGTTAACTACTTTCTGGTAGTTAAGTCTTTAGAAGGCATACAGGAGATGTGAACCTGCAACAAATTCTGAAATTCAGATTGCATCTGCAAAGGATTGTGGGATATAGTAGGATGTGGTGAGTTGAGAGAGAACTTTTTTTTTTTCTCTAGCCATTTGGTGGGTTGCAGACAAAAAAAGTGGAAACAAATGCTGTAAGTGAATTACATATCAGTGATGTACATGCGTATATATACATGCAGAGTGTCTCATCCCAAACAAGTAATGACACTTGAAGATTGTGGACAGAAGTCAAAGCATCATGACAGCCCTTTCCTTTTTGTATTGCTAAAATGCAGGTAGGGAGGTTCTGATATGGAAAAGGCTGATTAGAATAATGACTAAACTGACCTTCCTTTTTTTTTTTATCCTGCCGGTTTAGCTAGACAAAAAGTGGCTAGCTACAGCTGAGGAATATATTGATCTAGACTAGAGACTTTGGAAGAAGGAAGCCCTTTATGTCCAGGGCTAATAAACAATTGCTGTCTTGCAAGAGAGCACCTCTAGTCAAGCTCTGTTTCACACATGGAGTCAACTAATTCACCTTAACAGGAGCCAATATCCATCTATTTTGAAATCACTGTAAGTCCATAAAGGATTGTGTTCTTCAGGTGGTCAAAGAAACAGTTTTCTAGTGTGCCTTGCAGTTCCTTAGAAATCTCTTAGAAGAAGATTCTTGAGGTTATACTCTACATTTCCTCCCCCCACACCCCCAAAAGTGTGTGTACTATCAATCAACATGTAGACAAGTTAATGCTACAATCCCTGGAATTTGTTGTAAAATGAAAGGGACACATTGAAAGATAATGAGTGACAGGAGGATTTTCATGACAACCCTCGACCCAAACCTATTTATTCCACAAATTGGTTCAAGAGAATGATAGTTGTCTAATTTTTATTTCCAGTAGATTTATGCTGCAGTTTGTCACCTTGCAATTTCAGAACATAAGAATGGCTATATGAGGTCAGACCAATGGTCCATCTAGCCCAGTATCCTGTCTTCTGACAGTGGGCATTGCCAGATGTTTCGGGGAAACGAACAGGACAAGGCAAATTTGAGTGATCCATGGCCAGTTATCCAGTCCCAACTTCTGGAAGTCGAAAGTTTAAGGACATCCAGAGCATGGGGTTCTGTCCATGACCATCTTGGCTAATTGCAACTGATGGACCTATCCTCCATGAACTGCTCATTCTTTTTTTGAACCCAGTGATAATTTTGGCCGTCACAGCATCCCATGGTGATGAGTTACAAATTTCCTTATGTTTGTTTTAAACCTACTATCTGTTAATTTCATTGGATGACCCCTGGTTCTTGTGTTTATGTGAGGGGGTAAATAATACTTCCTTATTCAGCTTCTCCACACCATTCATGATTTTATATCATATATATATATATATATATATCCCATACTTACTCATTTCTCTTCTAAGATGAGTCTCTTTCCAGTCTCTTTAATCTCTACTCACGTGGAAGGTGAGCTATACCCGTAATAATTTTTTTTGGCCTTTCTTTGTACTTTTTCCAGTTCTAATATCTTTTTTGAGATAGGATGACCAGACCTGCATGCAGTATTCAAGATATGTGGGTGTACTGTGGCTTTAGATAGTGACATGATATTTTCTATCTTTTTAACTAGCCCTTTACCAATATTCTGTTAGCTTTTTTGGCTGCTGCTGCCCATTGAGCCGATATTTTCAGAGAACTATCTATGATGACTCCACGATCTCATTTTTGAATGGCAACAGCTAATTTAGACCCCATCATTTTGTACATATAGTTGGGATTGTTTTCCAATGTGCATTACTTTGTGTTGATAAACAGTGAATTTCATCTGCTATTTTGTTCGCCAGTCACCTATTTTAGTGAGATTCCATTGTAACTCTTAACAGTCAGCTTTGGACTTAACTATCTTGAGTAATTTTGTATCATCTACAGACTTTGTTATCTCACTGTTCACCCCTTTTTCCAGTTTATTTATTTATGAATAGCACAGGTCCCATACAGGTCCTTGGCAGACCCCGCTATTTACCTCTCTCCACTGTGAAAACTGTTTATTTCTACCCTTTGTTTCCTATCTTTCAGCCAGTTACTGATTTGGGAGAGGACCTTCCCTTTTATCCTGTGATTGCTTAGTTTGCTTAAGAGCCTTTGGTGAGGGACCTTTGTCAATATGTTTGTTGTCCCCTCAGAGAATTCTAATAGATTGGTGAGGGATGATTTCCCTTTCCAAAAGCTGTGCTGACTCTTCCCCAATATATCATATTCATATATGTATCTGATAATTCTGTTCTTTACTAGGGTTTCAACCAGTTTGCCTGTTACTGAAGTTAGACTTATTGGTCTGTAATTGCCAACATCACCTCTGGAGCCCTTTTTAAAAAAAAAAAATCAGCGTTTCATTAGGTATCTACCTGTCATCTGGTACACAAGCTGATTTAAAGTGATAGGTTACATACCACAGTTAGTAGTGCTGCAGTTTCATATTTGAGTTCCTTCAAGAACTCTTGGGTGAATATTCTCTGGTCCTGGTGACTTATTACTGATTAATTTATCAATTTGTTTTGAAACCTCCTCTACTGACTTCCAAATGTGGGGCAGTTCCTCTTATTTGTCACTTAAAAATAATGGCTCAGATGTGGGAATCTCCCTCACATCCTCTGCAGTGAAGACCAATGCAAAGAATTCATTTAGCTTCTTGTCTTCCTTGATCTTGTCCAATGGCCCCACTGATTGTTTGGCAGGTTTCCTGCTTCTGATATACTAAAAAATTTGTACATTTTTGTGTCCTTTGCTAGTTGCTCTTCATATTCTTTTTTGGATTGCCTAAATTGTACTTTTACATTTGACTTGCCAGTTTTTCCTTTTCTCTTTTCCTTAGTACGCTGTGACTTCCAATTTTTAAAAGATGTCTTTGTCTCTAACCGCCTCTTTTACTCGGTTGCTTTAGCGATGGTGGCATTTTTTGGGCATCCTACTGTTTTTTAATTTGGAGGTATACATATAGTTTGAGCCACTGTTGTGTTTTTAAAAAGTTTCAGGGTGCCAGCTGGTGGTGGTCTGCCAACACGTGGGTGGTAGTATACCTGAAAAAGTAAGGCGGTACCAGAAGCAATGATCTCCTCTAAATTATGCAACTGTCCAGCTGAACAGACTATTTAGCTTCAGTTAGAGCTCATGAAAGAGAGACTCGGGCCTTGTCTACGCTACAGAGGTTTTTTGTTTTGTTTTTTTTTTGACAAAAGTCAGGTATTGCTGACAAAACGGTGGAGGTGTATACACTGCAATGCTCCTTCTGCCACAAAACTCTTCTGTTTTGGTGACAAAATGTGGCAAAGTTATATCGACAAAGTGTTAGTGTAGACACTACGCTTGGTTATGTCGCTGTAAACGGCCTTCAGGAGGTATCTCCAGGAGGCCCATCCTGACCACTCTGACCAGCAGTTTGAACGTCGCTGTCCTGCATCCAGATACACAGGCATCTGACCCTCCCCCTTTCAAGGTCTGGGAATTTTTGAAATTCCACTTCCTGTTTGCTCAGTGCGGAGAGCTCACTTTGCATCTTCCAGGCTGATGATAGGGGCTCCGTACAGCAAACTTGAGAAGTTAGATCTGTTGGCATTGTGGGAATAGGGGGCTCCACTCCAGGCATAGGAATTTTGGTACCTACAGTCTTATTTCTCGTGGCATATTGGATAAGAGCTACAAACGGGACATGCATCAGTGCTGTGCAAAGATAAAGGAGATGAGGCAGGCGTACCAGAAGTTAAGGGAGGCAAACTGTAGCTCTGGTGCTGGGCCAAAGACCTGTCACTTCTCTAAGGAGCTGGACATCATCCTCGTTGGCGATCCTTCCTCCACCACCAAGAACCTGGTGGATACTATGGCATGACTGGAGATAGCGGACAGTCGACGAGGAACTCGAGTTGGAGTATGAGGTGTAGTACATGGCAGAGTCGTCCAGTAGCATGGCGAGTCAGGACCTCTTTTCCACTCTGGAGGGATCTAGCTAGTCCCAGCAGTCTGTTTCTGGCACGCATGCAGGAGAGGAGAGCTCTGGTAAGTGATCTTTTTGAGTTGATACTGCTCAGTTATATGAGGTAGAGCTGTCCTTAGCCCTGTATCTTCTAGAAGTGGGTGAAGGGATAGAAATGTACAAGACTAGCTGTTTGTGTGTGTTCCACATTCCCCTGTGCAGCTAAGCAGTGTGGCGTAACAGTGTGTTAATGCACACCAAGATTTCACGGGAATCCTCCGGAAAGATCTCTAGGAAACTTTCCTGGAGGTACTTGTCAATCCTCTGCCGAAGGTTCCTTGGCAGAGCTGCTTTATTCCTTCCCCCATTGTAGGAAACTTTCCTGTGCCAATCGGTAATCACTTATGCAGGAACCAAAGTGGCACATAGGCGAGCAGCATAGGGACCAGGTCTGAATCTGCATGCATACAGAAGATGCACCCTTGCATCCTCACCCTCAGGAATGAGGCATCGGCTTCAGTGACGCGCCCCCCCCACCTGTGGAAAATGGTGGCAGAATTTACAATATTGTCCCTGGTCACCTGCAGCAATCCCCTTTAAAAAGCCACCTAGAACCTTTCCCCATCTTGTGCCTCCACCCCAGGCCAAACTCACCATGTTTAGGGTTCAAAGTAGCAGTCGTGTTAGTCTGTATCCCCAAAAAGAAAAGGAGTACTTGTGGCACCTTAGAGACTAACAAATTTATTTGAGCATAAGCTTTCGTGAGCTACAACTCACTTCATTGGTGTTCGCCGAGTTGTGTGCTTACCAAGGGACAGTGAGAAACTGATTCATGTGTAAAAAGAGGAGTATTTTACAATAATTCGATGCTGTGCGTGAACTAACAATCATGTTTCTGTTTGTTGTTACTTATGGTTTTGCAGATGTGGCCTTCTGGGGAACCCCTTACACACTGATGGAGTGCCTCTGCCAGATAAGGAAGAGCCCAAGGAGGACATGTTCTGAGAGGTGCTCCAATCCTCAGAGGCCAAAAACCAAGAATACAGGGAGTGGAGAAAGATTTTGAAGGAAAAAATTAATATAGATGGGCAGCTCAGAAAGGAGAGCGAAGAGTGAATTGTAATGGGCCAGGAGCAGATGATAAAAGTGTTGGAGGAGCAAACAGAGATGTTGAAGTCCCTAAATGATGCTCTAGGCAGGACACATGCTTGCTTCCCCCATCCCCCTCTGCAGCCAGTACAGAACTATCTATGCCCTCCCCAAACTCCTTCCACACATTCCTTGCAACTTCTTGGAACATCTTGGTACCCTGTTCACTCCACCCCTTCGGACAGCTTTCAAAATGATAGCTGCGTGTAAGTCTATCTAAGAGAGCCTACGTTGCCCTGCATTGTTATCTCCCTTCGCACCAAGCCTTTTGTGTGTGGTGTTAATTAGTATTTAATAAAAACAAACTCTCTGAAAAGATAAGCAATCTTTATTTGTCTTCTACACATGGTGGTTGCTGCTGGCATTAATACTTAGTGGCAATATGATCATTTTCTGACTACAAATCACAGTTTTTCATACAAGGCGGCAAGTTAAAATATGGCAGAGTGCTGTATAGAAAGACACATTACTGGTGCTCGTTGTCAAAATGTTGCCTCAAAGTCTCCTTGATTCTAATAGGCCCCTGTTGCGCCCCTCTAATAGCCCTGGTATCTGGCTGCTCAAAATCAGCCACCAGGCGATTGGCCTCCGCGCTCCACCACGGAGGAAACATTTCACCCTTAGCCTCACAAATATTGTGGAGCATGCAGGGGGCTGCTATGACCATGCGAATATTTTCCTCATTTAGGTCTAAACCGCAATAAAGGAAGCACCAGTGTGCTTTTAATCTACCAAAGGCATGTTCAGTGGTCATTCTGCACCTGCTCAGTCTATTGTTGAAGTGCTTCTTGCTGCTGTCCAGGTTTCCTGTGTAAGGCTTCATGTGTCATGGGAGTAAGGGGTACTCTGGGTTTCCCAGGATCACTATGGGCTTTTCAACATCCTCCACTGGAATCTTCTGGTCTGGAAAGAAAATCCATGCTTGGAGCTTTCTGTACAGGCCAGTGTTCCTGAAGATGCATGCGTCATGCACCTTCCCGGAACACCCATGTTGATGTCAGTGAAATGCCCACAGTGATCCACAAGTGCCTGCAATACCACAGAGAAATAGCCCTTTCTGTTGATGTCGCAGGATGGTCGGGGGACAAACTTCGGATGTGTGTGCCATCTATCGCCCCACCACAATTAGGAAATCCTGTTGCTGTAGAGCCATCCACTATTTCCTGTACATTGTCAAGAGTCACAGTACTTTATAGTAGGATGCGATTAATGTCTCTGCATGCTTGCTTTAATGCAGCCCCAAAGATGGACTTCTCGACTCCAAACTGATTTGTGACTTGACTAGCAGCAGTCTGGAGTCGACAGCTTTCGCACAGCAATTGCCATGCACTTCTCCACTGAGAGGATAGCTCTCATTTTGGTGTACTTGCGCCGCAGTGCTGGATGAAGCTGTGTGCACAGTTCCAGAAGCGTGGCTTTCTGCAGCCACTGCTTGTCATCCCAGACTTGCATAACAATGTGATCACTCCACTCAATGCTTATTTCCCGAGCCCCAAAGCAATGGTCCACTGTGTGCGGCTGCTGCCTGAATGCCAAAGGTAATCTGGTGGTGTTTTTCTCCATGGGACATGGCAGGTCAGGCAACTCTAATTGCTGTTCACATTGGGAGTTCATGATATACTGCATGACCATCTGCAATATGGTCATAACAGTGACCACGATATTAGAGAGCAGTGCAGGATCTATCCTTTCAGAGAGAGATGACAGGCTCACAGTAAACAGGAGTCATTGAAAATGTCATGAAATGCAGTTGGAAGCCCATGGAATAATGGGATGGAAAAAACTGCATCATGGGAAGTTGAGCCTGCACCCACGATGCACTGTGATCCACTCTGCCTTCCCACAACTTATAGCTGCAGAAAGTAGTGAGTAGCACAGTGGGATAGCTACCCACAGTGCACTGTTCTCACTGTCGGTACTAGAGCACCAACTGTGTACGCGCTCTTCCGACAGAAGGATCGTGTTGTGAACATGCACAAGTGATTTAATTATACTGGTTTTTGATTGTTGGTGTAACTTGAGTCTACAAAACTGTGTAGTGTAGATAAGGCCTTCGTGTAGCAGTGGCCTGATTTTGCAGCAGGACTGTTCATCAGAGGAGTGAAATCTGAGCCAAGATATATTTAACAGGGCTGTCAAATGATTAAAACAATCGTGATTAATCACAAAGTTTTAAAAAGTCGCAATTACCATTTTAAGTGCACTGTAAAACAATAGAATACTATTTAAATATTATTGGATGTTTTCTACGTTTTCAGATGTATTGATTTAAATTATAAGACAGAATAGAAAGTGTACAGTGCTCACTTTATATTCTTGATTAAATATTTGCACTGTAAAAAAGATGAATATTTTTCCATTCATCTCATACAAGTAGTGCAATCTCCTTATTGTGAAAATGCAAATTACAAATGTAGACTCTTTTTTTCATAACTACATTCAAAAAATAAAACAACGTAAAACTTCAGAGCCTACAAGTCCCCTTGGTCCTACTTGTTCAGCCAATCGCTAAGACAAACAAGTTTGTTCATTTATGGGAGATAGTGCTGCCTGCTTTTTATTTACAATGTCACCTGAAAGTGAGAACAGGCATTCGTGTGGCACTGTTGTAGCCGGTGTTGCAAGGTATTTACATGCCAGATATGCTAAACATTCATATGCCCCTTCGTGCTTTGGCCACCATTCCAGAGGACATGCCTCTATGTTGATGATGAGTTCTGCTCGATAATGATGCAAAGCAGCGTGGACCAATGCACATTCATTTTCAGCCTCTGAGTCAGATGTCATCAACAGAAGATGTGGTTTTTGTTTTGGTGGTTTTTTGGTGGGTCATTTACTGTAGTTTCCACATTGGGGTAATGCTCTTTTAAGATTTTGGAAGGCACTTCAGATTCTTAAACCTTGGGTTGAGTGCTGTAGCTATCTTTACAAATTGGTACCTCATATTGGTACCTTCTTTGCGTTTTGTCAGATCTGCAGTGAAAGTGTTCTAAATCGAATAACACATGCTGGGTTGTCATCTGAGACTGCCATAACATGAAATATATGGCAGAATGCGAGTAGAACCATGGAGTGGGAGACATTATTCTCCCCCATGGAGTTCAGTTACAAATCTTCAGGGCTCAAGTAGTGTTTCTGTCTTTTTGTCAGTTTTTCAAAATCCTTGTTGGCACTGATAGATTGTGCTTTTGAAGAGCTAAGGTGGCTGTGATAGCGACTTTATTGCACAGCAGGAGTTGAACCATACCCAATGTGGAGTTCCATCTGGTTGAAATACCTTGTTTCTGTCCATTTGCAGCTTGTTGTATTCCTAGCTCTGTACTGTTAGCTGCACTGTTTGAAATGGCCCTAAACTTTTCTGTATCTTGCAAGCACATTTTCAAAACCACCATCACTGAGCACCACTGTAATGGATCACTGAAGACTGTGAGCGATGCATGCTATGTGTTCAAAAGGCTGTCCGCTGCTATCATATTATGTGCGCTGTAAGGGCTAAGCGTTACCTTTATTTGAATATTCCACTCTTTTTTGTAATATCCAGTAAACACTTTGTACATGCTTCAGCATAATGTCTCTCTTCAGTATGTATTACTGTTTAAAGCAAATAACTGCGGTGTCCATGCAGTAATCAGACAACACCGAGATAGCTGTAATTGGTCAAGGATGTCCAGTAATCACCAGTCAAAGCATCAGCTAGTGCATTTTTCAGAAACTCCAACTTCATAGTATTCTTGTTGTGATATAGGTCATGTATTCCTCTGGAGGGCAAAGTATATGACTGATTGGAAGATGCAATTTGAAAAACATCTCTTAGCCCCCTGTCGTTTACAATGTTGAGTGAGCTGCAGTCCATAGCTGTCCACTTTGCAATAGCATTGTTTAAGCTGTTGTACTTTATTTGATCCATGGGCTTGTAGTGATTCTGAAACTCTGTAAGCATACTCTGTTGTTCATTTGCTGTTGGTGAGTTTTCTGTAGCATAAAAACTGGCGATGAAAGCATGTTTAGTGTGTAAGTGGTACTGCAGACTTGAAGTATTTCAGTGGTATTGGAACTCAGCATTGCAATAACTACAGATAAGTCTTTCTTTTTTTATCCAGAGAACCATCCAAAAGTTTTTTAAAAATTAAACTTCCCCTTTAAAAGACTTGAACTTAACTACATTGCTCCATTAACTTTTTCTGATTGTTTAATCACTCCAGATCATGAGAACACAGAACTGTGTCAATGTCCACCAAGGGATGAAATACTAGTAAATGAAGTGGGTCAAAAGAGAAGTGTGCAATTAATGCTTGTTTGGGGGAAAAAAGTGTTAATTTGTTGTTAATTGCTTGTGTTAACTGAGATTAATTGACAGCCCTAATATTTAACCATCTGATAAGTAAATGGAGACATCACCTAGTAGACTCACTTTTCTTTTGGCAAATGAGAAAATCATATGGATGCCTTCTCATGTTGTTTTCAGCAGCCTATCCACAAATGTCGCTTGTTGAGAAGATGAAGATAATATGTGTAATACTCTATGTTGAGTGAAGAAGCACAGCTATTTCGATAATATAGAGATTTTGATGGCACCACTCTCTTTCCTGATTAAGGAAGAACCTATTATACTGAGACCCACTTCTACCTCAAGAGCCATCTGTCAAACTGGTTGAAATAAATTATATAGATTCTGTGGTGTTGCTTTAATCTTTGAAAGGACTCAAAATCAAAGATACAGTATTGCAGAAAATATAGTATTGCTGGTGCATCAACGGGGGAATCTTAGCTTTTGAAGCATACCATCTTACAAAGTGCCTTTTTATAACAAAGTGTAACTATCTGCACAAGCATTTTAGACAGTGAAGCAGTATCCTGGAAGAAACTGAATATTGGATTTACATGAGTACTGAACCATACTGGAAATATTCTGTCCTCTTTGTGTTTCACCCAAGGTTCAAAAACAAGAAGCTTGCTGGAGTCAGAGGTGTAAAGAAATGTTCTTGTCTTTCAAGACAAATGATTCATCACTTCTTCAGGGAACTAAAGCCAATTCCATGAAGGCTTTGATGGTCACGGCACAGAGCATCAGTGGAAGAAATGTGTAAAATAAGTACTACTTCATTGCCGTACAGAAAAAGCTTTTTAAAATGCCTATTCAAAAGTCTTAGTGTAAGTACGGGTTGAATATACTGGTCTGGTCTCCTCTGCCTTTCTGAAGACCATATCTGCAAGCTTTAGGCAATGGTTGACAATAAAAAAGCAAAAATATAGGACTATTTAATTTTGTCCAAACACTGTCTGCCTCCAATTTTTTTACTTTCAGCAACTTCCCTATAGTGATGATTTGACATCCTTTTGATACGACACAAGATTATTTCTTATCTGTTTCCTTTTTCTAGTTAATGCATGTCTGCCAATTTGGTACACTCATTATAGTAGATACATGTGTTTAAAAAAAAAAAAAAAAAGATTTTGCTGTTCTTCAGACCTGAGAGCTCATGCTTACATTAGCCTCATTTTTGGTTGTCATGGTTACACGCATTTGATATGGTATGTCAGTTGAATAAACTTTGAAATAATTCTATCAGGAACATTGGATGAACGGGCCTTCCTATATCTCTTCTGAGATTTACAGTTTTGTTGCATTTTCTGTTGGCATATATGAGAAGGGGAGGTGGAACTGGGCAGGCTGGCTGGCAGACACGTTTTCTTTGGTAAGAAACTTGCTCCTGCATATTGTATATAGCTTCTTTATATTTGAATATGTGTAGTAATTGACAAAGGTGATTTTGTAGTATTTAACTTTGCACTAACAATTTTAAGGCATTGAAAGCACAATTTATAGTCAGAAAATTGACCACTTAATAAAAAGCTACCTTAATCAAAATCTGGTCTTTGTATGTATTAGGAGTCATCTGCTTACTACTTTGACAAAAGCCTCTACTACAAATACTATAAGAAGCTTAGTGGTGACAGCAAGATGATTTTTTTTTCCCACTGCTTCTCAACAGAATTTAAGTCCAATTGCAAAATCTGTAGTGCTTATGAAGTACAAGCCGGAAAGAACTCAACTTAATTTTCATGTTCTTAGGTTGAGTCTGCAGTCTTATAGCCTGGAAGTCCTTGAGTCTGTAAGCAAAAATACCTCCAAATCACTGTAGTAATTAAAATAATGCAAATATTTTTAGTACTATAACACTATGTAGTTTTCTTCTTTAACACTTACACAAAAACATACTTTCTCTCCCCCCTGCCCCTTCTCCCAAAAGAAGAGAGCTCAAAGGAGGGTAGGTATTGTTACCACCACATTCCAGTTAGGAAAACTCAGAGCCAGAGCTAAGCATTTTAGCGCACGGGGTGAGCAATCATATTTGCACCCTCTAGAGGCAACGTATATGTGGGGGGGGGGGGCATGGTGTCATGTCCCCAGATTTCTACCTCCCATTTAGCACAGAGTTTTTTAAACTGTAGGGTGTGCCTCCCTAGGGGGATGCACCCCTCCCCGTTTAAAAAACGTTGCCTCCTGCCAGGAGCCAGCGGATGGTAGCTGGTGGGAGCCTCTTGGATCCGTAGTTCTCTGTGCTCTTCTGCGTGGCTGGGCACTCCCCAGGCAGGGTGGGCAGCACAGCTCCAATCTGTGCCCCTGACACGCTCTTGCCTCTGCCATGAAGGAGCTTGGTGCAGACTTGTGACACTTCCTGGAGCCAGCCCCTGCCCATGGAGTGTGGCTGCTATTAGATGCTCCCCGTGGTTCTTCCTGCAGTACTCATGCCCTTTGGGCATCTGCCTCTCAGCAGCCTGGCCACACCCCAGTCACCATGCAGCAACCTGCCATTGCAGCTGGGTCACTCTCCCCTATTCCCTGGGCGTAGAGCGGAACTGCACCTTGCTCTCCTTTGTGCCCCAGCGCCAGGGCTGCTGGGTTCACAGTCACACAGCCTGATCTCTGAACTCAGCCATCTGAGCCCAGTGCCCAGCCCAGGAACTGTGAACCAGCAGCTGCTGGAAGGGTGGATTCTTTCCCACCAGCTCCGGAAAGCAAGGCTATGAGAATATTGCAACCTCTAGGCTTACACCCTGTCCCCCTTGCCCGGCCTCCTCCCACTATGAGCACTCATCGTTGTACAGAAAACAGGATGGTGGCCAAATAGGAGGCCCAACACATGTAGAAGGCACTGGGTTCAGGAGTTGGCATCCAGCTGCAGAGGTACTGTTTCCAGGAGAAGCAGCTTCATGCCATCCACTCCCGGCCCGGGCCTCTATTTGGGGGGAGGTACAATACCACACCTCACCCCATACTATGCCCTCTGATACAGCCAATGGTCTTGAGTCCAATCCTGCAGGGAATGAGGAGGGAGGCCTGATGCTGCTGGGCCCAATCCTGCACTGCCCCATTTTTGTGCCACTGACAGCTCTGTTTTATAGGCAGCTGCCCATCTTGCCCCATCCTAGTTGTGGTCTGGGAAAATGGGACACAGGAGGTCACTTCAGAATATATCTGCACTTCAGAATCCTCAAATTTATCATTTTTAAATGTGTGTTTAAGTGAAGTGTTTAAGTGTTTTGAGGTTGGTTTGCTCACGTAGGCCTTTGAACATGCATTTAATAAGCTTTCCCTAATCTTTACTTGCCTACTACTGTGTAAAAGTGGGTAGGGCAGCAATAGAACCTGCTATTTCAGTTCTTAATCTAGTAGAGGTAAAGAAATTATTGTGCATGTCATTAACATGAAGGAGGAAAACTTGCCAAGGATGGTTCTAATGACACTGCACAGCACTGTAAATGTGACTCCAAAGAAATAAGGTTCTGCCACATCATATCTTACCATCGTCCATGAAAATAATTTTGTGTAGACTTGTTAGATTCCAATATTAAATGAAGGTTTTTGCGTGGATGGGAATGACATTTAAATGTCATTTAAAAAAAATTACATTTAAAAAGCTATTCTAATTTAGGACTGATTTAGGCTGTCTAGAGGGAAAAACACTTATCTTTTTTAACAGGTTGAAGGGCTAGCATATGTTATGGTGAAATACTAGTGGCCCCATCTACACTAGGGCTTTGAAGCCTGTTTGCTAAACTAACAGGTTTTTTGTATAGAAAGCATTTATTTTTCTAGACTAGACAAGGCCTTAGAAAAAGAAAATTCCTAAGAATACTTAAATGGAAGTTCACCTTGCTCCTTGTGTCACAAGAGAACCAGTATTTACAAGGTACCCTCTGATTCTAATAAAAATATCCCTGTAATGTAGATAGTGGTTTGTCACTTGCCCATGACAAATTAAAAGCTTGCTCTGGACCATTGAGGGGACCTACACCAACAATTTCTGCAACATTTAAGTTTTCATTTTTAAAAAAAAACTCTAGTTTTTGGGGTTGCAAAAACTACGTCTAAATCTATGTATTGTATTCCTGACTTACCCATAGCAAACAATTGTGCTGCTCACAGCTTTGGTAAGCAGAATGAAATTAGACTGGTCATTTTCACAGCTGTTACTGAAAACTCTGTGAGCAGCAATGAAAATGTCAATTTCATGCTTCTGTAGCATTAAAATAACTGAGGAACAGTAGAAGCAAGCACTGGAAATAGTCACCAGGGAGAGAATCCTGTAAATAGTATGTGCATGTGGAGAGGATATATACAGTCACGGAAATCCTCCTTCCTCACAAGAGTAAGTATGTGCCTGTGGAGAGGATAGAATGCTCCTTCTTGCCAGCCTTTAGAGGTGAAGCATTTCAAAAATATGATGCCTATTAAAAATAGGCTAATATCCAAAAGAAGCCCCAAGAAGAGTCTAGCGGAGAAGCCTGGTAAAAAGCCTAGCCTCCTCTCCCTTCCTGGCATCTGGAGGTAATGCTGGGGTGGGGGAAAGGGAGAGCAAGAGTGGGGGACTGGGCTTCTCATAATAGAACTGCTCTTGGACATTGCTGATGGTGCCCAATACTCTTATAGCTGTACTTCTATGCATGGGGCGTACCCCCTGGGGGACACCGAGGAATATTTGGGGGGCACGACTGGGCCTGGGACAGCCGCCATGGGGGGCAGGGAGGGAGTGCCACCAAGGGTCCCGGCTGCAGCCGGGTTTGGCTGTCGGCCTGTGCCTGGCATCCTGGCTGCAAGCCCACGCCCAAGGCTCCGCTCCTGGCCCCGCACTCGGGGTCCTGGCTGCCCGCAACTGTAGCCCCAGCATTAGCCCCCTTACCCCTGTCTACGTCCCCCGTTCTGGGGAGCGGTGGAGGGGTGCAGACAGAGATAAGAGGGGCACAAGGTAAAAAGCTTGGGGACCACTGCTGTAGCTAGCATGTTTAGTGTTTGGACTAGTAGGTATCTGGTTTATTATCTAAGCCTTGACAAAATATAAGCTAGTGTTCTCTGTGGAACTGCTATGCCACAGAATAACAGTTCTGTTGTTTTGAGCTGAAAATAATCAATTTCATTTTGATGTAAAACCAATAACTTATAAGATTGTTATTTCTGTCTTATCCTGTTAGGTGTAAGAATTTGTCTATATCTTACTGGAATTCCTATTGGATGCTGCCCTCTGATGTTTGTGGAATGAACTGCTTTTGGGAAGCTGCTTTTAGGTAGGCTCTAATATTAAATAAAAACTTATTACTGGCAGCTAGTATCATTGGTTATATAACAAACTGGCAAATTAAATACACTTTAAAAATTACTTCAGATGTATTTTCTTGTGCTCATAGTGCAATTGTCTTCATAAACTGGACTTGTACGCCCCCTTAATGACACTTTGTGCATTATCAGTTATCCTGAGAAATTAAATATCAAGAAGAAATGCAAAGAATATTTAACAAATTTTCTTTATTGTATTATTTTTCTTTTTATTACTACTTATTTAGGAATTATTAACAGGCTTACAAATCCTTGCTATGTAAATATCAAAAACAAAAGAATTATTAAAAGTGAGCTTTTGTTTCAAAAGACATGTAGGAATATAGTCATTAGCTCTCTGTTTAACAGGGTGTTATGATATTACAGAATGAGCATCATTACAACACTGTCATTTCTAGTGATTTTATTAAATTGAGTAAAATCTCTATTTACTCATATTTAACAGACCAGGCATATCTATCAAATGCTAATATTCAACATTATCTTTTTCTTCTACCCATTCTTCTAGCCTAACGTAATGAAAAAGTATTTGTGGGTCACCATTTTTAACAAACAGATAAGATTTGTTGCAGTGAGCTGTAAACCTGCAGATTAATTCAGTAGAGAATAGAACAAGTACACATTTTTCAGTTGCTCATTTCCAGTGTCAGATTTATTATTTGAAACCAAGAGTTCTAATTAACTTTTTTTTCCCTAGGATCTCATGACTAGCTGAGAGCACTAGCCAAACAATTCTGAGTTTACTACTTTACAGCATGCCATAAGTAACCTGAAACAATAGTTGTACAGTACATTGAAGTGTTGGCATGACCTCAGTTTCATCTTTAATGAGTAGTTTACACACATTACAGCTGTAATGCAAATTTGTTTCCAAATGATGCAAATAGTTCATGTCTGAAAAGTAACATCGCACATCCGGCATGCTTCAGAACTACTTGACAAAGATGCGGTCCCTAAGCAACACAGTGCTTTTCAGTGTACATCTAATATGGCAAGTTACTTGTCTTCTGTTAAAATCTGATCAGGTCCTCTTTAAAGATAACTTTGTGCAGTGTATCTGACTATCTCTGAGAACCCCTTTCTAACCAGCATGGCAATCCATCACCACAGACAACTGGGTTCTGGAAATAATCCATTCAGGCTATATAATACCATTCATCTCTCCATCCCTCTTCAGGGACCCCTCTAACAAACACCTTCTATAGAAAGAAGTAAACCACCTCCTACTTCAGGGCACCATAGAACAGATACTATCACAGCACAAAGGGAAGGGTTTTTACTCCCACTCCTTCTTAACGCGGAAAAAGAACAGATGATGAAGGCCTTTTTATACCTCAGAAAACTCAACAACTTCATAAGGGTCCAACAGTTCAGGATGGTCACATTAGCAATAATAATACCAGCTCTGGAATGGGGGACTGGTTTTCGGCCCTTGACCTCCAAGATGCTTTTTTTCATGGAACCATACGTTCTGTTCAAAAGAGGTTCCTCACGTTTATTCTGGGGACGGAACATTAATAATACACAGTTCTGCTCTTTGGCCTTTCGACAGCACCTCAGGTGTTTTCCAAAGTGCTCGCACAATGGTGTCACACCTCCGCAAATAGGGAGTGACAATTTTTCCCTATGTAGACAATTGCCTGTTAGAAGCACCCACTCGGGTAGATGCCATAGACACTATCAACATGACAATCATCCTCTTTTTGCAGCTGGGACTACAACTCAGCGTACAAAAATCAACATTGATACCCATGCAGAAACTGGACTTCATTGGGGTGCATCTCAATGCTCTAGAGGCTGAAGCATCATTACCACTGACAGGATTCCTCACTATAGTCAATTGGATCTCCACCATACTGAACTGCCCACAGATATCGGCATGGATCTGTGTCCAACTATTAGGCCAGATGACAGCAACCACATTCTTGGTACGACCAGTGTTCCCTCTAATTTTTCCCACCCGTGTGTGGAATGAACTTTTTTATGTGCACCAATATGAAGGTGATGTGTGACACATCACCTTCATATCGGTGCACATAACAAAATTAATGTGGTGGGTGTGGGACCGAGGGGTTTGGAGTGTGGGAGGGGGCTCAGGGCTGGGGCAGAGGGTTGGGCTGCAGGGGTGTGAGAGCTCTGGCTGGGGGTGGGGCCAGGGATGAGGGGCTCAGGGCTGGGGCAGAGGGCTGGAGTGTGGGACGGTGCCAGCTGGGGGTGTGGGCTCGGGTGGAGCTGCCGATGAGGGGTTTGGGATGGAGATGGGGGGCTACGGTGGAGCGTGAGGACTCCCCCCAGCAGCACCTGGGCTGGGAGGGGAGAGGCAGCTCCCCCCGCTGGGGCAGCTCCGGGGCTCGGGCCTGATAGGATAGGCGCCCCTACTCTGGCCCTCGCAGGTCCAGACGGGGCTGGGTTCAGGAGGGGCGCCCCGCGGTTGGGGCCAGGCCTCCCCAGCTGTGGTTGGGGCCGGGGGGCTGCCCTGGCTTTGGCTAGGTTGGGGCTGGGGCATCCCCGGGCAGGTTCCCTGAGCACCTGCGCAACGCTAAATAGGCTGATGTATGGCCGTTCACCTTACAAGGAACTTAGGGTACGACATGCGCATCTTCACATATGCTCCCTTCAGGACTGGCTAAGAACAGTGTACATACCACACAAACACAGCCTAAACAAATGCCTTGTAATGCTGCTCAAAGACAAAGACTCAATACACTGGTGAACGCAGCCCAACAATGTGGGCCTGGGAGTCCCTTTCACACAGTCCTGGTCTACGCTAGGAGTTGAGGTCGACTTTAGCAGCGTTAAATCGATTTAACCCTGCACTCATCCACATGACAAAGCTCTTTTTTCGACTTAAAGGGCTCTTAAAATTGATTTCCTTACTCCACCCCCGACAAGGGGATTAGTGCTGAAATCGGCCTTGCTGGGTCGAATTTGGTGTACTCTGGATGCAATTAGATGGTATTGGCCTCCGGGAGCTATCCCAGAGTGCTCCATTTTGACCGCTCTGGACAGCACTCTCAACTCGGATGCACTGGCCAGGTAGACAGGAAAAGGCCTGCGAACTTTTGAATTTCAATTTCCTGTTTGGCCAGCATGGCAAGCTGCAGGTGACCATGCAGAGCTCATCAGCAGAGGTGACCATGATGGAGTCCCAGAATCTCAAAAGAGGGCCAGCATGGACCGAACGGGAGGTGCGGGATCTGATCACTGTTCGGGGAGAGGAATCTGTGCTATCAGAACTATGTTCCAGTTTTCGAAATGCCAAAACATTTGTGAAAATCTCCCAGGGCATGAAGGACAGAGGCCATAATAGGGACCCGAAGCAGTGCCGCGTGAAACTTAAGGAGCTGAGGCAAACCTACCAGAAAATCAGAGAGGCCAACGGCCGCTGCGGGTCAGAGCCCCAAACATGCTGCTTCTATGATGAGCTGCATGCCATTTTAGGGGGTTCAGCCACCACTACCCCAGCCGTGTTGTTTGACTCCTTCAGTGGAGATGGAGGCAACATGGAAGCAGGTTTTGGGGATGAAGAAGATAGCTCACAGCAAGCAAGCAGAGAAGCCGGTTTTCCCGACAGCCAGGAACTGTTTCTCACCCTGGATCTGGAGCCAGTACGCCCCGAACCCATCCAAGGCTGTCTCCCGGGCCTGCCAGGCGGAGAAGGGACCTCTGGTGAGTGTACCTTTTTAAAATACTATACATTGTTTAAAAGCCAGCATGTTTAATGATTGATTTTTTGCCCTGGCATTCGTGGCTCTCCTGGATATACTCCCAAAGCCTTTGCAAAAGGTTTCTGGTGAGGGCAGCCTTATTCCATCCACCACTTTACCACTCCAGGCCAGTAGCACGTACTCGGGAATCATTGTAGAACAAAGCATTGCAGTTTGTTTGCTGGTGTTCAAACAACATTTATCTCTCTGTGTTATCCTCAGGAGCGTGATATCATTCATAGTCACCTGGTTGAAATAGGGTGCTTTTCTTAAGGGGACATTCAGAGGTGCCTGTTCCTGCTGGGCTGTTTGCCTATGGCTGAACAGAAATGTTCCCTGCTGTTAGCCACGTGGAGGGGGGAGGATGGAGGAGCTAGCCACGCGGTGGGGGGAGGCAAAATGCAACCTTGGAATGAAAGCACATGTGCTATGTATGTAATGTAGTGCATCATTGTTCTATAAAATGTCTTTTTAAATACCACTGTTCCTTTTTTTTTCTCCACCAGCTGCATGTGTTTCAAGGATCACAGGATCTTTTCCTTCCCAGAGACTATCGAAGATTAGAAGGCAAAAAAAACGCACTCGCGATGAAATGTTCTCTGAGCTCATGTTGTCCTCCCACACAGAGAGAACAGACAAATGCGTGGAGGCAGACAGTGTCAAAGTGCAGGAAAGCACAAAATGATCGGGAGGAGAAGTGGCGGGCTGAAGAGAGGGCTGAAGCTGAAAGATGGCGGCAGTGTGATGAGAGGAGGCAGGATTCAATGCTGAGGCTGCTGGAGGATCAAACTAATATGCTCCAGCGTATGGTTGAGCTGCAGGAAAGGCAGCAGGAGCACACACCGCCACTACAGCCCCTGTGTAACCAACCTCTTGTGTAACCAACCTCCTCTCCAAGTTCCATGGCATCCTCACCCAGACGCCCAAGAAGGTGGTGGGAGGACCTCCGGCCATCCCAGAGGATTGCCCAAGCAACAGAAGGCTGGCATTCAATAAATTTTAAAGTTTTAAACTTTTAAAGTACTGTGTGGCCTTGTCCTTCCCTCCTCCATCACCCTTTCTGGGCTACCTTGGTAGTTATTCCCCTATTTGTGTGATGAATTAATAAAGAATGCATGAATGTGAAGTAACAATTACTTTATTGCCTCTGCAAGCGGTGATCAAAGGGAGGTGGGGAGGGTGGTTAGCTTACAGGGAAGTAGAGTGAACCAAGAGGGGGGTGGGGGGGTTTCATCAAGGAGAAACAAACAGAACTGTCACACCGTAGCCTGGCCAGTCATGAAACTGGCTTTCAAAGCTTCACTGATGCGCACCGCACCCTCCTGTGCTCTTCTAACCGCTCTGGTGTCTGGCTGTGTGTAACCAGCACCCAGGCAATTTGCCTCAACCTCCCACCCCACCATAAACATCTCCCCCTTACTCTCACAGATACTGTGAAGTGCACAGCAAGCAGTAATACCAGTGGGAACATTGGTTTCACTGAGGTCTAACCGAGTCAGTAAACTGCACCAGTGCGCTTTTAAACGTCCAAATGCACATTCTACCACCATTCTGCACTTGCTCAGCCTGTAGTTGAACAGCTCCTGACTAATCTCCAGGCTGCCTGTGTATGGCTTCATGAGCCATGGCATTAAGGGGTAGGCTGGGTCCCCAAGGATAACTATAGGCATTTCAACATCCCCAGTGGTTATTTTATGGTCTGGGAATAAAGTCCCTTCCAGCAGCTTTTGAAACAGACCAGAGTTCCTGAAGATGCGAGCGTCATGTACTTTTCCCGGCCATCCCACGTTGATGTCGGTGAAACGTCCCTTGAGATCCATCAGTGCTTGCAGCGCTATTGAAAAGTACCCCTTGTGGTTTATGTACTCACCGGCTTGATGCTCTGGTGCCAAGATAGGGATATGGATTCCGTCTATGGCCCCACCACAGTTAGGGAATCCCATTGCAGCAAAGCCATCCACTATGACCTGCACATTTCCCAGGGTCACTACCCTTGATATCAGCAGATCTTTGATTGCGTTGGCTACTTGCATGACAGCAGCCCCCACGATAGATTTGCTCACTCCAAATTGATTCCTGACTGACTGGTAGCTGTCTGCCATTGCAATAGGTCTATTGCCACTCGCTTGTGAACTGTGAGGACTGCTCTCATCTTGGTATTCTTGCGCCTCAGGGCAGGGGAAAGCAAGTCACAAATTTCCATGAAAGTGTCCTTATGCTTGCAAAAGTTTCGCAGCCACTGGGAATCGTCCCAGACCCGCAACACTGTGTGGTCCCACCAATCTGTGCTTGTTTCCCAGGCCCAGAATCGGCGTTCCACCGCATGAGCCTGCCCCATTAGCACAGAAAAAAGGCGCGGAATGATTGTCTGCTGTTGCCCTGACTGGGGGAGGGGTGACTGACGACATGGTTTACAGGGTTGGCTTACAGGGAATTAAAATCAACTAAGGGGGTAGCTTTGCGAGAAACTGAATGGCCCCCTCAAGGATGGAACTCAAAACTGGGTTTAGCAGACTGTTGATTTCACGGAGGGAGGGAGGAGAAAATTAATATAAATCTGGTCTATTTCTTGTTTTGAGCCACTTCATCTATCTTTATACATCTTGTTGGCAGCAGACTGTGCAGTACGATCGGTAGCCATCGTCATCTCCTGGGTGCTCGGCAGAAGACTGTGCAGTAGGACTACTGGCCGTCGTCTTCTGCTAGCTACAGATTAAAAGACAGTGCACTGCTGGTAGGACTCAATCGCCATGAGACGAAACAAGGGAAATGACCTGGCTGAGTCACTCCCATGTTTGCCCAGGCGCCTGGTAAAAAGAGCATCCAGGACTACGTCGACGATGGCTACCAGTCATACTGCACTGCCTACTGCCAAAAGGCAATAAACTGTTGCCGTGTAGCAATGTACTACCACGTCTGCCAGCACTCAGGAGACATATGGTGTTGGTTAGCTGAGCAGGCTCCATGCTTGCTGTGGTATGGCATCTGCACAGGTAACTCAAGAAAAAAAGGCGCAAAACGATTGTCTGCCCTTGCGTTCACGGGGGGGGGGGGAGAACGGGGGCCTGATGATATGTACCCGGACCACCCGCGACAATGTATTAGCCCTATCAGGCACTGGGATTTCTACCCGGAATTCAAATGGGTGGTGGAGACTGCGGGAACTGTGGGATAGCTACCTACAGTGCAACGCTCCGGAAGTCGACGGTTGCCTCGGTACTGTGGACACGCTCCGCCGACTACATGCACTTAGAGCATTTGTGTGGGGACACACACAATCGACTGTATAAAAACACTTTCTACAAAACCGATTTCTATAAATTCGACCTAATTTCATAGTGTAAACATACCCACAGACTTCACCTTCAATGATTCTCACAACCGATGCCTCTGTGATAGGCTGGGGAGCCCGTATACAGCACAAGTCAGAGCAGGTGGTCTCCCAACAAGAAGCTGTTATACGTAAATCTCCTGGAACTGTTTGCAGTTTGCAACGCATGCTTGCACTTCCTGCCACTGATCAGGAACAAAACTATACGTGTAGTGACGGACAACATAGCGTGCATGATTTATATAAACTGAAAGTGAGGGGAAAGATCACACTCCCTGTGTACCGAAGTCATGAAACTATGGAACTGCTGTATCTGACAGTGTCAAAATGTCAGCCTCATATCTCCCAGTACGTCAAAACACCACAGCGGATACGTTGAGCAGGGAATTCTGGCAGGACCAGAAGAGAGAGCTAAAGAACACAGTTGTGTAGAGCATATTCAAACATTGATGTCACCCATCCATAGACCACTTCGCAATCTCCCAGAATTGCAAATGCTTGCAATTCTGCTCATGAGCAGAGTTGGGCTCCCATTCCTTTGATGATGCCTTTCTTTTCAAATGGGATATGCTTCTGCTGTATGTGTTTCCACCAATCCCCTTGCTATTGAGGGTAGTACACAAAATAAGAGACAAGACCAAAGTCATCCTGATAGCCCTCACATGGCCCAGACAAACTTGGAAATCGTACCTATTGAGGATGGTGGTATGTGCACTGCACGCTCTTACTTAATCTTCTCTTGTAAGATTTTGGACAGGTTTACTATCCAAACCTGGAGAGACTTCACCTGAGAACATGGCTTCTACATGGTTCCAGCCTGACAAACTGACTTGCTCTGCATCGGTGAAAGACATATTAGTAAACAGTAGGAGGACAACCACACGGAATACTTACCTGCATTAATGGAAGAGATTTGCCATCTAATACCAAAACAAATGAGCCCGACCTGTTACCTCCCCCTTACCAATGATTTTAGAATACATTCTAGAACTAAAGAATTCCAGCCTATTCCTTAGCTTGCTTAGAGTACACCTCATCACTATTACTGTTTTTCTCCACAAGGTGGACAGGATATCGATATTTGTCAATTCTACCACCAAACACTTTCTTAGGGGTATTAGAAACGTCTACCCTGAAATACAAGTACCTACCCCACGTTGGGACTTGAACTTGGTACTACGACTGTCTTACCTGGGCCCCATTCAAACCATTAGCAACATGCTCTCTAACACATCTGTCAATGAAGGTCGCATTCTTAGTGGCTATCACGTCCGCCTGATGAGTGGGAGAGTTAGGAGCCCTCATGGCGCACCCACCACATACCATCTTTTTCAAAGATAAGGTCACCTTAAGATTTCACTCTGAATTTTTATCTAAAGTACCCTCCTCTTTTCACTTGAACCAACCAATCCATCTTCCCTAAACCTCATAGAAGCAAACAGAACTCAATATTAGACACCCTGGACATCAGACACACGCTAGCTTTCTACCTTGAGATAACCAAGACCTTCAGAAAGTCAGAGACTTTTTATTTCAACTTCAGAATGATCTAAAGTTTCCACCATTTCCAAGCAGAGACTGTCCAAATGAATTTCTGTATGCTTAAGATCCCACTCTACCAGGTCATTATCAACCTCAGTAGTTTTTCTCAACAATATCCTATCATGAACCTATGTAAAGTGGCCACCTGGGAGTCCGCATACATGTTTACAAAACACTGTGCGATAGATCAGAGCTCAAGATCGGATGCATTGGTAGAACTTACTATACTATCATCAAGTATCAGGGTTCATCTGAAGAAGTGGTGTTTTACCCATGAAAGCTTATGCCCAAATAAATGTTAGTCTTTAAGGTGCCACCAGACTCCTTGTTGTGTTTATACTATCAGTTACCCATGCAACTCTGAAGCCCCTTCCATCCACCGAGGGACACTGCTCGACAGTCACTTGAAATGGAGCACCCACAGACACACTCCTTGAAGAAGAGAAGGTTACCGACCTTGTGCAATAACTGAAGTTCTTCAAGATGGTGTCCTGTGGGTGCTCTATTACCCTTTCCCCCCTCTATTTCAGAGTTTAATCTATGGACTTGGTGGTGGTGAAGGAACTGAGGGGGGTCTGAGACCGGGAGAGTGCATGCGTGACCCCAACAAGCACTGCTGCTGAAATTCTCTGATCAAAGGCACAGTGATGCACCAAAACCAGAGGTGAAGCACCCTCAGGGACACCATCTCGAAGAATCTGTTACCTCACGGGTGAGTAACTTTTTTTTCTGGTTTTAATTCCAACACTTTTAAACTTTGAATACCCTCCCAGTAGTTGTCAGTCAGTAAGCTTAGAGCATCTATTACTATCTGCCTCTTCCCTTCAACAGAGGACCTCCTCTGTTAAGACCCCATGTTACAGCAATCATTCTTGGCCACAGAGGGCTGGATAGGACTTTATTCAAATCCTGTTAATGTAATGTCTATATCATAGAGCTCATTCTAGAGCAACACAACGCATTTCCCCCCAAAGCCTGCTGTCTTGAAGTGTTTAAGACTGGACACAGATTTTTATTTATATTTGACTGAAAATTTTCCCCCCAAATCAGGGGAGAACAATAAACCTGAGATTGAAAGATAAGGGAATGAGGGGGTGGAAGGAAAGGAGACAAAGTGGGGGTAGGAAGGGAAAAGGAGAGAACATCTCTTCTGTTTAGTAGGAATTAATGAAAGGTTTCTAAAAAGTTAGATTAAATCTTTTCAGATTTCTGTGGTGTCATCTCTGAAACATTACCTGTTCTTTAGCTGCTAGATTAGGTGAGTTGCTCTGACAAGCTTCCATCCCTGGGGGCAATATGCTCTTTCATCTAAGCAAGTTATTTGGTTGTAAGCAATGCTATAGAGAACCAAGCTTTCCGGGAGTTGGAGAGTTTCCAGGATGATGGGATATATCCCAAAATGCAGGTCTGGGAAGTAATTTTTAATCCTATTAATCCTCCGATCTACTTTTCGTCAAATGGATTACGTTTTGGGATAGTCTCAAAATATGTGACCCAGTGTGGCTGGATCCAAGTTTTGTAGCTGTGTCAAGCTCATTTACAGCGGCACTGGGCTAATTCAGTTTTCTTTATTAGAAAACATTTATAATAGTGAAACCTTGCTGTACTTGATTAATTGAATATCAAAACTTATAACCATAGAGACACTCTCCATCTCTGAACCATAAATATTCTGCAAACATGTAAAACTTCTGTACTAATTTCTGATTTGTTGCCACTTAGATCTGTATAGTACCAAGGCATTATATGAGACTATGTTCTCTTGTGGGAGAGAGTAGGAAGTTGGAGAAAAGAATATGGATTTTGAGGAACGTTACAATTTCGGATTTGTGTTCTAAAAAATATTGTTTCACGTCTATTGATTAAAAGTGTAGCCAATTGCTTGACAACCCTTGTGTTCATTATTAAGAAGTTTGAGGCCAGTTAACTACGTTTAGCCAAACTTATTACCTAAAGACAAAACAGTACAATACAAAGAGGAGATGTACATATCCTTCTTCTGGGAAGCAATTCTTCTCTCTGTGTATTCACCTTATTCAGAAGGTGTGCTTCAAAGATACATCCTCACTCATATTGTGGGTTGTTCATATTGTGGTTGTTTACAAGCTAAAAGCCTCATATGTTAAAGTTTTAAATTTAACCCACTAGTTTGTGCCCGCGTTGTCCTTCGTATCTCCCTGTATTTTCTCTATCCTTGTTTTAAAACTACATTCAAAGTGTTGAACCATGAAAGTACTCCCTAATTGTTTCAGGTACTGGTCCATGAAGATACTCCTCAAGCTTGTATCGGGGCAAAACATTAATATATTTTTGGTTCGATAAGTTTCTTATTTTCTAATGCCAAAGCTGACTTAGCATAGGTGACCAGAATTATAGAAAGACATAGGCCAATTCAGGCCATGTAACTTCTAGAAATATATATACAATATAATATTATATCAATACTGCGTGTCTAATGCATATTAATATATGTAGTGTGAATAATACATATTCATTTATACAATAGCCCAGCATATATTGGTCAACATTGTACTTGGTACATTCTTATTCATGCTTCTTGGCGTAGACATATTTCCTGTATTCAAATGCCAAAGCTGACTTCATCTTTGCAAAGTATTGTGGGGTACTTGACATGGGTGAACAGACTTATGGAAAGAACATATGTATTCAATTAACATAACATCCCAACAGCCCTATATATAATATACATCTGTCTTTGCTCTGTCCATGCAGGTCATTGTGGTTCTCTAGCAGACAAGTAGAGACAAGTAGACAAGTCTGTGGTAGAGAACTTGCTAAATGACAACCCAAACCATCTATATGGACCCTTATCCATCAAGGGACTAGTGCTGTTCTTACTGTCTGGACCAGTGACCATTCAAGTATTTGATACAAAGTGATACAGTTTCAACAGGAGAGGATAAAAGAGACTCACACCAGAATATACCTGGTGGTTAGGTCGGTCACTCACCTGGGAGAGGAGAGACCTGGTTCAAGTCCCTGAACTAGAGCAGGGATTCACATCTGGGTCTCTCACATTCCAGGTAAGTGCCCTAGATATTGGGTATAAAAGAGTGGGTGCAGGGAATGGCACCACTGGTTCTATGCCTAAATCCCCTTTTGAATGTAGCTTGAAAGCAATGTTTGTTTTGATGATGTCAAAATGGTTCAGTTTGATATTTTGGAAATGCTTTCTTTTTGCATTTCAGCTGAAACAATTTGCAAAATTGACAGACATTCATGGAAACGTTTCTCTCTCCAAATTTGCAGATTTCAGGGAAAAGTTTCATCTGAAATATTTCATCCAGCTCTATTCCAGAGTTGCTGGATGTTATCACCCCTTGAATCTTATCATAAGAACTCCCTCTTGTTGAGAGAAAAGCATGGTCCACACCCAGTTATTAAGCTTAATTAACTTTAAAGTTTTATTGGTGAAAATTTTAGGATTTAGAAGATTTTAGGATTTAGAAGATTTTATCACCACTTTAATTAAGCATAAAGCATGATTAAAGCGGAGCAAGACAGGGTAGTGATCAGTTGTTTAGGATAGAAGTTCACCAGTTTCTTTTAGTATGAATTCTTTTTATCATGAGTAACATTTTATTTCATTTTATAGGACTTGGAGCTGTACATATTAATGTGTTTTTGCCTGATTGTAAAAAGTTAACATATTTGCAAAACAGCTTTTGATAACTTGAAGGCAGCTTTGTGCATAACTGTCTTTAATTAAATACATGTCTTAATGGCGTACATTGGATTAAAGATTATGCACTAAAGATCATATTATTTTTCATTTTGAAATGTAGCTCTCATTTTTGGAGGATTGGTGAGAATGGATAATATGGTAGACAGATTCTTTGTGTTTTCCTCTGTATTTATTGCTGACAAACTTCTTTAAAACAATTGGATTTATGCATCTAAAATATATTTCTAATGCTGTTTTCCCATGTATGTAATTTCAGTAGCAGCTATAGGTAGTTACGTGCTGGGGCAGGAGGATGGATAGGAGGAGGCGCAGGGGAGCAACTGACACTTGTGGAGGTGGGGTGGGAACAGGCTCCAAGCTGGGAAGGAGCATCCTGGCAGTTGCTATTTCTGTTCCTCATCAGCTGGTGCTTGGTGCCTTGTGCTCCCCACAGGCTGGTGCACATGCTCCTGACCCTCTGGTGGGTTGGGTGACTCCGCCAGAACCCACATTGCTGGAAGGCAGGGAGAGAAGATCTGTTCATACCTTCTCCCCAAGGGGCTGGCCTGATCTCGTGCACTGTGATGGCTGTTTAAGCCCGTTCTCGAGGTCCTGCTCTGGCCTCTGCAAGATATTGTGTTGGAAGAAACATACATCAGCTCCCCCAGTAGGCATTTGTCCTATCCCTCCAGTTCTGCTGTCCATCGTTATGAGTTCACAAATGGGAAGGGATTAGGTCTGTATGGTGGCATGAGGGTTGCAGGGGGTGCTCAGTCATGAATGGGAGATGCTTTACACATGTCTAATGAAATATGGCTTTTAGATAAAGTTTGAAACCCCTGAGAGATCCTTTAATCAGATGTTATGTATTGTCTCAAACACTATGGTGTGATATATACAGTGAATTTTGATTTGCTGTAGTGGAATCAGTAGTTTAGTTGTCTTCACAGGGCCTCTAGATACTTTTCACCTCAGTTCACATTTAATGTTGCATACTGTCCTCTGTTGGTTAGCTAGTAAGAATAGGTTTGAAAGTCAAAAGTTTAAAATTTTAAAAAAATAGGTTCTTGGTCAAATAATTGTTTGTGAATGATTAAAATTTATCCCTGAGCAGTGTTTTGTTTTTTTCTTTAGTTACTCTGGTGGGGAGGGAGGGAAACTTGGGAGGGGGAATAAGAAGTTAAATTTGAGTTGAGGTTTCTGGACTACATATCCCACTAATGCAAACCATAAAGAGCATTCAAGATCACAGACCTAAGAGTGGCTATACTTCAATAAAAAAGCTTCAAAAAGAGACTCCAACGAGAGACTGCTGAATTGGAATTAATTTGCAAACTGGATACAATTAATTTAGGCTTGAATAGAGACTGGGAATGGATGAGTCATTACACAAAGTAAAACTATTTCCCCATGTTTCAGAGTAGCAGCCGTGTTAGTCTGTATTCGCAAAAAGAAAAGGAGTACTTGTGGCACCTTAGAGACTAACAAATTTATTAGAGCATAAGCTTTCTTGAGCTTCATCCGATGAGCTGTAGCTCACGAAAGCTTATGCTCTAATAAATTTGTTAGTCTCTAAGGTGCCACAAGTACTCCTTTTCTATTTCCCCATGGTATTTCTCCCTCCTACCCCACCCCCCACTGTTCCTCTGATATTCTTGTTAACTGCTGGAATTAGCCTACCTTGCTTGTCACCATGAAAGGTTTTCCTCCTTCCCCCCCCTGCTGCTGGTGATGGCTTATCTTAAGTGATCACTCTCCTTACAGTGTGTATGATAAACCCATTGTTTCATGTTCTCTGTGTGTGTGTGTATATAAATCTCTCCTCTGTTTTTTCCACCAAATGCATCCGATGAAGTGAGCTGTAGCTCACGAAAGCTTATGCTCTAATAAATTTGTTAGTCTCTAAGGTGCCACAAGTACTCCTTTTCTTTTTGTATTTATATTGAAAGTGTGTTTTATGCACTTGGAGTAGAAATTAGTCACCAGGCAGTAATGTGTCTCTATGATGACCCGTTCAAGCAAAAGGGAGTTGTCTCCTTGATCAGTTGGTGAGGTAATGAATGCATGGTTCTATTGTCTACCCATGCCACAATCCATGGAAAACTATCAGAGACTGAGACAATAACAAACAATCGAAACCACTTAAAGGTAGAAAAGAAATGCTACTACAGGGCAGGGGTTCACCTTTTTGATTAGAAACAAAAGACTGTTTTCAGTATAACAGAGACTAGGGATCAGAGTAGCAGCCGTGTTAGTCTGTATTCGCAAAAAGAAAAGGAGTACTTGTGGCACCTTAGAGACTAACAAATTTATTAGAGCATAAGCTTTCGTGAGCTACAGCTCACTTCATCGGATGCATTTGGTGGAAAAAACAGAGGAGAGATTTATATACACACACAGAGAACATGAAACAATGGGTTTATCATACACACTGTAAGGAGAGTGATCACTTAAGATAAGCCATCACCAGCAGCAGGGGGGGGAAAGGAGGAAAACCTTTCATGGTGACAAGCAAGGTAGGCGAATTCCAGCAGTTAACAAGAATATCTGAGGAACAGTGGGGGGTGGGGCGTGGGGGAGAAATACCATGGGGAAATAGAGACTAGGGAGAGGCACTCCAGATCCATTCACTGAGGAAAATCCCAGGCACAAAGGGAAGCGTTCTTGCATGTTTGGATTCTGGTTCTTGAGAAACCAGTGATCTTGGAACTTTGGGGTGGGGAAAGTGGAAGTCTACTAAGATAGGAAGGATAACTCTTCAGTGTAGAGCCAGCTTTGCATTTTTATGATGTTTTGTATTGCAACCATTTGTTTCCACCACTATCTTTTTCCCAGTTAAATTTCTGTGTGGCTTACAGGAGCAGTGGTTTAAGGTTAAATTAGTAAACAGGGTACAATATACCTCTCTGAGAGTCGCCAGTGTCGGGGGCTGGATGTCGCATGGGAACAATTCAAAGGGATTTGTAGATTGGGGTGCACCTTATTGTTAGCCTGCAAGGTGAAAGAAAGGCTGACATAAGTCCAGAGGAGAGCTCTTGAGTGACTGAAGGGTTGACAGGTCAGAGAGCTGACACCCAGCTACAATAAGAGAGACTTCCTCTCACTAGAGGCAGGGGGTAACAAGGTGACTCTCAGTCCTGGATATCCCAAGAATCATCACACACAGGTTGAATAATGTTCTTCAGAATTCTATTAAACTGCCCTGTAGTGGTATCAGGTGGGGGGAGGGGGTGGTAAAATCTAATTTGTCATTAAATTAAATTGATTAATTTGGCACCATAAACACTATTTATGCATTAATCATGTGGTTATTGCATTGCTTAACTACATAGTGGTGATAAGGTTGTTTGGGTGCCTTAACTGCATTTCCCTAAGGTAATCCAAATACATTAAATTAAGTTTAACCTTAATTCTGAATTTCCTTCATTGCGGATAATTACAACATCCATGTAATTTTTTTAACCTTACTTATACATACTCCCAACTTTAATTCCATCTAAATAGTTAATTGTTAAAACACATGACTTCTAATGACCAATACATATAGTCAGAGCTGCACACTGGTTATGCAGGATGTGGATGGAGATGCACAGACTATGGATGTTGGAAGGGAGGATGAAATTGAGAAGAGGATGTGCTGAGTGGGGGAATAGGTGGACTGTTGAATAACTTAACTTGAAGTTGACCATATTTTTTCTATATTAGTTTTCCAGTTTATATAAATAAGAATATATCTGTTAACTATCTCCTTAACTGCAATCCTCTGCTCCGCTCCTCTTAATCCAAGTCCCTACAACCCTGTTTCTCCTCCTGGTCTCTGGGGAGATGCATTCTTTCCCCTATGTCCCATACTTCCCTGCCATATTCAGCTTTTAAACTCTTATATATATGTCAGTACTTAACAGTTGAATGGTGTAGGGGAGCATGGTGAAGAGTAAGGATTTGGATGGACGGAAACACATAGAGGAGCAGGGCTGTAGGGTCATGGTTCAACATGAAAGCAATTTGGGGATAGGGGGAACCTGAGGGGGTGTGAAGTGGGTGCATGGGTGGGCAATAGTAGCTGTTCAGTAAGGTGTGGAGTGCTGAGTGGAAGTTGGGAGAGCTAGAGCTGGAAGAGGTCTGGTTGGAGAGGATCTGTGCTCTGAACCACTTGTGGCCAGTCAGGGTTTCTCTCTGCTTCCACCACTACTCTCCTGCAATATCACTTCAGTTCAAGCCCCTTCTCCCTATAATTCTGCTTCCCTTGTATTTCACCCCCATATGCTCTGTCTGTCTAGTTTCATATTATGGAATCTTCTTTAGAGATGTAGATGTTCTTTCTTTTATTATAAAAATACTATTTTTAGGCACTTCCTAAATCAAGCATACCAGGTTAGGAAATGCCAATGTTAATTCCATCCGCTTGTATATATGCATTATGTTTATTATATGCTTGCTTTTCTGCTAGACTCTTGTTTAATCCAGTCCACAGTGAATGAGGTGTGCAGCATTTATTTCAAAGTAACTTACGAGAACAGAAAAAAGCTGTACCCAGTATAACTGCTTAAGTCATCCAGCAATTTTCCTCTGTGGAAAATTAATGTTTTTAAATGACTTATAAATATTTACTCTTGTTCAGTCTTTGGAACCCTGCCTCATTTATTGCACATTATCCAGCCCCTGCATTAAATTAGGAGGATCCTGTGAGAAAGGAATATAATGAGCATATAACTAAGAACTTCATTGTAAAATAGATATATAAGATTTAAGGTTGTGCTCTCAACCTTAATTGTGGCATTTTTGACTTCATGCGCTTGTAACTCTGTAATCATATTCTGTTAATGTAATTATTTTGATGGAATTACTCAGTAGCTGAATTTACAATGAAGGATAGTAATGTAAAGTTTTCCCAATAATGTGGATATTTCCTTTTGTGAGTGTTGCTAACATTTTGTATCTGTATTGCTGTGTAATTTTGTGGATATGAAGCTAGGTCAGACTAAACTTTGATCTAGACAAAATGTAACTCGGTTCTATTTTTTCTGTCCTGTTCCAAGTTATCTTTTGTTAAAGATATTCCATTTTTACCTCCTAACTTCAGTTTAGAGCAAGAATGTTTTGTTAATCAGATTATGCACTTAAGAAGGCATAACTTTTTATATCTGTTCTTGGAAAATGCCAATTTAATTTTTACTATTTTTCATTAGATATGATTTTATGAAAACTCAGCCTGCTGAGAAGATGCACCTAGCAGTGGTTGCCTGTGGTGAAAGGCTGGAGGAGACTGTTACTATGTTGAAATCAGCCATTATTTTCAGCATCCAACCTCTACAGTTCCATATTTTTGCAGAGGGCCAACTGCACAACCGCTTCAAAGGCATAGTAAGTATCCAAGTCATGCACTGAATCAGTTTGTAGCTTAGTGGAAGTATGTGTGGCTTTCTCTTAGACATCTGCTACTGGGTATTGTTCTGTTAGATGTAGTTGCAATGATTCAGGTATGTATAACATTATGAAGTCCTTATATTCTCTGTTGGTCAGACCATTGCACTACATTTCAGTCCCACTTCACTGCCTCCATCAATGAGCACACTTGATCACTTTTCTTTCCCCCCCCCCAGCATTTTTTCCAACTGTGTGTCTCCTGCCCACTTCACCCCCAGATGAGGTGGAGTGGGAAAGGCAGCATGGGTAGTGTTGCAGAGCCCAGTCTTGGATGTGGGACTTAGGGATTCTTCCTTGCCAAGCACTAATCCAGGTGTGCCTTTAGCACTGGGGAAAGAAACTGTGTAAAAAATGTCCTGCAGCATACTGGATTGTTGCAATCTGACAGGTTTCCTTTTTAGTGTTTCTCAACCAGCTTTGCACAGAAACAGTAGAGCTGTTGAAATTTTTATTACTGGTTCTGTTTCCTGTTTCCATTGTAGGGCTACTGAAGGATGGCTATTAGAGTTTATGTAAAAGTTTATGTAAAAAGTGTCCTCAGAATGGGAGGGGATCCACAACAGGTACTGTGGCAGATTATTTCTTTGCAACAGTGCTTTCTCCTCAACCTCAGGCCAAGGGTTACCCTCTGTTTCATTGGGGTTGCTTATGGCTCCACTCTAACCCTAATCATCATTGTGGCTCCAGTCTCAAGTTTCATTGATCTGACCTATTAATCTCTGGTTCAACCTCTGGTTCCATCCTTCAGTGGTACATTTTCAACTGTTTTGGACTCGAAGTCCAGTTCCCCTCTGGGACCCACACTTTTCCCCCTGCATGGATGCCCCTCCGCAGGTCTCCTGCCAGGCATTTAGAAGAAACAACTTATTTTGTTTTGGTAGCAACACACAACCACATTTAAGATGTCTGTGGTACAGAATTACTGGTCTTTCTAAGACACTTTTCCCTATTCCCCAAATTTTTCCAAATTTATTTCCCTTAACCCCTCCCCGTCTTCATCTGCCAAGTCTTTTTTTTTTTTCAGTGTAGACCTATTTTTTGTGCCCTGTCAATCTCTGCATCCTGGTCACAAAGATCATCATGGGAGAAGAGCGTGGAAGGCTCCAAAGAAGAGGTGGTCTGGATCTCCTAACAGAGCCTCCTTCAAAGAGAAATTGGTCACTTCAGAGACAGACTGTTCTGGAGAACTCAGTTCCCAGGAGGAGTACCTTTGAGGCTCCAAGCTTCTCTAGTACCAGGAGTTCTTCAGGACTGCTAGTTCTTCAAAAAACCAGTGCCAGACATACCTTGGTACCGAAACCGAACAAGGTACGGCCTAAGCAAGATTGCTCTAGTAGAGACCCCAAACATTGTGCTTCAGGAAGATCAGTGCTACCTACTGATTCCTTAATGTTGGTACCCAAACCGGTATCCCAGAAGTCAGTGTCCGTGGTACCAGTGTCATCCAAGAGATGTGTACCACTGAAACAGTCAGTGTTAGTACCAGGGATACTGTCTTCTAAAATGGGACCACTGAAGCAGTCCGCTCTCTCATTACCGATGCCGACCACAGCAGAGCCTTGATTTTTTTCAGTTCATGTACACCTGATACCACAGGAATTTAACTACTTCAGAACTTTTTAATTTCAGACTATGCAGCTTCTCCTTTGTTAATGGGTACCAAATGACTATCAACACCAAAATCTATTGGGTCACCAAAGCCTTATCTTTCTTTGTATTTCCTGAGATTCTGGAACCAATCAGACTGGACAGACAGCTGTCTTCACCTTCACTGTCCACCTTGCCCGTGGACTAGGTTGAAGATAATTCCTCAGTTCTCTCATCTTAGTACAGTGATTTTCTGTCTGCCATGAAAGGGATATTTCACAAACTACCTTCTTTGAGAGAGAAATTCCAAGAATTTTTGTATCCCTTTTTACTTGCGTAACCAATGCTGGATGTGCCCCCTGCCCCCGCCTTTTAGCCCACATCAGTTTCTATACTGGGTCTCATGGGCTGCCTGTCTCCAGCAGTTCTCAAGACCTGCTAGCTCTTCCTAAGGAGATCATGGATGGGACATTCTCCTGCTCCATCACTCCCTCCTCAACAGCCCTAAACTCAGAAGGAGTCTATCGAGGAGGAAGAGGCTAAGGGGGTGACACCAGACACTAATATTTCATCGTCGTTATATGAGGCTGTAATGTCTCTCCCCACCTTCTATTGCAGATGATTTCAAGCAGTTTCTGGAACTGATGAAATGGATTGCTGACTCATTATGCATTCTGTGAGAAGAGGTCCAGAAGACACAACATAAACTTGTGGACATTCTACAACCTACAGCCTCTGCGTGGCTCTACCAGTGAATAAAGCCTTAGTGGATTCTCCCACCACAGCACCTACTTGGAAATTAGAAATTGGCTGATTAGAAGTACTATATCCTGTTGAAAAATTCAGAATTTTTCTTCTGCTACCCTCCACCAAATTCTTTAGTTGGGAGGCTATCAATGAGTGTGGAAGACATCATGTGAAGTCTACATCTTATGTTAAAGACCAAGCTACTCTTCCACAACCCTGCAATTTTGGATTGCAAATTACCACGCCCTAATGGCAAAGTACAACTACACCAACTATGGTAAATTCAACAATTTTATTGAAGACCGTCCTATGGAATATCATGAGCAGTTCAAGGCTGTCATAGCTGAGGGTAAGTTCTTAGGAAGAACTTTGCTGCAAGCCTCCCTAGATGCATTCAGCAGTGTGGCCCATTCCATCTCCACTGCTGTTGTCATGCATAGAGCATGGCTACAGCTGTCTGGTTTTCCTAGGGAGATCCAAAATATTGTTGAAGGCCTTCCTTTTGATGGACTTAAGCTATTCATCATGTTCACGGATGAATCTCTTTTGTAGTTTGAAAGATTCCACGGCCACATTCAGATCCCTTGGCATATAGATATAGATATAGATATAGATAGATAGATAGATAGATATAATATGCCTGAAAACAAAGGAACATTTAGCAGGTTGCAAACAGCATAGAGATCTCACTTGGTTCAGTCCCCACAGGACTACCACAGGCTTTGTGAACCACCTAAAAAGTGACAGAGATTTGAGAAGACACTGCCTACCATGACTGCTACTGCCGCCCGGCTGATCTCTATATCAAATATCAATTTTGATGATTTGGTTGAGGGTCTGAAGCAGCGACACTTCAGGAATCTTCAGCTGCACCATCCCCCACCTCCGTCCCTTTGGGGACCATCTCTCCCACTTTTGACATGCATGGGAACAAATTACAATTGACAAATGGGTTTTGTAGGCTATAACATTTGGTTGTTCCATTCATTTTACCTCCATCTATTTAACCCCCTACCCCACCACTCCTTTCCCATACCTTTACAGGGACCCCTCTCATGAAAGCTTACTGAGACAGGAAGTTCTCTCTTCTATCCATGGAGGCCATAGAAACAATTCCAGTCCAGCACTGGGGGAAGGGATTCTATTCCAAGTATTTTCTTGTCCCCAAAAGAGCATGAGATGGGGACCGATATAAGAGCTCAGATTCCTAAACAACTTTGTGAAATCACAGAAATTCAGGATGGTAACGCTTACAGCTATAATTCCATCATTACGTTCCAAAGATCGGTTCGCTGCCGTCAACCTTCAGGGCATGTATTTTCACATTGCAGTTCATCCTGCTCACAAGGAATTGCTGTGTTTTACAGTTGACCAGGATCACTTCCAGCATAGAGTGTTTCCCTTCAACCTCTCCTCTGTCCCAAGTGTATTCTCAAAGACCGTGGCAGTGGTAGCCTCTAACCTATGTTGACTTTGAATAATCGTCTTCCCCTGCCTTCTCCCCTGGTCATGTGACAAAGTTCTCTCTGCAGTAGTGGCAGCAATGTCCCCGTTCCACAGGTTAGTACTTCAACTCGATATCGAAAAGAACACTTTGGTAGACTTCATCGGGCGTTATTTGGATGCCGTAACAGTCAGAGCTTATCTTCGTGTGGACAGGTTTGCATCCCCTAACAAACCTAATTTCCAATGTCAGCAAGAAGCTGTCTTCAACTGCTAGGACATATAGCATAGGTCACACACAACATGCCATGCTCCAGAAGTGGCTCAGAACAGTTTATATCCAAACAAGCACAGTCTAGACAACCTGCTTTGCTGAGTACTGGACTCAGTTAGTTGGTGGAAGGATCCCTCCAAAGTCTGTGCAGGAGTCCCTTTAATTCAGCCTACTCCTACCATCACTATAATGTTTAATTCATCTCTTGTGGGAAAGGGGACACACCATTAAGGGCAAATGGTCTGCACATCAACCTCTGGAACGGAAAGCAGTCAGAAACACCCACATCTGCTTCCTTCCATTAGTCAGGAAAATCCAGCAAAGTCGTCATAGACAACATAGCCCCTGCATGCTCTACATCAATCATTAGGTAGGGTGAGATCTTCCTCTCTTTGTGCTGAAGCAATGAAGCTATGAAACTGGTGCATAGCCAGTGTCATAAATATAAAGGGAAGGCTAACCACCTTTAAATCCCTCCTGGCCAGAGGAAAAACCCTTTCACCTGTAAAGGGTTAAGAAGCTAAAGATAACCTCGCTGGCACCTGACCAAAATGACCAATGAGGAGACAAGATACTTTCAAAGCTGGAGGTGCGGGGGGGACGGGGACGGGACAAAGGGTTCTTTCTGTCTGCGTGTGTCTTTTGCTTGGACCAGAGCAGGTCAGAACTCCTGTAAAGGGTTAATAAGCAATCTAGTTAGATATGCGTTAGATTCTGTTTTGTTTAAATGGCTGATAAAATAAGTTGTGCTAAATGGAATGTATATTCCTGTTTTTGTGTCTTTTTGTAACTTAAGGTTGTGCCTAGAGGGATTCTCTATGTTTTGAATCTGATTACCCTGTAAGGTATTTACCATCTTGATTTTACAGAGGTGATTTCTTTTACTTTTTCTTCAATTAAAACTCTTCTTTTAAGAACCTGATTGCTTTTTTCCTTGTTCTTAAGATCCAAGGATTTGGGTCTGTGTTCACCTATGCAAATTGGTGAGGATTTTTATGAAGCCTTCCCCAGGAAAGGGTGTGTAAGGCTTGGGGGGATTTTGGGGGGAAAGAAATTTCCAAGTGGGCTCTTTCCCGGTTATATTTTGTTAGACGCTTGGTGGTGGCAGCAATAAAGTCCAGGGACAAAAGGTAAAATAGTTTGTACCTTGGGGAAGTTTTAACCTAAGCTGGTAAAAATAAGCTTAGGGGGTTTTCATGCAGGTCCCCACATCTGTACCCTAGAGTTCAGAGTGGGGAAGGAACTTTGACAACCAGTCACATAGTCATCTCAGCCTCTTACCTTCCTGGTATACAAAACACCATGGCTGATGAGGTCACCAGGCACTTCTTCCAAGATTATGAATGTGAGTTAGACTTGTGGATTCTCAGAACTTTTTTTTCTAATCTGGAGCTTTCCACAAGTGGTGCTCTCTGCCACCGTTGCCAAAAGGAAGTGCATGAAATTCTGTTTGAGAGGACTGGGTCTTCATTTCTTAGGGCATGCCTTCCCCACTCCTTAGATAAAGGTCCTTCTCTGTGCATACCCTCTGACACCATTGATCTTGAGCGTGTTAACAAAAGCAAATAAGAAAAAGCCAGAGTCATTTTAGTTGTACTGAACTGGCAGAGATAAGCCTTTACTTGATCCACTTCGCTTCCTGTCCAGTGTGAAGACTTCCAACCTGGTTCTTTGACTAGGAGTTTGGCTCCTCAATAGCTCTCAGGGATAGAAACTTCCTGTTTCTAGAAGTACATGTGGTGTTAAACAGAAAACTATATACGCAAAATGTTTACCTTCAAAAATTGAAGAGATTTCACCACCAGTGTGTTTGGCAACAGTTTTTGCCTTTTCGCTTTCCCTCTCTGCTAATCTCAATTTATATGTTGGAATTAAAAACAAAAGTCAGGTCTTTCCATGTTTTCCGGCAGGGTTCGCTTGGCAGCTATCACAGCCTTTTATTTACAGGTAGAGGAATTCTGCATGTTTACTCACTCCACAACAGCAAAGTTCATCAAGTAGTTGATGAATCTTTTTCCACAGATTCGACAGCCCTCTATTAGATTTAAATCTCGTCTTTAATTACCGTATGAAGCCTTCTTTTGAACCACTGACTACTTGTTCTCTATTTCACTTGTCTCTGAAGAAAGCTTTCTTGGTGGCCACCATCTCTGCCTGAAGTGTCAGATAAATGGGGACTTTAATGGCTGATCCTCCCTTTAAAATATTTTGTAGGGAAAAGTTTGTTTCGATCACACCCTAAATTTCTACCTAAAGTATCTTTTGAATTCAATATTAACCTAGTTATTCATTTTCTGTTTTGTTTTTTTTTCTCCCCAAAGCCACACCAGAACAGGGAGGAGGCTGCACTACATACCTTAGATGTCAGAAAGCCGCTGTCCTCCTCTTAGGACAGAACCAAACCGTTTAGGAAGTCTCCCAGACTTTTTTTATTTGAAGACAGATCAAAAGGATACACAGTCTCCACTCAAAGACTCTCAGAGTGGATCTCTGGGTGTATTATCTCTTGTTTAGAGGCTGCCAACATTCAGACTCCTTCTAAAGTACTACCCCAAATCTACTTCTATGGCATTATTGAAAAATGTTTCCAATTGTTGAAATTTACAAAACTGCAACCCTGGACCTCAATACCTATTTTCTCCGGACACTGTGCGTTGGTTCATGCTTCCAGATCAGATGTTGCAGTTGAAAATTCTGTCCTGTCTTCCGTGTTGGATCTGATTCCAAAGCTCCCTCCTCCCTCTGGTGATACTGCTTGTGAGTCACCTGAAGTGGAGTACCCATAGCAATGCTACTTGAAGAAGAAGAGGTTATGCACCTTGTGCAGTAACCAGAGTTCTTCAAGATGTGTTCCCCTATGGCTGCTCCTCTACCTAACTTCCTTCTACTCTGCTCTGAGTTTTGTATCATGGGACTCTGGGTAGAGAAGGAACTGAGGGCGGGTCATCTGTGCAGCTCTTTATGTCCTCGGTACAGGGCATGAGGGTGTCTGGACCATATGCACAGGCCGAATGGTTATTGTGACCCATAACTCTTCAATCATAGTTACATGTGCACATGAAGTGGAGCACCTATAGAGGAACACATCTCAACTCCAGTTACTGCATAAAGTGAGTAACCTCTTCTTCACTGCATAAACTGTAGTGACCCGGTTCTGCCAACATGAGTTCATTTTAAATCCAAACCAGCTTCCTGCTCAGAACATCATCCAGCTGAGAGCTTCTTTCAAAACAGCCAAGGAATAGTTTATCTTCAGGAGAAAATCTGGACCTATTCCTTCTGACCAGGCACTCCCACCAGCTGTCTGCATGGCAGAGTCTTTGCAGATTGGAATGACAGTAGTGGTAAAAATAATCAATTGGGTTATGTCTCTTCTTGACAAACTCCAGCTGCTGAATAGAAAATTATGACCAGGTTGACAATCTGAGGCAGGAATTGGGTTCATTGATGCACAGTTAGGGTAGGTTTGGTTATTTTTGTATTTAAAAAGTGGATACTTTAAATTACCAAGGTTACTCGAGACCTATCTTGTTCAGTGGCAGACTAATGTGACTCTGCTACATACCAGTTTTGTTTTTAATTTTAATGATTCCCCTACAAAATCAGCAGTTTGCTTAACGTGTTTTCTGTGTCCTTTACTTTTGTATCCCATCTTTGATTTGCTCTCATTTTAAAGACCTTTGGTGAGTCATTTTTTGTTTGACATTAAGCATACTTGAACAATATTCTAGCTGATTTTTGTAGTTAAAAAAAATCTTTCGGGTTGGGGGGAAGGAGAAGAAGATTAATAAAATCAATTAATTAGATCAATACATACTTCTGCATGTCTTCAATTAAATGACCAATCTAAATGGTCAGTTCTTCCTAAGATACATTATCCTCTGATAAAATTAAGCTTAAACAGTTTTGTGTCCTTTCTTTACCTAGCTCAATGGTTTGCCATATCAAGAAAAATTTAATTATACCGTATACCCAATAACATTTCCGACTGAGAGTGCAGCAGAATGGAAGAAACTGTTTAAACCCTGTGCTTCACAAAGGCTATTCTTGCCAGTAAGTTAGCTTATTTCATAATAGTACAGTGTTTACAGGTTTTCTATGAATTCATTAAGATTTGTTTTCAAACATTTACCAAACTTTTGGCTGAAATTGTGCAGGAAACTGTTTTCACTAAAAATCATTTTTGTCACATTTTACAAAAACAATCCCGTTTTTTTTCCCTTAGCAGCAATGTACTAAAATAAAAAACTTGCATTTTTGATTGCATGGTACACCAATGTCTTAAACTGTTCTACATCAGGTATCAATTTCTTTCTGTTCTTATGATGGATAATAAAAGAATTCAAGCATTTGTAAACTATCTGTCTGAAGTGAAGTCATTGGCTCATGAAAATACATAAACTAAACTACTCTGTAAGGGCAAGGAGTGAATGGTTTCCAAATAACGTTTTTGTCAAAGTAAGCTATAAAAACAAAACAAATACTTCATGGATCACCCTAGTTTGATTTTAACTTCTTTTCTTCACAGTTAATCCTCAAAGATGTGGATTCATTACTGTATGTTGATACTGACATCCTGTTTTTGAGACCTGTTGATGATATTTGGTCTTTTCTGAAAAAATTTAATTCCACACAAATTGCTGCAATGGCACCAGAACACGAGGAACCTCGTATTGGATGGTATAATCGCTTTGCTAGACACCCATATTATGGAATAACTGGAATAAATTCTGGAGTAATGCTAATGAATATGACACGTATAAGAAGAAAGTATTTCAAGGTATGTATGCTGCTTTGGTTGATTTGTCAGCATTCACTTTTTTTCATTCAAATTGTGAGGGAAAAATAGTTTCAAATAATGAACATCAATTCTGAAAAATAATGCTCCAGTATATTTTTCTCTGGTTCTGGAATCAGAATATTGCATAAACATTTTTTATTTCAGAAGTGCACGAGTTCACATTTAGTTGCAGGGATGTTTTTAAAAAAACTGAATTTGTGACTTTTACTAAAAACTCGTTTCTCAGTTTCTTGAATTCTGGAAAAATGTTTGCTTGTTAATAATTTCCATTCTTTTGCATCAAGTTATATTTGTCAGCAGATACTTTAATTTCTTTATTTCTCAATATACTTATATATCTTTGAAAAAATGATTTGTGCATTTTTTGTTGTATGTGGCAAAATTGACAGCAAGTGGAATGTTTTGAGTATGTGTGCATGGTAATATGACCAGGAGGTGGTGCTACTAGATTACTTATTAGGGCATTGTGACTCCTTTAGTGCCATATGCTACATTATTTCTTATTTTTAATCTTTACTTTCAGAAGATCATTCAGTTAAATTAAGTAAAGGAGATTGAGTTGTTTCATCAACACCTAAATCATTAAAATGACTTATTTCTCTTTTCAACTTTTCTTTTGTATTGTAACCGGTTGTATCACTACAGAAATTGAAATTTTTATTAAAGCAAAGTATACAATAGCTGAAAATATACATAGGAAAACTTTCAAATCAGTGATGTTATATGCTTGAAAAACCGTATTACAGAAGTGGTGCCATATGTAGTTACAGCTGGAGAGGGCACTTGTCCTGAAAACAATTTTTTACAATAAATTATAACTTCAGCCCAATTGTTAATTTCTGGTGAACATTCTTTGTCCCAGAATTTTGTTTCACTTTATTTTAAGAGGGAGGGTGAGGCAAGGGGAAGTCCATTCTGCTAGCCCTAAGTTATCAAAGAGTTAAAAATACTGGTGATTTAAAATTTTTTTAAATGTTTTTCAAGTTATTTTGTTGCCTACGGACTAGAATGTGGGCTGGGTGTCAGGAGATCAAGTTATGTTTTTAATTCTGCCATTGAAGTGCAGTGTTACCTGGGCAAGTCGCTTAGCCTTTGTGTACCTAAACTACCCACTCTGTCTGGCAGTAATCATATCTAGAGAATGGTGGAGCATTTACCGCAGGTGTGGTGGGGCAGATCTGGCTGGGCCCAAAAACCCGTAATCTCTTGTTCCCCAGTGTGGGGCAGTATTTCACATGGGGAAATAAGTTATGGTAACTAGGAGGAAAAATAGTAATGAATAGACCTTGGAGGACACAATAACATTTTGAGGTTCAGCTAAGTTTTGCTCTCTCCATATAGTCAGTACAATAAATTGCATTAAAAGAAAGTTATGGTTGTATAGAGAACATTAGTCAGGTAATTGACAAAGTTAAGATTACGCTCCCAACTTTGCCTCTTTTCCTTTGCACATGCATTACAATAGTTTTGAATTGCAATGATCTCTTTTCTTCTGCAAGTTTCCAACTAATTTGGTGCAAATTTGGTGCAAACAATGGCTGGGGAATGAGATAACAATTAAGTATTTATTTACTTTTTATCTTCATCATTCATTGCGTAGTCCTATACCTCATACACTGCATACCAGCCAAACCTGCGCTGAATAAGAAAGGGGTTCTGCAGAAAAAAATAGCATGTGACCATGTAATTGGAAACTGAATGGTATAGGGCATATGTATAAAAGGGGCAGAGTAAGCTTGAATGAGCAACGTTAAATCTTTCCCTTTCTGATTTTTCTGATTGTGCAATCTTAATATTCTTTTAATGTATTTTTATTATAGACTTTAATAAAAAAATCAAAAGAAAAATAGAAAACAAGGAAATTCTATCGTGTAATTTGCTAGACAGCAGTAGAAAACATTTTTTGTTCAATATATGCAGTCAGGCAAGAGATCTTGCCTCATCCATATGCACTTTTTCACAGGTTAACTGTGATAGCTGGAGAGGGAGGGGATGTTAAAGGGTGGTGGTGTTATGTGAGGGAGGGAAAATGGGCAGGGGGGGATATATTTTACCTATTGTGACAGGGTCAGGCCAGATGGCTACAGGAGAGTGATAGAAGGCAGATATATTAGCCCCAGGTTAAGTAGGTCCCTTTCCCTGGGTAAGGTAACAGGGAAGGTTCCAGAACAATCAGGAACCTTCTGGAAACAATTAAGACAGATAGGCCGATGAGAACATCTGCAGCCAATCAAGAACCTGCTAGAATCAATTAAGGCAGGCTAATCATGGCACCTGGGTTTAAAAAGGAGCTCACTTCAGTTTGTGGTGCGTGTGTGAGGAGCTGGGAGCAAGAGGCACTAGGAGTTGAGAGTGAGAACATGTACTGTTTGAGGACTGTGCAGTATAAGCATTATCAGACACCAGGAAGAAGATCCAATGTTGGGAATAGGACCATTGGTAGGCGGCCATGGGGAAGTAGGCCAGGGAGTTGTAGCTGTTGCACAGCTGTTCCAGGAGGCACTCTAGACAACTGCATTCCACAAGGCCCTGGGCTGGAACCCAGAGTAGAGAGTGGGCCCAGGTTCCCCCCAAACCTCCCAACTCCTGGTCAGACACAGGAGGAGTTGACCTGGACTATGGGTTCACGAAAACGGCCAAACTGAGGGCTGCCGTGAAGCTCTGAGGCAAGCAAATCCGCCCATATGTGGAAGACCCACCAAGGCAGAGGAGGAACTTTGTCACACTATTCTATACTTTTGACAAACTGCTGATGTATTTTTTGCTATAAGATGTGTGTCTTGTCAGGTTTTTTTTATATTATAAACTCTTTGGGGCAGGATCATCTTTTGTTCATACAATGTCTAGTACAATGGGGCCTAATCCTGATTGGAGCTTTAAGTGCTAGCAAAATGTAAGTAATGAATCGCCATCAGTCACCACACTGTCTGGAATAAAGTAGTACTCCTTTGCAGCCCTGCCTCCTTCAGTGTGTGGAGTCACAGATCATATCACAACCATACCTACTAAAAATGAAATTCCACTCAACTTTCTTAAGCATCATTTGTGTCCCTAGCATCTGTTTGCCAGAAGCTGGGAATGAGGGAAAGGGGATGAATCACTTGATGATTACCTGTTTTGTTCATTCCCTCTAAAACACCTGTCATTGGCCACAGTTTGAAGACAGGATACTGGGGTAGATGGATTTTTGATCTGATCCAGTATGGCCGTTCTTACGCTCTTAATAAATTGAGAATATCTGTTCATTATAAAGCTCCTCTGCAGTTTTACTTATGTATGTACATACTATGTTGATAGTACACTGGCACATATGTTTCACATAAAAACAGAAAGCAATGCACATGCATGAAGTTAATTTTTAACAGTCAGAATTCGGCCAAATCCCAACTATCTTTCACCAAACCACTAAAAAGCCATCTCTTCCCTGGAAGTTAGTCCTTTTGAAAATTTTAACTCTAAAGTCACTAGACACTTAAATTCCATTTTCAAAACTGACTTAGGCACTTTAGGTGCTTTTGGAAGTTTTAAACTAGGTGCTTGCCTAGGAAGTGTATTCCTACTAAAGGAAGTGTATTCCTATTCAAGTTTCTGCCAACTCTTGTTGAAGTACTAGAACTTTGTTCATAGGTAATTCTTATATAATTGCAAGTATGTATGTTTAATTTAATCAAAAAAGGCTTATATGGCTTGGTCAGCAACAATGCAAATTCTGGGTTCCTTACTTTGAAAGGCAGGGTAATTACCATTCACCATCCAGGTATTGCCTACTATGAGCAATTCCCTCAGCTTTCTCCACCTGTATTCCTGCCTTTTCAGCATAGTGTGAAGGAAAGTGATCTTTGCAGCTAAGCATTATGGATTTGGCCATGACGTAGTGCGGTGGTTGTGCTCTATCTTCTAAGCTCCATATTACAGCCTGTCACTTTTGACAGGACTATCTCATTTGTCAGATAATATTTCTGAACCAATTTACCAGCACAGAAGCTTCTAATCCCTCTTCCCCATAAAAATGTTGTTTCACAGTCAGTAGATTCCCTCCTAAGTATAAACCTTTTTCCAGTTTTTAGGCGCTGGTGTGACTTCTGTCTCCCTGGAAGTAAGTCCAAGCCTTCTTTTTCAGCCTGAAGCTGCTGTGACTATTTACGGACTATCAGTTTTCTTCTTCTGTGCATTTGGGTAGGACGATGATCTCTCATTTTCTTTTCTGCTTGTGGAAAGCCACCTCCTCAGTATCGCAAGAATCTCTGTTCCCTTCATTTTCTCCTTTTCCCAGATTAGAACTGGCTTTTTTCTGTGCATAGCTTCCCAGCTCTGGGGGTTGAGGGCCTTATCTTGATGAACAGCGATGTTGAAGGGAGGGTTATTCTATATATTTATGGCCTCAAAGAAGGAGGCAGCAGACCATTTTTAGAAAAAGTATATATATTTTTGGATGTTGAGTGAGTGAATTGGCTCCTAAAATGTCAGAGATTAAAAATGATATATTGCAGATCCACGCTTCTAGCAGTGGATCAAGGCGTTTTCCAGGTATAGGTGGACTTGAAGGTTCTTGCATGTGCAGCCCATATTCTCTTCCTGAAAAAGTATTTGAGATTCACACTGGATTGTTGACATTTCCAATTCTGTCTTCTTCCTTTTGAAGATCTCCACCCCTAGAGTGTGTTTAAGAATGTCATGTCATTTGAAATGGCATCCTTCCATCAGTAGAGGGATTTGTATTTTCTTTTTGAACAATTGAATTTAATGACATGCTCTGGAGACCGAGCCACCGAAGTAGCATGTGAAACAGTAGCTTTGTTTACTTCAGTTAATTACCATAGTGAACCAAAAAGTGTCCTAATTTTATCCAACATGTTGTCTTCAAAATGAATCTTTTGAGGTGAGGTCACATGGATGCCCAGTCACTGCTTGGAATATTAACTTCATGGGAAAGAGTTGCACAAAAATATCCTTAAGCCTTGGCTGATCAAACTTAGTCACATTAGTGTTTGGAAGATTAAGATGAGAGAACACATCCTCAAAATCTGACGTCTGTGTACTGAAACCACCAATGCAGCATGAAAAACCAGAGTCTGCTAAGGAAGTGGTGTACCCCTTTTTGCTTTCTTGGGTGGAGGTGAACCAATTTTTAGTAAGACCCTGTTTGCTCTGGAACACCTTAATAGTGCAGCAACCTAGTTAAATCAATCTAAAATTTATAAGCATTGCTTACCTTCCAGAACCAAACCTTCTACCTTGACAAAACAACTTGGTTTATTTATTGATAAGTAGAAGACAAAATATATGGCTGTTAGTGTCCCCGAAGTAACTATTAGAGTGGACAAATTAAAACTAGAAATATAAGTCATTTTACCTATCTAGGGAATGAGATGTGAAATGATGGTGATACCATGTTAGATGTCAACCAATTAATATAAAAAGCAACAACAACTTTTGTAAAGATTTGGACAAGGAGCATGATAGGCACGGACACTTTTTTTTGGCATGGACACATTTTTTTTTTAACATTGGTATCATGTCTGTCGTCTTTCATGAGTCATGGAAATGTACAACAGAAATTGATAAGATCAATGAATTCCAAAGTAAATGCTTATGGAAGATGTTCAGAGACCACCAGAAAGAGTTCTTTTGCAACATCAGAAATTTTAAGAAGAGCAAACCAATTTAAAGTATGAAATATAGTTTAAAAAAAAAAAGATGGACATATTTAGGACACACTTCAAGTATGCCACCAACTTGACTTCCATGGCAAATGATAACATGGACATCAACTGGAAAGAAAAAGAGGGTTGCCTAGAGAGAGAGACAGAACAATAGCAAGAGAAGCCAGATCATCAGTTTGAAACTCGGAACAAACCAGCACAAGACTAACATAAATAGTGGAAACTGATGGATGCCCAGTACACCTCTGGGTGCAGGAGGATAAGGAAGAAGAGCCCACCTTCCTTCTGTTTCAAAGTTTGCTGTACACCTGAAACTTACAGTTCAGGCCAAGGAATGGAGATGAATGGGGGCTGCGCTTATAAAATAATTTGGGTATCAAATATTCAACATTATGAGGGGGCACTTAAGCTACTGGGGAAATTCACTAGCTGGAAGGTAGAATGAAGATCCCAACAACCGACCATCTAGTCCAGGAACCTTTCTGTAGGGTTTGGTTTATTTAAATAACAAAAAATGCAAACCAACGTCAAATAAACTCAGAGTACCAATATGAGACTTTCCCTGTTTCTACGAGCTGGGAAGGGAGAGAACCTATCACCCATCGCCTTTAGTAGCCTTTCCTGAATACTATTCAGCCCTTTTTCCACAGCTTCACAGTCCTTCCAAGCTGAGACTCTCCCACTATCCCCCAAATTGGCACCTGCTCCCTGTAGGTGTTCTTCCTCTCAGACTTTCACAGACAGGTACAAAGAACTCTTTACTTTTTCTTGGTCTCTCCTCTTTGTTGCCTTGCCTAAGAGGCAGGAAGCTTTGAGTATTTTCCTGTAGGTCCCATGACTAGGAACAAGTATGTGCCCTGCAACTAACAGCTTCCAGTTTTAAAGGACCCCAGGGCCATAAGTTGCACTCTCGCATCTGTATATGCGCCACAAGGCCCATCATCCTGTTAGATGACACTTATGCATCCCCTATTGACTTGGATTTCCAGAAGCTTAAGCTACTATGGGATCCATCCCATGAGTGTGATTGTACACTGACAACTCTCTGGCCTGGTCTATACTCAGGGTTAGATCTATGTAAGCTGCCTTGTGTTGACCTAGATTTTGGAATTGTCTTCAGTTAAATTTGGTTCTGCCAACATAAGTGCCTCTTTACACTTCTTTAGTAGCACCACCTTCGTCTGTCAGTTGATGTAATTAAGTCAATGCAGTGTCCGTGTATACACCGCGTTGCTTATGTTGACTGTTAATGGCTTTCAGGAACTCCCACAATGCCCCATGCTGACAAGACAATTGATACTACCACTCCTGGTGAGGATGCGCACCAGCGACGAAAGGAGCCAAGTGTGCACAAGCAAGCAATTTAATAACTCTGGTGGCTGTATGCTGATGTAAATTTGGTTGACATAATTTTGTGGTGTAGACATGGCCTCCAAGAACTACAGTTACCAGTAAATAACCTTTCTTTCCTTTTCTTTTCATCCTCACCACCCTTCTTCATGTGTTGGGGATTGGTCCTGCTTTGAGCAGGGGGTTGGACTAGATGACCTCCTGAGGTCCTTTCCAGTCCTGATATTCTATGATTCTGTGATTCTATGTTGGTTGGGCAGTACTACTTAAATCCCATCTGTTAAGGTTAGAGAGACTGTTGGGGGGGCGGGAGGGGGAAGGCTTTCTGTTCTTTTTGCAGTGAACTGGAACACTCCCAGACTTGTTAGTCTATCCTTTCATATAGACCCTAGATTCCTTAATAGTCTGTATATGGTATTAATTTCAGTAATCCGAATTCCCTTTACAAGAAAATCATAGTTATTGAAATCCACAGATTTCCCCATGTAGCCCTGCGTTAGTTAAACTGCTAATAACTCCTCAACTAGCCTCTTAGTGCTAATCAACAGCTTTGTACTTTTAATGCTTAATATTTTGTAATTTAATACAGAGTAAAAAAAAATGAATGAGTTTACTGAAACACCAAAATTGTATTAAAACCACTGTGGACCTAATTGTAATACAATGTTGGTGGTTTAATAAATTTAATAAAGTACAAAATATTAAGTAAACATCTTGTGTTTGTTTGTCTGTCTGTTTGTTTGAAGGACCATGTGCTGTGGCCAGCAGTTGGAAGCTGTGAGCTTCTAAACAAGGTTTGAAATCTAGACGCCTCAGAGCACTGGCTGAGCCTTGGTCAGGGGGCGGGGCTATCAAGGAGGCCAGGGCTTTATAAAACAGTGAGCAAGCGACCAGGGAGCTTTGTGAACAGTGGCCACTAACAGAGAGTTTCAAAAAAAGTTAGGAAGGGGAGTGAGAACAGGGCAAGGAACACTTGCCATTCTTTAAAACCTTTACATTAAACTATAATCAGAACTTCTTGATTTAAACAAAAACCCTATCATTAACCTAGGTAATGGTAGGAGAAAATGCAGGCAGAATCCCAGCAGCAGAATGGGGGCTATCCTGTTTGTTGCACTCAGTGTAGTATGTATGATTACCTGCCCTTTGTGCGGGCAGCATTTGGTGCAAGGAGCTCCTGGCCCTCAGAGACTGTGTACGGGCTTTGGAGGCCAGGGTGGCAGAACTGGAGGAGAGCTAAGGGAGGCACAGAGGTATGTTGATGAGGCTTTCCGGGACACTGTAGATTTGTCCCACATCCGGTTAGTCAGCCCCTGCACTGTGAAAGACAGCAGTAAACGGGAACAGAGGGAAACCTTCCCATAGTTGGGACTCTCCTTCCAGGTGATGTTGGGGTATCCTCTCGCACTGCGGTTATCTCTCCGGGGGAGGGAACTCCACTCATTAGGAAAAGGCAAGTGTTGTTAATGGGAGATTAGATCATTAGAAACATAGATAGCTGGATTTGTGATGACCGGGAGAACGTATGGTGACTTGCCTGCCTGGTGCGAAGGTTGCGGATCTCTCGAGGCATCTAGATAGACTTATGTGTAGTGCTGGGGAGGAGCCGGTGGTCGTGGTACATGTAGGTACCAATGAAGTAAGAGAGACGTCCTGGAGGCCAAATTTAGGCTGCTAGGAAAGAGACTGAAATACAGGACCTCTATTGTGACATTCTCAGAAATGCTACCAGTTCCACACGCAGGGCCAGGTAGGCAGGCAGAGCTTCAGAGTCTCAATGCGTGGATGAGACGATGGTATAGAGAGGAGGGGTTTAGATTTATTAGGATCTGGGGAAACTTTTGGGATGGGGGAGCCTATACAGGAAGGATGGGCTCCACCTAAACCAAAGTGGATCCAGATTGCTGGCACTAAACATTAAGAAGGTTGCAGAGCAGTTTTTAAACTAATAGATGAGGGAAAGCCGATTGCTGCAGAGGCGCACGTGGATCAGACACACACTTCTCTTAGAGGAGAGTCTGTTGATAGAGATTCTCTAGGTTTTAGTCAGGAGGAGGGGATAAAAGAGGACAAAGTATGGGCCAGATCAGACAAGAAACATTCACATAAAGAATCTGACACATCAGAAAAGAGCAGACGAATAAACAGTGAAAAAGTTTTTAAAGTGCTTGTACACAAATCTAGAAGTCTAAATAATAAGATGGGTGAACTAGAGTGCCTCGTGTTTAAAGCAGGGTATTGATATAATAGGCATCACAGAAACCTGGTAGAGTGAGGACAGTCGGGCACAATCATTCCGGGGTACAAAATATATTGGAAGGACAGAACAGGTTGTGGGGAGGGGGGGGAGTGGCACTATATGTGAAAGAAAATGTAGAATTAAATGAATGCACATGCCCTAACTGTAGGGTGCACTATGTGCAGAATCTCTATGGATAGTAATTCCATGCTTTAATAAGAATATAACAGTAGGGATCTATTATCGACCACCTGACCAGGACAGTGATAGTGACAATGAAATGCTAAGGGAGATTAGAGAAGCTATCAAAATAAAAAACTCAGTAATAGTGGGGGATTTCAGTTAACCCCATATTGACTGGGTACATGTCTTCAGGACGTAATGCAGAGACAAAATTTCTCGATACTTCAAATGACTACTTCTTGGAGCAGCTGGTACAGGAAGCAATAAGGGGAGAGGCAAGTCTTGATCTAGTCCTGAGTGGAGCGCAGGATCTGGTCCAAGAGGTAACTATAACAGGACCACTTGGAAATAGTGACCATGATATAACAACATTTAACATTCCTGTGGTGGGAAGAACACCTCAACAGCCCAACACTGTGGCATTTAATTTCAGAAAGGGTAACTATGCAAAAATGAGGAGGTTAGTTAAACAGAAATTAAAAGGTACAGTGACTAGAGTGAAATCCCTGCAAGCTGCATGGACACTTTTCAAAGACACCATAATAGAGGCTTAACTTAAATGTATACCTCAAATTAAAAAACACATTAAAGAACTAAAAAAGAGCCACCATGGCTTAACAACCATGTAAAAGAAGCAGTGAGAGATAAAAAGGCATCTTTTAAAAAATGGAAGTCAAATCCTAGTGAGGTAAATAGAAAGGAGCATAAATACTGCCAAATTAAATGTAAAAATGTAATCAGAAAAGCGAAAAAGGAGTTTGAAGAACAGCTAGCCAAAAACTCAAAAGGTAATATGTTTTTTAAATACATCGGAAGCAGGAATCCTGCTAAACAACCAGTGGGGCCCCTGGACAATCGAGATACAAAAGGAGCACTTAAAGACGATAAACTCATTGTGGAGAAACTAAATGAATTCTTTGCTTCAGTCTTCACGGCTGAGGATGTTAGGGAGATTCCCAAACCTGAGCCGTCTTTTGTAGGTGACAAATCTGAGGAATTGTTACAGACTGAAGTGACACTAGAGGAGGTTTTGGAATTAATTGAGAAACTTAACAGTTATAAGCCACCGGGACCAGATGGCATTCACTCAAGAGTTCTCAAAGAACTCAAATGTGGAATTGCAAAACAATTAACTATGATTTATAACTGTCTTTTAAATCAGCTTCTGTACCCAATGCTAGAAGATAGCTAATGTAATGCCAATATTTAAGAAGGGCTCTAGAGGTGATCCTGGCAATTACAGACTGGTAAGTCTAACGTCAGTACCGGGCAAATTAGTTGAAACAATAGTAAAGAATAAAATTGTCAGACACATAGAAGAACATAAATTGTTGGGCAAAAGTCAACATGATTTCTGTAAAGGGAGATCATTTCTTACTAGTCTATTAGAATTCTTTGAGGGGGTCAGCAAACATGTGGACAAGGCGGATCCAGCAGACATAGGGTACTTAGATTTCCAGAAAGCCTTTGACAAGGTCCCTCACCAAAGGCTCTTACGTAAATTAAGTTGTCATGGGATAAGAGGGAAGATCCTTTCATGGATTGAGAACTGGTTAAAAGACATGGAACAAAGGGTAAGAATAAATGGTAAATTTTCAGAATGTAGAGGGGTAACTAGTGGTGTTCCCCAAGGGTCAGTCCTAGGACCAATCCTATTCAACCTATTCATAAATGATCTGGAGAAAGGGGTATACAGTGATGTGGCAAAGTTTGCAGATGATACTAAACTGCTGAAGATAGTTAAGACCAAAGCAGACTGTGAAGAACTTCAAAAAGTGATTGGGCAACAAAATGGCAAATGAAATTTAATGTGGATAAATGTAAAGTAATGCACATTAGAAAAAATAACCCCAATTATACATACAATATGATGGGGGCTAATTTAGCTACAAATAATCAGGAGAAAGATCTTGGAGTCATCATGGATAGTTCTCTGAAGACGTCCACGCAGTATACAGCGGCAGTCAAAAAAGCAAACGGGATGTTAGGAATCGTTAAAAAAAGGATAGAGAATAAGACTGAGAATATCTTATTGCCCTTATATAAATCCATGATACGCCCCCATCTTGAATACTGCGTACAGATGTGGTCTGCTCATCTCAAAAAAGATATACTGGCATTAGAAAAGGTTCAGAGAAGGGCAACTAAAATGATTAGGGGTTTGGAATGGGTCCCATATGAGGAGAGATTAAAGAGTCTAGGACTTTTCAGCTTGGAAAAGAGGAGACTAAGGGGGGATGTGATAGAGGTATATAAAATCATGAGTGGTGAGGAGAAAGTGAATAAGGAAAAGTTATTTACTTGTTCCCATAATATAAGAAGTAGGGGCCACCAAATGAAATTAATGGGTAGCAGGTTTAAAACAAATAAAAGGAAGTTCTTCTTCACACAGTCCACAGTCAACCCGTGGAACTCCTTGCCTGAGGAGGTTGTGAAGGCTAGGAATATAACAGTGTTTAAAAGAGAACTAGATAAATTCATGGAGGTCAAATCCATTAATGGCTATTAGCCAGGATGGGTAAGGAATGGTGTCCCTAGCCTCTGTTTGTCAGATGGTGGAGATGGATGGCAGGAGAGAGATCACTTGATCATTACCTGTTCGGTTCACTCCCTCTGGGGCAGTTGGCATTGGCCACTGTCGGTAGACAGGATACTGGGCTGGATGGACCTTTAGTCTGACCCAGTATGGCCATTGTTATGTTCTTATCAGCATTACTCCCTTTGTTCCCCATATTTCTGTCCGTGAAACTGCTGCTCAAAATAACACTTCCATTTGTCTGAATGGCCAGTTACCCAGAAGTTTTGGATATTAGGCAACTTGGGAAAACAGGAATGTACTATACATGCTGAATATTACTGTTCTTATTTGACACATAGTTGTGGTCTCCCAGTTGTGTATTGTATAGTTCTTGAAGAAGCTCTTGATTGGGGCAGCAGTATGTGGAGTTTCCATTGGGGAAATAATCCTGCATTCTGATTCGTCTGTCTGCCTGCCACTCTTAAGACTAGAATGCCTTTCTGCTCAGATTATCATCTCTTCTACACGGAGAATTTATAAGCACATGTAATTTAGCTCTCTTGCAATGGGAATCGTAACTTTGACTGTCCTAGTTTTTGTGCATCTTCTCTGTAAACGCAGGAGCTATTGTAATACAAGTTAATATTTTTCCTATAAAGCTTAGTAAGTTGATATGGGTTTGTATGATACCTAGCACACTAGGTCCCTTGGCACTGTTACAATACAAACAAATAACAGTGTAAATATATTAAGTTAAACGGGTTTTTAAAGCTTTTTGTTTGACTGCATTGTCTGCATTGTTTGACTGCGCAAATGTGTGTGATGTAATTTCTGAAACATGTATGTTGCTTAATTTATTTTGACTTTGTAGCACACACTCGCACTTGCAATATTAACAGAATTCAACTACATTAAATAGTATCTAACTTTTCAAATTAGAAGTGATCTTAAACAAGATACTGAATTTGTGGGAAGGTTTCTAGTGACTGCCATTAATTCTGTTTTTAGATAATGATCAGAAAATGTGGGGTAAACCTAGAAAATTAAAGAAACGTGCGGGAAGATACTAAATTGGGGGTGCAGCAAACACCACTGAAGATGGAAAATAAAACAAAATTACCTAAAGAGATTAGAAACATGGACAGAAAATAGTTAATCGGTTTGAAAAAAGGCAAGCAGATATAATTGAGGAAAAAACCTGAATATGACAGTAAATGGAACATCAGATGAATTTGCAATGCAGTATTGCAAATAGTTTCATTGTTTTTGGATATGCAGAGTTATCCTGGCAAAAAAGAAGGGAGATAAGTCTGAGGCCATACTTGGAAGATTCTGTTCATTTCTATAAAGCTCAGTACTAGAAATATTAAATAAATTGGAAGGATTTAGAGAAAACTAACAATTAGAGAATTGGATCATTTAATATGCTTCAGAGTAGCAGCCGTGATAGTCTGCATCTGAGAAAAGAACAGGAGTACTTGTGGCACCTTACAGATGAACAAATTTATTAGAGCATATGCTTTGTGGGCTACAGCCCACTTCATCAGATGCATAGAAAGGAACATATAGTAAGATTTTATTTATATTTATAAATTATATTTATATATATAAAATCTTCTTACTATATGTTCCTTTCTATGCATCTGATGAAGTGTATATACATATACACACACAGAGAAGGTGGAAGTAGCCATACCAACTGTAAGAGGCTAATTAATGAAGATGAGCTATTATCAGCAGGAGGAAAAAAAACTTTTGTAGTGATAATCAAGATGGCCCATTTAGACAGTTGACAAGAAGGTGTGAGGATACTTAACATGGTGAAATAGATTCAATATGTGTAGTGACCCAGCCACTCCCAGTCGCTGTTCAAAACCAAGTTAACGGTATCTAGTTTGCGTATTAATTCAAGATCAGCACTTTCTCATTGGAGCCTGTTTTTGAAGCTTTTCTGTTGCAAAATTGCCACCCTTAAATCTTTTACTGAGTGGCCAGAGAGCTTGAAGTGTTCTTCTATCGGTTTTTGAATGTTATGATTCCTGATGTCAGATTTGTGTTCATTTATTCTTTTTCATAGAGACTGTCCGGTTTGGCCAATGTACATGGCAGAGGGGCATTGCTGGCACATGATGGCATATATCACATTGGCAGATGTGCAGGTGAACGAGCCCCTAATGGCGTGGCTAATGTGATTAAGTCCTGTGATGGTGTCACTTGAATAAATATGTGGACAGAGTTGGCATCGGGCTTTGTTGCAAGGATAGGTTCCTGGGTTAGTGTTTTTGTTGGGTGGTGTGTGGTTACTGGTGAGTATTTGCTTAAGGTTGAGGGGTGGTCTGTAAGTGAGGACTGGTCTGTCTCCCAAGATCTGTGAGAGTGAGGTATCATTTTTCAGGATAGGTTGTAAATGTTTGATGATGCGCTGGAGAGGTTTTAGTTGGGGGCTGAAGGTGACAGCTAGTGGAGTTGTGTTATTTTCTTTGTTGAGCCTTTCCTGTAGTAGGTGACTTCTGGGTACTCTTCTGGCTCTGTCAATCTGTTATCCCTATTATCACTACAAAAGTTTTTTTCTCCTGCTGATAATAGCTCATCTTAATTAATTAGCCTCTTACAGTTTGTATGGCAACTTCCACCTTCTCTGTATGTGTGTGTATGTATATGTGTATACATACACACACATACAGAGAAGGTGAGAGTTGCCATACAAACTGTAAGAGGCTAATTAATTAAGATTATATATTAAGACTATATATACATAATCTTCTTACTATATGTTCCATTCCGTGCATCCGATGAAGTGGGCTGTAGCCCACGAAAGCTTATGCTCTAATAAATGTGTTAGTCGCTAAGATGCCACAAGTACTCCTGTTCTTTTTATTTTATATGCTGTTAACCTATTCCCCCCATAATTTTTTCCATCCAAGGTTTTTTCTTGTCAAAGGAAGGAGAGAATGGATGGCAGGTTTCTCCACTTTCTCCCTAATAATTCTTTCCCCCAAGGATTTCTAGCACTTAGACACTATCAGTAATTCTAATAACTAGGGCTGTCAAGCGATTAAAAAAATTAATCGCGATTAATCACGCTGTTAATAATAGAACATTTATTTAAATATTTGTGGATGTTTTCTACATTTTCAAATATATTGATTTCAATTACAACACAGAATACAAAGTGTACCGTGTTCTTTATGTTTATTTTTATTACAAATATTTACACTGTAAAAAAACAGAAGAAATAGTATTTTTCAATTCACCTAATGCAATCTTTTTATCATGAAAGTTGAACTTACAAATGTAGAGTTATGTACAAAAAAACCCTGCATTCAAAAAGAAAACGATGTAAAACTTTGGAGCCTACAAGTCCAATCCGTCCTACTACTTGTTCAGCCAGTCGCTCAGGCAAATAAGTTTGTTTACATTTGCAGAAGATAATGCTGCCTGCTTCTTGTTTACAATGGCACCTAATAGTGAGAACAGGCGTTTGCATGGCACTGTGATAGCCGGCATCGCAAGATATTTACATGACAGATGCGCTAAAGATTCATATGTGCCTTCATGCTTCCACCACCATTCCAGAGGACATACATACATGCTGATGATGGGTTCTGCTCGATAATGATCCAAAGCAGTGCAGCCAAGCGCATGTTCATTTTCATCATCTGAGTAGGATGCCACCAGCAGAAGGTTGATTTTCTTTTCTGGTGGTTTGGGTTCTGTGGTTTCCGCATCTGAGTGTTGCTCTTTTAAGATTTCTGAAAGCATGCTCCACACTTCATCCCTCTCAGATTTTGGAAGGCACTTCAGTTTCTTAAATCTCAAGTCGAGTGCTATAGCTATCTTTAGAAATCTCACATTGGTATCTTCTTTGCATTTTGTCAAATTTACAGTGAAAGTGTTCTTAAAATGAACAATATGTGCTAGGTCACCATCCGAGATTGCTATAACTTGAAATATATGGCAGGATGTACGTAAAACAGTAGGATACATACAGTTCTCTCCCAAGGAGTTCAATCACAAATTTAAATAACACATTACTTTTTAATGAGCGTCATCAGCATAGAAGCGTGTCCTCTGGAAGGATGGCTGAAGCCTGAAGAATGTCATGAATCTTTAGAGCATCTGGCATGTAAATATCTTGCAATGCCAGCTACAACAGTGCCATGCGAATGCCTGTTCTCACTTTCAGGTGACGTAATTAAGAAGTGGCAGTATTATTTCCTGTAAATGTAAACAAACTTGTGTCTCTTAGTGATTGGCTGAACAAGAAGTAGGACTGACGACTTGTACGTTCTAAAACTTGTACGTTTTACATTGTTTTCTTTTTGAGTACAGTTATGTAACCAAAAAATCCTACATTTGTGAGTTGCCCTTTCATGATAAAGAGATTGCACTACAGTACTTGTATGAAGTGAATGAAAAATACTGTTCTGTTTATCATTTTTACAATGCAAATATTTATAATAAAAATCATAAAGTAAGCACTGTACACTTTGCATTCTGTGTTGTAATTGAAATTGATATATTTGAAAATGTAGAAAAACATCCAAAATATTTAATAAATATTTATTCTATTGTTTAACAGTGCAATTAATCACTATTAATTTTTTTTTAGTTAATCACGTGAGTTAACTGCGATTAATGGACAGCCCTACTAATAACTAACGGTAGAAGTAGTACCACTGTCTAATAGAATTTGTGCTACCAGAGATTTGTGAATGAAACTGTGCACTATAATCTGCCTTATTTGTCTCTTTTTCAGGAAAAAGTTATAGACTTCAATACTACCAGTGCCACTCCAATCAAATGGAAGTTGGAGGAGGTTGGGGTCCCCTCCTTCTCTCCTGATATTATACATTTATGGGCTACTCTTTGGAGCTGTTTCATTCTCCTTTGCCTCTCTCATGACAGTTATCACTGGGACTGTTTGAACTAGTTTAAAAACATTCTCAACTCTCTCTAAGTATCAAGCCTAAATTTAAACCTCAGCATATCTCCACAGATGTTAGTGCATTGTAGGTATTGTGATTGAAGTGAATGAATTTTCTCCATTTCCTTTGAGGCTCTTACTCAGTTGAATAGATCTAACTGTTAAGAGGTTTTACTTGATAAATAGTATACATTTTCTGTTCCTTAATTGCATCCCACCAATCTTAATGATACCCTCCACCCCCCGGACTATGATAAACTATTCCTCCCCAGCCCTAGTGTCTTCCCTCTTCAAATACTTGTAAACAGTCATAGATTCATAGACTTCTTTTTAAAGACCAAAAGGGAGTGTTGTGATCATATACTCAGAACTCCTGCATAATACAGGCCATAAGATTTCCCTGGCTTAATTCGTGCTTCAAGTCCAAGAACATTTCTTTTTAAAGTCATTATTTGGTAAAAATGTACAAATTTAGTTTTTAATCTTTTCTCATAAATCAATCATTTCAGCCACTGAATCACTAATTTCTGTGTTCAAGTGATCTCTTAATTCCTTTCAGTTTGTCAACATCTTTAAAATGTCAATAATCCTAAAATGAGCACAGTATTCTAAGAGCAGCTAAGCGTGTCTGATTCTTGATGTGGTGTGTCTGAATACACAGCCCAAAATCTAATTTTTTTTTTTAGTAAAGTCATGGACGGGTCACGGGCAGTGTAAAAAAAAAAAAAAAAAAAAATGGCCTGTGACCTGTCCATGACTTTTACTAAAAATACCAGTGATTAAAACTTGGCGGGGGGGGGGAGCTGCCTGGGGCCCCTGTGGGTGCTGGGACGGGGGGGAGATTGGGAGGACCAGCAGGCTTCCTACCTGGCTTTATGCCTCCCTCAGTAGCAGAGTGTGGGAGGAGGCAGGGGATTGGGGCACAGATTGGGGTGAGGTAGGCTTTGGGTGGCGCTAAACTCGGGGGCTCCCCGGAAGCAGCAACATCCCCCTTGCTCAGTTGCAAGGCGGAGGCGTGGCAAGGCAGCTCTACGCGCTGCCTCTGCCTGCAGGCACCACCCTTGCAGCTCTCATTGGCCATCTCCCAGCCAATAGGAGCTGTAGGGGTGGTGCCCTGGGTGGAGGCAGTGAGCAGAGCTGCCTGGCCATGTCTCTACCTAGCAGCTGAGTGAGGAGGATGTTGCTGCTTCTGGGGGGCTCCCCAGTAAGCATCTCCCAGAGCCTGCCTCACCCCATCCCGTGCCCTACCCTTTCCCACACCAAGTCTCTTCTGCTGGTGGGAGGAAGGGCGTGGTGGCCCGAGACTGCCCCAGCAGCAGCTGGTGAGTCTGGCGCAGGGGTTGCCTGAGCTGCTCCTGAGCCAGGTGCACTGGCTGCTGCAAAAGTCACAGAGGTTGTGGAAAGTCACGGAATCTGTGACCTCCATGACAAACTCACAGCCTCAACTATCATCCATAGATATTTTTTCAGCGTAGTCCTTTCTGTGTTTCTCCCTTCTATTGAGCATGTTTCAAATTACTTTTCGGTGTTGAATCTTATTTTTTCATGCCCATATGTGTCTAGGTAACTTTTAGATATCTCTGTCCTCATGGATGTTGGCAAGACGTCTCAATTAGTATAATTTGTGTAAACATGCTATTTGCCTGCCTTTATGGACAAATAATGAGAATGTTAGGTCCCTACAGATCCCACTCTCCACTCTTTTTCTCTGTCCAAATTGGTATATTATTGTCCTTTGTTTAGGATTCCACCTATTTTTTTTATAGTGCTCATATCCAAAGTAGCTTGATCTTCTTACAGCTAGTTCTCCCCTTTATTTTGTTAAATTTCTTTTCCTTTATTAATCCTCGCAGTTTCTCTTGACCTCTTACTATTTACTTATTCCTTATCTAACTTTTTCGCACTTAGCCTAAAACAACTGAACAATACACTAAAATATACCATTGGGAAGAATTTTGCATTAGCAGGAAGGTGAATTGGTGACTCAACAAGTCTCTCCATTCTTATCATCTTATTTTTTTCCTACCACTTCTGTGTGTGTGTTCTTCTTCTTTTTTTTTTTTTGAGACCTGTTCTTGTAATTTTCCCACAGTTCAATCTGCTATTTGTTTAGAAGTAGCCCATTTCACCTATTTTTGTCACAGCTATTTGAGAAAAGGATTTGTTGCTATACAAGCACCATCTTCTCATTCACCAGCCTTTTCCACCATACCTTTAGGTACCCTCTCTGCAACTGTTTTTGGAGTTAAGTATGCCGTAGTCTTTGAGGTTCTGTTCTTTAGTTTGCTTCACAGTTTCTTAAACATAGTCCCCTGAACCTCATTTGCTGAACTGGAATCCCTATTTAGCAGTATGATGAAAGATACAAGATCTTGAAGTTTTGAGGGAATGATCAATATCATATTTAGAGAACAGGAACCCACTAGTATAGGCAAAAAGGCTGTAGGTCAATACCTCCCAAGTTGGAGGTTGAGCCAAAGTATGCCTGAGGAAAGGTCTAGGACTCGTACTCATTGCAAGTGTGCTGCTTATAAAGATGCAGTTTATTCCTTGAAACTCACCACCTCTGTTCTTGCTCTAGTTCAGGACTGTGGGAGCATCTTAGAAGTACAGATCTGCAGATTCATCTGGCAAGTAGCCTGTAATCCAAGCTTCTCTTCTCTGTTCATGTCCTTCAACTCATCTGGGGGGTGGCATCAATGAGTGCCCTTGCCATCAGTGTCATAATCTGATGAGTAGGACCACAGGATGGAGTAATAGAGCTGCTGTGAGTGAGTGGGAAAGGAAAAATCAGCAAAATAAGTGAAAGCACACCAGAAAAAATGGGAAGAAAAAAATACACGGGGAAAAATGAACAGACCCAAAAGGTAGAATCAGAATAAATGAACAGGGGAAAAAAGGAAAGACTGTGGCAACTGTATGAGGGCATAGTGTGAGGGAAACAGAAGGCAACACATTCATTCACTAATCCATCCCCAATGGGTGGCTGAAACAGAAAAATTTGGAAACCACTGCAGTAGTTTATTGAGTATGTTTGACACTACCCATTATTTGTTCATATATTCGTATACGTAGTATCCGATTTGGTATTTATATTCTTGTGCTGAAGTTTGTTTAGCTGGCAGGAATTAAACTATATGTCTTTCTCATCTAGATTCAGTTCTAGGTATGTAATCAAAGATTACTTTAACCTTGAAATCAACGTACCAGTAGAAAGGCTATTGTAACTCAACCATATAACGTAAAGGTGCTCATCACCCTTGTTGAGGATTTTCTCCTGATTTATATCCCCATCTCTCTCCAGCCCCTCTCCATTCATTTGCTTGAAGTGGAAAGTATTGAGTGAGCAGTCCCTGCCTTAACCTTGCCCCACCTCATCTAGAATCTCAGTCTGAGCAGCATTACTCAACTAAACATCTCTGAGCTAGGAGAATTCTCCTCTGTCTTACACTGGAAATTTGAAGTTCAAGAGTGTGATTTTCGATTAAATTACACCCTCAGAGAAGGTGAAATACAACAAATAATACTATGGAACACCAAATCAGATGTCTAAATTTTGTCATTTGTAGGTATCAAAATTAGGTACAAAATTGTGACCCAGTTTGAGATCTGACAATTGGGATTTACATTAGCGTTGTAAAATCTGGCATGTGGGGCCATCATCCATGGTTCGATATTGCTTTATGTTGTAATTAGCTTTTCATTATTTGTTCTGTACTTGGCATTTAGTAATTTTGGGAAGAATATATGTTCTTCAGATGTAACAAGTTGTCAAAACCCTCCCTGGTTTAAATCCAAAATTCAGCTCAACTTTAACTGTAGAACCACGACTGCTTCTTCTGTGATCCCTGTCTTTACAGTCTTCTCGCACTCTCCAACTTTAATTCTGTGAAGTATTCATTTGAATCTACAGGTGAAGAGTTTGTGTAGTTACTTTTCTAGATCAAGTTACAGTGCCATAATTAAATTATAAGTTAATATTTAATAAGATTGATTCAGTGAAAAACCTTAATTTTATACACTTGTGCAATCATTTTATAAATAATCTTTCATAGCAGTTTTTATGTGGGAAATTTAGCCAACTTAAAGTTAATCAAGACTTTTGTTTTGAAATCAATTTTAAAAAATTTTCTTTTCATCCTGTAGCTCAAAACCTGGTTTCTGAATGATGTCTGCTTCATTCACATGGAACAAGGCTTCAGCTCCAGTTCAATACTCTCTCTCATTAATGTTAGAAAAACTGCTTGAGTTATGGGTTTTGAGGAGAGACTGGGAAATCTAAAGAACGATTTAAAATATCTTGCACAGTCTTATGCAGAATTTTCTATTAGAATAGATTTCGTGTTTGATTCCATTAATCCATAGCAAAGGATCCTTTTTGTTTCTTGGTATTGTTTGTGTGTAAGTCGCTTTCTAGGGGAAATAATTCATGGTCACAAATGAGAAATTACTGCTTTATTTTATATGGTAATTGAGAGGAGGAGATGAACGAAGTTGCAAAAGAATGACCTAATATTTTCAAGAGAAAGAAGGCATAATCTGAGATTTATTGGATTTGGATGTAATTTGATTGTTATGAAGTATGAAAAACATGTTTAGAAGAAAAACCTATGCAGTTTCAGGGATTCCAGTTTTGAAAAGCAGATTACTAGGATTCTTTGATTTCTTTTTTGACTTAGTTCTAATGTTTTAGCTCTGTTTGTTTTTTTAAAATAGAATGATATGACAACTGCTCGGCTACAGTGGGGAGAAATTCTTATGCCATTGCTCAAAAAATATAAGCTAAACATAACGTGGGGTGATCAAGATCTGTTGAATATTATGTTTTTTCATAATCCAGGTATGTCTTTTTTCTGTTTAACTTTGATATTGTTTCACACTACAACTGTAAGATATTAATCTTGTATTTAGTTTCTAAATGCAGAAAATGCTGCCCTTTTCAGAATTTTCAATGGATATGTTCCAGTTAGCTTTTGTTTATGCCTTTTAAAAAATGTTCTTTATGTTGCTTTTGAGAGATCATTTAGTCCAAAATAGATTTGTTGTATTGATGCCACCTAATTTTTTCAAATATAATTGTGTACAAAAATTTTAACACAATCTTTGCAAGATGTTACCTTACCAAGAAAAATTATTGATTAAATTTTTGCTCTCTCCCAAAGAGTTTTGTTGTGAACTGTGTACTGTATATTTTTCTGAACAGAGAGCCTTTTTGTCTTTCCCTGCCAATGGAATTACCGTCCTGACCACTGCATTTATGGAAGCAATTGTAAGGAAGCTGAAGAAAAAGGAATATTTATTCTTCATGGTAACAGGGGTGTTTACCATGATGATAAACAACCAACTTTTAGGGCTATATATGAAGCAATAAAAAAAGTAAGTAACTGTGTAAACTACAATCATCCATACCTTGGGTAGAATTATTTAGAAAATTTATCATCTGCTAAAGTTTAACATGTTAGGACATTGGCACTTTTTCTTGTATTATAATAATACCTCACCTTTATCAATTCTAGATAATTAACACAGTAACACTAACGAAACAGTAACAGTAACGAAAGCTTATGCTCAAATAAATTTTAGTCTCTTAAGTTGCCACAAGTACTCCTTTTCTTTTTGCGAATACAGACTAACACGGCTGCTACTCTGAAACTTTTTAAATGATTTGCAATTCAGCTGGACTTCAGGTTTGGTTACATGACAAAATAGAAACAGAATTGTTCATTGTACTTTGAAACTAACATTTTAGGTTATTCAAGAATTATGATCAGTTTGGAATCTAAGGGTATGTCTATGCTACGAAATTAGGTCAATATTAAAGAAGTCGATTTTTAGAAATTGATTTTATACAGTCGATTGTGTATGTCCACACTAAGTGCATTAAGTCGGCGGAGTGCATCCTCACTACCGTGGCTAGCATCGACTTACGGAGGGTTCGCTGTGGGGTAGCTATCCCACAGTTCCCACAGTCTCCGCTGCCCATTGGAATTTTGGGTTAAGCTCCCAATGCCTCATGGGGCAAAAACATTGTTGCAGATGGTTTGGGTACATGTTGTCAGTCACGCCTCCCTCCATGAAAGCAATGGCAGACAATCGTTTCGTGCCTTTTTTTCCATGCGGACTCCATACTGCTTTCAGCAGACAGTGCAGTAGGATTCGTAACCATCATCCACTGCTTCCGCTGCAACTCTTCTCTGCTGCTATTGTCTCAATAGTGAATTTTTCCATGTTGTCTATTATGGGCTCCTGGGTACATGTGTTCTTGGGAAATTGCGTGGTGCTAACCGTCGTCCTCCAACGCTTCCGCTGCAACTCTGCTCTGCTGCTCTCATGAGAGGACCTGCGAGGTGGATTCGTCATTCTCTATAAATATCTATTCTCGTGGCATCTGTCATCAGCCACCGCTTCCGCTGCAACTCTGCTCTCCTGCAGATGCCATACCATGGCAAGAATGGAGCCCGCTCAGATCACCGCAGCAGTTATGAGCATTGTAAACATCTTGCGCGTTATCTTGCAATATGTGCAGAACCAGAACCTGCAAGAGGAGGCGACTGCAGCATGGTGACGAGAGTGATGAGGACATGGACACAGACGTCTCTCAAAGTACAGGCCCCGGCAATTTGGCCATCCTGGTGGCAATGGGGCAGGCTTATGCCGTGGAACCCTGATTCTGGCCCGGGAAATAAGCACAGACTGGTGGGACTGCATTGTGTTGCAGGTCTGGGATGATTCCCAGTGGCTGCGAAACTTTCGCATGTGTAAGGGCACTTTCATGGAACTTTGTGACTTGCTTTCCCCTGCCCTGAAGTGCAAGAATACCAAGATGAGAGCAGCCCTCACAGTTCACAAGCGAGTGGCGATAACCCTCTGGAAGCTTGCAACACCAGACAGCTACCGGTTAGTCAGGAATCCGTTTGGAGTGTGCAAATCTACTGTGGAGGCTGTGATCCAAGTAGCCAATGCAATCACTGAGCTGCTGCTATCAAGGGTAGTGACTCTGCGAAATGTGCAGGTCATAGTGGATGGCTTTGCTGCAATGGGATTCCCTAACTATGGTGAGGTAATAGACGGGACGCATATCCCTATCTTAGGGCCTGACCACCTTGGCAGCCAGTACGTAAACCGCAAAGGTACTTTTCAATGGTGCTGCAAGCTCTGGTGGATCACAAGGGACGTTTCACCCACATCAATGTGGGATGGCTGGGAAAGGTACATGACACTCGCATCTTCAGGAACTCTGGTCTGTTTCAAAAGCTGCAGGAAGGGACTTTATTCCCAGACCAGAAAATAACTGTTGGGGATGTTGAAATGCCTATAGTTATCCTTGGGGACTTAGCCGCCCTCTTAATGCCATGGCTCATGAAGCCATACACAGGCACCCTGGACAGTAGTCAGGAGCTGTTCAACTATAGGCTGAGCAAATGCAGAACGGTGGTAGAATGTGCATTTGAACATTTAAATGTGCACTGGCGCAGTTTACTGACTCGGTTAGACCTCAGCGAAACCAATATTTCCACTGTTATTGCTGCTTGCTGTGTGAAATATCTGTGAAAGTAAGGGGGAGACATTTATGGCAGGGTGGGAGGTTGAGGCAAATCGCCTGGCCACTGATTACGTGCAGGCAGACACCAGGGCGATTAGAAGAGCACAGCAGGACGCGCTGCGCATCAGAGAAGCTTTGAAAACCAGTTTCATGACTGGCCAGGCTACGGTGTGACAGTTCTGTTTGTTTCTCCTTGATGAAGACCTACCCTCTTGGTTCACTCTACTTCTCTGTAAGCCAGCCGCCCTTCCCCCTTTGATCACCGCTTGCAGAGGCAATAAAGTCACTGTTGTTTCAAAATCATGCATTCTTTATTAATTCATCACACAAATAGGGGGATAACTGACAAGGTAGCCCAGGAGGGGTGGGGGAGGAGGGAAGCACCGGGTGGGGTGGTGGAGGAGAGAAGGACAAGACCACACTGCACTTCAAAAACTTTTTAAATGGCAGCCTTCTGTTGCTTGGGCAGTCCTCTGGGGTGGAGTGGTTTGGTACCCAGAGGCGCCCCTGTCACCCCCCACATTCTTGGGCAGCTGGATGGGGAAGCTATGGAACTTGGGGAGGAGGGTGCGCGGTTACAGAGGGGCTGCAGCGGCTGTCTGTGCTCCTGCTGCCTTTCCTGCAGCTCCACCAGACACCGGAGATATCAGTTTGATCCCCCAGTAGCGTCAGCATTGCATCCTGCCTCCTTTCCTCATGCTGCCACCACCTCTCCTCTTGCTTCCGCAACCTCTCTTCTCACTCGTCCTTCCCATCCTCACGATCATTTTCTGCTTTCCTGGACTCTACCATTGTTTGCCTCCACACATTCTGCTGAGCTCTTTCAGTGTGGGAGGACTGCATGAACTCAGAACATTTCATCACGAGTGGTTTTTTTTTTTTCACTGCCTTATCTATGCTAGCCTCTGGGACGGAGATGATAGGGGGAGCGTTGAAACATTTGCAGCTGCGGGAGGAAAAAAAGAGAGAGTAGTATTTAAAAAGACACATTTTAGAGAACAATGGTAGACTTTTTCATGGTGAACCAAGCTGTTAACGTTATATAGCACATGTACATTCTATACAAGTTCGCACTTTGCCTCTTATATTTAGGGCCTGTCGGTTTGATGTGAGAGATCACACATGCAGGGCCGGGCAACAGAATTCGGCTTACAGGCAGCCATGGTAAGCCACAGTCTTTCGGCTTCTTCAGCTTTCAACACGTGTGGGAATGGTTTCAAACAGCAGCACCCTTCTTTCCCATACCATTACAGGAGGGGCTGCGGTTTTCGGGTTAATGTGCAGCACAAACCCAACTAACCCCTCCTTCCCCCCCCCGATTCTCTGGGATGATCGCTTCACCCCTCCTCCCATTGCGTGACTAGTATCAGGGAGATCCCTGCCAGCCAAACGCGAACAGTTCAGTGTGAACGCTCCCCCCACCCCACTACCACGGGGCTAAAAGTGAGGATGATTTCTTTTCAGCCACAGGCAAACAGCCCAGCAGGAACGGCCACCTCTGAATGTCCCCTTAATAATGTCTCTGGAGGATTTCAGCTCCATCCCCAGACACATTAACAGACTTTTCCAGTAGCTGCACTGGCCGTGAATGTATCCCAAGTCTTCAGGGCGAATTTAATCAGTAAACACCCTTGCTCTTAAACCATGTATTATATTTACAAAGGTACACTCACCAGAGGTGCCTTCTCCGGCTTCATGTCCGGGAGCCTGTCTTGGGAGGGTTGGGAGGGTATTTGCTCCAGGCTGATAAACAGTTTCTGGCTGTTGGGGAGAACAGTTTCTCCGCTTGCCTATTATGTGTTATCCTCCTCCTCATCCCCAAAGCCTTCATCCCTGTTGCATGAGACTCCCCCCTTGCAGGTGTCCACAGACTGGAGTGGGGTAGTGGTAGGGGCACCACCTAGAATTGCATGCAGCTCATCATAGAAGCGGCATGTCTGGGGCTCTGACTCGGAGAGGCCGTTTGCCTCTTTGGTTTTTTGGTAGGCTTGCCTGAGCTCCTTAATTTTCGCACAGCACTGCTGCGGGTCCCTGTTATAGCCTCTGTCCATCATGCCCTTGGAGATTTTTTCAAATATTTTGGTATTTTGTCTTTTGGAAGGGAGTTCTGATAGCACGGATTCGTCTCCCCATACAGTGATCAGATCCAGTACCTCTTGTTCGGTCCATGCTGGAGCTCTTTTGTGATTCTGGGACTGCATAGTCACTCTGCTGATGAGCTTGCCACTCTGACCAAACAGAAAATGAAATTCAAAAGTTCCCGGTGTTTTTCCTGTGTACCTGGCTAGTACATCTGAGTTGAAAGTGCTGTCCAGAGCGGTCACAATGGAGCACTCTGGGATAGCTCCCGGAGGCCAATACTGTCTAATTTCATCCACAGTACCCCAAATTCGACCCGACAATGTCGATTTCAGCACTAATCCCCTGATTGGGGAGGAGTACAGAAATAGATTTTAAGAGCCCTTTAAGTTGACAAAAATGGCTTTGTTGTGTGGACGGGTGCAGGGTTGAATCAATCTAACGCTGCTAAATTCGACCTAAACTCGTAGTGTAGACCAGAGCTAAGACGTATTCTGTAACTGCAGTAGATTTATTAAAAGACTTTCTGCTGAGACTTATAACAGTTAAATACAAATATTTAAAGAATCATATAATATTTATTTGTATTAGGATAATTCCCTCAAACCAACAGAGATTGCGGTTCCATTGTGCTAAGCATTATACAAACAGAGTAGGAGAAATTCCCTGCCCCAAAGACCTTACAATGTTCATAGTACCATACAATTGTTAAAATTTTATTGTAGGCATACTTTGCCCACTGGAAAACAAATACCTGTATTTTTGTATCATATTGTGATCTGTTTTGTATGCTAGGCATATTAATACGTAGTTATAACTTTAAATGCATGCAAGTTTCTCTTCTAAGCACAATGGATTTTTTTTTTATTCTGCAAATAAGGCTTCCAATAAAGTATTCATCACTACATCAGTATATTGAGCTGTAAAAAGTAGCATTGATACACATTTTAATGTAGCACACTATCTTGTATATAACCTTCGAAAATCAGTAGTATATTTTAATGGCACTTTATTGCAGGTTGTCATATGGATATAAAAATGAAGAAAAGTACTTTCAGGGGTCTGAAAATACACTACACAGAAAGAAAATTTGTTCCCATAAAAATAAGATTCTTTGTTTCCTTTGAGCATTGTCAAAAAGAAAAAAAAATCTTATTTATGATACCATTTGGTTTATGAATATTCCACAAAAAGTATATAAAACAATGCTGATCTGATGGTTTTAAGATTAGCAAAATTATTCTACTATGAAATGTTGGTTTTGCAAATAATTTGTATCATATCTCTTATGAAAAAATATAACACTGAATTAATTATTGTATTTTTACTTTATGTTCATGTTAAACACAATATATGCTTGACGTTCATTCAATTTAATGAAATTGTTGTGTCTGTTGGTACTATAGATTATCCGTTGTGCTGTTGATGCACTGTCACTCCATAAGAATTGTCATTTTTAAAGAAGTGCATTTAGACTGGGATAATTATAAATGTTTCAAGCCAAAGGTGATGCAGTAGGCATGTGATCATGTGACCAACCCATGAATTAAGTTAGCTCTTTAAAGCTTATTTTTAATTTGCTTGTGTGGCTTAGTATGTTGATTTTGTATTTTGTCTAAGCAGTATTTGAGAGATGACTTTTCCATGTTGTATTCAGAACAAGCTGAGCAAAGTTTTTACTAGCGTTAGAGCATCAAGTAACCATATTTATGCAGTAACTTTTGTGTTTCACAATAATGATGGAAGGCATTTTCATAACACTCTTGCTTCTTTGAAAAAAAGGAATATTGTTCTTGCACGTGACCTTAATGTCACTTCTCATTTATTTCCCCTCTAGTATTCCTTTGGCGATGACCTGGTTAATTTCCTGTTACAGCCCCTAGAACTGGAACTGCAGAAGACAATGCATACATACTGTGGAAGAATATACAAAGTGTTCATAAAGCAGCTAACAAAAAGCATAAGAGATATTTATGATAGAAGATCAAAAGAAAGTTGATTCTTACTACAAACCCACAAAACTATTTAATTCAGACAAAGACAGAATATATAAAATGTATGAAGGATGTTCATGCAAGAAATATAATATTGTGTGTGCCCAGGTAAATGTTTACCAGTGTAGTTAAAATGAAGAAACTTCATATTATGAAGACTAGAAACACTTTCCTGCGAAGAAGATATTTTTGGTCTTTTAATCACTGCTAATTTTCATTCCAGTTCTAGTGAATATGGGAGTTACTGGCTGTTCTAGTCAGTTGTTTATTCTGCATAATTCAGTAGTCTGTCATACTCAAATGGGTAAAACAGAAATGAAGATAGATCTCTTGGTAGAATGTACCTCATACATTATCTATTATTCTGCTAAACTGTGAATGTAGCAATAATTGAGTCAGCACTAACCTCACTTTAAAAGTGTGAGAACAAAGTTGTTTACAAGGGCAGAAGTTATTCTGTTTTCAAAGAAATGTGATGTAACCATTGACAATCTGTATGTGCCTTTAGATGTGTTCATCTCCTATATGTTAAAATATTGTTTTGATAATCGTGTTTCATATTTTAGATGTAAACTGCACGTTATGAATGAGATTTTCAAAGCAATTAATCACTAGTGTCAGAGGAACTAGTTTCCCATCTGTAGTTACTGATATCTTGTTGTGATACAACCTCATAACAGATGCTGTGTTCAGCCATCTTGCCAAAATACTCCAGCAGAATTTTTTACAAAGACACAATATGAGGTTTTTTAAAAAATAGTTATCACTTTTAACGATATTTTTTTTTGCAACTTCACTGAGCTTTCTGGAAGCAAAAATATATAATGGAACGTTGCCTCTATTATATTTAATTACTAAGAATGATTACATGATACGGTAGAGAGCTGTTCGTGGGGCTCTTAATTGTTCACCAGAATGCATATAGGACATGTTTCCTATGAGAACTATTAATCATGAGGAAATATTACAACATTACCACTTCCCCTCCTAACCCCTCCCCCCAATAGATTTGCATATGTGCTTAATAACAAAGCTTAAAAATCTTGGACAGATCCTCAGATGAATGGTTCCATTGACTCCAATAGAGCTATGCTGATTTACAAGAGTATTAGGCCCCTGTGTTTTTGTTCATAGGAAACCTGTTCTGTTGTTTCCAGGATATAAATTCTTTTGAAAAACAAAACAAAATAAGAAAAAAATCTATTGATTCTAATAGTAATAAAATATTATATCTTAATGGCATGAAATGCTGTTTTAGGTAATACTTGAGCTGAATTTAGATCAAGAGTTCTCACACTGGGGGTTGGGAGCCCTGAAGGGGTCGTGAGATTACTTTGTGGGGGCGGGGTCGCGAGCTGTCATCCTCCACCCCAACCCTGCTTTGCCTCCAGCATTTATAATGGTGTTAAATATATTAAAAAGTGTTTTTAATTATAAGAGGGGGTCGCACTCAGAGGCTTTCTATGTGAAAGGGGTCACGAGTACAAAAGTTTGAGAATCATCGATTTAGATAATAGTTCTAATTGGAATGAAGTAATTATATGGTGGCTTTTTCTGGGAGCTCCTTTGTAATCTGAGCCTAAAAGATCCTGTCACTGTCTAGTCATCTCTACTTCCATGAGGCCCCATATAATGGCCATCTTTCTGTCTGAGGATGACTGGGTCTTGTGTCTATCAGACCCAGCTGGATCTAAGGAGTTGCTTAACTGTACAAAAGCACACCCTCTATTGGGAGCAGTGCTTCTGTTGCACTCCCAGCCCCTGCTGGCCCAGGGAGCAAGAGACTGGATGGGAAGTAGAAGCCAGAATCTCTTGCATATAGTGCAGTGCACAACCACTAGTCTTATTAGACAAATCTGGAGCTGTTTTTAATAGGGATAATACAGGAAACTGTTTATGGGTTTTGATTATAGTTATAGTACATAAATTCAGATGCCAGAAGCTAGTCTGCCCCAACTTCACTCAGAGTGATTTTTTGTACATAAATGTGTTGCATATCAAATAAAAAGTATTAGTGAGCCAGATAAATCATGGGTTTCAGAGTAGCAGCCGTGTTAGTCTGTATTCGCAAAAAGAAAAGGAGTACTTGTGGCACCTTAGAGACTAACAAATTTATTAGAGCATAAGCTTTCGTGAGCTACAGCTCACTTCATCGGATGCATTTGGTGGAAATGCATCCGATGAAGTGAGCTGTAGCTCACGAAAGCTTATGCTCTAATAAATTTGTTAGTCTCTAAGATGCCACAAGTACTCCTTTTCTTTTTAGATAAATCATGTTAATTCTACTCATGGTCACCACACCATATATTCTTATTTTTAGAATAATGTGGAAATCAAATAATTCTCTTAATGTTTGTGTATTTACTTATATTTTGCACACCAAGACACCATAGAAAATTTACTTTACTTTTGAAACTAGTTCATACTTACGTTTTCCATACTTATGAAGTGAAAGATGTTTATTTCCTTAAAAACTCTTTATAGATTTAAAATCTGTCAGTGAATGCAATTGTAAATTTGAATGACTTGCAGCATGCAGTGCATTATTTTTTTTACATAAACTTTGTTTTGCATCCATTTCTGTCTTCAGTTTTTTACTTCTAGTAATAGTAGTGTGTGATGATGTTTACAAACACTTTCCTTTGTAACACCCTACTTTTGCACATTTATAACTTGTTGAAATATTCACTCTTGGGATTGTTGTTTCATGCTTGATCTTTATACAGAAGTTGGGTCGTTTTTTGAAAATTTTGGTGAATCGTTTGAGACATTTTTTAAACAAAATGATGGAGTGCAAAAAGCAATAACTTTTTCATTTAAAAAAAATCCACTTGTACTCTTTTTAAACAGAACTGAAACAAAAATGTCTGAATTTGAAAGTTAAAGCTTGTCATAGAATAGACAATCTACAGTGAGTTGTGCTTTAATTAAACAGATTTTGCTTTAACATTTTTGAAAATTGCATTCTGCGCAATAGACTTTAACAGTGTATAAACTTAAGACAACCTCAGTGAACCTCTGGGCTTCTTGGAAAGTGTAAACTTTTCAAACGTGGTTAAAAAGGAGCATGTGCTGCTGGTGAACCTTCCCACTATCTGATTAGCCTTTCAGCTTAATTGTCTCCTAAATTGTTTGGGATTTTTTCAGTTTCCACATTTCAACTAGGGTCTACGAATCATAAAATTTTCTACTTGGAAAAACAAACCTAACTTGCAAAACACACATTCTGGGGACAATAAGGAGAATGAAAGGGTGGTCATGTGAGGGGAGGATCTTGCACTTCCTTAAGAATTTCTCAAACTGTATGTTGGTAAGGTTATATGCATAGAGGTGTAGAAATATGTATTTAGCCTGAAACTTAGCTGACTTGTGCTTTCTAATTTTAGAAGTGTGCTGTTTACTACTGACATTGACAGGTGCCATTTGGCTGTTTGCCTGTAATTATAAAACTAAAGACTTTTCCCCTTTTTCCTATTTAAAAAAAAAAATCGAAGAAATTAAATGAAACAAACCTACACTAATGGAAAGTTTTTCTTCAAGTGATTATTCCTATGTGTATTTCACTCAAAATGTGCATGTGCTCTTGATTGAAGCTAGCAGTGTCCATTCCGTCTGTGCATGTGCCCTAAACCCCCTTGTGCTCTGTATCAAGAATATAAAGAGTGGAGTCAGATCAGTTGCCATTCCAGTTCCTCTCTACTGTCTTAAGCTTGAGACAGAGGACTACAGTGTCCATGCCCTTCTTACATCTTTTTTAATAACTGAAAATAGTTGTTAGATACAGTACTCATTTAGTATTGGTGTTTTGCTGTTTAGCAAATCGTTTTATTGGTATTTGTAGATTTTTATAGGCATTTGAGAGAATTCTTCTCTATTCCTCCATCTTTGTTCCTTCATTTTTTTTTCTTGAAGGGACTCTTCCGTGGTTCCATTTATTTTTTTGGATTGTCCCATTCAAAATCTCCTAGGTTCAAATACAGCACCTTTTGCAATGGAGCTTTTCCCCAGAATGATGGATACTCTTGTCTATTGTGCCTAAAGGAATCTCATATTTCCGCAAAGTTTGGAATATGTAAGTCTTTCTATATAGGTCAAAAAAATCCAGGGAGGCATGTTTAAAATGTACCTCTTGGACATTTCCATGAGGCTAGCTTCTGATTCCAGTCCCTTGACCCCTCTCCCCATGACCATGGTTAGCAGTGACTTAAAAAGACATCCTCCAGTTCCACCTCAGTCAGTTTCAAGGTGCATTCCAGCAAACCTGCCTCCAACAAGAGAGATATGTCATGGAAGGCTGTTGTAGATAAGTCTGCACAATCAGGTGTAGAACTTAAAGGTAGATCACCTCAGAAATCTCACAAAAGTGAAGTCTTATCTCCCTGAGTCAGCCCCATACTGAGAAAGATTCTATGGCCCACTCTGTAATGATGGAGTTTTTAGGGAGTGCGGTACAGTTTGTTCAGTACTGACAATGAGAGGGCCCAAGTCCATTCTGGGTGCCAAGTCTATGAATGTCTGCTTGCCTCCTGTATTTCAAGTATTGGTACTGGTAGCTGCTGCTTCTTCAGTACTGGCAACATCTGCAGTGCTGAATGTTTCTTTGGTACCTAGTATTTCTGTGTTGAGTAGCTTGATACTAAGCACTTTGGTACTGAGTACTTCTGTTCTACCTATGACTATATCTCCTGGGTTTTTGGTTCCATTAATGTTGATGCTGGTTACGTATATGATACCAAGAGACCTGCAAGTTTTCAAGGAGCCTGAGTTTCCCTTACTCTCAGGAGGTCTGCTTTTAACTTCAGTGCATGTCTCTAGGGATACAATGGTACCATCCCATTCCCTGGCACAGTCCCATTCACGAAGGTTTCCTCCTACCCATGCCAACATCTGTAGCTCCTCCTTTTGAGGTAGATGTTTTTGTACACTTAAAAGTGTTAAGTGGAGGACCCATAGGATCACACGTCTCAAAGATCTAGTTTCTGCACAGGGTGAGTATCCTCTCCTTCTGGTTTTCTCTACTTTTATGTCCTGAATTGCCCATCAATACTGCTTCCGCCAGATCCAGATCTGTTATCCCTCTCTACCTCTACACCCTCTAACTAACTACATGGCCTTTGGATGAATATCAGAAGTAGAAAGGGAATGTTCATCTGAAGTACAGAATGTATTAATAACAGAAGACTTTTCCACTAGAAAGACTAACAAAATGAAGAGAAGATTTATGGCCTGGTGCAAACAACATTACCTGATGCCTTTGGACTCTAAAATTCCTTTTGATTCTGAAGTATATACTCTCCCTTAAAAACTTGATTGTCTCAATCAATTCTCTTGTGGCACATTTTGTTGTATTTGTATTTGTTGCAGCTATAAAAGCATTCATGGTTTCTCTCCTTTCCTCCACCCCATCCTAACGCTACCAAGGAATATTGTTGGTATTTCCACCCATTAGGGAACTGACCCCTACCTGTGCTTAAAACATAGTTTTGTCAGGTCTCGTGGGTCATCCTTTTTGAACAGTTGGTTACGTGTTAATTACGCAACTTAACTGTGAGAACTTCCTCCCTTTTCACTATAACATCTGCAAGGAGTGTGAGTGAATTAGGGGTTCCTGTGGCTGGTCCCCTTACATGATTATTTTTATCCAGATTAAGATGTCCCTCAAACCATTCCCCTCAATTCACATAGCTAACCATCATTCCACATTCATTTGGCCACCGACTGGCAGCAATCTGCGGTGCCTGGGAACGCATAACATTGAATCAATGGGTCCTAGAGATCGTTTGAACTGGGTACTCAATCCATTTTACTTCCCTATCCCCTCCACGACACCCTTCCCCATCTCTCTTCAGGGACCTTTCTCACAAGAGTTTACTACAACAGGAGATAGATCACCTACTCCAGTTAGGAGTCATCAAACTAGTATCTCAACATCTACAAGGTAAAGAGTTCTACTGTTATTTCCCAATATCCAAAAAGAAGGGAGGTTGGAGACGCATACTAGACCTCAGCCCTCTCAACAAATTTGTCAAGGCTCAAAAATTCATGATGGAATGATCATTGATAAGGTGACCAGCATTGGAACAGGGAGATTGGGTTTTGGCCCTCGACCTCCAGAATGCCCATTTTCATATCTCAATCCTACCTGTTCACAGATGATTTCTCAGATTCACTCTGTGATACAACCACTACCAATACAGAGTGCTAACCTTCAGGCATATTTTCTAAGGTTCTCTCAGTGGTGGCCACTCATATACATTCTCAATGGATAATGATCTACATTTACCTGGACGATTGCCTCCTCAGAGATTGATCTCTGAAAGGCTTACCAAGTCACCGAAGCTACAATTCAGAGGTTTATGGAACTGGGTCTACAGATTAACACTCAGAAGTCAACCCTCACTCCAGTGCAACGCCTGGAATTCATAGGGGCCAATCTTGATTTTGTAACAGGCCAAAGCCCTCTTACCTCATCACATGTTCCTATTGTAGTGAGGCAGCTGCCCCACTCCTGGTGAACAGGGGTTAAAAGCAGCCAAGCCAGGCTGATTGGGGAAGCAGCCACAGCTGGGGCCAGGCCAATCAGGGCCCAGCTGGCCCTGATAAAAGGGCTGTGGAGCCAGGAGCTGGGGAAGTCTCTCTCCAGCTCTGGAGGGAGAAGGACTAGCTGCCTGAGAGGAAGGTACCTGAACTGGATCGGTGCTGGGGAATAGGGCAAGGGAGCTGGGGAGCTCTAGCCTGGTAAATCCCGGGCTGCAGGCCTCGTTGAAGGCCTACAGAGGTACTGGGGCTACAGAGATACAGCCTGGGAATAGGCAGAGGCAGCTAATCCTAACCCCTTGCCAATGATGAGTGGCCTTTACTGCAGTCTGCCCCAGTGAGCGGGGGATAGCTGATGACTGACAGTAGCCACTGAAGCTACTGAAGAGTGGGGTTTTCCCTGGAAGGGGGGACCCAGAGTAAGGGGGTACTGCTGGGGCAGAACCCTGAGGTAAAGAGCACTGCGATCCAGGAGGGACATGAGGCCAGTGGCAGGCGAGACACTGGCCTGCAGAGGGTGCTTCGTATGCTGGAAAAGAGGTAATTCCCAGACAATCAGCAGGAGGCGCTCCGCCGGTGAGTCTTCGCTTTGGTACGCTATCCTTAGTCACACTCATAGACACTGTTCAAAACAGACCACAAATACCAGCCAGGCTCTGCCTCCAATACTTGGAGCATATGGCAGCAGGCACAATAGTAATACCACATGCCAGGCTTCAAACATGCATCCAAATGTGGTTCAGCTCAGTTTACAGACCAAACAAGGATGGGCTGGACAAATCACTGTCACCACCCACCAGGATCAGAAACTCCTTAGACTTGTGGAAGGACCCAGCCACCATTTGCAAAGGGGTTCCCTTCTCACAAACATCTGTCATTTCTCCTCACCACCAACATATCGCTCATAGAGTGAGGTGCACATCTAAATAGCCTCATAACACAAGGCAAATGGTCACCCGTGGAGATACCCCTTCACATCAATCTCAAATTAAGAGCAGTCAGAAATGTCTGCGTCCATTTCCTCCCACTGATCACAGGATCACTCACAAAGATCCTGACAGACAACGTAGCCTGTATGTGCTACATCAGTCAGCAGGGAGGGCCAGATTGCCCTCCCTATGTGCAGAAATGATGAGGCTATGGAATTGGTGTATCTCCCACAAAGTTACACTGTCCACGGCTTACCTCCCGGGCACACAAAACTCGATAGCGAACAGTCTCAGTCACAAATTCCCATATGACCATGAGTCTGAGATACACTCCACAGTGCTTCACAATCTATTCAGATAATGGGGGACAATGTCACAGATCTCTTCACCACTCACCTGAACAAGAAATTTCTATGCTGCTGCTCCAGAGCAGGGATGGAACAACACTCCCTGGGTGATGCTTTCCTCCTCCTTGGGATGAGGACCTTCTCTATGCCTTTCCTCCGTTTCACCTACTGTCGAAGGTCCTGCTGAAAATAAAAATGGATAGAGCTCACGACATTCTAATTGCTCCTACTTGGCCAAGACAGAACTGGTACCCTTACCTTGCACAGTTCGTGATATGTCCTCCTATCCCTCTCCTGGCCATCCCACATCACCTCTTGCAGAACAGAGGATGTACCCTACATCCCAACTTGGGGATTCTCCTCAAGGCATGGCTCCTGCTTGGTTTTAACACCTAGGAAACTCCTGTTCAGGGGAGGTACAAGAGGTACTACTACACAGTAGGAAGTCCTAAACACGATGTGCTTACCTGCAGAAATAGTCCAGGTTTCAGATTTGGTGCATGTCCCAATGAATCTCCCCAACATCTGCGACTCTTCTGCATATCCTAGACGATTCTTTGACCCTAAAACGGTTGGACTATCTGTAAACTCTCTGAGGGTTCACTTAGCTAGCAGCTGTAACAGCTTTCCACTAATCTGCAGAAGGGTACTCAGTGCTGTCACACCGAACTACTAAAAGATGCCTCAAGGGTATAGTAAACTTTTTCTCAATCTTGACTTCCTACCCTCACATGGAACCTAGACCTGGTACTGAAAGGACTGACTAGGTCTACCTTCGAACCCGTGGCCACCTGTTCGCTGGTGCACCTATCAGTGAAAACAGCTTTCCTGATAGCAATTACCTCAGACAGGAGAACAGGAGAGAGAGTGGCGCATCCCCCCTACACTATTTTTTCAGACAAGGTTATGCTCAGGCTGTATCCAAAATTCATCCCTTTCAATCTTCTACTCCAAGCATCACCAAGACAACAAGGAGGCTATATTACATACCCTGGATGTCAGGAGAGCCCTGGCTGCTTACCTGGACAGGACAAAGACCTTCAGGAAGTCCCCTAGGCTTTTCCTCTCCATCACGGAAAGATCCAAGGGTTCCGCAATATCATCCCAAAGCCTTTCCAAGTGGGTCCCTAATTGCATCAGACAACGTTACCAAGTCCTCAGCATAACCCCTCCAGACTCGATTCGTACACATGCCACAGGGTCAATCTCTTCTTCTGTCGCCTTCGTCAAGAATGTCCCTATCTCAGCGGGGACAGTCCACACTTTCACAGAACACTATGTGATCCCTGGGGATTCTGCCTCCGATGCCATCTTCAGCTCCATGGTACTGTCATCTGTAACTGACTCAACTCTGAAACCCCTGCCCTCCAGAAGGGTTACTGCTCGGGAGTCACCTATGGTAGTGCACCCATAGGGAAACTACTTGAAGAAGAATTTACTCACCTTGTGTAGTAATGATGGCTGTTCAAGATGTGTCCCCCTCTGGATGCTCTCCTCCTGCCCTCTACTTCTGACTTCTTGTCTATGACTCTGTGGTAGAGAAGGAACTAAGGGGAGTTAGCTCGCATGCTGTAGCTAGCCTTGTGGCGCAGCATGAGGAGAGACAGCATATGTGTAGGCCTAATGGATACTGCTACTGAAGTTCTTCAGTCAGCCGCACAGGGACGCAAGTGCACCTACAGGGGGACATGTCTTGAAAAACCATCATTACTGCACAAGGTAACTACTTCTTTGGTCAAAGTTAATTCCATATTTATAACATGGGTTGTGAATGAGCTGCTTTTTCCATTTGAATAATGTATATTTAGAGCAGTCTGTGCTTAGCTTTAACTTTTTTATAAAGAGTACTAGTACTTCTAAGTTTGTTCCTTTTTGTAATCTCCATCATGGAGGTAGGTAAATAGGTTCCTTACCATGATAATATAGAAAGGAATGGGTCATTTTTACCTTTTAAAATTGTTTGAAATTAGGCCCATTTACTTGGAACACCACCTAAAATCAGTGCCTACTGGTGCATGCACCCATGCCAAGATGGAGCATACATCAGAAATTGCAGTCCAACCATCCCGTTTCCTGCCATTGTATTGGCAGGAGTTGGAGAATTGCCTGTATTTTCTCTCCTCTTTTAGAAAGTTTCCTTTGCTTGGTATTTTTTAATCATGGTGGTAATATTTTTTTTCTTCTATATTTTAGTGGCAGTTATATCCATTCTGCACCTCTGATGCAGTTGTGCCATTCCAGTAAGTCAAGGTAGAGCAAACTCACTCAGTGATTGCAGTTTTGTCCTTCCTAGAGCTGTTTTCATCGCGTTTGTTCTAGTTGCAATTAATTAAATGCAGTATTGTATTAAGTACGGCTCTAGTTGTGGTAATGTCTGGAACAATCCAGTTGGCTTATTCACAAGTGTTTGATGAGGGAGAGTTCCTGGAGAAAGTGTTTGTGTGGGTTTTAACTCTCTAGCTTTCCTTCAGTGGGAAGGACTTTCTCATCCCAAGTTTGTCAGTTTATTCTGTGCTGAGGGCTGTGAAGGATTCACCTTTCTCGTCAAAGAAATCTAATCAGTATGTCTGATGCAAGGGCCCCTTCAATTTCAGTGAATTGTTGAATTAGTGAGTTTCAAAGAGCAGAAATGTTGAACAGCAGTTAGGGATTACAGGGAATTGTCTGCTATGTTGTTTATGTAGCAAACAAGTGGTAGGCACTTTGCAGATATGTAGGAAGATAGATCTCTGTTCGGAAACCTCACTTTCTAAGTAGACAACTGACAGTCAAAGGGTGGATAAAGCAGTATAAATGGGATAAAATGCAACATAAGATTTTATTTTTTCTGATTTTATTTATTTTGAATTTTCATCACCTTTCCTCTATCAGCCCTTTCTGCATGGAGCACTCCTCTCTTACTGTTTTGACAATCACTGCCAACTCCAGTCATCATCCCTTCCTGTAATGACTCCTGTGCTATTATAATAGTCACCTTGATCGATCGGTCCTTCAGCCCTCATATAGACTGCGCCAATCACAACACATTTTCCATTCTTCTTTTAGCCTGGCCTCTCTATGACAGACAGTTGTTGCTCCTCTGTCTTCATCAGTGCCCATGTTTCAGTGCTATACAACATTGCCGGCCATACTGTTGAATTGAAGAGGTTGGTGCATGTTGCCTTGTTAATTTTTCCTTGGAGGATGTCCTTGATAGAACTGAATGCGGGCCAACCAGCTTTCTGTCTTCTCAAGAGTTTTCCAGCATTTTCTTTAGTTTGGTAGTGTTTTCGGCAATCAACACAATACCGTCTGCAAATCTGAGGTGGTTTAACTGCTTTCTGTTGACACTGATTCCACCCTTCCACTTCATCCATCTCATTAACATTTAGAGGAAGGCTGTGAAGAGTTTCGGTGAAACAGTGTCTCCTTGTTTCACACCTTCACACATAATAGTCACAAAATTAAGAAAACCAATATGTTATATTTGGACCCAGGAGAGGAGGAGATAGAGAGACAGCTATCTGCTGTGGAGACTCTATTCTTCTTGTGGCAGCAAAACTGAAACCAACATGAAAGTGGGTCTTTGCACTGGAGGGGAGTTGCTCAAACATTTAAAGGGACAGTACATCACATTCCTCCACCCTGCTTTAAAAAATTTTCACACACAAACACACATTATTGTTTACGTAGGTAATATAGTGTTTGTTTCCTAACTAAAAGTTGCAGCTGGACTACCACAGACCCCCAAATTGCAAAGGATTATTCTGCCCTAGAATAGCAACTCACTTAACTAAGCAGTTTATAATTTCAGGTGCACCACTGGTTTTCACACTCTTGAGATAATATGGTAATGGTGGTGCAGCAGTGTCTTGGAGAAAAGGAACGGTCAAGGGAAAGGAATCATCTGGATCTGGTATCAACGATTTTTCTACCAACTCCTTAAAATTAAGAGTTGTAATGGAAGGAGGTTCGATTGGAGGAACAGAAAGTCCTACTGGAATATCCCGACTCCAGTATTTGTTCAGGCTGCAACTGGTCCATATGGAGCTTCCACAAAATACCGTTGGATAGTTGTACCATGAACAAAACAGGTCCTGTGCATTTTACAGTTTCTCCAGGTATCCATTTCAGTCCACACTAGCTCTCCTATTTGAACAGAACAATAACAAGTCTCACGTCAATCAACTTGCATAGGTTTGGATTTGGCTACAAGTCAGGCAATATCAGGACATAGCAGGTCCCAACAAATATGCAAAGATTGTGTCAAGAAAAGAGTTGTAGGTGACTCTTGGATAGTAGCATGTGATGTTTTCCTGTAGACAAGCAAGAAATTGTCCAATATCTGCTGATGGCTCAAAATACACTTGTTAGCCCTGAAAGCATGCCTAACTGTACAAAGTGTTCCACTAATCCTTTTGTAGCAGGATGGTATGGAGAAGAACATATGTGCGGAATTCCATTTGAAGCTAGGAACCTCTGAAATTTTTCTGAACGGAATTGAGGTCCATCTGTGACAGCCATTACAATGTTACCTCTCACTGTGTTTTCCAGCATGCTGTGCCTTCCACAGCTGGTACCAGGTAATATCTTATTGATAAGCAGAGTAGTGTCAAGATAACCTTTTGCTAGGAACAGAACTATGTATGGAAATGCGGTAAAAAAAATCTTCTTACTGCTGTGTAGTTGCAGCCTGCAACTGCCCAGTCCTGGACTTGCCAACTTTAATGGTAAGGCTAACTGGCTAAACAAGGTATAAAGATGTGGAATGATCTTGATAGCTGTAGTAGATGTCATTCTGAAAACTTCTGGTCATTTTGAATATATGTCATCTACGACCAAAACCACACAACCTTCTAATGTTCCAGCAAATTCCCCATAAATATTTGTCCAAGGAGTCTGAGGCAATGACCAAGCATGTAGATGAGCTGGGCCAGGTTCATTCTGAATTTGCTTACACATTGCTGCAGTTATTGCAGCGTACATTGTAATGCTCGATATAAGTTTGAGAAAATAGGTCACATAACAGTCCGTATGCCTCTGGACTCATGACTATCAGTAAGGCTGAAGCTCTTTGTCCATCTGGAATGGTGTTGCAAGCTACAAATTGCTCAAAACATCTGCTTTGTCTCTGCAACAGCTAGGCAGTAATAGCAGAAAACTCCTCCTGTGTTCTGACTATTTGCCAACATCTCCTTCTCTAGCTGGCTTGTTCCAGCTGTACCTGAAGCAAAATGTAGCAACAGTCTGCCACCCCATTTCTAGGTGAACTTTTTTCCTGTGGTGTTTTTTTTTCTTTTTTTTAAATAGTATCTGTTTTCTTTTTCTTGTTCAGGCAGTGGGAGCACTGGACACTCATGGGATAGAAGATCTTCATTGCTAATATCTTACACATTAACCCAGCAGTGAAGGATAGATACATAGGTAGCTAACAACACAACAGTCTGCTGTAGAGACTTTATTGTTTTTGTGGCAGCAAAACTGAAGCCATCACAACAATGAGGCTTTTCACTGGGGAATAGGGCATGCTCAAACACTGAAAGGGATAGGACATCTCCCGATAAGTGTATGCATTTGTTTTGATTCACCAGCTGGCTGGCCCTGCACAGCAGGCTCTTCTCCTTTTGCATCCCCTGCTGACAGCTGCTGCTTGCAATTCTGCCCTCTGGCTGGGTCATACATACTCCTACGCTTTCCTCATTGGGCTTGTAGGGGAACCTAGGCCATTGGGTTCTGGTCCAGAAACTCTTTAATAACCAGTCGAGGTCTGGCTACACAGAACCATCACTGACTCCCTGGACCACTTCTACCTTGCCCCGTCTTGGGCCTTTTCTTCAGTCTCTTCCTGGGTTCACAGTGTATCAGCTCTTCCCTTTCTAAGCCTCTTCCACCGGCTTACCGCAGGGTTCTTAACACTTTCTACCACCTAGATGATTCTTCTGAAGAAGAATTCTATATTCCCCTAGAAGGTCAGGCCCTGACTCAGCAGGAGTTTTTCTGCTCCTTGCAGGCCCTTCCACGAGCACAGAGAATCTGTGTGGCCTCACTTCTTGCAGGCCTACCTTCCTTCCAGGAGGCTCTGTCTGCCAGCAGTCCATCTCAGCTCCCTGTGTGTGCCGTACAGTAAGGTCTCCAGGAAGTGTACAGATGCCACAGTTCCTGAACGCACGCTTCAGTCTTTAACAGGCTCTTCAGTCTTTGGTTTTCTATGTGACACTTCCTGCTTGGGAAGAAAGAAAGAAGTCCAGGACTGGGCAGTTGCAGGCTGCAGCTACACAGCAGTAGGAAGGTTTTTTTTACCGCATTTCCATACATAGTTCTGTTCCTAGCAAAGAGTTATCTTGACACTACTCTGCTTATCAATAAGATACTACCTGGTACCAGCAGTGGAAGGCACAGCATGCTGGAAAACACAGTGAGAGGTCACATTGTAATGGCTGCCACAGAGCCTGTTTAACTGCACATGGCTCCTCCACCAGCCCTGAGAATTGGGAAATACTCAATGTGCCTAGAAATGGTTCATACAGCAATTTGAGCTATATATGAAAGTCAGAAGGGCAAATAAACTCAAGGATGAGCAAAAGATTGCTCTGCTCTTACCAGTGGTAGGCACAGAAGCCCTAGATAGACAGTATGCATTTCAAACAGATGGTGGTGGGGAAAGTGAATAAAGTAATGTAAAAATAATTAAAAGGTTTGAGGATCATTAAGTATCCAGAAAAAAAAAGGTTATGAGATATGTTCAGGATGAGAACACAGAATGAAGGGGAAACAATAGAGGTGTTTGTCACATACTTAAAACTAAAAAGTCAGTCCTGTCATTATGGAATATTAAAAGACTCATTAAGGACCAGATTATTCTGGGATGTAACAATAAGAAAATATGTGAATAGTTACTAAGGCAGATGGATCTGACACTAGAGGGCAATACGTATACATTAAGCAGCAGAGCGCGTTGCGCACACAGCCAAGAGAAAGGCACAGAGCATATGACTGTCAGTACCATAACTTAAATCAGCAAGAGAAAAGTTCATCAAAATTAAATTAGCCAGGGATAGAAAATGGAAAGCAGGAAACAATGCCAGTGATGTGGCAACTAGCATGACTATAGAAAATGACCAGCGTTCATAAAAACACGAAGAAACTTTAATAGGACCAACTATTATGCTAAAATGTGCAAAGAGCAGGACAATGCATGTACTGAGTGCAAAAATCAATTCCTCAATGGCAAGGAAAACCCTTTTCTTAAGCAGAATAACAGAGGAGGCTGAAAACTCAAAAGATTGGCTAATTAAAATACGCACAAATTACACAGACACTGAGGCACCAGTAAATGTAATAACAAAGTGAAGCAGAGAAATGTAAGGAGTACGTAAAAGTGGATGAGTCAAAAGTGTCTGTGAAAGGCTATAATGAAGGAACAATTCTAGTATTGGGAGAGTGCACATTGACATTTAAATACAAACGGAAAATGATAAAACAAGAGTTTGTGGTCATTCATGCAGTTAAGTAACCAGTTTTGGGCTTACACATGCGAGAAGTGCTCGGTCTCATTAAGAGGATGTATGCCACAGAGAGAGAAAGAAAGACAACATAGAACCAAATATGAAAGTATTAATAGAATTATATGAAGATATATTCACAGGGGATGGGTGCTTCCCAGTAATACAGAAAATGCAGAACCTATGGTACCTGTTACATAAAAAGCTCCATAAGTCTAAAGAAAGGATAGAAGAAGAGCTGCAAAACATAACAGCAAACAGTGTCATTTGGCAAATGGAAGAACCGACAGGTTGGGTTCACTTCCTAGTAATTGCAGAGAAAATAGGAGGGGGGACTACAGCTGAGCATGGACCCTGAAGAGTAGAACAAACAAACAAACATAAGAGAACACTTGTCCACGAGAAGTGAACTATTTCAGACGTCAGGACCCAAATTCTTCAGCAAATTAGATAGCAGCAGCATTTTGGCAGATCCTCTTGGCCACAGAGCTCCCTAAATTTTACTTTCAATACACCAGTTGGCAGCTACTTCTTCCTAAGACTGCTGTTTGGAATATGTTCAGTTTCAGAAGTATTTCATCATACCACAAGCCAGATGATAGAGGGTCTAGCAGTAGTGAAAGTGTACATTGATGTAATTTGGGGCAGCAAATCACTGCCAGAGCCCCGGGGCTCCCAGCCTCTGCCACAGCTACTGCTACCATGGCGCTCTGGCAGTGATTTAAAGGGCCTGGGGCTCCCAGCCGCTGCTGCCAGAGCCGTGGGCCCTTTAAATTGCTATTTAAAGGGCCCGGGGATTTAAAGGGCCTGCCTTTTCCGGTTGCGGTCCCATCCCCTTCTCAGGACCCCGGCCCTGCATAGCGGTAAGTCCTTTAAGTTATTTTCACCCCTGCTCTACTGGCCTTGTTTCTGGTGTGGGAGAGGGAGCATGGGCTCCTGCTGCAGGGCAAAAAGGCTGAGGAAATGACTCCTTCCCTGCCAAAAAAGATCGTATCCTCGTGGCTTCTCTTATACTTACTTCAGTAGAAGTCTTTGACTTCGAGTCATAGATACTGGAGATGTAGCTTCCTCATCTTGGGTCTGAAAATGAATGTGATCTCAGTCCTCCCAACCTTGATGCTGATATAGATCTTGAATCTGGCTCATGCTTTGACTGCTGCGCTTGGTTCTAATGATTTTAATCTGCTTGTATCATCTCTTAGACACTGGAACCCACAGATGTACTGTTTTAAAGTGCACTTTTTCCAAATGAATCTTATGGTATTTTCTGCCATGTTTCTAATCTCCCTAATGCGCCTTGTACTATTCCCTCTCCCTGTTGGCATTTGCAGTATTTTTTCAATTTAGCATTATCTGCAGCTTCCCCACTCTGCGATTAACTCCCTCTTCTAGAAGATATTTAATAAGTCCTTGACGGTAAGAGAAATTCATTGCCACACATCTTTAATCCAGTGCCAGCTGAACGGGCAAAGTATGAGTCCAATAAGTCAGAGCTTCATAAGTGAAGCAACTGAGGTACACACACAACTCTCTGAAAAAAATACTAGTCTGGCTCCCAGGTTTAGTGCTACTGGAGAAATGTTTTATAATTTATTTTCCATATTTAAGTCCACTGCTGGACCCTATATAATGCATTGACAACCTTCTGTAAAATATTGACTGCCTCACAATTGTTTTGTAATGTTGGTAGATCGATATACAATAGTTGCTCATCTTTAAAGGCTGAAAAAATTTGCGGAATTAGTAATGGTTGAGTTGTTTACCTCACAAAGTAAAGAGAAATCTCATTTTAAAAAAAGTTTGAAAATCTTTCTTGAAATTGCTTAATGGAGCTACATAAAAACAACTTGTCCTCTAAGACTATAATAACAATTAAGATTCATAGTACTCTGATGCCTATGATGTCTTAAGCCTATGTGGGCCTATAAAATTTTCAAGGTTCTCAAAGAGATATTTAATATCGGAGAGTGTTTTTTTGGGGGGGTTTCTGAGCAATTTTCAAAGTCGCGTATCTTCAGTTTTACTGACCGTTTATATACCACTGCATTAGCTTAATTGGAGAATTACTATAAAAAACTATTTGGACATGCATCCTCCACAATAAAACTTGGAGAACTTGTACATGACTTTTCCCCTGTTTTTTAAGCAGATTGTATATTTATTGGCCCAGATCATCTCTAAAGGCAAGTCTGTGAAAGAAGATATCTCTGAGGATTTGCTTGCAGAGACACCTTCCCCCACCCACAAACATTGTCCTTTCAGGGTATGGTCAAGGTTTTCCCTTCTGTGGGAAAGGCAGAAGAATATGTCACCACCTCTGGCAGATACCCTGGATGGACGGGAAGCCCCCCACCTGGAGGATCTCTAGGGGCTTGCTCCCAGCAGTGTCCCCTATTTCCCTGGAAAATTGACTTCAGTCAGCTGAAATACCAGGGTCTACATCTAGATACATTGCCTACATAGAATATGCAAAATTAGTTCTCTCATAAGTAGAGGTGGAATGATAGGTCATTTCCTCAAGCCCCTTATCCATCACAGATCCTAGATCATGTGCATAAACCTCCATGGGGACCACAAGGACAGGGGTGCATAGATGCTGAATTGGTGCCTGTGCCCTCATTCTATGCAGAAAGGACAAAATCCCTGTGCAGAGGGCTTTTTCTATTTGCTGAGTGCATAAACTAATAGACAACCCCTGTGACCATTCCAGCTTTACAGTTTATACGTACAGCAAATCAAGGACCAGCCTGTAAGGATAAACTGTTTTTATTCCTTGAAAGATTTTGGATCAGTTTAAATACCAGGAAAAGAAACAGGGAAGAGAATCAGATACCAAATAAGTGAGTAATCAAGCAATCACACAGCAGTAAACACTAAATGCCCAAAAACTAAGTACAATTAACCCCAAAGTTTTCCCACTGGCCTTATCTAGAGATTGATGGGAGCAGCTATTGTCTTCACAGGAAGCCAACAACCCACACTTTTGGCTGGAGTGGGTCCTTGGTGGCCCCAAGCCCTGGTGGTCCCCTGGGTCCTGGTGGAGGGTAGTTGCATGTGCACATCTGGCAATCAGTCTTCATAGGTGCAGTGGAGCTTCAGTCTTCATTGTGGGAGTTAGGAGTTTCAGGTCAGTCTCAAGGCTGCTACCTAAGAGAAACAAAGTGATACCTTCCCTTTGGCCACAGGGAGCAACTCTAGGGTCTATTCTTCTCTTGCTACTGTAACTAGACTCCTGCAGCCAGATCTTTGCCACAGAACTTGGTCCTAGGCATGTGGACACTCGCTGGTGACTAAATTGGTCACCTGTAACTCTTCATCCCAATATGGGGTTTGTCTGGGCTCTTTTCACGTGTCAAGACAATCCCAATAGATTGACTGGCTTGTCTTCTGGTCTGGCTCCTACCGGTTCTTTGCATCTCTCAAGCACAAGTGTGGTAGGCAGTCTCTGTTTCAATTCATGTCTGTTCAATTGCCTCTCTGAAGACCCACATTGGCAAGGGGACTACATTTACAGGAACCTAGGCAGCTGCTGAGAGTGATTGTCCACATGGATTCCACTCTTAGTGCACATGTCCAGAGACTGCGTTTGTTAGGGCCAGGCCTGAGCTCATGCTGAGAGACAAGATTCAGTAAGTGTCTGGCTTGTCTCAAACTCTGCAGCTGAAGGATATCCAACAGCCTAGCATAGAACCTTTTGGCACATTGGTACTGATGACTAAACTTGTGCCTGCAGTACCAACGAAACCTGTGGCCCACTCTTCCTCTGGCACTGATGTCCTCGGTAGCTGTCACCTTGGTAACTTGATCATTGGTACATGGTGCATCAGAAGTCCCTATTGGTGCCTAGAGCATATATGGTACCAAGTGGGCTCAGTACTGGAGTCACCTTTGCTGTATAGGTTGAAAGTGATAATGACTTGACCACTGGGCACTGATACCTTGATACCACAGACCAGAGGTATCAACAGCACTGATTTCTTCCCCTATTCAAGTAGAGGGGATGTTAGATCATTCTAATACATGTGAAAGGGTAGCTCCACCCTTTGGAGGAGCTTTACTCTTTTTCAAACCTCCCATCCCCATTTGGTGCACAGTAGGGACTCAGCTCCTGCCCTCCCGCACCTTCCCAGCTCTCCCAGGGACTCCAGGGACTATTCTCTATGTAGGAAAAAAGGCATGGATTTCATAGAGAACAGGTCCCCAGGTATCCTCCTTTGTGTCCACCAGTCCAGGACTCAGATGCCTATCAATCAGACTCAGGCACTAGCAAGACAGGAGGAGGAGAAAGGGAGCAAAAATCAAGCAGATGAGGGAGAACAATTCTCAGCTGCAATTTTCTCATCCTCCACATATGAGGCAGAATGAACCACTCAGCATCATCTTCAGTCAGTGGTTTTAAGGTATTCCAAAATTTTATGCGGCAGATGTTCCCAACATACCATTTGAAGTGGTGGTAGAGAAATCACAAATTGCTGGTCACTCTGCACCCTTCCATGCCAAGAAGGCTAGTCCTACTTAGGCTACACTAGAACTTTTGTAAGCAAAACTTTTGTTGGTCAGGGGTGTGAAAAAAACACCCCCGACCATCATAAGTTTCACAGACAAAAGCGCTGAGGTGGACAGTGCTATGTTAGGTTTCAGAGTAGCAGCCGTGTTAGTCTGTATTCGCAAAAAGAAAAGGAGTACTTGTGGCACCTTAGAGACTAACAAATTTATTAGAGAAGCTATGAAGTGAGCTGTAGCTCACGAAAGCTTCTCTAATAAATTTGTTAGTCTCTAAGGTGCCACAAGTACTCCTTTTCTTAGTGCTATGTTAGCGGGAGATGTTCTCCTGCCAACATAGCTTCTGCTGCTCATTGGAGGTGGTTTAATTATGCCAGCGGGAGAGCTCTCTCCCGTAGGCATAGCGCAGCTACACAGGAGATCTTACAGCGGTGCTGCTGTAAGATCCGTAGTGTAGACATAACTTTAGAAACAAATGGATGTTGGAGCCTGCAAAAGACCTGTGGCAGACTCCAGCATCGATTCTAGCCACATAGCCAGGCATAGAGATAGAAGATACCAAGTCCCTTGCAAGAGATTGAGTATTCTCACCCAATCCTGGAATATCTTGTGGCAGCAGCTGTCCAGGGGAAGTCAAAACAGCAATGACCTCCCAAATCAGCATGTAGTGGAAAGAATCAAAAAGCTGGACCTATTTGGACATAAAATCTACTTGTCAGTCAACATCCAGATGCAAGTAGCTAATTACCAAGGACTTCTTGCAAAATATATTACACAGGGACAAGCTCTCTCTATTTATGGATAGGCTTGCTCCTAAAGATAGGGAAGAGTTCAAAATCTGTAATAAATGAGGAGCAGCTGCACTTCCCTACAAGCAGCATAGATGTTTCCCACCTCATAGAATTGGGGAGAATTGCTGCTAAACTCTTCCCCTCTCCCCATGTTTTGTGTTAGAAGAAAGTTAATGAACCCCCCCAAAAAAACACTTCTGCTTATTCTTAAAGGACCCCTTTCAGTTAGTTTTAATAAAATCACTAAACCAGCTGAGATGAACAATTTATTAGGATGGCCTAATGCATTTTTCACTACTCTCATATTCTATTAGGTCAATTTGTCTCACGCTCTTCCTTTGGATCATTTAACATGATATCCTCATTCACATAATTATAGACTGGGTACAGTAGATTCATTTTTTCTTTTATGTTCTTTTCTTATGAATCTTAATGTTCTGCCAGTCATTCGTATACACATTTTATCAGAGCAATTAACATTAAATCAGTTTATAATATTCATATGAATTGTTTTAAAATACAAAATGTAGATGTAGACATTTTTCCTAAATTACAAAGCAATGTGGTTGACTTCACAAGTATTTAGGGCATATTTTAAGTTTTCAAGAAATTGGAAGGTATTTTATCAGTTTTACTCCTAATTTAGGAGCATAGGAAATTAATTTTTAATTAAGGTGGATGTTTTAGCCTTGTAATGCTAACCTACTGTGTCTCATTGAACAGCTGATACCTAGATACACTCCGCTTGCCTGTGGTAGATATTGAGATACTTCAGAACTACTGTGTAGAGTAGATACTGGTCCTCTGCCTGCATATTTCTTTTGGGTTTTTAAAATATGCTCCATCTGCATTTTTTTGACTTTTCATTCCAAGGTTAACATTATAGTGGGAGAGCTATGATTACAGATCTGAAAATGAAGTAGAAATAGCTGTATTCCTATTGCATATAGAGTTTGAGATGTGTTATGTACATTTCTAGACATTTTAATGTCAAAGAAGTGATTCTTTTTACTAGACTAAAAAAATTAACAAGGCCATAAAGTTGTGATAATTTGCAACACATCCTGATGGTGTGATAATTTGGCCTCTGCAGTAGTGTATTATTGAGAGTCTATTTTCTCCCTTACAATAACTACCATTGGCCCCCTTCTGTACCTGTTTCCTTCCTTCCACCGACTTCCCTCATGCGTGCTCTTCCTGGCCTGTTCATGACTACTTCCTTTCTCCACTACCTCTCAGCTATAATATTCTGCTATCCCTGTCGCCATCCCTTCCATCAAGCATTGTGTAACCCTATGTATTCTCCCCCATTAGTTATGCGACTACTCCCAAGTGCTGTCTTCTCCATTGAATCATGCTAGTTGGTAGACACAACAGATAACTCCCCTTGGCTCCTTCTGCTGCCACTTTCAGGACCAGATCTGTGGTGGCATTAGGGCAACTTTGTGCCACTTTGGTCCACAGCAACCCTAAAGCTGAGGCAACCAGTCACAAGAGCTCCACCCGGCATAGATGTATCCTCAGGAAGCACTGAGCTGCCATATAGGCTTCAATGCCACTTCCTACCTGCTGTTAGTGCAAGAAGCATGGCCTTTCCTAGACCCAGGTGATCCCTATCTGGAAGTTTCAGCTGACCCAGAGTTGTCCCAAAGCTGTGCTGGGTGCTCCTTGGTTGAAGCTCTGGCAATGAGACCCATTGTTTTCTCCCCAGGCAGGAGCCTGAGCTTTATTTTCTTTTTAAATCAGCTAATGCAAGTTTGAAATAAAAACAATCACAATATTTGATTCTTTATGCTTCCCTAGTCACCAAATGGAAAACAGAATCCCTGCACTGGTGAGTAAATCTGGTTTTAGTTGCTAGAAGCATGCTTCAGAGAGGTTGCTGGGCTAGTGGAACAGTAACAGTTTAACAGCGATCTCCTGAGCCATTCTGCTTGCTTAAGGCAGACGTGGGCTCAGAGCTCATTGGCTCAGCAGAGATCCTTACAACTGCTCCAAAAAGCATCATGGACTAATGGTAACTCCATTAACCAAGCTACCTAGTGTGCGATGGAGTGCTTGGTTGCCATTCTAGCTGGCTTCACAGGAGTGCAGGGGCTTATGGGAGGAAGCAACCTGCACTCTCCTCTTCCCCTTACCTCTCTGCACCTATATAAGAGAAGTCAAAATTTTAGGCCTATCTATAAACACTATATTTTTAATGGATTGTAGAACACAAAGGAAGTGCTGGGTGTATAAAAATAGCTCTTGCTGAAAGCATCACAAGAGACCTGCTGTGTGGCATACAGCTCCCAGGAGAAGGTATGCTGTTTGAGAGCTACTTTCTTCTCAATTCAATGAAAACAGCAAAGTGGAGCAAGATACATAATGGCAGAATATTACTAAAATGTGGATCTATATCTTGCTTTTGTGGTAATGTATTGCTGTACCTTGCTTTTTCTTGGCCAGTTGAACAGGGTGTACTTCTGGGAAATTTCTTGAAGTTTCACTGTGGATCACAAAGTTTTTTCCAGCTTTACTGATTTAAAAATAGAGCAATTGTCTAATGTGTACCATTTTTGCTATTTTAACCCTTGATGGCTGTCTAAATATGTTGGATGTTCCATTGTTAGTATTAGTGTATCCTGGGATGCATTGAGAAGAGCCTGCATTGAAATGCTTTTATAATCTAACATTGTTAAAATGAGAAACTGCTGAACTGTAGTAGTTTGCAGACCACATTTAGTTCCTTATACTGATAGTAGCAAATTCTACAGCATATCACCACATAGTCAAAACTACCAGTAAATAGTATAAAACCAAAATATCCTGGAAAATACTGGGGTTTCCTGGGATTGGGGTTGCAATCAGGTTTCAATTTCTGACCGGATTGCAGATATCTGAAATTATTTTTCTTTAAATTATGGTCTTACATTAGATGATGGTACATTGTCACATTGGACCCAATTCAATGTTCTTTTTATACCAAATCTTCAATAGGCAAGGAATACAGGATTGGCTTGTTGCATCAACAAACCATTACACTGATATACTAAGCAATATTGAAAACCACAACACAGAAAATAATTGTTTCAATTTATTCATGAATATGTTTGCAATGGAATAAGAAATGCAAGGAACCATTATTGTCTCCAACTATATTAATCAGAACCATTCTTCCAGTACTCAAGCATGCACAATCCAAGATTACTAGGAGACTGCTTTCAAACACTACCCAAACATGAAGAAAAGTTCAGAGACAATGCAATTCACAACAGGTGGGATAGACAAATCTAAACCAAAATCCTATCACAAGCAGAGCTTTTGCCCCCCCAAAGGGAGAAGTGCTGGAGACCACTTTATGTCCACTAGGTACTTCACTATTGCTATTGATTTTATATGTAAAGTGCTGTACTGTGATGGGTGGCAATATAAAGAATTGATAGTTTCATAGAGGTTAAAGCCAGATGGGACCATTATATCATTTAATCTGACCACTGGTATATCACAGTCATTACATTTCACTCTCTTCCCCCTGTATTGAACACAATAACTTGGGTTTGGCTAAAGCATATCTTCCAGAAAGGCATCCAGTCTTGATTAGAAGACAGCAAAAGATGGAGCTTCCCTTGATAGTTTGTTGTTAAAAACTTTGTGCCTTATTTCTAATTTGAATTTGTCTGGCTTCAGTCTTCAACCATTAGTCCTTGTTATGCCTTTCTCCACTAGATTAAAGAACCCTTTAGTGTACCCTGTTTTCTCTACAGGAAGGTACCTATACACTGTAATCAAGCTATTTCTCAATATTCTATTTGATAAACTAAACAGATTGAGCTCCAATTCTTGCACTGTAAGGCATTTTTTCCAGCCCTCATATCACTTCTGTGGTCCTTTTCTGCACACTCTGCCATTTTTCCACGTCCTTTTTAAAATGTGGACACTAGAACTGTTTGTAGGCAGTATTCCTACATCAGTCTTGCCGTTGCTGTATACAGAGGTAAAAATCACTCTTATGCTCCTATTTGCCACTCCCCTCTTTTATATATCCAAGAATCACATTAGCCATTTTTATCCCAGCATCACACTGGGAGCTCTTGTTGAGTTGCTTGTCCACTATGACCCCTAAATCCTTTTCAGAGTCAGTGCTTTCCAGAGTACAGTTCCCCATTTGGTAGGTATGGCTTGTGTTCCATGTTCCTAGAAGTGTAATTTTGCATTTGACTGTATTAAAACACATTTTGTTTAAATGAGCCCATTTTATTAAATAATCCAGATGGCTCTGTGTGGTTTCCCTGTCTTCATCATCATTTACCACTCCATCAATCTTTGCATCATCCACAAATTTTATTAACAGTGATTTTATTTATTTCCTGATCATTGATGAAAATGTTGAATAACATTGGGCCTAAAACCAATCTCTGTGGAACCCCAGTAAAAACACCTCCTTACAATGACAATTCCCCATTGACAGGTACTTATGAGATCTGTTACTTAGCTAGTTCTTAATCCATTTACTGTATGCTCTATCAATATTGTATAGTGCTAATTTTTAGTCAGAATATCATGCAGTACTACGGCAAATGCCTATAAAAATCTGTTTATTAATGGTTACCTTTATCAATCAAGTTTGTAATCTTAAAGAATGAAATCAGGTCTTTGTTTGACAAGACATATTTTCCATAAAGCCATGTTGACTGGCATTAATTATACTCCCATCCTTTAATTCTTTATTAAATAAGTCCTGTTACAGCTTTACCATTATTTTGCCTACAATTGCTGTCATGCTGACCATCCTATAGTTACTTGGGTTATTCTGGTTGCCCTTTTTGAACATTAGCACTCTTCCAATCTTATGGAATGTCCCTGATATTCCAAGTGTGACGGCTTGGCCAGATGGCTATAGAAATGTAGTCTTATTGGGATCTGGGAAGTGGGCGGGCGAAGCCCGTCCACTGCTAAAGGATCCCCCCCACCCTAAAAGGGGGATCCACAGGACCTAGATACTCAAAAAATTCTGGGGGACAACTAATAAAATAACAGGGACAGGAGTGCGGTCAAAGGGTCAAACGAAGGGAACCAGATGGGGACACCGAGCAGAGAATCCCGGACAGCGCCCACTGCTCCTCAAAGGCGTCAAGGGAGTCAGAGGATGCCGCCCAGAGGAACTCTGCCCGGATACGTGAACGGACCGAGGATTGGATATAGGCCCCACAGTCACAGGAGACTCCATCGGCCAACCTCCTCACTCTGGTTTTGTAGATGGCCATTTTAGCTAGGGCCAGGAGGAGGCTGACCAGGAGATCCCGTGACTTTGTGGGGCCACGGATAGGGAGTGCATAAATGAGAAGGTGAGGGGAGAAGTGCAACCAAAAACGTAATAAAATATTGGTGAGGAGCCGGAATAGGGGCTGCAGCCTGGCACACTCCAGGTATACGTATGCCAGGGTATCCATCACGCCGCAAAAGGGGCAGGTGTCTGGGATTGAAGTGAACTGCGCCAAGTACACGCCCGTGCTCACGGCTCCGTGAAGGAGCCGCCAACTGACATCCCCGGCGGGCCTTGGGACTAAGGTGGAATATAGGCTGGCCCACCGGGGCTCCTCACCCTCCAAAGGTGGCAGGAGGTCCCCCCATTTTGTATCAGGGCGGGACACGAGGGTGCGGGCGTGAAGGGTGTGGAGCACGAGCGTGTAGAGATGTTTTCTTGGCGCGGTTTGAAAGCAGACCAGCTGCATCTCGTGCAGCCGGATTCTAGTGAAGGGGTGAAGGGATCAGTTGGGTCCATGGGGCAGGGGTCCAGTTAAAAGGTCCGGCGGGCTTGGGGTAACGGGTGGGCGGGGCGTGCCCTCGTGCAGGACCCAGTCGAGATGAACCCGAGCAGCGGGCGGCAAAGCGGCCTTCACCTCCTGAAGTATGCGCCGGGGAGTACAAGGTCTGGAAAGCACCATGCGCTGAGCGAAGGTTAGGGGATCCAGCCAGTCTCCCCGGTCATAGTCCAGGAGGTCTCCGACTCTTGTGACCTCTGCCAGGACCAAACTCTGGTGCACCGAGCGGGACTCCGCCACCTGCACACGGAGCTGGGGGTTGTGTAGCAGGGGCTCCGCGAGGAGATCTGCCCCCTCGGTGGCCGCCATGGACCTGGTCGTTGTAAAGAGTTTCCAGGTCCGGAGGAGGTCCTGGTAGAAGACCTGCAGCCCGGAGAGGTCTCGCGGAAGACCTCTCGGATGGAGATAAAGGAGCTGCCGGTCGTATCGGAGCCCTCGGAAGCAGCGCAAGAAGGCGTGCGCCAGTATGCTCCATGCCGGACTACCTGCACCATAAAGGAGCCTCTGCAGGGTCTGGAGGCGGAAGACATGGACCTGAGTAAGCAGACATTTTAGGCCCTGCCCTCCCTCCTCCAGAGGTAGATGGAGAACCCCTGCAGGGACCCAGTGCAGTCCTGACCAAAAGAACTCCAGAATCGATGTCCGGAGGTTAGTCAGGAAAGCCGGGGCCGGGACCAGGGTGTTGAGCCGGTACCAGAACATGGACAGGACTAGTTGATTAAGCACTAGCGCTCTCCCTTGAAGGGAGAGGCACCGGAGTAGTCCTGTCCATTTCCGGAGCCGCTCTATTACCCCGCCCTCTAAATTCTGCCAGTTCTCCGGCGGAGAGGGATGCGTGGCAGAAAGGTAAACGCCCAGATAGAGCAGCACTGAGGGAAAGGCATGACGCTGCCCTCGCCAGGCCAGCCAGAACTCCCGGAAGGATGCCACGAAGCCCGCATCCTCTAGCAAGCTTTTGCTAAAATGCCAATAGGCCGGCCCCGGCCTCTCCGCGCTAAAGGAGGCTTTCACGGTGGCTATATGATGGTCAGAAAATGGGGCCGGCCGGATGCTGGAGGAGTGGGCTCGTGAAAGATGAAAGCGTGATAAATAAATGCGGTCCAACCGGGAGTGGTGCGACCGATGGGCCTCCACCCGGACAAAGGTGAACGTGGAAGTGTCATCTGGGTGGTGGTCGCGCCAGACGTCCACCAGGTAGTGGCTCCCCCCCCCACCTTTGCCCCCTGTTTAATCACTGAGACTGGGAGACTACAGAGACTGTGCAAGGAAGGATAACTTCTCCTCATCTCCCTTGCTGGCTTATGATGAAAATGGCTCAGTAGACTGTGACCCTTGTCTCTAGAGAAAGAAGGGTTACGTGGAGGGTCACAGTGAGCCTCTGAGGCTAGCGAAATCCACCAGGAAACGCGGGACCCATGGAGGCAAGGACAGAGCTTTGTCACACAAGAGTTATTAAAAATGAACACCAGCAGGCCAGAAATCTTCTCAGGAAATTTAAGGAGTTCCTAGTTTCCATTGGATGTGAAGTCCTGGCAAAGCTCCCATTGACTTCAGTGGGGCCAGGATTTCACTCATTCTCTTAAAATAGTGTGGAATTGACCTCTAGTTGTGTTTTTATTTCTAAATCTGTACTGAGTAAATATTGTAGAAAGAACTAGATAAGCTATTTTCAGTTACTGAAGGAATTGCAACTAAATTGGTTACAATTATTTTAATTTTACTTATGGATTTAGTGGGATTTATTAATAGAATTTTTTGTCTCTAAGGGCTTTAACAAATAACACCCCAAGCCTGGCTATTATCCCAGAACACACGAGGAAACAGATGGACCTTCAGTATACACTTGAAGACCCAACGACTAAGATTATCTTGGATGAGGGAGCAGGATACAGAAGGCATGAGTTCTCAATCCTGAAAACCTCCCCTGGAATAAAGTTAGGCCTACATTGTGCAATCAGATCCACTCGTACAATCTTGCACTCATTCAGACTCATTGCCATCACCACATGTGCATAAAATTGTCATCACCACACCCACACTGATCTGTTTTCATTACTTGCTTTTTTCTAAATACCCATAAATGTGTATTTATTTTTGGTTTCCTATACATTCAATTTTATTTAGAAAGCCTGATTGGAAATCTTAGATTACTGATGACAATGTAAACAACATGTAGTTGTGGCTAATATGAGGTTTCTTTTCAAAAAATCGCTTAGCTTAATTTTAAATGTAGGATTGAATATTGCATTTGACATGTTTTGAGCTTTGCACGATTTTTGCTGGGCACCATCTAGTGGTAAAAAGGTGCCAATGGAGATGGTAGTCTCTCACAGATATTTCTAGTGATATTTTCTGCATGGAAAAAAAAATCCTCCTAGATTTCTTTGTTTGATGTATGAAGTATGAATGAATTGAATATTCATTGCAAATGGTAATTACCATTCTGGGTTATTTTGCATTGAATCTGACAATTTTATTTTTAATCTTAAAATGTGTCCTTGTGTGTTGAGGTTTGTGCCTCCACCTGCTCTGAAACAAAGTAAATTGTATCAATAAACTTATGCTTAGCTCCCGATATATGTTCCTTTTTTGTCTCCTTTATGACCCAACTAACCTAACAGGATGGCTGGTGTAGAGCCAGTTTAGGGGGCCCCATAGGGTGGGAGAGGTGTGACTTTAGTGTACTATGCTCTGAAGATCCCCAGACAATGAAACATCTCCAGGGGGAATATTACAAGCCAGTATAAGTTCACAGAAGCCCTGAGGCTACGGCATCTTATGCCAGGGTGAAGCCAGCCCTTTTCAGACCACAAGGCTTGGGGAATACAAAGATAGCTTTCTGATCCCTCCTCTTTTGATCTCTTCCCTAGGTGTCCTGTGTAAAATACAACTCAGTATGACCCGAAGATGTTGGCCAAAGATTCTCAGGTTGATTCTCCACTACCTTGAACTTTGTGTAGCCAGAAGTATTAAATGTAATTCAATAATGTTTATATTAATCCCATAAGGTTTGTCCAGGGTATTACAGACATTGTCAGTCTCACGATGTCAGCCAGCCTACAGCCAAGCCATCAGGTGCTAGGACCATGGGTCTGGCTACAATATCTGAATTGGCTCAGAGATATTATGTATGGGAAAATCAGGAGGTGAATGGGGTGGTGGGGGAGCGCTGTCTGAACATCTGCAATAGGTCCAACTACCAAAATTGCATCCGCCAGTAAGAGGCTAGGATAATTGTAGCCTTGTCCCATCTGATTTTGGGTATTATTCTGGGAACCAGGGCAATCGTTGGAAAAATCATACATGCGTCCTCAAGACTATACAGGAGAAAGGTGCCTGGCAATGAGCAAGGGCTCAGGACCCCTCTGGAGCAGAATTCAGGCATTTGGCATGGTCCTCTGTGGTGAGAGTCTTTCTTGGGAATCCCCCACTGATGAAATATCAGCTGTACAGTATGATGACCTTCTGCAGTGACCACCCATGGCTGGTTATCCTGTGTCTCCTCAAGGAGTCTGCCAGGTCACGGCAGACTGATGGGAGGTGTAGAGCTAGTGGGGCTATTCAGTGTGGATGGTACCACACTCACAGCCTGATAGCTTGCTGGGAAAGTGGGAATGATCGAGTGCCTCCCTGCCTGTTTATACAGAGCATTGCGGACATATTGTCTGTCAGGACTTGTACTATGGATTTCCACAGAGCGGGAGGGAATGATGTGCCTCAGATCCAGGATATTTGTATGTAGCTTCATGTTGTTCTGAGACCATGTTCTTCATATCTACAGATTGTTCAGGTGAGTACCCCAGCCTGTCCCTGAAATGCTGGTGATAAGAGTCTCATCATCTAGGAGGGGATGCAGAAGGGAACCCCTTTCCTTATGTTGTTTGGATCTAGCCATCAAACAAGCTCTTATAGATCTGAGGCAGGACTACGACTCACTTGCTCAGGTGATGCCTTGAGTACACTGATCTCAGTCTCATTCATAACAGCTGCAGGTGAAATCTGGCCAGTGGCATCATGTATGTACATACCTACATGTGGCGTGACCATCTCAGACATGTTTGCACTGTTGCCTTGGGATCTTTGATCCTTTGGCAATGACTGAAGAGATGGGAACCTGCCCTCTGGGAGGCAGGCTCTTTCATATTAAGAGTAGCTGCTATGAACTATATAGACACTGGTGGTGTGAGTGATGATTTTCCATAGTTAACAAGGAGTCTTAATTGAGAGAACAGGGAAAGGACATAGGAGATTTCAACAGCATGAGACTATTCGTACGTTTCTCTGAACAGCCAGTCTTACAGATACAGGAAGATATGGATTCCCTTCTACAGAAGTGGCCATCGTTTGAGGCATCCATTGTTGCCTGTGGGGAAGTCCTGTCCAGTAGTTGGCCTTTCTTAATGATGTCTTTAAGCTCCTCTCTGTTACCATGCAGGAGCTTTGCAAGGAAGGGTGTCAGTCTGTCCCAGGTTAGAAACTCATACTTTGCTAGTAAGGCCAGTAGGGAAGTAGAGGAGTCTGACTTTCTCACAAAAGGTCTTGGCAATTCTCACAAGGAGCACCTGGAATGATTTAAAGCCATCTAATGCTGTTGCAATTTCCATGTGGTACCATTTTTCAGGTGATGAAGACAGAAGATCCTTTGCTGGGGATCAGGGTGCTGTTCTGTCCCTGAATCTAGCTCTTTCTGGTATTCTGGTATAGATCTGGCCAAGGATGAGGATGCCTGAGGTGGTGGGCTACAGTGGCATGCTGTATGAAATGACTGGCTTTTTGGGTACTGGCCAGTCCAGTGCCATTCTTGACAAGCCAGTGGTGGCTGAGCCCTATAGGGTAATCTTGTAGGTCTGTCTGCATCATTGCCTGCTGACTTCAGAGGAGAGAGTTCTCTACTGGAAAATGGGGAAAATGTACATGGTGAGGAGGGGGGGTAGACTTTGTCCAAGAGTGGCACTAAAGCATATGGCACTCTTGGTACAATGGCCTACACTTATATTGGTAGTTGTCTCAGTCCTGATGACTGTCTTGGATCTCTTCTGGGCTCATCCTCTGAGGTGGGGGTTGATGCCGATGGATTCTGGAGGAGTTTGCTGCATCGGCGGTCAATGCTGAAGAAGTCTGCTACATCGTAAGCTCTGCCTTCTTTGCAGCCCTTGATGTTGGGTGGGATTTGGTGGATTTATCTTCAGAGGCTTTACAGAGTCTGTCCCTATGGGAGAACACTGAGCTACATCTGGAGTCTCTGCTAGATCTTTACTCAGCACTGTCTTCTCTGGACTGCTCTTTAGTGTGATGTGTCTGCTAGACAGGGTGCTGGATGAAACTGGTTTGCCTGCCAGCAGCACTCTGGAGCTTGTCTCCTCAAGCTCTGATGAGACCTTCATGGATTGTTCCAGAAGATGGAGCTCTACCCTTGTCTCTTGTGACTCAGAGAACAACAAGCAGACTGAGCTTCTGCTTTGTATATGAGATTTCTCCAATCAGAAGAGAGACCCTACATGTCCATCTTTCAGGGGGATTAGTCCATTGCAGGATGGACAGGGATTAAAGCTTGCAGGTTTCAACTCTGCTATGTTAAGGAACCCTGTACAAAGGGGAGGTGTAAATGGGGTGTCTGACCAGTAGAATTCGGTTCAGATTGACAACTGTGAACTGTTGCATCCATGAAGAAGATCAGAAGTAGTTCTGAATGTGTTCTTGAAGATTTGTAGAAATTAAGGCTGAGCTGAGAACTAGCAAGTCTGACACTCACCAGGTTCTCTGTCTCTGCCATGGGTGATAAGAGGAAACTGAGAGATGGTTGCAGCTATCTCACCTCTTATGCCCTCATATGGGAGCATAACGTAAAATTGCATGCCCCCTATGGACATTGCTATTTTAAAAGAAAACCTTCTGGTTCTGCTTGCATATGTAACATGTTCACCTTCAGTGGGATCCACACTGACACACAATCATAGAAATTGGGGAGCTGGAAGGGATCTTGAGATCCAAGCTACCCCCGAGGTGAGGTAGGACCAAATATATCTAGACTATCTCTGATTGGTATTTGTTCAACCTGTTCTTATAAAGCTCCAATGACAAATTCCACAGCCTCCCTTGGAAGGCTAGTCCAGTGCTCAACTATCCTTATAGTCAGAAAGTTTTTCCTAATATCTAAAAATCTCCCTTGCTGCAGATTGAGCCCATTACTTCTTGTCTTGCCTTCAGTGGACTTGGAGAACAATTGATTACTGTCTTCTTAATAATAGCCCTTAACATATTTGAAGATTGATATCAGGTCCTCCTTCAGGCTTTTCTCAAGAATAAACACCTTTCGTCATATAAAAGGTTTATAAAACCTGCTCTTATATTTGTTGCTCTCCTTTGGACTCTGTCCAGTTTGTTCACATCTTTCGTAAAGTGTAGTGCCCAAAACTGGACACAGTATTCCGGCTGAAGCCTCCCCAATGCTGACTAGAGGGGACAGTTACCTCCCATGTCTCACATAAGACACTGTTATACACCCCAGAAGACTAGCTTCTTTTTTCCCCTCAACTAAACCACATTGTTGGCTCATATTCAATTGTGATCCACTGTAACCCCCAGATCCTTTTCAGCAATACTACTGCCTAGCTAATTATTCCCCTTTGCAGTTGTACATGTGCTTTTTCCTTCCTAAGTGAAGGACTTTGCACTTGTCTGTATTGAATTTCATCTTATTGATTTCAGACTAATTCTCCAGTTAATCAAGATCTTGAAGAACCACCTCAAATTCATTATTTTAAAACTCTAATGAATGCAGGGGGTGGGGGGAAACCGACATGTTATGTGAAAGCTTATACTTGGCAATAACGTATCCACTTTACACAGATGTAAAAAGCTACATGAGATGGAAGAGGGGTGGCTGCTGGACTATGTTGCACCTTTGAAATCTCCAGCTGGTAAATCTGGGTTGGTCTTAACTATGGTTAGATCTTGTGATGTTTTGTATTTTCACCCTGTCTAGAAACAATGTATGTAACACAAATATGGGTGTGTGTGGGGAGGGGGAATAATCAGTATAGAAGCAATTATCTTTAACATTTTTGCCTCTTCACGCAAGACACAGACAGCAGAAACCAAATGCAAGAGAGACAATACAACATAAAATCGCTTTGAGAAAATCTACAGTAAGTACAAATTCTTCAGAGTACAAATAAGTACAAGCACTTCAAACTGTAGTGGAAACTACATTACCCTTCTGCTCCTTTCAGTATCTGCTTAGTTCAGTGGTTTTCAGACCCATCAGAGTCTACAGACTATGCCTAAGATTTATAAAGGGGTCTGTACTTCCATTTGAAATTTTTAGGGGTCCATAAATGAAAAAAGGTTGAAAACCAGTGGCTTTAATTTAAGTAGCTGTACTAGTATTGCCACAAGGGAGCACTTTCACTACTCCTCCTTACTACCTGCTTTGGAGGAGAATTTGCCTCTTGCAACTTATTTTCCACTTAAAGTTAACAGTCTAGTTGTGATATCACAACTGGTTATTATGGAATAACTGATATAAAAACATGACTTCATGGGGAATAAACAGAATATGAACTCTGAAAAAACAAAGATTGTGGTTTTTCATGAAAATATTCCTAGTGCAGTAACTTTTTAAAAACTGGAGAAAAACCGATCTAAAAAAAATACAGGCACAATTATTTCTAAATCAGCAATTGTCAAACGTTTGTATGTGGAACATTTACTAGTGATCTGCAGAGAGCTGACTGATCACATGATATTTGCTTCTCCTTCCTTCTAGCTGCTAATTTGCTAGAAAACATATGTTAATACTTTACTATTTCTATTGTAGAAAAACAGTTCCTATAGATATATGATATTCCTAATGTTACCTTTCCTCGTAAGATTTAGTTGCCACATGGTTGAGGTGTTAGGGTGAATGGGCAGGGAGGTGATCCACACAAATGTGAATGGAAGGCAAGATGCCCATTATTATTATTATTTATTATTTTATTATATATTTGTGCTTTATTCTAGGTATTCTCCAGACACTTAAGGATACTACCTGTCCTGAAGAGATTGTAATCCAATTGTCCATAAAACCAGTTTCCCTATTATAAAGATGCCCAAATGATGAGAACATACTCTGTTCTAGATGTAAGATAGCAGTGGCATATGATTTGCCAGACATGGCTATTCCATGTATTTATCCAAAAATAAATCACTGTTTTCTCAAACATATTTGTTAGAAATAATCTTCTGAATAATTCAGGCTATAAATCTTGGTCAGTTGCTAGTTTGAGCAATTCATTGGAAGTACTCAGAATTCAAACTGTTTTGACTGGACATATAGTATGTTAATGTTCCTTGATTGGACAAGAGTAAGGGCTTGTCTACATGGGGACATCCAGGAAAATTAATCTGAATTAACTAAAAGTGAATTTGAAGTAGATTAGTTAAACTGCCTTAAGTCCCTGTGTGAATATCGTTAATCAGAATTAAAGTGTCCTTAATTCAGTTTAGTTGAATTCAATTCCAAAATAAATTTAGCTAAACCAAATGAAGGACATTTTAATTCAGAATAACACTGTCTGTGGAGATTTAATGAGGTTTAACTGAGCCAGTTCAAATTCACACCTTTAGCTAATTTGGATTAATTTTCCTGGATGTTCCTGTGTAGACAAGCCTTAAATCTTGGAATGGGATTTTGAAGTTGTATTTGCAGCAAAATCCAATTTTTTCCTGCTAATTGTTTAAAATTTACTATGTTTTGAAAAACTTTTCTGCTGATAATCTTGTTTCCTAGAGTCTATGCACAAGGGAACTTTAAAGGGGTCTGAACACCGTCAAAGCAAGTTCACTTAAAAATTCAACTGAATAATTGGAGATAATGTTAGCAGTAGTATCTTATGTACTACTACCTTGGGACACTGGCAAGCTAAGAGTTGTGAGACTGACTGAATAAAGATAGCATAATCAACCATTCTTCACTGGTCAGTCTCTCAAACATATTGATTATTTTTGGTTTACCTCCTTCAGCTTGTCAATATATTTCTGATAAGATGATGACCAAAACTGAAAGACCCTGTGTAGGTAATATGTGACCAGAACTGGAGTTCATACACGTTACTTTTAAGAATCGAAATAGGGCCCTTTGTCTGTAATTTCAGTAAGGAATGGGTTTCAATATGACACATTTGATTAAGGTTATTCCATTGAATAGTTATTAGACGAGTTGCTTTTAGACTCTTCTCTGTGTGCTCATTAAGAGACTTTCTGCCAGGTTCTTCATATAGTATGGAGACACGTTTTCAGAATGCTGGAAACTAGCTGTATTCACCACCTGCCTGTCTGTCGATTTAAAGCACCTGTCACTTTGACATCTAAGCACAGAATAGAAACCCATATCAAAAGGATCGAGGGAGATACATTTTTGTCTTTTTTTTTCTTTTTCTCTTTTTCAACCAGTGTTAAGCGACAGCCAACATCAAGGCGACATAATAGATTTATTGAGCGAGTCATAGGCACAAATTAAAAGAACAACAACCCACAGTTAGCAACTTCAAGACATCCCTGTCCCGAAAAATCCCTGCTGATACAAAGATCAATAAAAATGGCCCCTGCTCACTCATTCATCACACAGTTCTGTTTAACAAGAATAATTCAAAGTTAAAGAATGGCCTCTGCTGACAGGAACAGAGACATCAAAAGGATTATCAAAATCGAGTTGAAATCCCACATAGGTTACACATCCTGGGGTGTAGAAATTAAAGAAGACATACTCTAGATAGCAGGGTAGAAAGCGGGTTCTCTGGAGATGGGATATTTTAAATAGAATGGCTCCAGTCAGAAATTGTTGGCATACGATCTTGCAATGGGATGTTACTATAGTTCTTTCAGAACAAAGTATAGAGATGGTGTATCCCTTTGAGAACAAGAATAGGCACATTTCACTCTGTGCACTTTCCTTGCTCTGGGCATGTGGGAGGAAAGGCTCATGCCAACAAGATCAGTGGAATAGTTTCCCACAGGGCTCCATGTATTCCATGGCTGGAGGCAAATTCTGTGGATGTGAAATTCGGATGCACAGCAACCTGATCAGGTAGAGATATCTGAAGAATACACAGACAACGTTTTCCTCTTGAGATGTTGAATTCTGATACTTGTAGAGAGAAATGCTGGCTAGTAAATCAATATTTTCAGAATACCAAACAAACACAAACTAAACAAATAGTAGATACGTGTCATAATTTATTAATGGAAGGCATATGTGAAAACTCAATATTATGACAAAAATGGCTTTCAGAACAGAAATTTTTTTTGGCAGAGCAATTTAATTATTGTCTTAGAATAATTTAACTATACAAGAATAAATGCTGCTTGTTCAGTTTGATTCTTTTGTTGTTTAGAAGGTTACGAATTAAATGCACAGGGCACTGAAGCTTTAAAATCTCATTTCTCCAGGGACTGTGTTACCAAGAGCGTAGCCCTATTCAAATCATTAATCTGACTGAAATATTGAAAAAATTGTGTGTGTGATAGATTCCACCTAGATGATATGAAAAGAAAAGGACAGGATAAATTCAGTCCATCTCTTCTAAAAAAGGTGACACCCCCTCCCCACTCAAATGTGGCCAAGAATTATAGATGGATCAGAATCAAATATCTGGATCTAAGCATAGGCACAAATTACCCATGAACATTGGGGCTGTCTGAATTCTGAACCCAGATTGGGAACTGAATTTTGCAAATGGTTCTTTTATTTATACCTGACAAATCCATACCTATTATCTGAGTAAACCCAAACTCAGGAATGCTAAAAATCCAGGTGTGAGGTTTTCCAGCTTTGAGCCCTTCTCTCCCACAAATATGGTGAAGTCACCCTGTTATCTTTTCCTCATGCAGCATCTCTTGCACCAGCACTATCTAGGAAAATGAAGAAAAGGTCATTACATTTCTGTCCGACTCCGATATGTCTGGGCTGCCACCCACATCATGGGGTACTTTAGCCAATTCAGAAGGAAAGTTAATAGGTACTTTAGAATTTCTTAGAATGGACTGAAAAGATAGTTTCCATTAAGATGTCTATGAATTACATTATTTCAATAATTTAGCTCTTTCAATATGGTTACATTAGGATGGCTTGTGTAATAATAATTTGATCTGCTTACTGAACTTATTTTATAATGGGCTGATATGATCCTGGCAAGTTTAAACAGGGGAATCTCAAGTAGGAATAAGGAGGTTTTGTTACCTCTGTGTTTGGCACCGGTGTGACTGGTCCTGAAATATTGTGTGCAGTCCAAGAAGTATACTGATAAGAGAAGAGCCCCTAAAATGGCTAAAGGACTGAAAAACATGCATTACGGTGAAACATTTAAGAAGCATAATCTATTTTTTTAACAAAGGTTAAGGAATGACTTGATTACAGTTTATAAGTACTTACATGGGGAACAAAAGTTTGGTTTGGGCTCTTTGATCCATCAGACAAAGGTATAACAAGATCCAATGGCCGGAAGTCAAAGCTAGACAAATTCAGACTAGCAATAAGTGGCAAATTTTTAATGGTGAGAGAAATTAACCACTGGTACAGCTTACCAAGGGTTGTGGTGCATTCTCCATCATTGGCAATTTTAAAATCAAGACCAGATCTTTTAGAAAAATATCCACTTTAGTTCAAACAGGAATTAATTCAGGGAGATCCTGTGGCCTGTTATACAGGAGGTCAGACTAGATGATCAGTGGTGCTTTCTGGTATCATAATCTGTGAATCTATATTGGTGCCTATCACTGCAGTGCCCTTCTGCAAAGATATTTAGGGTGCTACATGACAAGGGATGTAAGGTGACTCTTTAGCTGAATGAATCTTGACACTTGCTCTCTTGGTTTATCTATAGGAAAGCTCCCCTTAAGTTCACCTGGTATCCCCTAGATCTCCAGGCTCTAGTTTGAGACTCAATGGTGATAATGGTAAATCTACAAATGGAGCAACCTGGTCCCTTCTCTGACTGTGGAGAACTCTCATGCCCAAAATACATGACTTTTAGACCTTTATTTTCTAGACGTATCCATTTTTTGTGTTCTTTTTTTCAACATCACCTACCTGACTGCTAATCCCACCTCTGTGATACAATTTGCCCTTTTCATGAGTCTCCCTTGGCCCACATCATTGTCAGTGTTTATACTCTCTCTTCCATGGCAGTTCCTTACACTCATCTTGCAATCTTTCCTAACTAAACCCTAGCAGGTCTGGAATACCTCCACTCCTTTTGTGTCATAAAGTGACACCAGTCTTTACTTACCTCCACTGACTATCTCTCAAAGAACAGTGTTGTGATCTCTGAGCAATGGGTGTGTGTGTATGTAATATAGCTTGTCCAACCTTGCAAACTTATATATTTATAAAACCTTGTATACTCCACCATGTTTGCCTGTATTGATCTCTTATCTTTGGACTACAGCACATTTTGTTTTCCCTGTTCACCTCTTCACCTTTAGGGCAAAGTCTTTTGCCATTTTGTCTTCTATTTTAAGAAACAGCCTTTTCAACTAACCTGTGTCTTTCTCTAATACTCTTGACTTTTCCAAATTCCACCTAAAAATCCACTGTGTCTTTATTTAGGAAAATGAGTGAAATTCTCCTCAATGCAGTGGGCCAGCGGTAGGCATATTCATCACTTCAGTCCCACTGAAGCCCTCTGCTCAAGGGTGGATTTCCTGAGTAAGGTATTCTTGTAAGTTCTGAACATTGAAACAGACTGAGAAATGTTTGCAACATTGATATATTTGTATGAAAAAAGCTTTATAAAAAAACCCAATCTGTTACCATAAAGGATGCTGTTTTTCCGTGTTATCTTGCTCCAGACTGATATTCTCTTGAAGGGCAGTTGAAATCTTAGTGATTCCATGACATCATAGCATGCCTAAATTATGATTGCAAATAAAAGCTAAATTAACTATACATTGAGAAATGGACCCTATAGGAAAGGATAACACAGGGACGTAACCTATTGCAACTCCTGCTTCTCCTTTTTTCCATTCTCAAATTCTGAAGCTATATGGTGTCATTAAGTCACAGCTCTGAGATAGGGTGGAGTAAAGCTGCAGCATCCCAGGGGTATAGTCATTTCTGGAGCTCCCAGATGCACTGGAATAGCACAGCTGCTCTGCCATCTAATACAGGGTATAGTGTCTGTTTCCCTTCTGGTCAGCCCTGCTACCTACAGGGGCATGGGAGGCATAGTCAAGCCTTGGAGTGGCTGGCACCTTAAGTGGCACTAGCTCGCTAGTTCTTGTGCTTGGGGAGGACAAGGACTGCAATCATCGCTGGGGTTGCCAACTTTCTAATTGCACAAGATCGAACACCCTTGCCCCACCCCTGCCCCGAAGCCCTGCCCCACCACTTCTCTGAGGCCCCGCTCCCACTCATTCCATCCCCCTCCCTCTGTTGCTCGCTCTCCCTCACTCTCATTCGCTCATTTGCCCTGGGTGGTGTTTACCTTGGGTGGCTCCCTGAAAGCAGCGACATTTCTTCAGCTCCTAGGTGCAGAGGCGGCCAGACAGCTTTGCATGCTGTCCCCATTTGCAGGTGACATCCCCACAGCTTCCACTGGCTGCGTTCCCAGCCAATGGGAGCTGTGGAGCTGGTGTTTGGGGCTGGGGCAGCATGTAGAGTCCCCATGGCCATCCCTCTGCCTAGGAGCCAAAGGAATGTGTCGCTGCTTCCAGGGAGCTGGGTAGGAAGCCTGCCAGTCCTGTGCCAACCAGACTTTTAATGGCCCAGTCAGCAGTGCTGACCCAAGTCACCAAGATCCTTTTTCCCAGGTGCTCCGGTCAAAAACCAGACACCTGGCAACCCTAATTCATCACTAGCCCTTGAGCGCTGGTGTAAGATGGAGGCTCCTTATGCTTTCTACCCTGCTGTACACCTACATAATGGTTGCTCACAATATGGTCCTTTTTTTGTCAGCTGAATTCAAACCTGCACAGACTTCCCCTCTGCCCTCATCCTTTTGGCTCCATACTTGCACTCAGTGCCCTTTCTCTGATATCCAGTCCCTATTTTTTGTTCCCACTCTATATGTACACTATGTGAATAGACTCTCTTCGCTGGCTATACCTTCTGCTGTTCAAGATAATTCCTGTACAGCTTCCTTGCCAAAACATAGCTGCTAGCCATGGACCTGATCTGGTGAGGTAGTGGGTGCCTTCCACTCTCATTGACTTCAGTAGGAGTCAAGGATGCCTAGCAACTCATGGCACTGGACTGTTTATTTACCTTGTTCAGGCTATGTTTAAAGATGCCCTTTTGATTCCGTTACAGGTCACACAATAGCACAGCCTTCTTCTGCCCTTTCCTTTTCCATGTACAGATGTACAGTAAAATGGCACAGCACTTACATTCTGATTACTTTACTGGAAAACATTACCAGAAATGCTTAGTTGGGTCCTTTTCTCTGGCTCTATTATGTATGAACAGAATTTCTTTTGTAATGGGTTCTGGTTCAATGTCTTGCAGCTTTGAATAGAAGGATTTATCTAGTCTGTGTTTGTCAATAAAGAAGTAGTTGAAAGTCACCTTTAGTACTTCCCTTAAAAGTAACTAATCTTTTGATACCCTGGGGCCTTGAATCAATGGTCCCAAATCAATATTTTCTATATACAGTTATTGTTTCTCTTCACCCAACATGCTGTGGACTGGAAATCAACACACTGTGGACTGAAAATCAATGGGGGTACATTTGTGAATTTTACAGAACATTGGATAGGCCAAGAATTAGACATTATACTCTTTTAGGAAATGCACAAAGGAAATTATGTGGCACTCTCCTGAGAGATAGCCTGGAGTAACTATATCACTGCTATCAGACAGTATTGTTTTAAAACATCTTTATGATTCTGTCTGAAAAGAAAGCATCCCCTTTACTTTCTAGTAATGCAGGGCAATGCTGGAACATCAATTAAAATATGAAACATCAGGGCAGCTTTTGCTAATGTAATTCGCTTTGAATACTGGAAGGGTTTACCAACTGCTTTGCAGTTCTTTCACATTTGGACTTCATTTAAAGAGTTTATTATTATGCAGTGTTTTAAAGGAGTCCCAGATTCAGCAGGATCCCATGGGGAATAGACAGCATGAGTCAATTGTCTCTGTCAACTTCGTAGAAACAGATGTATTTATCTTGCTGCTGTTTTTTTAAATCCCCAATATTAGTTATAAATATCTTTAAAAGCAGTGCTGTTTGGACTCCATCAATGGTCTTTAAGAGAAGGCTGTCTGGTTTGAAAGATTTCCAGAAAGTGCTTGTCAGCAGTTTTACAGGGGGTTCGCTATGCTGCATATTTCATGAAATAAACACATTTCTGTGGTTTGAGGGAAAACTGACAGTTGATCGTACATTTTTTTTGAAGCCCGAAGGACGGTTTGCCAGATGGAATTTGCAAACTCTGCCTTAGTGACCTGAAAACCAAGCCTCAAGAGTCCTCTGAGCTACCAGGACTTCAGCAAGCAACACCTTTTGCCAAAACAATAATTAATATGTTTAGGTTGGTCACAATGATACCTCTTTGCCATGTAAGTAAGCCTGCTGGCTCCTAGCAATCAGTGTGCTGTTAACATGGACAAATCCTTTGCCATTTAATTTCAGACAATTTAGTGTCTTTAAAACTCTATTTTTTTCCATAATAGGCACAAATGCAAAAAGTTACCTTTGGCACAACGTTTTTTGCCTGTAACACTTGGAGCAGAAGCTAAAATGGTCTTTGTTCTGGGTTTTTTAAATGGAAATTCTGCAAAATTAAGTTAATTCTGCAAAATTAAGCAAAGCAGGGTACATGGACAAACTCCATCATCACACAACACAGCTGGACCTAATGCCAGAACAACAAATTCAAGGTGGAGAAAGAGAGCCTGGGTGTATCTGTCACTTCCGTCAACCTTATAAGAACTTAAGAACAACCATACTGGGTTCTAGCCCAAAGGTCCATCTAGCCCAATATCCTGTCGTCCGGCAGTGGCCACTGCCAGGTACTTCAGAGGGAATAAATGGAACAGGGCAATTATCAAGTGATCCATCCTCTTTCGTCCATTCCCAGCATCTGGCAAACAGAGGCTAAGGACACTTTGTGTATGGTTTTGCCTCCATGTCCATCTTAGCTAACAGGTCCATCAATGGCTATCTTCCATGAACTTAGCTATTTCTTTTAGACAGCCTTCACAACATCCTCTGACAAAGAGTTCCACAGGTTGACTATGCATTGTACGAAGAACTACACCGGACCCTCACTAGAACATGGGATTTGGGATCCATGCGTGGTACCGCATTAACACGAGGACCACGTTAAAATGAATTGCAATTAAAGTAATTAAATTTGGGATCCATGGCCGCCAATGCGTTATATGCGAATTCACACTATAGAGACACGCGTTCTAGTGAGGGTCAGGTGTACTTCCTTTTGTTTGTGATAAACCTGCTGCCTATTAATTTCATGTGCTGACCCCTAGTTCCTGTGTTATTAGAAGGAGTAAATAACACTTTCTTATTCACTTTCTTCACACCAGTCATGATTTTATAGACCTCTATCGTATCCTGCCTTAGTCATCTCCTTCCAAGCTGTAAAGTCCCAGTCTCACTAATCTCTCCTCACATGGAAGCTGTTCCATACCCCTAATCATTTTTGTTGCCTGTTTCTGCACTTTTTCTGTACCTATAGAACAGATTACGTGCAGTTCTGTTGAACTGAATCAGGAAAGAATGTTCTGAGTTGGTTCCATAAACTGAAATTAAATGTTTCAGCATTTCCCAACAAAATATTTTGGAATTTTTCATTTGTTTTTATCCTGAATTGGGATGAAAAAAACCAAAATGACATTTCCTGTGCGATGGGAATTCCAGTTTTCACTCAGCCCTAGACTGAATTCACAATACTCTATAAAAGCCCTGCTTTGCAGCTGGCTATGGGGATGGTCTTTGACAGCATGTGACCACCCTCTCCACTGGTTGTTACAGGGCTGGGCTGTAGCCCAAGCTCTTTTTGTTTTTCTGTTTACGAAAACCTCTTGTTATTGCCACTGCACCCTCAGGATATGTCTACACTATGAAATTAGGTCGAATTTATAGAAGTCGGTTTTGTAGAAAGCGTTTTTATACAGTCGAGTGTATGTGTCCCCACACAAATGCTCTACGTGCATGTAGTCGGTGGACTGTGTCCACAGTACTGAGGCAACCATCAACTTCCAGAGCTTTGCACTGTGGGTAGCTATCCCACAGTTCCCGCAGTCTTCACCTCCCATTTGAATTCTGGGTAGAAATCCCAGTGCCTGATGGGGCTAAAACATTGTCGCAGGTGGTTCTGGGTACATATCATCAGGGCCCCGTTCCCTCTTACCCTCTGTAAAAGCAAGGGCAGACAATCATTTTGCACCTTTTTTCTTGAGTTACCTGTGCAGATGCCATGCCACGGCAAGCATGGAGCCTGCTCAGCTAACCGTCACCGTATGTCTCCTAGGTGCTGGCAGACGTGGTACTGCATTGCTTCACGGTAGCAGTTTATTGCCTTTTGGCAGCAGACAGTGCAGTATGACTGGTAACCGTCATCGACGTAGTCCTGGGTGCTTTTTTAACCGGGCGCCTGGGCAAACATGGGAGTGACTCAGCCAGGTCTCATGGCAATTGAGTCCTACTGGCAATGCACTGTCTTTTAATCTGCAGCTAGCAGAAGATGATGGCCAGTAGTCATACTGTACTGACTTCTGCCGAGCACCCAGGAAGTGACGATGGCTAGCGGTCGTACTGCACAGTCTGCTTCCAGCATGATGTATAAAGATAGATGAAGTGGCTCAAAACGAGAAATAGACCAGATTTCTTTTGTATTCATTTTCTCCTCCCTCCCTCCCTCTGTGAAATCAGTGGCCTGCTAAACCCAGTTTTGAGTTCTATCCTTGAGGTTTTGAGTTCTATCCTTGAGGCGGCCATTCAGTTTCTCCCAAAGCCACCCCCTTTGATGATTTTAATTCCCTGTAAGTCAACCCTGTAAGCCATGTCATCAGTCGCCCCTCCCTCAGTCAGGGCAACAGCAAACAATCGTTCCGCACCTTTTTTCTGTGCAGACTCCATACCACAGCAAGCATGGAGCCCGCTCAGATCATTTTGGCAATTAGGAGCACATTAAACACGACACGCATTATCCAGCAGTATATGCAGCACCAGAACCTGCCAAAGCGAAACTGGGCAAGTAGGCGATGTCAGCACGGTTACGAGAGTGATGAGGACATGGACACAGACTTCTCTCAAAGCACGGGCCCTGCTTTATATATATCCAATGTGGGCATCATGGTGCTAATGGGGCAGGCTCATGTGGTGGAACGCCGATTCTGGGCCCGGGAAACAAGCACAAACTGGTGGGACCGCATAGTGTTGCAGGTCTGGGACGATTCCCAGTGGCTGCAAAACTTTCGCATGCGTAAGGGCACTTTCATGGAACTTTGTGACTTGCTTTCCCCTGCCCTGAGGTGCAAGAATACCAAGATGAGAGCAGCCCTCATAGTTGAGAAGCGAGTGGCAATAGCCCTGTGGAATCTTGCAACACCAGACAGCTACCGGTCAGTCGGGAATCAATTTGGAGTCGGCAAATCTACTGTGGGGGCTGCTGTGATGCAAGTAGCCAACGCAATCAAAGATCTGCTGATATCAAGGGTAGTGACCCTGGGAAATGTGCAGGTCATAGTGGATGGCTTTGCTGCAATGGGATTCCCTAACTGTGGTGGGGCCATAGACGGAACCCATATCCCTATCTTGGCACCGGAGCACCAAGCCAGTGAGTACATAAACCACAAGGGGTACTTTTCAATAGTGCTGCAAGCACTGGTGGATCACAAGGGACGTTTCACCAACATCAACGTGGGATGGCCGGGAAAGGTACATGACACTCACATCTTCAGGAACTCTGGTCTGTTTCAAAAGCTGCAGGAAGGGACTTTCTTCCCAGACCAGAAAATAACCATTGGGGATGTTGAAATGCCTATAGTTATCCTTGGGGACCCAGCCTACCCCTTAATGCCATGGTTTATGAAGCCATACATAGGCAGCCTGGAGAGTAGTCAGGAGCTGTTCAACTACAGGCTGAGCAAGTGCAGAATGGTGATAGAATGTGCATTTGGATGTTTAAAAGTGCGCTGGCGCAGTTTACTGACTTGGTTAGACCTCAGCAAAGCCAATATTCCCCTTGTTATTACTGCTTGCTGTGCGCTCCACAATATCTGTGAGAGTAAGGGGGAGACATTTACGGTGGGGTGGGAGGTTGAGGCAAATCACCTGGCTGCTGGTTACACACAGCCAGACACCAGAGCGGTTAGAAGAGCACAGGAGGGTGCAGTACACAACAGAGAAGCTTTGAAAACCAGTTTCATGACTGGCCAGGCTACGGTGTGAAAGTTCTGTTTGTTTCTCCTTGATGAAACCCACCGCCCCTGGGTTCATTTTACTTCCCTGTAAGCTAACCACCCTCCCCACCTCCCTTTGATCACTGCTTGCAGAGGCAATAAAGTCATTGTTGCTTCACATTCATGCATTCTTTATTAATTCATCACACAAATAGGAGGATAATTACCAAGGTAGCCCAGGAGGGGTGATGGAGGAGGGAAGGACAAGGCCACACAGCACTTTAAAAGTTTAAAACTTATTGAATGCCAGCCTTCTGTTACTTGGGCAATCCTCTGGGGTGGAGTGGCTGGGTGGCCGGAGGCCCCCCCACCGCATTCTTGGGCATCTGGGTGAGGAGGCTATGGAACTTGGGGAGGAGGGCAGTTGGTTACACAGGGGCTGTAGCGGTGGTCTGTGCTCCTGCTGCCTTTCCTGCAGCTCAACCATATGCTGGAGCATATTAGTTTGATCCTCCAGCAGCCTCAGCATTGAATCCTGCCTCCTCTCATCACACTGCCGCCATCTTTCAGCTTCAGCCCTCTCTTCAGCCCACCACTTCTCCTCCTGGTCATTTTGTGCTTTCCTGCACTCTGTCATTGTCTGCCTCCATGCATTTGTCTGTGCTCTGTCAGTGTGGGAGGACAGCATGAGCTCAGACAACATTTCATCACGAGTGCATTTTTTTCGCCTTCTAATCTTCTCTAGCCTCTGGGAAGGAGAAGATCCTGTGATCCTTGAAACACATTCAGGTGGTGGAGAAAAAAAAGGGACAGTGGTATTTGAAAAGACACATTTTATAGAACAATGGGTACACTTTTTCACGGTAAACCTTGCTGTTAACATTACATACATAGCACATGTGCTTTTGTTACAAAGTCACATTTTGCCTCCCCGCACCGCGTGGCACATTTCTGTTCAGCCATAGGCAAACAGCCCAGCAGGAATGGGCACTTCTGCATGTCCCCTTAAGAAAAGCACCCTATTTCAACCAGGTGACCATGAATGATATCACTCTCCTGAGGATAATACAGAGAGATAAAGAACGGATGTTGTTTGAAAGCCAGCAAACATACACTGCAATGCTTTGTTCTACAATGATTTCCGAGTATGTGCTACTGGCCTGGAGTGGTAAAGTGTCTTACCATGGTGGATGGAATAAGGCTGCCCTCCCCAGAAACCTTTTGCAAAGGCTTTGGGAGTATATCCAGAAGAGCCACGAATGCCAGGGCAAATTAATCATTAAACATGCTGGCTTTTAAACCTTGTATAGTATTTTAAAAGGTACACTCAACAGAGGTCCCTTCTCCATCTGGTGGGTCCGGGAGGCAGCCTTGGGTGGGTTCGGGGGGTACTGGCTCCAGGTCCAGGGTGAGAAACAGTTCCTGGCTGTCGGGAAAACCGGTTTCTCCGTTTGTTTGCTGTGAGCTATCTACAACCTCATCATCATCGTCTTCCTCATCCCCCAAACCTGCTTCCGTGTTGCCTCCATCTCCACTGAAGGAGTTAAACAACACAGCTGGGGTAGTGGTGGCTGAACCCCCTAAAATGGCATGCAGCTCATCATAGAAGCGGCATGTTTGGGGCTCTGACCCGCAGCGGCCGTTGGCCTCTCTGGTTTTCTGGTAGGCTTGCCTCAGCTCCTTAAGTTTCACGCGGCACTGCTTCGGGTCCCTGTTATGGCCTCTGTCCTTCATGACCTGGGAGATTTTCACAAATGTTTTGGCATTTCGAAAACTGGAACGTAGTTCTGATAGCACGGATTCCTCTCCCCATACAGCGATCAGATCCCGTATCTCCCGTTCGGTCCATGCTGGAGCTCTTTTGCAATTCTGGGACTCCATCATGGTCATCTCTGCTGATGAGCTCTGCATGGTCATCTCTGCTGATGAGCTCTGCATGGTCACCTGCAGCTTGCCACACTGGTCAAACAGGAAACTGAAATTCAAAAGTTTGCGGGTCTTTTCCTGTCTACCTGGTCAGAGCATCTGAGTTGAGAATGCTGTCCAGAGTGGTCAAAATGGAGCACTCTGGGATAGCTCCCGGAGGCCAATACCATCTAATTGCATTCACAGTACCCCAAATTCGACCCAGCAAAACCGATTTCAGCGCTAATCCCCTTGTAGGGGGTGGAGTAAAGAAATCGATTTTAAGAGCCCCAAAAAAGGGCTTCGTTATGTGGACGGGTGCAGGGTTACATCAATTTAATGCTGCTAAATTCAACCTCAACGCCTAGTGTAGATCAGGGCTCAGACTCAAAAAAACTCCACCCACAACCTCCTCTTGGCTGCTGTGATGGGGTGTACTCCCTACACTGGCTCTAGAAGAGCTGAGTTGGGCCGGGTGGGCCTAATCGGGCAGTTAGGCTGAAATCTGGGAGTATTAAGCCTGGGAGGAAAGCCCTAATTAGGGGAAACTCACCTGTGTGGGAACGGGCAGGGCTTATATAAAGACAACAAATTAGAAGCAGAGGGAGCAGCAAAGAGGTAGTCTGCGATCACTCCCTGGGAGGAGGGAGATGTGTTTTGGGGAAATAGAGACAAGCAGCTCAAAGTTACTCCCTGGGAGGAAGGAGTGGAGAGGCTGGTAAACCTAGGGGAGTAGGGAAAGACAGCAGGGTGCAGGACGAAACACCTTGGCTGCTGTTTAGAGAATCCTGGAGCTGGAATCCTGGGTGGAGGGTGGGCCTGGGTTCCCCTACTGGCCACTGAAGGAGAGGCACCTGTGGCTAGGGGTGCTGGAACAATTTTTATAGTGGGGGTGCCAAGAGCCATTGAACCAAACTGTAAACCCTGTATATGATGGACAGTGAATGGGAGGACTTCCTGAGACTGCTGGTGAGCAGGGACTTTGATACGCATCCCCAGAAGGGGAACCACACAGAGACGTGCCCAGAGGACCAAGTCATGAAGGGGAGGCTGTGGTTCCTGGAGCAAGAGAGGGGGGCTGTAGAGGGAGAAAGAGGAGGAGTGCAACTGCAGGAAAGGGCATCTGTCTGTGCAGAGCTGAGTCCAGGAGGGGGCATCATAATTTGGTGAGTAGAGCACCCCATGATAGCCTATACCAATGATCATTCTTCCTTTAATCCCTCCTCTGGTCTTAATTACTGCAACCAAGTCCATTCAAAACATTGCTGCCAAAAATCATCTACTGTGCATATTGCTTTAATTATATCACGCATGTGCCTTTTGAATCTTTCCATTGTCTCCCCTTTATCCTCTGCATCAAATATAAGCTTGTTCTCACCTTTAAGGTTTGGTAAGTTAGACCTAACTTGCAAGCTGCAGCTCTCCTTGAACAGCAATTAGAAGTGTCTGATTTGGAGGTGGCCAGCACTAGGGAAGTTATGCTGTGACCTCTGTGTCCACCTACAGCCTTTTGATAAGGTGCCTTTAGAGAAATGGCTCTTTTTTTTTTTTTTTTAAATGCAGGATCTGTTGCAGTGTCTGACCGTCTTCCTTTTTGTGAGGAATTCTTGCAATGCCAGAAGAGAAGATAGCTTTCTAAGGGAGCTCAGTTTCCCTTTAAACCTCTGAATTAGTGAAAGGTGTGAGGCTTATTTAGAATCTCAAATAGTGGAAAAGAAATCTATCTGCAGGCTATTGAAATGAAGGGAATCAAATAAAGCAATAGCTTCGAGGAATGCTAGCTTCAGTGAATGAAGACACTGATGTAAGGAAATGACCCATTTTTAATTGAACAGAATGGCTTTAATTACAAGCAGTTAAAGGCATCCCAGTTAGGCATGATGACTTGGATGCTAAACAATTTCAGGTTAATTATTTGTTATATAAGTAGTATTTCCTTTTATCGGTTTTAAACTCATTGTGGTATTCAGCCAGCATGACTTATAATGTAAGACTCAGAATCTCAAATGTTAGAAAAATAACAGAACCACTAGTTATTTCCTGACAGGCTGTGTTTTGTTGCTATCTGTAAACCAATCCATCTGAGAATGAGCCAACAATAGCTTGTCTTCAGGCTGATCAACACCCTAGGCTATCCATAATCACTCGAGGCTTGACCTAGTACCCACTGAAATCAGTAAGTCTTCTCATTAGGGAAAGGGATTGATTTTAGGAGGGGATTGATCAGTCCCTCTGGTAGGATCATTGAAACCAATGGATCTACTTGCATGATAAGGTAAGCAGAATTTGGCCTTGTGTGTTTTCAACCAAGTTACTAAAGTCAGCTAAATTGAAAGATTCAGAGAAATGAAGCAGGATGGGGCAGCCTGTGAACTATTCCATGTTAACTGGTGTTCTGAGTTGCAAGATTCGTGGGGGAGTTAGATGCTAAGGTACAAACCACTTGGTGTAGACTGCAAGACCGTTCTGGCCATTGGACTGCACAATGTTTTCAGCTGTGGGAAGTATATCAATGCAGTGGTTTCACCTGTGATGTAGTGAGGGTCGGGTGTAGAACAGAGCTCTTGTACTAAGAACAAGCAGCACTCCAGCAGCATTTTTCTTCAGGTGTTTGTAGGTGCACTTCATAGTCTTGAAAGAGATATCAGTGGCTATGTCTAAGTTAGAGTTTGTGATCCTGTTTTAATTCAAGTTAACTAACAACTGTAAATGCGATTCTACACATTCCACAAATGTTCTAGGCCACACGTTTGTGTTTTAGCTCAGGACTCAATCAATTAACTCGCATTAAAACAGGCCCACTAACTGTAGCGTAGGCAAACCAGTGTACACAGGTATTTTGCAAGCCTCCACACATAGCTCTGCCAATGTCAGGCCTGATGTAAATCACCAATACTGTCCTGACTGCGTCTTCAGCAGTTGTGCCTAGTTACATGAGGTTTCTCAAGTAGCCTAAATTGCAACATGGATGAGGGGCCCAAGCTCACTGCCAGTTGTGATTTACCTATAAAAATGGGATTTAAGCAATGATTTCAAGTGGTCAAAGTCAGAGGAGCAAGGATTTTATTCTTAGAAGTCAATAGCAAAATTTCCCATTGACTTCAGTGGGGTCAGGGTTTCACTCTAGACTGGGATCCTGCAGGCTCATTTAGATAAAAAGGCAAAATGATGAAGCAGTTTAGAAATAGGTTGTTTTCTGTAGGAATTCTGATGTGTATCGAGGGAAAAGCATACCCTGTTGTGGGGACTCAGAGCAATGACAGGAAATTCTCACCAGCCATAAAAAATAATTGTCTCAGTTCATGAAATAGCAAAGCCTTTTTGTTTGCATTATTTTTTAGGATGTGAAAAATGGAAAACAGTTTCCATGGGCAAAGGCCTCTCATTTCACGCCAGAAAAACTGGTGACTATTTTCCATAAAACTCTGCCTAGGAAAAATTAATTGCTCTTCCAGCTGAATTTCTACTCATTCCCCCCACCCCAAGAATGCAGAATGCAGTAGTTGAAATAGTGACATTTTCAGTCTGATCCACATTTATTGGCACACTAGTGAATATTACTTATGGCACATTACTGCTTGTGATGCAAAAATCGGTCACTTTGTACAGCTGTAGTTTTCATCAGTAGTTTTTTTGTTAGGAACACAAAGTCTGACAATCTTCAGCTTCAAAACTCTGGAGAACTTGTTGTGGAATCACTGGCAATTTTCTTAATTCTCCACAGTAGGCTAGATTGGGCTCTGTCCTATGCAGGTATGCATGGAGTAGAGGCCACAAAGGAGCTTTCATCAGTTTCCCCCAGGGCAAAAGCAGGGCACAACAGTTAGGATGAGCAGAAGGATGTTGGGCTATGGCCTCACAAAGTGTGCACTGCACATGTTACTCCCTCAGAGGGTGCATTTTTACTACAAGAATTTCCAAGTATTTTTCTGCATCAGTGCAGCTATTCCTGTGCTACCAATAGCTTGAGCTGTAGTGTAGACAGGACACTGGCATACTTTGCCACTCTGTTGTATAATCTTGAGAGCAGGGTTAGATGACATGGTCACAAAAATACCCTATTTACATGACTGTTCCCAACATTGGAGGTTTGGCAGAGATGCATCAATACAGAAAAAGGTTTACAAACTTTCTTTTGTTCCTCAGTGCCTCCCAGATCTCTGGCTGCAGGGCAGTGATCTTTTGCAGCATCCCCAATCTGGAATGATGCCATCAAGGATCAGCTGAGTTCTGTATCTTTGGAGATCATTCCTGTGGTAACCCTTGTGGCTGAAACATTGCTACTAACTATTTTCTACATGCAGCTTTTAATAACTTCCTTGCTCTGTGTGCTACCTGCCTGCTGGCTCTGATTCCCCATTGTTAGTCTTTGTCCATAATATCTGGCTGCTTCCATCTCAATGCTGTGTAATGAAGCCATTATGTGAGTCACTGCGGAATATTTTGTCAGCATAAAACTAAGTGTACTCTTCATTCTGTGTGTACTCTTAAACATAGATATATATGCACAGTAGATGGTGCTATGCTTCCCTGTCTTTCTGCACTGAATGTGATATCTCATTAGCAAAGCTTTTCAAAGCTAGACTTCAAATTATTAAAAATTTCTTCTGAATTGGCTGATCAATTGATATTACATATTTGGAGAGACATTTTTCTTAACTGTGCACCTGTTTTGCTCTGCTGGTACATCAAGACTTAAAGACTATGTCATAGAATCATAGAATATCAGGGTTGGAAGGGACCCCAGAAGGTCATCTAGTCCAACCCCCTGCTCAAAGCAGGACCAAGTCCCAGTTAAATCATCCCAGCCAGGGCTTTGTCAAGCCTGACCTTAAAAACCTCTAAGGAAGGAGATTCTACCACCTCCCTAGGTAACGCATTCCAGTGTTTCACCACCCTCTTAGTGAAAAAGTTTTTCCTAATATCCAATCTAAACCTCCCCCATTGCAACTTGAGACCATTACTCCTCGTTCTGTCATCTGCTACCATTGAGAACAGTCTAGAGCCATCCTCTTTGAAACCCCCTTTCAGGTAGTTGAAAGCAGCTATCAAATCCCCCCTCATTCTTCTCTTCTGCAGACTAAACAATCCCAGCTCCCTCAGCCTCTCCTCATAAGTCATGTGCTCTAGACCCCTAATCATTTTTGTTGCCCTTCGTTGTACTCTTTCCAATTTATCCACATCCTTCCTGTAGTGTGGGGCCCAAAACTGGACACAGTACTCCAGATGAGGCCTCACCAGTGTCGAATAGAGGGGAACGATCACGTCCCTCGATCTGCTCGCTATGCCCCTACTTATACATCCCAAAATGCCATTGGCCTTCTTGGCAACAAGGGCACACTGCTGACTCATATCCAGCTTCTCGTCCACTGTCACCCCTAGGTCCTTTTCCGCAGAACTGCTGCCGAGCCATTCGGTCCCTAGTCTGTAGCGGTGCATTGGATTCTTCCATCCTAAGTGCAGGACCCTGCACTTATCCTTATTGAACCTCATTAGATTTCTTTTGGCCCAATCTTCCAATTTGTCTAGGTCCTTCTGTATCCTATCCCTCCCCTCCAGCGTATCTACCACTCCTCCCAGTTTAGTATCATCCGCAAATTTGCTGAGAGTGCAATCCACACCATCCTCCAGATCATTTATGAAGATATTGAACAAAACGGGCCCCAGGACCGACCCCTGGGGCACTCCACTTGACACCGGCTGCCAACTAGACATGGAGCCATTGATCACTACCCGTTGAACCCGACAATCTAGCCAGCTTTCTACCCACCTTATAGTGCATTCATCCAGCCCATACTTCCTTAACTTGCTGACAAGAATGCTGTGGGAGACCGTGTCAAAAGCTTTGCTAAAGTCAAGAAACAATACATCCACTGCTTTCCCTTCATCCACAGAACCAGTAATCTCATCATAAAAGGCGATTAGATTAGTCAGGCATGACCTTCCCTTGGTGAATCCATGCTGACTGTTCCTGATCACTTTCCTCTCCTCTAAGTGCTTCAGGATTGATTCTTTGAGGACCTGCTCCATGATTTTTCCAGGGACTGAGGTGAGGCTGACCGGCCTGTAGTTCCCAGGATCCTCCTTCTTCCCTTTTTTAAAGATGGGCACTACATTAGCCTTTTTCCAGTCATCCGGGACGTCCCCCGTTCGCCACGAGTTTTCAAAGATAATGGCCAAGGGCTCTGCAATCACAGCCGCCAATTCCTTCAGCACTCTCGGATGCAATTCGTCCGGCCCCATGGACTTGTGCACGTCCAGCTTTTCTAAATAGTCCCTAACCACCTCTATCTCTACAGAGGGCTGGCCATCTCTTCCCCATTTTGTGTTGCCCAGCACAGCAGTCTGGGAGCTGACCTTGTTAGTGAAAACAGAGGCAAAAAAAGCATTGAGTACATTAGCTTTTTCCACATCCTCTGTCACTAGCTTGCCTCCCTCATTCAGTAAGGGGCCCACACTTTCCTTGGCTTTCTTCTTGTTGCCAACATACCTGAAGAAACCCTTCTTGTTACTCTTGACATCTCTTGCTAGCTGCAGCTCCAGGTGCGATTTGGTCCTCCTGATATCTTTCCTACATGCCCGAGCAATATTTTTATACTCTTCCCTGGTCATATGTCCAACCTTCCACTTCTTGTAAGCTTCTTTTTTATGTTTAAGATCCGCTAGGATTTCACCATTAAGCCAAGCTGGTCGCCTGCCATATTTACTATTCTTTCGACTCATCGGGATGGTTTGTCCCTGTAACCTCAACAGGGATTCCTTGAAATACAGCCAGCTCTCCTGGACTCCCTTCCCTTTCATGTTAGTCCCCCAGGGGATCCTGGCCATCTGTTCCCTGAGGGAGTCAAAGTCTGCTTTCCTGAAGTCCAGGGTCCGTATCCTGCTGCTTACCTTTCTTCCCTGCGTCAGGATCCTGAACTCAACCAACTCATGGTCACTGCCTCCCAGATTCCCATCCACTTTTGCTTCCCCCACTAATTCTACCCGGTTTGTGAGCAGCAGGTCAAGAAAAGCGCTCCCCCTAGTTGGCTCCCCTAGCACTTGCACCAGGAAATTGTCCCCTACGCTTTCCAAAAACTTCCTGGATTGTCTATGCACCGCTGTATTGCTCTCCCAGCAGATATCAGGAAAATTAAAGTCACCCATGAGAATCAGGGCATGCGATCTAGTAGCTTCCGTGAGTTGCCGGAAGAAAGCCTCATCCACCTCATCCCCCTGGTCCGGTGGTCTGTAGCAGACTCCCACCATGACATCACTCTTGTTGCACACACTTCTAAACTTAATCCAGAGACACTCAGGTTTTTCCACAGTTTCATACCGGAGCTCTGAGCAGTCATACTGCTCCCTTACATACAGTGCTACTCCCCCACCTTTTCTGCCCTGCCTGTCCTTCCTGAACAGTTTATAACCATCCATGACTGTACTCCAGTCATGTGAGTTATCCCACCAAGTCTCTGTTATTCCAATCACGTCATAATTCCTTGACATCACCAGGACCTCCAGTTCTCCCTGCTTGTTTCCAAGGCTTTGTGCATTTGTATATAAGCACTTGAGATAACCTGTTGATCGCCCCTCATTCCCAGTATGAGGCAGGAGCCCTCCCCTCACAGACATTCCTGCCTGTGCTTCCTCCCGGTATCCCGCTTTCCCACTTACCTCAGGGCTTTGGTCTCCTTCCCCCGGTGAACCTAGTTTAAAGCCCTCCTCACTAGGTTAGCCAGCCTGCTGGCAAAGATGTTCTTCCCTCTCTTCGTAAGATGGAGCCCGTCTCTGCCCAGCACTCCTTCATGGAACACCATCCCATGGTCAAAGAATCCAAAGCCTTCTCTCCGACACCACCTGCGTAGCCATTCGTTGACCTCCACGATTCGACGGTCCCTACCCAGGCCTTTTCCTTCCACGGGGAGGATGGACGAGAACACCACTTGCGCCTCCAACTCCTTTATCCTTCTTCCCAGAGCCACGTAGTCCGCAGTGATCCGCTCAAGGTCATTCTTGGCAGTGTCATTGGTGCCCACGTGGAGAAGCAGGAAGGGGTAGCGATCCGAGGGCTTGATGAGTCTCGGCAGTCTCTCCGTCACATCACGAATCTTAGCCCCTGGCAAGCAGCAGACTTCTCGGTTTTCCCGGTCAGGGCGGCAGATAGATGACTCAGTCCCCCGGAGGAGAGAGTCCCCGACCACCACCACCCGCCTTCTCCTCTTGGGAGTGGTGGTCGTGGAACCCCCAACCTCAGGACATCGCATCTCATGCCTCCCAACCAGCGGGGTCTCCTTCTGCTTTCTCCCCCCAGACATATCATCTGGTCCACTCTCCGCATTGGTACCTGTGGAGAGAACATGAAAGCGGTTAGTTACCTGTGTCTGTGTTACTGGAACCCGGACATTCCGCTTACCTCTTCTGGAGGTCACATGTTGCCAAGCTTCTTCACTGGCCTCTTGGCTCCTCTGTGCAACCTGCTCTATATCTTTAGAGCTTTGTGCCCCTAGAAGGCTATCCTGAGTTTGGTCCAGAAAATCCTCAGTCTCTCGTATACAACGCAGGGTCGTTACCTGTTGCTCCAGACCTTCAATCTTCTCTTCCAATATGGAGACCAGCTTGCACTTTGTACAGACAAAGTCGCTTCTGTCCTGTGGAAGAAAGACAAACATGGCACATCCAGTGCAGGTCACAATAGCTGAACCCCCCCCTTCCATATCACCTACCTACTATGAGCTTCCTCAGAGACGTTGGCAAGATGTAAGCCTCACTGGGCTCACTCCAGGCGAACTCCCAGGCAAACTCCTGCTGTGAGCTGCTCTGCTGTCCCCGCTGCTCAGCTGGTTCGCGAGGCTCTGGCTATTTTCAAACAGCCAGGCTTCCCTGACGCAAACACACAGACACCCTAATGCCCGCCCCCTGCAGGCTAGCAGCCAATCAGACACTCACTCAGGCTCTCTCCCTGCCCTCCCAGCAAACACACGCTCGGATACTTCCTCAGCAAGCAAACACACACACTCGGATACTTATGTGTGGTAACTTACAATACTAATCTAAATTCTTCATACTGAGAGGATAATATTGACTCTTAAATCTTTTAAGGGAGGCTTTTAATACATGTGGAGACCAGGCTTGTTTTGGATTGATAATTTTTACCACAACAATATCTAATATGTAAATTACAAAAGACAATGCAGAGTGGTGTATTTAAATAAGCCTGGACAGTTAATATATTAGGAAACCTTGAGAAATGTAATCTAATGTAACTGCTAAACAACAGGAAACAACATCAGATTTTAAACCATATACAGTGTAGCAAGAATCTGCTTGAGTCCAGGGGAATTCAGTGAAATGAAAAATGTCACTTATTTCCTTGTGCTTCTAATCTTGAGGATTTCATTGCAAAAGACCTAAAACAGCAAGGCTAAATGCTGTGCTATGGCACCTAGTCCAGGCTTTAAGTGTGTTGTCTCAAAAATGATAGTCTTAAACAACTAAGAATGTGTAGCAAAGTGGCATCTGTTCACAAGGCTATGGTAAACACTGCAGTAAGCTTGAAATATTGTAGCTGAACATCTGTAGCCATTTTCACCAGCTTTAACAGACAAACCCATTTAAATGGGCTTAAAACCTATCAGGCCGTAGAATTTATAATCACAAATGTTGGGCTGGAAGAGACCTTGAGAAGTCATTTAGACCCACCCCCTACATTGAGGCAGGACCAAGTATTCCTAGACTATCTCTGACACGTTTTGTCTAACCTATTCTTAAAAACATCTAATGATGGGGATTCCACAATCTCCCTTGGAAACCTATTCCAGTGCTTAACTATCCTTATCAGAATAGATTTGCTAATGTCTAACCTAAATCTCTCTTGCTGCAGGTTAAGCCCATTAATTTTTGATCTAGCTTCAATAGACTTGGAGAACGGATCACTGTCCTCTTTATAACAGCCTTAACATATTTGAAGAATGATAGGTCTCCTCTTAGTCTTTACTCGAGAATGCTCAATAATAATTACTGTAATGTAATTACATTTAACATCCTTGTAGAGGGAAAAATACCAAAGAAACCCACTACAGTAGCACTTAACTTCAGAAAGGGGAGCTACATAAAAATGAGGATGCTATTTAAATGAAAATTAAAAGGAACAGTCACAAGGATGAAATGCCTGCAAACTGCATGGAGACTATTTAAAAACACCGTAACAGTGGTTCAAACTAAATGTATATCTTCCCCCCCAACTCAATAGTAAGAGGGACAAAAATGCCACCATGGCTAAACAGCAGAGTAAAATGGGCATTTAGAGGCAAAAAGACATCCTTTAAAAATTGGAAGTCAAAACCTAGTGAGGAAGATAGAAAGTACCATAACCTATGGCAAGTCAAGTGTAAAGTACAGTAAGGCAGGCAAAGAGTGAATTTGAAGAGCTGCTAGCTGAGGACATGAACTGCAATTTTTAAAAATTCTTCAAAAGAAGGAAACCCATTAGTCAATGGAGCCACTGGATAATTGAGGTGCAAAAGGAGCACTCAAGGAAGACAAAGCAGTTGTGGAGAAGCTAAATAAATTATTTGCATCAGTCTTCATCACAGAGGATGTGAGGAAGATTCCCACATCCAAACCATTATTTTGAGGAGACAAATCTGAGGAAGAGCTCCAAATTGGGGTGTCAATAGAGAAAATTTTGAAACAAATTGATTAAACAGTAAGTCACCAGACTAGGCTATATTCATCTAAGAGTTCTGAAGGAACTCGTATGAATCTGCAGCACTTCTAACAATGGTATTGTCACACAGTCCACTCATACTGGGGTGCCTTCTTGTAGCCACAGGTGGGCATTAGCTTCACTCTTATTCTGCTCACTCTGCTACTATTGTCTCTCTCTGACTGTATGCAACTCAGTGTGTTTTGTCTTTGTGGCTTGGTCCTCCATCAGGGTCACTGTGTTTTCCACTCTTCTGGGGTATCAAAGGCCTACTGGATCAACAACCCACTTGCCATTCCAGTCAGCCTTCTAGTCCAAGAAGCTAGGTCCAGTGCTGCTTTCCCAGTAGCTGGCAGCGGAACCCAGGCCTGGCCACTACTCTGGGTTCCAATCCAGGGATCCTATATCTGACAATGGTGGTCTGCTTTCCCCTAGACTCTGTTGCTCTTTCCTGGGACTCCTTCCTTCAGCTTCTGACTCCCCTCTCTCCAGGTGTACCAGAGCAAACTCCCTCTTCTCAGGGAGTAACTGCAGATTAATAAACTCCATAGCTTCAAACACTATTTCCTCTAAAGCCCGTTTTTGCTTCCAATTTCCTGGCTTTATACTAGCTCCTCCCCTTCTTCCCCAGCTGGGCTCCATCTTCAATCAGTCCTTCAATCCCTGACTCTTCCCCAGGTGCAGTTTATCAGGTTAATTATCCTAATTCAACCTGCTTTGTCTTTTGTGGGGTGGACACCCCATCACAGGTATGTAAACTTTTGCTTAAATCAGCCCCTGTACCAGCTGACTGGAGGATAGCTAAAGTAACACCTGTTTTTTTAAAAAGGCATCAGATCCTGACAATTACAGGCTGATAAGCCTAACTTCAGTACCAGGCAAAATGTTTAAAACTATCATAAAGAACAACATTATCAGACACATAGATAAACACTATATGTTGGGGAAGAGTCAGCATATTTTTTAAAGGAAAATCATGCCTCATCAGTCTATTAGAATTCACTGAGGGAATTGATAAGCATGTGGACAAGGGTGATCCAGTTGATATAATGTACTTGGATTTTCAAAAAACCATTGACAAGGTCACTCACCAAAGGCTCTTAAACAAAGTTATGGGATAAGAAGGAAGGTTCTATCATGGATTGGTAACTGGTTAAAAGATAGGAAACAAAGGGGAGGAATAAGTGGTCAGTTTTCACAATGGAGAGAGGTAAATAGCAGAGTCCTCCAGAAATCTCAGTGGGGACCAGTGCTGTTCAACATATTCATAAATGATCTGGAAAAGGTGGTGAAAAGTGAGGTGGCAAAATTGGCAGATGATAAAAAATTACTCTCCCTGGCTCTGGTCCCTCACAGTTTATTGGGGGGAGGATAGCTCAGTGGTTTGAGCATTGGCCTGCTAAACCCAGGGTTGTGAGTTCAATCCTTGAGGGGTCCATTTAGGGATCTGGGGCAAAAATTGGGGATTGGCCCTGCTTTGAGCAGGGGTCTAGATTAAATGACCTTCCTACATCCCTTCCAACCCTGATATTCTATGAAAACTTACTCAAGATAATTAAGTCCAAAGCTGACTATGAAAAGTTACAGAGGGACCTGAACTAGGTTACTTAGTGACAAAATGGAAGATTAAATTCAATGTTAAGTGCCAAGTAATGCACATTAAAAGAAGTTGTGAAATACACATACAAAATTATGTGGTTTAAATTAACCGTTACCAAGAAATAGATCTTAGAGTAATTGTGGATAGTTCTCTGAAAACATCTGCTCAATGTGCAGCAGCAGTCAAAAAAGCTAGCAATGTTAGGAACCATTAGGAAAGGGATAGATAATAAGAAAAAAAATCAGAGTGCCTATATATAAATCTATGGTACGCCTGCACCTTGAATACTGTGTGCAGCTCTGGTTGCCCCATCTCAAAAAATGTTAGAATTGGAGAAGTTGCAGAAAAGGACAGCGAAAATTATTAGGGGTATGGAACAGCTTCTATATAAGGAGACCACAAGGAGTCCGGTGGCACCTTAAATACTAACAGATTTATTTGGGCATAAGCTTTCGCAGGTAAAAAACCCCACTTCTTCAGATGCATGGAGTGAAAATTACAGATACAGGCATAAATATACTGGCACATGAAGAGAAGAGAGTTACCTTACAAGTGAAGAACCAGTGTTGAAGAAGTGGGGTTTTTACTAAAGCTTATGCCCCAATCAATCTGTTAGTCTTTAAGGTGCCACCAGACTCCTTGTTTTTGTGGATACAGACTGACACGGCTACCCCTCTGATTCTTGGCACCATGCAAGACGCTGAATTTAGCCATATGAAGTGGAAATCCATCAACTTCATTGTAGCGGGGCAGTCACCCCGCTCCAGCTCAGGAAGGGTTAAAGCCAGCCCTTGGAGGGGGCTGGGGCTGAGAGAAAAGGCTAGGCTGACTGGGAAGGCAGCTACAGCTGGGGCCATGCCCTAATCAGGCCACAGCTGAACCAGGAGCTCAGGCAGATTCTCTGTTTAGTTCTTGAGAGAGAAGGATCTGGCTGCCTGGGAGAAAAGGGTACCTAGAGTGGAGTGGAGTGGAGCAGGGCAGGGGAAGTCCAGAGAAGCTGGGGAGCTCCAGCCTGGAAAACCCCCAGGCTGCAGGTCTTGCTAAAGGCCAGGAAAGGTACTGGAGCTACAGAGGTGTAGCCTGGGAATAGGCAGAGGCAGCTGGTCCAACCCCCTTGCCAATGATGAGTGGTTTACAGACTGCAGTCTGCCCCAGTGAACGGGGCTAGATGGTGACTGGCAGTAGCCACTGAGGCAAGATGGGGAGAGAAGGTTGGGGGTTCCCTTGGGAGGGGAGACCCAGACTGTGAGTTACTGCTGGGGGGCAGAACCCTGACACAGAGTGGCACCAAGGTCCGGGAGGGGCACGGAGTCCAGCGGCAGGCAAGACACTGGCCTGAAGAGGGCACTCTGGACTGGAAGAGCTAATTCCCAAGACAACCAGCAGGAGATGCCGCGCCAGTGAGTCATCGCCTCACTATATTCATGAAAAAACTTGCACAGATATAGACAGACAGACATCTTCCTCTCCAAGTGCAAACAGATGGACATCATACCAAATGGACTGAAGGTAAAAAAATCCATTTCAATCAACATGCTACACTGATCATAGTGAGAGATTGTGGCACACACTCTCAAAGAAACTGAGGAACCCCCTGATCAGCATCCTGTACAGCAAACAGGAGAAGATCAAGAATGACCTCTCAAAACTGGAGACTCTCATACAAAACTAACCTTCCACATAAACTTCCACATGGCTGGACTTTACAAAAACAAGACAAGACATTTACAATGCATACTTTACTTCCCTACAGAGGAAAAAGGACATTAAACTATCTAAACTCCTACATACCACAGGGGGCTACAACAGTGGTACCCTTAACACATGCAACAATATTGTTAATCTATCTAACCACACGCTTATCCCAGCAGAAGAGTCTGTCCTATCTCGGGGATTCCCTTTCTGTCCCACCACCCCCACACAGATAATACAGTTCTGTGGTGATCTGGAAGCCTACTTTCACCATCTCTGACTCAAGGAATATTTTCAACACACCACTGAACAGTGCACTGACCCACAGGAACCCTCCTACCAACACTACAAGAAGAAGAATTCTGCGTGGACTCCTCCTGACGGTCGAAATGACAGACTGGATTTCAACATAGAGGGCTTTCACAGACGTGCACAGGCTGAAATTTTGAACATTACTTGCCTGATAACCTCAGCAGTACAGAACACAATGCCATCCACAGTCTCAGAAACATTATCATCAAAAAGAAAAGGAGTACTTGTGGCATCTTAGAGACTAACAAATTTATTAGAGCATAAGCTTTCGTGAGCTACAGCTCACTTCATCGGATGCATTATCATCAAAGGGGCTGACAAAGGAAGTGCTGTAATAGTCTTGATCAGGTTGGATTATGAACAGGAGGCTGCCAGGCAACTCTCCCACTCCTCATTGTTTTTGTGACTACAGACCTACACGGCTGCTACTCTGATATATAAGTAAAGTTTAAAAAGACTTGGACTGTTCATCTTAGAAAAGAGACAAGGGGGTATATGATAGAGGTCCATAAAATCATGAATGATGGAGAAAGTGAATAAGGAATAAGACAAGTGAATAAGGAATAACAACTAGGGCTCACTTGCTGAAATTAATAGGCAGCAGGTTTAAAACAAATATAAGGAAGTACTTCACACAACTCACAGTCAATCTGCGGAATTTGTTGCCATGGGATGTTGTGAAGGCCAAAAGTATGACTGGGCTCAAAAATAATTACTTAAGTTCATAGAAGATAGGTCCATCAACTGCTATTAGTCAAAGTGGTCGGGGATGCAACACCATGCTCCAGGTTCCCTAAACCTCTAACTGCCAGAAGCTGGGACTGGATAACAGGGGATGGCTCACTTGATAATTGCCCTGTTCTGTTCATTCCCTCCAAAGTATCTGGCACCGGACATTGCCAGAGACAGGATACTGGGCTAAATGAACCATTGGTTTGACCCAGTGTGAAAGATATAAGGGATCAGAAGTTTGCAGCTGGCTGCCTGGCAGATTAGCCTGCTGCATCTGAGAGAAGTGGCTCAGGCACTGGTCTGCTGAGAACTGATCTTCTGTGTGACCCTGGGCAAATCACTTCATCTCTCTGTTCCCTACCTCATCTATTTACATTATAAGATCTACAGGGCAGGGTTTATGCCTAGGTGACATTGCTTAGCACAATGGGACCTTGATCTTGGTTGGGGACTCGAGGCATTATTGAATGCCATAAAAGATGAAAAAACTAAGTGGACATCTTGCTCTCTCTCATTCACAGAAGAAATTTCATGACTACAATAGGGGAAATCCTGAGTCTATTAGAAGTCAAAGGCAAAATTCCCATTGACTTCAATGGGACCGTGATTTAACATCATGATAAAACAGCCTGCAAAAAGTGATAATCTGTCCACCTCTACCTGGACTGTTTGAAAAGTTAACTTTCATGCTTCCATACAATGCTTGCTCGTGGTTTGGTAAGATGCAAATGATGAAAGAAAACGACACTTCACCCTAGAAACACTTACTTGATAGGTATTTTCAAATCATGTTAGTAGAATTTGCACAGTACTGTATTAGTGAAATCCCTGTCATTAGGAAATAGTATTTTGTAAGAGAGCTGATAATAAAATACAAAGATCCTAATCTGATTAGATGAGGAGTTGATAATGGAATTTTTTTCCATACCAGGAACTTACATTTTACACTAGCAATGCTTATCTCTTTAATATGATATAATAAAAAGCTTGGCATGCTGTCAAAAATGTAATTTATGTTGCAAAGTCAATAAATTTTGTAGATCTAGGAAGATTAGATTTTAAAATAATGTTGGGAAAAAAGTATTCCCTAAGGCAGCACCTGTGGGTCTTCTAGTACATTATGTATTGTCTGTCTCTCTAGGCCCCTGATTCTGGAATTTGTTCCATACGGACAGACACCTGCTCTCTTACAGAGCTCCACTGAAATCAGTGGGGTTCTGCATCGGTGCAGGGTTTTTGTGTGGAACAAGTTTCATGACTGGGGCTGTATTTTGTAAACTCTTTTCCTTGTGTTATGGATTGTGGGTAAAATCCTGGTCACATTAAAGTCCCATTAAAGTCCCTCTTCTGTTTCTTGTATGGCACAGAGTGCACCAATGCTTAACATTATAGTAAATATTATTTCTAGAGCTAGTTAGGAATTTTTCAACTATATGTTTTTTTTCACTGGACAATGCCAATTTGTTGGCCTTGTAACATCCCCTAGGAATGTGTTGATTTTAATGAATTGTTTGTTTAAAAAAATTAGAAGAAAAATTGGAAGGAGAAATTATTCTGTTTTGATGTTTTTGGAATAAAACATTCTAATTTTCAATTAGAAATGACATTAGGTTTTGAATTTTTTGTTTAATTTTTAGCTTAAATTTATTTTAAGAAAACAAAATCTAAATGAAACAATCTGAAATTATAAAAATGATAAATTTCAATCTACCTGAACTATTATTTCCCTTGGGTTTTCTGTTTTGTGAAAATTTTTGAAATTTTGACTTCCTGTCCGGATGGCAAAGTTTTTCAAACTCTTGACAATTATTATGGAAGAAGACAATCACTTCTTATCCAGCTTTAATTATTTCAAGCCTGCAATATGCCTGCATTCCTGTCCTATCAATTTTCTTACTCTTATTTCAGTGATACCAAAACAAAAATTACACTTTTTTTTTTGGTTACAACTTCCCTATGCATTTGTGAACGAGTAATTTATTGTCATGTTAGTGAAGCTAAAAGTATGATACTGTATTGACATATGAGTGGTTCACTAAAGTCTGGAATTATCAGTTCTGAAGTGCCAGAATTTATGACAGGTTCAAAAAAATGAATAAGGGAGGTTTTTTCCTTAATAAAACTATGAATCTCTCAGCAGTAATGTTGCTGCAGCAGTTTTCACAAGTGGAAGTTGAGAGCATGTGGCATCTTATAGGAAGATCCCTTTTCAAAATAGGCCCTAAAGGAGGAGAAGTGACCTGAATGACGTAGGCTCCAGAGTTATAGCCAATCTGATTTTAAAGAAAAAGTAGTAGTAGTAACTGAATGTCAAAGCTTTGATTGGAAAGGGAAAAGCTACTATTTATACCATAATAATAGGGCAAATCTCAAGGGGAACCTATTGCCATCATCATCTTTTTATTATTTGTGTATTACCAATATGGTACGGAACATACCACTCAATGTAGTAGAGTCAGTCTTTGTCTTCTAAATTATTATTATATTACCATCTAAAGGTTGTTAATCACTGACAAAGGCCACAATATGATGTAAAATAAGACCAATAGCAATTATTGGCCTGTTAGATTTGTAACCAACAGTTCAAGCTTTGCTAATATGTTATAACTAAAATGCAGTGTGATGAAACTGGTGATTTTTTTGAAGTTTTATTTTTTGGGGCTGGGGGTACTCAGGATAAGGATGATAATGATGAACACAACAGTATTTTAGGAGTAACAATTACTCATATGAGAGTCCAGTTGATTTCATCCATTGACTTCATGGGAATACTCAAATGAGTAAGGAATGATTGAGTAAAAGGTTACAGGATCTTGCCCTTAATTCCTGCATACAGAGTTTTGTTGTTTTCAATTCTGAAGGATTAAAAAGTGGTTGACAAAGTAAGGGGGGTCACTCAGCTCCCTCTGATATGCAGCTACTATACGTCTGAGGTGGAAGGTAGCAGCTCTTTAGTGGCAGCAACACTACATAACAGGATTTTAAAGTGGGAAAAACAACGAACAACTAGTTTTCGTATTTCACTTACAATTTTAGGCCAATATTGGCAAAAATAAGAGCCTAAATTTAGGATCCTAAATCTATATTTAAGCAGCTAAATAAGTGGCCTGATTTTGGAAAGTGCTGAGCACCCAGCAGCTCCTACTGAGGTTAGCAGTTGGTCGTGTAGAGTTGTATTTTAAAAAAAATATTGGCCTTAATCTTAACCTTTACTGGCCTTTTCATTTAGTATTATGTCAAGCTCTGACTCTGTTTAACCACCAGCAGCATAAACAAATGACACACTAATTTTGAGTTCACTAACATTCTCAACAGCCCAGCATGGGGATTTAGTTTAATTATTATTTGTTTTACCAGAATGCTTAGGAGTCCTAATCATGGACCACAACCCCCATTGTGCTAGGTGCCCTACAAATACACAACAAAAGCTGCCCCAAACAGCATGCTGAGCTCGGAAGGATAGAGCTCCTGTGAGAGAGAGGCTTGACGATGACAATCAAGCAAATCTAATCCAGTTCAGATAGGTAGGTGCATCTTGGCTTTTTTGTCATTTGATTTTGTATTTGTCCCACCTTTTCCTATAGCATGAGGGGGTTGCCTCTGCTGCAGGTATGATACTGGAATTGATGGACCACGGTCTAGCCTTCGTTGGCAAGAAGAAAGATAACATAGCCCTGGGTGCTCTTTTTAGAAATCTAGTGTATCCCCCTGTACGTGAAATGGAATCTCCTCAGACATTTAATAACTCAGCAACAGCTGGCAAGTATGACTGCTGGATTGCTTGGGGAATCTCAGAAGAAAAGTTTGGCAGTAGCAGTGGATGGGTTTCTTTCCTCTGACTTATTAGCAGTCAAGTAAACTGCCTCCAATGGCAGTGAAGAGTCACTCCATCAGAGGCCTTGTTTCTACACCTTGGTCAGAGAGAGTGGAGGCCACATCCTGTGAGATCTGACCTCAGGTTCACCACCTCCTCCACAGAAGTGGATGCCAGGCATAACATGTACTCAAGTTACCTCTCAGGTAAGCCATCCTCAGCTCAGGAGATAAAGTTCTGTTGGCTGTTCTGAATGCTAGTACTATGGAAGAAGAGGAGGATGCTCGACAAGGGAAATTTTACTTAAAGGAGTTTGTTGAAGTCTTTCCTTTACCTCAACCATCATCCTTTCCTTACCTACTCCATTCTCTATCCTCTATGATACCTGGCTTTTGGGCTATCTAGATGGGAGGGTGGGAAATGGTGTCTGCCCATATATGCTCTCAGACTTTCGCTATTCTTTGCCTCCTTGCTCTGTGGTAAACAGCATCTTAAAGCCAGCTGTTTTATACTGCCTGCAGGGTGGGAGAGTAGGGGGATGCTTGATAAAATAGGGATGTGCATAAGTCTTGATATTTGGCATTTAGCTTAGTAACTGTCTACCAATACTGCATGCAGTGTTGGATTTTCCTATTCTCAAAGCAGTGGGTCTGACCCAGATGGAATATTTGGTAGCTGATACAAGTCTTCTTCATCATCTCCCATGGAAGAGCCAATTAGGGTAGTCTGGGAGGGGATAATTTTTCTTCCCAACCCTGCCGTGGAGAGCAAGGAAGGGGGTGCTGAGGGTCAGAAGGGTTCTTTTATCTTTTCTCGTGCGGCTGAGAAGTAGAACAGCTTAGGTCTGATGGCTCAGAGGTCATCAGGTCTTCTGGCAGCTTGAGCAATAATTGATTATTGCTTCCCAGCTCTACCTGGATGAGCATTAAAGCTGGGCAGGAAACCAAATTTTCTGTTTCTTTGGAAATTTCAGAATTTCCTGTGAATTTTTCCTGTTCCAAAATGAAATGAAAAGGGCATGGGTGGGAGAGAAAGCTATTTCCTGCCGAACAAAATACTAAAAAACACTTTGTTTCATGCCGATCAAAACATTTCATTTTAATAAAATAAAAATGTTTCATTTCAATTTTGACATTTAAAAATTCAAATTATATTTTTATAATTGTTTGATTTTTAATTGTATATTATAAATGGAAGTGGAAAAATCAAACCATCTGTTCTGAAGCAGTCTGTTCTGACCATATCAGAATACTCTATTCTGCTTTGTCTAAATAAAATGTCAGAATCAACACAGTTCCACAGAACATTTCAATGAATCAGCATTTACCTTTTGGAAAAACATTGTCAGGAAATTTCCAAGCAGCTCTACTAGTCACTCAGCAGCAGACCCACTCTGAATATTTTTTGACTGTAAATATTACATAGACTCTAAGGCAAGAAGGGACCATCATAATCATCTATTCTCACCTCCAGCACATTGCAGGACACAGAATCTCACCCATCCACTCTTGTAATACACCCCTAATCTCTGGCTGATTTACTGAAGTCCTCAAATCATGATTTAAAGACTTCAAGTTACAGAGAATCCACTATTTACACTACTTTAAACCTGCAATGGGATTAATATAATTTGTCTGAACACGAGTATCACAATATTTAATATTTGGCAGAGGTGGTGGATAGAGGGGTGGGTGAGTTAGTTTTTTCTGAATGATACCAAGTACAAATAAAATAGTGTGCTGGCAAATGGTATTAACATTGTGTCTAACAGACATATTATTAATAACCATAGTTTATGTAGTTATAATTCCAACAAAGGGTCCTTATGTGGCAATAAACCACAAGAACAAAGCTCAGCTGTGGGCTATAATTGTAACCTTGCAATCAGCATATGCAAATGCTTTTATTTGCAATAATGCATAACTTTTAAAATATTTTTTTCTTGCAAGAAGAGAGATTATCTCACTAGTCTTTGCCACCTTTTCTCCATAGGTTATTATTTGTGTATTACTAATGCTTATTCGTTGGAAATATGTTAATAGTTTAGAAATGAAATTGGGATTTTGAAGTATCCGATTTTCTTTTAACACAATTATGCTTTGCCTTAAGCAATAGAACTGGTTCTAAAACACAACCAGGTTCAAAAAATGTGGCTTTTATTACAGTATATGTGTCTGGATTACAAGCTAGAAAGCTGTCACTGATTGCTGGGGTATAATTGACCACTACATATGATAAACATATTATTGATTGATTGAATGTGACCTGGTTGTGTGTGAAATGTCAAAGAAAAAAATTGAGTTGTCATATTATGTTGTGTTCTTGTTTGAGAAACAGACAAATATTATAACTAATGACAGCCTACCAAGGGTTATCTCAAGAATGTAGGGAATATTAATCATATGTGGTAGATCCACATTGATTCATCTTTGGTTATAAGACGAAGACAGGGGAATAACGTTATATACTTTGCAATGTGTTTTTTTTAAGAGGCACTTCTCTAATTATGCAGATCCATCCTCTGTGACTGTCTCATTTTTCACTATGAAAATCTAGTTACTCCACCCAAGATATGACACTTCCTGCCCCCCAATCTTCATAGTGCCTCCAATCTCTCTGAGGATGCATACATCAGGACTTAGTCCCTCAAAGATTTCACAGCTTGCTCCTCATTATTTGGTCTGAAAGAAGAGGGAGGAGCCAGCTGTAATAGTTATCCTGTATGGGTCCCTTCCACTTCAGTTTTTTGGTAGCTAGCCCTGGAGAAGCTGCCCTGGTTAAAAGCGTGTGAAATCGGTGATGGGGAAGGCTTACTGGCTCTGCAGTCTTAAGGCTATGCAGTAAGAAGCAACTCTCTTGACAAGCAAAGAAACATGGGAGTGAGTTTTTTAGTACTTTATAAATAAGTTGAAGTATATTATGTTTTATTTATGTTTTAAATATATTTGAATTTTTATCATTCCTGAGGGGAGAAAAGTACCTCAAAAGAATACTGGGGATGACCTGATTGGCTGAAGAAATGACAATTATTCATAATCTAGTTGAACTAACTCTCTAAGGGACCAACTTGGCACAGAATTGCAAAGCTTTATGCATAGTCTTATTGCACAAGGTTATAGGGAAATGATTTAGGATTGTCTTTTCTGGACAACAGATCTTTCCAGAAGCTCAAGAAAAGACAATGACGATGATATCGTGAGCAGAAAAGGGTTTCTAATGGTACTAAAAATATTTTTAATTTAGTCCAAAGAAAAGTGTTGCCATTTCCATTAGGGAACAGTGTCCTGAGCTAGAAAATGGCCCAATTTCCATCCTAGACTTAATTTCAAATTTTCAAGCTTGACCTCAGACTAAATTTTTCAAAAATTCAGAGTAATATTACCACTTTTTCAACAAAAACAGCTATTTGCTGTTGGAAATCATGGGACAACATGCAGTGGTGTCACTAGGCATGGTGTCACTTAGCAGCTCAAGGGGTACCTGCTATATTATTACCCCCATCACTGTTCATCAGATTTAATGTGGACTTGTTAGCAAGTGTATTAGTATGTGTTATGTTCATATATATTTTTTGATTTGTGGAAATAATGCAAGTAGTATTTGTAGGGGATTGGTGAGAGGTAAAAGGGGTCCTAAAGTATTCCTGGTTAGGGCTATCAGTGGGTTAGCATTGTATCTGCCTCCATGAAAGGAGTAAGAACCCCTCTAATACACCTGCATGGGCTACCCTAGAATTTGGGTCTGAGTAAGACTCCTTCTGTTCCCACTCCAGATCAAGTGGGCAGAGACTGGGCAGAGCCTTGACTCCATTCCCCCATTGACTGTCCAGTGCAGCTGAAATGACAGGGAGGTGACTGTTGAGGGTGGAAATGATCATAATGCAATCTTGCTACACTGTATACTGAATGTCTGAATCCAATTAATTTGAAATGGCAGCTGGTGACAAGCACACACTAACCCAGCCACTGAGTAGCCAGCTGCTATTGTGAAGCTTTTTGATCTTTTGAGAACATGGAAAACAAAATTACACTTTTCTAAACAAGAGGCAACCAGTTGTATATGACAGTTGTGCACAATGGGTAATGTTTTTAGCAAATGTTTAATTACAATAGACCGGTGCCTAAATTGTCATAATTAATATGAACCTGTGCTAGAGTTCACAGCAGCCAAGACACTTTATACTGGTGGATCACTCTCTTTGAAATACTCTGCACTTAAATAGCAGGAAAAGCTGCTATTAGAAATCTCTGTAATAGCTTTTATGAAAGCTATGGCTAATTTAGAGCCCAATTAAACTCAGAAATCCAATTATTTCTGAATAACATAATTGCAAGAAAGTGCATACTTACAATGCTAGCTACTAACTATTATGGAAGATGCTTTTAATAAAAAAAATCAGTTTTGTACCAGTGAAAAGATGTTTGTAGTTATCAAGATGGCCTGCAGATTTTGGAATTCTTTTCAGTCACTACGGTACGTCAAAGTAAGAAATCCCACATTTTGGTCCCATGCATGTTTAAGTATATGTATTTTCTAACTCCAAATGGAGAACAAAAAACATATTAAAGTGGAGCCATTTAAATGAATATCTGAATAAATATTTTCCCTTCAAACCTCTAAAGTACATCTACACTGCAAAAAAAAAAAAACCACCCAAACTCTGTGTCAGTGAGTCTCAGAACCTGAGTCACTTAGACTTGTGAGGCTTACAGTATGGGTCAAAAATAGCACTGTAGCCATTCCTGCTCAGGCTGGAGCCTGTTCTAAAAGCCTCCCCTTTTTCTGTGTTTTAAAGACTGGGTGACAGCCGGAGGGTGGGGGGTGAGAGAGATGTCTATACTGCTACTTTTATCCCAGTAGCATGAGCTCAGATCAGTTGACGTGAGTTCTGAGACTCATTGCCATGTTTTTTTTTTTCAGGTGTAGATGTACCCAGAGTCAGTACAATAAAGCATTTTTAAGCGAAAGAGCCATGAAACTGCTAAGCTCTTGCTGTACAAATAAATACAATTGACCTGATCACCTTAGACAGTGAAAACCAATAAGGACGATGCTGGAAAAAGGAGATCCTTGATGTGCACAAGCTAACAAAAGACCTGCCTTATAACAGCTTTGGATGAATATGAAGGATGAATAACAAGAAATCTGGAACCACAAAGATGGATTTGCCAACTCTGGATGTTAAATAACAAACTTGCTAGGGGCACACTCATGGCCCTGGCTATGCATCTGCTCAGGTTTGTAAGGGGCAAAGGTAGCTCTTATTCCCTTGTGTGGGCTTTCTGTATCTCTGCTAGCAACACAGGGAGGAGTCCTTTGAAGGACTGCAACTCCCCTTCCTATACAGGTGGTCAGAGGCAGGGAGTAAGCAGAGTCTTAGCTCCACCCCTCCTACACTCCAACCACTGACTGAGGTGCAGGGCTGCTGAAGAGTACTTCCTGCCTGAAGCAATGGAGAAACAGGAACTGGATTGTGACTCTCCAAGTCACTGGCTGGTCCCTAGTCTGCCCATACATGCTGCTTTTTACCCAGGGCTTGTGGCAAAGCCACAGTGGAGTCTAATATGGGCTAAATATATTGCCTGAATGTATTGGGTTAACTCCTGCAGTCCCTTACTGAGGGTCAGATCATATCATATTCTTATTTATGCAGTGAATATAGACAAAAAAAGATGCAAACGATGAGGGAAGGTAGAGAGTTTCAGCCCTTTTTGCACCATTTCACAGAAAACCCTACCTATAATTTTACACATTGGGGACTCTGTAGTTCCTGGGAGAGTATGGATGAGGAGGGCCTATGACTAGAGGAGAATTCCTCTCTGTGGCATCATTTAATTTCTAAGCCTGTAGGCAGACAAAGTCTTCAATATCTTATACAAAATCCTCAGCCATGTTATCAAACTCTCTCATGTCCCCATGGGAACTTTGGGCCTGGGCAGGGAACTAATGGGAGCATGGCTGCCAAAGGAGCTGGACTGCCATGAGTTTGAAGCAGACCTGAGAAATAGCACAAAGCTACTGGACCTGCAGGTAAATGTACTGGCCATCTGAGGATGCTCAAGATCTGCAAGACTTACCCATGGATTTTGAGACAGCCACAAGTGAGAAGGGTACTGATCCCTGCCCACTCCATAGGGCTAGTAAAAGCATACACCTCCTCTACCTCAGGAGATGATTTGGAAGAAAGCCCATAAGATGAAATTCATGTTCCTATGAAGTTTTTATCTTAGGAGACCACAGTTTGGCTTTCAGTCCTTATTCAGGCAAAACTACAGTTGAAGTTAACTGAGTGAGGACAGAATAGGACAGCAGGATTGGGCCTGCTGCTGCTAAATTTCATTCTTGCTGATCTACATTATTTTATAACACATAGTGTGACAATATGAATAAAATATTATACATGGGTGGGCGGGAGGGGAAGAGAAGAGAAATGTCCTGATAAAAGATTAAAATCTATAAAGATCTGTAAAATATCTTATCCATGTAACCAAACAGAAAGAGATTTCATGAGACTCTTGAGCCCCATTACACAAAAGAACAAATCTGTTCAAACGAATAACATGGTTTTGCAGCAAGTTTATCTGTTTAACATGCCTCTGCTGTACATACAGCTTTGTACACAGCCTCTCCCAGTTTGATGAGAGCCAAGGTCATTGAAGCTAAAATGCTTTGTCTGTTTTTTTTTTAAAAAGATATCTGAATTATGAGCACTTAAAAAACTATCTGTACAGAGCTGACAGGAAGAATTTATTATTTCAATTCTGGAAACAAGATAAAAGAAATGAAATAAAGTCTAACTTCAAAGTGTAAATTAGGGAAAGAAAGTGTTCATCTTCCAAGAGCATGTAAACTGCTATTTGGCATGCTTAGACATACCATCTTTTGTTTTACACATGTGAAATAATTGCCCTAAAGGGAATCAGATGTATTAAATGTAAGGTATTAGTTTTGCATATTGATTTTTAGGTCAGTGGCCTTTTAGGACTTAGAAGAAAAATCTATTGTGCCCTGTTTATGAATAGTGCCAATGATCCTAATTTGAAACTATTTCAGGACTAGAAAGATTTTTTTCCTTGCTGCTAATACTTTTAACATGGGGAATATTTTAAAACATCAAAGGTATATGGAAGATTTCTCCAAGGATGATCAAATCAATTATCGGGAAAAGGTTACACAAATCAAATGCATCAGTATTTTGTCCTTGGTAAAACAAACTAAAGAAATTATATTGCAGAAATCAAATTATGATACTAGTGGAAAGCATAATGCTTAATATAGTTGGCAGAACCCTGCCAGAATCCAGTGCCAGTGAATTGAAGGTCTCTCTAACCAAGTGCTTTGTTGTGGATTTTTTTTTTAATTTGGTATCAGCATCATGTTAAATTTACATGTTTAAGTTATAATTAGCAAGCCTGATTACAAAAATCAACTATCATTTTAAAATATAAATCAACATAAAATGACAAGCATTAAAAGTTAATATTAACTCTTCTCATTTATTTTTGCATTCAAATGAATCTTATTACATTATTTAGTTCATCTAAATATCAGTATAATTTTCAACTAATATAGGATGAGTACCATAATCTTCTTTCACTATCCCTCCATTATCTCTTCTGTGTCTTTCCAGTTTGTGTAGTCTAATACAATACTTTAGAATGATATTATTTTCATGTTAAGTTAACCTGAGTATAGAAAAATAGTTTTGTTGCAAATTACCCCTTTGGTGCCCATGTGCTGCTTTGATTCTAATTCCTCTGGTACAACTTATAGCTTCTCTTAGATCAGTAGGACACATCAGTGAAAGGTACAGAAAGAAGCAGTATCTGAATTTAAACAAGCAAATCAAGCCAATTGGCTTAGAATTATGATGGTTGGTTTTCTAATGCATATTCAAAGTAGGCTGAAAAGAAAGTATGAAATTTAATTGTACCATAAAACTGTCCAGAGGAAAACATTGAATATCAAGCAGGGTAACACTCCTTCAGTAGTGATAATCTCTGGGAGGTTTTTTATTTTAGGAAGTTGTTTCATTTTTAATGCTATATATCTGGACAAAAAAGTAATTCTCAGAACCTATCCTTTGAAAAAGAAAGTAGCATGAGAGTGGATAATAAAATATAATGGGCCAAATTCATCCCAGGGAATGGAAACAGCAGGTTTCTGCACCTTCTCTGTATTCAGAATTTCTCTATTCAGCATATGGAATAAAGAATTAAGACGAGTGAAGGATCTCACTGAGTGCTTCTCTGTGTTCATGACAACATATGTAGAACATCCTTCAAGATAGTGGCGCGAGGCCTACAGAAGTCTGTGAGTTGCAAAACATCTAGGTCCCAACTAATTACATGCAACCTAGATGTTCCTCCAGAGAATTTAAATGTCTCATGGACCTGCAATTGTGTCAACATTTAAACACATCTAGGGCTTATATTGTTCTCACTAAAACCCATCGCTAATTTGTATTATATACACACACACAATAATTTTGTATGTCTTTTCTTTGTTCATCTTGAAGAAAAATAAAATGAATAGCTCATACGTATCAAATATAGTTTTCATACACACATCACGTAGCATCCTGCGTAGCCACCTAGAAGTCCTTGGATAATAATGCTTATTCTCTTCTGTAAAATGCTTTGAGACCTACGTCTGGCAAGTATTATACATCATGATTCAGAGCTCATTTAAGTCAATGGAAAGACTCCCTTTGACTTCAGTGGGGTTTGACTTAAGCTCTGTTGGAGCTAAATATTATTATTACTTATTGCCTATGCAAAGGTGAAGATATTTCTACTGCTACTTATAAAGAACAAATAAATTAACTATCCCGAATATGCTTGTCACATACAGTGTCAACAACAGATTTTTAGTTTTCATAAGCACCATCTGAACATTATTTCTACATTTTAATGTACAAACGAACTATGATCATTGACTATGATGACTACCAATGACTGAAGATGTCAAGAACAAAGGGAAACAATGCTACCTATGTAAAATATTGACACTGCATCCCCTCTAAGTATAAAGGAAGGGGAAGAGTTGTTGCACCTGACTTTTTCTTCCTGATGCTCTCTGAAATGACAGACCCTGTTTTGGAGTCAGCCTAATCTGATCAGTCTCTTTCTTAAGATTAAGATGATGCTCTTCCCACACCTTTTATAGCTATCTTTTTCTATGCGACAGTACTGAGAAGAGAGTCTAAGATTATAATGTATTAATCTCATTGTTAATGCCAGCAGATCAAGGGATGTGATCGTTCCCCTCTATTCAACATTGGTGAGGCCTCATCTGGAGTATGGTGTCCAGTTTTGGGCCCCACACTACAAGAAGGATGTGGAAAAATTGGAAAGCCTCCAGCAGAGGGCAACAAAAATGATTAGGGGACTGGAATACATACTTTATGAGGAGAGGCTGAGGGAACTGGGATTGTTTAGTCTGCGGAAGAGAAGAATGAGGGGGGATTTGATAACTACTTTCAACTATCTGAAAGGGGGTTCCAAAGAGGATGGATCTAGACTGTTCTCAGTGGTAGCAGATGACAGAACGAGGAGTAATGGTCTCAAGTTGCAGTGAGGGAGGTTTAGGTTGGATATTAGGAAAAACTTTTTCACTAGGAGGATGGTGACACACTGGAATGCGTTACCTAGGGAGGTGGTGGAATCTCCTTCCTTAGAAGCTTTAAGGTCAGGCTTGACAAAGCCCTGGCTGGGATGGTTTAGTTGGGGATTGGTCCTGCTTTGAGCAGGGGGTCGGACTAGATGACCTCCTGAGGTCCCTTCCAACCCTGATATTCTATGATTCTATGAATCTCAAAACATGAGGTTCCATTTGAAAATGTATCTATATTTAAATAGTCACATTCTGACACACTCTGGCTCGGAAATACTACAAGAATCACCTTCCTTGAGATTTTTCAGTGCTGGCTGAAAATAGGAAGTGCAGAGCTGCATGAAAATGACCTGTGTGTTGGCTACTGTGATTTCAGAGAAAAATCTCAGACCGGAGTGTTTTGGTCTAAGTGGTTCTGAAGTAGTACAGACTTTCTCAAATAAGATATTTTTCCCCATCAGAAATGGAGTGTTTCAATTTCTAAGAAAAAAATCCATCGGGACTCATATGACTGTAGCCATCCACCTTCATCCTATATAGAGAATACATTTCAAATACAAATTTTATCTTTCCAGCTTTCTGCCAGGTCAAGGGTTATAGCAACCCTGTAGATGACTACTGAGAGCTGTGGGAGATTTTCCAAAACTGGCCTAAAGATGCATAAAAGAATAATTTAACCAGCTGCTGACAAAAAGAATAATTTAACCAGCACTGGTCTGAAAGCCTCTGACACAGATCTTTGTGTACTAAACATCCTTAGAATAAGAAATTCTTAACTAATATTAGTCTACATGATTTTTTATTGGGTTCCATGATTTGAATGCATCTTGGATATTTAGAATATGTGAAGAGGTATTTAAGGATTAAACTTTCATTTTGGCCTTCTCTTGTTTTTCAGTATGCAAGGATAGAGAACAGTATACCTGTCAAATCTGTGAGAAATAATATCTAATTTTGAGATACCTGGGTCTTTTCACCACCAGCCTATTGCTTAAAATCCAGCACAGTATCCAATAATATTAGTCTCCAAAAGTTGTTAGTAATGTTTTGTTGCCTGTGATAAATAAGTAAGCTGTATCAGTCCACTTCTTAGTGGGAAGATAATCACACCTGTATTAATTGGACACCAATGGCTGATTTTCAGCACAAATGCAAAATATTTAAATGGGCCTGGAGAGCAATTCAACCCAAAAAGTAGTCCCCCCTCCTACCTTGAGCATGTTTTCTCTGAGACAAAGGATAGTTTGCAGAAGTTCCATGTCTGGAACAAAGGATAAAAGGCTTCTCACTCTAGTGCTTTGCAAGAGTATTAAATATATTTTCAAAGAAAAAGTTTGATTGTATATTTTTCTTCATATGCTAAGAGAAGAAGAATACATTATTGTTGGTTTATTCTAAATCCCTTACACTTCATTTTATTTCTAGTAGGCATTAAAATTTCAGAGAAGACCTTTGTGCCCTATGTTTATCCACACATCTAAAGTCTAAAGCTACTTGGTTCCTGCTCCAAAGAGCTGACAGTTTAAAAGAGACAAAATCTACAAAGATAATGCTGAAGGGTAAGGGAAAGGGAATAGGGATACAAAATAGAAGTGAAGTGTTCAAGGTGATGATTAGTCACATTTTCATAACATAATGTTTGAGATCACAATGACTTTGGGGACTTTTTGTTAAGCTGTATAAACCATTCCCAAATCCCCTTGGAACTTACGATAATGAGTAAGGCTACGATTTAGTCTCGGAGTCAGTGACTTCCAGCGACCTCTACAATTTCAGCCTGTGGTAGTTGGTAGCTGTAGGGTCCCCTGCCACCTGCAGGGACAGGGAGCTGCAGGGTACCCCCGCAGGTGGTGGGGTACCCTGCAGCTCCCAGCTGCCGTGGGGGAACCCCCAAGCTCCCAGCTGCCATGGGTCCCTGGAGCTGTGGGCAGCATAGATACCCCACAGCTCCTGGCTCCTGTGGGTAGTGGGGGCACCCCACAGCTCCCAGCCACTGTGGTTGTGGAGGAACCCCTGAGCTCCCGGCCTCTGTGGGCCCCTGGAGTTGTAGGTGGCAGGGGTACCCTGCAGCCCCCAGCTGCTGCAGATGGCTCCGAGCTCCTGTGCAACTGCCCCACTTCAGGTGGTGTGGGGACCTGCAGATCCCCATTTTGTCCTGAATATTTTTAGTAAAAGTCACGGACAGGTCACGGGCTTCCGTGAATTTTTCTTTTTTTGCCTGTGACCTGTTCGTGACTTTTACTAAAAATATCCGTGACAAAATCATAGCCTTAATCATGAGTCAGCATCCAGACAGTCTCAGCAAATCCAGCACAGTATGTTACATTATTGAACCAAGACATGTATAGTTGGTACACCGATTCCACTTCTGAGCTCCTTTGATAACCAAGTATTGACTGGTCTCAGCACAATAGAGAGATGGAAAGTGTTTCTGCACGCCTGGTCGTGTGCTTGATTACATTTACAGTCATATTAATGCCTAGCCCTGTTGAACATGTGAAAAGATAATTATGACAATTGTGCCAGGTATTTTAAAATGACTATATGCCTATACATTTTTACATACGTTAAGGGTGTGTCTTTATCAAAGGAAAAATGTCTTATTTATTCATTAGCAAAATTGTGTATGCACAGTAAAATATTTGGCTTTAACTGAAAGAAGGTTCATTACACCTCCAAAATCAAAAGCGCAGAATTAGATGGAAATTCAATTTGTGCTCTCTTTGACAGCATGCTAAAATTCTATGTTAGAATAATATAGTTGGAAATTACTATGATCTAAAGTTCCCCAAGAATAGTCTTCCATTTCTGCGACAAAACACTTATTAATCTTATTAGCAGCAGGTAAAGTTATTAGTGTAATAAAGGGGAAATGACCATTTCATTTGTATTATCTTCCTTTAAACGTTTGCTGAAAACTTACATCAAGATTCATTTCAAAGCATATTAATGGGGCATTGAAGGTTACATTCCTAGGCCCTCTTGCTAAGCTTCTTACTTTGTAATCTACTGTCAAGAAGATTACTGACCTTCCCTTTGATGCAATGCAAAAGTTAGAAGGTTGAGTAATAAAATTTCAGACCTCTTAGGCACACATGAAACCACTTATTCAGAGAGAAAAGGCTGGTGTGTGTGCTTAGCCTAAGGAATGGAGAACTTTACTGTACAGCACAGAGGTTTCTGTTTAATGAAGAAATATGGGTATGCAAATGTGGAAATAGAATGTGATGGACGTTGTGTAACTCTGTGGAAGACAGGCAAATTATGAAGAGAAAGAGGAGGGATGGGAGGATTAATAGAAACATAAAATCAGCCTGGAGGACCTGATGAAAATGATCTCTAGAACGGTGCCCACTCTTTGTAACACAGTTTGGGGGACTCATAGGGTCTGAGGTACTTTTGGATGCCCAACTAGTAGCAAGTGGCTTGCAGTGCTTTTCTCCCATGTATTCTTTTCTGCAAGAGTTTGTCCTTTTCTTTTGGATGAGGCCCTTGCCACAATTTTCCATTGCTTTGGCTCTTGGAGATTAGACTACTGCAATAGGGTGCTACGTGACAAGGCCATTTGGGAATGCAAGTTAGTGCAAAATGTGGCTGCCTGCCTAGTTCCACACAGTGAACACATCACTCCCGTGCTCAGGGATCTGCACCGCTGCCAGTAAGTTTCCAGTTAGAGGTCAAGGATGTGATTTTAATTTAGAACACTAATTAGGTCAAGATTTTTAAATGGGAATAGAGGTTTTTGAGTGCCTCCATTTTTGGGTTCCCAATCTGAGACGCTCTCTGGAAGCTTGATTTTTTTTGAAGGTGGGTGCTCAGCTCTTTTAAAAAGTCAGGTCTCTTAATGTCTTGCAAGTGCAGCACCCAAAAATTGAGGCACTCAAAATCACAGGTCAGTTTTGACCTAAATGGCTTGAGATCTAGTTGCCCAGGAACTGCCCCCTCTCCACATGAATTATTGCTACAGCTGAGAGTAGCCAAGGTATTTGAGCTGGAACCCTCTTGATGAGAAACAGAGATGGTTGTCTGCAGGGCACTTGCTGTGAAGACATCTCAGTAAGTAATCCAAATGGCAGCAGAACTCTGGCACTGAAAATATGTCGGCTTTTAAGAATGAACCTCTTACACATTGTAACTAAAATTAGTACTGTGGTTCTGTTCATATTTTACTGGTATAGGCCCAAATTTTGCCTTGGGATACATGGGTGCAAATCCTATTGAAATAAATGAGTATTCATAGGCTAACCAAGGGCAAAATTATACTCCTGAAACTGCAATTTCTGAGACACTTCAGAAGCTGTCTTATCCTTTGCTTAAAGCTGTAGGCTTCTTCAGATACAGCAACAGTTTCAGAGGGAAGCCATCAGATGTATCCTATGTAATTAGCATAAAGGAGAGGCCACTGCAGAGACAGTGCCTGAGACTATTTCAAAAACCTCTTTGAAATTTATTCCCCAGGAAATCTTGCAGTGGATTAAGTTACAAGCTTGTTCCATTGAAAGGTCAAGGGAGTTTTGCTATAAGCTTTCAATGGGAACTGGATAGGGCCCACAGAGAAGGAAATGTCTCAATATTAGCTAAAGGGAAAGAAAGGAGTGAGCCTTCCTAGTCTCTAAAGACTGAGATATCAACTAGGATGTGCAATTCTATTCTGTTCTATTTTATATAGGTTCCTGGACTGTGCTCATCACGATAGTATCAGAACAGGTTACTGTAATGTGTTAAGGTATGTCACTACACATCTGTCACATGTTGTTTACTCTCTCTTCCTCTGCTCAGAGGGAGAAGTGTGTGCAGTGGACTGTCTTGTTTTGATAGGGTGTAGATTATTTTTAACATAAATATACCTGTTGCTATGTGTTTCTATTAGAGAAGGCAAGGGCAAAGAAATTTAATCAAGCAGCAGTTCCTCTCCATACCAAGTGATTTTTTGTACTTTACAAGTGAAATCCTGGCCCCATTGAAATCAATGGCAAAACTCCCATTGAAGGCAAGTTGACATTATTTAATGCTGCTAAAACCAAGAGATTTAGTTGTGGTGTCTGTAGAGTGGCTGTTACCTAGACTTTTACTGGCCCTCAACAACATCTTGAATTAATACAATCCTTTTTGTAATTCCTTCACTTAGAATCAGCTGTGTGAGTACATAGGCAGCACAGGTGCTGGCACTGGTATTGTCAGCTCCAAGCATTCAGAAATTATGATTCAGACCACAAAAATCATGAGTCTGGCTTAAAAATCATAGGCTTTTAAAAATAAACCTAGGGTTTTTATTTCCCTTCTGGCTTTTGAACTTTTAGAGTACACTTGGGTCATCTTTTCAAACTTTCTTCCTCCATGAGGAGACTAGAAACCCCTTTTTTTAAAATGAAACCTGAAATTCTCACATCACCACATGACTCCAGGAGCTGGGACTGTAAGTAAAACCATGAAACTTGTAATAAAATCATGAGAGTTGGCAATATTGTGATGCCTATAGTTAAGGTTGCCCAACGCTTCTCATTATAAGACTTTGTTTTCAGTTGCATATAACTATACTAAACTTTAACCATTTTGGCTGAAGCTTTCCATGCTGGGTGTCTGCCCCAGTCTGAATTTGTTTGGAAATTTCAGCAAAAATGGTTCAGCCATCTCAGAGTGAGATTAAGGATTGGACCCCCTTTCCAGGGTGCCACCTGATGTGCTGGGGTCCCACTGAGCCAACCTGTCCCACGATCCAGGATCCTCGCTCCACTCTGTGCTGCTGTGTCAGGCTCTCAAGCCCCCCTTTCCAGCACACACACACACACACACACACAGGCATGGACATGCCAAGCTATAGAATCTCACAGAGTCTGCAATCAGCTCTGTGTGGAAGGGCTAAGCTAGGGGAATTGCTCAGCGCTCTGGTGCACACCCCTTCTGGAGTGTAAACCCAAAATTATATTGTCTTGCGCTGTATAGAGATCTATATAGCGTAAGTTATGAAATTTACCCCCTCCCTCAATGTAGAGGAAGATCTGCACAGCTTTTTGCCTCCCCAGTTATGAATTGCACAAACTGGGTTTTGGAATAAACAAGAAACAAGTTTATTAACTACAAAAGATAAATTTTAAGTGATTATAAGGGATAGCAAACAGAACAAAGCAGATTACTTAGCAAAATAAACAAATATGCACCCTAAGCTTAATTCACTAAAGAAACTGGTTACAAATAGTAATTTCTCACTCTAAATGTTGTTTTAGGCAAGTTGCAGAGTTTCTGCAGTTTAGAGTTCCAGGTATTTCTTTACAGGCTAGATCCCTGTCTCAGTCTGGGTCCCAGTCCTTTCTCCCCAGATCAGTCTTAGGTACTTAAACCCAGTGTCTTTTGTCCTGCCCTTTGTGGAAAGAGAGAACAACTTTTCTCAATCTTTTTTTATGGCAGCTTTTCAAGTATTTGAAGACTGCTATCATGTCCATCCTTAATCTCCTCTTTTATAAACTAAACATATTCAGTTCCTTCAGCCTTTGCTTATGTAGCTTGCATTCACTTGTCTCTGGATCCAGTACTCCAGCTGAGACCTAACCAGTGCCGACTAGAGTGGTACTATCATGTCCCGTGTCTTGCATGTGATGCCTCTGTTAATGCAACCTAAAAATGCATTTGCTTTTTTTGCAACAGCATCGCGGTGTTGACTCATGTTGAGGTTGTGATCCACCACAACTCCAGATCCTTCCTAGCAACGCTGCTGCCAAGCCAGTTATCCCCCATTCTGTATTTGTGCATTTGTTTTTTCTTCCCTAAGTGTAGCACCTTGCATTTGTCTTTGTTGAATTTCATTTTGTTGTCTATAGCCCAGTTTTCCAATTTATCAAGATCTCTTTGAATTTTAGCTCTATGTGCTTCCAACACTCCCTAGCTTTGTGTCATCTGCAAATTTGATCAGTATGCTCTCTATTCCTACATCCAGGTTCTTAATAAAAATGTTAAATAACACTGAACCCAGAACAGATCCCTGTGGAACCCCACTCAAGACCTCCTTCCAATCTGACATCATTCCATTAATAGTTACTTGTTATTTGCAGTTGTTTAACCAATTATGTATCCACTTAATGGTAATTCTGTCGAGCCCGCATTTCGCCAGCTTACTTCTCAAATGTCATGTGGGACTGTGTCAAAAGCCTTGATAAAGTACAGGTATATTATGTCCACCATATTCCTCCTATCCATCAAACCAGTTATTCCTGTCAAAGAAGGCAATCAAGCTAGTTTGGCACAATTTGTTCTTAGTAAATCCATGCTGGCTGATAATGATTACCCCTTTATCCTTCAGGTATTCACAAATTGAATCTTTTATACATGGTTCTAGTAGCTTCCCAGGTATCAAGGTCAGACTGTCTGGTCTATAGTTCCCCGGCTCCTCCTTCTCTCCATTTATAAAGATGGGCAGTAGGTTAGCCCTTCTCCATTCTTCCGGGACCTCTCCTGTCATCCATGTGTTTGCAATCATAGAAGGACCTCAATAGGTAATCTAGTCCAGTCCCCTGCACTAAAGGCAGGATTATGTAATAAACAGACTGTTCCTAACAGGTATTCCTGTCTATCCTGCTCTTAAAAACCTCTAATGATGGAGATTCCACAACTCTTTAGGCACTTTGTTCCTGTACTTAACCACCCTGACGGTTAGGAAGTTTTTCCTAATGTCCAACCTAAACCTCCCTTGCTGCAATTTAAGCCCATTGCTGCTTATCTTATCATCAGAGGCTAATGAGAACAATTTTTCACCCTTGTAACCATATTTTCTGTACTTGAAAACTGTTATCATGTCCTCCCTCAGTCTTTTCTTCTCCAAACTAAACAAACCCAATTTCTTCAATCTTCCTCAGAGGTCACGTTTTCTAAACCAGTGATTTTCAACCTTTTTCATTTGCGGACCCCTAAAAATTTTGAATGGCAGTGCAGATCCCTTAGACATAGTCTGTGAACCTCCAGATAGAACCTCCTGGTAGACCAAAGATTGAAAACCATTGTTCTAGAGACCTTTAATCATTTTTGTTTAATCATGCAGTTTTTGGGATGTAATAATAATTAGAACAGCAAATAGCAATGGGAGTGTAGGGTGAAAATAGTGGACTAATAGCTTAAATGTTTGGAAAGGCCAATTAGACTTCTCCCTAATCTTGGAATACCTTTCTCCAGAAAGGCTTTAGTACTGTTGGGAGAGAGGGCACCTTTTATAGTATATTAACTGTTATATTGTTAAACAATTTGAATTTCTGTGAATTAGAATTGCAATTTTATTCAGTCTTTTAGGATTTTTTCCAGATGGTAGGTGGCATTAAATATTATTCAGCACAATGTTTTACTAGCTCTCTTATATTGTCATTTTTTCAGCTTTTCCACACAATTCATGAAAGTCCTAATTGAGTTCCTTTTTCTAGAGGAAAAATCCATTGACATAACATTCCTATATTATTTCATATCCAGAGAGTGGGTAGAGTTGACCCAGAAAAAGGATTTTGATTCAAAGGGGAATATGTTTGTAAAACCATTGGAGGTGAATCGTACTATGCAGACAAGTGAGATGACAAGATCCCTGCCCTAAGAAGCTTACAAGACTGATAACATAATGTATAATGACAATAGCCCAGGAAGGGTCAGGAAGCGGTGGGGGTGAAGAAGGAAGAGAAGTACAAGAAAACAAAGGACAAGGAATTCTATGCATGAGAGAGTCATTATTTACAAAGAATGGCAATTGATTCTTTGGGTTTTTTTTTAGGATTTATTTTTTGCTTTTTTGTATTTTTAATAATCAGTCACAAGTGAGAGAGTGCATAGCACTATGGCTGAGATTAAAGATGAAAGGCTAACTGGAAGCCAGGACTTTTGAGGAGGGATTTGAAGGGAGAGAAACATTTTGTTTTTTTCAATTATGAAAACCAAGGCGGTTCAGACATAAAACACACTTGTGCTTCATTTTAATGACTATGAGTACTTAATTTAAGACAATGCATAAATCTTTGCAGGAATTGGGAACTAAGTGGGATGATTACTATATAATTAACTGCAAAGTTTGACTAGCAACAGCCAAAAACATAAAAGAAGCCAAAAAAATCCTAATAAAATTCTGACCATGAAAAAATAACCCATGAAGACATTTTTTTGGAAAATGGGTGAACCCTGCTATTATACGGTTAATGCCAGCAATAGAAAGAACAGAGGGGAATTCAGTGCTTATTATTATGATCATGTAGAGATTTTTTTTGTTAAGATTGGCTCAATTTATCTCATCTGGCTTCAACTCCACTGTTTCCCCCTCAGAAATCATCGTTCTGTGATGTCACAAAGGAAGCACTTATTGGATTTTGGAGCTGGTCTGTAGGGGGTCAGGTAAGTGGCATTATGTAATATATGACACAATTTTGGAAATGCTTTTATATATCATGTCAACTTCTGAAAGGATCTAAACATTTCTTAACAAGTTTTGGAAATGGACAGAATTATCCAAATTAAAAATCAACGGGCATCTGGCCTAAGTGTACTGAGATCAAATGAAACCCAGTCAGGAGGTAATACCAGAAATAAAAGATTTTCCTTATAGACTAAGACACTATGTGATTTACTTTGTTACTGCACAGAATTTATCTAATAACTCAAAGGCTGGTCTCATTTCAAAATATACATCTTCCATGTGTCAAAGATGTAAGAAAAATGAAGGCACTTTTCTTCATATTTTCTGGGATTGCCTCAAATTAAATAAATTCTTTAATGAAATATATGCCTGCATATCTAAAAATATCCATAAGTCCCATTTTCTTTCTTCTGTGTATATTTGATGAGAGGATAACAGATAAACAGGGGGATAATTTTTATGAATATATTTGAATTGAGCAGAGCCTTGTATTGCCAAATTCTGCAACATTTACAACCCAAACATGGAGGAGTAATTTTTAAGACTATTTTACCCTCTGAAAAAAGCAATGTATTTACTCTGAGGAGCTGGAAATTGTATTCTGAGTTTATATGGAATTCTGTTGTTACTTTTTGCAGTTGAATGTTATGTAAGATCCTGTCTCTATAGAATATATATATATATATATATATATATATATATGATATATCTTGACTTTAGCGAAGCTTTTGATATGGTCTCCCACAGTAGTCTTGCCAGCAAGTTAAAGAAGTATGGATTGAGTGAATGGACTATAAAGGGATAGAAAGCTGGCTAGATTGTCGGGCTCAACGGGTAGTGATCAATGGCTCGATGTCTAGTTGGCAGCCGGTATCAAGTGGAGTGCCCCAGGGGTCAGTCCTGAGGCCGGTTTTGTTCAACATCTTTATTAATGATCTGGATGATGGGATGAATTGCACCCTCAGCAAGTTTGCAGATGACACTAAGCTGTGGGGAGAGGTAGATATGCTGGAGGGTAGGGATAGGATACAGAAGGACCTAGACAAATTTTCGACCAAAAGAAATCTGATGAGGTTCAACAAGGACAAGTGCAGAGTCCTGCACTTAGGAAGGAAGAATCCCATGCACCTCTACATGCTGGAGACTGACTGGCTAAGCAGCAGCTCTGCAGAAAAGGATCTGGGGATTACAGTGAATTAGAAGCTGGATATGAGTCAGCAGTGTGCCCTTGTTGTCAAGAAAGTCAATGGCGTATTGGGCTGTATTAGCAGGAGCATTTCCAGTAGATCGAGGGAAGTAATTATTCCCCTCTATTTGGCACTGGTGAGGCCACACCTGGAGTATTGTGTACAGTTTTGGTCCCCCCATTACAGAAGGGATGTAGACAAATTGGAGAGAGTCGAGCAGAGGGAAACGAAAATGATTAGGGGGCTGGGGCACATGACTTACGAGGAGCGGCTGAGGGAACTGGGCTTATTTAGTTTGCAGAAGAGAAGAGTGAGGGGGGATTTGATAGCAGTCTTCAACTACCTGAAGGGGGGTTCCAAAGAGGATGGAGCTAGGCTGTTCTCAGTGGTGGCAGATGACAGAACAAGAAGCAATGGTCTCAAGTTGCAGTGGGGGAGGTCTAGGTTGGATATTAGGAAACACTATTTCACTAGGAGGGTGGTAAAGCACTGGAATGGGTTACTTAGGGAGGTGGTGGAATCTCCATCATTAGAGGTTTTTACTCTCTGGCTTGACAAAGCTCTGGCTGGGATGATTTAATTGGTGTTAGTCCTTCTTTGAGCAGGGGATTGGATTAGAAGACCTCCTGAGGTCTCTTCTAACCCTAATATTCTATGATTCTATGAGAATAACATCTTTTATTGGAGGGGTAGAGCATTGTGATTGAAATATTGTCATAGCTAGGGAAACATGGAGGGAAAATCTGCTAATTCTAATCCCATAAAACCTTGGCTTGTGGATGGGGCCTAAATAAAGAGTGTACTCAAATATTAGTTTGGTCTTCTAATCTTGTTTAAGTTTCTATTTAAATTTTCAGGATTATTAAAATAAACAGTGCATTTTAATGTCCAGAAGCAATACAACCCTTACCTCTGCTTTGTACAGGCAAACAGGAATTCTATACAAGTTCCCTCTCCTCTTCCTTACTCTCTCTCTCTAGCTGTATAGTATGTGTGTGGGTTTACACACAGAAAAAAACTCTCCCTTTCCATTTTTGTGCCTGGCCTCAATGGCCAACTTCCATGTTCCATATACATATATATGGAGAGAGAGATTATATGGAATTCCAGTTTACCCATATATAAAAAAACTAGTTGTGATATGTTCTAACAGAGAGTACACAAAACAGAGCCATTAGCTCTGTGAAAATGAGTCAAAATGGCTTCTAGTCATCTTTTAGACACACGAATTTGGCTCAGCCAATCAGGGAAGAAGAATCAATATCACATTTTGAGTTTTGTGACCAATTGCAACTGATCAACGCAACTGGAAATTTGAATAAGTAACATGAAAATTAGTCACACAAGACTTGCAGTTTGCCTAGCCTCAAAGAAATACACGCCAACACCAATCAACCAAAATCCCAACCAATAAAAACTCACTTGAAAATTTTAAAATTTTCTACAAAATTCCCTCTTTTGTACTCTCTCCTGTTATAATTTTACCTATCTGAATTTTATTATGGTTAAAATTCACTCTACCTGTCACCTTCCATCCTTATGTACTGTGTATAAGGATCAAGCAATCCAACCTCTGCATGCAGTGTAAATTACAATTGTACCATGTAATCTTAATACTTCCCTGAATGTAATGTCCATAAATGTATCTCGTTATTTCAGTTAGTGCTTTTATTTTAATATACTTAGGGTGCTGTGTGTATTATACTATCCTCTGTCACACCCATTTATCTCAGGCAGTCTCAATCCCCTGTACTTTTCAAATTAAAGTGAATCCTCCTCTTGCCAGCAACTCTATTAACTGCTTTTTATTAGCCTCCCTGGTATTATATTGTTTTCACAGATCTGATGCAAAAGATTAATCTGAAACAGCTTGATATATTAATTGTAAAAAAAGGCCTGAGTACAACAATTGTGTCAATGTTGGAATATAAATTACTATTTTCAGCATGTTCTATCTTGGCTAGGTTCAGTTGGAGTTGGCAGAATCTTGGTATATACAACCTGGATGTGTTTTCTGCTTATCCAGAGCATTTTCATTGCCATCAAATGAAGCCAATGGGGAAATACAGATGTGACCAAGAACAGAATTTGGCCCTTTAATTTTCTAGTGGTTTAAATTTATTTTTTGGTTGTGGAATAGCCTTAAAAATATACATTTGCATGGTTTCAGATGCTCTCTGGCTTAAAAATGCCCTTAAGTGGAAAACAGAGGTGGGATGGGGTGGGTTTGCTCACATTAATTCTAGTTCTTAATGCAGATAGGTAAATTTGGCTGATTTGAAATTTATTTTTAGACTGCTCAGAGGAAACAGCTACTGAGCATGATATAGTAGCTACTTTTGCAACATTTTATTATCTTGACTATGCTTATAATGGTGATTCGCTGCACTGTCACTGACATCTTTATGGCTGCAGCACCAATAGTGATGTTGGTGGAATTATATGGGACTGACTTTAACATCTATGATATGGTAATGTGAGCCATTACAATGTCAGTGGTAGTTTATTGACATTATGGTTTAAGATTATGAGGGCATTACAATGCCACTGCAAACAAATACTGCTGTTTTTTAAAAATAAGCAAGTGAAACACAAAAATGTGTCAAAAGGCATGTAATATTAAACCCACAATAGCAAAAAATGTTTCAGTTAAGGAAGCCACTACCCCACAAGTAATCTGTGAGCACATAATTCAGCATTACATACTGCAGGGTATTCTGTTAGAGATTCCACATCACCAGCCAGTTGTTGAGAATGATCCAGCCCCGGTAGATTCTCAGAACCAAAAAAAATTGTGAAAATTTTATAGAATTCAACCAAAATGTTAGGCCCTGATCCTGCAGTTGACAGTCAATTGCAAGTCAGGACCTTAGCTTATGAGCCAGGTGAGAATATTTGTGAAGTTCCAAGTATATAAATTATAAAACAAAACCTGTATTTCCCCCCCCCCCCTTTTTTTTTTTTTTTTTTGCTATTATAAGACAAAGAGGATGGCTGGAAGGTCGAATAAAGAATCATGCAAAGCAGGCAACATTGTTTGACTAAAGACTGTCCTGGACCAAAACAAACAATCTGTGAATATCTGAACTCTAGGACTGGTCAAATTCTACACCCACACACTTATTTGAATTTCACAAATAGCCTTGATTTTTATAGGATAGGATTTGGAAAAGCATTCTGTGTTGGCCTAATTCAGCTCCCACTGAAGTCAATGAGACCAGAGCTAGGCTAAATGATGAACATTTTGAAAATCCTGACAATAATAAACAGAATCAAAATCCCAGTTCTGAACAGCCCTAGACTTCAGATCTTGTCAGATCCAGCTCTGAATTTTGCACCTTAGATTCATTGAGTCATGCCAATCCTTTCTTTGAATCCTTCTAGTGATTCTACCTTTTCTACTGCATCAAGTTCAAGCCACTAACCCTCACTTTCAAGACCCATTTACAATTCTGCCCTTCCCTATTTATCTACCCTTATCTCTCATTGCCTCAACCCTAATTCCTTCTGCTCTGCCTTGATACCAGCATTGATGCACTGTTTATCCACTTCTCTCACAACCATTTCCATGCCTTCTTTCATGCTGTATTCTGCACATGGAATTTATTTCCTGAGCAGGTCTGCAAACCCACTGCCCCATCTTTCTTCAAATCCTCATCAAGACCCAATTCTACCATAATGCTCACAACCAACCAACTAGTAATGGTGATGTAGAGAGCCAGCTGGAGAAATATGACACACAATAAAAATGGATTTGTATGTTCTATTTGTCCATCTACCTACCTATCTCTAGGTTCTAAATGGTACATAAGGCTGTCTTATCTAGGCTGTTCCCTAGAAATAAAATTAAATAGAACAGGTTTCAGTAGTAAGTAACTTGGCTTAGGCTTTTGGGGGGGGGAAAGTGAAGGAGGCAGGGTTGAACTAGTGTGTGTGAAGAACTACTATGTGAAAGTCAAACAGATTAGTTTTATATTTAATTCCAAATGCTGTGAGGTTAGTGGGCATTCTTTTCTCTTAGGAAGGTAATAAGTTCCATGGCCTTGGTCCAGCTGCTGTGAAAGTAAATATCCTGCGCTCATCAGTCTTCCCCAATTTGCTGACAGTTTCATAGCTGCAGTATAATATAGCTGTTGTGGAAGATCATGACTGTGGAGGGATAGGCAATCTCTCAGGTACGTAGAGCCAGTCTTATACAGGGTTTTGAAAGTTAGGACAGAGACCAGGAACTGAGCTCTTTATATTCAATGGGAGCTAGTACAGAGACTAGAATGTGAGAGTGATGCTCTTACAGTGATCTATGTACCAAGCATATGTGCTGCTGAGTTATGTATCACTTGGTTTTTTTTCCATGATGTCCAGTTTTATTTCTAGATATAATGACATGCAGAAATCAAGCTTGGAGGTTCCACACATATGAATTACCATAGCCAGGTCTATGTCTGATGGGGTGAGGTTCAGTCTTGTGGTCAGTCATAGATGGAAGTGGGCTTTTTGCCACTGTGACTCTTCAGGTATCCAGTAGCTTTGCGTTGTCCAAAAAGATGCCAAGGCTAAGGACCAATTTAACAATCTGAGGGCAGATGCACTTAATAGTAGGAAATAATATTGAAAAGACAAGTTTTCTGAGGCATTTCCCTTTCCCATCAGAATCACCTGAGTCTTGTTTATGCTCAGCCTTAGCCACATAGTCTTCTTCCAGGTTCACATTTTTGGCTAAGCTCTGAGAAAGTTAGACAATGTTGGTATTTATATTTGGAGAAGGGAGTTATACAGATGAGTATCAGCTGTGTATGGCTGGTAACTGAGCCTGTTTTAGCTCATTAGCTCTCCCTCTGGCTTCATATAGATGTTGAATCATAGAGAGAAGTGAACCCTAGATGTTGAACCTGATGGGTCACTGCTAGGGAGGGTTTTGAAGATGGAGGAACAGGTGCCCATAATGCTTCTTTAGATTTGGTCTGAGAGAAAGGACTCAAGTAGTTTTAGGTCATTTCCATTCACTCCTGCAGACTCATAGAAATAGGACAAGAGTATTTGTTGATGAATGGTATCAAAGCCACAGAGAGGTCTGGTAGGATGAGTATAGATGTATGTCCCTTATGTATAGACAGAAGGTTTATTCCTCGGAGCAAGAACTGTGTGTGAACTACACCTTGGCTTGAAGTCTGAGTGAGATTCAGGAAAATGGAAAACCTGCTTACCTGGCAGTGAAGATTTTCTGCTATCTTGTTGGTTAGCTTGCTCAGAAAAGGGAAGTTAGCTGCTAGGTATTAGTTTGAGATCTCTAGCACTGAGTGTGCAGTTTTTTTACAGTCCTGGTTGGACCATTGTATGGTTTAGGGTGAGCCCTTGGTAAATAATTTAACTATTTCTGTCAGTAGGAATCACTCCCCTTTGCCTTTCATCTGTTGCTTGTTGTCTTCTACTGTAAACTCTGTGGGGGCAGCAACTGTGTCTTCTTGGGGGTGTGTACAGAACATGGCTCATTCTGAGCACTATTGTAATACTACTACTAATGTTGATGATATGTAGGACAGCATGGAAGAAAGCATAGATATTCATGCTTCCATACCACCATTAGATACAGGAGACTCAAATGGGAAAAGGGCCATTGAAGTCAATGAAAGTAAATTGATTTATACCAGCTGAGGATCTGCCCCAAACTTCTTAAAATTGATGATGGCAGTAGTGCTGTTAGAGTTACCAACAAGTCAGAGGAAGAAAGTTTAAGATAAGAGTAAAGTTTTTTTTAAAAAGTAGAAATAAAGGTCCTAGAGAGAAACCAGTTGAAAGGTGCAAAGTTAATAGAGAGAAGTATAGATGTGCATCACTGCCCAGCAACCTGAAAAGAAAATTGCATCTATCTAGAGTAAGAGAATGGCAGCGATGTCTATTGTACATACAAGAAAAACACTGGTAGAGGGCTAGAAGGTACCCATATTATAACATTTGTTCTAATAAGCCACTTGAAAAATAGCCTGAATGGAAGATGTGTTTAAGCAGGCCACCAGTGTTGCAGAAGGCAAAAGGTGAGTATGAGGAAATGGGGGATGAAAGTGAAACCAAACATAGCAGCTCGGAGTCTAGAACAGGAAACCTATGGAGTGGCATAATATAACCTTTATGTGTATGCATATGCATTGCTCTTCATGCAATCTCTTTTTTCACTCCACCTCAGCAAGAAGTAGCTAGTTATCTCACCCACTGACCTGTGTCTATCAGCAGGATACTCTGCACAGGCAGCTGCAAAAAAACTACTCTGCAGTGAAATGCTGAAAGGGGCTGCATGCCACAATCACATAAAATACAAGAATAGAGACAGCAGCCTGACTTTAGTGTGCAGAGGAACTTCTGCTTTTCATTTACTGTTTGTGCCCAGCTAGTGAAACCAAACAGCATGAACTCTGTGTCAGCTCACGTAGGGGACACCGACCAGAGGCATGTCACCCTTTTATGTAACCCTTCTCCCCGGTAGAGTCAGTAGCAACAAGGGCCGGGTTCAATATCTAGGGGGTCCTCTTAACAATACAAAACAGAACCAGCTTCAGCCCCCACCCAGTAATCTGGGAAAATTAAAAAAACACTCCTGGGTGCCTCAAAGAGGCAATGCTGCCCCAGTTGCAAGGAGATTGGTGTATAATAAAAGTTTTCTTTTGTTAAAAGGGAAAGGGAACCTAGCATTAATTTGGGAAAGCAGCACAACCATAACTCAAAAGCTTGCAACCACGAGCAAACACCCACCCCACAGTGTGTTGGGCAGTGTCCTTTGCCTCAGTTTTCCACCTTGTGGTCTGAAAGTCCAATGAAAACTTGTGCCTTTAACATGCCCTGTCCTTTTTGTGTGCTACACCCCACTCACAGTTGGTGGTTGTTGGTCAGTGAGTACCCAGAGTTCAGAGGTGCATTCATGTATAGGGCCCTACCAATTTCACAGCCATGAAAAACATGTCATGGACCGTGAAATCAGCCCTTCCCCATGAAATCTGATATCCCCTGCAGCTGGGAGCCCAGGGATCCCCTAGCTGCTAGTCTGGACATGCTGGGGAGAGACAGAAGTTGTTCTTCCCCAGCATGGCCAACTCTTGGTGGGGAGATCAGACCCACCTCCAGAGACAGTGCAAAAATGAGGGTGGGACACCCTTACTCCTGCACTGCAGCAGCCCGGGAGTTGGGCCTGCCTCCTTGTCCCCGGCTCCTGCCGTGGCTCTGGACACTGAGCTCAGGGCTTCCTCTCCTAGCTTTAACTTAATTTAAAAATGCTCTGGCCATGAAATTGATCAGAATGGACTGTGAATTTGGTAGGGCCCTATTCATGTGGGTTCACCACCCACACCTCTAAAAGGGGTGGGGATCAAGCAATGTCTTTGTGGCTGCTGTTGTCTCTGCCACTGGCTCACTGCTGCTGCAGTTATCTCTGCTGCCGCTTGCCACTGCCTCTGTTGCTGCTTGCTACTGCTGCCATTGTTATCTCTGCCGCCACTGGCTGCCATTGTTATCTCTGCCACCACTGGCTGCCACTGTTATCTCTGCTGTTGCCTGCTGCCACCTCTATCACTGCTCAGCACTGCTGCTGCTTACCACTCACTGCCACTTCTGCAATGCCACGTTCTGAAGTTCCACCACGTAGCCCAGCTCTTCATGATTTCACTGCTCACTGCTAGTACAGCCTCTCCACTGTTTTTCACTACAACACTGTCCCCACATCACTGAGGTTTAGCCCCTAAATCTGTTCATCTGTGATTTCAGTGCTAGTAATCACTAAACAGAAACGAGGACACTCTGAGTTCAATCAGCTCTGTCTTTAAACACTGGACAGGGAAGGATCAAATATGTCTAGGACTCTTTAAGCAAAGTCCACACAACCAAGTAGGAATATTTATCCCCTCTAACTTTCAGTGGGATTCCTACCCCGTGCTTAACAAGTGAGGTTGGGTTTAGGATGACCCTCATGCTATGTAGGGTTCTGCTGCCCTTTACTTGTACAATAAAGATAACAACATTTCCTTACCTCTACATTCAACAATAAAAGTGAATAATAACCCCAAACCAGCCAAAATTGACCACTTTGGCAAAGCAGCTATGTGGGCTGAACATCTAGGCAGAGTAGGAGTGTCTGTTCAAATACAGTCTGCTCCTGAAGTCTTTCCCCTCAGTTTGTCACTAGATGTCAAGAGAAAGCTCATTCACATCCTGCCTTCATGCACAAATAAAAAGGAAGAGGAAGAGGAGGATGGATGGATGGTATAAACAGGGCCCAATCTGTGGCCTCCGAAATAACTGTGGAATCTCCTTTTCTATATAAAACAAGTCTGTTGAGTTTGAGGTACCTTGAAGAGGCGCCTCCCTGACATTTTCAAAATCCCAAGATGGTCACTCTGTGGTAGTGTGATCCTGGTATACAGAAGTCATTTACATTTGGGAGTGTTGAAACATTGTTTTGCAGACAAGTTTTAGCAATTGGATTGCTAAAATGCTAAGGCTTGCTCTTTTGGTAACAGAAGAGCAAAATTCCCCTTAATGCCCTCCCAATTTGCCTCCACTTTCAGACTGGCCTGGTGAGACCTCTACTAGGGGTCTCTGTACCTCATGCTTTCTTAGCATGTCTGCTGAGTTGCCAACAAGCATGTCAACTGTAACACTACTTTTAGTGCTCTGGATGCCTCACCACTAGGAATTGGCTGAGAGACCACCAACTCATTTCACACACCAGCAGGCCACAAAAGCCATTAGACAGTAACAATGCCCAGTAGCTACCAGTGTGGGTTACAATCCAGCAAGTGAGCTAGAGGTGAAAGATCATTACATTCCCTTAAAGGACTCTGGTTCTTACAATTCTGATAGACAATTCTTATTATTCTCACATGGATCAACATGCACTAAATAAATTAAAAGCCAAGAGTAAATGGTCAGTAGAGAAAAGAAAGTGGTTATCTATTTCCTCCAGCAGCAATATGGTGACCCAAGCAACCATCCAGCATGTGAGAGAAAGCCAGAGGCAGGTCTCAAGCTGTTATCATCCATCTGTGGAACTCACTAAGGAACCTATTATTGCACCTGAAAAAAGGAATATTTTCTTCTGGGGCCTAGTAAATGCAAATGAAAAATCATCCTATTTGAAAAATCTTTTTGTTTAGGAATTTTGTATAAATACAAATAGCAAAATCCACGGAGTGAAGAAATATGTAGGGCATCACAGAAAAGGTAATAAAAATATACAACATTCTCATAGAATAAAACCACATTTTAAATTAAGGTTGGGGGTGAGATTTTTAAAAGCACTAAGTGACTTTTACTTATGACACTTGTACTCCTAAATCACATAGGCACTTTGAAAATCCCACCCTGAGAGTTTAACACAAAACCCCCAAGAAACACTCAGTTAAGGTTCCCACACCAATCTTAACTTGCTCTTGGGACGGATGCAGCACAATAAGAATTAGAGTCAAGCCATAACATTTGTGAAGAGAAGCTCTCTGCCAGGACCAAGAGAAAAGGACCCTGGGAGGGTCTTGTGGGGGAAAAGAGATTAGAAAAAGGGGAGAGAATGATTCAGCCTTTGTTTGGGGTTGGGGAGGAGAATGACAGATTTATGAGTGGGCTTGTTGGTACATATCTGGGAAGACTGGTGTGTATGTGATTGATATGGGAGTAAACTGATAGATTTGGGGAAGCTGTGTTGTGAAACACCCATTTTGGGATTATATGCAAGTTTTCTCAGGGTTTTTGCTGGTCATTTCTGATTATAATTAGGGCAGAGAGATTCCATGGCTGGTCAGGAGCCATGGAACTACTCATTCAACCCCATCCTTGGATCCTGATCCTCTTTCCCCAAGTTGGACCCACAGCTGCAATAACTCTTGTGGGGCTATGGGGGAGAGAGAAGGCTGGGGAAAACAGGGCCTAGCTAAGTCCCCAAAGAAAAGGGTTTCACGAGTTCACTGAGGGCCTCTCTCCCTCTCCCACCGGATTGCTGTTGTTTCTTTGTCTGATGGACCCCATCCTTTCCTGTCTGAGAGCTCCAGGGCTGCATGGCCCATTCAGTCTCCCCAGCTGTCACTTTTCTGGGCAGGATTCCTTCTTCCCCCACCATATGGACATCAGAGAAGTACAACTGGCAGACACTATGACTATTGACTGTGCCCTTCGTGTGTGTGTGTGTGGGGGGGGTGTCTGCAAGAAAAGTGGGCACTATAGCCTAGATTTTTAGAAGAGCTCAGGGCCATATTTTCAGGTGCTCAGTGTCCATTTAGGTACCTAAATAAGGACTCAGCACCCAGCTAATCTTAGTTTTTTAGAAAATCTAGCCATATACCCACCTCTGATGGATGCCCCTCTGTATCTGCTTTAACCTTTGTGGTGGTGTAACACAGTCAGGTACCACACCACAATATTCTAGGGACAAGAAGTGGACCCTAAGAAATTAAGTTTCACAGGAAAAAGCACAGGTCGGATATAGTGTTTCACAATCATTTTGAAAATATTGCCTTTTTAGATATACTATGATTTTTAAAGATTGATATTACTAAACTTATAGTTAGTGACAGTTTTGGGCAGAATTGTGAAATCACTTTGTTCTCATCATGATATCCCAGGAAGTATGAGCTTTCATACTTAGTAGGAGGAGCCCATCAACAGCAGTCCTAGAGGAGTGCTAGCAGGGCTTTTGGAATCTTCTTTGAAAATTTTAGTAACTATGAGCTTCCAAGACCCAATGGGAAATTGGGAAACATACACAGAGTGGTTTATTGGCTAGTAAAAACTTTTAGGGTGGGAATTTCAAAGCCACCTACAAAATTAAAATGCCCAATTTCAATTAATTTCTAATGGGAATTGAGTTTCCAAATCCTCCATGCAACTTTGAAAAGCAATTCAACTCCATCTACTCATTCCCTTTACCTTCCACCCCAAAGGAAAAAACCTTGATATCTATATTTGACTCCTGAAAACTTTTGAGAGAACATTTTGAAGTAAAACCACCTTTATATTCAGGCCACTATGTTAGAAATTCACAATGATTTGAACATGTTTCATGAATAAAGCTGGGAGAGCTTATCTCACATACGCACCAATCTCTTAAATGTTACTGGTTGTACCGATTTTTAAGTTAAGCATTTCAATAACAATATTAATCTTTAAACCACTCATTGATATGGTTAATGGCTGGCTCGTGAGAGCATTAACAGCCTGAGGCAAAGCATCTTTGCTGTAAAGACCTCAAGAAAATACAATGGCTGCTGCTGATGACCAATTTGCCAGGAATTATTGATGGAAAAATGTTCAAGGAGCAAGATAATCATTATTGTAAGGGAAGAAAACTTTTTCTCTTTTGAAGTTTTTGGAACAAAAGTTGTGGGAGGAGCTGATTTGGTGATGGGAATTTAACTTGGAGAATCACTATGATTTCAGGGTATCAAAAGATAGGAATAGATATTTGGTCAATTCTGGAAGCTGACCTATGATGTGTATCATAGTTGGCAACTTTGTAGACCTCATGCTCTCTTCCCTGTGTAACACCCCCCTCTTTGGAGTTTGTCCGCTGCTGCAGCCCTGGATTGGACTTGACAGGAATTACCCTATTGACTACAACAGCAATGGCTTCAGTGACTCTGGATACCATTTCCAAGTCTAGTTTCAGCCTGGGGCACGGACAGAAAAGGCTGGAAATTCTTGCAAAAGCCAGTAAAGCTTCTGATTGGGTGATTTATACAGACAGTTTGCTAAACCAATGAAGAGCCAGGACTACATACTCCCTTAGTTGGAGGGGACAGACTGACTCAGAGACAAAGGGATGACTAGTTTTAGTTTCACTTTTGGAGCTTTTGAGTTTGGGACTTTAGAAGCTGAGAGAGATGCAGAACAGCTCAGGGAGTGTCTGCTTTGAACTGCTACAGGATGTAGTATATGGTCAGACAGTTCCTGCCCTGCAGCGACCAGTGGCCAGAGAGGCAGAGGATCAACCCTGCACTGGCTATTGATAGTCAGCTGAGACCTACAGAGCACTCCAGACCAAGGAGCCTGGAGAGGACTGTGCCCCACTAAAGGTTGAAAACATTGTAAGAGGGCCTCCTTGCACTTTCCTTAAGATGGCCAATGCATGCAGCACTGCTACACCCATCTCTGGACTCATCCTAGGCATTCCATCTGCCTGGAGAGGTTCCAGGGAGAGAGCTGGGGGTTGGCATATAGTTGTAGATGTTGGGAGGTGGGGAATTTGTTATATTGTTGATGTTATAGCTTTTTAGTTACTCTTAACCCTTTCCTTCTGTTTCTTGTCCCCAGTAAAGTCCCCTTTGCTGTATTGTTATTTTGGAATGTGGCATTTCATTTGTTGAGGTTTGTATTAGTGTATTTTGTTTCTTATGCACTGCATTATATTCCTTGCTAAGATTAGTAGTATTAGTCATTTTCCCAGAGGACAGCACCTATTGTGTCCCATGCACGGAGAGGAGTCACCTTGGGTGGAGGCACCAGGCATCACAACAAAGCCCTTAGGATCCAACTGAAGAGGGAAAACCCACTCTGGTTGGTAAGCACCAGGGACCAGGTTTGAGCCACGCCCAGGAAAAGGGGCTACACTCTTTTTCCTAGTAGAAAGAATCAAATGTTGAATGTTGCTGAGTTTCTTGAAGGTTAGAGCTTCTTCCAGATGTATGTACATGTACAAAGGGTGTTTGCTTGGAGAAGTTCTGTGAAATGTCTATGTTGACAACCTTTGAGCTATAACTTTTGATATACTGCTTTGTATGTATGGCTCTTTTAAAGGAATCTGACTCTGAACCTTTGACTCGTGGAAATCTTGGATTCAAGAATTAATTCAGAAAGTCATCATGGGTCAGAACTGTAGTAATGTTAGGTGCTTTCCCTACAGTATTTTCAAGTACTTGACACATATAGTCAAGTCTAGATAAGATATCCAAGCTTATATTTTTCAGATCTTTTAAAAACCTTATGTAGGGCTCTATTCATCAGTGTCATGCCATGTGTTGTTTGGTTTCACATATAAGCAAGTATGAAAGTGTCTGGGAATGGCAGCACACTGCATTGCTATGCAGGGGATCTGCATTGGGATTGGGAACCAAGCTTAATCCCTTGCTTCTAGACCAGGAGAGGGTGGAAACACTATGAAATGGCAAAAAGAAAAGGAGTACTTGTGGCACCTTAGAGACTAACAAATTTATTAGAGCATAAGCTTTCGTGAGCTACAGCTCACTTCATCTGAAGTGAGCTGTAGCTCACAAAAGCTTATGCTCTAATAAATTTGTTAGTCTCTAAGGAGCCACAAGTACTCCTTTTCTTTTTGCGAATACAGACTAACACGGCTGCTACTATGAAACCTATGAAATGGCAGTGTGTTTCGTCATTAGGGGAGAGGAGGAAAGAGGGTAACTCCTGCCATATTGGAAAGCTCCTAGACATGATCCAGGATATACACTGGCAGACTTGGAAGATTTCAGAGTAGCAGCTGTGTTAGTCTGTATTTGCAAAAAAGAAAAGGAGTACTTGTGGCACCTTAGAGATTAACAAATTTATTTAAGCATAAACTTTCGTGAGCTACAGCTCACTTCATCGGATGCATTCGATGGAAAATACAGTGGGGAGATTTATATACACACACAGAGAACACGAAACAATGGGTTTTATCATACACACTGTAAGGAGAGAGATCACTTAAGATGAGCTATTACCAGCAGGAAGGAGGGGGGGGGGGGAAAGGAAGAAAACCTTTTGTGGTGATAATCAAGGTGGCCCATTTCCAGCAGTTAACAAGAACGTCTGAGGAACAGTAGGGGGTCGGGTGGGGGGAGAAATAACATGGGGAAATAGTTTTACTTTATGTAATGACCCATCCACTTCCAGTCTCTATTCAAGCCTAAGTTAATTGTATCCAGTTTGCAAATTAATTCCAATTCAGCAGTCTCTCGCTGGAGTCTGTTTCTGAAGTTTTTTTGTTGAAAGATAGCCAATCTCAGGTCTGTAATTGTGTGACCGGAGAGATTGAAGTGTTCTCCGACTGGTTTTTGAATATTATAATTCTTGACGTCTGATTTGTGTCCATTTATACTTTAGAGACTGTCCGGTTTGACCAATGTACATGGCAGAGGGGCATTGCTGGCACATGATGGCATATATCACATTGGTAGATGCGCAGGTGAACGAGCCTCTGATAGTGTGGCTGATGTGATTAGGCCCTATGATGGTGTTCCCTGAATAGATATGTGGACAGAGTTGGCAATGGACTTTGTTGGCAATGGACTTTGTTGGAAGGATAGGTTCCTGGGTTAGTTGTTCTGTTGTATGGTGTGTGGTTGCTGGTGAGTATTTGCTTCAGGTTGGGGGGCTGTCTGTAAGCAAGGACTGACCTGTCTCCCAAGATCTGTGAGAGTGATGGGTCGTCCTTCAGGATAGGTTGTAGATCCTTGATGATGCGTTGGAGAGGTTTTAGTTGGGGGCTGAAGGTGATGGCTAGTGGCGTTCTGTTATTTTCTTTGTTGGGCCTGTCCTGGAGTAGGTGACTTCTGGGTACTCTTCTGGCTCTGTCAATCTGTTTCATCACTTCAGCGGTGGGTATTGTAGTTGTAAGAATGCATGATAGAGATCTTGTAGGAGTTTGTCTCTGAGCAAATGCGGTTATATCGTAGAGCTTGGCTGTAGACAATGGATTGTGTGATGTGATCTGGATGAAAGCTAGAGGCATGTAGGTAGGAATAGCAGTCAGTAGGTTTCCGATATAGGGTGGTGTTTATGGGACCATTGCTTATTAGCACCGTAGTGTCCAGGAAGTGGATCTCTTGTGTGAACTGGTTCAGGCTGAGGTTGATGGTGGGATGGAAATTGTTGAAATCATGGTGGAATTCCTCAAGGGCTTCTTTTCCATGGGTCCAGATGATGAAGATGTCATCAATGTAGCGCAAGTAGAGCAGGGGCATTAGGGGATGAGAGCTGAGGAAGCGTTGTTCTAAGTCAGCCATAAAAATGTTGGCATACTGTGGGGCCATCGCAGTGCCGCTGATTTGAAGGTATACATTGTCCCCAAATGTGAAATAGTTACGGGTGAGGACAAAGTCACAAAGTTCAGCCACCAGGTTTGCCGTGACAGTATCGGGGATACTGTTCCTGATGGCTTGTAGTCCATCTTTGTGTGGAATGTTGGTGTAGAGGGCTGCTACATCCATAGTGGCTAGGATGGTGTTTTTAGGAAGATCACTGATGGATCGTAGTTTCCTCAGGAAGTCAGTGGTGTCTCGAAGATAGCTGGGAGTGCTGGGAGTGTAGAGCCTGAGGAGGGAGTCTACATAGCCAGACAATCCTGCTGTCAGGGTGCCAATGCCTGAGATGATGGGGTGTCCAGGATTATGGATCTTGGGTAGCAAAATTTCAAAACATTCAAAAACCAGTCAGAGAATACTTCAATCTCTCCGGTCACACGATTACAGAACTGAGAATGGCTATCCTTCAACAAAAATACTTCAAAAACAGACTCCAACGAGAGACTGCTGAATTGGAATTAATTTGCAAACTGGATACAATTAACTTACGCTTGAATAGAGACTGGGAGTGGATGGGTCATTACATAAAGTAAAACTATTTCCCCATGTTATTTCTCCCCCCACCCCACCCCTTACTGTTCCTCAGAGGTTCTTGTTAACTGCTGGAAATGGCCCACCTTGATTATCACCACAAAAGGTTTTCTTCCTTTCCCCCCCTCCTTCCTGCTGGTAATAGCTCATCTTAAGTGATCACTCTCTTTACAGTGTGTATGATAAAACCCATTGTTTCATATTCTCTGTGTGTGTATATAAATCTTCCCCCTGTATTTTCCACTGAATGCATCCGATGAAGTGAGCTGTAGCTCACGAAAGCTTATGCTCAAATAAATTTGTTAGTCTCTAAGGTGCTACAAGTACTCCTTTTTTTTTTTGAGACTTGGAAGAAAGTCACAATCTGTCTTCTTCTTCTTCAGTGGGCAGACTACTGAAGGACCATTGAGAGGTGGAAAATAGCAGGAACTGGGGGCACAAACACCTCTTAGAACAAAATATAAATAAAAATGTCTCTGATTGACAATATTACTGAAGTGCTCTGACATCAGGCAACTTGCATGCAAGCTGGGTCAGACTCAACAGTCCTGTTTACATTACAAAAATACACGCTGGGTGAATCCATATTTAGAGTACATGTTCTGAAAACCACATTTAAAAATAGGTTAAACTTAGCACAGATTTGAGTACCTGGTGCCTGAGGGGTGCATGTTGTGCCATATGAGAGAGAAGGTTTGCATTCCTGGTTTCTTATTCCTTGGATGGGCGTGATATGGAGACAGCCTCTGTATATGATTGAAGAGTAGTTGACTCAATAGAGCTGCTGCCTTCAAACTACGAAGGGCCTTATTCAAGTTCTGGCAGCCATAATGTGCAAGCAAGTCCAGTGACTGGATGGGGGATCCTGTTGATTGTTTAAATCTGCTCTGTCTGGTCAGCATTTGGCAGACACAGTTATATTCTATTGTTGATGTGCTCGCTAACTTCCTTTAATGTTAATAGGAGTTATTCCTGCCTACTGAGGAGTGAACAAACCAGCCTATTTGAAACAGATCAAGCAGGCCTGCAAACATTTCTGTTGCATATGTTTTAACTCATTGCTATTATGCTCCATATTCTAAATCTATGTCTCATCCTCTATTCCCATCAATTGTTATTTCATCTCCTTACTTTAGCTTGTTACTTAGAGCTTCTTTTATTCCTGTAGATTGTCATATTTCCTTGCCTTTTCTTCCCTTGCATCAGAACTTTGTTACTATTTTCATTTCTGTAAAATTGTTCCAGTGCCTTTTCTTTTCATGAGAACACTTTTAATTGAGGACAGAAGCTGTTGGTAATGTTTCCCAGACTCAAATTTGGGCAGCAATCAGCTGAAATAGCAGCATACTACAGAAGACTTGTAGAAGAAAATTTAAAGGGATATGGTCCATTTGCAGGGATGTTTAATTAGAGCCATATGGGATAGAAATGAAACTCTCCATTACGTCAATCATTGGTAGGCACCTAATGGCTCACCGTGACTGGGAACCATATCACATCATAGAGATTTCCACCTGTTAAAATACCTCATATGTAATTAGATATGGATTTTTTGATGGAAATAAAAGGAAATATTGTACCTCCTTTCATGATCTTCTAACAATGAGCACTTCCTTAACACCCAGACTACTCATAAAGAGACCCACAGAAAAAAAAATTAGACATAGATTTTAAGTATTCAGCTCTCACATCCATTTCTTTGTTTGAACTGAAGCTTCTTGACACATGGGAACTGTGGGTCTTTCAAAATTTGTGGCAAAATAACTAAACCCAGGGAGAGGAAGAGAAGACTGAGGAAGAAGAGCAGGGGGATTCATGGAGAGCTAAACCCTATGTGCTTAACCTGCGCTGTTCTACTAAAGTCAATCAGGCCTAAAGAATAAGGAGGCCATAGAAAGATTAGATCATATAAGAATATGAATACTGAACAAACTGATTTATATTGCATGTTCATACCACTGTGACAGGTGGCCTGAGAAAAACCTAAGGTGAATGGATTAAGAAAAAGAAGAGCCAAGTGAAAGAATGAGAAAAAATGTTAGTTTACTGACTGGTGGGAAAATGGTGAATAACTCATTTTAATGACTGTTGTCTGACCTTTGTTAGAACTGGTTAAATAGAGGGAAAAATTAAATGGTGAGCAATTTTATTGGACAACTGATGGAACAAATTCAGAGCTAGATTGTGAGCTTGACTACTTGGCCGTATACATGAGTAAGAACTCCCCAACATCCAGCCAGAGGTTACCTAGACTGTGGGTCTGGACACAGAGGATTAAGTGGTTGCTATGTGCCTGCTTGCTCCCTTCCAAGAGCAGACCTGGGGTAGGGAGAAGATGGGGTAGGGAATGGGCATAGCTGTGGCTCCACTCCTTCATAATCACTAGTATAGACCAGGCAGAAGATGGGGGAAGCAGAGGAACTGTTGTGACTCAAAGGTGAGTCACATCAATTCTCAGGCATATTCCTGGTTGGGGCAGTTGATATACCACAACTTGCTCTGGGCTGTACCTCATCACAAACTGGCTCCTGTTGAATAAAATATTCTGGATGTTGCTCAATCATTTCTAACAGATACCTAGGAAAAGGCATCATCCTGACCAACAAAAATGTTGATACTCCAAAATTGTGGTTTAAGAGTAAAAATGTATAGTATATGCCTAGGAATGGTTTTAAACAGTGAACAAGCTTGTAGGAACTAATGAGACAGACAAGATAAATAACTTTGTAGTTGTGCTGTTGGAATATCATTGGGTATATGCCCTCCTGTAGGGGTAACCCTCTCTTTCACTGTTAGTGTGGCCCAAATCTTGTTCTAAGTTGATAGCATCTCTCTGAAAAGCTGATATATTGGCTTATTCGTTAATAGGCTGCTTGTATGAATAATTCACCATCTACATACTATATCTGTACTTTAAATGCATTACAAAGCATATATTAGATAGAGATTGACCTCTACTGTGGTTAACATCAAGATTTATTGTTCCAGGAAGCTCCAGAAATATTGACTTGAAACAAAGCCTTGAGGTACAGTTAATGTTGATACTGTATTACCAAAAGGACACAAGTCACGTTTCTTTTATACTTTAAGTTTTGTGGCAGATGTCGGTCCCCCTTTCTTGGTTTGTTATTTTTATACTGTAACTTGAGTGTGGCTTTAATCATAAGCCACTCACCAACATCAGTTAGACTTTGTGTTTTGTTCAGCTGCCTCTGGGGTACTTGCTAAATCATTATTAATGTGACTCCTCCTTTCAACCTGAAAATAATGTTTGTTTTCATTTATTATAATAAATGTTTTTCTTTATAAATCCTTTTTCTCACTGTATTGTTATTAATTATTTGGTTTCCCCCCTTCTAACTCAGACAAAGAAAAACCTATTTTTGTTTAAATGAGATCCTATCTGAGGGCTCTGACGCTGGCTGGAGCTTCTAACAATAAGATGAGTAGGGGGGAGAGAATTCTTTGTATTTATCTCCCCTCTTTTCCCTTAAGTTTGATGGTAAATGAGGAAGGAAGATTTTTCTAGACAGTCTGTGGCTCTGCTTTCCTCTCTCCTGCTGCTACTAATGATTTTCTAATTTATTGACTGATTACTACCTATGTGGGTTTCTTTTGTTTAAAGAAAATGCCCTTTTTGTGTCTTTAGTCTTATCATGTGCTGCAGGCTTTATCGCAAAATAGCAATTATCAATGTGAATCCTATGTGCTGCTATTTCAATTGGCGCTTCCTATGTACTTTCACTTTCATCTCTCTGAAGCCTGGCAACAGGGCTTATTCTACCACAGAAGCTATTCCTGGAAGGATGTGCCCTGGAATGGAGAGAGAGCAGGGAACTGACAGCATGCATCCATATTTCTGTTTGTGTATGTGCATTTCAGCTTTGAGGGGTTATTCATGGAAAAGCTTACTCTAATTAGACACACATGAAAATGTGGAAGTAACATTAAGAGATGCACCCAAAGAAGCTAGGCAATCCTGATCTGAGGATGGGAACTGACAAGGATATAATCATTACAAGAACCATGAAAGAGAGAAAACTACAGAATCCTCCATTTCTTTCAGCAAAGAACCTCATAAATATGGTGAGGAGGAACTCTCCCTATATCTCCACATGAAATCCTTCCCACACTATATCATCAGTGCATAGACAAACTAGAAAAGGGGAACCAAGGCTAGTTTCAGAAGAAATTGATGAGTGGGGAATAAATTAAATAAGTAAAAAACCTATTAAGAATCTTTCACTTACCAAAGGAGTACAGTCATTTCTCAGTGCATGTGCATAAATCTCACTGAAAAGTCACAAAAGTGTACAAGATTGTGTCAAGAAGTGGGATGTTCCCATGCAGATAAATGTTCCAGCTCTTCAGAGATCTACTGAAGAAATCTGAAAATTACTGCCCACTGTATGTTTCTGAAGTCTTTCTAGCTTTGCTTCTGGTAGGAGAGCACCTCTGCTGGTCTTTACTCTGACCCTTATCATTAATTACAATCTGCAGTATACTACAGAGAACAAAAACAAACTACTTATCCAGAAAGATCGTAATGTTCTCAAACACTGCCACCAATATATAACTATAGCTGCCTGAATTTGGAGGCATCATCATGGGGTTTCAAAAAGAGAAGGGAACCAAGTTTCCCTTAGAGTAAGAAAGAACTGGGGATGCTTTTGACAGGCCAGAAGGTGGCCAGAAGATGACACTGGTTAACGAGCATGGGTGGATTGCTATTAGACTGTGGTTTGTTATCCCTATGAGATCATTCAGTGCTACATTTTGCTGGATTGCCTGAGCCTATTAGTGAATCTTACTCAAGGTTCAGGCAATGGTCTCTTGATATTTGCTTATGGTCTTCACTGGGGAAACAGCAGATGCAGGAACCTCTGTATAGGACCACAGGGAAAAATTCAGCTAGTGGCCCATCATAACAAAAGCTGGGGAAATTTCAATACCTCTGTGCTTAGCCCCCTCATGGTTGGATATATTGTTTGTTGTAATGGACAGCTCCATACAAAGTATACAAAGGCTGCTTTTAATTATCTGGTTTAATTGCTTCATCTAGCATTCAGTTTCTGCTATCTGCTATATCCTCCTGATTTTTTTTTTTAAAAAAGTATGTGTAACTACAAACTGCAAGCCATTATCTATAGTAAATTTCCTGGGCTAGGCTCTGTCTCAACAACCCCTGTCTCTTTTATTGTCTAGGATTATTCCTTGAGGAACTTTAATTGGCTTTATCTTGAGTAGGATTTAAAAGCGTGTTGTTACAGCATAGTAGCTAACACCTTCTAATGTATACAAGGCAATGTTTACTTTAATAGGTACTAAACTGGAGCATTCAACATACTTCTCAATGGAGGTTGCTGCAAAGTGCTGATGGCTACTGGAAAAGCTATGACAGGATATATATCCTGCTACTGTGCTTACATGCTGGAGAAGCAAATGCTTTGGAGTTTTACTACTTTAAATTTGGATTCCCATATTTCAGCTAGACTTTGCCACTGTGCCCTTTGTGGGCCATCCAGAAAACCCTGATTCTAAATAGAGTGGAAAGCAATATTGGTTTGACTTTGAGTGGTATAATACTGACTACAGACTGACCACCTAGCCACAGAGTCTTCAGGATCTAGTTAGAAATTGATCTGAGTGACACTCAATCTGCAAGGAGGCTATACTCTGGGATTTGCCTTGATGATGATACTGGCTCTGTCTGCTCTTCATTTTTAATTCTACTCAAAGGCTGGAAAGCCAGTTTCACCACCATTGCCAGACAACATTCCAGTTGCTGGATATGTAAAGCAGTGGGTAGAAGATCCTGTTATGTCTCCTGATGGTGCTATATTGGGATAACAGCTTCTGCGGCACTACAAAACAACAACTGATTATCACAACTTTCACCCAGATAGAGCCATTGTAATAATTGGACCTACACATTTACCTTAGTTGTGAGCTTAACTGTAAGAAGCTCTCATAATAACCTATAATAACAAATATTGATGGGAAAAGGTTTGAAAGGGAGACAGTCTGAACTAGTCCAAACTAAAAGGCCTGCTGATATAATTCAAGGACTGTGTTAAGATCATGCCCAGTAAACAAGACAGTGTGAGACTGAAAATGAATGAACCAAAATTGGCGTGTCAGAAACTAAGCCTAACTGGTGGACAAAATAATGAGAATATGGGCTATTCCACCTATCGCTCCCTTTTGGAGTCCTTAATGAAAGAGACTTTGGGAGAAAAATTTGCTACAGGCACAAGCTTCACCATTATGGCTGCCACTGCAATCTGTCTCCTGTGACTCTAGATCATCTCATCTTAATCCTAAAAGATGTCCTGACCAGACTGGGCCAAAGACAAAGGGAGCCCTAAACAACCTGATCCTGGACAAGTTTGTTAGTCTCAGAGTGGCTGATAACACCATGTGCCATGCCTGTGTTTTCCATAGTGAGGTTGCAAGTGCGCATCAACACCAGGGACAGAAGCTGCATTCTCTGTCTTCGCTATCTTTTCTCTCCCCTTTGTTGTGCATTTGTCTTGGTTTTGTTTTCAAGGAAATGGGATCAGACTTTAATAACAACAGCAAGAACCGTTCAGCTCATCACAAATAATTTCTTCTCCTCCCCACCCCCGAAAAGGACAGTCTATTCAATACCATCCTCTAAACCAGTGGTTCTCAACCAGAGGTCCAAGGTCCCTGGGGTTGCGAGCTGGTTCAGAGGGTCCATGAAGCAGGGCCAGCATTAGACTTGCTGGGATTCCTGTGGCGTGGGGGCCCTGGGCAACTTGCTCTGCTTGCTAACTCCTAATGACAGACTCGGCTTTATATGCAGAAAACCAGTTGTTATGGCCACAGGTGAGCCGTGGAGTTTTTATAGCATGTTAGGGGGAAGCCTCAGACAAGAAAAGGTTGAGAACCCCCTGGGTTAAGGATGTTTAATGGTGTTTTTGCCCTGTTACTGTGCAGGCAAACCTGGGCGTGGTGGCGTGAACCTGTAATCCCAGCTATCTGGGAGGTAGGCTGGCAGATTGCTTGAGCTAGGGCTTCTAGGCTATGATGCGCTATGCCGATGGGGTGTCTGGTGCCACTGATGGCCTGGCCAGCAGGTGGCTGGAGGAATGGCTAGAACAACACAAATGACATGTTGTGATCGGTGCCCTCCCTGTGAGGGCTGATAGACTGATCCATCAAGGTGACTGTGCGGGCCAAGGTCTCTGTCTACCAAACCTTGTTGTATTACTGTTTAACTATTGGACTGAGGACTGGGTTATGTTGATTCTTTCAGCTCTCCTGTATTCATCTCAATGAATACAGCAGAGCCCAAAGTGTGTACAAACTGTACCAGTGGGAGTACTCAGCTGTCACTATGGTCACCTCTGGATGGAGCACAGGGGCTATTCTGTGTTAGCAGCACAACACACCACCCACCTTTTAGTTGGGGAAAGTGTAGAATAATCTCATCAAGACAAAGATGCAGATGGGCAGAATGTAGTAAAATTACCCAGCCACTGAGATATGAATGAGTGGTTAGGCCCTTGGTTTACATCTAAGAAAACAACACTTGAATGGAGAGTGACCCGCTAGCACCGTGCTGAGGTACTGGTCTTCAGTACTGACTCATAGCAGAGACTGTCTACTGAATCACTAATACCCATTTCCTTGCCAGCTTCTTCTTTTCATAGGTCTCCCATTCAGCTGCTGATCAGAGCTGATCCATTTATCTGAGGACATGTTGGTGTGGGAGGGACTGTATGTGACAGTGGATCACACACGGGCATGCTAATTAGACTTGGACGAAGAAATCAAGGAGATTAATACTTTCATTTGCTTGTGGGCAGGTGTGAGAAAAGGTCTGACATGATTTTATCTGATCATGATTTAAAATGCAGTTGATTCAAAGGTAGCTTGTTGTCCTTTGCAGGCAAAATAATGTATGTCCTGAGAGGGAGATTAGCCCTAGATGGTCGGTCTGTATAAAGTGGCAGCATTTTTAACCAAAATCCTCAGGTCCAAATAATGCTGCTGTTCGCCTTACATCAATTCTGGACTGTGTTGGCTACCCTATGTGCCTCTGTAAGAAGAATGCCTCCCAGGGCAAATATCATAGTAATGGCCATTGTACTGTGTATGGGTTAAATTTTACAGAGAAAAAAACATTAACTAGCTTCAGGACTCTCAGTAAACAAAAGTTTTTTTAAAATGCCCTACAAGCTATTTTTGGTTCTAGGCTGTCAAAAAGACCACTTTTAAAGATCTCTAGAATTGAAATAACACCAATAGCATTTTTGTCAGGATCTTTGTAAAAACAAATTTGTGGTTGTCTTACTATACTTTGACCCAGCAAAAACTGTTAGAGCCTCAAACTTCTTTGTTATAATGGAAATGCTCCCTGACCCTTGACTATAGAGGCGCTACTGAACTGTTATAATAAATACTATCCACAGCAAACATATGTGCATACAGAAATGTTCTGGCTCCTTGCTTAATGCTACCTAATGCTTCTGTGGCAATAGCTGTTGGGGAATGAATGATAGTGTAATCCCTTTTTCTTGTTAGAACCTGTCCATACATCTCATATGCTATTTGTCTGTGTATTTGAATTGTCCTAAAGAGGGGACAGGGTCATGTTTATTTAGGTCATTTTTATTTTAAAAAGCATTTGTGTGTTCTTCAGTCCCCCAGTAAGAATTTGTGACACCCCAGTGCACCATTCTGGAGAGCTGTGTTTATGAACAAGGGGAGAAATTCCGGCCCCATTGAACTGCCACTGACTTCAGTGGGGCTAGAATGTTACCCTGGGACTTTTTATCCTGTATGTTTGGTATACATTGTTAAGTCAATGTAGCTTCACAGAGTCATCTTTTCTAGCCACAGGGAAAATGCATAACTTGTGGGTATTAGTTATATTCTCCTAGCAATAAAAGGGATTTCCTCTCACTAGAGATTTTACCTCGTGAATATTTATAGTTTATTTACAAAAGTGGAAATAGTTTAACAACTGTGAGATTTTACATTTGCAACAGTTTGTTTGCTTATTTCACGTCATGTCATTCTTAGCCCAGTGATCAGCATGATGCTGTTGGACAGGTGCCCGTTGGGAAAGGCATCCTAGCACCAAGCATTCAGCCACTGGCCTGAAGTAGCTCTGTTTCCCCCTGAAGTGGGCTCCATTGCAGGTTAGGGTTATATGGTGGGAGAGGGAGGATCCATGTGACAGAGAATCCTCTAGTCTGTCCAAGATTCCACCCACTCAGGCCTTGTCCCCACCCCTCCTGGCTATGCAGAATACTCACATAGGACAGGACTCTGCACTAGACAAGGGATGTGCAGCCTGAGGTGCAATTCACCTCCAGGTAGACTGTAAGTGGGACTTAATTAGTGAAGAGGCCTTGTGTGACCCCTGTGCACAAGGGTGAATTTCACCCCTGCTGCCCCCTGCATCCAATCCTTCCCCGTGCAGAGGGATTATACCAGTTCTGCTGCCTGGGGGCTCTCCATGACTGTAGAGAAGAAAGCTGGAACTGACCTTTAAGGCTTTGTGCCTCTACTTTTTGGAGCCCCCATCTATGTCTGTGTACAATGTGCACGTGCTGAAAATGTTCCCTGCTCGGTTAGAAATATTTGAAAATCTCCACATTTGCAACCTTTACCAAAGAAGCTCCAGAGTTTTATTTAAGTCACATGAGAGATACGACATTCCATGATGCAAGTTGCGCCAGGATCAATGGTTATGGGGGCCTAACCAGAAAAGTCCACTCTACCTTGGGCACCATTCTAGTTACACCACAGTCTACTAGATAGACCAGGTCTCCGAAGAGGAGGAAACAGCCCCCAACCCCTTGCCAGGCTTTCCCCCAGGCCGGGGAAAGAAAGTGGCTGAGACTCAGGTGCTGAGTGGCTCAAGGCTGCTCCCAGCGGCACTGCCAGTGCTGTCAGGGCTTCAAGTTGCTGCCCAGCCTGTACCTCCATGGGCCCGGCTATGCAGGCAGCCCCCTGCCTTGTCTTCTGCTGACCTGAACTCACTGTGGAAAGGTGCAGGGGACTAACTGAGGGATGCATCTGGTTTGAGGGGACCAGATGGTGGGGAGTGCAGGCTGGAGTGGGCTGGGGGCGTAGAGCGTGGGAGGGCAGGCAGAGCTGCTTGGGTCCTAGTATGGATCCAAGAGAAGGGTGCAAGGGGTCCTGGTCCTGGCAGGTGAAGGATGAGGAGGCTGGGGGAGCACTGCAGGAAGTGGATAGGGAACGGCCTCTGATCAGAATTAATTTCTTTAATCTGTTAGAATGTGTTTCTCCTAACTAGGCTGGATTCACTGGTGCACTTTAGCTCCTAAGTAGCATTTTGACAATGGAAAACCATTGTAAACCTGGTCTGGTCAGCCAGTTAAATTGAGTTTATGGGGTGGCCTAAAAGTATCTTGAGCATACTAGTGACTCTTGCCCTATATGATATGATCAAATCCTATCTGTATAGTGTGTATATCTTAGAGGTACTTAGTAGATGTTACAGATGTTGGTAAGGGCTGGATTTTTTTAATCTAGTTTAGGCAACATTTCTATAATATGGAAGCAGACATACGATAAGTGCGTGACTTAGATAGTATTGTAAATGGACTAGGTATCATGATCTTTGAAAAGTGCTGAGGATGTCATTGTTTTAATAGATTATTTTAATTGCATGGCAGTATGACTCCTTGGTTTTGGTGTCTGTGACACACAGACCACATTTTCAAGAGTGTTTGTTTATATATCTTTGTGACAAACACTTGTTTGCATTTGTTGCCCAGCCATTGATTAGTGAATGAAAAGCAAATACTGTCTGTGATCTAACTGCAAGTTTTTCCCTGGGCAAAATTGTGGGTTCAGGTATGAATATTTTGGGCTTGATTTCCCACTGCATTACTCCATGTTTACAGTGTTGTATCACCATTCTTTCAGTTTCCGTAGAGTTGTACCAACTTGAAACTGAGCAACACACTGGTGACTCAAGCCCTTAGGCTTTTTGACTAACTACATGTGTGCTTTGCATGCATCTTTCTACTTATTTGAAAGTCTTCCATATAAAGCTGAGTTGTTTGTTTTATGGTGATGATATGTGTATTTATTACCAGTGTGTGAAGTCTCATTGCAACTGTACAGATTTTCAATTAGATACAATAACTGATAAAATGTTAGTTCTGAACATGGGTTCTTTGCCTATGATGACATCACAAACAAGATAGATTTTGGAGACTATGTAATGCATACCAGAATGATTAACTTGAAATCAGTCTTCTGGGCTCCTGCACTATAACATTTAGCAAGACATCACTGCCAATGAGCATTTTATTTAAATGTTTTAAAAGCTTGCAGAGTGTGTTTGTGTATTTATGGACAAGATGGGTATGTTCTGATTTTCCAAGATGGTAAAGGTAAGCAAAACTGTAGATTTTTGGAACTGAGAAGGGGGTTCCTTAGCTATTCTTGCACTGGGGCCATGCAGTGCCCCAATGACATTGACTTACACAATATTCAGACATCCATGGAAATGACAGGAATGTTCCCATTCTAACTGAATCTACAGCAGGTTGAAGGAATCACAGTGTGGATAGTAAAGCATTAATTTTTTAAAAAATAACCCCCCCCCCAGGCAAGTATAATTGCAATAATGACTTCGGCCCTGGGCATTTCCTAGGGTTTAACAACCAACTGGGGTTAATGACCCAAGGTTTCACCTCAGGCTATTAACAATCTCAGATTGTCATCAGTCCTCAGGAAATACTCAGAGTCTTTATTGCTGCTGCTTAAGTGATGCTCAAATGTCTGTGAATATTACATCCCTGTTGGAATGTGCAACAAATACAGTCCACGCGCAGTATTTCCAGATGTCTGCTACCACAAAAGTACAGCATGCTGAGGTGTGAGTGAAATACTTTAAATGATCACAGAGGATTTAGTTTTCAGAGTAGCAGCCATGTTAGTCTGTATATGCAAAAAGAAAAGGAGTACTTGTGGCACCTTAGAGACTAACAAATTTATTTGAGCATAAGCTTTCGTGAGCTACAGCTCACTTCATCTGATGCATTCAGTAGGTATTTTCCACTGACTGCATCCGATGAAGTGAGCTGTAGCTCACAAAAGCTTATGCTCAAATAAATTTGTCAGTCTCTAAGGTGCCACAAGTACTCCTTTTCTTTTAGAGGATTTAGTGTTCATTTTCATTATTTATATTGCAATATAGTTGTGTGGGATGTGTTCCCTGCCTTCAGGAGCTTACAATCAAAGGGCTATATTCAGGAAGCTCTAAAATATATACTTAAAACCATTTCTAAGATCTATACATGTGCTTACAGTTAAGCACACACTTGAGTGCTCTCCTGAATAGGGATGGCCAAAGATAAGATGAGTACAAACAGGAGGAGAAGATAGCACAGGGTGATCTAGGAGTAGGAAAGGTCAGCAGGAAGAGGACAATATGGTTAGGCAGCACTTTGGGAAGCTGTAAAATGAGGGACTCCTAAGATGATCAGATACTGTGTGAGCTTTCCCACACAGCTCTGCCAATGCCCTTAATGCTTGACCTGTACCACCATTACTATTCTACCACTGGGCTTGTCTTGTGTAGCAGCTGCTATTTATGCCAAGTTATGTGTGAATTTAGCGCCCACTTTAGTCCTCAGGTTACACAGCTATGGCTTCTACTAGGGTAAAGCCCATGTTGGCATAACTCCACTGAAGTCAAAAGAGTTGCAGCCTCAGGGAATATGGCTCACTGACTTCAATACAAATTTCTTGGATATACATGATGGCAGAGCTGAGTTCTGAGTTTTGTGGTGTTTAGAGGAGAATGAGGCTGTCATATTTATTTTCATTGAATCCGTAATGCAGGGCAAAAGATGAACAGATTATGGACTTGGAAATCTACAAATGAGAGGCAAGTACATTGGCCTAGGTGCTACAGTGATGGGAGCTGTATATATATATATATAAGAGCTGGGAGAGACAGATAGACCTCACCTTGCTTGTGTAGTTATACTGTCCCTTTTGTAAAAGCCCTCTAGAAATTGCTAAACATAAAACCCAGTAGGTTTCTACAGAAATTTAAGGGTGTTCTCTAGCTGTTATTCTAAAGTCCTATCAAATTTAGTATAGAACAGGGTTTTTTGTACCTTCTGATAGATTTCTATTGCAGGGATATAATTCTCTATTAAATTCTAAAGCATCGTTTGAAGAATGCTATGGAAAGGTCATCATTTTTGATTAAATCACTAGGATTTTCCATGAGGGGTACTTCAGGCTCAATATCTACAGAATGAATAAGCTCATTCATTGGCACTTCTATGCAATAAGAATGAGCCTGTTTCTACTCACAGGGTTCCAGGAGCTGCATTTTTTCACAATTTCATAACCAGCACTGGTCATCATGTTTTGTTATTGCATCAGGGGAATGGATATTCAGCATACTGTATTTCAGGAAAAGGACAGAAATAGAGCTTCTACTACAATCTATGTAGCACTGGGAATCTCATTTACTGCATAGTTTTGTTTTTCTCTGAAGAGGGCAGAGTTGACAGGTCAAAAAATGTTTTGATTTCCCCTTATAGAAAAACAATATTTTCCATTTTATAATGCCCCTGTGATGCAGGGGGAAGAATCATGTCTTGAAAAATTAGTGCCTTCATGCTTCCTGTTAGAAGAGTATGCTATGAATAGACATTTAATATAATTTATATTTCTGATATTGTATCAACCTTACATTTAATGCTTCCTGTTCCAGTGGTGAGGTAGGACTGTACTGTTCCATGCGTATATCTCATCTACTACAAAGCTTCCTCTTCCAACAGGGTGTTATAATATTGATAGACAGGTTACTATCAAGCAGTCAGTTCTTAAAGGTACAATAAAGGTTCTCTGCAGGTCGGGCTATAACTACTAACAGTCCCCATATAAAAATTGAAGAGGCCTGGGTCAGGTCCTCGTTAGGCCACAGTTGTACCCCCACATTTCTCTTCCCTATGCATGATCCCTGTTGTTCACCTTCTTTTGTTCCTATTTTAAATCTGGGTCTGTTAATGTTTGTCCCCCCCCCACTCCAAAGGCTTTTGCGTTACCCTGAGGAGCAGAACTGACTAACACTCCCTTCAGATTTCAGAGTAGCAGCCGTGTTAGTCTGTATTCACAAAAAGAAAAGGGGTACTTGTGGCACCTTAGAGACTCACAAATTTATTTGAGCATAAGCTTTCGTGAGCTACAGCTCACTTCATCGGATGCATTTGGTGGAAAATACTGTGGGGAGATTTATATACACACACAGAGAACATGAAACAATGGGTTTTATCATACACACTGTAAGGAGAGTGATCACTTAAGATGAGCTATTACCAGCAGGGGGTGGGAGGAGTATGAAAACCTTTTATGGTGATAATCAAGGTGGCCCATTTCCAGCAGTTAACAAGAACGTCTGAGGAACAGTGGGGGGTGGGATGGGGGGGGAGAAATAACATGGGGAAATAGTTTTACTTTGTGTGATGACCCATCCACTTCCAGTCTCTATTCAAGCCTAAGTTAATTGTATCCAGTTTGCAAATTAATTCCAATTCAGCAGTCTCTCGCTGAAGTCTGTTTCTGAAGTTTTTTTGTTGAAGGATAGCCACTCTCAGATCTGTAATCGAGTGACCGGAGAGATTGAAGTGTTCTCCGTCTGGTTTTCGAATGTTATAATTCTTGACGTTTGATTTGTGTCCATTTATTCTTTTACGTAGAGACTGTCCAGTTTGACCAATGTATATGGCAGAGGGGCATTGCTGGCACATGATGGCATATATCACATTGGTAGATGCGCAGGTGAACGAGCCTCTGATATTGTGGCTGATATGATAAGGCCCTATGATGGTGTCCCCTGAATAGATATGTGGACAGAGTTGGCAACGGGCTTTGTTGGAAGGATAGGTTCCTGGGTTAGTGGTTCTTTTGTGTGGTGTTTGGTTGCTGGTGAGTATTGACACATTGACAGAGCCAGAAGAGTACCCAGAAGTCACCTACTACAGAACAGACCCAACAAAGAAAATAACAGAATGCCACTAGCCGTCACCTTCTGCCCCCAACTAAAACCTCTCCAATGCATCATCAAGGATCTACAACCTATCCTGAAGGATGACCCGCCACTCTCACAGATCTTGGTAGACAGGCCAGTCCTTGCTTACAGACAGCCCCCCAACCTGAAGCAAATACTTGAGTTAATCTGCAATAAATGGACAAATGCAGTAGGTGAGTGAAAAACAAACCATTTAGGTAGAAAACAATGGGGGTGATTCATGATAATAAGAACTATGCCTAGTAATCGGCATTGGCATGATTTGGTGTTTAGACTGTGAGCTCGTTAGGGTGGGGATCTTTATATTTGCCTGAAAGGAATTGTGCGTTGAGTAAGTTTTTTCTACACTATTTACTAACAGTGGCTTTTCTTCATCTCTGAAAAATGCTATTATCTCAAATGGCTTCCTTCTAATTGTGATGGATTTAATTGCTTGGATACACAAGGGTCTGTGCTGGCTGCAGTTGCTAGCTGGACAGATTCAGACAAAAATTGGATATCCATGTATAGATGTCTCTCAGTGGAACAGGAAATTCAGTATTCATGTCTCTCCTTACCTGCAATGGAAGTCACCAGGTTTATTATACCATTCCTGCCATTACTGCCCCCCCAAAGAAGTATTTCAATTCCATACCATCCTTGTGTTAGATCTCCATAAAGATGCTGCCCCGATGCATCTTCTCTGCTCTGTACTTTGAAATGTGTGGGGTCACTGCAGAACTTTGCCTCTAGCTAGCTGTGCTTCCACTGCTTTCAGAAGGCTGACAACAAAGGTATATCTGACAATGTTTCCGGATTTAAATAAAAAAAAAAGGAAATGAAGAAATCATTCACTGGGAAGACACAGTGGTAAACAAAAGCAGCTTCTCTTAGCACTTAGAAGCAGAGCTGCTAGAACATTAAGCCATTCATTAGTGTATATTTTCATGCATAGAGGCACCAGGCTCATTTCACTATTGTTTGTAGGCTCATATTATTAATTATTTGGACAGCTGTCAAATATTTGTGAAAATATTTACGAATCCCAAAAAGTTTAATCTTTTTTAGCATGAATGGTTATTTGTCTAAAAATTCCTACTGGAAATGCATTGCTCATTGTTCATCATTCAGCATTCTCTTGTTTAGAAAGTTTCACTCAGACAGTCAAACTGATATCATGTGTTATAAGTGACTCCTCACTTCATGAAGAGTGACTAGCTGAAATAAACAGCTTCCAAGCAATCCATACGCAGAAATTTATTCCTCTAAATTATTCAGCAAATACTTATGAGTGGTTCCTTTTTCTATGTTTATATAGCACCCAGTAGAAAGGGGTCCCAATCCTGACTGGGGAATTTGTGCACGATTGTAATTTAAATATTTAATCGTAACAAATAACAAATACTTTTTCAGAAATCTAGATTGGCAGGTAAACATCTCACTAACAGAAAAAAGGCTAAATTTGCAATAGATGTTATCAGCAAGAAATAATTCAATCAATTCTATTTCAAAGTAAAAATTAGGCCAAATCCTACTCACTTTGCTCACACGAAGACAAAGGCGTACATTACACAGCTAAGGCAAGCTGTAGGATTCAGAGACTCAGGAATTCATTTTAGAATGAGTAAAAGCTACAAGGTCTCTGAAATGACATCAACACAAATGTAACTTTTTTAAATGGTCATAAAAAAATTAGAAAACCTTTTACAGCTCATACCAAAGGTTCTTGAAAGGCATCTTGGATTTATAGTTAATATTAAATATTATTTTTGTTTTACTTTGCTTTTTTAGCCATTAATTTTCTTTGAGTGCAAAATTAATTTTAAAAAGGGGCAAAAATGTACCTGTGGAGATGGAAATATTTCCTGGAAAGATTTAATAAGAAAGTCTTTTACAGATACTACTTAAACATGAGGTAATCCTACCCCTATTCCACGGCTACAGAGAGCCAGGACTGCACTGAAACTAGAGCAGTTGTGCTGCGTAGGTTGAAGGCAAGATATCAGGATCTCACAAAGGGAGTACACAACCTCTGCATGCCACGGAGCTATGCTGTATTCAGGCTTCCCGATCAGCAGTGTGTAGGCTGTGGGAGCCAGTGCATTCAGGGGCAGTGAAGAAGGCAGATCTGCAGTTATGCTAATCCAACTACTGTTTACCCCAAGGTGAGGTGCATGTCTGCTGTGAGAGCTATTGCATCCCTCAGGCATCATTAGAAACCATGGCTTACTCTGCTGATGATGATCTATGGTCTGTGGGGAAATGTTTTTTTGCCTCACTAGCTTCCTGGAACTCCTGAAAACAGGCAGAACCAGAGGGGCTTAGGTTTGCAACAGCTTATAGATTGTGTTTTGGTTTCACAAAGCCAGGAATCAATTGGGTCCAGGTCCCATTTTAGCCACATCATCACAGTTTGGAAGGTTCAGATAAGTTTTTCTTATTCTGTCCCATCTGTAACCTTCAAACAGAAGTAGGTGAAACCAGAGAAGATGAAAGTTTCTCTCTCTTTTTTGTTGCAGAACAGAAACAAGGGTTGGTTTCAGAGTAGCAGCCGTGTTAGTCTGTATTCGCAAAAAGAAAAGGAGTACTTGTGGCACCTTAGAGACTAACAAATTTGTTAGAGCATAAGCTTTCGTGAGCTACAGCTCACTTCATCGGATGCATCGGTTGGTTTGAAACTAAGTCCCAATTCATCTGAACCCTCAGAGGTTGAAGGGTAGGGAGGGAGGGGAATAATAAAGGGTTTTGATTTCAGCTCAAGTTTTGATCTGATCCAGCTCCCATTGAAATTGATGGAATCTTTCCACTGGCTTCAAGGGGAGTTGGATTGGGACCCTGGAGGTGAGCAAGTAACAATTCTACATTTTTTTCAAAAGATGATCTTGCCATAAAAACAGCAAATAAAAGCAAACACAGGCTAGTAAATCCTCCCCTCTCCTCTCCTGTTTATGAGCTACTTAGAATTTCTATTTATCAGCACCAAACTGCAACTGGACTCTTTGTGATGCTGCTTGTTAGTGTCTGATCTGATGCTGTCTTTGTCCAGGTTTAATTATGCATGAAACCAGAACAAGCAGACAGTAATTGATAGCATTTCTTTCATTGTTTTAGACAGGGCTTTATCATCTTGCAGGAGACCAAGGAAAATCACAATAACTGCTGTACCATCACACATAAGAAATACAACCAGCTCTGGCCATAGTAAATTTTCTTTCTTTCTTTCTTTCTTTCTTTCTTTCTTTCTTTCTTTCTTTCTTTCTTTCTTTCTTTCTTTCTTTCTTTCTTTCTTTCTTTCTTTCTTTCTCAAGAATCTCCTGGTGGGGCAGATAAGCAGCTAATTCTATTAATTTTGTTATCAAAATCAGTAAGATAACTGAAGCTCCCAGTTTAGTGATTTATTATCCAAAGCAAGCTAGGTATAGTATGCCTTTCATAGAGTGTAATTAGCACTAGAGGAGAGGAGACTTGTAAGGAAGAAGGTTGCTGCTAGCCATTTCTATTTTCAATGGACTATTGAACAAACAAATGGAGTGTCCTTGTTTTATGCTTGGATAATTTTTAAATGATGAAGGTGCTGAGTAGCAATTTTACATAGGAATTAATTCCATTAATTAAATCTGAGTGTCCGCATGTGCCAAGTATTAGTATCCTGTACATTGCAATGTGGTCAGAAATAGATTTAATTAACTAATTATACTGAAAAAGATAGCTCTAAAGAGAGGTCCCAGTCAAACCCCTAGATCTCAACGTCCTAGACTCTGAGGGGGAGTAGTAAATCCCGATCTGAATCCCATAGATGGACCACAGATGCATGATTCTCCACTCTGTCACACCGCTTATATGTTGTTGTACCTGCACTGACTCTGTTGAGTTATACCAATTAAAAATTGGCATAATGGAGTGGAGAAATAACCCTACGGGGCACATTTTGAGGGACATAACCAACGCCAGAACTTTCCAGAGCCTACCTATAATCCTCTATAGACCAGCTGTCAGCAATGTCTATGGAGCACAAAAGGTCTCCACTCTCTACTGATTCTTGCTGCATAAATAAATGGCCCAGAGGATAAATCCAAAGTTAAATGGATCCAGTGATCTGATCAGAACTATATCAGTACAGTTGCATTGAGATTATTCACATTCAAGTTTTAGTCATACAGTTTACATGATGGCTGCCTGTGTGCATAAAATAAACAATGTTGATGATAAATGCCTAAGGCTGGACTACATTGGTAGTGTTTGTATGCAGTGTTGTGGCAGCCATGTTGGTCCAAGGATGTTAGAGAAGCAAAGTGAGTGAGGTAATATCTGTTATTGGACCAACTTCTGTTGGGTAGAGAGCATTTAGCATTTCCTTTGGAACTAATGAAAAGTTCAGGAATATTTTCTGAGGTCCCAGAGCAATTACAAGTAGAAATGTTGGGAGTGAAATTTTTGTTGAAACATTTTTTCCTTGGAAAGTGCTGGTTCGCTGAAACCAAAACATTTCATGGGAACGTACTGAGTTTGATGAACTTTTCATTGAAAAGTCTTCTCAGGTCCAGGATGGAGTTTCTGGTCCAAATTAGAGAGTCAGAGTCAGATGCACCCCAGAACAGCTTCACTTCAGATGTGGGAGGCCCAGGTTCAAGTTCCTGGTCTGACTCATGCAAAGCAGCAACTTAAATCTGGGTCTCCTGCATCCCAGGTGAATGCGCTAACCAACCACCATGCTATTAGAGTCCCTCTGTCTCTTGTTTTTCATCTTTGAAAGGCCTCAGGTTCATTCCGATGGGGAATGGGAAAACTTTAGAATAGCAAAAATGTTCCTGTCTGGAAAACCAGTTCCCACCCAGCTATCCATTTATAAATTTGCTTCCTTCATGACTTTGCTGTGCCATGACTCCAAAATACTAAATAAAATGCATGCATGTATTGGTAATGCAATATCTCAAGCTAAGCACTTAAAGCATTATTGGAAAAATAGACCATTACCCACAGCTATGGGATTGACTCAGGGATTGAAACATGTCTGTTAATGGAACAAAACAATACCTATAAGCTTTGAGGCCTTTCCATTTGTTTTCAAAAATAGTCACGTGTACCTGGAACTGGCTTAATTGGAAACTGGAGAGAGTCTCCACTTAATTGTTAGTAGACTGGATATGAGCACTTGGAGGAAGCAGCATGCCTTGTTTCCCCAGCTGACAAACATGTTCCTGTAGTGTTCAGTCCATTGTGCTCACAAACTCGCATTTGCCTGATTGGTCTCGTATCAGTATCTACTCTATAGGAATTAATTAAATACTTTAATAAAAAGATATTTTCAGTATTAAGAAATGCTACCAAAGTGATGGGAATAGAATGCAGAACACCTTATTTAAGTAATATTAACACTTATAAAATTGCTACCACTGCTATAGTGCAAAAAATGAGAACTAGTGTAGTGATTTACGCTAGAACTGTAGACTGCAACAGTTTCTTCTTTTTGTGTGTGTGGAAGATTGTGACACACAGTGACAAGAGATTGAGAATTCAAAGTCAAAGCTGAAATGCTACCATTTATCCATTGTTGTACCATTATTTTTTTAAAAAAGTGAAATGTCCTAGTCCTGGTGTGATAGGATGTATAAATCCCTCACCAGCCAGCAGAGAGGGTTAAAGAGCAGCTCTGGGCTCAGAAGGCCCCACCCCACCGTCCTTGCCAAGCATGCTCTAGTTGGAGGCGGGGTTTAAAAGGGAACCAGACGGCTCAGTTGGGGCTGGAGAGAAGGGCAGGGAGAAGTACAGGGCAGGGAGCTCCAAAGCAGGATGTAGCCAGACCCAGGCTGGGAGAAGTATTGTTGGCAAGTGGCAGCTCTTACAATCAAAGATAGGTAGGCAACCCGCAAACTGGTACTTGAGGCCTGGTGCAGGAAAAAGGGAGGTAGAAAGTGACCCAGGGAGGCTGATTTGAGGCACCTCAAGATGCAAAGCCCTAAGAAAACCTCATAGGGCCTTGGGTCAGAACCTGGAGGAGTGGGATGGCCTTGGGTCTCCTACACCTGCCTCAGCTATAACCACTAGGTGGAGTGACTGCCATAGACTATAACCACTAGGCGGAATCACTGCCAAAGACTGTGACCACTAGATAATGGACCATGGACTTGTTCACACCTGGAACCAATGCCCTCTGTTTATCAACAGAATAGGTTGATCGCATGGACAGCAATGGAAATTCAAGCTTCCCTCATGTCTCTTCACCCATGGACTTTTCTGGAGGGACAACCTTTAAGGGTGAGAAGGTAGCTCAGTCTCCTAGTGCATTCAACCATTGACGTCTGAGACTGACTTTAATGGGGCTCTATACGTCTGCATGGTCTGCCCATATAGATCTGATTGCAAGATCCAGGCACCTAAATCTGTGCTTCTTGGGCAGCACATGACACCTGTTTCATGATCTGCACTGACTTTCATTTGGGTTCCAGATTGAATTTAATGAGATGATTTTAACTTCTAAAGCCCTACCTGGCCTGGACCTTTCTACTTGAGAGACCACATATCTCTCAGTGCCTTACTGCTGCAGTTGAGATTAGTGCTTGAGCTAGATCCCTCTGGATTTAAAAAGATGGAGTTGATAGTAGATGTTCTCCCTCAGCTCTGGAACAAGCTCCCACAATGGGGCCCAAAATATTTGTGATCTGTTGACCTTCAAGACATGTTGCAAAAGCACATTTAATGTGCAGGCTGCTGCAGAGGGTGAGGTTTGATGGAGGTTATCTCTGTGGGAGCAGGCCAGTTTGGGTTCTGCTGTCTTATTTTTTTGTGTTTGTGACTCATGCCAGGTATGCCTCCAGCCTTGGCTAGGTGCCTCATTTTGAATTCTAAATACATCTGCATAAAATAAATGTCTATCGAAGGAGACAAAAACATGATCCTGACCACCTGTGGTTACTAATGATGCCACTTTTATAAGACTAGTGTGGTGAGCCCAGTTCCATATTAGTTTTACAAGTCACTTACTATAAAATTCTCCACTGTAGTTTCAATTGGATACATTGTTCTTCAGTTCCCCCTGTAAAGACAGTACCCTGTATGCGGCTCACGTGGAATGACTGCTACATTTTAATGGTAGTGAAATAATTCTAGCACATACAGCTTGTAAAGCAGTTTGGGGTCCTTCAGGTTGAAAGTGCTATATTCATATGAGGAATTACTTTTATTATTTCTAGTGTTATTAAGGTGATGTTATTAACTTTGAATTTCCTGATTCTTGGCATTTAGCATAACCACCTGCTGTTAGTATTTTTGAATTAAATAAATACACTTTCAACTCTCTATCTGAAACTCTTCTTTTTAAGAAAATCCATAGCAGAATAAGAAACCAAATATTAAACTACTGAGAGGACACTTTGTTATTCAGTTCTCTTAATGCTTTAAGGAATTTCTCCTCTGGATTTCAGTCAGGAGAATGCAAAAGATGCCATCATCTTTTACAGACTGCAGTACTTAGAACCTTGCTGCTGAGGAGTGTGCTGCATTTATCCCACTGTACTACCAATCTACAATGATTTAGACATTTGTTTTGGCTTTTAATCTTTGCTTATAGATATATATATACACCACCAAAATAAATCCAGTGAAGTATGTATACCAATAAATCTGTCTGTACTTCCACTCTTCTGAGATATTTCAGAAAAAGCTTGATGCTTGCAATCAGAACTAGATGCTGGAAAATACAGTAGGAAGATATATATACAGAGAGAACATGAAAAGATGGGGGTTAGGGTTAGGGGAAGGGTTGGATTCCCTCAATAGTTTTTACTGAGCTGTATTTTCACTGACCTTCCCCACCCTCCCACTTCTTGATATATTTAAACAAATTTTAAAACAAAACAAAGTGGGAAAAGAAACATTTGTTTAATATTTTATGTGAAGAAACTGGACACTTGAAACCTTAATACAGTGGCCTGGCAGACCTGGGCATTTGCTCAACTCTGCTGCATCAATCTCATGTGGAGATCATTCAGCTATACAGAGTTCATGCTGTGGAACTTGGAGATTACATCAATGTGATGTGTTTGCTTAGATTCCTTGGTCAAAAGTTTCTAGTTAAATAAGGAAATTGTCCCATTTGAAAAGACTTGTCTTACTGGAGTTACTCTGGATTTAAGCCAGTGTAACTGAAATCAGAATCTGGCCCATTGGCAGTAGGAATAAATGGGATTAGGAAATACATTGTTTTGAGACAGAAAAGGTGATTTCATGTACAGGGCAGCAAGAGAACCACTACCTTGATTGAAGACCTTTTTGTTTCCTTTTATGCTTGTGTTTACCGGGTGTGCTATCTATTGCTGATAGACAGCGTATCATTAGATTTTCTATATCATTTTGGTTATTCGGCCATGTTGCCATTTGGAAATTTTCTGAGTTTAATGCCTTTTTGTGCATGTGCAGCACACAGATGTTTCTTCTAGAAAAATAAATGTATCATTATTATTAATAATAATATTTTAAAAAGAAAGAAATATTGAGCTGAAAACCCTTTTCCTCTTCTAAAATTTTGTATGTTCTTACTATTTTGAAAGGTAGAGGTAAAAAGCAAAGTAAACACAGCTGCTATTTTCTACCAAATTATGGACTTTTGATGCCAAGCTTTAAATAATTCACTAGCTTACTGGGCTTTTTTTTTTTTTGTGTAGATTTTTTTTAAAGGTGGAAGCTTTTAATGCTATCTGCTTATTTTTCAGGCAACTTATTCTGACTCTGACATTTTTCTTTGTATTGGGTCATGCTGGACTAGATGCTACTGTGTTGGCCTCATTTTAAAAGATGATTAAGAATCTTACTGTATATTCTTTAGGATTAGTGGTAATTAGTCTTTTAAGTTGTTGCCAGATGGAGCAGACAAATGATTAGAAGTTGTCTGGCAAGAACTAGTGCAAGTGATTCATAGCTTTATTTCTCATTAGTATGCCTCTGAGGGAAAAATGCAAGGAACATACAGTGTGTCCATTTAATAAAATTGATTGAAATATTTTTGACACAACAGTTTGCTGTCAGAAAATGCTTTTTTCATCTACATCAAAAATGTTTTGTGAGAACGTGTCAATTCTGAAGAAATTTTCAATGGGAAAATTTCAAAACAATTCATTTCACATTCTTGTTACCTTTCGATAATATCAAAATATTTAATTTTTAATAATTTAATAATTTAATTTAATTATATAATATATATAATATAAGCATTATTTTAGGGGAACCTAAGGTAGCTTTCTTCCCCAAAGTGATTTTGGCCCAAACAGACTGTATTATCCATTCCATCACTTTGAATTTATATATTGTCTACCCCATCATTAATATACAATGCTATAGACATACATTCAGTCCTCTGCTGTGAGCAGATGTCCAAAGTAGCTCCCAATAAGATCAAAGCAGTCAGACATACAGCTCCAGTGGATGTGAAAGGGGTAAAATACTTCATAGGAATGATACATTTTCTGTCCACGTACGGTCCACACCTGGCTGTAGGTGCAGAATCCATACACCAGCTCAAAAGCATTCCCAACAGCAAGCATTTCACATGCTGAAACAATGAATGTCCCTGTCCCGAAGCTCCTACCAGGTAGGAGAACCACTGACACTCCAGTGTGATCCCTCAGTGAAAGGATTGGATATAGCTCTTTTGCAGTTGCAGCCGGTTGTTTATGGCATCAGAACCATGTCAGATACTGAATGAGATAAACCCAAATAGAAAAAAAGCTTCTGGCTGTGGCATTTGGAGTGGAGCAATTCTATCAGTAAACTGTCACCCCCATGTAGTAGTGCAATCAAACCAGAAACACCTGGAGCACAGAACCTTCTTAGTGCTCCAAAGAGACTGAACTGCATGTTGATATGCCTTCAGTGCTATCACAGAGAGATCAGCTATTGTCCAGGATGATTACTAGTGTTAACTGACACACTGAGAAGAGCATAAATACCCAGCATGAGTGAGTTGAGGGAAGGGGATCAGAACATTCAATCCATTAACATACTGCGCTTTCCCCCAGTTTCAACAATGAAGGTGACAGAAATCAAAGAGGCTACAGAAAAGGACATCTAACTACAGGCAGTCAAGAGAGTAGTATTAGCAGGGTGGCCAGTAGACAAAAGCCAAGTACTGGTAGGAGCAGAACCACATTTTCAAATTAAAGACGAGCTGAGTATGCAGGATGGAATCGTATTTTGAGGACAGAGAGCTGTTTTCCCGGCCTCATAAGAATGTCATGCAGTAAATACCTGCCTCTCACCGGGGCATTGAAAACTGTTTTAGACGTGCACAAGAGTTTGTTTATTGGGCAGGAATGAATACACAACTCTGCTCCTTGATAGAAGGGTGTGACATCTACAGATTATGGGATAACCACAGACAGAAAGAGACTGTCACTACATGAGCTGCCTACCCGCCCATGGGAAAAGGTTGGAATGGACATATTTACATTCAGTGAAAAGCAATACTTGATTACAGTGGACTACTATTTAGATTTTTGGGAGCTTGATGCCCTGCCTGATACAAGAAGCAAATTAGTGACTGGCGGACTGAAGACCCACTTTGCAAAATATGGCATCCCAGAATGGTATTCACTGACAACGGATCCCAATTTGCCTTGGAAGAATTCAAGGAATTTGTACACAAATGGGAGTTTGATCATCACATCTCCTCCCCAACATACCCACAGATAAAGGTGGAATAATGTGAAAACAGCTAGGAGTCTGTTACACAAGGCTGTTTCTTCTGGTTCAGACCCCTGGTTAGCATTTTTGGCACATAGGAGGAATACCCCATCACAAGGGAGCCACCACAGTTTGGTGCAGGCAATGATGGGTCAAGGACCAAAACCCTGCTACCAGCGAGGGGAGACCTGTTGCAGCCAGTAGGATGGAGGTGCTGCCAGGAGGAGATGGCCACCAAACGGAGGGAGAAACAGGTACTAGAGTATCACAAGTCAGCCAAGGACCGACCAGCCCTGGAGACTGGCACTCTTGTGTGGATCCAGCCATTAGAGTGACCCCAGAAGGAGTGGATTAAAGGATTCATGATGGGTGCACTGGTACCCCGGTCATACAAGGAGACTACACAAGAGGGACAAGTGATCTGAAGGAACAGGAGACACTTATAAACCAGCAGACACAATACCCAGAGATACAGAGATAATCACAGGACAGAGAGACCATCTGGAGGCCATCCCACAGGGAGGGAGAAGACACCACAGAAATAATTTCCTAGACTCAGAGGCAAGTGATAGTCTGTCTGGGTGTTATCACAGGTAAGGAGGCCAAACTATCTCACAAACTATGTAACCAGCTGAATCTCTGGTAAAGACAATACTCAACTATATGTTCTAGTAACCTCAGAGGTAGTGGGACACTGGGTCAGGATTTGATAACCAATTGTTAGTTTTAAATATTTATATTTAAATGTTTGTAAGATAGGGAAGATGTATACTGATGAATGGAACTGAAGTCAGAGGGCCCATGTTCCCTGGAGGAATTGTTATTGATGGGATACCAGAAAATCAGGAAATGCAGGGCGCAAGTCTGGAAGCAACTTAGCCACATAGGCAGAGCAGTCCACGGGGTTTATTAAAGTTTCATTTGTTCAACTTAAAATGCATTCAACTTCATACAACACCTAAGTTACTTTGTGGATCAGGGCCCTAGCCCTAAACCTGATATCAGATTCCCTGCACATGGTTTCACATTGCATTACTGTTAGACCTCTGAGCCAGCCACTTCATCCCTTTAAGATAAATCATATCAACGTATTTGCACCAGTTTTAGGTGAGAATGCTGACCAGGGACTGGGGATTTGCTGCTCCTCACTTATAGTAAGACTGTACATTAGTTAGTTTATCTAATACCTTCAATTAAAGTCAAAATTTTCCCCAAATAATGAGTGAAAAGTTCCCTAAATCAGGTCACTTTTAGATGAAGTAATTTTGCTCTGATTAAATCTGCTAAATCCTCCTATTTGAGAGGAGAGGTGAAAGTTGATTCTGAATTAGTTCTAGCCCAAAGCAGTCTGTGTGCAACAGAGAGAGTGATGTTGGCAAGCAGTCCTGATCAGTAGTGTGACGGGAAAGGGGATATTTGTGAACAGACTGGCCTAAAGGGACACCACATGTTGGACTCTGGAGAGAAACTGTGCGGCTTCTGTCACTGGATGCAGCGAGCTGAGGTGCTTTTGTGGGGAGGCATAACCCTAAGCATAAGTCCCCAAATCCCTCTCAAAGCCAGGGGCCCTCTGACTAGTCTGTTCTCACCCCCCCAAAGCGGATCTAGCAATCTGTTCGGTGTTCAGTGTCCCTGTGGCTGGAGGGGAATTAGAGTACCTGCAATAAAAGAAAAGCAATTTGGATGGGTTAAGATGCTACTTATGTAAAATGTTAACGAGTTTTGTAATTTCTTTATCTATTTTCTAACCACTGTTGAATTAATATAATATTTAAAGAAGAGCTCCTAACCATTGACATTGACAATAATTTAATTCTTCAACTATATCTAGAATGAAAGGTTCGACTGACAATAAATCCTTTCAGAAAGGAAAGGTACAGGACAGAGAAGGAGAGATTAAGGCATTGAATAAAATCACAGAGCTGCTAACAATGAGGCTGACAAAGGGAGCTAGAATATATAAGAATTGAGTTATTTCCCTTCCCCACATCATTTTGCAGAACTTCTCTGGTGCTTTGTGATGCCTCCCCAGAAGTGCTTCTGCATTCAGCCATATTATTTCACAAAGTAAAATTATGCCATATTAGAGCAGATGAAAAAAAGATAGTGAAAGCTTGGGGAGGAGATAGAAGGGTAGTGACCAGGATAGATGGGAGAGGAGGAACAGGATCATTCTGGTTATCTTTTATTGCCTCTCTCTTCTTCTTGGGGTGCCTTCTGCCACATTTTTTTCTCCCCTCCAGATCTACCCAATTATGATGTAGCTACATAAGAGTAGTTTGGCAGAATTTCTCCTCTGTTGCTATCACCAAGGTAGCTGCACCATTGGTATCAACAGTAAGAGTGTTAGTATAAGAAGGTCTCTGACTGCTGCCAGCATTTTCAAAAACCAGTCTTTTGGACCTGCTCTGGGTTAGACAACACACTCCTTGCTGAACACAGGAGCTGCACAAGTGTTCCTACTGGTGCTGCCAGATGTGGAGCAGAGTGCGACATTTTTGACAAAAAAAAAAATCCTAGTGCAGTCACAGCCATGGACTCCTCCTTGGTATAGGACACCCACATAGCAACAACAGTATAAAATCCTTTTTACCACCTTTTGCTGGTCAGGCAACTTTTGCCAGAAGCTGAGACTTGACAACAGGATGGATCACTCAATAGATAGCCCTGTTCTGGCCATTCTTCTTGAAGCAACTAGCACCGAGCCCTGCCAGAAGACAGGATTCTGGGCTACATGGACTATTGGTCTGACGCAGTATGGCCATTCTTAAATTCAGCTCCTCACTCAGTCACAATAATCAGGGCATCTATGGCCTTCTGGCTTAATTATTGCAATATACTGTACTTTTGACACAATCCACAAAAAGTAAGGGTATTCCAGGAGTCAGAACACAGCAGCCTGCCTGCTGACAAGCACTGCTCAAAGGAAGTACTTTATGTGGTACCCTGAACACTGCATTGGTTACTCACTGAATATTCAAAAGTTAAGTTCCTAGGGCTCTATTCTCTGTCTCACTCCTGTGCTGTTGTAAAGCATCAGATCTGGCCAGTTTGAAATTTCCCTTGTGTGGTGGGAATCTGTGCATCGTGTAGATTCCGCACAACCCCCATCATCACCACAACCTTTAATATAGGGGACTTTAAGGGGCATGGCAAGAGCAGCTCCATATGTCAGCTATTTCTGGCTGCTAGAATGCCCTGTTTGGCCATAGAAAGCTATGTATAAGCTAGAACAGCACTAAGGTTTTCCTAACTTATGCCAGGGGCTGAACCAGTCCCTACATGGCAACAGAACTGTGATGTAAGACTACCTTTACAACTCCAAAACATAGATATTGAAATGATGACCACTTTTGAAATGTTAAACTCTAGGCAAAGAAACCTGTAGGATACCAAAGTCGAGCTTATTCAGTAAGACTGAGGAGTGGTGAAGACATGATGATCAGATGGCTCCAATTTATCTGCATACATTGAGTGGCACATATCAGGTGCCACTGTATCAGCTGCTCCTTGCAGAGGGGAACAAACTTCACCGCTATGGGACTGGTGAGTACCTCAGGCGGACAGGTTAGCTAAAGGCAGACAAAGATTTATTACAAAACTTACCTAGTGGATGAAAAATGGTTCAGTGGAGATACATGAGGTTTCCATAGACTCAGTGTTACGACAAAGATCCTGGATAATAGAACCCAAACAGAGCTTTGTTTTTAAGAAAATAGAAGTACAATGCCAATTCTGTGCAGAAGGAACTAATGATCAAATATTATCTGCAGTGATAACTAATTCAGGACACTATCACCCCAAATTATGTCTTCATGTTTGTCATCACCACTACCCAGAAACAGAAACATTATCATTGTCTGTGATTAAATGGATCAGATTTTGCCTCTTTCAACCCAACCTCCTCTTTTGCCATTTCATCAGTTGTAGGCCATCTGTAAACCATAGTGATCTGTGAGCCTAGCAGGGAACTAGGTGCTGCCAACGTATGCTGAATTAACTGACAACAAAAAGAAAATACAATAGATGGCAATAGATGGCAAACACATTCCTTCTCAGAAATAAATCTGATGCTTGCCTTTTAGTCTTGAAGAATTTGGTCAATCAATGGTTAAAAGCAGTTCCAGAAGGTGGAGCTAGGGAGCAGAAACAGACCTTCAGTGCAAGGTGTTCTGAAATCACTTAGCTGTATCTTCCAAATCTAAATTCTGGTGATTTCTGGCGCAAGCCTTGGCAGATAAATCTGACAGGCTGAGCTCTACAATCATTGCCCCACTCTTTGCTAATTTGAGGGGACCCTCCAAAGCTTAGATCTCAGTGGTTCTTGTTGCTTAACAGTTATTTGAGAATGTTCCAGGACTTCGGTAAATGAAACATTTTGGTTTACTGTCTTGGCTTGGAGAGCCAGAGTGAGCACAGTATTACAACTAGAAGACATGTATAAGGTGACAAACAAACCCTCCATCTCCTCACTAGAGATGATGGAAAAAAATTCAACAAAAGTTATTTTCTGCCAAAAAAATGCTGGTTTATTGAAACCAATGTTCTGTGGAATCATTTCATGTATACCAGGTGAGTGCACTAAGCAGGAGGCTATTTGCTATTGTGGGTTGGGTGGGACTCTTTCTCTTGTGTGTCTTTTTTTGTGAAAAAAAAAAATTAAAGATCTAACTTTTGTTTCAGATCAGAATAAAAACAAATTTTAAAAGGTTGAAATTTTTCACAAATGAAAATCTTGTTCTCTAGCCAACCCTCCTTCTCACCTCCTTTAGAGTCCAGTACATCATCTCCCAAACACACCTCTGCTCCCATAGTCAGAGAACTAATCCCTAAATCACTCGTAAATCTGTCCTCCTCTATGGCAGGTTGCTTCACTATTTCTGAGGCCCTGCCTACATGGGAAAGTTTTACCAGTTATATCGTTATATCAGCAAATCCCACCATGTGAACATTCTTATTCTGGAATAAGAATGACTTTTTTTGGTTTATCTTAAACTATTTCCCAAACAACATGCATTAAATTGTAAAAAGAAACTCTTATACCACAATATGAGTGTTAATGTGTGTGTGTGTTATATTGGTATAACAATATCAGTTTAAATTCACACCTTATATTATACTGAAAAAACTTCCCCATGTAGACAAGGTCTAAGTCACTGAGCTAACCTAGCACATATTCATTTTTTTTTTAACAAAACAGTTCAGAAGAATCTATTTTCTCCTTTTTCCCATGTTAAAAGAGAGCCTCACATTGTGAAATGTTGGTGTAAGTAGGGTCTGAATGAGCTCTCCCCGACATGTAGTGATGAGATAGGGTAGAAGGTTCAGGAACCAACCTTGTTTGCATAGACACATGCACTCTGGCTAGGTGCACAGCAGGAAAGATCTGCTTTGCTCAAATGATCAGTTTTGGCTGGTGTTGGGTTGCAAGTCATTCTGTTATTGGGTGCAGGGCTAATAAAGGGGGTAGGGGTGCCAAAGCTCAGAGAAGATGAGATTGAGTATGGGCAGTATGTTTCTACCTGGTGGTATGGGCCCTGCCTAAGAATACTAGACACCATTTGACCCTCCTCCTCTCCACTGTGTAATAACAGAAATGATTAAGTCTCACTTGAGAGTCTTTTGTTGTGGATCACTAGAGCTGAAATCACTGATAACCAGGTCTATGTATTAGACCTGTAGTAGGACAATGTCTCTGCTGAAAGAGACTGCCCAGCTTGCACTTGCACAGAGGCCCCCCCACTAACAGCTGAAAGTCATGTTAAGTGGTAGGACTTCAAGACACCCCAACAGTTGCAGTAGAGAGGACAATGGTGGAATGAGTAACAGCAGAGCAGCTGACAGTGGAGTGAGCGGCCAACAAGCTGAGCGAGTGATGACAGACCAATTGACAGAAGAACAAGCCAAGGTGCCTCCCCCGCTACCCTTGTGAGAGGTGAACTCACGTGAATGCACCTCTGAACTCTGACCAAGGACAACAACTGTGAGTGGGGTGTGCGGGAGGGGAATGGCACATTGAAGGAACTTTTGTTGGTTGGGCTTTCTGGCAAGGGCACTGCCCAATGTACTCTGGAATGGGTGTTTTGTTCATGGTTATATGCTTCTGAATAATGTTTATGACTTTTCCCAAGTTAATGCTGGGTTACTTTCCCCTTTTTATTAAAAGTTTCTTTTCTTCACACAAGTGCTTCTGAGTGGGGAAGTATTGCCTCCTAGAGGTGCCCAGGGATGGGGTGCAATTTTTCCAGGTTACTGGGTGGGGGCTTGAGCCGGTTTTATGTTTTATTGTTAAAAAGGAACCGCTAGAATAGATATTGAAACCAGCCCTTGTTGCTGCCGACTCCATGTGGCAGAAAGGTTATGCTATTCTGTATTATTGTTGTTGTTCTTATCATATATTTATATTACAAGTAGTGTCCAGAAGCCCCAGTGCCAATGCCAGTGTAATTCATTTGGGTTGAATAGTATTGACTAACCTCTGCTCCGCATTCCACATGATGTTCTGGAACAGAATAGGATTTGTTTTTTTTCATAGAACACATTTCATACTCATGATATTCTAAAGTGCCTTACAGTGATGAGCTAGACACTGGTAATGCAGTGACTGTATAGGTAATACAACAGCCAATGTATGCCTGCAATAATTAATATGTAGTCATGGGCATTTGAAATCTATTTGATTGATACAAGGGATATCGGATCAGTCACTGGAGTTACCACTACTCTTTTCCAAAAGTGACATGGACTTTTAATTTAAACCATCTGTTTGCTGAATGATTTATTTGGAAAATACCGTGAAATACTGTGAGCAAATAAAATTATTTGGCTAGTGTTTCTTAACCAACTCCACATGGCCTCTCTAACTCCCACCTGTATGATAGAACGAACTTCAATGTAATGTCCCACTGAAGAACAGCTACTCTCTCAATGCAGCATCTACCTTCAAACAGTCAACATTCAGTGTAATTTCTAGTGCTAGTATGGTGTCTGCACTTGCAGTCTTTGTTTGAACAAGCTCTAAAGCATGAAGCTGTTTAATGAGAAATAGTATAATGAATGAATAATTCAGGTGTACATGAGGTATAAGGCTGATTACATCCAGACTAATAGCCATGAGAAGTATGTTTCCCGTCAGTCCCACACCAACTGAACAGTGCTGCTGTTATTACACCTAATTTTTTAGAAGTAAAGTCATTTACTTAAAGATCATTTTCATAGGTCCTACCCATGAACATTAATTCACACCCAATACATGCTTGTATACTGTGGTGGTGATCGCTATAGAAAAGCTTAAGATAGAGTCAAATGGGAAGGTTTTCAGACTCCTCAATCTGTGTTTTATCACCATGGCAAACATGTACCCCATGCTTGTGTCTCTAGCATATGAAGAGATTTCTTCACAAATGCTGCATTTTATAAAAATATAACTTCTGTCAATCAATTGTGAGTTTTAAAGTCTTTAAATCTTGGCTCCAATCAGTGGGAGGAGAGGGGGCAGGGGGAAAGGACCTTCTGAAAAGCTAGCATTCCCCTCAAAAATTATTGCTGCTTCAAACACATGCATCTTTCCGTCCGTCTTCTGAGCTAGATCAAAGCTTTTTTAGGGGAAGGCTCTACAGGTTTAGGTTCCCCAGTCTGCTAATGCCTGTCATGTTTATTTACATCTAAAATTAAACTGAATAGAAAGAAAAATACCCATAGTAGATAAAAATATTTCCCCTTCAACCTGTTCATGGATATAGCGGTACCAGCACAAATATAACTGACAATTATTTCTGCCCTGAAAGGGATGAGAGAAGCAATATGTTTCTTGATGAGTTATGTGGTCTGTAAATATTAGTCTGTTTTATTCTGTACATAAAAGAAAACTGAAAACACAGAATATATGTTCTATATACATTTCACTGCACTTGATAACTTTTAAACCCCATTAAACCAAGCGGTGTTTTTCCTGTATGTAGAATAACTCTCTCAGAAGACTCTATTTTATTCATTGCATTTGGCAGGCACAGCCATATAGTAAATGATCACATTATATGCAACATCCTAATGTTTTGCAGAATGTAAATGCTGAGGAGGATAATGAATAGGGCAATTGGAGAGCAAAATTACGTTTCCTACTCACAGCTCTGATCAGCCCTAGTTAGCATGCTCATAAGTAAAGAGTTAGTTATGGGAAGGTTGCTGGTGATTAAATGAGTGCAGAAACACATTTGTTTCATAAAGTAGAACACATAGTAATAAATGGGTGCTTTAGCCAGCACTCCTGTCAAGGTACCTTCCCCACTCTGAACTCTAGGGTACAGATGTGGGGACCTGCATGAAAGACCCCCTAAGCTTATTCTTACCAGCTGAGGTTAAAAACTTCCCCAAGGTACAAACTTTGCCTTGTCCTTGAACCGTATGCTGCCACCACCAAGCGTGTTAAACAAAGAACAGGGAAAGAACCCACTTGGAGACGTCTTCCCCCAAAATATCCCCCCAAGCCCTACACCCCCTTTCCTGGGGAAGGCTTGATAAGAATCCTCACCAAATTGTACAGGTGAACACAGACCAAACCCTTGGATCTTAAGAACAATGAAAAATCAATCAGGTTTTTAAAAGAAGAATTTTAATTAAAGAAAAGGTAAAAGAATCACCTCTGTAAAATCAGGATGGTAAATACCTTACAGGGTAATCAGATTCAAAACATAGAGAACCCCTCTAGGCAAAACCTTAAGTTACAAAAAGACACAAAAACAGGAATATACATTCCATTCAGCACATCGTATTTTACCAGTCATTAAACAAAAGGAAATCTAACACATTTCTAGCTAGATTACTTACTAATTTAACAGGAATTGTAAATCTGCATTCCTGATCTGTTCCTGGCAAAAGCATCACATAGACAGACAGATCCTTTGTTCCCCCTGCTCCAGATCTGAAAGTATCTTGTCCTCTCATTGGTCATTTGGGTCAGGTGCCAGCTAGGTTACCTTAGCTTCTTAACCCTTTACAGGTGAAAGGGTTTTGCCTCTGGCCAGGAGGGATTTTATGTTTGCTTTGTTTTCCTGGCATTTAAATCCTTTAAAGCCAGTCAGCTGTGTGTACATATGGCTGAGGTCTCCAAAATGTGATTGGGTAAAACTGAACTGGGAATTAATGCTTCATTCCTTATGTGCAATTCCCACAAATCAATGGGAATATTGTGTGCCATCAACGTTAAAAGAGCCATAAAAATGACCTTGAAACAATTGTTCTTAGTTGCAGGCTGATACTGGATACATTTCATTCTTATGTCATATTGTGGTGGTTTAAAGGTGCAAGACCCTTCTCACTACTGTCCATTGTCAGATAACTCAGGGAATAAAGTGCTCACATCTGCAGGGTATTTTAGTTAGGTGGGAATATACCCCTTGCTCCCCATTTGCCAGAACTGTATCTGCTGTGATATCAGCTCACCTCAGAAACAGAGCTGCTGTTTCTCTTTGGTAGAAAGAATAGAAAGTTCAGGAATAGAAAACCAGGATATCTTTTTCCCTATCACAGTGGGGAGCATTTTGGGTGCTGTGTGTGGTGGTAGTGGTGGTGGGAGTTGGAGAGAATAACATTGAAGGGGATTGTCCTTTGAAGAATTGAAGAATTTCTGGCAGCAGGGAAATAGGATTGGGTCCGGTGCAGGGCTGGCTCCAGGCACCAGCTTTCCAAGCAGGTTCTTGGGGTGGCATTTAGAATGGGGCGGCAGTCCGTTTCCCGCAGCTGCAATTTGGCGGCAGCTCCGCCGCTCTTCCCGTTGTGGCGGCTTTCGGCGGCAGCTCCGCTGCTGTTGTGGTGGCAGCAATTCGGTGGCAACTGCTTGGGGCAGCAAAATTGGTAGAGCCACCCAATTTGACACTGGTTGGGTGTCAAATCTATATTAATGTTCAGTCAAAACTTAAGTTTCAATATAATTGTCTGAGACAAGCCAACAAAACCAGGACATTCCTTCCTTTCTGCCTTTGTTTCTGAAAAATAAATGTAAAGTGAGCACCTTACACTTTGTATTCTGTGTTGTGATTGAAATCAATATTTTTAAAAATTTAGAAAACATCCAAAAACATTTAAATAAAATGGTATGCTATTATTGTTTAACAGTGCGATTAATCAAGTGATTAATCAAAATTAATTCTTTTAATCACTTGACAGCCTTAATATATACTAGTCCTTGAACAGAGATGGTCAAACAGCATGTAGGGCAACTGCTTATTTCAGAAACCTCAGCCCAATACCAACACCCTGTTCCATGAGCAACTCTGCCTCAAGAACTGACTCTTACCAGAAACAAAGGCAGAAAGAACACCACACTTCTCCCTCTCCAAGCACCAAGAAGATAAGAACCATCATACTGGGTTGGACCAAAGGTCCAGCCCGGCCAGTATCCTGTCTACCGACAGTGGCCAATGCCACCTGCCCCAGAGGGAGTGAACCGTAATGATCAAAGGTTTCAGAGTAGCAGCCGTGTTAGTCTGTATTCGCAAAAAGAAAAGGAGTACTTGTGGCACCTTAGAGACTAACAAATTTATTAGAGCATAAGCTTTCGTGAGCTACAGCTCACTTCATCGGATGCATTTGGTGGAAAAAACAGAGGAGAGATTTATATACACACACACAGAGAACATGAACATATGGGTTTATCATACACACTGTAAGGAGAGTGATCACTTAAGATAAGCCATCACCAACAGCAGGGGGGGGAAAGGAGGAAAACCTTTCATGGTGACAAGCAGGTAGGCTAATTCCAGCAGTTAACAAGAATATCAGAGGAACAGTGGGGGGTGGGGTGGAAGGGAGAAATACCATGGGGAAATAACAGGTTTCAGAGTAGCAGCCGTGTTAGTTTTACTTTGTGTAATGACTCATCCATTCCCAGTCTCTATTCAAGCCTAAGTTAATTGTATCCAGTTTGCAAATTAATTCCAATTCAGCAGTCTCTCGTTGGAGTCTGTTTTTGAAGCTTTTTTGTTGAAGTATAGCCACTCTTAGGTCTGTGATCGAGTGACCAGAGAGATTGAAGTGTTCTCCATCTGGTTTTTGAATGTTATAATTCTTGACGTCTGATTTGTGTCCATTCATTCTTTTACGTAGAGACTGTCCAGTTTGGCCAATGTACATGGCAGAGGGGCATTGCTGGCACATGATGGCATATATCACATTGGTAGATGCGCAGGTGAACGAGCCTCTGACAGTCTCTACGTAAAAGAATGAATGGACACAAATCAGACGTCAAGAATTATAACATTCAAAAACCAGTTGGAGAACACTTCAATCTCTCTGGTCACTCGATCACAGACCTAAGAGTGGCTATCCTTCAACAAAAAAGCTTCAAAAACAGACTCCAACGAGAGACTGCTGAATTGGAATTAATTTGCAAACTGGATACAATTAACTTAGGCTTGAATAGAGGCTGGGAATGGATGAGTCATTACACAAAGTAAAACTAACACGGCTGCTACTCTGAAACCTGTTATTTCCCCATGGTATTTCTCCCTCCCACCCCACCCCCCACTGTTCCTCTGATATTCTTGTTAACTGCTGGAATTAGCCTACCTGCTTGTCACCATGAAAGGTTTTCCTCCTTTCCCCCCCCTGCTGTTGGTGATGGCTTATCTTAGGTGATCACTCTCCTTACAGCGTGTATGATAAACCCATTGTTTCATGTTCTCTGTGTGTGTGTATATAAATCTCTCCTCTGTTTTTTCCACCAAATGCATCCGATGAAGTGAGCTGTAGCTCACGAAAGCTTATGCTCTAATAAATTTGTTAGTCTCTAAGGTGCCACAAGTACTCCTTTTCTTTTTGCGTAATGATCAAGTGAGCTCTCTCCTGCCATCCATCTCCACCCTCTGACAAACAGAGGCTAGGGACACCATTCCTTACCCATCCTAGCTAATAGCCATTAATGGACTTAACCTCCATGAATTTATCTAGTTCTCTTTTAAACATTGTTATATTCTTAGCCTTCACAACCTCCTCAGGCAAGGAGTTTCACAGGTTGACTGTGCGCTGTGTGAAGAACTTCCTTTTATTTGTTTTAAAGCTGCTACCCATTAATTTCATTTGGTGGCCCCTAGTTCTTATATTATTAGAACAAGTAAATAACTTTTCCTTATTCACTTTTTCCTCACCACTCATGATTTTATATACCTCTATCATATCCCCCCTTAGTCTCCTCTTTTCCAAGCTGAAAAGTCCTAGCCTCTTTAATCTCTCCTCATATGGGACCCGTTCCAAACCCCTAATCATTTTAGTTGCCCTTCTCTGAACCTTTTCTAATGCTAGTATATTTTTTTGAGATGAGGAAACCACATCTGTACACAGTATTCAAGATATGGGTGTACCATGGATTTATATAAGGGCAATAAGATATTCTCAGTCTTATTCTCTATCCCTTTTTTAATGATTCCTAACATCCTGTTTGTTTTTTTGACTGCCGCTGCACACTGCGTGGATGTCTTCAGAGAACTATCCACGATGACTCCAAGGTCTCTTTCCTAATTAGTTGTAGCTAAATTAGCCCCCATCATATTGTATGTATAGTTGGGGTTATTTTTTCCAATGTGCATTACTTTACATTTATCCACATTAAATTTCATTTGCCATTTTGTTGCACAATCACTTAGTTTTGTGAGATCTTTCTGAAGTTCTTCACAGTCTGCTTTGGTCTTAACTATCTTGAGCAGCTTAGTATCGTCTGTAAACTTTGCCACCTCACTGTTTACCCCTTTCTCCAGATCATGTTTACCCCTTTCTCCAGACTTGTAGGCTCTGAAGTTTTACATTGTTGTTTTTGAGTGCAGTTATGTAACAAAAAAATCTACATTTGTAAATTGCACTTTCATGACAAAGAGATTTCACTATAGTACTGGTATGAGGTGAATTGAAAAATTATATTTCTTTTATCATTTTTAAAGAGCAAATATTTGTAATAAAATAATATACACTTTGATTTCAATTACAAGACAGAATACAATATACATAAAAATGTAGAAAAACATCCAAAAATATTAAATACATTTAAATTGGTATTCTACTGTTTAACTGGGTGATTAAAACTGCAATTAATCGTGATTCATTTTTTAAAATCATGATTAATTTTTTTGTTAGTCAGTCACGTGAGTTAACTGCGATTAATCAACAACCCTAGTATATATGTATACTAAAGCAAGGCCCAGGATGTCTTCTATTCAGCAGAGAGGTGACACTGACATAAGAATTGTACATTGGTACTGGAAAAAGGGACAGTGATATATGTTGTCTCCCCTGTTTTCAGCTAGATTGAGAATAATCTTTAACCACCATTGTAAAATGGTGCTTAGGACACATATCTTGCCTACCCACTTTCAGATCTGGGCACACTCAACTGTATACAGTAATAGTATAAAATAAATGCCTCCCTTGTTCAATTGGTTTTTGCTAGTGAATTTCAGGCAGAAATATCACTATTCAGTTACAAAAGATGCTCAGATAGGTCAGTATATATCATTAACATATATAACTAGGTGCCATATAATTAAGGTATCACTTTTAAAATGATGTTATCTATCCACAGTCCTTTTGTACAGGGTTAAGTTGTGTTTTGTGATTTAATTTCTTTTGATTTTAAAAACTAGTATTACTAAATAAAGCACACCAAAGACAACAGTTACCCCCGAGCTGATGCCCTAGGCACATCACAACATGGTGTCTCCCATAGCTCAACCCTGCAGCCCTGCCCCAGCCCTATCCCTGTGCCATGGGCCTTGCCTCCACAGAGAGGCAGGGATTGCAGCATGTGACCCCTTTTCCGCCACTGGAACTGGCAACAAGGGGCCCCCTTTTCCTTTGGGAGTACCAGGGCCTCTCATTTGCAGAGTTATAGGGTTGGTGTTATTTACAGCAGAAATTTGGATATGTTTCAGAGTAGCAGCCGTGTTAGTCTGTATTCGCAAAAAGAAAAGGAGTAATTGTGGCACCTTAGAGACTAACAAATTTATTTGAGCATAAGCTTTCGTGAGCTACAGCTCACTTCATCGGATGCATTAAATTTGTTAGTCTCTAAGGTGCCACAAGTACTCAGTTTGGATATATTTACGTGACAGCTGGGCCATGGCTGCTGAACTTTAATCCTTCTTTCATACACAAGAGTCCTCTTCTGGGGTAGGGGTCCTCTGTTGGTGGGCCCTCCCCTGTATAGCAATGGATCCTGGAATTACAATCACAATGAGATGAATGAGGCAATCCACAATAGTTAGACCTTTTGTTTCAGGCTATCTGCAGACTCAGGCAGACATCGCTGCATTGGTTGCACTAAAGTCATATTTTCAAGCTTTTCTTCATAATCATGAGGGCTATTCTGTTCTAAATATTTTGTTCTACCATGCCCATTCCTGTAGCATCTGAATGCCTTCCAGCAGTTCATTAAACAATGACTACCATCTGTCCTGTTTGTACTCTCATCCCCTCCCCAAGGGAGAAGTGTGTGCAGTGGGGTCCTTTGTTTTTGATTTTTAATAATAATAATAATAATAATAATAATAGTAATAAATTATTTTTATACAGAGAGATAGATGTCTGTGTTAGAGAAGACAACATCAAAGAAATGCACGCTTGGAGTGGAAGATGGTGAGGTTTGAGATGGACCTCAGTTCCTGAGAGAGTTCATTCCATGGTTCTGTGTCAAGAACAGGGCCTTCAGCAGAGCCAGTCTCCAGCCAACCTAATGAGCATAGCTGGCCTATAGTAGGCTGCCTAATTGGCTACAGTGTCTGATTTGTTGGAAGAGTCAGCAGACTGGTTCTTAAGCCCAGCAGCAGTTCAGCAGCTGCTCAAAGCATTGTTCATGGCTGTGATAGCTTCTGTGCCTTCTTGTTCCCAGCTTTGTTCCAACTCTGCTCCTGCCTTGGAGCCAGCCATACCCCTTCCCTGCCTCATTCCAGGTAACCTGGTTCTAACCCTCAGCTCTGATTCCTGACCTCTGACTCTGGTGCTGACCCTTGGCTTTGGTATCTGGCCTCTGACTCCATTTCTGATGCTGGGCTCCAACTCCTGGCTACTAACACCTGCTCTAGCAATGAGGCTCAACAACTCCTATCCGGGTTGCTGTCAGGCTGGCCCCTGAGAAAGCTCCATCTCCTGCACAGATGAGCTTTTACCTCATTGTACAATATTCCATTGTGCCAGAAGAGTGAAGTTATTGTCCACAATCTTCATCCTGGAGATTTAGTTATCTTTTAGATACCCTGGGGCCAGACCATTGTGTGCCTTGAAGATAATGATTGAGAACTTGAACTTGAGTTGAGATCATATAGGGCACAGAGGACAGGTTTAATGTACTTTGTGTGTTACTTAGGAGTCCTGCTGAAGTGTTCTATACCAGTTGGAGTTTCCTAAGTGCTAAAGGCTTCATGCCCAGGTGAATATCTGAGGGCAAGTAATTGTTCGCTAGGATGGGATGGAGTGTCCCACCTAATTGGTGATTGTAGAAAGCATTATTTATGGATATTGCTATGTGAGAGCTTAACATCAGAGAGGCATTCAGGAGCACTTCTAAACTATGGACTGAATTGACCAATTGTGGGTGTGTATCTTCAACCGAAGGTGACTGCATCATGGCTACAAACTCTTTAAAATGCTTTCCTCTGCCCACCAGCTTTATCTCTGTCTGGCTTGGGTTCAGCTTCAACCAGCTGTTCCTCTTCTGTGAGCTGATCTCATCCAAACACTGGGCCATCCCCGTGATTGTGGGCTGTTGGTTGGTGGGTGCAGGTGGAGCAGATCCAGGTTGTTTGGGAAGCCATCCCCCATGTGTGTGATCTTTTCATCGAAGCAGGGTGATTGTTCTTCACAGTGCTTGGTGCTCAGTTCTGATGCCAAGCACAGAGGATTTTTGAAGTGGTTTACCACCCTGGAAAGCTCCCTGGGATGGATGGATGATTTGGCAGCTTCAAGTGAAGGCTAGAAGGAAAGTTCTCTTGGCCTCTAATACAGCCTCAGCATAAGCTGTAAGGAACACATTTTATTCTGTTTGTATCAGCCTTCATTTTCTGCCATCAGCACTTGTGTTTCTGAACCTCTGTCTTCATCTGGCACAAAGTGTTAGAAATCCAAGGAGATCTCTGTGGACAGTGGGTAGGACCGTTTAGGGGTCAGAGTGTCAATGGCTGAGGCTAGTGTACTAAGATAATGATTCACCAGATCCTCATCCTGTGCGTGGAGTGTTTTTGTCCTTTGCAGGGGAGTCTGGGAATTTGGTGGAGCCCATGAGACTTTGTGGTCAAATCAGGATCCTGGGTCTTTCTTGTTGCCTGGGATCTGGAAGAGCTCTGACCACCGCCTTAATGAGGTGATAAATTGTCTACGACAGTGGCTGGGTTTTGATGTCCTTGATATTGACACCTGGGCCAAAGATCAGGTCCACTGTGTGACTGGCCATGTGGGTTGGACCAGAGATGACCTATGAAAGTCTTAGGAAGGCAAGTGTGGAGATGGGTTTTGGGACTTATGCCCCTTATCTATGGCCTTGTTGATATGCATGTTAAAATTTCCTGGGACAACAAGGCATCAGTGAGGTCCTTTATGAACCCATTAGTCTGTGGTAGTTTGTAAATGAGCCTGAAATCTGTTAGCATGGGCTCTGGTTTCATTTGTCAGAGGAGTGAATTCAAAATGAACTTGTCTTACCTGAGGCGTCTCTTTTGGATTTGATGTTTGATAAGAAGATGAACGCTGTGCTGCTGATCTTGTCCTTCAGAAACCTACTTTTTTAAAGTGAAAGCAGAGATTCTGCTGTAATTAATGCCTCCATATGCTGCATACCTAGACATGGGCCTATAATACCTATGCCCGAAACCACTCCTCATGCTCCCTATATTTTATATTTATAATGTTTGTGGCAGCTTATGTGGGGTTGTTTTGTATTGTCCTTACTCAACTGTCTGTCTTGTGATGGGTGGGATTAAGCATTGGTCTGCTATTGCTATTCTGTTTTTGTTACAGACTGTGGTTTTAATTTTTATCAAGGTGCTTAGAGCTTGGTAGAGTTGAATTTTATGTATCTCATCTGTTTAAATTGAAGTAAATAAATTAAATAAAGGTACCTTTTGGAATAAGATATTTTGTTCTCCAAATAAATATATTAAGAAAATATTAGTCATGTGGGAACAAAAGAATTGGAACATATACATTTTCAGTTTTAAATATCTAAGCAAAGTAAACTCAATCCCTATGCATGAGTACTGTACAGTCAAGTGATAGAATGGCCATGAAGCCTGCCGCTCTTGCTGGTACATTAGTAGCTACTATAAAAATTCGTGCAGTCTCCAATTGTTTTTATATTTTATAACAATAATTGTGCTGTAGATGACAGCTAATGCCAAATGTTGACAGCTTGTTCCTTCTCCCTCTGATTTGTGTAATTTAAATTAGATGTGGATTTATATTATTTCTGCTGGATTCTTTCCTCTTTCTTAGAGAGGATAGGCTACACTCATTTATATACCTTACACAGACAATTGTCCCCTAAAATGGTTCCTTCTGGATTAATGTTTTGATTAACACAAATATACTCCCTTCAATAAATGTAGTGTGTAACCATTGTACTGTCTGTTAATAGGAATTTTGTACACACATCAGTGACAAACCTTCCTTATTTTCATAACTTATAAAACTGCCATTTGGGGAAAGGGGAATAACTTGAATGCCACAAAAATAGATGAATATTTAATAAAGAATTCTCTTAAAGGCACATATCGAGGTTAAATATCATCAGCCAGATCCTGCTTCCAATGTAAGTCAATGGGAGATTTGTCATTTAATTAAATGAAAACCAGATCAGGCCCAATATCTTTAACTACGTATAATTTTCCTATGTGGTCTATAGAAGTTTAAGAACTTTGGTGCTGCCTTGGGTTACTGCACCTTTACGGTCTGGAACATTATGTGTGATAGAATTCCAAAGACTTGTCTATTGGAAGCTGTTGAAACTGGCATTGACTGCAGATGGAACCCAAGAATGAAGTTTGGCTGGATGTAGATTGTAAATAAGGATCCTCTTGCCAACTGGACTAATTTATATTGTCAATTTATTTGTCTGGTTGTTTTTGTTGTTCTGAGATACCTGAAGTCATTCAGTGAATTCAAAAGACAGAACTGCCTTATTGGAGCTTTGGAAACATGTCACTTTATCTATGCTATTAAGAATACTTTAGATTAGTCAAGCTGAAAGAATTTTTAAAAACTAATTTACTTTGTACCATTGACGTTGCTTGTTCAGTTTGTTCACTACATTCGCCTTCACAATAAATACAAATAAACTGCTCTGAGTTTGAGTCTGATATGAGGCATCCCTTAGGGCCCAATCCTGCTCCCACAGTAGTCAATGACAAAAATCTCTTGATTTCAGTGGAAGCTGGATCAAACCTTTAGGACTACTCACAGAAGTAAGCATTTGCAAGATCAGGCCCTGCAATACTGCCACAATGCCTGTGTTGCAAACACTGCTAGGAATTGTTTAAATCTTACAGAACCACCATTTCCACTGGAATTTATTTTTAAATGCCATACAAGCATTTCCACTGAATTTAGGTTTTGTCAAATCTTATTTTTACAAAACTTAAACCTTCTGTCTAAGTCGACCTCACAATATGCCTTTAATTGTGCTTTTAACAGTGTCTTGTCCCAAACTTATTTTCCTCTCCTTTTGTCTCTGATTGTTTGTTTTGAAAGCAGTGTATACTTCACAAAACATCCATTCTTTAAAATGTATACAATGAGTGTGTGTTTGAGGCTATTTAGGGCAAAACTTACAGAAATCTGAAAAAAGAGATTCAATAAAAAGGAAAAGAGTTTTAAAGAACATCCCCATCTAAGACCATATGGAGAATGTAGCCCTTTCGTTTTGAAGCTAAACCACAGCTCTACCTACAGCTTGAAAGGTGAAGATGGTTAATCTGTTAAATAGCTCTTGATGATTTATGATGATTAATTGTAATATGCAAAGACTGTCCCAGGTGTAAAAACCTAATAAAGTCAAAGATGACCCAAGTGGGTTATTAACGCCTATCCTAGTGGTAAAATAAGTCAACTTGTGATATAATAATTAACTTTTCATCTTTGTGATTAAGAGTGTGTTTACAATATGTAAAACAAGGATGTTAGCTAGTCTTGTTTTTATCTACATTCTCTCATTCGCTTTGGATATGCAAATATATTGCTTAGATTGTTTGCAGATCTAGAAAACATGGTTCAGTATTCTGTAGGGACTCCACTGTATTACTTCCTGAGTCTTTCATTTGGAAGGAGGAGCTGTGTGTTTATTTCTTTTCCCCTCCCCTACTCATCCATAATGACTGACCCTACATAGAAGAAACCTTATTAAGGTATATGGTTAATGACTGCCACAGTGATATGAGTGGCCTGATAACAAATTGAAATGTCTGACATTCCAGGACCCTCAAATACTATTTAAATCTGCCAACCCCCATTAAAATGCTCTCCAATGGTGTTATCGTGTGACAGTAGATCAGTGCATCCCCCCATCTAATATAGTTACCATGTGGAACGCTGCAATATGATCCCTTTTATCAACAGAGTCAAAAAAACAGTGGAACAGAGGCTAAAAATGGGCCATTGTTGTAATACCGTACAATGACCCTCCCCTCCATTGACTCTGAGAACTGCAGAGAGTGGGGAAGGAGTGAGGATTTGGTTGATACTCATGGGCATGTCACACTCTAAGGAGAAAAAAAGTAACTTCCAAATCTGGATGAACAGGCTTTATTTTATTTTTTTCCTTAAATGGATGATTTTATTGCATAAGTCATAAGCTACTTTTAAAAGTACAGGAGCCATCCACACGGTTCTGATGTTGACTTTTTCACCACTACTTCCAGTTGCTCCCCTGGAACTCTTACATGGTCAGAAGGGTAGTTATTATTTGTTTCCAGATAGGCACAATGAGAAGTATCAATAAAAATATAATAATAATTATAATTAGCAAAACAAAAACAACAACAATAGTAATAATCATAAAAACAATATTACATTCCTCTTCTTTAGGCTTTTGCACCTCACTGAATATTTTAATGTGTGGAGGGCATATTCATATATTTAGATTGCATCAGTAATTGCACTTGAATCAGTGCACTGTATATAGAGAGATCATTAGAGAGATGGGGGCAGCTATCTTGTCATGTTTCTAGAAGCACTCTCAAAAGGTCTGATCCAAAGCCCACTGAAGCCCATTGCCATTCACCACTACATTGGGCTTTGGATCAGGCCTGGAGTGAGGGATTCTTGCCTACGCCTCCCATAAGGGAAAAGAGACTGGAGGGGAGAAGGAGGCTTGCAAGTCATAGACCAACCCCCACCACTATTACCTCCCCTTCTCTTCCCCCTCCCCCTCTGCTCATCCCCTCCTGCAGCTTTTCAAAGGGAGGAAGTCAGGGCAGCCCTATCTTTCTGAGACAGAATAGAGATCTACTCTGCCACAAACTGTTACCATATCTCTCTGATCCTCAGTTTCCAGCTGTAAAAGGGTTTAATAGCATTTCCCTACCTCAGGGGGGCGTTATTATTAAACTGGTTATGGAGAAAAAAATCTATGAGATGAAATCTGATTATAGAAAATAATACCCCTCATAGTGAATTATTACAGAACATTGCCCTTTCACAAACTATTGTGGCTCAGTATATTTCTATCAACTACAATGCTTGCCAATCAAGTTTTTCCACGTGCTTATGTGGTGCTTATATACTGTGGTAATAGAGGCCAGATAAGTACCTAAGCTAGAGAGAGAGATCAAGGTGCAGGCAAGTGGTTTGGCTATGTCATATCAGGGCTCCGGGGCGTCCTTTACCACTTCTCCACACCAAATCTTTTTTAAATTACACCCACATTGGGCTCTAAGTGACCCTGACCCTCACTTATTTACAAAAGGAGGATCAAAGGTACGACATCACTTCACAGGAATCTTTTGAAGACTGGAAATGGTGATTAGATTTTGGCAGCAGGCCACTGGGGTTGTCCAACGTGATGTTAAAAAAGCTCTACTCTGAAAAGTGACTTGGTAAAACTGTCATGGTGGGTTCCATATTTATTGTCTCTCAAGAATGTCTTTATCCAATGTGCTCAGCTTGCAAATTAAAAGACAGATATTCTAACTGCTAATCCTGCAAACTCACCCTGGGCTCTCACTGCCAACTTTAGATTCTCTCCATCTCACCTATCATCAACAGTACTAAAGATCTGGAAGCCAAATTAGGCCCTCAGTGACATGTGTGCAACACCATTGACTTCAGATTATGCTCTTAGTGACACTTCTGAAACCCCCTTAATGTCAATAGGTTTCCAATGGGTTTCCACTGATTGGAACTTAGTAAATAATTTTGTTGATGACGTACAAAATGAAACAGAATCTGCAGCTCTGCCAAGCAAACAGGAGTAAAAAGCAGTAAACAGTTGAAATTGTCGAACCTCAAGCCTTTGGTGCACTATAGTGTGCTTGTATCTGGTGAATCCTGAGAAAATTTCTATCATTATTGTAATTGGCTTTGGCCTGCCTTAAATGTCTAGATTGCCTTATTTATGTCTAGAATGTCTAGAATTTATGTCTAGAATGCCTTATTTTTGTTTTTCTTACATTGGATTTTAATTTTGAGATTTATATCCTCTTGGTACAGAAGGATCCTATCCTGCAATGAGATCTGCCTGGGTGTAGAGGGTCACCAGAACAGATCTCATTGCAAGACTGGAGGGTGCAGCTCTGATCCTGCAAAGAGTTACACACATGCTTGCTTTTACGCATTGCAAGTAGTGCCACTGAATTCCCATTGGGATAGAAGTCAGTGGGATTACTGGCAATGCATGAAGTTAAGCATATGCATAAGCCTTTGCAGAATCCGAGCACTAAGTCTGTAATAATAATGATTGCATCTTTCCCTTTTATTATTCCAATAACTCCTGCATGCTTAGGCCCCACTCCTGCAGTGGAACTGAATTTTCAAAGGCTGAATACCAAGTACTTAAAAGAAATTGCTCCTGAATTATCTACAGACCAGGAAGTGTTTGGTAAATCATTTCACATAACAAATACATTGAGGAAATCATCTAGTGCTCACAGACACTTTGTGAATGCAAACAGAAAAAACCTAAGGCCCTGATCCAGCACACACCTAAGTGTGTGTGTAACTTTACTCATGTTAGTAGCGCCACCAGCTTCTTTGGGACCTCTGACATGAGTAAATTGTACTCAATCATTTGCAAGTCTGGGGCCTAAATTTGTTGACCACATTATTATTTGCTGTCAATTATTTACTCATATCTATTAAGATATATTATAAAAGATCTTTTATAAACTTTATTGAATATTGTTCAATGTTCTTGTATTATCTAACTTTCTTGTCCTTAATATTTACAACATATACTCTAAGCCTCATTATATATTCCTCTGTATCTGGCATATATACCTTGCATATGTCCCTCACTTACTTTGACAGGTTTCAGAGGGGTAGTCATGTTAGTCTGTATCAGTAAAAACAATGAGAAGTCCTTGTGGCACCTTAGAGATTAACAAATTTATTTGGGCATAAGCTTTTGTGGGCTATAACCCACTTCGTCAGATGCATGGAGTGAAAAATACAGTAAGCAGGTATAAGTATACAGCACATGAAAAGATGGGAGTTGCCTTACCAAGTGGGGGCGGGGGTCAGTGCTAACGACGCCAATTCAATTAGGGTGGATGTGGCCCATTCCCAACAGTTGACAAGAAGGGGTGAGTATCAACAGAGGGAAAATTATTTTTTGTAGTGACCCACTCACTCCCAGTCTTTATTCAGGCCTAATTTCATGGTGTCAAGTTTGCAAATTAATTCCAGTTCTGCAGTTTCTCGTTGAAGTCTGTTTTTAAAGGTTTTTTTGTTGAAGAATGGTCACTTTTAAGTCTGTTATTGAGTGTCCAGGAAGATTGAAGTGCTCTCATACTGGTTTTTGAATGTTACAATTCTTGATGTATGATTTGTGTCCATTTATTCTTTTGTGTAGAGACTGTCCGGTTTGGCCAATGTACATGGCACAGGGGCACTGCTGGCACATGATGGCATATATCACATTGGTAGATGTGCAGGTGAACGAGACCCTGATGGTGTGGCTGATGTGGTTAGGTCCTATGATGGTGTCCCTTGAATAGTTGTGTGGACAGAGTTGGCAACAGGGTTTGTTGCAGGGATTGGTCCTGGGTTAGTGTTTCTGTTGTGCGGTGTGTAGCTGCTGCAGAGCATTTGCTTCAGGTTGGGGGGCTGTCTATAAGTGAAGACTGGATTGTCTCCCAAAGTCTGTGACAGTGAGGGATCATCCTTCAGGATAGATTGTAGATCCTTGATGATGCGCTGGAGAGGTTTTAGTTGGGGGCTGTAGGTGATGGCTAGTGGCGTTCTATTCCTTTCTGTGTTGGGCCTGTCCTGTAGTAGGTTACTTCTGGGTACCCTTCTGGCTCTGTCAGTCTGTTTCTTCACTTCCCCAGGTGGGTATTGTAGTTTTAAGAATGCTTGATAGAGACCCGGTAGGTGTTTGTCTCTGTCTGAGGGATTGGAGCAAATTTGGTGTATCTTAGGGCTTGGCTGTAAACAATGGATCATGTGATGTGGTCTGGATGAAAGCTGGAGGCATGTAGGTAAGTATAGCAGTCAGTAGGGTGGTGTTTATGTGACCATCATTTATTTGCATTGTAGTGTCCAGGAAGTGGATCTCTTGTGTGGACTGGTCCAGGCCGAGGTTGCTGGTGGGGTGGAAATTGTTGAAAACCTGTTGGAATTCCTCAAGGGCTTCCTTTCCATAGGTCCAGATGATGAAGATGTCACCCCTTCTTGTCAACTGTTGGGAATGGGCCACATCCACCCTAATTTAATTGACCTCGTTAGCACTGACCCCCCACTTGGTAAGACAACATCCATCTTTTCATGTACTCTATATTTATATCTGCTTACTGTATTTTTTACTCTATGCATCTGATGAAGTGGGTTATAGCCCATGAAAGCTTATGCCCAAATAAATGTGTTAGTCTCTAAGGTGCCACAAGGACTCCTCGTTGTTTTCCCTTATTTTGGCAATTTTCCTTTCAGGCCTGCTGGATATTGTCAGTTCTGCTGTATCTATTACTAGATGGCATACATCACCTTTGGGCATGAAGTATATTAAATCATCTTTGATCGTTTCCCCTGTGTATACTTCTCCCCAGCTTTTAGATTTTCTTCCAGAATAAGCTAAACCGCAATTTAGCGTCTTTATATAGATATAGATATAGATAGATAGATTTTACTGAGATTGGTTTTGCTTAAGTTTTAATTATCAACATCTGCACTATCAGAGCACCTGTTTTCTTTTTCTTTAAGTCATTCCTGTATTTGGATATTGATGCTTTAGAAATTTCCTCTTTTACTGCTTTCCATTTTTTCCCCTAGATCCTGATTTTGTTTTAAAGGAGCAAATATCAAAACTGATAGCCGTAAAATTGACCTATTTTGTCTTAGAATAATAGAAGATAGAGATGGAAAAGGCATATTAGATCATCCACTCCATCTTCCTTCCAATGCAGGATTACTCCTAGAGGGCATTTTCTAGTGTTTTGTTTTGACACTTTCTCGGGGCTCCCAGAACTATGAGTCACCTTGTTACCCCTCTGCCTCAGCTAAAGTGAAACTTGCTAGTTTTAAACTATGTAGCAGTTCCCTGATCCTTGGAATCAGTAAGCCACCCAAACAATCCCTCCCAAGCTCTGCCAGTCTTTGCTTTGTCTTGCAAGTAACACTTGGTGAACCCAGGTTCCTGAGGCCCCTGGAAGAGCATTCCCCTGCAGTGTCTGTGTCACTGGGCACTCTCAGAGATGACCAGATGACCAAAGAGAGAGTGCATACACCAGGTTGTTTGATTCAAGTAAGAATTCATGCTTTGCTTAGGATTACAGTACTGACATGTACTTAAGATAAATTAAGAAATTTATTAGCAAAGATAGAGATTTAAGTGATAGAAAGCAAGGATAAGGGAAACAGATGTGGTTACATATAAAAGTATAACAGGCTTCTAAGAGACCAAACATAACTTTAGCAGACTAAAATCTTTGTCTAAGATAAGTGTCTGACCTAAAGTAACCTCTTGGCATCAACAGCCCCCCAGAGCCAGGATCCAGTTTTCATGGATATAAAAAGTGTTGTCCTTTTTGCTCCTTCAGCGACGGATAACCAAGGGGTGGTTATTCCTCCTCCTCATAGTCCAGTAAACCTTTGAATGAGATGTGTCCTTTTGAAGTGTACCCCCAGATAAAGTTCTTCTCTGCCGCTGTTTGAGCTCTGTGCCATGCTTCTTCATTATCTTTCTGTTAAGTTGTCCCTCCTGTAAAAACTCAGATGCAGATGTGCTCCATTGTATTTGGTTTACCCGGCTTAATTGACAACAGAGACCTAAGCAGACAGGTAAATCAAAATTCCTTTGTCTGGGAAAGATTTGTTTATTAGCCCTGTCTGGTTACATGATTCAAACTTATTTTTAATACATACAACTTCTTGAATAACATCCGTACACAAATCTCACAACATTTATGGTGACCAGTATGACACAAGCTTTCATTTAATATCTCACACGAGCTTCCTTACAAATAAATACCATGACAGCAATGTGTTAGAAGTAGTGAGTGTGTCAGGCCTCATAGGAGTTGCTGTTACAGAACTGGGAATCTTTTGCCAGTTAGCACTGAGGGGCTCATAGGGTCGCATTTGTCCCCCTAGTTTTAATAGTCCCAAGTGTCAGAGCTTCTACCATTCCCCTTGGGAGACTGTCCCACAACCTAATATATCTCACTATCTGGAAATGGCTCCTAATAATCACCCTCAATGTTCCTTGTCATCCCATTAAGTTGAATTTCACCCCGTATGCTACACTCAGTAATTGCTTTCCAGGCTTGCACCCCAGACATTCCAGCTGGTCCGTTTGAACTGGTCTCTGTGTCTGCACAGAGCCTAATAGAGGTCATTGGGGCTAAATGTTTGCACAGGGAAGTTTGGGAATAGAGGCCTTAGTGATTATACCCTTTTCAGATATTTGTTGACTGTTATCATGTCCCTTATTAGCAATACTATACAAGATTAGCTTGACTAGTAGTTCTTTATAAGTCAGACCCCACAGTCCTTAGATCATTTTTGCTGCTCTTCTCTGAACTCTCTCCAGTTTGTCTACATTTTTCTGCTAATTTGGTGCCTTGAACTGAACACTATATTCCAGACATATTTATTTGTATAGAGTCTATTTCCTCTCTGCTCCATTGAGCCAAAACCTGTGTGTTTGCAGCCCAAAATTGTGTTGGCCTTTCACAGTTATATCATACTGAAAGCTCTTGTTTAATTTGCTGTCCATAGTAGCCCTAGGATTTTCCTCTCCTATTAAGTTTGTGGTTTCCCCCAACATGAGTATTTTTCCCCTGAGGTATGCATTAGTTTGTGTTTTTCAAAGCTGAATCTCATTTTGCTATTTTGAGCTCATCTTTCTCTAAATTCTTATGTATTACTTTTCTTTATCCTGACTGGTGCTTGTGATGCCTCCCAGTTTAGTATTATCTGCAAATTTAATTAATGTGCTCTTTACTCACAAATCTTCATGGTGATTAATAAAGTTGTTAAATAAATATTGGACCTAATAGAGTTCCCCATGGTACTGCACTTCCAGCTATGTACATTACTGTTGTTATTACTCTTTGCTTATGGCTTTTTAGCCATGTGACAGTGTTCTTATTGAATTTGAATTTTCCATTTGAACTTTCATGGATGCTTTTATGAGACATTATATCAGTGTTTAAAACCCTCCATCTGTTTATCTGTCTGAAGCATTACCACCCCAAATAAATCAAAAATCATGAGTCAGGCTCACCAAAAATAATGAGATTTGCTTTAAAATCATGAGATTATGTAAAAATAAAAGATTTAGTGTTCTTTTTATTTGCCTTCTGCTTTGTGAGCCTTTAGGGTGCATTGGGGTCACATTTGAAGCTTTCTCTACAGTCACAAGGGCTAGAATCTTACTTTTTCTTTAAGAATGAAGGCTGAAATCATCACATATCCACTTGACTCCAGGAACTGGTGCCTTAAGGAAAACAATAATTATCATGAGACCCATGACAAAATCATGAGAGTTGGCAACACTGTATCTGTCTTTAGATTGTTAGCTGTGTGGGCAAGGACTGTGCCGCCTTCTCTGTAATAATAATCCTAACATCACCATTGTGCCCTGGAGGGATTAGTTTTAGGAGTGAGAATCAGTCTCCCTGACCTTTCACATTTAGCCTCTTCACCAAAACTGATACCCATGATGACAACTGTGATGATGGATTTTGTGGGCTTGGAATAATACAGGGCTAGGATGTGAGCATGTGAGCATGGATATAGACCGAGACCATAACTAGTCCGAGGGACATGTGGATGTTGCCATTGTACATATCAACCCATAGCCCAAGACTCCTCTTCAATAGCTAAGTTTCTACATCTGAGAACAAAAGCAATTAAGTACATTTTTCCTTTTTAAAGTAGAAAAAAGTTGGATAAGGGAAGAGGAGTGAGATTCACATACAGAATGGGGTGAACATGGGAGCTTCCTGATAAAAGGAGAAGAGAATAGATTTTGAAGAAACGTGCTCCCTTTAGGCAATTATTACACTTGTAAAAATGTATAAAGCCCCCACTGATTTAGACCATCATCACATTTCACATAAACTACCAAAGAGCTGTCAAAGGATAGTGACTGTCAGTCAGTATTGACTTGGTAGAATTTTAATAGTGACCTAGAAGTGAGGCTCTTTGTCCAGTTACCAATATCCTGAGCCATTCGTTCCCCTGTTGTGATGATAATTAGTGGATTTCTATACTGATTGGTAGCCATTATTTTATAAGTATCACATGCTTTTCGTTGTTATCTACAGAAGTGCTGATTTCTTTCCATATAAAAATGCAGCAATTATCTTTGCAATAATTTTTTAAAAACAGAAAGCAGCTAAAAAGGGAACATGAAATGAGCTCACCATTGTCAATGAGGAGAAGCAAGTAAGTGAGCACTTCATTTAGAAAACAGACTTTTGTTATATAATTCATTAAACCCATTTCTGGGTCACTATTCCATTTTTAGGGAGAGATGAAGCATCAAGCACTGAGTACAAGGAACAAAAGCTCAGGTCTGCCACTAAACGGTGCCATTACCTATGTTTCTGAGGAAGCATAAAAGAGCTATTTGATAACTTTGCGTTGCTTATGCTAAATTTCAATTACATTTTCAAAGACCCTAATGCTAAAGGCTGACATGCCTGCTAGTTAGTGCTTTTCTTTATTGTGGAGCAAAACATGTACAGAATACATATGATACAAGCAAGTGGTATTTGTTCTAAAATTTTGCCATTGTGTATCTTTTGTGCTAGCTACTCTTGTAAATAAGATTGAATGTACCCTGCACCTGTGAGGAGAATGTAATTAAAGAGGGACGATAGCATTTAATCCCATGCTTTCTATAAAATTAACAGTTTAGGGTCTGATGCTGATCCCAATGAAGTGAGTGAACGTTTTGCTCTGACTTGATAGTTAAAAGAGTCTGGCCCATGGTGGTGCTTGTTTGTATTTGGAAGCAATTTTGCCAAAGGAGTTTGTTAGACAAAACAGCAGTAGCATGGACACCATTCTGTCATTCTGAAGAATTGCAGAAAAATAGTCACTTACTTACACATGGAAGGAGGAATGGTTATATCTCGCTGGAACTTGCCAGGTTTATTATTAAATAGCTAACACATTTGGCTCAAATATGTCTCCTAAGAAAATGGCTGTGATGGGGTTATTTGTTTCAGAAGACAGAGTGCAATCCCATTTCCCAAACTCCTGCTGCTGCTGTGTGTGTGCAATAAGATGGGAGGAAGCCATAGGGAGCCTCTTACAACCCTGATTCCCCATATATCACCAGGTCAGGATAGCAACCTAAGACTTGAGGGCATAATGTGGTGCTGCACAGTGTGAAAGGTGCATAGTCTGCTAAATGAGTGACTTATTCAGGCTTCCAAACTCCCAACACTTATTGTTATAGTGTGTAGCAGGTGCTGGGTATGGGGCATGCACCTTATTATTCCTTTTAAAAGGAGCACCGTATCAGCCACTCTGAGCCAATTTGCCCTGCACTGTCAAGATGTCTCTGGTTTTATCACTTGGTCAGCACTGGTTCTTACCCCTTCCTATCACCAATGCAATTAGAAATAGCCAGTCCAGAATTTTGCCCATTGTTTTTGATATACTTCTAGGGTCAAAAAAGGTATGTATGCTTAAAACGGGTTTCCAGGAGGGACTTAGATGGGAGTTTTGGAGTGTCATACGAGACATACCACTTTCTTCCTGATTGGCCTGATAGGATCAGAGTCAGGAAATTCTCCCTGAAATAGAGCAAGTGATCTTTGCTTTCCAGAGAGGTGAGATGCTCTTTATGTCTCATCTTTTGTATACAATACTGTAGCTATATTTATGTGAGTAAGATATTGGCCTGGGACTTGTCCCATGAAATAGGCATTTTTGTGTGTTGTATTTATTCTTAGTGTTTCTGAGTTGTGTGATTTAGCCTTGTTCATATGTGCACATATTTGTACACATGTGTACATATGTGCCAATATTTTAACGGATAGAGGGAGGCTGAGTTTAAATATTAGGCTTACTTCATGCACAGTAACAAAGAGAGCATTACCTAGCCTTAAACTATATCTTTCTGCCTCAGAAGCTCATCTGAGAACAATTGTGTGTAGCTAGCTATATCAAAAGAGAGCTTTATTCAGGGAGGGTCACCTGACTGAAGGAGGCCAGTGTAGTGTTCAGAGAAGAAAGAGAATATAGGCAAGACCATATAGGACAGAGAATCTTCATCACAGACAAAATAAAATAAGCAGTGGATATCCTATGCCACATGTTTTATGCATTAATTCTACTCGAGAGTGAACTCTCTCTGTGCAACACATACACAAATGTTGTAGCAGACATGTATTTTTGTGTGAATAGAGTAGCTTTTCATGAAAAGGCATTGTGCAGGCACAGAAGTTAAAGCCAAAGTGTGCAAATTCATATCTAAAATGGTTTAAAAATTAGTAAGGATAGTTTATTCTAGCAATAACCCCCTCAGAATTGGTTTTTACCACTATTAATGACTTGGTAGTTAGAGTATTAATGGTCCATCACCAAAAACTGCCGGTAATGACCTATTTCAAAGGGCTTATTGCTTAATTAATGGCACTCCACCTATCCTTAGTCAGTTTTGTAGGTATCCATTTTATTGTCTATTTCAGGACACTAAAACCAGTTTATTACATCTGAAAAAAACATCATGAAGAGAGATAAAACAATAGCAATTTTCTGGTTGTTGTCATCTTTTCGTTTTGTGGCCAGTTGACTAAATTGCTTCTGGATTTACTTGTCTGTTATTAACATAATGCTTTATATTGGGGAATTTTATGGGCATGCTATACAGAAATGCAAGAACATTTTTTGGTGGGCAGGATGAAAAAAATACTTTTACATCCCATTTTATGTCATGTTTTACCCATATTTGATTTAAATGACAATATTTTGAAAAGATTTTATTTTTCACATCAGATTTGTCAAGTATATTTTAAAGGTGTGTTAGATTTTTTTGTAATCTACCCATCTTTGTTGAAAAAAGAGTATCTGAACCCTGGAATACAACTAACGATGTGAAGTGTACTTAAATACAATGGTGATAGGTGCCAATACAAAATGCTAAGCTAAGGAAAGACTATTCTTTCCTTTCATTAAATTTCCTAAGACTGTCTTTTCCCCAGGACATTTTTGTTTCTCACACAGCTCTCTAAAAGTGGGGGCCCCCCACTTGCATCTGATCGTGGCTATGCCCCTGTGTCACACCTTCCTCCCGAGGCTCTGCCCCCACACTGCTCCTTCCCCTGAGGCCCCACCCCTGTGCCACCCCTTCCCCCAAGACCCCTCACTCCTCTCTGCCCCCTCCCCTTGGTCGCTCATCCTTACAGCTGGTAAAAAGTGATGGGGCCATGGCCCCCTGTCTCCCCCTGTTCCGGTGCCCCTGAACCACACCCATGCTCAACTTTAAACATGTCAGCAATCTGACTTCAGTGGGACTTTTCATGTGTGTTAACAGGTCTGGAGGGCTTAATTCCCTCCATATATATGTATTGTTTTTCAGGGGCCAATCCTGGAAACCCTTACCCATGTGAGTAATCTTACCCAAGTACTCCCATGGACAGAAATGGGACATTTACTTGGGTGAATGAGGATTATTATTCACATGAATATAAATTTCTCTAAGTATGAGCTAAGGATTTCAGGACTGAATTCCTAATACGTAGTAGTAATCTGAGAAAGAAAAACTCTTTTAGAAAATTATAGTGGCAGCTCACGGCATTATTGTTAAGACGTAAGATAGTTCAGATGTTCCATTCCTTTTCAGTTGAAAACTTCAGAGACTGCAAAAATTTGAGCTTCAACTACTTTAAAATGAACAGCACCATAATTTAATTCACTATTAAAATTTCCTTTTGAAAGTAAATTTTGATCAGTTTTAGTGACTATCTATCCTGTTATATTTCTAGAACCCACATCTGAGAGACTACGAGCCTTGGTTAAAGAAAAAAAAAGTCCAGTGCGCACACAGATGGTAAAAACTCAGATTAAATTAAAAAATAAGTTTAAATTAAAAATCATTCTTCATTGTCTAAGGAAATGGTGGGGCCATGAAACAGCGTGGTTGTTCCATGCATTCCTTTGGGCATTATTTAAACAAATTTTGGATCACCAAAGGATGATTTTTTAATTTAAAATGAAGGCCTACCATCTGTGTACATTTTGAACTCCTTTCCCTTATGTATTATCTGCACAAATAGCACCAGGTCTGATGTATTGTCTGAGGTATGAAGATAATAACAGTGGATAGTGGCAGGTGTAGATCAAACAAATACTACACCATGCTAGCTTCCTCTACATAGCTCATTATTGTACTTCATTCAGTTCTGGGCTAAATGTGCCAAGAAGCATAGTGATTTTCTGATATGGACAACTGACCACTACGACTAAATGGAGATTACCAAATCCATCTGTGTGGTTTAAATACAGGTATCCAGAGGTGAAAGGCTATTTTCCAGTCCTAGTGGATCACAGAACCTAGTCTCCTATCAATTTTTACTGAACTTCACCCTTTAGGTTTTCCTATGTGTAGATATTTTAAACAAGATGTAGGTAAAAAGCATGTAGATGTTTTACCACATTTATATGTAACAGTAAAGTCACTCTGCTCTATAAAAACAGCACTACAGCATAATCTATAGCTTTACTTTTTAAATACAGAATATATTTTAGTATACCTTATGCCAACAGTGGGGTTAAAATTATGTTAGTGCTAAACATTGAATCAATTTTAGTGAGATGGTTTAATTAGCTAGGCAACTTCTCCTGATCTTTCAGAGTAGCAGCCGTGTTAGTCTGTATTCGCAAAAAGAAAAGGAGTACTTGTGGCACCTTAGAGACTAACAAATTTATTTGAGCATAAGCTTTCGTGAGCTACAGCTCACTTCATTGGATGCATTTGGTGGAAAATACAGAGGGGAGATTTATATACACACACAGAGAACATGAAACAATGGGTTTTATCATACACACTGTAAGGAGAGTGATCACTTAAGATGAGCCATCACCAGCAGCAGGGGGGGAAAGGAGGAAAACCTTTCATGGTGACAAGCAAGGTAGGCTATTTCCAGCAGTTAACAAGAACATCTGAGGAACAGTGGGGGGTGGGTGGGGGGGGAGAAATAACATGGGGAAATAGTTTTACTTTGTGTAATGACTCATCCATTCCCAGTCTCTATTCAAGCCTAAGTTAATTGTATCCAGTTTGCAAATTAATTCCAACTCAGCAGCCTCTCGTTGGAGTCTGTTTTTGAAGTTTTTTTGTTGAAGGATAGCCACCCTCAGGTCTGTAATCGAGTGACCGGAGAGATTGAAGTGTTCTCCAACTGGTTTTTGAATGTTATAATTCTTGATGTCTGATTTGTGTCCATTTATTCTTTTACGTAGAGACTGTCCAGTTTGACCAATGTACATGGCAGAGGGGCATTGCTGGCACATGATGGCATATATCACATTGGTAGATGCGCAAGTGAACGAGCCTCTGATAGTGTGGCCTTCAGCAGGAGGGTATTGAAGTTGTAGGAATGCATGATAGAGATCTTGCAGGTGTTTGTCTCTGTCTGAGGGGTTGGAGCAAATGCGGTTATATCGTAGAGCTTGGCTGTAAACAATGGATCGTGTGGTATGATCTGGATGAAAGCTAGAGGCATGTAGGTAGGAATAGCGGTCAGTGATATATGCCATCATGTGCCAGCAATGCCCCTCTGCCATGTACATTGGTCAAACTGGACAGTCTCCATGTAAAAGAATAAATGGACACAAATCAGATGTCAAGAATTATAACATTCAAAAACCAGTTGGAGAACACTTCAATCTCTCCGGTCACTCGATTACAGACCTGAGGATGGCTATCCTTCAGCAAAAAAACTTCAAAAACAGACTCCAACGAGAGACTGCTGAATTGGAATTAATTTGCAAACTGGATACAATTAACTTAGGCTTGAATAGAGACTGGGAATGGATGAGTCATTACACAAAGTAAAACTATTTCCCCATGTTATTTCTCCCCTCCACCCCACCCCCTACTGTTCCTCAGATGTTCTTGTTAACTGCTGGAAATAGCCTACCTTGCTTGTCACCATGAAAGGTTTTCCTCCTTTCCCCCCCCCCCGCTGCTGATGATGGCTCATCTTAAGCGATCACTCTCCTTACAGTGTGTATGATAAAACCCATTGTTTCATGTTCTCTGTGTGTTTATATAAATCTCCCCTCTGTATTTTCCACCAAATGCATCCAATGAAGTGAGCTGTAGCTCACGAAAGCTTATGCTCAAATACATTTGTTAGTCTCTAAGGTGCCACAAGTACTCCTTTTCTTTTTTCTCCTGATCTTGTGTACTCTGTGCAAAGTAATGGCACTCAGCACACACAAACACACACACACACACACACACACATTCTCTCAATGCCTTGCTTCTGTTTACAGCCTGTGAATCCTATCTACCATCCCACACCTTGCACTTGCACAAATGATTAACTACCTCAAGTACTCACTTCCTTCTCAGTAGCCTTGTTGCAATACTTTCTTCCACAGAAGAAGAACTTGGTGGGGGAACCAGCACATAGCCATTTTTTCCCCAAAGGTGTTGGTAACTTTATTCCAAAGCCTTTAATTCTAATAAATACTGTATGCAATAATGGAAGTTAACAAAAAAAAGTGTCATTTTGTATTTTAAAAGTGTATTTTACTTAATACACTATTACGTAAACAGAAAGCAGAGAGGTTGACTGTCTAGAACCAGAAATGTATCAAGTTGCCTTCTCATGGTAAGAAAAAGGCAGGAATTTGGGGACCATACAGAACTGAAGGTGCACCTATAATTAAACAACTTAGTTTCACGTTATGACAAATGATCCACCATTCACAGCTGGAATATATAACATCAGTCGTTCTTCAGAGTGTCTTACAGATATGCCAACATTGTGTCTAATGCCAATTCTATTCAGGTTCTTGTACAAGTTATCCAAGTGCCTATTGCCCAGAGTCGCAGAATTGAGTGAGGGAATGCAGTTCCCACTTGAGAACACTAGAGGTTATGTAATGATGTCAATACAAAGGCTATCGCAGTGTTGGAGAGTTGTTATAATTTGTAAATAAATAACCTAGTTTAATCATACTGACTGCTTAAAATACATAAGCCAAAATAGGACACTCATACATTTCAGTACAATAGCACACATACTGCTGAGTCATATGGTAATTCTGTCAATGTGCATCAGAAAAGAGATCAAATTCCCAGGTAGAGTGTAAAATCCTTCCAATATTTTGACCAGCTAGAGAACTGGTCAAAAAACTTCATCAAAGTTCAAATATTGACCCTGCTCAAAAAAAGGGGTGTGACATACCCAGGGTACAAACTGGACCAAAGAACAGCTGTGTCCCCTCAGCTCTCTAACTCGTGGTGCCTTTTACACTGCTTTGCTGTGAGAGCTACCATTCCTGTTCTGTTCACTCATAACCTCCAACATGTAAATTACTCCCGGTTATATTGTATGGGTGCTGTAGCTGTCCACACTTGAATTACACTACAGAGCAACACCAGCAAACTCCCAATCCCAGACTTTCCCCAGAAATATACATTTTGTACTGCCCAACAGCACTCTCCTGGACAATACAAGCTCATGTAAAGTCTGTCTCTTTATTAATAGAAAATGATATGCACAAGTTCTGTTCTCCCAAATGGAGTTTCCCAAACAACTCGATTCAAACACACTGGTTTAGATAAAACAATAAAACAAGTTTATTAACTACAAAATGATAGATTTTAAGTAAATACAAGTATGAAGTCTAAAAGTCAGAGTTGGTTACAAGAAAAATAAAAGTAAAATGCAACTAATGCCTAACTTAACAAATTAGAGTGAACTCAAAGCAAAGTCTCCCTTACCACGTGTTTCAGCATTCCTACTAGCTAGTCAGGGTCCGTCCTGCAGGCCAGTGCTACTTTCTTTGTTCTTCAGGTGTCATCGATGCTGTGGGCAGAGAGAAAGGAAGGAATGATTTGGGACATCTGCCCTGCCTTTATAGTTCTTTTCCTTCTTTAAGAAGCATCTCCAGCTGAGGTTCAGGAGACAAAAAGTTTGTGTGGATGGGAACCGAAAGCCGCTTCTTTTTAAGATGTAGATTTTTTACCCGTATCCCTTTTCCTGCCAAGTTAGTAGCCACTTAAGCAGGTGATGGCCCATCTGACCTTGTTTACACCTGGCTGAGGTATCCGCTTGTTTTTGTCTCTGAGGAACTGGCTTGGCCGTTCCCTAGAATATGTCTTAGGCCATGTGTGCACTACCACTTAAACTGGCAAAATTTATGTTGCTAAGGAGTGTGAAAAAAACACACTCTGAGTGACATACGGCATAAGTGGAAGTGTGCTCAGTGCTGTCAGTGTGAGAGCTTCTCCCGCCAACATAGCTACCAGCACTCATTGGGGGTGGTTTAATTATGTTGATGGAAGAGCTCTCTCCTAGAGCAGCTACATGAGAGACCTTACAGCAGCACAGCTGCATTGGTACAGCTGTGCCGCTGTAAATTCTCTAGTGTAGACATAGCCTCAGTAACACCATAGAGTGGAATCTTATAACTGTACATATAATCTTGCCACACACATTTTATCAGGGCAATATTGACCAGCAAGTTATGAGTTTTCAAATAATACCTCACAAGGCATACTGTACAAAGGTTATTCTAAGAGTGTGCCAGAGGTGAATACAGGAGTACAGATCATCAGAGGGTGCATATGTGAATTTTTCATGCAAATTGTCACCAAAAACGTCCTGATTTTTCGACCAGTTCTGTTTTCAGGGAGGGACTGAGTCAAATCCAAAAGCTTGGAATATAAGAGGAGAACCAGAAGTAGGATTAAGTGAAAGATGATTACTTCATTACAGGTTAGAATATGGGCAACAAAATAAAATAATAGTTGCCAGAATCCCCTGTAATGTCGGTAATTTCAGTTAAGAGATTCATTTTCATCAAAGAAAGGGCTAAATTGAGAGAGACATGCTACTTAGAAGGAAGGTCACAATCAGCATTTCATCGGGAGGTGTTTACAGCTGACGAGATCTGGTTTCATGAGACAAAGTTAATGAATGCCTGTTCCTAAGCACTGGACAGTGCAGATAGTCCTTCCTAAGACAGATGCTGTTGATGATGGTGGCAGGGGCAGAGTATTCCAGTGCTTCTGGGGAACTAAGCTGCCCTCTCGCCAGTGCTTGTCATGTGGTTCAGAGGCCACTGCCAGGGCACAGGTGCTTTGTGCTCAGTTACAATGAGTGAGGCAGCTGTTTGTTCTGAACCAGGAAGGACGATGTAAATCCCACTTCTTTCCTGAATCAGGATGCACTGTACAAAAGTTGGACTGAAAAGAAAACCCATTGCAAAGAGCAGGCTCAGACTAAGGTCCTGAATTTCACAGGCACAGCGGGCACTAAATTCCACTGTTGCCCTAGAGCTCTTATTGGTATGATGGTAGCACTTCTTTGTGCTGGGTCCTGTGATAAATCACAGAACAGACAGTCCCTGCCCCCGAGAGTTTACAATCTAAGTTGAGACCAGACAAGAGGGTATAACAAGTAGAGGGTATGAGGGGAAAGTTTTGCTCTTCCCTGTGTCTCTTATTGTGGCACAAAGACCAATCATCTGAATTCCTTCTTGTAACAGCAGTTGTAGTCAGAGATGCTGATGTCATCCCCTCTATGATTGCCCTTCTTACACTAGTTGCAGGGCTGTTGCCCTAGACCTCACCTCTAGGGGCAGTCCTATGGTGACACCATAGACTTCAGTGGAGAGAGAATTCATGTGCACCAACAGAAGTGGAGCTGATCTGCTGAAGTAACAGAAAACTACTCTCCTTGGCATGATGAAAACCCATCAGGAACTAAATGAAGGTAGGGGATCTGCACATAGATATAAAAGGGAGTGGGGCAGTGGGCCGTTGAAAAGTGCAGGAGGCAGGAGTATGCCATGGTAGGAATTAATCCAAGTTGGAATTTATTATAGAAATCAATGAACATGAGCATGGTAGAGATTTGATAGATCTCTGCCACTTGAAAAAGTTCATATTAGACTGAGAAATTCCCTGGCCTTTCTAATAAAGGTCTGTGTGCTCTGAGTGGTGGGACTAGAGGAACATTTGACTTTCCACTTTGCAATGTTTTCATGGTGAGATTTTTGTGGAGTTCTTTGCCAAACTATGTTAATTGCTGAGACTCATCCAATGTTTTGTTTTTAAACTTCAGAAATGTGCCATTTCAAAAATGTCACTCTGTTGATTAATTATGCCATTAATTCTCATGAGTTAGGGGTAGGAGAGAGAGAGAGGGAGATGTTTATAACAAATCTGTTGAAAGTAGTCCATAAGAAAGGAATAGTCTTTTTAAAATGTGAGTTAATTTAGTGCTTATGAAAATGAGTAGTTCAAGGAAATGACTTGACCTGGGCTTACTTAGGTCCTGCAGAGGCTCCTTCATGCTACTCTGTTCATGTCATATAACTGTGATTATTATGTGAAATTGCGTGAGTCTGGTCCACATTTCACTTGTGCATAAAAGACATTTGCCTACATAAAAACGTTGAGCCAAAATATCTGTTCGAGCAGAGTCTGCCAGTTATGCTAAATCAAGTGCACTGTCTTTTTGGAAGCAGTATAATGGAAGAGTGGATGACTGACCAAAAGGGGTTTAATTTTGTTTGTTTGACAGCATCATATTGTCCAAGACTGAAAGCAAACAAATTTGGGGGTATGAACTGAGTATTCTTTCTAGATCGAATACAAAATGGATAGCAAGGCTGATCACTCTAGAAAAAGCCAATCATGGGCAAGGAAACTGTATGTTCTTGTCTACCCCATAAAATGCTTCTGCAGAAAAGACCAGCTTTCAAAACTGTTTAACACCAAAACTAAAAATATACAAAAAGTTGGGCCCTCTCTGCGTCACCGCTGACTATACACCAAACATAAGACTTACTTACAGCTGACACTTGCCATTGTTATCCAGGTGCCTGTGGCTGTGTGGCACATGCAGGGCAACATGAGGATATTTGTCATCAGTACGGTTATTAATTTGAAATTTAGATCATAACAAATTGAGTTACTATGTATAAGTATTACTGCTTATAACAAAGAAAGCAACCAATAAAGACAAACTAACCTTACACAATTGGCAAGGAAAGGTAATTTTCATTGTTTTTTCACTGATTTCTCCTTTATGGATGAGTGGTGGGGCAATCCTGTAAACTACATATTGGTAAGATAGTGTAAATCAGTGTAAGTTGCACCTTGTGGGAGGAGGGAAAGGATGTGTAGCAGGAAAATCCATCAACAGTAAGGTGGAGAAAAGAATAAATCAGGATGCTTTATGCTTTCTTCTGCCTTACGGTTGATAGATTGCTTTTCCTGCTCCAAACCTGCTCTTCTGCCCCTCACTAGCAAGGTAGTTACCCGTTCTCAGCTTACACCAGGATATAACTGACCATGACATTTGCATGTGGCAAGTACAAGAGTAAAAGTATAGTTTATAGATGGTCATTATGGCATGGACTGAATATTGTGGATAAGTGAGAGAGTCATTTCCATACTAAATGTTACACATCTCTTCATTCTTTTCTTGACAAGGAAATGTCAGACTCTCAGGCAGTTTTAAATCAATAGCCAGTCACTTTGAATACACTCAGTGACTGAACTGTGCCAGTCCTGCACTAGGAGCTACCGCTGGTTGTGCTTTGCCTCTGAAGTCTCTGTATACTAATGAGACTATGCTGTCTGATTGCAAGGTGGTATTTGAGATGTCTTCAAAATAGCCCTATGACTGCTTTGATCAACATCAGCCCAGCCCATAAGCATGATCGGAATGAGCGAGATTATGTATAGCATGTAGTTTCTGATACAGATTGTCATAAAACTGAGCCAAAGGAGGAAGGAAGTATAGTATTCTTCATTATCTTAGGAAAAGTACATTGAAACACCTATTCTGAAGGGACATAGTGAACATATGTATTGATGGCATCTCTGCTTTTGATTCAATGTCTGCCTCTTCTTCATCCTCTGTTTTAAAAGGAGAGCCTAGTTTGGGTCCCAGGCCCTAGAACTTGACCTGGGCGTGAGTCTTGGCAGGACCATAACAGTGAGTACAATAGTGTAGGACTAAGCATGGCAGTTGCTGCTTCTCTGTTCTAGTGACTAATTCCATTGAAGCCCTGAGGAGAGGGAAGCTGATCCAAATGCCAGCCCACATCACATTCACCACTGTCATTAACAATCTCCTCCTCTTTTGAAATAAGTCTCATATACTCCAATATATATAGTAACACAATACACATACTATGCTCCTTGTGATCATCCTATAGTTCAAAACCCCAATTCTGACATCATAGTTCCCCAAGGGCAATAGAATACATTATACAATTTACCCAGATACAGTTATCTGACAGACATGTATGTTATTGTTCCTGAAATTAGAGTTAAGGTTTTGCCTTACACTGTGATGGTGGGGAGTATGATGGATGTAACAGTGTTACTGTACATGGTGGAGATATCCAAGACACATTTATAGAGAGGTCGAGCTGTCAGTGAAAGTGATGTAAGAGCATATAGGAGGAAGATCTGAACTGGACATTTCCTTGTAAGGGCTTGCGTGGGTGGTGTTTTATTGAATTAAGCTTCCGGCCTCCCCTGTGAAATAGGGAAGTATTTCTATTCGTATTGTACAGATTTCCATAAAGGTATTGTGGGAAGTTTTGCAGGAAGAGAACCCAGATTATCAAACATACATATAATTATTTTATATATTTTGCTCTATAAGACATGAGAAATCTTCTTGAAGTCCCTTTGTAGAAAAGAACAAAAATAGTTATTATAAAAGATAAAGTAATGTATAGGGATTTTCTTAAGGCATCCAAAAATAACTAGGTCATTTCCTTTGTCCAATAATTTGTTTATATATACACGCTAGAAAAACTTACCATTACTAAGATGCATTGAAAGGTAATATTTACTGCTTAGTATTTTACTCATTAAAGAAATACAAAGTGTAACCAAATCATGTCTTTTTTCACTTAACCCTTATCATCACTGCAGCCATGCACCTTAGCCCAGAGAAACAGAAAATGGATAAGAGAGAATATTTCTTCTTTCCCTGTACATGCTCTCAGAGATAATAAAGGCGTAAATTACAGTGAAGTTAAGAAACACAGAGACCCTTTGACATTTGACACAAGAGCCTTTTCTCTTTAATTTGGCATCCTAATAATACTCTGAATCCCTTCCTTCCAGCAAGTCACTGGCAAATGCTTTATTGTGTCTGTTGTTTCTCCTCTGGGGCTGTACACTAGGTTAAAATATCACAAATAGCTGCTATTAAAGTGTGAGTCACAGTAGCTATAATTTTTCATGACAGCCAGAGGAAATGTGACATGTTTAGGGAACGCTGTCATTGATGCTAATACTCAGATCTTCAGGCAAATGTTTAATGACATACTCAGAATGCTGTGCAAACTTCACTATCTACCAAAAAAAAGGTTACTATTGGAGCACTATAACTATTCGGAAATGTCACTAGACAATAGCATCTAAAGGGTCTTTTCTTCCTGATCACTGAAGGCGAGATAAAAATCAGTCTCTGTTTTGCAGCTCATTTTTACATATCCAGTTATTTTTGTATGGTTCCTGTAAATGTTCTGTTGAATATTCTGTGGAATACCCATGCCTCTGTTTGTGTTTAGTTGAAAGCTATCAGCTTCCTCATCTGTTCCGATATAAGCTTGTGCCTGAGTAGGAGAGAGTCCATGCTTATGATGTGTATCTGCTTTTATTCTACTTATATTATGAAAAAATAGGAGCTGAATAAAACACACTCTGGTTCAGGGGCTGAGTGGAATGAGACAAGGCACCCTTCATTCTGGAAACAGTTCCCACACTGCCCTTATGCTGCCATAGTAATGTTGCTGTGCAGTCTTAAGAACCTGTTATCCAAACCATTCATAGCATACATCACTTCACTGTCATGGTCTCAAGGTGCACTGACATTTACCTTCTTAAATTAGAGATTACATATTTATGTAGTGTTTATGGTTCCTCTTAGGTACCAGGGCTATTTTGGTAGTAACCAGCAAATGACTGCTAATGTATACGGAAGGTCTATGTAATGACCGATGGACTGTAACAAGAATAAATATAAATCACTGCATTTCGAATCTAAAAATTGTAAGGTATTGTATCCATTGATGGGTAAAGTCCTAAATTTTATGGACATTTAAAATAACTTTGGGATTCAAATTAACCGTAATATGAAGAGGAAAAACAAACTCTTCAATTATATCAGAGAAGGCCAACAGGGCTCTAGGCTGCAACAAAAAAGCTCTGATAAACAGGGAAAAAGAAATTACTATAGCATTATACAAGGCCATGAGAGGGCTCACCTCGTCCTCCACTATGTCAGGTTGGGGGCAATTAATTTTGCCTTTATAGAGAGGAACAATTTCTGGTGGTGAGCTAAAGATGGGCTACTGAAATGATCAAATATATATGAAGGATTTTATTTATGGTATTATGACAGGCTTAAGACTACACAGCTGGGAGATGGTGAAGCCTGGGGCTGGGAACTCACTGCAGCATATTAACCCTTAACTGGGGATTACAAAATCTTGGGCAAGGAGAGAGTTATACCTAACTTCAAAAAGAGAAACAGGAAATTACAGACCAATCAACCTCACTTCAATAGCTGGAAAGATACTAGAACAAATGATAAACAGTCAATTTGTAAGCACCTAGAGTAGTGTTTTTCAAACTTTTTAGGCTGCATACCCCTTTCCAAATAATGTAGTCTACTGCATATTCCCATCTGAGATAGTCATAATATACCTCTGAAAAGAGGAAAAATGGTCTGTAAGGGATAACGTGATGCAACACAATGCACAAGCCCTGAAGTGTGTTGTCCCAGATACAATTAGACTAATTATTATATACACTTTCGCTTTGCAGAAAAATAGTCCCTCAAACAAGTTTCTAGTTGTTGTAAATATTAAATTGGAAGTTTTTAATGTCATTTTATTGTAATTAATGAAAACTAAAGAAGCCTCTGTACTGGTCTCAATCACTCAGAACGGGCATAACCTATGATAGCCTGTTCGTGACTAAGCAGGCCTACTGCAGGGCTCTATCATTGTCCCAGCAATGGCTGGATGTACTGTTCTCAGCAGATGTCTCCCCACCAGCACCTACCCACTCCATGCACCCCCATGCAGAGAGATCAGAGTCCTCATACCCCCTACAAGGGGATGAACAGCCCCTGCATCTTCCCTTCCCCACACAAAGGAATTAGAATGCTTTAATGCACCAGGCCCCACCATCCCCAGGCACAGGCAGAGAGAGAGTCCCCCATTACCACCGTACTTCTGTGTTTCTGCTGGCGGCAATGCTGCCTTCAGAGTAGAGCCCTGCAGTGAGACTGGCATCCCATGGGTCCCGCAGGATTCGCTGCCATAATAGTGGAAGTGGGATAAAAAGTCAAGAAACAATGTGGGAGCAGGAGGGAGTGGGCATTGTGGGGTGGGATGGGAGCAGGATTAAAAAAAAAGTCCTCCTGTGCCACAAACAACGGAGCAGCTGCCAGTCAGCGGCTGCCAGTCTCAGGCCGCACAGCTCTGAAGTTCTGCACTGCTGCTGACAGCAGCACTGCCTGCAGAGCTGGGTGGTTGGAGAGCGGCGGCTGTTGGTCAGGGGCTTTGCCCCCCCAAATACACAAGTCAGACTATGCCTATCATTGTCTGCTGTTACAGGATTTTTCCTCTCATACTTCCTGATGAGAGCTCACCACCCCTAGGGGTACACTTACCCCAGTTTGAAAACCACTGACCTAGAGGATAGTAGGGTAATTTGTCAAGAACAAATCATGCTAAGCCAACCTAATGACCTTCTTTGACAGGGTTACTTGCCTAATGAATGAGGGATGGGGTTGGGGGGGCGGGGAAGAAGTAGACATGATATATATTGATTTTACAAAAAGAAAAGGAGTACTTGTGGCACCTTAGAGACTAACAAATTTATTAGAGCATAAGCTTTCGTGAGCTACAGCTCACTTCATCGGATGCATCCGATGAGTGAGCTGTAGCTCACGAAAGCTTATGCTTTAATAAATTTGTTAGTCTCTAAGGTGCCACAAGTACTCTTTTTCTTTTTGCGAATACAGACTAACACGGCTGCTACTCTGAAACCTCATTATATTGATTTTAGTAAGACTTTTGGCATAGTCCCAGATGGCATTCTTATAAGCAAAGTAGGAAATGTGGTCTAGATGAAATTGCTGAAAGGCGGGTGCACAACTGGTTGAAAAACCATACTCAAAGAGTAGTTATCAATGGTTCACTGTCAATCTGGGATCCAACAGGGGTCAGTCCTGGGTCTGGTACTAGTCAATATTTTCGTTAATGGGATAATGGGGTGGAGAGTATGTTTATAAAATTTGTAGATGACACCAAGCTGGGTGGGGTTGCAAGCATACATAGGCATCGACTCCAAGGGTGCTCAGCACCCATCAGCAACCTAATGGGTCAGCTACTCCCTCTCCTCCCGCCCTCTGTGATCAGCTGTTCAGCGGTGTGCAGGAGGTGTGGGGGGGATGGGGAGGAGTGGGGGCAGGTAGAGATGGTGGGAGGAAGCAGACTATTGTGTGTAGTTCTGGGTGCCACATTTCAGGAAAGATGTGGACAAATTGGAGGAAGTCCAGAGAAGAGCAACAAAAATGATTAAAGGTCTAGAAAACATGACCTATGAGGGAAGATTGAAAAAAACTGGGTTTGTTTAGTCTGGAGAAAAGAAGACTGAGAGGGGACATGATAACAGTTTTCAAATACATAAAAGGTTGTTAGAAGGAGGAGGGAGAGAAATTGTTCTTCTTAACCTCTGAGGATAGGACAAGAAGCAATGGGCTTAAATTGTAGCAAGGACGATTTAGGTTGGCAATTAGGAAAAGTTTCCTAAATGTCAGGGTAGTAAAGCACTGGAATAAATTGCCAAGGGAGATTGTTGAATCTCAGTCTTTGGAGATTTTTAAGACAGGTAAGACAAACATCTCTCAGGGATGGTCTAGATAATACTTAGTCTTGACATGAGTGCAGGGTACTGGGCTAGACAAAGGTGCTGGAACTAGGAATGCTGGAAATGCTGCCACAACCCCTGGCTTGAAGTGGTTTTCATCATATATAGGGTTTACAGTTTGGTTGACTGCTCTCAGCACCCCCACTATACAAATTGTTCCAGCACCTCTAGGACTAGACAACCTCTCGAGGTCCTACAATTCTATGATTCTATACTGCTGTAAAGGATCTGGGGGTTATAGTGGACCACAAATTGAGTATGAGTCAACGATGTGATGCAGTTGCGAAAAAGGCTATCATAATTCTGGGGTGTATTAACAGGAGTGTTGTGTGTAAGACTTGGGAGGTAATTGTCCCTCTCTACTGGGATTGGTGAGGCCTCAGCTGGAGTATGCTGTCTAGTCTCAGGCACTAGACTTTAAGAAAGATGTGGGCAAATTGGAGAGTGCAGAGGAGAGCAACAAAATCATAAAAGGGGTAGAAAAATATGACTAGTGAGGAAAGGTTAAAAAACTGGGCATGTTTAGTCTTGAGAAAAGAAAACCGGGGGGGGGCATGGAGAAAGGACCTTCAAATATGTTAAGGGCTGTTATAAAGAGGATGGTGATCAATTGCTCTCAATGTCCACTGGAGGTAGGACAATAAGTAATCAGATTAATCTGCAGCAAGGAAAAGTTAGGGTAGATATTATAGAAAACTTTCTGTATAGATAGTTAAGTATTGGAATAGGCCTCCAAGGGAGGTTGTGGCACTGGAGTTCTGAAGAAAAGGTTAGACAAACACCTGCCATGGATGGTCTAGGTTTACGTGGTCCTGCCTCTCTGGCGGGGGTCCACTAAATGACCTCTCAAGGCCCCTTCCAGCTCCACATTTCTGTGATTCTACATGGCTGTTCGTGGAAATTAAAAGAGCGGAAATAAATATATAGAGAGGCTTCTATTCCCATAGTATAATGATCACTGCTTGGAATTATCTGCCCCCAAGGATAAAGGCAGAATCCACTTTAATTCAAAGGGGAAAATGGTATTTTTTTTAAAGATACCATCTCCACAGGGTTCTCATTCTTGTGGTCTCATGCTCCCACCATGAGACGGAGGCAAACTCCTCCACTTCAGAGCTTTTGGTCTTTAAAGGTAGTGCTAGTTAAGTGAGAAAAACCATACATACCGAAGGGCAAAGTACATTGTGGTTTTCCCGTCACCTGAAATGTTGTTTCTCACCATAGTTATTATTGATCTAAAAGGACTGCATCTAAATGGAATTTTGATTGCATCGCTTACTACTATAACTTGGCAGGTCTTGTCATGGCTCATATTCTCTGATCCTGGAAAGCATCTCTGTTTCAGTTCAAGCCATATGGGTGCTCCCTGCATACCTTCATGCAGCACAAATGTTTACAGCCAGGTTGTAGGAAACATTTCTAGTTCAGTCCTTTGATACCATACTTCCTCGGTTTATCCACAACTTCCTGCTGGGAGGGTTGCAGCTCCCGTGTGGAGGGGAGGCCCTGAGGGGAGGTTGGAGAGTGAGCCCATCCTGCAGTCACCCCACAATGGTGGCTCCTGTGGGGCTAGGCTCCCACTCCCACCTGCTCTGCCAGCTCTGAGTATTGCAACTTGGCACACAGGGTCACAGCTCCACTTTCTCAAATTTGGCCTGGCTGCCCACCCCCCATCATAACAGAGGGGTGTAGGGCCAAACCTGAGCGAGTGGTGCTGTGACACCAATCATCCTGTCACAATACCCAGCCACACTGCCCATGCCTGAGGTGAGTTTATGGCAGCTCACTCTCAACCTCCTGGCCTAGCCATGGGGGACACAGGAACTGCTACTGCCTATGCCCAGGGTGAGTGTGGGATGGACTCTCTCTCTCTAACCCCCACCCACTTCTGAGGCCTCCCTTCTCACCGGGCCAGGATTAGGGTTCTGGTCCCAAGGTGGAAAGTGCTGCTGTGGGTGGCTGGTGCTCCCTCGTTTGTCAGGGCTTTTTTTTTTTTTTGGTCAAAGATCATGGAGCAATCACTAAACCTGTGACTTCTACTAGGTTTATCAGGACTGTTCCATGACTTTTGATAAAAAATGCCCTGATAAATCTGCAGCCCCGCTTTCCCTGGCACCGAGTGGGTGGATAACACTCCCTAATCAGAATGGGGAGCAGTTACTTCCCAGTAATTCAGGAACTGACTGCAAGTAGGGACTGAGGTACTTGTCCAGGTCTCACACTGAACTCTCATTCTTTTAGAGAGCTAATAAATCCTTTGGTCTACCAAGGGGGGTTGTGCTGGAAGAATGACCGCCAAGCAAGGATCATTTTTGTTGGTATCTTCAGATAGAGAAGCAGAATTAAAAGTAATTTTTTCTTACTTATATACAGCAAAGACAGTGAAGGCATAAATGAGATTCAGTGCTTAACCACAACAATCTTATCCTCATAACAAAAGGTGAAAAATGTGGGCTTTGAGCTTCTCCTCCTTCCCCATCCATGTGTCCTGCAGAATTGAACAGTGGGGATGTTAGGTCCAGAAGAGCCAGAGCCAGTGGCCTGCTTCCTTCTCTTCACCTTCCTTGCCAAAGAAACTACCACCAGAATTGTTGCTGGGAGCAGAAAAGAGATTCCTTTACAGGTAACGTTCTTTTCTTATTTTTGTAACCTACTGAATCTCAAATTGTGTGTGTGGAGGGGCTACATGGGGGAAAGTACACAGGGGTAAAGAGATGCCAGAAAGATGACTGCTCACAGCTTCACTTTACATGTGCCAATTTAAATAACTTAGAGAACTGGGAGGCCCCAAAACCCCACCTACCAAACAGCTGGAGATCCCCAATGCCAAAATGTTAGTACGGAAATGCTCTTTGGATATTAAAAACTTCTTTGCAAGCTGCCAGAGAGAAGCAGTGGGACTCACTGAGGAGCTCCCTGTGGCCAACATTCCACTTGCAAACAAAGTACAATGGAGAAAGATTGGCAGACATTAGAGAATTACTGCTTGAAGTAATATCAGTGCAATCTGAGATGCAAGCTTCTTTCAGGGAATGCTAATAAAAAGTAGAGTAACTAAAGTTGAAGCAAGCTTAAACATTTAAACTTAGTTACTGATGTGGATAGGGGACTTTGCATTGTTGAGAGCAAGGAGCAACAAATGGATGATTTGGAGAACTGGGAGAGAAGAAATAATACAAGAATGAAAGGACTCTCGAAAAGGACTGACAAAGGGGGGACTATGCAGGACTCTTAAAAATATTGAGCCCTTCTTAACGAAACTCTTGGGAAAGAAGAATTTCCTTTGTAGATAGACTGAGCACACTGTATACAGTTTCCACAACACGGTGAGAATAATTAATCATAGGAAGAATTTACCAAGGGTTTTCGTGGATTCTCCATCAATGACAATTTTAAAATCAAGATTGAATGTTTTTCTAAAGATGGGCACTAGGAATTATTCTGGGTAGTTCTCTGGCCTGTGTTAGAGGAGGTCACACAGGATGATCAAAATGGTCCCTTCTGGTCATGGATTCTATGAGTCTAGGAATTTGCTGTATTGTCTGACTCTAGTACTACGGTTATTCAGCTGCACTAACATGAACACAATGGTCAGTGAGAATGATATATCCCTTTGGCAGATCAGGGACAAAAAGGTTTTTTAAATCTTTCCTAACTTTCACTAAAAAGAAGCATGGAGTTTAGCAGAATGAGAGAGGAAGGATGGTGCAGTCATTAGGTGATAGCCAAGAGCTGGGTTCAAATCCCTGACCCATCACAGACTTCCTGTGTGACCTTGGGCATGCCACTCATCCTCTTGTGCCTCAGTTCCTCTTAATCAAAATGGGGATAACTTCTCTACCTCACAGGATGTTGTCAGGTGCTCAGATACTATGGCAACAGGGCCTTTTAAATACCACAGAAAGAAAGAAAGGATATCACCAAACCATTGAGGCTTCCCATTTGTACTTTTCTATTCCCATAAAACTCAAGATTTTATGATCAGGCCTGCAGGGAAAGGTAAAGAACCCTTAAAAGATGGGATTACACTTTGAGATTAGCAAAAGATCCCTATTGATGTGGCAGTAGGTCAAGTCCCAGAGGACCTGCAGCCAGAAAAGGCATTTTCCAGGTAGAATAAATGTTGAGGAAACAGATGAGGTAGTAGAAGAGGAAAAGCAGGAAAGAGAAGAGCCTACCTGAGGCATTAAACAAAGACAGTAGGATTTTGGCTCCCAAGCTTGTTAATTTGCTTAATAGTCTCCTAGAATCCTCTCAAATTTCAGAATCAATGGAAGCTCATATTTAATTGATTTGAAACCTAACAAAGATAAATTTGATTGTGCTTATCATAGACCTGTATACCTTTTAAATATTGATGTTGAGCTATTCTGGCTGGCTAATTGGCTGGACTCTCTGCTGCCATGATTAATTAGTAGAAACTAGATAGGGTTAAATCAAAGCCACTAATTAACAGATAACATATGAAGAGTTGTAAGAACAATCCATTTGGCCCAGATGCCTGGAATGTTACTGACCCATGATGCAGAGAAAGCCTTCAGCTGGGTTAAATGAAATTTAGGAGATAGATTGACTCTGCCAGAGGGATTTAATAAAGGGATTCTAAGTTAGTAAGAGCTCCTCTGAACCTTTAGAGAGGCATGTGTCAGGGATATCTCCTATTTGCAATGGTCATGGAACCTTTCGTACAAAAACTCAAGAAAAATGACAATATCTTGGGAATAAATTGTGGGGGACGGGTGGGAGCTGGGGAGGTTGGTAACAAAGCCACACCAAATATGGATGAAGTTTTAATAAAGTATGTTGATTCCCTTCTCTTTTCTTATGAAAGAAAATATGAAGTACGTAGAAGTCTGAGGCTTTCGAGTCAATTATACTAAATCTTGAGTACTAGCATTTATAATAAACCAAGATACCAGACAACAACTACAAAAAAATTAGATTCAACTGGGCAAAAATTTTAATGAAGTACTTAGGGGTCCATATTACTGCCCCTCTGGGAAAAGCACATGATACAAATTACATGTCAACTGAAAAGATTTTTAAAACATTTAATACTCTGGGACAAGCTAATGATATTGTGGATTGGTAGAAGCAAAGTGGTAAAAGCAACCCTTCTCTCTAAGATTATGTTATTTCAGACACTTTCAGTAACTAACCCAGTACTATGATAGCAGGAGAGCAGCATTTCTCTATTTTAGATATTATTTGGGGGAAGATGTTCTCTCTGGTCAATAAAGAAAATTATATAAGCCAGAATTGGAGGGTGGGCTACTGGTCCTAGACATTATTACTAGGCAGCACAAGTACAAGCCTCAATTACCCTTAAAAATGTGGAACAAAATAAGAATGAAAACCTGCCTTGTTCCTTCCCTTCCAAAACAGTTGAAGTCATTTCCTTCAGAAGCCACTGATCCCATTTTTTAAAAAATAGGAAAAAGCAATCCTGAAAATAATGATGCAATTAATTAAAAGGCAGGAAATGCAGAACAAAAACCATTCAATATTTATAACTGTTACAGTGGGGGTTGGGTGAAACATCCTTGAAGCTGGTGGATGTAACAGATGTCCTTCATTCAGGGGAAATGTAAGAAGCAATTAAACTCCTTTTGGAGTGAGGTAGCTGAAACAAGAGGAGCCACCATCCAAAACACAGGCCATATGTAAAACCAGTCATGAGCTAAGTTATATGGGTAGAGCAGTTTCACTGGAGGCTGAATTCAAGCACAGGACCCAAATATTCGCTAACCATTTCAGTCAAAAGGGTTCTGACAAACCCATATTATGAACAACTAATACTTTATATTTCAATCCCTGGAAAAATTGTGGGCTTCAAGAGATCACTTACTGAGACCGACAAAAGGGATGACATGACTGGGGGGAATCTGATTATGTACAACTTATGAATTCTAGTTTGATTTTATCAACTGTCTGTATCCATATGTCTTATGACTGTCCTTTACTGTGGTCTGTGTGCTGAGGAGATGGAGTGGTGCCTGAATGTCTGTCTATGAATAGGTTGATCATTAAAGAGTATGAACACATGACTAGATCTTACCTGAAGAGAGCAAAGGAGTAACTGCATCCTAAATAAAGCTAGTGTTCTCTAACTTCTCAGCACAGGTTTGAAGGAATGAAATTTCTCTAGATGCAGGACAAGGTAACCCTGTATTGCTGCTAGCATTTAAAAACTCAGAGGAACTCATAGAGGTAGAGGAAATCTGGGCAGGAGGAGGAACGCAGGGCTATGCTTTCATAGCAGAAGGGTCCTTTGTGACTGTGGGACCAACTCAGTAAGAAGGAAGCTGGCTGGAGGAAAGAGAGGGCAAACTCCATGTTCCAGAGGGGAAGTCCTGAGGAGAGAGGCCCAGAAGAGGGGACTTGGAATCCTGAAAAAGACACTGACCTGAAACCTGAAGAACATTCCAAAGTGGTGTGGAAACTGAGGCAGGGGATGGCGTATAGGTGTGTTGTTGTTTGGTATATATATATATATATATATATGTATTTCTTGTCCTGTCTAAAGTAAAGAGTGATGGCTCTGGAGCCTTTAGCAAAGTTTCTGTTTTATCTGCTTCAAATATCACACGTCCCTGGTGAGGCAAACTGTAAACCAGAATGCCCACAATGTTAGACCTTGGGGAAAGAGTGTTAAGCTACTGGAAAGTCTTGGGATGAAGGGGTAATAGATACACAGACATGAAGGGGTAAGAGACAGACAACCTGGGCCCAGGTAGTATGCCAGCGAGGCCAAGGAAAGAGACAGTGAAAGCTAGGGAAGCTAAAGAGCATGTGGGGCCGATGTGGTGGTACCCAAACATAGCAACCTGGTGAGGGTTCTGCGGGGCTAGATTTATCAGGGCTGTGACAGGAGATAATGAATTCTAGAGGTTCCAGAGGTATAATTTCAAAACTGAATAGTGAACTTATTAATTTTGGTATGGAAGATGAATATAATTACATGAATAAGTGGGACACGGCTTTAGAGAAGGAAATTCCCCTAGAACATTGGCCCCTTATTTGACAAAGGACAGCCTCCTCTTCCACATGTGTAACGATAAAAGAAAATTATAAGTTACTATTTAAGCAGCACCTGACATTCTCTCATTCAAATAAAATCTACAAAGAAGTGTTGGACAATTGCTGGAGGCGGTGTGGAATTTAAGGTCCCTTTAGTTATATTTGGTTATAGTGTCCCAATGGACAGGAATATTGGTCAATGGTGGAAAACATCAAAATGGATGTAACAAAAAGGAAGTTACTAGTAGCTCCATTAATTGTGTTTTGGCTCTCTCAATAAAATGACTGTAGTATATAAGAATAGGGTAGTTTGTGAGCCTTCTGGTGTTCTGTTTTAGAAGCTGACAGAAACCAGTCAGCCCAGCAGTATGTAACTAGGCCTGGCATATTTGTATATGTTTAGTAAACATAGTTATTTGGGATCCAGCTGTGCACTTGTGGTTTCTTCATATTGTGATGGTGTGTGAAAAGCAAAAATCACAACAATTACCTACCCACTCCATAGTACTAAGTTGCTCTCACACTTTTAGATAGCAAGGATCCATGCCACATGATCCACAGTCCATATGGGAGAATCCCCTAGGTGGAGAAAAGACAGCATTCTCCCACCCCCATGTGGGGCACCTGGAGCCTTAAGTTGAACTTGGCAGAATTTTGAATTAATTCTTTCTCTAGAAGGACCTTGTGGTTCAATGGAGTTTGGGAAATTCTCATAATGGAAAAGATCTCAGATCATCTGACACAGTACCTTCTCACCCACTGGTCTAAAATTTCCAGAATATGAAACTGACAGAAGAAACAGAGAGACTTGGGAAATATAGAAAACTTGTTTTACTGTAAAAAAAATCTACAATCTTTAGTCTTTGTCTTTGATAATATAGAGGGAGATTTTCAAAGACCAGAAAGGCAGTTAGACACCTAATCCTAATTGACAGTTAATGGGCATTAAGTACTGTAGCCACAATTCATGCATTTGAAAACCTCTCAGATATAGTATAAATAGAACAGGAGGATTTAAACTTCTCTTCCTGTATCAGCTCTTCCTCCAAAAATTATCACAGTGCTACAAATATAATTTGAAATGTAGCAAAGATTTTTTTCCACTTATCTACCCAAAAGTCTGCAAAATATAAACATGACACAGACTTCCCAGGATCTTGTAGTCCTGGCGGGAAAACTAAATTTCACTTCCACAAAAATTTCAAGGTTTGGAGAATTTTTTTGGTCTGTCCCTAATTGAGACAAAAAGTCAAACCCTGGACTTTGTTTGCAGAAGTGAAATTTCTGCAATATTTTGTTTTGGGAACACTGAAATGTTCCCACAGCACAGATGTTTCAGTGTTTCCAAAACAAAATATGTTCCCCAAGGCCCTGGAAACCCTAGCTCTGTGACAGCCTGCAGTGCAGGCTTCAAAAAAGTTAGGAAGCCTGGGCTCTCCAGCAACCCCCGCCCCCCTCCAGCAGGCTCCCATGGAGCTGAGAAGTCTGGAAACCCTAGGAGCCATCCAGCCTGGGGTGTCAGTCTCCTAGGGAGCCTGGAAGTCCAGCAGCCTGCCTGGTGAGCTTCCACAGAGACAGGAAGCTCTGGGAGTCCTGGCTGCCAATCTCCCCTCCAAGTAGGCTGCTGGGGAGATAGGCAGGACATCTGCCTGGTTTCCATTGGAAGTTTTGGCAGAATGACATGTTCTCGCACAACATTTTGATTTAAACTAACTGGCATTTTCCAGTGGAAACACATTCCAGCTCTAAACTCTTGGGAGATCAATGTGGTTAGAGAGCTATGGCAGCTGCCCCTGCTGCAAGCCGTTAAACACTCTCTTTCTCAGTGGAACTCTGAATAGTGGATGGGCAGATATGGCAAAGGTAGCATAGAGCTTCCACCTGTTAGACTGGAATCACAGTCCTGCTCTGGGCCATGCTGGTACATAGGGGCAGTAAAGACAGCTTAGCTTAACCAGCTGACTGAGGAGTGTCCTCCCCCGCCCCTGCATGTGGAGGAACTCCTGGGTAGAGAAGAGATAACATGCACCACCCCCATATGTGTGGGGAATGGGGGGAAGCTCTCTGAGAATGGTGGGGCAGAGGGATATGCCGGTGAATGAGTGGAGATACTGAGACTCAGCAGTGGGGGTGGGGAGCTGTCTCCAGGCTGGGAAGGAGGGTCCTGGGAGCTTCTACCTGCTCCTGGACATGTTCCAGCCCCTCTCGGTTTTGCTCCCTGCTCCTCAGCCCAAGCATGGGACCCATAGTGGCAGCTTCAGCTTCTCTGGGTCCTGTTCTCACCTCCACCCTCAGCCCTGGAAGTGCATGAGTTTCCATAGCAGGGGCACTAGCTCCCTCCATCCACCTGGTTCTGCCACCCCGAACATATGGAGCACCTAGAGTAGGAGACATGCCAGGGGAACGGCCAGGAGCAGGTGACATGGCTGCCTGACAGGCTCCAAGATCAAAATGGTGCAAATCAAATTAAGTGAAAAACAAATCAGTAACTAGCAGTTAGGGGCTCTGTACAGATACCTGTTGTGATTGTAGGATCAGTGCTCAAGTTCCTTGCCCGTACTGTGGCAAAGATAATCTGGCAAATGTGACCCAAGTGTAAATCAATGCAAATCTATCATTCTGAGGGTTGAGAGTGGTAACTCTGTCAGTCGAAATGTTAACATGTTAGCTCTTTGACTGGCTAGTCTTTTTAGCAGAAACATCTACCAAATATGCTTATCCCACAATCCTTACCCACTTCACATGCTTTCCCTGCTGTCAAAAGACCCGACTGTTCTCTACCCAGTTGACAAAACCTCTAATGTCTCCTAATAACTTTTCCAAAGCAGTTATGCGTTGCCAGTAGCACATTTTAGCAGCACATTTTAAATGGGGGTTCAGTGTAAAATAAATTAAATTTAATATTAAAAGACAAGATAAGGCATTCCCTCCTATTTGCATTGTTATATTTAATGTAATAATAATCTCAATTTTTAAAATTTATCCACAGCGACAAAATTTCCAGTCTGCTGCACTAGACTGTCAGAAAAACCAGAGGATCTTACTGCATAATTTAGGTCCAGTTTGTCACAGGACTGGGTTAGAGACTGGAATTCTGGAAAAACAGATAATTAGTGAAAGCTATAGTAGCTTCAAGGTGGTTACTGGATGGGAGCTGTCTTATAGCAGACAGTATAGACAGGGGCAGTGAAAGCCTAATTAACATTCAAAAATACTTAAAGCAAGGGATGTCATAGTCACTCTGGGCAGGAAAAGGGATACTAACATTTCAGGTTAGCTATACAGCTACTTAAAGTAGCCATATAAATCGTAATAAGCTGTCTTCTGCAGGAGAAAAACCATTGAGTAGGAAAGAAACTTAATTGTCTGTGCATCTTTTGATGTTGTTGAACTAGTTTGCATCTCACAAAAGCAGATTGGGGGTCCAAACCTCAGTCAAGGAGTATTATAAATACAGCGGGATCTTCTGCTGAAAAGGGGGCTTTAATAAACTTATTTCCAGGAGCTGGACCAGACAATTCAATAGTCCCCCTGTAACAGAGGTGGGCAAACTATGGCCCACGGGACCATCCTGCCAGGGCCCATAGCTCTCGGCTGGGGAGGCTAGCCCCTGGCCCCTCCCATGCTGTCCTCCCTCCCCACAGCCTCGGCTCACCATGCCACTAGCGCTCTGGCCTGCCGCTCCTGCCAGACAGCGTGGCCGTGGCGTGGCTGGCTGCAGCTGGGCAGTGGGGCTGTGAGCTCCTGCTCCTCTGAGCAGCATGGTAAGGGGGTGGGGAGTGGGAGGGTTGGATAAGGGGCAGGGGAACCCGGGGGGCAGTCAGGGGACAGGGAGCAGGGGGTGGTTGGATGGGGTGAAGGTTCTGGGGGGCAGTCAGGGGATGGGAAACGGAGGGGGGGTTGGATAGGCATGAGAGTCATAAATTCATAGATACTAAGGTCAGAAGGAACCATTCTGATCATCTAGTCCGACCTCCTGCACAGAGCAGGCCACAGAATCTCACCCACCCACTCCTACGAAAAACCTCACCTATATCTGAGCTATTGAAGTCCTCAAATCGTGGCTTAAAGACTTCAAAGAGCAGAGAAGCCTCCCTCAAGTGACCCGTGCCCCATGCTACAGAGAAAGGTGAAAAATCTCCAGGGCCTCTCCAATCTGCCCTGGAGGAAAATTCCTTCCCGATCCCAAATATGGCGATCAGCTAAACTCTGAGCATATGGGTAAGATTCACCAGCCAGATACTACAGAAAATTCTTTCCTGGGTAACTCAGATCCCATCTATCTAATATCCCATCTCAGGGGATTAGGCCTATTTACCCTGAATATTCAAAGATCAGTTACTTACCAAAATCCCATTATCCCATCATACCATCTCCTCCATAAACTTATCGAATAGAATCTTAAAACCAGATAGATCTTTTGCCTGGAGTCCCGGGGGGCCTGTCGGGGGAAGGGATGTGGATAGGGGTCGGGGCAATCAGGGACACGGAGCAGGGAGGGTTGGATAGGGGCGGGAGTCCCGGGGCGGTTGGAGGTGGGGGTCCCAGGAGGGGGTGGTCAGGGGACAAGGAGCAGAGGGGGTTGGATGGGTCAGGGGTTCTGAGGGGGGCAGTCAGGGGGCAGGAAGTGGGAGGGGGTGCATGGGGGTGGGGGCCAGTCTGTTTGGGGAGGCACAGCCTTCCTTACCCAGTTTTGCAACCCCGATGTGGCCTTCGGGCCAAAAAGTTTGCCCACCCCTGCCCTATAAGACTATAAAGGAAGATTTCCAGGCTAGAATGGTAATTAATGCAAGATGTTCACACCTAAAGATTAAAAGGCTTTATGGATGTGAGCTTCACTGATGCAGATGATAATGACTTGAGATGCTGTGATGCCAACAGAGAAAGAAGAAAAACCTGAGAGAATGACACCTGAGCTCTAGGATGGAAGAGAACACTTATTTGAATCACTGTAACTACAAAATATAACCTGTCCTTGTGACGCTGTTACCCAAACCTTAGACTAGATAGGATTTTATACAGTTCATCTTTTATTTACCTTGATTTAATCATTTTTAAAGAGCATATTAATATCAGAATGTTACTGTGGTAACAATTGCAGACCATTCACAGAGACAAGGAAGATAAACTTGTGACCTCTGGTCAGAGTTAGAAGAGGGACAAAAGGTACTTTTCTATAGGCTTGATCCAAAGGTCATTTGAAATCTACTGGAATCTTTCCACTGACTTCAGTAGGCTTTGGATCAGGTCCTTGAAACACGTGGTGCAAGGCATATGGCCAGATATGCCCATTCTCATTAAGAGCGCCAGGGACAGTAGCTGTGGTTAGTGTCTGATGACCACAAATTATGACAGGATCATCGGTGACTCACAGGTTAGCTTCTCCTCCTGTGGGAAGTGGTGATGCAGCCCTCTGTCTTCACCCATCAATAAAATGCAGCCACCTCTGGCAACATAGCACCTGCTTAATAATGCAGAACAATATTACACAGCAGTTTAGGATGGTTAGCAAGTAATAACATGTCCAGTTGAATTGCAGGCAATGTTTTGCTGGGCAATATCCCAACATGGAAATCTTTATCATCTAAAATGTAATCTAATTAGAAGCAAATGTAATGCCATTTTGCACTTCAAGATCATCATTTTCTCAGTGTTCAAGTTATTTGGGGCAAGGCTGAAGAAGAATATTCTGCTCCAAAACCATGCTCAGGTATTGCTCTAAATTCCTTAGTTCAAATTTTAAATAATTAAAAATTCCAGTTTGGAGTTTTGTTTCCTGATTATGTACCCCAAGTAAAGCCTCCTCTATTTGAAAAGCAGCCTAGAGTTTATTTTATCATTTAAAAACTCTCTAAAGCTGTGTTTCATGAAACTATCCACAACTAAATGTAGACCAAACAAAGATAATTTAGTTCATAGGTCTTCCAATAGATAAGACTGATTAATTGTTAAATGCTTTTATATTAATTAAATTATTTACTCATTAGGATGTCTATCACTTAAAAAGGATCATTAATGTGTGCATACCCAGGCATGCACACATATATACCCTAGACCCAAATACATTAAGCTCTTACAGAAGGGATTTGCAAATAATTCCATTTGATTTAATATTTGTGTTGTACACCTTACTTGGGGGGAAAATAACAAAACCAGGGCAAAAATAGTTTTGTTTTGTTTTTTTCCCTATTATCACAGGTTACTTGGGGAAAATTAATTTAACATTTTCTCTTTTTTAGTATGCTTGTTGTAATCCCATTATTTCCTTCCACTATTTGTTGATCCTTCATTCTGGAACAGCTACCCTTGACTGTATTTTTTATTCTATTGGGAACCAGACTAAATTGTGCAGAACATGTGTCACTGTAAGATTTCAGTGAGAAGGGTAATGAATACAATATCCTCCAAAGTCTCCCTAGCAACATAAGTATATTAAACAAAGATATCAGTAACTTGGCAAACAGTTTTTTAAATTGTAGAATATTGTTTAAAGAATCTTATTTTTAGTGACAAAATATTGTCTATATGGAATGCACAGTGAAACCAGCAGGATATGTAGAAATGGCACTTCCCACATTGCTCACTATCTGCTAGTATGAGGAGCTGATATGTTAGGTCTGGATTTGCAAATTGGCTGGTAGGAAAAAAGTTTGACATGAAAGTTTTCTGTAAAAAAAAGTATATTCCATGTATTGGGTTTTTGTATAATTAAGATAGTAGTTGTTAGGAACAAGTTTTGGTTCTTTTTAATAAAATTAATGAAATAATGACAACTTACTCTTGCCTATAACCTTCAATCCACCACCTCATTAGTGAATTAACTACCACACCATGACTGTGAAATAGCTGAGTAAATATTATCTCAGTTTGAAAGATGAGGAAAATGAAGCACAGAAGGATTCATGCCCCAGTGCAATATTGTATCCTTTTAATATTCATTGAGTTGGTGTGAGTTGAAGGCCCTCAGCTCCTCTCAGGCTCAAGCCCTGCATAATCTGCTAAGGATCAAACAGGAAGTCTGTGGCAGAGACAGGAAAGGAACCCACATTTCCTGACTCTTTGTTCTTTGTTGTACCCACAGGATCATACTTCCTTTCCTGAATCCTTTAGGTCATTTCACCAAATACTTTAGCTCCACAAAAGCAGGAGAGAGGTCAAGCAAAGTGTTAACTGACTTGGAAATAAGAGCCATTTTCTGAGAGGAATACTGCTCTGTCTGTATGCAGTGCTGTCTTGTTCTAAGAAAAACTCTCCAAACAAATAACACTGTACCAGGAGTAGATTAATCACACCAAGACTACAGCTGGGATAGAATGGTGTGTATGGAATGATGCACCGAAAACATCTTAGTGGAATAGTCTCCTTTCTTTCAGATTAATTTTTGTCCAACAACATCTGCTGATTAAGGCTTGTATTTCTGTAACTGCTGACTTTCCTCCCAGCCAGTTCAAATTTGTGGAAGTTGTTAACTAACTTGAAAAATATCCACAGCTCTTACAATCTATGCTTAGTTTGTTCCTCCCCTCCCAAAAATTGTAGAGTTATCACAGAGGAAATTATTGATCATCGAGTTTAAGCAATGTGCAAATTATGTTGAGTGAAAAGCCAGGATCTTGTAATTCACAGTAAAGGTTCACACTATTGTCTTAAAACAATGACTCGGGGATTCAGACTTGGGGTGAGCCGCACTCTACATTACTGCTGCAACTTATGAAGCACGTTTACCATAATGAGATATTTTCCAAAGCTTTTAATAAACAGTACTTTAGTTTTCCTCTTTATACTTGCTTTGGAGGAGATGGACATGGCAAAGCTAGTCAGCACTACCAGATGTATTGCTGCTGGCAATTTCACCCACACTTTGATGACTGGTCCACATATTTGGCATGATGTGAGCATGATCCCCCTCCATTCACTCTGAGTCATGCATTACTCTCCTGTGCACAGTTTTGTAAAGCTGTGGAATAGCCTTTCTCTAGGAGAACTTGTGACAAAAGAACATAGTAAAAGGGGTTAGTTGCAGCCATAAATATGATGAACGGCTTGCAGGAAACTATATTAAATAGCAGCAATATCCGTCCAGAGATGAGTTCTGCAACATTCTTTTTGCAAGCTTGTCGGATGGATGATTCACTGGGTCCTTGTTTTTCATGGACATCACTTAATGGAATATCCTGTGTCACTAGTCATTTGCACGCATGCTACAGAAAACTCATGTTGCTGTTTAACATTTCATCACACTTTTCTCATTCTCGAGAGTGCTTTAAATGATGGGGAAGGAAATCAGAGAGAGAGTACAAATTGTGTCTCCCACTCCTTTCACTACTACTTTAGCCTTAGTCTCTTTGCTGACCAGGCTTTTTGTTCTCCAGGCCTTTGGCCAATGGAGACAGTTTTTCCTGTTCTACAGCATATCATAATCCCCTTGGATCTCTAGACTGATACTTGTGTGGCAAACAGGGTGAAAAGCCCAACATGCAGAACATCATTAAATTACTGAAAAAATAAAGCTGATAGACTGGTTGCTTCTTCAGCTTTATGCTTCATGGCCGCTGGAAGCAGGGCCCTGTGTGCTCAGTGGAAAGCTGGACCTAAATTCTGCAGCAAGGATTCTTGGTTTCTGTAGTGCACCACTGAGTTTGACTGGAAATCCTGATATTAGGTAAACTCACAAATTGAGAATTCTTTGCCCTATGTCAGTCTACCTCTTACACAGAAACTCTCCTCCCCAACATGTCAGAAGCCCTACCAGACAGGCTCATTCACATATCTAAAAAAGAAAAGGAAATTCACATATGAAACTTAATTAACATGGAGTTAAGGTTCTATCCATAATGCCTTTTGCTTCCTGTACCATTCCACAAGAGATTTCAAAAATCTCAAACTCAAACATTGGAAGATTTATAGTTTAAGGTGCCCCCACATATTCTTTTAATGAATATTAGCTTTACAATCATTTTAAATTTGCAAATTTAATATCCCCAGGAAATTCACAGTTAAAATAACACGTCTCACACAACACAACACAGGAACCTTAACTCTGCCCCCTTTTGGGACACCAGCATATGGAAGCATGGTAGCACTGAATGTAATGATACTTGGAGAACAAAGAATAGAATCCAGTACTTCCAGCTCCCATTATTATGCTCTGAATTTAAGACCATACAGCCTGGAGCATCATTAATTTCTATTTAAGAAGAGACTTGACACACAAAATATTCTGCATCCATATGGGACTGATTCACCTAAAAGGGCTTTTGTTTGGTTTGGGGATTTTTTTGTTTTGTTTTTTCCCCTCCAAACAAATTTTAAAGTTTTAGAGATTTCTTTAAATTTGTCTTTGTGCAGTTTTTAGCCAGTCACCATCCCAGAAACCTGGACTAATTGCTGAGAAAAAGAGATTAGATTGCTGCTGGGGAAAGAGAACTCAAAAGACACAGGAAGAGGTTCCGCTTCTGATTCTATGTAATAGCCTCATGGGCTGTGTCTTGTGTTAAATTCCTACAATGTCTTAACTGCTTAGCCGTTTAGGACAGGAAGGTGGAGCAAAGTAGGGAACTGCTTCATTTACCTGCTGCTGACCTAATGTAGACAATCTGTAGTAAGTAAATATTACATAAAAATAGTGAACAATGAGGAATGAAATCAGGGAAAAGAACCACAACAATGGCAAACTCCAAAAATGATTCAAACTATCCTAAATATTATACATTCTGAAATCTTATGGAAAAAGTTCTAACAAGATAAGAAAATGGCAGTGTTTTCAATGAGTCAATTCCTTTGATAGCAACAGTAAAGAATAGAAAATGGTACAACAGTCTGTTCTCAGTAGAGTTGGACCACAGTAGTTAGGTAAACATACTTTATAGTATATTATTTTACTTGGAGGTATTTATTTGTGCAAGAGTAAGTTCAGAGGCAGACACTGTATCAGAAGTAGGCAGGCTGTTCTGACTAGGATGGCCATGCCATGCATACTCTGTGTGTGTGTGAGGTCATGTCGGTGCGGCCGGGGCAGGGTCACACAGGCAGAGGCAGGCCCATGGCATTTCGAAAGTACCTGCATGTCCAGCATTCTGAGAATGAATCAGTAGCCACCTTAATCCGAACCCAGGAGTAAATATTTCACTTACTCACTTGCAGTTCACTGAAGCACTGTGCCTAATCCCATTTCTTGAAAATTCAGTTTCAGTCAGTCATGCTTGGTCACACCAACACAGGGCAATTTTATTTATTGTAGTAGTATCCTACATTCATATTTATTGCATGCAGCCTCCTTTAGCTAAGCTTTGCCCTCAGATTGACCCCAAAGTTTGTGTCCTATACACTAAGGTGTTGTTACTTCTGTGGGTAACATTAAGTTAAGCATCCCAGAAAAGGCACCAGGGGCCATATAGCCTAGAAGGAACCAGAACAGCCATATCAAATTACAGTTAAAGCTAGCTACATTGTATTTATTTTAACAAATATTTTTACACCTCAAGGCATTTATAGCAATTACTCAATATGAGATTAATATTATTTCAACACCTCATTACAACATTTTTGACAGCTTGTATTATTGCAAAGTAATCATTGCTCATGGGACCAGTTTCAGTGCTTGCAGGTGACACATGGGTACACTTTGGCCACTAAGTTGAAGTTGTAAAAGCAACAGTATTTATTTGGCTGTGGAAAAATACTTAGAATTTAATCCACCTAGCAAGATATATATATAAAACCACTTATCCCTTTAGTGTCTAAGCACTGTTCATGGGCAGTTGGCTCTTGATCCTGCTTTGGGTATAACTGGACTCCCAGTTTGCATGCACTGCTAGGTTTCTGCCCTGATGAGAATGATATGGCAGAAAGATTTTTCAGCTTGATGACACAGAGGAAGGGACTTTTCCTTTCTCCTTTGGCAAGGTTCAAGGATGTCAGACCTACTGTTTTGGAACCTGTCTCCTATTGCCTCAGAACTGTCTCTGGGTTTGGATATACATATAGTGTGCTCAGGGATAATAGAAATCTTATGAAAGAAGCAATCTTTGAGATAACAGTGGCTTGGAGAAGACAGTGCAGGCTGGGAACTCTGGCATGATGTTTTGTTCAGCTTGGTCCACTTAGAACCCAGGCCTCTACATTGTGTACCTGTTCCAGTTTGTGAATTTCCTATATAGGCCTAGGTAGCGAGTTGCAGTAATCCAACCTGGAGGTGACAAATGCATGCACCATTGTGGCCAAGTCTGAGAGAAATGTCTTATTTTTAGATGACTCAGTTGATAGCACTCTGGGTTAGAGGATTGTGTGTTCAATTCCCAGAGAAGAACTTGAATTTATCAACAATTCTGATATTGCAGTTGTTTAGTAGGTGTGTTCTGCACTCTAACAGATGTCTCTCTCTTATCGAGGATAGCAAACACAGATTCCTTCTATCATTGATTGCAGGTTCATTGAAAAGAGCTAAACATCTCATGGTTTTGTTCAAAACCCATTGGCACTGTGCTGGCTTATTTTCTTATTGTCAACAACACAGGTTTTATATCCTAGACTATGAGAATGCTATCGTTGAGTACAAAATGGGTTTGGACTTGACTACACAGTCACTGGATGGTCTACTGTTTAGTTTACTGTTTTATAAAGTGCTTTGAGATACTAGAAGTATGACTGGTACTATATTACATGAAACAATTTATTCTGCTAAGGCTCCGGTTAATTTTCCTTATGCGCAAAGGTAAATGGGACACAGGATAATAGCCTATCACTTTTCAAGGGTGTACACACCAAAATAGACAGAAACTACTTAGGATGGTAGTAATGGGATGAATTAACTAAAGGGAAAATTTAGGCTGACCATCAGGGCAGATTTCTTCAGTGAAATATTAGGGTCAGATTCACCACTGCCTTGCACCTTGTGCAGTCATTTACCCCAATGGAATCTGTAAATTACTACTAGATCAGCATGGCAGTGTTGTACATTCACCTTGCTGTGGTTTAAGTGGCTACGTAAGGTGCAGGGCACTGATTAATCTAGACCTAGGCTGGAAAATAGTCTCTCAAGGAAATGATAGAAGTGACATTGCTTGGGATTTTTTTAAAACTAAGATGGATGAAACACTAGAAAAGGTACAATAGAGAACAATCTTACAGGGAGAAGGGCTGATGACCTAGTGTTTCTTCTCCATCTCTAATGCCTATGATTCTGTGATACAGGAGGCTGAGGATATTAGGTGCTGAATGAGGATTCCTACAACTGATAACTGCTGTCAGTGAAATGCCTGCATAGTGGGTTTTCCAGTAGTTCTGACAAATAGTTTTGACATGTGAAATTCAGAAGTTTGTCTGAACTATAGCTGACATTCCTGATAGTGTATATTCATACAAATGTCAAAGCACTGTCTCAATCTCCTTGCTGTTTCTTAAAAAAACATTTCTAGTTAAGGGAATTTACCTCTCTTGTGTGACCTTCCCCAAGATTATTAGACTGCAGTGGTCCATAATACTTCAGAGGGGCCTCATGAGCTCCCTGTGGTGACAGGACAGTAAATGATTAGAAATCCTCTATCTCCATAAGGCATATGGTGGGCAATATGAAGGCCATGAAAATTGCTTCTTCCTGGAGTTGCTTTTCTCCTAGTGTTCCTCTTTAATCTTTGACTTGATCAGCTAGGAATGAATGGGCTGGCTGCCTTCCTGAAGGACTCCCATGAGTTATATTCAAATGCCTGCAACTCATCAAACTCCGTACAAAAAGCTTGTACTTAGCCAAAATCTGGAGATATTTGATAAATTAAGGTACACCTTTTGAATTAAGAAAAGGAGTACTTGTGGCACCTTAGAGACTAACAAATTTATTAGAGCATAAGCTTTCGTGAGCTACAGCTCACTTCATCGGATGCATTTGGTGGAAAAAACAGAGGAGAGATTTATATACACACACACACAGAGAACATGAAACAATGGGTTTATCATACACACTGTAAGGAGAGTGATCACTTAAGATAAGCCATCACCAACAGCAGGGGGGGGGAAGGAGGAAAACCTTTCATGGTGACAAGCAGGTAGGCTAATTCCAGCAGTTAACAAGAATATCAGAGGAACAGTGGGGGGTGGGGTGGGAGGGAGAAATACCATGGGGAAATAGTTTTACTTTGTGTAATGACTCATCCATTCCCAGTCTCTATTCAAGCCTAAATTAATTGTATCCAGTTTGCAAATTAATTCCAATTCAGCAGTCTCTCGTTGGAGTCTGTTTTTGAAGCTTTTTTGTTGAAGTATAGCCACTCTTAGGTCTGTGATCGAGTGACCAGAGAGATTGAAGTGTTCTCCAACTGGTTTTTGAATGTTATAATTCTTGACGTCTGATTTGTGTCCATTCATTCTTTTACGTAGAGACTGTCCAGTTTGGCCAATGTACATGGCAGAGGGGCATTGCTGGCACATGATGGCATATATCACATTGGTAGATGCGCAGGTGAACAAGCCTCTGATAGTGTGGCTGATGTGATTAGGCCCTATGATGGTATCCCCTGAATAGATGTGTGGACAGAGTTGGCAACGGGCTTTGTTGCAAGGATAGGTTCCTGGGTTAGTGGTTCTGTTGTGTGGTGTGTGGTTGCTGGTGAGTATTTGCTTCAGATTGGGGGGCTGTCTGTAAGCAAGGACTGGTCTGTCTCCCAAGATCTGAGAGAGTGATGGCTCGTCCTTCAGGATAGGTTGTAGATCCTTGATGATGCGTTGGAGAGGTTTTAGTTGGGGGCTGAAGGTGATGGCTAGTGGCGTTCTGTTATTTTCTTTGTTGGGCCTGTCCTGTAGTAGGTGACTTCTGGGTACTCTTCTGGCTCTGTCAATCTGTTTCTTCACTTCAGCAGGTGGGTATTGTAGTTGTAGGAATGCATGATAGAGATCTTGTAGGTGTTTGTCTCTGCAGAGGCTCGTTCACCTGCGCATCTACCAATGTGATATATGCCATCATGTGCCAGCAATGCCCCTCTGCCATGTACATTGGCCAAACTGGACAGTCTCTACGTAAAAGAATGAATGGACACAAATCAGACGTCAAGAATTATAACATTCAAAAACCAGTTGGAGAACACTTCAATCTCTCTGGTCACTCGATCACAGACCTAAGAGTGGCTATACTTCAACAAAAAAGCTTCAAAAACAGACTCCAACGAGAGACTGCTGAATTGGAATTAATTTGCAAACTGGATACAATTAACTTAGGCTTGAATAGAGACTGGGAATGGATGAGTCATTACACAAAGTAAAACTATTTCCCCATGGTATTTCTCCCTCCCACCCCACCCCCCACTGTTCCTCTGATATTCTTGTTAACTGCTGGAATTAGCCTACCTGCTTGTCACCATGAAAGGTTTTCCTCCTTCCCCCCCCATGCTGTTCGTGATGGCTTATCTTAAGTGATCACTCTCCTTACAGTGTGTATGATAAACCCATTGTTTCATGTTCTCTGTGTGTGTGTGTATATAAATCTCTCCTCTGTTTTTTCCACCAAATGCATCCGATGAAGTGAGCTGTAGCTCACGAAAGCTTATGCTCTAATAAATTTGTTAGTCTCTAAGGTGCCACAAGTACTCCTTTTCTTTTTGCGAATACAGACTAACACGGCTGCTACTCTGAAACCTGTGATTATGCAAGGCACTGAATTTAGCCGTATAGAGTGGAAATCTGTCAACTTCATGAAAAAACTCGCACAGATACAGACAGACATCATCTTCCTCTCCAAATGCAAACAGATGGACATCATACCGAAAGGACTGAAGGTAAAAAATCCATTACAATCTACATACCACACAGACTATGCTGACAGCTTGTGCCACACACTCTCAAGGAAACTGCGGAACCACCTGATCAACATCCTCCACAGCAAACAGGGAAAGATTAAGAATGAGCTCTCAAAACTGGATACTCTCATAAAGAACCAACCTTCCACACAAACTTCCTCGTGGCTGGACTTTACAAAAACTAGACAAGCCATTTACAAAACACACTTTGCTTCTCTACAAAAGAAAAAGGACACTAAGCTATCTAAACTACTATATGCCACAAGGGGCCACAACAATGGTTCCCGTAACCCACCCAGCAATATTGTTAATCTATCCAACTATACTCTTAGCCCAGCGGAAGAATCTGTCCTATCTCGGGGCCTCTCCTTTTGCCCCTCCACCCCCACGAACATGATACAGTTCTGTGGTGACCTAGAATCCTATTTTCGACGTCTCAGACTCAAGGAATATTTCCAACACACCTCTGACCAACATATTAACCCACAGAGACCTTCCTGCCAACACTACAAAAAGAAGGATTCTGGGTGGACTCCTCCTGAAGGTCGAAACAGCAGCCTGGATTTCTACATAGACTGCTTCCGCCGACGTGCACAAGCTGAAATTGTGGAAAAGCAGCATCGCTTACCCCATAACCTCAGCCATGCAGAACACAGTGCCATCCACAGCCTCAGAAACAACTCTGACATCATAATCAAAAAGGCTGACAAAGGAGGTGCTGTCGTCATCATGAATAGGTCGGAGTATGAACAAGAGGCTACTAGGCAGCTCTCCAACACCACTTTCTACAAGACATTACCCTCTGATCCCACTGAGAGTTACCAAAAGAAACTACAGCATTTGCTCAAGAAACTCCCTGAAAAAGCACAAGAACAAATCCGCACAGACACACCCCTGGAGCCCCGACCTGGGGTATTCTATCTGCTACCCAAGATCCATAAACCTGGAAATCCTGGACGCCCCATCATCTCAGGCATTGGCACCCTGACAGCAGGATTGCCTGGCTATGTAGACTCCCTCCTCAGGCCCTATACTACCAGCACTCCCAGCTATCTTCGAGACACCACCGATTTCCTGAGGAAACTACAGTCCATTGGTGATCTTCCTAAAAACACCATCCTAGCCATTATGGATGTAGAAGCCCTCTACACCAACATTCCACACAAAGATGGACTACAAGCCGTCAGGAACAGTATCCCCGATACTGTCACGGCTAACCTGGTGGCAGAACTTTGTGACTTTGTCCTGACCCATAACTATTTCACATTTGGTGACAATGTATACCTTCAAATCAGCGGCACTGCGATGGGTACCCGCATGGCCCCACAGTATGCCAACATTTTTATGGTTGACTTAGAACAACGCTTCCTCAGCTCTCGTCCCCTAATTCCCCTACTCTACTTGCGCTACATTGATGACATCTTCATCATCTGGACCCATGGAAAAGAAGCTCTTGAGGAATTCCACCATGATTTCAACAATTTCCATCCCACCATCAACCTCAGCCTGGACCAGTCCACACAAGAGATCCACTTCCTGGACACTACGGTGCTAATAAGCGATGGTCACATAAACACCACCCTATATCGGAAACCTACTGACCGCTATTCCTACCTACATGCCTCTAGCTTTCATCCAGATCATACCACTCGATCCATTGTCTACAGCCAAGCGCTACGATATAACCGCATTTGCTCCAACCCCTCAGACAGAGACAAACACCTACAAGATCTCTATCATGCATTCCTACAACTACAATACCCACCTGCTGAAGTGAAGAAACAGATTGACAGAGCCAGAAGAGTACCCAGAAGTCACCTACTACAGGACAGGCCCAACAAAGAAAACAACAGAACGCCACTAGCCATCACCTTCAGCCCCCAACTAAAACCTCTCCAACGCATCATCAAGGATCTACAACCTATCCTGAAGGACGAGCCATCGCTCTCTCAGATCTTGGGAGACAGACCAGTCCTTGCTTACAGACAGCCCCCCAATCTGAAGCAAATACTCACCAGCAACCACACACCACACAACAGAACCACTAACCCAGGAACCTATCCTTCCAACAAAGCCCGTTGCCAACTCTGTCCACATATCTATTCAGGGGATACCATCATAGGGCCTAATCACATCAGCCACACTATCAGAGGCTCGTTCACCTGCGCATCTACCAATGTGATATATGCCATCATGTGCCAGCAATGCCCCTCTGCCAAACTGGACAGTCTCTACGTAAAAGAATGAATGGACACAAATCAGACGTCAAGAATTATAACATTCAAAAACCAGTTGGAGAACACTTCAATCTCTCTGGTCACTCGATCACAGACCTAAGAGTGACTATACTTTAACCAAAAAGCTTCAAAAACAGACTCCAACGAGAGACTGCTGAATTGGAATTAATTTGCAAACTGGATACAATTAACTTAGGCTTGAATAGAGACTGGGAATGGATGAGTCATTACACAAAGTAAAACTATTTCCCCATGAAGAAAAGGAGTACTTGTGGCACCTTAGAGACTAACAAATTTATTAGAGCATAAGCTTTCGTGAGCTACAGCTCACTTCATCGGATGTTGCATCCATTGATTTTTCATATCAATGTATCAAAATGCAGAAAGGATACCTGCACTGTACACTACTTTGCTCTAGTACTCTGGAGGAAAGATACGTTATAAAGAAAATATCATAATGAACTTCCCATCTGTGGCCTGCGTTGTGCAGGAGGTCAGACTAGATGATCAGGATGGTCCCTTCTGACCTTAGTATCTATGAATCTATGCGCTAAAAGTAAAAAAGAACACCCACAAATATGCATTATGCAAATTGTCTTAGCCACATCTCCCATATGCTTCTGCACAAATACCAATCTTGTTGCCTCGACGGTTCTCCCATTTGTTTCTTTGCAGATAGAAAAAGAAATTGTTGTGTGAAACACAAATTTCAAAGAGCTTAAATATCTCCCAAATCATTACATTAGGACAATATTAAAAAGTTCTGCCTTGTAGATTACATTTAAGAGCTTGAAAACCAGAAGCTGGGATACCAGAATACTGACTGTTGATAAGCGGTAGAAACGTCTATTGGGATTCATGTGAAGGGCTAAAGTTGTCTGTTGGCAATATGATAAATAAAAAACTATGCTTAACATATAAGCAAAAGCAAAATTATTGGAAAAGGTGCCTGATAAATTACTGACATTTATTTTTTAGAGTAGGGAAGCTATTTATACACAATGTTTGCACTCTGTACATACCCTTACGCTGTTTTTGGCCAATTGCTTGCAAAATGTGGATGGGGCATGCACACTAAAGAAGATGAACTAGAGAAATATGAGATTTCTGTATCCTCTTTTCCAGCCTCCAGCTGTGCAGGGTACTGGGTAGCAAGATAACCTTGCAAGAAAATGAGCTCAATCATAAGGAAAAACACAGTTTGAATGTTTTCTGTCTTTCATTTATCTGACAATGGTTTAGATGCATTCAGATACCATTATTTCTGGAATGCCCATGACACATGGCTCTGATGATTAAAAGATATCTCTTGTCCTCAACCTATCATTTTCATGGTGAGTGTGTTAACATGAAACATTACCCAACTGTTAGGCCTAGATATTGATTATTTCAAGCCGAACATATGCTAATATTGTTTTCATTGTGGAGCAGACTAATGTGTTTACCCACAGCAAAGGATGAACACAGATGCACATCTTTCTTTCACAGCCCAGAGATTAATTTTCAGAAGGAATCTGAGCAAATGACTTGTGATACCATGAAGGAGTTTCTTTCTTTCTTTCTTTCTTTCTTTCTTTCTTTCTTTCTTTCTTTCTTTCTTTCTTTCTTTCTTTCTTTCTTTCTTTCTTTCTTTTTCCCCCTGAGTGCACTAGTTACCACACAATACTTCCATTCTTAACATGCTAAAGATAGGAGCAGCTGCTTCCATGGAGGAGGAAACACATGCTTTGCAGTATAACGAAAGCTTGTGCACTTTTTATTAAAAAATGCTTTTTTACAACTGAAACATAATCTGCAGATGGAGCGGCTGATATGGCTATTTTGCTGGTTGTTAAAGAGTTTAGACTACATTAAATTGACTCCCATGGGTTTAATTTTTCACTGCTGTTACAACCACCAACCTTTTTTATTGAGAAGGTCAATAGGCACAAGTCTTGTAAATCATTGCTTCACTATTTCTGTAATATCTAATGTGACCCTATTCACACACCTTAAAAATTATAAACCACAGCACATACTGTATATCAAACAAATAAATCAGCAGCTATAAGTCTTCCTTTTGGTTCTGGACAGATTAATTCTACAGCATTTCACATATTTTAAATTGTTTTTGGCTTCACAGACAAGATCTCCTTTAGGTATTCAGCAAGCAGAGACCCTGGATTTAATCTATTTAAAATGCTTAATAGAGCCAAAGTGACCCCTAAAGCATTTATTTTAAATGATTCCACTAAAATCCTTAATGAGCATAAACATTGAATACATTACATTATTACACTGAAACAATACTCTAGCCAGCTGCTAAAAACTTCCCAAGTTAATTTTGGTGGGGAAGTGGACGGGGGGGAAGGAAAATGAGAATTATGTGTAAGGGAGACTGAATATCCTAATCTTTGTCTCAGGTATAATATTTTATGAGGTACAGTTGTATAATCTATTTCTCACATGTGAACTGAAAGCAATACAAATACACCCATATATACACTGAATGTTGATTGGTTCAGGGAATTACCTAGTTCACTTTTCCATTTGTTTGAGCCAACAGCAGCTGCTTGTATTGTAAATCTTCTGAATTCAGATTTAACTCTATATTTGGCTGAACAAATATGGATAAGCTAAGGGTTTGCTAACATTTAAAAATATATAGCTCTGGGACCTATGCTGCTCTAGGCATCTTAAACCTCTCTTTTTCTGCTGTGGGGAAGTCAAGAGGGGACAATAGGACTTTGCACTTATGTAGCACCTTCCACCTGAAGATTTCAAAGCACTTTAGAAATATTAAAGAATTTAGATACACAACATCCCTCTAAGGCAGTGTTCCCAAACTTGCTCCACCACTTGTGCAGGGAAAGCCCCTGGCAGGCCGGGCCGGTTTGTTTACCTGCCACGTCTGCAGGTTCAGCTGATCCCGGCTCCCAGTGGCCCTGGTTCGCTGCTCCAGGAACATGCCTTTTAGCTAACCAACCATTGCTAACACGGGTTGAAACAGTGGTGAACTGTTGTGAACATGGCAACTAGGCTTTTAACTTGGGTTAGAAGTTTGAGTTCAACCCTAGGCTGCCCTATAGGCTTAAATTCATTCTGCTAACCCAAGTTAAAAGCCAAGTTGCTATGTCTTCACTACTATTTTAACCTGAATTTAGTAACAGTGGTTAGCTAACCCATGTTGAAAATATACCTTTTTTTTGCAGTGTAGACATATCCTTAGTCCTATACCATCTGTAAGATATTGTTTCTTTTTTCTCATGTTAGCCTTTGGAAAATGTTTCTCCAGCACTCTCTCATTCATTGCCATGCATGGAGGTGACTCCAGTCTTGAACTTCAGTGACTTCTTGGCCAATAAAATGTACTGTGCATCCAGAGGTGAATTCTCAAATGCTAGAATTTCACATTGTGGGACAGTACAGGAGAGGATCAGTCTTTTGACTAGTTTCACTAGTCAGGGTGCCAATGCCTGAGATGATGGGGCGTCCAGGATTTCTAGGTTTATGGATCTTGGGTAGCAGATAGAATACCCCAGGTTGAGGTTCTAGGGGTGTGTCTGTGCGGATTTGTTCTTGTGCTTTTTCAGGGAGTTTCTTGAGCAAATGTTGTAGTTTCTTTTGGTAACTCACAGTGGGATCAGAGGGTAATGGCTTGTAGAAAGTGGTGTTGGAGAGCTGCCTAGTAGCCTCTTGTTCATACTCCAACCGATTCATGATGACGACAGCACCTCCTTTGTGAGCCTTTTTGATTATAATGTCAGAGTTGTTTCTGAGGCTGTGGATGGCATTGTATTCTGCACGGCTGAGGTTATGGGGCAAGTGATGCTGCTTTTCCACAATTTCAGCCCATGCACGTCAGCGGAAGCATTCTATGTAGAAGTCCAGTCTGCTGTTTCGACCTTCAGGAGGAGTCCACCAAGAATCCTTCTTTCTGTAGTGTTGGTAGGAAGGTCTCTGTGGGTTAATATGTTGGTCAGAGGTGTGTTGGAAATATTCCTTGAGTCGGAGACGTCGAAAATAGGATTCTAGGTCACCACAAAGAAAAGGAGTACTTGTGGCACCTTAGAGACTAACAAATTTATTAGAGCATAAGCTTTCGTGAGCTACAGCTCACTTCATCGGATGCATTTGGTGGGAAAAAAAAACCCCACAAATGCATCCGATGAAGTGAGCTGTAGCTCACGAAAGCTTATGCTCTAATAAATTTGTTAGTCTCTAAGGTGCCACAAGTACTCCTTTTCTTTTTGCGAATACAAACTAACACGGCTGCTACTCTGAAATAGGTCACCACAGAACTGTATCATGTTCGTGGGGGTAGAAGGGCAAAAGGAGAGGCCCCGAGATAGGACAGATTCTTCTGCTGGGTTAAGAGTATAGTTGGATAGATTAACAATATTGCTGGATGGGTTACGGGAACCACTGTTGTGGCCCCTTGTGGCATGTAGTAGTTTAGATAACTTAATGTCCTTTTTCTTTTGTAGAGAAGCAAAGTGTGTATTGTAAATGGCTTGTCTAGTTTCTGTAAAGTCCAGCCACGAGGAAGTTTGTGTGGAAGGTTGGTTCTTTATGAGAGTATCCAATTTTGAGAGCTCATTCTTAATCTTTCCCTGTTTGCTGTGGAGGATGTTGATCAGGTGGTTCCGCAGTTTCTTTGAGAGTGTGTGGTACAAACTGTCAGCATAGTCTGTGTGGTGTAGATTGTAATGGATTTTTTACCTTCAGTCCCTTTGGTATGATGTCCATCTGTTTGCATTTGGAGAGGAAGATGATGTCTGTCTGTATCTATACGAGTTTTTTCATGAAGTTGACAGATTTCCACTCTATAAGGCTAAATTCAGTGCCTTGCATAATGACAGGTTTCAGAGTAGCAGCCGTGTTAGTCACAGAAAGAAAAGGAGTACTTGTGGCACCTTAGAGACTAACAAATTTATTAGAGCATAAGCTTTTGTGAGCTACATCTCACTTCATCGGATGCATTTGGTGGAAAATACAGTGGGGAGATTTACATACACACACAGAGAACATGAAACAATGGGTTTTATCATACACACTGTAAGGAGAGTGATCCTAGAACCCCGACCTGGGGTATTCTACCTGCTACCCAAGATCCATAAACCTAGAAATCCTGGACGCCCCATCATCTCAGGCATTGGCACCCTGACAGCAGGATTGCCTGGCTATGTAGACTCCCTCCTCAGGCCCTATACTACCAGCACTCCCAGCTATCTTTGAGACACCACTGACTTCCTGAGGAAACTACAATCCATTGGTGATCTTCCTAAAAACACCATCCTAGCCACTATGGATGTAGAAGCCCTCTACACCAACATTCCACACAAAGATGGACTACAAGCCGTCAGGAACAGTATGCCCGATAATGTCACGGCTATCCTGGTGGCTGAACTTTGTGACTTTGTCCTCACCCGTAACAATTTCACATTTGGGGACAATGTATACCTTCAAATCAGCGGCACTGCAATGGGTACCCGCATGGCCCCACAGTATGCCAACATTTTTATGGCTGACTTAGAACAACGCTTCCTCAGCTCTCGTCCCCTAATGCCCCTACTCTACTTATGCTACATTGATGACATCTTCATCATCTGGACCCATGGAAAAGAAGCCCTTGAGGAATTCCACCATGATTTCAACAATTTCCATCCCACCATCAACCTCAGCCTGGACCAGTCCACACAAGAGATCCACTTCCTGGACACTACGGTGCTAATACGCGATGGTCACATAAACACCACCCTATATCGGAAACCTACTGACCGCTATTCCTACCTACATGCCTCTAGCTTTCATCCAGATCATACCACACGATCCATTGTCTACAGCCAAGCTCTACGATATAACCGCATTTGCTCCAACCCCTCAGACAGAGACAAACACCTACAAGATCTCTATCATGCATTCTTACAACTACAATACCCACCTGCTGAAGTGAAGAAACAGATTGACAGAGCCAGAAGAGTACCCAGAAGTCACCTACTACAGGACAGGCCCAACAAAGAAAATAACAGATCTCCACTAGCCATCACCTTCAGCCCCCAACTAAAACCTCTCCAACACATCATGAAGGATCTACAACCTATCCTGAAGGATGACCCCTCACTCTCACAGATCTTGGGAGACAGACCAGTCCTTGCTTACAGACAGCCCCTCAACCTGAAACAAATCCTCACCAGCAACCACACACCACACAACAGAACCACTAACCCAGGATCCTTGTAACAAAGCCCGTTGCCAACTCTGTCCACATATCTATTCAGGGGACACCATCACAGGGCCTAATCACATCAGCCACACTATCAGAGGCTTGTTCACCTGCGCATCTACCAATGTGATATATGCCATCATGTGCCAGCAATGCCCCTCTGCCATGTACATTGGTCAAACTGGACAGTCTCTACGTAAAAGAATAAATGGACACAAATCAGACGTCAAGAATTATAACATTCAAAAACCAGTCAGAGAACACTTCAATCTCTCTGGTCACTCGATTACAGACCTGAGGGTGGCTAGCCTTCAAGAAAAAAACTTCAAAAATAGACTCCAACGAGAGACTGCTGAATTGGAATTAATTTGCAAATTGGATACAATTAACTTAGGCTTGAATAGAGACTGGGAATGGATGAGTCATTACACAAAGTAAAACTATTTCCCCATGTTATTTCTCCCCCCCACCCCACCCTCCACTGTTCCTCAGATGTTCTTGTTAACTGCTGGAAATAGCCTACCTTGCTTGTCACCATGAAAGGTTTTCCTCCTCCCCCCCCCCCGCTGCTGGTGATGGCTCATCTTAAGTGATCACTCTCCTTACAGTGTGTATGATAAAATCCATTGTTTCATGTTCTCTGTGTGTGTATATAAATCTCCCCACTGTATTTTCCATCAAATGCATCCGATGAAGTGAGCTGTAGCTCACGAAAGCTTATGCTCTAATAAATTCGTTAGTCTCTAAGGTGCCACAAGTACTCCTAGTCTTTTGACTCTACTAGTTGTTGTTGCTGGTGTGTGTGTGTAAGAGAAACATGTTTTTCTTGGTAAGACTTTTATATCTTTGCTGAATTGATCAGGCTGCTACAGAACCAAGCTAGTTTTCAGTTTTGATTTGGGGGAAATGCAGTTTAGGATCGGAGCTTGTTATGTGGGATTTTTTTTTCATTTTTATTTGTTTCTAACTTTCACAATTTTTCTCCCTTTATATTTCCACTTATTCATTTCCTGCCCTTTTATTATTGCTATACATTTTCATTCGTGGGGAGGGGATGTTTTTCTTTTGTGTTTAAATAAATAATCATGCGTAACACTTATTCTGCTCATTTCCTCTTCAAAAGGCTTTGAATGGACGTGTACTTCCTAGATCTCAAACAGGTTTTCTGAAACAGAAGGAAACAAGATCCACTTCATCTCATTTGAAAAGATGCCATGTAAACTCTCATGTGAAAGTCCCATTCACTTGGGGACACTAGCATGTCTGTGAGTACTAGCCCTGAACAACCGTTGCCGCACCTCAGCGCAAGGATTGTGATTATGCCTGGCTTCCTGCATCCTACTTGCATACCTGTACGAGCCAGGTAAAAGTTAGCATAGAATGTTAGAATATTTCCCCAAAGGACAGTAATTGCTTATACACACACAGATTCCTTGTAGACTGACAGCCTCATTCTAGCCTTTAGAATTCTCTCATATAACTTGCTAAGTTTTCATGAAGGTTTGCTAATAGGTTACCACTGATGATGTTCTATGGGTCTTCATGACAAAATCATGATGGAGCTATAATGATCTTTCATTTCAGGATGACTGAGCTACTAGCAATACATGAAATTTTTCTTGTTTTTTTTTAAGTGCCAGAAAGTTTGAATGCAATACTCTTGGCGTCATGTCTGCATACATTATATATTCTTGTTATTATAAATAATAAAAATGCTTTGTATGTCCACATTTGCCCCTTTTTCAGCTAGCAAGATCTCTTCAGTGATTCATCAGTTCATGTACTGTATCTCTTTCTGTCTTAATCTTTTTAATTTTCATCTAGATGTAGCTCCTAAAAGTCTACTCTTCACACTAGCAATTTCTCTAGTCTTTTTTCTTGGCATTTGTGTCAAACACTGGACATTTGGCTCTCATTTTCTTTGCTTCTGAAGCAATTTCCCCTCAGACGGGCTTCTTTCTGTATGGTCATCATCATCCTCCAGACTATATTCCCATGGAAATAACTACCATGTATGTTGTGCTGTCTCGGGTCAGCTGATACAACTTTATAATAAGCCTATAATATCCCTGTTAATGTGGTAAAGTAAAAAATTCTGATTCTGCAGTCATTCTGCGCCCATATTAACTTCAGTAGGAGCTCAGCATAGGAAGCAGCTACAGAAATATACCCATATAGGTTTCTTTTCTCTATAGTATTTACTTTACTATTTATATCTCCATACCTTTTATATTCCTTATTCTGCTTTCATTCTTGAGTTATGAGGGCTGGTGGGTTTGCCTTTGATATACGTCTCCAAAAAAACAGCCCCTCCAGCAATGACTCTCTGTTCCTCACATCTTCCAACCACACTGCACGCTTCCCAGGGTGTTTACCAGACATGTTCTACTCATGTTCTTTCTAAACCCATTGACCTAAGGACTGGTGGTTAACTGGCCCACATACATACATTCTTTGCAAATGACATCCTAGAAACCACAGGGACTTTCTCAGCTCAATTTAACTCTAATTATGAAATCCTGCCCACAATGGCAAAACCCACATTTTCTTAAAAGGGGCCAGGATGTCACCCAAAGAGTTTTTTTCTCTTCCTTTTCCTCCTTAGAGACTTACTCCAAAAGAGTTCTCAGATTTGTGCCTTTTCAGTACAATTTCTTAAAATAAGTAAATGAAAGCTGGAACCCAATCGGACTCGTGTTATATTTCATTACAGAACACATTCAATAGGGTGAAACTATAGCAGGAAATGCTTGGAGTCTATGAATTATGACTCTAAATATAGATGTGTTCCCCAGAGTTTAAAATATCTATTTCTATCACATTGTAATATATATATATATATTACAAGAAGAGAGCTAAAACTTCTTTTCTGGACTCCTATAACTGAGATCTAGGGCACAGCACTAAATATTACTTGATTTCGATCATATTTGAAAAGTTAATAACATTTTAAATACAAGCAGCACAATTTTGGTCTAAAAATCTTTTTTCCATTGGCAAGCCTCCCCTAGTGATAATTTTACATTTTGATATCTATGTGTGCAAGAAAAGGGTTAGACTTTAAAAAGAAAAGAAAAAAACAGCCTAGGTCTCTAGCAGTCGTTTGACATCTCCTACTAAACTTTTGAAGCCAAAAATCTATAGCTACTTTCTTATTTATAATACAGATATGTTTTCAGATTTGATTGTAACCAGGTAATCTTTCATTGTGTGCACTAGATCACAGCTAGATGAATTCAGTAAAGTATGTTTCGTTATTATTTAATTATTATTATTTATTATCTGTATTTCAGTAGTGCCTTGAAGCCCTAGTCAGCGACCAGGACCCCATTATGGTAGGTGCTGAACAAACACTGAACAAAAAGACAGTCCCTGCCCCCAAAGAGCTCACAATAAAGTATAAGACAAGAGACAACAGGTAGTGACAGGCAGCCAAGGAACACAGGAAATAATGAGATTGGTCAGTATGAGAGGCAGTGCTATCGGCACACAAGCTGCCTAACTTTGGTCAAGTTTAGAGTAGGCAATTTTTTATTTCTCTTCATTCCATTTTTTCATACAAAATGTCAACAATTTTTTCCCCAAGATTTTGAAGTTTGAAGATTTGAACTCTTCAAGTGCATCTATTCTTAGATTATCATTCAGGAAACCTCAGTCCAATTCCCTTCATTTGAAAGAAAAATTGTACTTTGGTTTGTGACCTAACCTACTAGTTTTGAAGCTACAATGATTTTTGGGTGAATTGTGCCAAAATAGCACTTGTAATGCAAACACAGTTGTAAGCTTAACTATGGAGCAACTACAGCATTTTAATTAGCTCATATATCAAGAGATTTCCTTCAGACTTTTGGGGAAATTTGGACAATTGTCCTTTCAAAATAACATAATAATAATAAGACCTTAATGGAGCAGAAAATATTTTCAATCATCACACACACACACACACACAAATTAGAGAGCACATAGTACAAGAATAAAACTCCCGGTAGGCTTTCTGGTGTTATGAACCGTGAAAGTCAAATTTGGGAAGTTTATTAGCAGAATGCTAAGGAGGTTATTTCCCTTTATTAGTTCTGTTCATAGGGGTAGGGGTGTGTGTGTGTGTGTGTGTGTGTGTGTGTGTGAATAGAATATTTCTATGTGAAACCTTTTCAATGTAATAAGTTATATTGAAAACTATATTGATTTCAATGCTACACCAATAAATAAGATCATTCACTATGAGATTTTTAGGTGTCTATTATAATACAATGTATCAATTTCAGTTCCTGTATTTAAGGACTATGCATTGGCCTTTGAATAACATTTACAAGTTTGAAAGCATGAACAGTCCAACAATTATTAAAACATCCAGACATTATAGCTTTTGACTGAGGAACTTGAGAACACTGGAATTTCCCACTCGAAAAAGGAGATGGTCTAATATATACAGAGATGTTACTAGAGAATTTTAAAATGTAGTTTAGTATCTGAACCAACCTGCCCTCTCTAATCCCTGATTCAAAGGTTGTTGGATGTTAAAAGAATTTTGCTAGGGAGAGCAATGTCATATTGATTGAGCATAATAGTCTTTGGGGAAATTTCTCAGATGTTTAATCAAAATGGCAGGTCCCGAAGGCATGGGAAATACCCTCCATACCCTGCTAGTAGTGGAGGTCAGGCAGAGATCCTTTTACCTATTCCATGAAAGATTTACCATACCGTCATTTATAAAGCTTTCTTTGTATATATGTGTGTGTGTGTGTGTGTATAGATAGATAGAAATAGGTATATCGAGATATACAGAGATATATTTCAGAAAAATCTTGATTACTGGTTCTTCCGTCTCTACACTAGTGTTATACTATAGGCAGGGGCTTACCCTGATGAGGTGATGAACCCTTCTTGTGAGGTACTCAGAGACTAATGGTTGTTGTAGGCACTCAGTACTTCACAGGAGTTGCTTAGTATTATGAAGGATTGCAGCCTATGCCACTACAATTGTTCTTCTTTGCACTCCCTTCAGAGGTCTATTATACACTGAAATAATACTTGTGAAGTTTCATCACATTGTATCCTAAAAGGAAATTGACTTTCCTTCACACATCTGTCTCCTGATCAGAGCTGTGTAAACAACGGACCCGTAAGATGTGGTGCTGAAAGTTCCTCTCCCATGCTGTATTTCTGAGAGAGCTGCCAACTTTTATTGTGGTGAATATGCCTGTCACAGTCTTTCTCCAACAATAAATTCTGCTTTATTGAATTCTGTGCTATGTAATAATTACAGTTCTTCATAACAGAAAGTTGAGCCAAGGGTTTTGTGCATGTTAAGGTAAAATATGCTGCAGTGAACTTCAATCATGAGGGAGGGAGGCAAAGAGGCCAGCAAACTTAGAGCAGAGTTATCTTTGTTATAGGCTGCAGAGTGAGGAAAATAAATTAAAAAGCCTCTTCCCCAACCCCTAAAAGAGTCAGATCAGCATTGCTCAACTTCCCATTGAATATTATTAAAAATATGCATTGCTGGAATTCTAATAGCCATTTCAAGAATAATTTTTATTTTATTTATTTTTAGAATGAGCAAAAGTGCCCTCTTGACATATCTCGAAGCAGTTTAAAAAAACCACATACTTCTGCCTCTTTTGAAAGGCAAACAACAACAAAAAGATAATCACCCAAAAAACAAACAATACCCCTCCAACCTCAAAAAAGCGATTGCCTTGCACTGTTCTCTAAAGTTTACCAAACTCCTGTTCTGTCAGACCTGCCGGGAAAGCCAGTTCCAGGGCTTTTCTGCACAGAAAATGCCACCATTTAAATACAGGTACTGTTAGCTCAAGCACTGCAGGTGATCTCATTAGAGGTAGATCCTGGGGAGGTAGGTGGTCTCCTGGATAGTTGTGGGCAAAACTATATATTGCCTTACTATAGATCATAGACAACACATTGAATTGCACCCCAGATGTGAATAGGAAGTCAATACTATTGTGAAGGATTGGTATCATATGTTCCAGGAGAATCACCATTATCATGGCAAATCCCAAAGGAAAGTAGCCTCTCTGCAGATGGAGCACCACCCTCCTTTTTTATCTAGGTCCTAAAGATGATCTGGCTGGATGGTCCCTACCAAGAAAACTGCCAAACCCAAACCAGTGCTGATGGAGATGGTGGTTGGGTTCAGCTACAAATACCCTCATTTTGCTGATCCTATGCTGACACTTAATATTGAGCAGCCGCCAGAGATGACAAGAATCAAAATCCATCAGCCTGTCTTAGTGCCCATATTTCACTGCCATACAATAGAGCTGGTATAACCGTAGTCCTATAGAGCCACATTCCCAGTTGGATGCTTCCACCTAATAGTTGGGCAACTGAATTATAAACCAGCTGTAGACTCCAGGTAGAGTTCATGGATAGCGCTATATAGATTACTTTGTGGGAACAGAGTCTGAAATTTACAAAGGCATGACTTAAAGTGCCAAAGTCTAGATCCAAAAGACAAGTTACAAATGCCTCTATAGATGCATCTTGAAACATGCCTGGTCACAATATCCCTTTGAAGCCCTCAGGGCATGAGTACCATCTCTAATTTATCCAGATTGAATTCAAGGTTTAACAAGGTAGTCTTGAAGATCCCATTCTGATCAACCCCCACAGAAAAGGAATGACTAATCCACCCAACAGAAAAGCTCTTTAGTTGGACCATGTAACAGCTAAACTTAATTTAGTTAATACTAATCAGCAAACAGAATTTTCAAGAAAAATATTCTGTATGCTAGCATGATCCAATAGAGCAGGGGGGCTGTCTATTCCTGAGTCTGTCTGGGGAATGTTTGGGGAGTGTCATTCAGAGTAACCATTTTTCATTTGGTTGCTTAAAACCACTTTTAGGTCAGTAAATTTTGATTTTTGAAAGATGCTCAGCAGCTGCAGCTCCTACTGAGTGCAAGAGGGTGTTTGACTGCAACAGCAGCAGTGGGTGCTCAACACCTTTTGAAACCCAAGCATCTTATTTAGTAGACTAGATGCAGATTGACATGCTTCACTTTAGGCACTCAAGTTTGAAAATTTTGGCCTTAAACACACTGTTTTTCAGTTTTCCTTTCTGTAAAATTGGGATAATAATACTTACCATGAGTGTTTTGAAATTTAATCAGTGAATGTCTGTAAAATGCTTTAAGACACCCAGATGTTAAGTATTGTAATTAAGTTTCAGCAATACTGTAATGTGTTGCTAAAGGACACTTAGTGTTTGGAACACCTTTGTTTTTTGGTTCCTTTTTTTTTGTATACTATGCATTGACAGTATATGTGTATGTTTATCAAAGTGCCCTTGGGAAATAAAATAACATGTGAAACTCATTTTTTATTTTCCAGTAAACTTTATAACACTCTCCCAGATTCCATCTTTTGGATGGATTTCTAGTTTATCTTATGTGTGAGAAATGACCTTATAACCTATGTGTGACAGTTGTTGGGCTTTTTATTAAGTGCCCTGTTCACTAGCAACGGAGGGGCATTACTCACAGATATTTGTGTGCTACCATAGTAAGCCATGGAAAATTATTTTTATACATTTAACTGCCATTTCTTTCTTGTGATGCATGTCGTTTAAAAGTAGCTCATGTAAGGAGATGTTTGCTGAATCTATTTTTTGATGCAAAAGAAAACTGGATTGTTTTTCTCTGTAGCTGATGCTGATGCTAAATGTTTTAGAGCTTGCTATTTCCAGGCAGAAAATATGTCTCTATGGCCATTTAACTGGCTTCTGTTTGAATGGAAGGTTATATACAGGAGCTGTTTCTGATACAAAGAACTAGGATGAACTGATTCTAAATGGTGACCAGGGAAAAGCGTTGTCATAGGGAAGAGTAACAGGAGTCACTCTATAAACATTTTCATCAGTTCTCCTGGGGATAGGCATTAAACCTAAATAGGTTTATTAATAATGTTAATATTTAAATTATTTTTAAAGGATTGATATTATTACAACAGGGCTTTAGTGTAGCTCTTCCTGCTTTCAGCCTCAAATGCCAACCCTGACAACTTGCATCTGAATGATATTCACTATATTGCCCAGAGCCACATGCCTCCTTTACCTTCTTTATATCTGTCTCTATCCTGGTTTCAATCCAGTATTAGCTACAATATAATTGCCCTTGTGCAGGTCTCAGGTCATTGTACTAGTGCTCTGATTTTTGAATGAAGCTTGAAATCTCCATCTGAAAATGCAGCTTTGGTTAAGATGATGACTCCAGCAACAAAACCACCAAATCTCAGCACCCCAGTTGTGAGCAATTTGGAGAGGCTAAGGGTCTAAACCATGAGGGTGAGCTTTTAATTAAGCCAAAGTGATATAAACTATTATTATTCCAAAGCTAATGGTGTAAAACAGCAGATATGACAATAAATGAGATCCCATATTAATAAATGGTATTGTGATAAGGTTACTACTGCAAACACAAAGCCAGTTTTATGCAGAACAGGCTTGCAGCTAATTTATATTTCATGCCCTTTATTAACTGATATCTAATGAGACATTCACATTTTCGCTGTATCTTATCAGGAACTGCTACTAACCTCCCTCCTTCTCCGCTATTTTGCATGTAACTTGCATCATTTCATAAAATTTTCAGCAGCCTGTGACTTACTAAATAAAGTTGTCACTCAAGCCTCATTTCCCATCTGAGTGCAAAGAATCAGAATGGACACTGAATTAATGCTGCATATTGTCTGCATTTGATGAGGTCTCCACAAGAGCTTTGTTCTGTCACCTTTAATGCATTCTGCTTGAGGGATTTGCTATCTGATTTCTTATCATTTTCAGGGAAAGATGAGATATTACAAAGCTGTTCCTGGCCTCATCTAATTTATGCCTTTGAAATCTTCTACAGGAGTGAAGAGAAATTTTAAAAAAGGGGAACTCTCTTTTCATCTTTACAAGTATGTGAGTGAGAGGTGCCTTAAAAAGGGAAAGAAGTCAAAATATTGTATTTATCATGTGTCTGAAATCAGATAATTGAACTGGACATCACAAGTCAGTATTTTAAGTAGGTATCGTAGACCTAGAAAAATTTTTAAAATGCAACCTAAAGTAACTGAGATCTCTTCCTGTCATATGTCTATGAGCACAGAAAGGCAAATAGCTCTAGGCAAGCTCTTCTTGTCACCAGTGAAAATCTCTCCCAGAGTTTAGACCTACACAATAACCATTTTGTAGGTCTGTAAGAGCACTTTGCATTTGATGCCCAGAAATATACTCATTCACTATTAACACATATTATAGGGGAACCCAGTAGAGACCCCTATATTGAAGTTGCTCTTAACCCTTTCCATTAGAGAAGCTCTCCCTCCTCCATTATTTGCTGCAGGCTTTGATATTCTGCAGGAAAAATACCTCAAGGCTACCCAAGTGCCTTTTATTCATCCCATGAAATTGTGTTCAGCTTTTGCTTGGACATAAATTGCTAAAACCCACCAGTTCCCTTCTCTCACTTCCATTCCTCTGAAAACTGTTGGCAGCCTGCCACAATTATAACTAAATACATGAACATTCTCAAGCTGGGCCACACTAGCACCAAGTCAGCAGCAGTACAGACGATACAGGAGACATGAGGGAGCTGCCAGAATAGCTGTGGTGGTGATGTAGGGAGAGACCTAGGCTGGGCTCACCCATCGTGCATCTGGCACATAGCCTCAGTGTCCAGTGCTCTCTCTGCGTGGGGCAGAAACTGGGCTGGGCTTTTCACCCCTTGTTCTGGGCCAAGGTGCTTGAAGCACCACAGGTCTGGCAGGAGTACTCTGAGAAAAACGAGGCTTACACACAGCTGTGAGTTATTGGCTTTATTGAAGGTTAGTGACCCACCCGCAACGGGGACTCCAAGTGTTGCAGTCATGGAGGTGGGGAACCCAGCACACCGGAGCGTTGCCTGGGACGGAGTCTGACGGAGGGGCAGACAGTCAGCGTTAATAAGCATTACACAAAAACAGCTCATGAATATAAAATTAGGTGCTTCTTAAAGGGGGGCTTTCTACTACCTGGCGAAGGGCCATGCAAAGCAGCTATGTCCTTCAGGAACTATCTATTATCCTGCAATAACACAGCAGCTGTGTCCTTCAAGAACTATCTCCTACAATAACAAAGCAGCTATCTATGTCCCACAGTAGCCTCTCGGCTCGAGAAAGTGAAAGTTCCCTAGCTAGGCCGTAACAAAGTCTTCCGCAATCCCTTACACTCCTGTAAACACCTCTTCCCAGAGCCGCCACCACTTGGCCCCAGTGGCTCAGTGCTCTCCATTCTGGGGCATCCCATGGGATTGGAGCTCCCCACCCCAGCTCTGAAGGGGGACAGAGAGAGAGAGAGAGTGCAAGACCCAGGGCAAGCAGTCTCCAACCACTCTGTAGAATCAGCACGTGGCTCATCCCCCCTCTGAGGGCTCCATATGGGGCAGGTGTTCCCCCAAAACACCCAAAAGAAGAAACAGAGGGAGGCCAAGCTGGGCTGTCCAACTATCCCTCCCATAGATCCAGCACAGGGACACAGCAGTCCAGTCCCCCTGTTCTACTCCTACAAGCTACATAATTAGCCATGTAGTTCATGTGATAGAAGTCTATGTTGCAGCCCTGAAGGGTCAGAATGCAAACTCTGCTTACGATTAGATACGGAAGGCTTAGATTTTTATCAGTAAATGTCTATAAACATCAATTTCAGTACACACACACAATATTGTCAAAACTGACAATATTTTCATTGATAATCAAAATTTATAGATAGGCAATGAAAGAAAATTGCTGCTTGAGAACTTATTAGAGTTTGATTTAAGAATATTTATGTTGATTTGATGGTGACAATTTGTGGTTTATCATTTATAAAGCTTCAACTTTTTGAATCACAACATTTATAGTCATTAAATAATTATTGTCTGTCCCATGTTCCGACACCCTTCATCATTTCCTGCAACTGTGAAAATTTAAATAGACAAAAATTGAAAAAATGCTGAAAAATAAACATTAGTATTGTGTATGGAAATTATGAAAAGAAAATTGAATTCTGTCAGACCTGCTTATGATGCACATTGGAGAAGTTGTTACAATTCTACATATTAAGAAATTTTTTCCTAAAAAAACCCTGTGACATTGAAAAAAATTAATAAATTAAAAGGCTGTTATTTAGGCTGCAAAAGTCAAGCACTGGAAAGTTAGGAAATGCAAGATTTACAGTCGCTCACACTACCTTTATTCTGCTATCTGCTAAATTCATGATCATGGCCCAATCTTACACTGAAAGCAATAGCAAACCTTCCCTTCCCGTTCATGCAAGCATAACAGAGCCTCATTTCATAATATTTGCTGATATTTCCAGTATAACGCTAAAAACATTTGTCTTCAACACTAAGTGCTTTGCTGGATTAGTGGCTTCCTAAATATAGATATAGGCAAGCTAGAAGGAGATATAGGCAAAAAGAAGATGACTTGGGTAGGAGGTTTTGGTCATGTAGTCGGAAACCAGAAGGTTCTTCAGTGGTTAGCCCACAAAACCAGAGCTTTCTCCTGGAAGAGATCAGGCTGATCACAGACCTCAGCAAACAAATGCAAACACCACTTCAGCACCCCACTTTCCCACACTAACGCCACCAAACCAAAAACAAACAAACAAACCCCAAACAAACAAACAAGGCGGATCCCTGCAGACTAGAAGGAAGGGATAATCAGAGAGACAAACATATTTATAAAAAGAAAAGGAGTACTTGTGGCACCTTAGAGACTAACAAATTTATTAGAGCATAAGCTTTCGTGAGCTACAGCTCACTTCATCGGATGCATTTGAGCTGTAGCTCATGAAAGCTTACGATGCTCTAATAAATTTGTTAATCTCTAAGGTGCCACAAGTACTCCTTTTCTTTTTGCGAATACAGACTAACACGGCTGCTACTCTGAAACATATTTATGTGTACTCTTCAGAATTTTGCAAGATGCTCCCATTCTACAGTAAGCAGTAGCATACTTCTTGTATGTAAGGGAGCCATGCCTGAGGCTGCCTCCATTGATTGCGTGATTTTAATCTTTCTTAAAACTTATCCTTAACTTCTGATCATTTTGTTTATGAGTAGAGGAGATGGGGACAGTTTGAACAAACTTTCTTGAGAGCTGCAAAGTTAAACTCTGGGATGTTTGGAGAGTAAGAAAGCACATCTCATTAACAGTACTGTGGTGACTCAGAGGACAAAACCCTTAACTCTCAAATGGGATGTGAAGGTTAACCAGATTTTAAGAAAAGAAAAGAAAAGAAAAGAACCATCTTTTTCCCCTTTTTTTTCATTTGGATATCTAGGTTCGTTTTCAAAATGGAAGCCTGGTCAGGATGATCATGCTGTGATAATTACCCTTATCACAGAACGTGCACCATGCCTGTGCTAGAAAAATAACGGTTGAGCGAAATAAATTTCCTGTGACTTTTCATAATTTTTTTTACTATATTTTTCGTGACTTTTCCTAATAATTGCCACAGCCCTAGTATGGATCCTTGGGAAGGTACATTTCACATCTCCCATCTGGTTCTTATTTATTTTATATAGGCAAGAGGCTGACTATTAATAGGAAAAAAGAAAACCAATATAGCCCTACAAGGAAAAGACATATGCAGGAAGAGAGAACAAGTTCTTCTGCTCCAGTAAGAAGAATTATCTTCAATGAGACAACCCCAAGTTATGATGTTGTTTCATCTTAACATTTAATAAAGGACTTTGAATTAAAAAAAACCCCTTCCAAATCAAAGTGCCTTGCCAATTACAAATTATTCCTCACCTCCCTGGAACACTGATAGTGAAGTACAAGTTCCGTTTTAGGGAATGTCATTTCCAAACATTTTTAAAGCATATCAAAATAAACATTGCATTCATCTTGCTGGGTACAGTTGGAATGAACAGTAAACATAAGATTATACCTATTATGATTTACAAAAAAGAAAAAAAAAGACACAAATATTACATTGTTTTAAGCCTTTATTTTTAGAGTACTTTCAGTAGAAATCATAGATGGAGCTCACAATTATAACTGCATTCTACAATGTTGGCAAGCTCATCTGATAATAAAAATATTTGAAGACACAGGGCTTATCACTGGATAATACACAAAAGGGAGTTCGTTAACGACCCTGAGTTTTCCCTCAAACTGTGTAAGTACCTTGCAGAAGATATTGATTTCATCTGTTAATGCTCATGTCATGTTATTTATACACTGGGATGCTGTTAATTTGCACACTATGCGTACAAGCATAGCTTTTATAGATTTCTTGCATTAAGCATTTCATTAATGAGGGTACCTTCATGAGTAGAGTTTTACAGGCTCTATCTGGTATACAGAACTGGCTAACCATAAAACGACTAAATGCTGAAAACATGTAGAAAATAATTACTATTTTGTAGTCCCCTTGTCCACAAGCTGTAAATATTTTGGACCTGATCCTGGAGCTTTTTTCATACACATAATTTGTACACCACACACATGATCCTACTGCATATTCCTAAAGAGATTTCTCATGTAAGTAAGGATTACTTAAATGAACGTGCGTTTCTGGCTAAGGCCCTAGGTACACTGATTTCTGCTTCTCCTTGTCATTGACTTCCCAACCTCTAATAATGACCTGGGAACTGACAAAATTAGTAAAATGAACAGTGTACACATATAATTTGATTTTGATGAGTAGAATTACACCATGTTTGATGTGACTCTGACAAAAGGGAGAATTTGTATGCAGCTAAGCACAGACATAACAATATACACACATCTCAGCATTGTTCAGATGTAAGGTTTCCCTGTTTCTAATGTATTAATGCAGGAAAGATGAATACATATGCAGCTGTTTCTTTTCAGCGAAGTCCTGTTTCCTGCCCAATTTTCCACCTGCATTGCCAGAGGCACAAGGAGGTCAAACAGCTAGCCAGAAGTTACACAGCACACAATGGTTGAATCAGGATTAAGACCGAGAAACACCCATAGTTTCAGTCATAGCCTTATTTTTAAAAAATATGGTAGAGTATTCTACAGTAATGGTTAAAAACCACTACACTTTGCATCAACGTTAGTATAGAGCAGGGGTTATCAAACTGGGGGTCAAGACACCTCAGGGGGTTGCGAGGTTATTACATGGGGGAGAGGTCATGAGCTGTCATCCTCCACCCCAAACCCTGCTTTGCCTCCAACATTTATAATGGTGTTAAATATATTAAAAAGTGTTTTTAATTTATAAGTTGGGGGGGGGGTCGCACTCAGAGACTTGCTATGTGAAAGGGGTCACTGGTACAAAAGTTTGAGAACAACTGGAATAGAGATTGGGGACTGTGTGGGGGGAGGAAGGTTTTGTTAAGTAAGGTCACAAGTTCATTTCCTGTTTCTGCCACAGACTTCCTATATGTGAACTGAGTAAGTTACTTAGGACAAAATTTTCAAACTTGGGTGCCTAAAGTTAGGTGCCTAAATCCATATTTAAATGGTTCAGTATCTCTTCAAACCATGAACACAGGTACAGATTCATAGGTTTGGTCAGGCTATGCTCCAAAAGAGAGAGAGAAAGAGTTTGTGGTGTTACCCCATCTTTACAATCCCTGATCCTGGCAGTGACCAAGCAGGTCCTCAGAGTAAATTAGAGGCATCTCAGGGATACTTTAACTTGCATCTGGCTACCAGCAACCCCAGGAGACTGTTCTGTGCATGGGGGATGAGAGGTGCAGGGGGATGCCCTGGCCACTTCCCCTTTTCCTAACACACACCTTATGCCTTGGGAAGGGGAGGCAGAGGAGCTGCTGTAGTGGCTCTGTGCCACCCAGTGATTCCCCTAGGCAGGAGTAGGTCTACCTGATTTACAGCTGTTTTATGCCATTAGCATGGTGCAAGTCATCTGGTGCAGGGCCCAGGATCTGGCCCACAACCTTTACACTATGTGTAATACAAACTTGAATGTTGGGGAAAAGTGTCTTTATTGAGGAATAAGCACATTCACCCTGCCAGGACTGGGAAAATTCTTATTCAGTGCTCTCCAATACTCTGGTACCATGGGGTTCTCCAAGCACCCAGTCACGTCTAGGGCTGTCAACCTTCCCACACTGGCCAGGAATCTCCTGGAATCTCCTGGTGACTATTGAAACCAGTCCAGAAGATTTGAATGGGCCACTAAATCCTGCCAGTGGCTCAGTAGGGCTAAGGCAGGCTTCCTACCTGCCCTGGCTCCACACAGCTCCTGGAAGTGACCAGCATGGCCCTCTGGCTCCTAGGTGCAGGGGGGTCTCTGCACATTGCCCTATCCCTGAGCACCAACTCTACAGCTCCCATTGGCCGGGAACCACAGCCAATGGGAGCTGCAGGGGCAATGCCTGCAGGCAGGGACAGTGCACAGAGCCACCTGGCTGCCCCTGAGCCCAGGAGCTGCAGGGACATGCCACTCTTCCAGGAGCTGCCTTAGGTAGCACTGCCCAGTCAGAGCCTGCATCTTTCATCCCCTCCCATATCCCAACCCACTGCCCCAGCCCTGAGCCCCTTACAGCACCCATACTCCCTCCCAGAGCCAGCACCCTGCACCCATTCCTGCAGCCCAACCTGGAGCCCCCTCCCACACTCTGAACCCGTTGGTCCCACACTCCAACCCAGACCCTGCACCCCCTCCCATACCCCAACCTCCTGCCCCAGGGTCAGCCCGCAGCCCCCTCCCACACTCCAAACCGCTCAGTCCCACCTTCCAGCCCAGAGCCTGTTCCATCCCCCTTCACCAGGCCAGTGAAAATGAGTGAGGGTGGGGGAGAGCAAGTGATGGAGGGACGGGAGATGGAGTGAGTGGGGGCAGGGCCTCAGATAAGTGGCAGGTCAGGGGCATGGCCTCAGGGAATGGGGGGGCAGGGGGTGGAGCAAGGGTGTTTGTGTTTTTGCAATTAGACAGTTGGCAACCCTAGTCACCCTTAGCTCTGTAACCTTCCCCATGCTTCCTTCCCAAGTACATGCCTATCATTTCAGATGGGTCCATGCTCAGGGTGGCTAGCTGGTTGCACCGCTCAGCTGCTGCAACTCCGTTTTTCATCAGAGCTAGTCCATAAGAGCTAGTGTGGGTGTGTTGCCTCATCTGGGAATCGCAGCTCCAGCTCAAAGTCTAGAGATATCGTAAGTGAAACTCAGCTGAAACTGCCAAGATTATGTCAAACCAACCCAATAACTTTCTTTGACAGGGTAACAAGCCTTGTTAATGGGGGAGGAAGCAGTAGACATGGTATATCTTGATTTTTAGTAAGGTTTGGATACTGTCTCGCATGACCTTCTCATAAACAAACTAGGGAAATGCAACCTAAATGGAGCTACTATAAGGTGGGTGCAAAACTGGTTGGAAAACCATTCCCAGAGAGTAGTTATCAGTGGTTCACAGTCTTACTGAAGGGCATAATGAGTGGGGTCCCCAAGGGATCGGTTCTGGGTCCGGTTCTTTTCAATATTTTCATCAATGATTTAGATAATGGCATAGGGAGTACATTTATAAAGTTTGCTGATGATGCCAAGCTGGGAGGGGCTGCAAATGCTTCTGACAATAGGATTAAAATTCAAAATGACCTGGAGAAATAGTTTGACATATATCGGATGAAATTCAAAAAGGACAAATGCAAAGCACTTCATTTAGAAAGGAACAATCAGTTGAACAATGGGAAATGACTGCCTAGGAAAGAGTACTGCGGAAGGGGATCTGGGGGTCATAGTGGAACACAAGCTAAATAAAATAAATGGTGTAACACCATTGCAAAAAAAAAGCAAACATCATTTTGGGATGTATTAGCAGGAGTATTGTAATAAGACACCAGAAGTAATTCTTCCTCTCTACTTCACACTGATTAGCTCTCAGCTGGAGTATTGTGTCCAGTTCTGGGTACTGCATTTCAGGAAAGTTGTGAACAAATGGGAGAAAGTCCAGAGAAGAGCAACAAAAATGATTAAAGGTCTAGCAACATGACCTATGAGGGAAGACTAAAAAAACTGGGTTTGTTGAGTCTGGAAAAGCGAAGTCTCAGAAGGAACATAAAAGTTTTCAAGTACATAAAAGGTTATAACAAGGAGGAGGGTGAAGAATTGTTCTTCATAACCTCTGAGAATAAGACAAGAAGCAATGGACTTAAATTGCAGCAAGGAAGGTTTAGGTTGGACATTAGGAAAAAATTCCTAGCTGTCAGGGTGGTTAAGCACTGGACTAAATTGTCTAGGGAAGTTGTGGAATCTCTATCATTGGAGATTTTTAAGAGCAGGTTAGACAAACACCTGTCAGAAATGGTCTAGATAATACTTAGTCCTGCCATGAGTGCAGGAAACTGGACTAGATGACCTCTCAAGGTCCCTTCCAGTCCTATGATTCCATGATTCTATAAGATGCCCTAGTTTCAGTTCTTCTCAAAACTCCAGCCACAGAAATCTATGAGAGTTAAAAAGTTTCACACAACTGTTGTGAGGAAACCAGCTATATCTGGCTGGGGATACACTACTTCTGGAGAAGAGAGGAGTATGCATAACTACATATGAAGAAGGTGAATTAGAAAATGTACTGTACATCCCTTAATTTAATTCTCTTAACATGCTTCCAGTTTTTCAGATTGAGGTAAACTTCTTGAAGAAATTCTGTGTACTGACTAGTAATTTAGGAGAGAGAGAGACCCAATCCTGTGGCATAGTCACAGACTCCAGCTGGACTATGCACATGGATAAGCACTACTATTGCGTCCCCAAGTCATCACTATCAACTTCAAGTGTTAGGGTGCTATCTAGAGCAGTAAGGAGTTGTGTCACCACCTGTCCAGTAACTCTTAAATTGCTCTGCTGCTTTGGCTTACAAACATCCTGGACACCAACAGCCAGCAGAGAAGCATGTAGTATCCTGAGTGTGTGTGTGTTCTGGTTCAGCACGTCTGACCCCAGCAGCCTGCACAACAAAACAGCCCCACCCTGGTTTCCACCAGCTTTGGTTACACCAGGCAAGATGACCTCAACACAAGTCCAGTCCCACATTTCCCCAAAACTCTTTGCCCTGAAGTGTCCAGCCCTCTCCTGGAGCACTCAGAGAAATAATAGTTTGTTTTCTCCTTTAAAGAGACAATTCCCAGCAACTTGCCTCACTAACTGGATTTAATTACTTCAATTCAAACACAGTACTACATTGGTTTAGAATAAAATAAAACAAGTTTATTGACAACAGGACATAGATTAAGTGATGCCAAATAAAATAAATAAAGGTAGAGATGGTTACAAGCAAATACAAGTGAAAACATGCATCTAAAAGTCTAACATTTAATCTAGCAAGGCACCGTCTTTGTTTAAGATGGTTTTCCTCACCAGTCACTCTTGATCCTGCATGGCTGACTGCCTTTCAGTCAGGCCCTTCCACACATGTTCAAGGGGCTGGTTTCCCTTGTCTTCTTAGATGAAAGATAAAGATGGAGTCTCTCTCTGTCCCTTATATTCCCAAAGAATTATCTTTGTTCTCAAAGTTGGAAAGGTCTCCTAGGGATTTACTATTCCGTGTCTCTGTAGGGTGCAGGAGCCATGTTAATTCTCTGTTTCATGAAGTCAGGCTTAAGACACTCCCCACTGGTTTGCTTGATAGCTTTGTTGACAGCTAATGTGTAATTTGAGGTAAACCCACATTCCTTTGTCTAGGTCAGCCTGTTTATCACATTTAACTAGACTGCACTGTTTTTTTAAACCAGTTCTAATAAAACTATCAAGATTTTACAAACGTATTAATGACCAGTGTGTGATTAGTTTTCAAATGATACCTTACAAGGCATGTTTTGGATAAACATCATTGCAGTAGTGTGCAATATGTGAATACAGAGATACTTAGGGTCATACCAACATAATACCTTTTGCTTTTCTGAGTGCTGAGAGTTAGTAGCTACCTCCTACACCAAGAGCACTGAGTATTACACACTCAACAAGGCAACTAACAAGCCAAAGAAATATTACACCAAAACAGTAAGAACACATCCTTTGTGTTTTATCGTCGGTCAGGTAGGTTCCATGCTAATGAAATAGCAATTCATTCTGAATGGGGATATGATCAGTAAGCAAATTTTCACTGAAAATTAGAGCTAAGTGTTTAAATATTTAGTTTGGTTGACTATTGAAATAGGAACTCACTGAACAAATAATGCACATTCATTTTATTCTTTGGGAGAAAATATTCAGCCCTTTAAAAATATGAATGTTACGAGCTGCTATGAAATAAATACAACTTTACACTAACATTGTAACTAAAGCGTTTCTGAAAAATAACAGAATGAAGTGTATTAAAAAAACCTTCTACCCCAGGCTATTATAATGAAGAGAAAGTGTTCCAAATGTGAACTAATGAAGTACAAAGTAATGAATATTTAATTTGTATAATTTACTGAAGTGCAATTCAGAATCAGAGCTACATTTTTCATAAACATAATGTTCATTAGGCCTTTACTGTAGCTTTCATGCAATTATTACATTTTTTCCTGTACTTGTACACTTCTAGGGTAGTATACAGAGGTGAGTGAACAGCTCCTGAGATGGTCTGGGAAGTGCAGGGGGAGAAGAGAAAAGAAGAATGCTGTAGTGTCTATTAAATTTGAATAAGCTACCTATTTACTGTGAAAAAGATAAAAGACTATGCACAGACAGAAGAGCAATGGAAAAAAAGGAGAAGGAGTAGAAAAGGTAACTGAGTTTTACCTTAGTAGGTGTCTTTCCTTGTCAGTGTGAATATTATTGAATTAGCTCCATTACTGGAAGGATTACACAAAAACAGAACAGTATGAAGGCTTAGTATGAAACTTCAACAATATCAATGGAGGCGAGCTAAGTGCTACCAAAGCTGTGCACAGTAACGTATCAGAAAAAGCATATCACAGGTTTTCAATAGCGGCAACCTATGATGTGATATGAATTTTAACATGAGCACAAGGAAAAATGAAAAACTAAATAGCACAAGAAGTCCATGCACAAAAAGCAGGATGTCACAGACATAGCCTGCATAGTAAATATTGAGAGGTGAAAATTTTGTATTAATGTTCTTTATTCCATGGTTTTATTTAATAAAATATCTCCCTAAATTTCCTTTCAGTATCAGAAATACAGCCTGGATTCCCCAGTTTACCAACTGGATCTTGACATCAGGTCACATATTTACTTGAGATAATGGTTTCATATTTTTTTTATATAATCAAAGTGAGTAGCAAAGATCAATGGATTCAAATCCTAATGTGCATGTAAAAATCACAGCTGCATCTTTGTTTTAATGCAGTAAATTTAACCAGACTGGTTTTGCATTTCTTTGCCCTCTTTCAAATCTTTTTCTTCACCCCTCTCTACATGCCCATCCTAAATTATTTAGGCTATCTATAACTTATTTGCTGGATTATTGGAAATCATTCATATACATGGATATAGGGTAGCCATAGACAATATTAGAAATAAAAGTACAGCACTCGCAGTGTTTCACACTATTCTTTCTAAAGTGATAGGGAAATATTGTAAAAACAACTGCCTTGGGAATCAGGTTGCTTTTTGCAGTCTGCAATTCAAAATGAAGAGTGATATTGTTGAAAAGAAGAAGATACCCTGACACCAGGAGGCCTCAATTATCATAAGAACAACTGTTGCCTAAGGCTGGCAAAGGAGCTAATAAGGTATTAAAAAGAACATGATTTTGACAAATTATATATTCTAGGATTGTAAATATGCATCATGCTGCATTCTGCATTTTGTCTTCTCCATTCCTGAATGAAAGGGTAAATTGCCCTTGCTGTGGGTCACCCCTCTCTATTCCCATTTCTTGTTCAGTGCTGTAAGTTAGCAAAGTAGTCCAAGTGGAACATTTTTGGACAGCTGGCAAGCACAATCCAGAGGGAACCCCTGCCTATTTAAAGTAACTCCTGCCCATTTGAAGATAGAGTGGGCAGATAGTTGTACAGCCTCCAAGGAGATCAACCTTGGCAACTTCAGGTATCAGCATATAAAGAGCCTGGCAGGGTTCTGAACCCAAACCCTTCCATTTAGCAAGCCACTTGCAAGATGCAGCAGGAGGCAACTTTACTTCTGAGGAACTGAGACAGGAGAACACATGTTCTGTCATGTGATCGCTGAAGTAATCGAGAGAGTCTGTTCAAGTTAGAATATGCAAAACACAAGGTAGGAGAAATTAATGACAAAGAGTAAAGCAATTTAAAATATTAAATTAGAGAACAGACACAAACCACCCCCTAGAAATAAATGACAACTCCTACGCCTTAGCCACAGATACAATAATTTTTCAGGTTTCAGTGCAGATTCTCCTCTTGTTACATCAGCTAGAGAGAATTTTTTTTAAAAAAAACAGTGTCTCGTAGTCTTTTGTTACTCCTTTTCCCTTCAAGAGAGAAAATTTTACCCACTGTTTATTGGTCTAATCTTGCTTCTATTGAAATCAATGGGAATTTTTCCTCTGGTATAAGTGGTACAAGATTGGGCCCTGTTTTTCATAGGTCTTAAAACATATTTTTGGGGACTGAAACATTTTATTAATGATTTCCTAACGATACAATGATTTAAAAATTCCCAATGCTAAGGAAGCAAAATAAAGCCTTATCAAATATATTTATACACACCAGAAGAAAGAAGCAGTGTCACTTTGATGTTGAAACTGGAAATAAGATAACCTTCAGGAAGCTATAAAGCATGAGAACAACTGGGTGTATTCACTGATCATTAGCATCCTTGCGAGATTCTGGAAGACCATTTTAACTTGTCATTCTAATTTAGTGTGGAGGTCTATGGAACTGTGGGTGCAGAAACTAAATCTTTGTGTTAGGAAGCAGGGACCGATTCTTCAGGATTTTATCAAACAAAACATCCCACACTGAAAAAAATGAGAAGTTCTTCTTCGAGTGGTGCTCCCATGGGTGCTCCATTTTAGATCTATTGGCATCTGTGTGCCTGGGATCAGAGATTTTCAGCTGCCGTATCTGTTGGGCTGCACATGCACTCCTCCCTGTTTCATATCTCAAGCGGTGTCTATATAGCGCTGTGCAGTCCAGCATCCTCAGTTCCTTCTCAACTGCTCTTGGTCTGGTAAGGAAACTCTAGCAGAGCCCTTCGTCGTTAGTTGTAGTGCCTGGTTTCAGTTATAGGTTTCAGTTTATTGATAGTTATTAGCTGTTTTCTCCCTCTTATATTGCCCCCCCCCATATTTTCTTTCTGCTCTTTTCTTCCTGTGATTTCACCTAGTATAGATTCCAGAGTCCTTCCGTATTGGAAAGTTCTCCCCACATGGGGCTATGTCTGGATCCCAGGTTTAAGAGGTGACTTTCTCGCTGTGAGGCCATTCCCGTGAGCAATGGGCACTCCCAGTGCATTTGGTACCTGGGAAAGGGGCACATACCACAGCAGTGCTCCCATTGCCTTAACTTGAAAGCACAGGCCAGAAAAGACCGGGACCTCAAACAAAGGTTGATCATGATGGAGAACGCATTATGACCCGCCTCAGATTCTAGTCCTGAGACCTCTCCTCTGCAGCTATGCTGTCCCTCAGTATTTTCAACTAACCCCCCCACTCCATGAGCACTGCAAAGAGAAAGTCTTCTGTCTCTCGTCCAGATGACAAGAAGCACGCCTAAATTCACCCTCCAAGGAGCCACCGTAAAAAATACCTCCCCAGCAAGACTGGTGGCTTCCACATCTGCTTCACTGAGAGTGGGTTCTTCTGCCTTCCCGAGTACCTCCGATACCAGCACTATTGATAGGTCCAAAGACCCTAAGAGGGCAGGACTGCATAAAGGGGTTCCACCTCAAGACCAGCAAGAGTAAAAACCTCCAAGTCAGCTCTGTCTTCTTTACCGAAACATATGGCTCTGAGTGCCTCAACACAAAAAAACAAAGCCATTGTCACCAGAGAAATTCTCAGCACCAGCAAATCCTCTGGCACCGCAGAAGCTGTCAATGCCATTAGGTGGCCGTTCAGCAGAGTACACCCTGACTGCGACACCATCATTACCAACAAGCTCCGCACCGATGCCTCGTCCTCCTCCAAAATCACAACATGAGGTACCAATTATGCTTATGCCAGTACTACAGAAGTTTAGGTTTCCAAGAGACCAAGTAGTTTCTGAAACTCCGGAGTCACCTCTTCTCCATACTGAACTGCCACCAATCTACATCTCTCCTCTGGAAACACACGTGCTACCACACTCTCCTTCGTCTCCTAGAACTGCTCCCCCTTCTCCAGTGGGGAAGAAGAGAAGGAGAACAATATTCCATTGCACTGTGCACCCTTCCATTGTACCACAGCATGGCTCAATGCAAATCCCATACACACCCACGACTGAACCAGGTCCCAGGTACGGGCCCACGCACAGATGCCACACAGTATGCCTATTCCCCCCACAATAGCTGTATTGGGACCCATGGACAGAATATAGGCAACCCTTTCCTCAATCACCCACGATAGGAAGGCCCTATGTAGCTGCTCTCCATCTTCCTCAGTTTCCAGGCCCCCGGAGCCAGAGCTGGAGCCTCTGGAGGAACAAGAGCAGGAACTAGAGGAAGAAGGCACACCACCAGCCAACATCTCATCCTCTCCAGACAAGGAAATCATGCCACCACCTCCAATGGCTGCAGATGACTTCCGGCATTTTCAAGAACTCTTTAGTGGAGGAAGTATGTGAGCAACAACATAATTTGTTAGACATCTTTCAGGCTCCCACATCAGCAATAATCAGGTTTCCAATCAACTTACTGGATCCAGTTAAGATGATTTGGTAGGCCCCTGTGTCCATACTACCAACCTTCAAGCAGGGGGACAAAAAATATTGTCTTTGAAAAAGTCATGGAGGTTTTTTTTCCCCACCCTTTCACAGATTCCCTCGTAGTTAATTCAGTGAATGAGAAAGGGAGACAACAGCACTCTCAGACAACCTCCTACAATAAAAAGAATGGAAGAGGCAAGACCTCTTCGGCCACAAGGCTTGCTCATCAGCCACACTCTAGTTGAGGATAGTTAATTACAAGGTGCTCCTATCAAAATATAACCACGTGAACTACTCTAAGTCAATTACTTCCTTCAACATATCCCAGATGATGAGAAGGAGCAGTTTCAGGTGCTTGTAACTGAAGGACAGTTATTGGCATGCACAGTGGCCTGATCTATAGCCACATCTGTGGTCATGAGGCATGCTTCATGGCTACACCTGTTGGGGTTCCCGAAAAAAGTTCGACCACAGTGGCGGATCTCCCATTTGAAGGTCCAAAGCTCTTTACCAAGCATACTGACAAGTCCCTTCATTCCCTTAAGGATTCAAGGGCCACACTACGCTTCCTCGGCATTTATACACCAACACCAAAACAAAGACAAGATAGATATTAAACTACCGCTAGAGCTTGTCCTCCACCTTTTGGCTCCCAATGATACTATGATCCACAACGTAGATGCCAAAGCCCCACTCCGAAACATAAGCAGGCCTCAGTGTAGTCACTCACTCCTTATCCTTCCACCTCCAAACAGCAGTTTTGAAAATTTGGTTGAGGCCCCAAAAGCTCTCCCCATGAATCAAGTGCAGCAACCATTCAGTTTGGCAACCATTTGACTCTTTCTACCCAACATGGCAGACAATCACCTCCAACAAGTGGGTATTGGAAATTATAGACAAGGGGTACTGCACTCCATTCCTCTCCGTCCCATACACCCCTCCCCGCTCCCCATCCCTCTTCAGAGACCCTTCTCATGATTACCTCTTACGGGAGGAAATAAACCACATTTTGTGGCTGGGAGCCAAAGAAAAAGCCCCATTCCAGCACAGTGGGAAGGGCTTTTATTCCAAGTACTTCATAATACAAAAGAAGAATGGTGGAAAAAGACCTATCCTTGATTTCAGGTACCTCAAAGTTTGTCAAATTGCAATGTTCAATATAGTCACATTAGCAACAATAATCCCCGCACTGCAATAGAGGGACTGACTCTCAGCCCTCGACATCCAAGATGCATATTTCCACATCTCATCCCTTCACTCAGACAGTTTCTCAGATTTGCCTGGGGTTGAACCATTCAATACAAGGTACTACCCTTTGGCCTCTCCACAGCACCAAGAGTTTTTTTCCAAAGCCTTAGCAGTTGTGGCAGCACACCACCACAAACAAGGGGTCATGATATTTTCACACCTCAATGACTGCCTAATAAAGGCCCCATCTCAACACAATGAGCTTGAGGCCATAGAAGGGACAACGAATCTCTTCTCCAGCCTAGGCCTCAAAATAAACATGCAAAAATCAATACTGATGCCAATACAACAACTTCAATTTATTGGAGCACAGTGGAACACAAGAGAGGCCAAAATCTTCCTCCCAACTCACAGATTTAACGCACTTGTCAGTTTCATTTCCAAGGTGCAAACCAGTCCACAGACCTCCACCAGAACTTGTATGCAATTGTTTGGTCATATGGCAGCAACTAAATTCATAGTCAAACATGCCAGATTGCATATGCGCTGCTTGCAGGGCTGGCTTCAAATGGTCTACTTGCTACATAGACATAACCTGAACAAATCATTATCGGTACCACTCAAGATCAAAGTCCCTGAATGTTTGCAGGGGAGTCCTCTTCTTCCAAACTCCTCTCTCCTTGCTCCTGATGACTGATACCTCCCTCCCTGGTTGGGGAGCACATCTACAGAACCACACAGTACATGGCAAATGGTCTCCTTCAGAATCTATACATCAGTCTTCTAGAGCTACATGCAGTCCGCAACATATGCCTCCATTTTTTCCATTAATCAAGAACACAAGAATCAGAGTAACGACAGACAATGTTTTACATGTTTTACATCAACAGGCAAGGCAGGAGGCAGGCCAAGGTCATAAAATTGTGGAACTGGTGCCTCTGACACAGTGTCCATATCTCTGCCACATACCTACCTGGCCGCCAGAACACAACAATAGACTCCCTGAGCAGGAAGTTTTTACAAGATCATGAGTGGGAGAGAGACATGCCAACTCTTCAGGCAATTTTTAACCGATGGGGTTCCCAAGCATAGACCCCTGAAAATGTCAAATGCCCATGTTTCTGCACAAGGGCAGGCCTCAGCCACCAATCCTTTGGAGATGCCTTCCTTATCACATGAAATGCACCTCTCCTATATGCCTTTCCACCCTTTCCCCTTCTTTTAGGAGTACTACACAAATACAAGTAGAACAGAACTGATAGCTCCAACCTGGCCCAGACAGATATGATACCCTTAACCTCTTGCGCATGGTAGTCTGTCCTCCAATAACCCTTCACCTGGAGCCACACCTCATCTCTCACCATGCAAGCACAATTCTCCACCACAACTTGGAGATTCTCCATCTGAAGGCTTGGTTCCTTCATGGTTCCAGGCTCCTGAGATGACCTGCTCGGTGGAGGTAAAATAAATTCTTTTAAATAGTAGACATGCAATCACCCATCAGACTTACCAATGCAAATGGAAAAGATTCCAGATCTGGTGCAACACCAAGCATATTCCAAAGCTCCACACTCCTCTGCCACTCATTCTTGACTACATGCTCAAACTCAAGAAATCTGGATTCTCTTCAAGCTCTGTTCGCGTACACCTGGCTGCCATCACCACCTTCTACTGCAAAATAGAAGACCATTTGGTTTTTACCCACCTAATGATAAAATGATTTCTTAAGGTCCTCCAAAATGTATACCCTGAGGTTCAATATCCAACCGCACCTTGGGATCTTGCTCCCACTGCTTCATCAACTCCCCATTTGAGCCCACTGCTACCTGTTTATATATACACCTATCCTTGAAAATGGCCTTTCTCGTAGCTATCACATCAGCTCAACAAGTAGGTGAAATAGGTGCCCTCATGGCATACCCCCTGTATATACTCTTCTACAAGGATATGGTCACGTTATGACCTCACATAAATTCTTCCCCATGACGTCATCGTCCTTTCACCTGAACCAATTAATCCACCTTCCATCCTTCTTCCCCAAGCCAAATAAGAAACAACACTACACACTATGGACCTAAGAAGGGCCTTAGCCATCTACCTCGAACAAACTAAATCGTTCAGGCAATCAGCACATTTATTCCTTTCTATCTTTGAAAGGTCAAAAGGATCTGCCATATCAAAGCAAAGACTTTCTAAATGGCTATCTTAAAGCATTCACCTTTGCTATTGGCAGCATAACCTATGAACCCCAGTGGGAACTCAAATGCATTCCATCCAATTGCTGCCCACGTCAATAGCCTTTCTAAATAATGGGCCCATTATGGACATTTGTTGGGCAGCCACCTGGGCTCCCAAGGACACATTCATACAACATTATGCAATCACCCACAACTCAACACCAGATACAATACTAGAACGCACCGTCCTATCCTCACTCCTCGATATTGCTCTAAAGCCCCAACCTTCCAACGAGGGTCACTGCTCTACAGTCACCTAAAGTGGAGCACCCATAGGGACAGCACTTGAAGAAGAAAAGAGGGTTACTCACAGTAACTGTGGGTCTTGAATATGTGTGTCCCTTTGGGTGCTCCACTACCCACCCTCCTCCCCTCTGCTTCAGAGTTCAAACATGGACTTGGTGGTAGAAAAGGAACTGAGGGCAGTTAGACCATGGAGTGCTATATAATCACTGCTCATGGTGCAAGACGTGGAGGAGCGCATGTGCAGCCCAAAGATCTCCGATCTCAAGTGCAGAGACACCAGCACACCTAACGTGGAGCACCCATCTCGAAGAACCTCAGTTACTGCACAAGGTGAGCAACCCTCTCTTTTGCCTGGGCAAAAAATGTGCAAGATCAGTGCCATATTTTGGTATATTCTGTGTCAACTTCATTTCCGGAGAGACCCAAATATCTCTTTTAATTATGTTCTATGGACGAGGCATAATTTAGGACAAAATACTCCCTGTAATTCATATCTGATCTACCATATATGCCAATGGAAGGTTTGTATAAAGATTAAGGATGGAGAATGGCTTTTATGAGTCACTATTATTTTAGTTATCATTATTATTATTATTTCAGATGTCTCAGAGTTTCTCTTAGAGGAAAAATATTCTAACTGTTAGAATCACCATTTGTTGCTCTTCCTTCCTCCTTCTTTCTTTCTGTGTTTTGATTCTACTTCCCGGTCTTTGTCTCTCCTCTTTCCTATATTCTGCTTTTTCTTCTCTGCAGCAACTCCCAAATCGCTCTTCTAGGCTTCACTCCAATCCCAGTCCCCATCCTATGTGATACAATTATTAGTGATGTTATAGTTGATAATATGCACAATTTCATCATTAGGCTTTAGGGTTAATACTTTAATGAGATTAACGGAGTGGGGTGATGAGTACCAGCATCTCAGAACCATTGCTTTTCATGCTGTCTGCAGAGTCTATAGTGCCTCAGTTTACATTTGGATGGTCAATTTTGCAACCATGAAGGCTGAAAACTTATTTTAAAGAAACAAAAATATAGATTCTGCAGAATCTGAATATGCGATGCAGATAACATAAATGTCAGGCTATATCTACCCCACTGGCTGGGTGTTTTTTACCTCTGGTTTATAGCATTAGTTTAGCATTAAAGGTACTGTTTTGCCACCTATCTCTGCACTATATGAACAATCTATATCATAAGTAAGACTCAGTGATGATCTTCCATATCTTTTTCTTTGCAACTTAATGTATTGATAGTGGCAAAACAATAGTTTTAAAATATAGACTGCAGCAGTGAGAAAGACAGATAGTCTCCTTGAGATGACTACAGGCTTATCTCAAACCTGCAGTCTGCCAGGGTTCCTGAACACCATTGTGGGATTGGTGATACCAGTGAAAAGTGGTGATAGAGGAATGCCAGTGAGAGGATATGAAAGGAGGAAGTGTGTGTGGGTAACAGCTCTGGGAAAGTCTGACACTGGCTATGAGGAAGAGCGGAGAAGTGGAGCCAAGCCAGCAGGTATCATGGGGAGAGAGCTGCTCCTAATCCTACTTATTTGGCATCACATAGGTATTTGAAACATTTTTTAGCCAAACCCCAAATGCCAGAATTTTGGCTGAAATTCAACCAAATGCCTATGAGTAGCCAATTTCCTAGTAATCTAGCAGATGAACACTGATGAACTGAATAGTTGATGTTGTTTTGAGTCCTAAAAATATCATCTTATGTGGAGAAAATAGTGCAAAATAGTAAATTTTGAATAGGAGAACTAGCGATTAGCCAAGCACCAGCATCTCAAATAACAGCAAAAGGAATACAGAAATGACATGCCACATGTACTCTGCTTTCAGTATATACAGTCTCTTCTTACAGGTTTGTTATAATATGCCAGTCTTCCTTTAAAATAGAGATATAAACTACAGAGAGAGTGGTTCATTTTTTGTGTGGGCCACGCCATTCTGTTATGTCAAAACTAATCAAATATATGTCAGGGACACTCACATTTGAAAAATTAGCAGTTATGGGTCACTTAGGGTCCATTTCTGCCACCTTGACATTGAGGAGCAGTTACTTATGTGAGTAGTGACATGGGACCACTTGAGTGAGTAACTGCTTGAGAAAATGGTTCAAAGTCTGGCCCAATGGGGCTACTCGGGAGTAAGGTACTTCTGAGTAGGATAAAGGGTGGTAAAATTAGACTAAATCATAATAGCATTTTAAAAATTATGCAGCAACCCTATAAATACAGAAGTAGAATAAACTAGACTGATGAGTAAGTTACTTGTATATTACAACCAGGACACAAGGGGATCTTTCAATCTCTACCCCTCACAGTTGGGATTCACTCCAAGACCTCTTCCCACTCAGTTTCCCAAGAACTCAGTTTGACTCCAGCCTTCATCACTCCGGGATCTTTATTTGGCATACAGCAGTACTATGCTGAGTTTATCAGACTCAAACGCAGCGGGGATGGATGCAAGGTACATCACAGCTCCAAAGGTACACAGAAACCCTCTCCCATTATATACATTACACATCTCATTGCATTTACTATACATTGCATCACACATTTTTGGATTGGCTGGGTTACTTTGCAGGAGCCAACCCCTGTGCCGCATGCGCAGTCCATGCACTGTAAGTGAGCCGTAGCTCACGAAAGCTTATGCTCAAATAAATTTGTTAGTCTCTAAAGTGCCACAAGTACTCCTTTTCTTTTTGCAGATACAGACTAACACGGCTGCTACTCTGAAACCTGTCCACGTTTAAATCTTCTCTTTACCTCATCTCCACTTTCCTAATTTATTTTGTCCCTTGTTATCTAGTTCATAGTAAATAGTTCTCTGGGTGTTCTCCCACTTATCTTAGTGAGCTCAGCCATTCTGTCTTTAGCCTACTGACCTATTTACTTATCTTATTTAGCACAAACAACCTGTTTTCAACCTGCTTATTCATTTAGATCCCTAATTCTATCTTCCAAAAAATGAGGCCTCCCTCCATGTGCTAATGACTCATGTTGGGCCAGGCCTCAGCTGTACTCTCCTCTCTCTGTAGCCACTGCTAGGAAGTCACCGTAACATAAATGCACTAGGAGAAAGGAAATAAATATAAACTTTGGATGAAACTGCCTTAGATGCAACATTTTTCCCAGAGTCATTTTCATATAAATAACAAATTGGCTGTAATCTTCAGATCGGTATTAGAAATTTCATCTGTTTATTTTTATCATATATATGCATATTACTTCTCCTTCCTTGGCATAAATGAGATGGTTTTATCTAGCCTTTTCATTTAATAGAATTATTATTCCTTTTGCATCTCCCCTGCTGCTTCATATCACTACTGAATATTTGTTAAGTATAGAGAAAATTAATGTTTTTTGCTTGTTTGCCAGGTACAGAGTGTCATAGAGGGAAGGCTAATGAAAAAATGTTCATGCTTATTCAATAAGGACTGCTAAGACTATAAAATGTTCTCAGATTAGACAGAGAAAAATATCAAAATTGTTTAAACAGAGTGAGGCTTTTCACATCGAATGGATCCAATCCTGCAAAGTACCAGTGCCTTCAACATCTTCTAAAGTACCTGAGAGGAGCAAATATGAAGACAAAGGAAGCTGAGGTTATACAGCACCTCACAGGAAGTACTCAGTACCTCACAGGAGAGAAGCTAGTTTACCAACATAGCTATGGTTACGCTTTTCTAAGTCATACTCCAGCCTACATAAACCTCATATTGCAAAGCTCTTCAGAGAAAAGATTGTGGTTTTTTTATGTATGGAAAGGGCCAAGCCATTGTGGGTGATGCTGGAAGACAAATAGGCTTTAAGAGTGGAGTAATTTTCCTTTAGTTGTATGGCCACATCTGAATTATATTTTATATCTATTTGAAACCTTAAGTATTGTGAAAAATACCTGGTTTAATTTTAAAATAATTTGTGGATCTCAGGAAGCCCCTTGACTTGCCAAAAATATGTTTGGAGGTTTTGCATTTCAAATATTATTAAAAAATGTCTTAATTTCTAGTGAAGGAGGCAAATCAAAATTTGTGAATCATTGGTTCAACTCCATTTGAAACTGAAATTCCATCATCCGTTGCATCAACAAATCTGTTCTCAGGCTCCATGGTATATATCTGGCTCCTGCCATTCCAGGAAGGAACACCTTCATAGATTACTGGAAAAATGTTTCTTTCCTTCCAAAAAATGTTTCCTTCCTTTCCTTCTTTCCTCAGGATGCTGGGTGAGCTTCTGTTTCATGATTTCCTGTTTCAGACAGATGCTCTAGCTCCCTGTTTTTCCTGATTTCATCAGAAATAGATCTGCAAATGTGTACTCTGTATGCTTTTAGCTTGGTCCTGTGGTAAAGGTGCTAGCCGGGGACATAGGAAGGGGTTCCATCCCCTGCTTCACCACAGACTTCAGGTATGTTTATTCTGTACTGTACTCTATTCTATTCTATGTATGTTCCTTCTGTAATCAAAGGTGGGACCACAGTTTAAGTGCACAGATCCCAGCTAGCTTTAATCTAACTAGCTCCAGTCCCAGAGCAATGAATCTGTACAAGTGCACCCAGAATCCTGGGTAATTACGCATGAGGCCAATCTGCTCTGAAGCCTGCACTGTCATGCAGCTAGATTAGCTGATCTGACTAGATTAAAGTTAGTTTGGGTATGTCTACTCAAGTTGCAGTCACACCCTGTGATTGCAGTATAGACATACCTTTTCTGTGTGACCTTGGGTAAGTCACTTAGGGCAGTGTATGTCAACCTTTTTGATACCAGGGACTGGCCTACTGCCTTCCTATACTGTGTCAGGGAGATCTCAGGGACTGGCACTGGTCCACAGACCTATCGTTGAGAAATATTGATTTAGAGTATGTCTACACTCAATCAGAGGTGTGAGTGACTGCAGCATGTGTAGTCAGACCTGAGCTAGCTTTAATCTAGCTAACTCAGATAGCAATAGCAGTGAAGCTGCAGCAGCATGAGTTGTCTCGGGCAGGGCTGTACCCTCGCTCAAGTTTGTGTGGATGTGCTGCAGTCACACCTCTGATTGCAGTGAAATCATAATGGGTTACCCATAATCTGTGTGTGCCTCAACTACTTATCTGTAAAATGGGGATAATAGCACTGCCTTTCCTGACCAGGATGTTGTGAGGATAAATATATTAGAGTGTCAAGTGCTCAGGTACTATGGTGAAGGGGGCATACAGATGCCTAAAATAGATTAATTGAATCATTTAAAAATAATACCATATTTACCATCTGAAATAAAATTGCAATGACAAGCAAATTAGAGAGATCTATAGCAATAATAAGAGCAACATTTAAAGCCCTATATTTTATTTAAACTAGGCACTTTCTTTGTACATGACCAATATTACATGCAGACATAAACAAGCAATTATGAGTGCAAATATATAACTATATATTTTGTGCATGCAGTTGCCTATTTGCATATTTTGGTGCAAATAAACAGTGGCCCAGACTACACATATATACATCCATAAGTATCTAAGGTTTTGCCTTCTCTGATTTAGTGGAAGGCACAGTGCACTTTTCTCTTTCTTTCATTTTTTATTTTTGAAAGTCACAGAGGAGACAAGCAGACACATAATACAATAAATACATTAGTTACACATAACTCACGCTTATAATGGCTATCAGAGAGAGAGAGAAAGAGAGAGAGAGAGAGAGAGAGAGAGAGAGAGCATTCACCCACATCTGGCAAATTACAGCAGATACAGTATCCTAATAATCTTCATCAATATGGTACAAATGTCAATAGGAATTGTGGTCTGGCAGTTGTTTGGACTGATTCAGAATATTTAATAAAGTGGGATGATATTGCAAAAAATACTTCTTTTTCTTCTTTATTCTTTGTGATATCCTAGATATACACAGATATACTAAACACCCCAAAGATATTCCCAGAAGATCCTGTGATCTAAAAGATGCATACAACAAACACCAAAAAGAGTTTTGCATTGATACAAGCTCCAACTCCAGCCCATGCTGCACGGCTCTGGTTACTTCCATTGGCGGAGGTGTGCCCTGCCTCCACCCACTGCTGGGTGGGGGCCTGACGAGAACCTAATTGCCTCTCAGCTCCCAAACAATCAGCCAATAAGGAGGCAGTCACTGGAGCTGGTTGGCGTGGAGCAGAGTCTGAGCCTATGCTGATGGGGAAGCAAAGCTGAGTGGAGCAGTGTGAGGAAGCAGAAGCTTTCCTATGAGACTGCACCTCTCAGCGACCCTGCTCAATCTTTAAAATGTTCTTTTTCTGGGGCTGAAACTGCCTGTGACTCTTCTCCCTTTAACCACTGTGTCTGGTGATCAGATTTGGATGACCTGGGTGCTAATTATGGGCAACCCTAGCACATCGTGGCTATGCCTCTGCTCAGCCCCCCCCAAAGAATATTTTCACCAGCCACCTATGATGTGGAGGCATGACAAATTGGTTGTAGAAGGATGCGCTAAGCATAAGGAACAATATGGAGGAAGACATAAAGATGTCTCCATGCATCTGAAGAAGTGGGCTTTTTACCCACGAAAGCTTATGCCCTAATAAATCTGTTAGTCTTTAAGGTGCCACCGGACTCCTCATTGTTTTTGTGGATATAGACTAACACACTACCCTCTGATAAAGATGCCTGTGAGAGAAGCAAAGGAAAGGGGTATGTAGACTGACAACACTGGAGGAAGGAAAGGGCTGGGAGAAGGACATGGAAAAAAAGACAGGGACAGAGATGTAAGTAGGAACTGCTTGATGTAGGGAGTTGAAGGCAAAGATTTGGAATTTGATATGCTATAAGGAGCCAGTGAGGACACCCAATCCTGGAGAGATGACATGGTTGAAGTGACTGGCAATGGATGAGCCATTACAGGGGCATTTTGGATGAACTGGAAGATGTCGGTGTCCATATGACCTGAGGGGAGGAGATTACTGTAATCACCGTGAAAAATTTTCAGAACACAGTTAGCTGGTGGGGTGGAGGAGAAATGAGATGTGGTTAACTGTGGTGGAATAGATGGACCCAGAGAGGGTTTGAAGGGCAATATTAGGACCATGGTTTTGCCATGCTGAGTTTAATATGATGATCTGAGATGAAATTTCAGAGAGATAGCAGGAGATAAGAGACTGAACACAGAAAAAAAGTGAATGGGTAGTCCGGTGTGCAGGCGAAGAATTGAGAATCATCAGCATAGAGTTAAATCCATTTGAGTGGATAAAATCACCTAGTGTTAAGGGGTAGACTGAAAAGAGGTGAGATCGAAAGACAGAGAGCCCTCATCGTTATACATTTCAGATTTGTAAATTCATTCATGTTCCCTACAATAATAATTCCATTGCCCATGGTGGAAAGTGTATGTACTGTGCCAGCCGTTAGCAAACATGAAGAACAAGAAGGACTGACTTTGTCAAGAAGAGATTATGGATACAGAACAGTGCAGTGGAGACTTTTATAAATATAAAGGTCTTAATAACTTACTACACTGATATTTCAATATGTTCCAATAACTTCAATTCAAAACCATTCTCACCACCTGGACTTTAAAAAGGCACTAGCAGAGGTCCATGACATGTTCCCACACTGGCAGGGGTCCATGTCATGATGTCCTATCTATGACATCTTTGTAGGCTCAGATATGGGTTCTGCCCAGTATTTGATTTTGAAGTGACTATTTATTTTTCTAATGTTCTATTGACTAAATCTTTGATGATGCTCGCTACAGGATTGACTTTTTATTGCCCTTCCCACTCAAAACAACATACTTAATAGCAAACAATTCATCAAACGATATTTAGATCTAAGTCACATTTATAATGAAACAACTGAACTACTAAAGTTAAAAAAAATCCAAAAAACACATACTTGCCTTTGAAATTAACCACTTTCAAAACACTCCAAACTCTAGAGCAGAGCAAAACAGGAAAGAAAAACAAACAAGGAACCTAGAGAGACAGGAATCAAACCAAATGACAGATCACAAACCAGGGAATCAAGCCGTATGCAAATTGAGGTAATCATGAAGGATAACAGGAATAGGATGATCAAAGCTAAACACTTCTGATTTGAATAGTACCTGTCGTATGCTAGAAGTGCATTAACACCCTGTAACCACAATAAAAGAGCCCAACAAAGTAACACATATCAAAGAATATCACACAGAAAGAAAGACAGCATAAGAAAATAACAAATGGTAAGCAGACTCCACCTCCTGTTTATAATCATCTCAAGAAAATACAAATGCAATTACTGAGATACTTGAAATTTTTTTTAAAAACAGCAAAGGATTTTAATACTAGAGTTGAAAAAAATTGAGGCAGCATTATTATCAATAATAATAAACCCAAATATGGACTCTTGTTGGACTACAGATGTCTTTTATCAGGCATCTGTCAAAAGTTTGATGAAGCTATGGAAATCACCTAAAGAATTTCTGAGACTAATTAAGAGAATTCTGTTAACCCTTTACACATTCTAGTACTGTGCATATTTAGAGCCACCATTTTTGAAAAGCAAAGTCATATATTGCAATGGAGGACCATGGTGGAAGCAAATGTAACGATATATAAGAATGAATAGGAATAGTAGGAATCTGTTAGACACTGCAGTGATGGGCACTTAACAAATTTGATAGACACAGAAAGGAAGGTTAGAAATGGAGTGTCTGTATATAGTAGAAGACCCATGTCATAAATATAAAGGGAAGGGTAACCATCTTTCTGTATACAGAACTATAAAATCCCTCCTGGCCAGAGGCAAAACCCTTTCACTTGTAAAGGGTTAAGAAACTAAGATAACCTCGCTGGCACCTGACCAAAATGACCAATGAGGAGACAAGATACTTTCAAGCTGGAGGCAGGGGAAAACAAAGGGTCTGTCTGTCTGTGTGATGCTTTTTCCAGGAACAGATCAGGAATGCAGTCTCAGAACTTCTGTTAGCTGGAAATGCATTAGATTTCCTTTTGTTTAATGGCTGGTAAAATAAGCTGTGATGAATGGAATGTATATTCCTGTTTTTGTGTCTTTTTGTAAGTTAAGATTTTGCATAGAGGGATTCTCTATGTTTTGAATCTGATTACGCTGTAAGGTATTTACCATCCTGATTTTACAGAGGTGATTCTTTTACTTTTTCTTTAATTAAAATTCTTCTTTTAAGAACCTGATTGCTTTTTCATTGTTCTTAAGATCCAAAGGCTTGGGTCTGTGTGAGGATTTTTATCAAGCCTTCCCCAGGAAAGGGGGTGTAGGGCTTGGGGGGATATTTTGCGGGGGAAGACATCTCCAAGTGGGCTCTTTCCCTGTTCTTTGTTTAACGTGCTTGGTGATGGCAGAATAGGGTTCAAGGACAAGGCAAAGTTTGTACCTTGAGGAAGTTTTTAACCTAAACTGGTAAGACTAAGCTTAGGGGGATCTTTCATGCAGGTCCCCACATCTGTACCCTAGAGTTTAGAGTGGGGAAGGAACCTTGACAGCCCATATGTCAGAGTGTTCCAGGGCAAATAAGAAGGGCAGAACGTAACAGAGTGTCAAGGTATACGATAGTAGTGGGAAAGCATGAGTGAGTGGATGTAAGAAAGCAACAGCATATATGCCCATGTGGCATAGTGTATATGTTTTAGTGATAAATAGGCATGTTAAGAAATGTTCACATGTATAGAAATTATAGTAAATCAAGGAGTAAACAATATGTAGACATGATAGGATTTGGAGTAAAGGAGTCAGAGATGTGTATTGGGTGTACACGTTAGATCAGATCTTATTTGCGTCTTTCTCTTTAACTCAGACCAGTGATACCAGTTAATGAGTTTAGGGACCAAGGATGTAAATCAGAGGCAGTTTCTGAAAAAAATAGGGCATTAATCAGAAAGCCATTATTTAAACATTTTTAAATGGATAGAATATTCCAAATAGAATACATGGGTTATTGTCATTGAGCATTTTTCTCACTCTTTTCAGCCAAGTTTTTAATGAGAAATACTAAATGATTCTTTATATGCCAAGTTTCATCCTATGGTAAACATGACAGTGACCCAAGGGAATACTATTGTAACACTCTTATACAGGAGTTGATGATCTCAACCTGTACTTGAGGCAGACATTAAAAAAGTAGGGTTATTTTTCTACAGAATGTTTTTGTTTTCTTCTGATTGCCATTGTGTTTTTTAACATATAAGTCCTGGAGCTGCTGCTCTGCCTGCCAACTGGTGGCCACAGGAGCAGATTTAACCAATTTGCAAAATCCCACATCTAGAGGCTGGACTTCCTGTGTCTCTTTTTCACTTCACAACAGCTGAGACTCCAGTGGCAGCTTCACCCAGATGAGTCAAAATATTCAGTCAGTAGGAATTGTTCTAAGCTTGTCTCAGCCGGAAGCTGGGGCATGCAATATTTTTCAATGTTATTAAATTAATTCATTTAATTGGTATTCAGTTGCCATTTTAGAGCAGTTTTGCTTTCTCCCCTCAATCTGTTTTTTATTGTTAGCTAGTTTTATATAAACCTTGCCCTGCAGGTTCCCTGGAAAGAAGAAAAAGGGGTCTCTGTAATATACAAGTTTAATGAACACTATGAGTGCCAGTCTGTATCTTTCAAGTGCTCTTGATTTTGCATCACAGTTTCTTTCTGACCTCCTTAGGCATATAAAGAACCATGATTTTAAGAATATACTTTAAATAAAATATGTATGTTTCTATTGTCAACATCACAATATTAAATATGTTTCAGATGCTCTTTCATTACTCCTAAACCTCAGAAATCTCTATATCTAAATACTTACATCGCCTCTAACTCCATAGTATATGAGCTCCTTGTAAACATTAATAACTTTATTCTTACAACATCTCTGAGGTAAGGCAGTATCAAGAAAAATGGTGGTAATTATACTATTCTTCCTCCCGAATCCAATAGCCTAGTGGTTAGAGCACTCGTCCAGGATGCAGGAGACCTGGGTTCAGATTCCCACTCTCTCTGTTGTGGAGCAGGGATCTGAATGCAGGTTTCCCAAAGATGTGTCCTAGCCACTGAGTATTCTGAGGTGGATCTCTCAGTCTCTTCTGTCAAAACTCTTTCACTTTGTATAAAATACTTAACAGTCATTGGCCAGAGGGAGAAATTGAGGTGCATGGGGACTTCACCAGTGTAAGCTTAGGTGCCTCGGGAATTCAGCTGACTGCGGGTTTTGAGAATCTACATTTTGGAATTAGGTGCCTAGGACTCCCTTGCAAAGCACATCCTCAAGACCTGTTTTCTAAAGGCATGTAGGTGCCTAAAGATGCAGACAGGCACCTAGAAGGATTTTCAAAAGCACCTAGAGCTAGATTCACAAAGGATATTGAGGATATGTCTACACAGCAAAGAAACACCCCCCCCCCACTGGCCCAGCTGACTAAGATTTGGGGGGCTCAGGCTGTGGGGCTGTTTCATTGCTGTGTAGACTTCTGGGGTCGGGCTGAGTCCGATTGCACATACAAGGAGATATATGATAGGGATAAGATTTGTGTAAACATCTTTGGTCAGCTGGCATGCAGGTTTTTCTTTGCTGTGTAGACGTATCCAGAGTGTCGCCACACTGAATTTTTAGCTGCCTAGAAAATCATTGGGATTCACAGAGCCTGAGTTAAGCTCCTAGGCTCTCAGTACAATGAATGGGGAGAGTTAGATGCCTTAGAATGGGAGTCACAAAAGTCAGCCTATTAGGCAGCTCCCTGCTTAAGCTAGCCAACGGGAGATGCTAAGGAGAGGGGTGTGTCCTGAGCCCCACTCCTCTAAGGGAGTTCAGCACCTACATGTAACCTAGAGGGGGGCAACTGCCTCCGCTTGGGTTTCTCACCTGCAAACACTCTGCTGGTTTTGCATGGCAGAGGACCCCCTCCCTCATAATGTTCAGTCCCAGGCATTCACCTGGGGCATGGGGGATCTGCCAGTTCAAGTTACCCCTCTGCCTGACAGGCTTAGAAAGGATTTGAACTCAAATCAGCCACCTCCCAGATCAGTGCCCTAACCAGTTGACTATGGGATAGTCTGGTGTAGGGATTGCCTCAGTCTCTCCTGTTGCAGCTGTTCCACTGTGGATAAGTAATTTTAAAAAGTCATTGGAGCAGGGGGACTGGATCCCCCATGTGAGTGCTCTAACCACCAAGTTACAGAGTTGTTCCCATACTCACTCACTGTTGCTCTCTTTCCTGCTCGATGACTCTTTCATCATTTACTCCACAGTGGAACAGCATCAATAGGAGGACTGAGGGAATTCCCATTTTGGAATATCCTATGGCCCACTGGTTAAAGCACTCATCTGAACCTTGTTCAAATCCCATCTTCCCCACTTGAACCAAGGGACTCCCACATCCCAGTTGAATGCCCTAGCTACTGGGTTAAAAAATATGAGCAAGCTCCTCCTCCTGGCTGTTTTGTGCAAATTCACAAAGAGGGTCTAATCTGGTAAGCGTGCTCGAGGTGGCTTGCCTACCAGATCAAGCCCTGCAGGCAAGTTGGGCACAGGAATACCTGTCTTCCATTGGTTTGTACATTGCTCTGAGATTTAGATATCCAAATCCCTAGAGGGGAACCATGGTGCTCATACACAGAGGCAGAAACATGGGCGCCAAGGGAGCTTTTACTGCAAAAATGTATGTGTCAAGCAAGTTTAGGCACCCACAAGGTTCAGAGGCAGCTAAGCAGGATTTTGGGAGTACCAGTGGGGCCTGATTCTAGGATTTAGGCACCTAAACTGGCAGCTAGGTGCCCAAGTTCTTTTGTGAATCAAGCCCCATGGTACCTAACTCTCAGTGAAATCAAAAAGAAAAGGAGTACTTGTGGCACCTTAGAGACTAACAAATTTATTAGAGCATAAGCTTTCGTGAGCTACAGCTCACTCACGAAAGCTTATGCTCTAATAAATTTGTTAGTCTCTAAGGTGCCACAAGTACTCCTTTTCTTTTTGCGAATACAGACTAACACGGCTGCTACTCTGAAATCAGTGAAATCAATAATTCTTAGTTCTAGTTTTCAGGTTTCTGCAAGGTTTATGTTAACAGTATTGTGCCTTAGTCTAACTACACATTAATGGGACCATCCTGACTAGTTATAGAAGGATAGTTCTTAGCTCACTTGGGACTGTGGGAGGGGGAGAGTTCCACTTCTGCGGCTCCAGATTTTGAAAAAGAAAAGAGTTTTTGTTGTAATAAGGCCTTATAGACATCAACCTCTTGGCTCCACCATGCCATCTAGTCCCATCGCATACATGTAATTGATCAGGCCAGGTGAATCCAAACCAGATTGTGCTTTTCTGTATCCAGAAAATGGATACCAATCGCATTGTCTAAAAGAAAAAAATGCAGTCAATACACTTAAAAACAATTTGATTATACTACAGAGGGGTCCAAACTAGAAAGCCAGTGCCAATTCTATAATGACTGTTAAGGAAATGTGGATCATGACTGGGGGCTCAGATCTATCTTTATAATCCTTTGGATCAGAACCATGACTCCAAACACCTCCAAATTTTGCAGAGGTTTTTATTTGCAACTGATTCCAAATCTGAATTTTCAATCTTGGACTCATCTGTAGTACACACCTCCTATAGCTTTTTCAGGTCTTTTACCGGATAACTTAATTTTGACTGAACCGAGCCCTTATTTAATAAAACCAATATACCTACTTTGAGACAAAATTTGTGTTCATTTATTTTTCCTTTGAGCTAGATTAATTATTTCAGACAAGCTATATATATACAAAAATGGATAATTTATAGGCTCACAATGAGGATTTTGGAAAAAAAAGCAATGCACACAATTTGAAACAATATAAATTCTATTAAAAAGTAAACAGTCTGATGTTTCAGTATGAAAAGTCAAACCATCTTTAGAGGAAATTAGTGACTATTGCTGATAACTGGCTCCAATTTATGAGCTAGGAGGAGACCATCATGAGAAACAAAGAGAAATAATCCTCAAGTGGAAGAATTAAATAAAGATCAATTGTGACACAATTTCAGAACAGACTTCCATAGCTCTGGGGGATGCCTTACTCTTAATTAATTAAAGATAAAGTAGAATGACAATGTTTAATTATTTGCAAAGAATCTTTGTATTTTCTGTTCCTATAAAAATTGCTGCTCTAAACTGATTTAATTTTAACACATTTTTTGAGAACCTCAGAGGTAACTCTTTTTGTATTTTCTCATTTGTACATGCTGTGGAAAGCCACAGTTACCTCTCTCACAGTATTACTCAGCTTTCTGTATGGTTATGTCTCCTGGATTGGAATTATATTATAATGGCACCTGGTGTGTCTCTGTCATTACGGCTGCATTAAGTTTTGCTCTTAAAGTGGGAGTTTAACGTCTTTATCTTATATGAAAACTACAGTGTATCTGCCCCAAATTTTCAGCACATAATCCCTTAAAGCTTGAATTTTTGGAGGAGTTTCAAGAAAATTTATTAGTTAGTTTCTGAGTTCTAATTAACTAATAGTGGTACCCAAAAATGTTCTCATTCTAAGTCTCATGATTATAGCCCTAGCCCCATACCCTGCCATCAGACCAGGTGCTGTTGAAGAAAAGTTTGGGCAAGTGGTGGCAGAAGTGGGCCAGATGGGTATGACATAACCAATCCATTCAAATACTGCCTTTCAAATCTTCTGTGTACTTTTGGGAACCCAGAATAGACAATTTTTAAAGTCAGATGTTCTCTAAAGCCAGCTGACATTGCCCAATTCACTATTTTCTAGGGACTTGGAGTCCAATTTTTTTTTTAAGCTAGCCAGCTGGCATCATCTAAAAGCCCATTAACAAAGTATCAGGGGTCCCTAAGAAATATTGATAAATAGGAGTGTATTATAGTACTAAAAATGGTACACTGATTTGTAGTCTTTTTCTGCCACAAGAAGAGTTCTCCTATATTTCAATATGTGTGAAGTGAACGGCCTGTTCATCTTGTTTAACAGATGTTAAACTACTTGTGAGTTCATTTATTTATGAACATTAGGAGGGTTCGCTTTGTTCACATGTGCTTGTGCTCTTAATTTGAGTACAGCTTTTTGTTTTCCATTACAAGAAAAAAAGTTAATCACATCATAAAAAAACCCTTCATAAAATACATATATTTCCATAGAGTAGCTAGAAATAAATTTCAATTGATATAATATATACATTTCCTATCCCCGTAAAGGGCATCAGAACTATAATCTAAGACTTGCCTTGATTTCTATTTTAGTGGAATGCAAAAAAATGAGCATAAATGCTAATTTTGTGCTTTTGTTTTGCATTTTATGCATATTTTCCCTTCCCATCTGTAAATATTTCCCAGTTTTACATTTCTAGTGTTTTCTTTTTGTGAAAGGAACATGCTCATATGTATAAAATAGTATGGCAAACTAAACATGCACACACATTCAATTCTGCTCTCCTGGTTTTGGAAAACAAAGAGATGCTTCCCCCTCATTAGCATTTGCTGTAATATAGAGGAGAATGGATAAACAGTGCTGATTAGTATTTTTAAAAAGCTAGATGAGCATAAAAATGTGCATTGCTCATATACTACATGATTATATTAATAGGTGGCTGATGAACACTTAGAAATGGAAGGAAATAGAATTGAAGGAATATGACTTGCTTGGCAGGCTAACTAGAAAAGTGCGAGGCTTTGGGGAAGTTAATAACACTGGAATTAATAAAAAAAACTAGGAATACTTATGGCACTTTAAAAACTAACAAATTTATTTGGGCATAAGCTTTCGTGGGCTAAAACCCACTTCATCAGATGCATGCAGTGGAAAATACAGTAGGAAGAGATAGATATATATATATACACACACACACACACACACAGAACATGAAAAAATGGGTGTTGCCATACCAACTGTAATGAGACTAATTAATTAAGGTGAACTATTATCAGCAGGAGAAAAAAACCTTTTGTAGTGATAATCAGGATGCCCCATTTCAAACAGTTGACAAGAAGGTGTGAGTAACAGTAGGGGAAAAAATTAGCATGGGAAAATAGTTTTTACTTTGTGTAATGACCCATCTACTCCCAGTCTTTATTCAAGCCTAATTTAATGGTGTCCAGTTTGCAAATTAATTCCAATTCTGCAGTTTCTCATTGGAGTCTGTTTTTTAAGTTTTTTTTGTTGAAGAATTGCCACTTTTAGGTCTGTAATCGAGTGACCAGGGAGATGGAAGTGTTCTCCGACTGGTTTTTGAATGTTATAATTCTTGACGTCTGATTTGTGTCCATTTATTCCTTTGCATAGAGACTGTCTGGTTTGGCCAATGAACATGGCAGAGGGGCATTGCTGGCACATGATGGCATATATCACATTGGTAGATGTGCAGGTGAATGAGCCTCTTATGGTGTGGCTGGTGTGATTAGGTCCTATGATGGTGTCCCCTTAATAGATATGTGGACAGAGTTGGCAATGGGCTTTGTTGCAAGGATAGGTTCCTGAGCTAGTGTTTTTGTTGTGTGGTGTGTGGTTGCTGGTGAGGATTGGCTTCAGGTTGGGGCGCTGTCTATAACTGAGGACTGGCCTGTTTCCCAAGATCTGTGAGAGTGAGGGATTGTCCTTCAGGAGAGGTTGTAGATCCTTGATGATGCGCTGGAGAGGTTTTAGTTGGGGGCTGAAGGTGACAGCTAGTGGTGTTCTGTTACTTTCTTTGTTGGGCCTGTCCTGGAGTAGGTGACTTCTGGGTAATCTTCTGGCTCTATTCAATCTATTTTTTCACTTCAGCAGGTGGGTATTGTAGTTTTAAGAATGCTTGATAGAGATCTTAAAAAGAAAAGGAGTACTTGTGGCACCTTAGAGACTAACAAATTTATTTGAACATAAGCTTTCATGAGCTATGCTATAAAGCATAAGCTTTCATAAGCTTTCCATGATGCATCCGATGAAGTGAGCTGTAGCTCACGAAAGCTTATGCTCAAATAAATTAGTTAGTCTCTAAGGTGCCACAAGTACTCCTTTTCTTTTTTGCGAATACAGACTAACACGGCTGCTATTCTGAAACCTGATAGAGATCTTGTGGGTGTTTGTCTCTGTCTGAGGGATTGGAGCAACTGCGATTGTATTTTAGAGCTCGGCTGTAAACAATAGATCGTGTGATGTGGTCTGGATGAAAGCTGGAAGCAAGTAGGTAAGTATAGCAGTCATTAGGTTTCTGGTATAGGGTGGTGTTTATGTGACCATAGCTTATTTGCACTGTAGTGTCCAGATTCCAGGTCACCATAGAACTGTATCATATTCGTGGGGGTGAGGGGGCAGAAGGAGAGGTCCTGGGATAGGACAGTCTCTTCTGCTGGGCTAAGAGTATTGCTGGATAGATTAACAATATTGTTGGGTGAGTTATTGGAACCACTGTTGTGGCCCCTTGTGGCATGGAGTAGTTTAGATAGTTTAGTGTCCTTTTTCCTTTGTAGAGGAGCAAAGTGTGTGTTGTAATTGGCTTGTCTAGATTTTGTAAAGTCCAGCCATGAGGAAGTTTGTGTGGAAAATTGGCTTTTTATGAGAGTATCCAGGTTTGAGAGCTCATTCTTTAATCTTTCCCTATTTGCTGTATAGGATGTTGATCAGGTGGTTCCGCAGTTTCTTTGAGAGTGTGTGGCACAAGCTGTCAGCATAGTCTGTGTGGTATGTAGATTGTAATGGATTTTTTACCTTCAGTCCTTTTGGTATTATGTGCATCTGTTCGCATTTGGAAAGGAAGATGATGTCTGCCTGTATCTGTATGAGTTTTTTCATGAAGTTGATGGATTTCCACTTCATACGGCTAAATTCAGTGCCTTGCATGGTGACAGGTTTCAGAGTGGTAGCCGTGTTAGGCTGTATCAGCAAAAAAACCTAGGATCACAATCTGCAACTGTGAAATGGATTCTGGAAAAAAAGGAAGGATTGTGTATGTTTTTTACATATAATGGCAGTTTATTTTCTAAGATTGCTGTTGGCACAGAAACCATGTTTCACACTAGTATCACTTAATATGTTATTCATTGCTCTGGGCTCCAGAAATGAGCAGTGAATTAGTCATGGTGAATAAATACCTATCAGTGTTCATCAAGTGATATTCCTCAGTTCTTTTCCCCCCTTTTTCTTTTCAAGTGGTATCAAAATCTCATTCTGTTGTTCATCAGACTGAACACAACAGAGCAAACCTTTTGCTACTCTGAAACCTATAAATATATAGTTCCTGTTATAGTTGGAGCCAGATTCAATATAAACATAAATCTGATGTAATACCCCTGCACTTCAGTGAGGTGGCTACTTTGATTTGATTTTGGGAAATGTTGACTAATAAACAAGATCACTAGAGCTACTCAGCAGAAACTGGCTAGAATGAGTCACCTGCTCTTTATTATTTTAAGAAAGGATCCCATTGTCTTTTTATCTGATGTCCCTGACAATTGTTGCTATATTGCTGCTTTAATATACATTGATGCATTGTTTCTGATGTGCTAAATATGTGCTGCAGGCTGATGCAACAAAGTAAACATACTGCAGTCATGATCCTGACTCCTGATGATGGCTGAACTGCACTCAGGTGACACCTTATGTGATATGAAAAGTTATTTCTCAGACCTTAGCAACACTTGACAATGGATGCTTAACAATCTAGCTAATCAAAAATTGATTAAAAGCATTAGAATTAATGGGACATTCAAATGTTTTAATGACAGCTGGCAATTACAAATTTTTTTCCAACTTGTTTTATTCATATTTACAATTCTTTTAATAGATGTAGTTATCTTTTATAGTCTTGGTGCCTAGAATTTAGATGAGTATTCATTTACCTGTTATCCAAGTAGGCTCCCATCTTGCAAAGTCTTATTTGTGTGCTTTGCTATACATTAGTAATCCCATTTAGTTCAATGAGACTATTGAACATGCTAAATATTTTACTCCATCAGAAATGGAATTTTCAATAGATTCTCAAGAAGAGAACTAAATAGTGCTCTGTACAAGGTTGTCTGGGATTATAAAGATTCTTTTTGTAGCCTTGATAAAATAACAACTGCTCTTCAATGTGGTGCTTTCAATTAGATGAGTGTGAGGATATTGCCCCTTTGTCTCCCAACTGGCATGAATATTGATTTGGGCTCTGTGGGTTTCCTAGTCGCTTATCTAGTTACAGACCTACTACTGTTTTAAGGGAATGCCATGAAGGCCCTATCTATTCCCTTCCAGGTATGTCTACACTGCAATTAGACACCCACAGCAGACCCATACCAACTGACTCAGACGCTCAGGAATCAGGCTGCAGGGCTGTTTTATTGCTGTGTAGACATTTGGGCTCAGGCTACAGTCCGAGCTCTGGGAGCCTCTACCTCTGTTAAGGCTGATTCCCCACTCTGGCACTTTGAGTGCAGAAGGGCCCACAAGGATTCTAAAAATTAACACTGGCCACTCCAGATATTGTACTAAACTCCCAAGGTTACAGCTTCTTTCTGACCTTGGATAGGTAGATGCTGTGCCACCACCCAAATGCAAAACCCCTGAGAACCCAGGAAGGTGCACTTGGGAATTCCTTCCTGTGGGGTACCCTCAAGCCCTTTTCCCCCCTGCACCTTCTGGGGAAGAGCTGAGAAAGAAAACAAAGGAAATTAGCTGTGGCTATCAGATAATTAAACAACATTTGCACAATTGTCTAATTGCAGTGTAGACATACCTGGAAGGAAATAGATAGGGCCTTCATGGCATTCCCTTAAAACAGTAGTAGGTCTGTAACTAGATAAACGACTAGGAAACCCATATAGCCAAAATCAATATTCATGCCAGTTGGGAGACAAAGGGGCAATATCCTCACACTGTTAGGACACCAAAAATCCAGTCCTGTTCTTAAAAAAGGTAAATTTTATTAAAAACAAAAAGAAAGAAAATATATCTGGAACTTAGGCTTTTGCTAGATTTAAAAAACCCACTTACAAAAATTAAACATTAAGAATAATCTTCTTGAGGTCCATCTTAAAGGTTACAAACAAAACAAAAAGCATTTGGGGTTAGCACAGAGGAGTCCACAAGCCAATAAGAAATAAACAGAAATAAACCTAATCGCGTCTTTCTAAACATTCCTGATCTACTTACATATCCGGGTTGTTAAATAAGTAGTTTTAAATATAATCCGATGATTTTCATATTTGGCCTTCAGCTTCTTACAGCATAACTGCTTCCCGTTCCCCTCTTTCCCAGAGAACAACAACAGCTCACGAAGAGAAAGCTTTTTTTCCAATTTTAAAAAGTTCTAGCCTTCCCTTTCCTGGCTTTGGTCAGGTGCCCACTCGCTTCCTTTTACCGGGACTTTTTAACCCTTTACAGGAAAGGCAAGTAGAGAACAGCTACTAAGAGGAATTTTATAGCTAACTGGCTGTCTGGATGTCCATAAAATGGAGCTACGCCACCCTTCATTTATCACAACCTCACAGGGTACTAGAGCCCAGGCTCCAGACAGAGCCCAAATGTGTACATTGCAATTAAACAGCCCCTTAGCTTGAGCACCATGAGTCAGAGTTTGCTAGAATGGGCCAGCCATGAATTTTTAATTGCAGTGTAGACTTACCCCCATTTATGCAATTACACTACTTTAGTTCAGACTATGGCAGCACTTCTATGATGGCTTCATTATTTTCCAGTGTTGGTGGGGTGATAACTTTTTTTAATGCTATAATGTGGCCAGACACTGTACTTTGGGTTGAGACCTGTATTACAAGGTCTCAGCCTGGGAGCAGACTACTTAGTTGACCAAATAAATAAAATAAAATAAATTATTATTATTAATAATAATAATAATAATAATAACAATAATAAAAAAAAGTTGGGCTTTTTTAAGTTTTAGCCAGGCAAAAACTTAAGGTCTTTAACTGATTTTGGATATGCTTTTGCCAGACTACTCTTTATGTGAGATATAAGAACGTGTTATAAGGATAAAGAGTAGCTTATATACATAACCATCTATGAAAAGTGTTTTATGAAGTCAATAAATTAAATACTAGAAAACCCTACATTTTAAAATGATGAGCTTCCACTTCACAGAAGTCAGGAGAGTCAGCCATTCCATATTAAAACCACTTACCCCGATTCAGCAATCAAATCCACATGAAAGGAGAGACCCTTGTGCTGGTGTCGAACTCCATAGTCCCACAAAGTATCAGTATTCGCATTGCCTTTCCTGGCTTTTCAGCTTGTGCCACAAATGTTGTGCTGTAGACATAATGTTACTTAGCACTATGTAAAATATGTGTCCCACATACTTACATTAACTGAACCCACTGCTAACTGGAGGCACTTCAATATGTAATATTTTAAAATCCTGGAGTGCACAACTTCCCTTACACATGGGATTTTTAAGGGGTTTTAAAAGAGCAAGTTTGCTACGGCAGTTTCATTTGAAGTGGTTTAAGTATTCACTATTGGTTTGCTTCCTTTGTTTGGCCTGGTTGCCTTTCATGGCAATGCTTTTTCACATGCTTTTCAGAGAAAAGCTTTTCACATGCTGTCTATCTATTGCATATAGCACAGTGCTGTCTATATTGGTTAGACAGGTGTTTCATTTCACTCTCTCATAAGCTTCAGTGAAGAAAAGCCTAATATCAGGCTCCTCCCATCCAGGCTTATCTTTATAGGGTGTGTTGGGAAAATGTATGTTTTATGAAAGAGGTGAATCAAACTGGTGATTCCAGCTCATTGTGGGCTAAAAGAGGGAGGTTACAGCACAGCTGTAATTAGAAACATTCTAGAAGCTGCAGAAATGAACTGACACCTTTTAACATATCCTGATAAAAAGTCAAACTCTGAAATCCATACTCTGGCAAAACTCACACTGATTTTTAGGCATTATTGATAAAGACTTCAGGGTCTGGTCTCTAGCGGTATATATTTGTGGGGGGATAGGGTCTAAAGGTAAATCTGCACTAGCCATTGAATAAATGATTAGAAGCTTGATGGTAGCTGACAGGTTGAATTTGTGGGGGTAATGTCAGGCCACAAACTACATGGTGAACAAAATCAAAAGAAAGGGCTGAATTTCACATTAAGAAAATCAGTGCAAGTATGCAACAACAAAGAAAAGATGCACTTTCTCTTCCTTTTCCTCTTACACTACTTGATAAAAGACCATGCATTTTCAGGGACTAGACCAGATTCTGTTCTCATACCAGTGTAGATCCAGAGTAAGTCAATTGCAGTCTCCTATGATATATTTGTTCAGCACTAATATAATGGAGCCCTGATCTTGACTGATGCTTTTGGGTACTATAATAATAGACACACTAAGAAAAGTAACAATGGCCCATACTGTAGTTGCAAAAAAAAAGAAGTGGAGATGGAATCAACGACACCACAGAACATAATTAATCTTATTATCTGCAACACTTGCTTGAGAACATCTCTTTGCAGCCACCCAATCCCCACCAAATTATGTAGCTTCTAGTAGTGGTAGTCTGGAAAATTGGAAAACCAAATACCTGTGGGCCTGGAATGACAAGTGTAGCAATGAAGGATGTTGGGCTGATCTGTAATAATTTATAAATACTGCATATGCCTGGTTATTGGAATATATACCGTCTTCATAGCTTGATTTAGTTTAATAGCACAGCTGTCAGGAACCTAGCAGGAAGCAAATACATTTCCTGAGACAAGTAACATATCAAGGGGACTAAGAAAAAATACCTGAGGTCTTAGCTGTGAAGATGCTACTTCCAGGTGCCAGACACTTTACAAGACTTGTTTGGCTAAGGCTGGGAGCAAAAAGAACACCAAACGGTTACTGTCACTCTCCAGAGAGAGGCAGGGAAGGCAGTCATGAGGGCTGTTCAGGAGGAACAGGTTGACACACAGAGAGGCCCTGTGGACGGGTTTGGAAGCAGCTGGGCTAGGTAAGCATTATATAAGATAGACATGCATCTAGACAGTCTTGTTGTTTTAAATCCTTTTTCTCATAGACCTCATTAATCCTGCACATCACAGAACCTCATCCACCCACTCCTGTAATAGACCCATAACCTCTGGTTGAGTTACTGAACTCCTCAAATCATGATTTAAATACTTCAAGTTACAGAGAATCCATCATTTACTTTAGTCCAAACCAGCAAATGACCTATACCCCATGCTGGTTTGAACAAGGCAAATCACTGCCAGGATCTCTGCCAATCTGACATGGGGGGAAATTCCTCCCTGACCCCAGCTATGCCTTCTTGACCCCAATCAATTAGACCCTGAGCATGTCAGTGAGACCCCCGAGCCAGACACTGGGAAAGAATTCTCTGTAGTAACTCAAAGCCCTCCCCATCTAGTGTCCCATCTCTGGCTGTTGGAGCTATTTGCTACTAGCAATCACAGATGGGCCACCTCCCATTGGAGGCAGCCTCATCACACCATCCCCTCCATAAACTTTATCAAGCTCAATATTGAAACCAATTAGGTTTTTTGCTCCCACTGCTCCCCTTGGAAGTTTGTTCCAGAACTTCACTATTCTGATGGTTAGAAATCTTTGACTAATTTCAAACTTCAGCCTGTTGATGGCCAGTTTATGTCCATTTGTTCTTGTGCCAACGTTGGCCTGTAACTTAAATAACTCCGCTCCATCCCTAGTGCTTATCCCTCTGATGTATTTATAGAAAGTAATCATCAGCCTTCATTTGGTTAGGCTAAACAAACCAAGCTCCTTAAGTCTCCTTTCTTAAGGTAGAGTCTCCATTCCCCATATCATCCTACTAGCCCTTCTCTGCACCCATCTTTCTTAAACATGGGAGACCAGAATTGCACACAGTATTCCAGATGAGGTCTCACCAGTGCCCTGTATAATGGTACCAAAACTTCCCTATAGCTACTGGAAATACCTCTCCTGATGCATCCTAGGATTGCATTCGCCTTTTTCATGGCCACATTGCATTGGTGTCTCATAGTCTCCCTGTGATCAACCAATTAACACAGGTCTGTCTCTTCCTGTCACTTCCAACTGATATGTTCCCAGCTTATAGCAAAAATTGTTCTTTCTCTTATGCTTAGCTTTCTTAAAACTATGTTAATCTTAACACTAGGAATAAAAGCAGTCTGGTACTTGTATTCACCACTGGTCACAGCTCCCAAAGGGAAGGCATGCAGATGCTGAGCCCAGTCAGATCTACTGAATAATCACAGTTGGTACACAGGTTAGTGTAGCTGGGACACCTGGTCTGAAAGTGGGAGAATTCCACCCCTGGACAGGTGACAGCAAGAGGCCTGACATGTGACAGCAGCTATGTGATCTGCACTTCATACTTTATACAATACCAATTATAAGACTTAATCCAACCCCATATACTTACTTTCATATACCATAATTAATTCAAGTTTCTAACAGCTCACCAAAATTTTCAGCAAATTTTATTAATTGTTTCGTACCCACGGATATAAGCTGGTACAAGAGAATTTTGTCTATGGGACATCTCCAGTTGGTAAATATGGAATAAAGACAACCCAGAAATTACAGACAAGTCATCTTAACTTCAGTACCTGGAAAGATAATGGAGCAAATAATTGAGCAATCAATTTGCAAACACCTAGAAGATAACGAGGTTATAAACAACAGCATGGATTTGTCAAAAACAAATCATGTCAAACCAATCTAATGGCTTTCTTTGATAGGATAACAAGCCTTGTAGATGGGATGGGATGGGGTGTGGGGGAAAAGCAGACGATATGGTACATCTTGACTTTAGTAAGACTTTTTATACTGTCTCGTATGACCTTCTCACAAACAACTAGGGAAATACAACCTAGATGGAGCAACTATAAGGTGGCTGCATAACTGGTTGGAAAACCATTCCCAGAGAGTAATTAGCAGTGATTCATAGTCAAGCTCAAAGAATATATCGAGTACATATACAAAATGGGAAGGACTACTGCAGAAAGGGATCGGGGGGTCATAGTGGATCACAAGTTAAATATGTGTCAACAGTGTAACTCTGTTGCAAAAAAAAACCCCAAACAGCATTCTGGGATATATTAGCAGGAGCATTGTAAGCAAGACACGAGAAGTAATTCTTCTACTCTACTCCACGTTGATTAGGCCTCAACTGGAGTGCTGTGTTCAGTTCTGGGCATCACATTTCAGGAAAGATGTGGACAAATTGGAGAAAGTCCAGAGAAGAGCAACAAAAATGACTAAAGGTCTAAAAAACATGACCCATGAAGGAAGACTGAAAAAATTGGGTTTGTTTAGTGTGGAGAAGAGAAGACTGAGGGTGGACATGATAACAATTCTCAAATACATAAAAGGTTGTTAGAAGGAGGAGGGAGAAAAATGTTCTCCTTAACCTCTGAGGATAGGACAAGAACCAGTAGTTTAATTGCAGCAAGGGTGGTTTAGGTTGGACATTAGGAAAAACTTCCTAGCTGTCAGGGTGGTTAAGCACTGAAATAAATTGCCCAGGGAGGTTGTGGAATCTCCATCATCAGAGATTTTTAAGAGCAGGTTAGACAAACGCCTATCAGGGATGGTCTAGATAATACTTACTCGTGCCATGAGTGCTGGGGACTGGACCAGATGACCTCTCAAGATCCCTTCCAGTCCTATGATTCTACTATTCTGTTTCATATAAACTGGTAGTCACTTAAAGCCATTGACACTAAAGGCTTGGCATGCTTCACTGATTATGCTTTTTACTCTATCATGGAGAATTTGCTGCTCCTAGATTTCCCTTTGTTTCAAAAGCTCATTTTCTGCTTCTGAAGGACTGTAATTCTGACAGGGTTCAAACTAAGCTTCTTGAACATCAGTCCAGCATGGCTATCCCCTCAATTACTCAATTTTACCCTGAATTATGCCTCTCTAATATTTCACACCATTTCAATTACACAGCAGAGGAGGACTATGTGAATTCTAGTGCTAAATTTAATCAAGTGCTCCTTCAAGGTGGAAAAGAACATATCTTTGGAATTAATGGAAAGAGACAAATGAAATAAATCCCCAGGATCTTGGTTCTGTCCACTCTGTACCAGAGGACATCCCAGAGAAAAGACCTTCAGTAGCAATTGAAGCCTGCAAACTGATAATGTAAAAACTTAAAACTGCAAGGTATGAAATGTATGAAAAACGGTACACTTCATCTGGACTGTGGAATCAACAAGAATTCAATAACGTTAATCAGATCATCACCATTCAAGTGCACATAAATTTGAATTGTTTCCCTATTATTAAGTGTGTGTCTGTAAATTATTGCAGAGAAAGCCATTTTCAAATTAATATTTGAGCCATTAGAAAATACAAAGGGCATTTGCATTAATTAGAGACAGCTTTCCTTCGTCTCACTTTATCATTACCTTTGCTCCCCGGAATCAGTTTAGTGCTCAAATTTATTGACATGTATGATTCAGTGGCACTATTTGTTTAGAGTTCATCATATACCTGCTGGAATAAACTCATTAAGTATAAATGAATAGTTCTGTAGTCATCATCTAAAATTAGTCAATGCAGTCCTCTGAAGTCATTATAGTGCTTGTGAACACAGCTGGAATAAAAGACCCTGTAAACGTTATAGCTTCATTCTCAAAGTTTAACCAACATTCATCTCCATTTCTGTCTCAGAACAAAAGCCCAGGGTCTCAGTTAAGGAACATGGGACTCCTTCATCAGAAGATGGATGCCTGTTTTATTGGAGAATGTGAGTAAGCAGTGTGTAAGATGTTCCATACTGCTGTTGCTATAGCATATTAGTTTTCACAGTATATGGAAGCCAAAGACTAAAGAAGGAAAGGAGAGCCCTCTCAAGCATCATTTGGATATATAGCTGAATATTAAACCAGCCCTTCTATGGAGATAGCAGTGATATAGTTTCTCAGTAGAAGCTTCTCAGCTACGGAACTCTCTGCCACTGGATATCAGGAGAAGACCAAGTCTTGCTGTTTTTAAGGCAAAATGCAAGAATCATCTCTCTGCTTTAACTCAATAATGTTGTCTACAAGAGTGATGTCACTTAGAAAAACTATGTAAATTGAGGGCCAGGTGGAGAATCTTGTCCTTTTTGGAAAGAAATGATGTTATCCTAGCCTATAGAAATGCATCGTTTATCTACAGTGATGTAAGATTAAATAAGATACAAACTGGGGGCAAGTGGTTTTATGGGGCACAATTAAAGCTGCATATTTGTTAGTGAAAAGAGCACGGTTCTTCAGAGAGCAAAATGTCAAAAATGATGGTAGAATATTGCATTTCCTGAATACATACAAAAAGAAATGAAACCTGTCATGAATACATACATATTCTAATGGCCAATATCAAACAGTGCTTTATAAAGGTGCTAGAAATGTTTCAATACATAAATAAGAAACAAAACAAAGACTCACTTTTTACCTTTACTTGGGATATTTCAAGGCATCAAATACCAACCTGTATATAACTGTTCAATTTCTTCATAAACACAACTAATTACAATCAAATCAACATACAAATTCTGGAACTTCTCCTGCTGAAAAGTTGTTGTTCCATTGGGTGTGCAGTATGGTAGAAAACAGCAAAACAACGGGTTTGCAAAAACTGCTTCTTTCTGATTTTCCTTGTTCATAGATAAAAGCAACTCAGATATGAAAGTTTTTGTTATCTAAATATCCCCCAATATGTTTAGCAGGAATGTGGTACAAGTTTCAGACATTTTCCGCAGCACTCGTTAATACACAGAGATTTGTTTGTTACAAGGCTAGAAACCTTTGCATAGGGAATATCAGACTTTTGTAGTGGTTGCAATATTGCTTCAGAAATAGTTTTAAAATTAGTGGCTTCCCAGATAATACATCCTGCAATAATAACCTTGAAATTCTACGTGGTTGTTCAATATTTGTTAAATGACTGTATAGCATATTCAGTGAGTACGTAGGACCTGATCCAAACCCAGTGAAATCAATAAGAGTTTTTCCATTGACTTCAGTTTCTTTGGATCCAGTCCATAGTAGTAGTTATTTCATCACAGATGATTTACTTACACAGAAATTGGTTCCTCTAATTACTTTTTCTAGCTCAGGACCAAGGTAATTAAGGACTTAGGAAATGCAACTCGTGAAACATTGGTATGACCCAAGTTAAGTATGCTTCAGTTAGGAATTGAGAATTGCTATACACAGAACAGTAAATGGCACATTAGCAGAAATGAATGCGTCCGTCATATCAAAAAGGGTTACTTTCCTACTTGCAGTCTTTTTGTACCAAACAGTTCTTTTGTATTTAGGTGATTTTCAACAAAGCATGCAGGAACTAAAGCAAGCTCTTTTCTTCTCAGTATGTGAGTTTCTAGCTGATGATCAAACATAGCTTTTCTTTTAAAAAACAACCAGAATATGGCATACAATGCAAAACATAACACCACCAGAGGGGGTGAAATATTCTCCATTTATACTTCACTGATCACTGTCAGGCAAATATATCTTAGAAGCTAAAATTATAAACTATTCTAAAAATAGTTTTTAATTTCCTTTGATTCTGCCTTCCCACTGTAGTCTCCAAGTTGTTTGAATGTGCCATCTTCTCCGTAATGAAAAAAGGCAAATTGGAAAAACATAATGGGTGTTTACCAGCTGGAAGAGAGAAAGATACATCCAGGTGCAAAATGGTGACTTTAGGGCAACATCTATTTGGCTGCAAAATGTAAAGGGTCACCCCCAGAAAAGCCTGGCAGTGGCTCTTACTACAGCTCAGCTCTGGCTTCTGGCCTGGCCTCAGGGGGAGAGGAGAAGCAAGGAGCGGGGCCCCATGGTGAGGGGGGCTTGGGCCCCAATACATTTTAATCCACCTCTGCTGCTGGCACCCAGATAGTGTGGAGAAGGAAGCCATCTGATTTGAATTCAGAGCAGGCAAAGACTGAACCAGAGAGGTGGTAAAGCAAGGTGGTAAACGAAAAGGAGGCTGATGAGAATGGAACTGGAAGGTGGAGGAAGAGAAACTGTGACTGGAAGTTGTATGGTGGAGTTTGGGACTGGTTGGTGTGGGGGCTGGGCCTGGGAGCCTGATATGTTGTCAAAATTCAGTGTATAGTTGGAAAACAAACACCCTAATGCAATTGTCCAGGTGGTTGTCAGTCTTGGTACTTAGATTTGATGGTTTCTCGTAGGAGAATACAAACTGGAGCTAATGTTTACCATAGATCAGAACCCAATTTGCACTTGTATTGTGCACTTTGGTTTGTCTACCTAAGTCCCAAAATACTGTATTGTGGCATTCAGTGGGAGAGTGGTTTACGTGTCTAATGTACTGCAGCCTGATCACTAATATCAGGTATCATAAAAGTGTTGGAAGAAAAGTTCACCGAGGATGTCAGTTTCTCTAAGTGTTCAATTTTTTTAAGCGACCAGCATACAGAGCTGTATGAAACAGCTGTCCTTCACGATGTCATTTTACCCTTTATACTTCTCCAAGGTTGTTTACATGACTGGAAAGTGCTGTAAAGTTTTCTTTTTCTTTGAGCTATCCACATGCCCAGCTTCACTTTGAATGAACTCACCACATTTATCAGAAAGAAAAGGAGTACTGTAGCTCACGAAAGCTTATGCTCTAATAAATTTGTTAGTCTCTAAGGTGTCACAAGTACTCCTTTTCTTTTTGCGAATACAGACTAACACGGCTGCTACTCTGAAACCTCACATTTATCAGGTGTGTAATGCTCTTTAATTTGCCATGCATATTTTATGTTAATTATCTGTTAACAAGGTTGGTCAGGAATAAGAAGTCAACAGCAATCTCTCCTTGTGAGAAGGCATGTCAAGTTTTTCATGTCTTGGTTTCAAGACTATTCCGATCTCAGGTAAAAGATAGAAAAACCTTAGCTAAACTATACCTTTCCTCAACCACCTCCATTGTGCAGGATCAGATTGTTACACGCTGCAGCAGGTTGATGAAGCAGATGATGCTGAAGGCCTCTGACAAATGGAGTTAACAGTTTTTTGACCAATGCTTCTGTAACATGTTTCAAGACATTCACTCTCCCACAGAGTGCTCACCAATCATTACATGCAGTAAAGCTTTGGATCTAGTCATAGCTGGTGCCTCCAGGTGGTGGTGCAGAAACCAATTTTATCATCATTACTTTCTTCTTAATGACCTACACTTGAACGCACTATAGATACCTGCCCGTCTTTTTCTCTTCTTCATTGGTGAGATCACCAAAACGTCTGCCTTTGTGCTGCTGTGTTCATAGCCCTGAACAGAAAAATCACCAGCTGAGCCATGTCAGTCATATGTGTTGATTTGTCAAACTGGAGAGAGAAAAAATATACAACAATTCAAATCAATCTCCATTTGTTTATATCTGACCATGATTCCACTCATCTAGCCCCTGTATATACATCCAGTTGCATGTCACTAATGACATTGTGTATTGCTTATTTTGGGATCTCAGCTTCTCTTATTGCTTTCTTCACCACTGTACCATCAGTGAAAGCCTTCTTATGGTTTACAGGTACATAAGCAACTCTGAAAGATACTTCATTTGGTATCCTTCTCTTTTTTAATGGTTTTGCATGCATTGCCTCATGAGCTCTCAAAGGCAGCTTATTTGAAGATTATTTTTAAGATACTTCTTGAGATTGCCTGTGAACTGCAAAGAAGCAACGCTCCAAATTACCATGTTGCTTGAGCAGCATTGGCTTGACTCGTGAGATTTATGTGCTTGCTTTTAAGCACCGTCAGCAAAACTCATGAACCCATGAAATTACTATGATTTCTCCTTCCTTTTTCAAAGTTCCAGATAAATTATTTAGGAGTCCTACACCTGTATCTCTGCACCTTCCTCAGCTCACCCCCAGGGTCCAAACACCCTCCCTCCCTCCCTCCATTCAGTGGCTGCCCTAAGGAAGGGTATCTGCTTGAGCCTCAAAGGAGAGCTTCATTACTTCCTTACATAGCATTCCTGCAGACAGGAAGACCAATCATCACCCTCCTTCTTCCCTCCACCCTGCAGGTTTAGTTAATTCATGTATCACCCCTCTCACCTGCAGACCCCAAGTGATCAAAGGAGTGGGAGGAGACTGAGGCAGAGAGAGATCATCCCAGGCCTGCAGCAGATGGGGATCTTTATCCTCCTCTGCAACCTGCAAGGTATTCTACTTCCTCCACTAGCCCAAAATGCCTTTATTAGCAGCAGAGCAGTTTTCTGCATCACCTCCTGTTGCTAATGAGACAGCAGGAGGCCATGCCATACAAGAAGGAGCAGGAGAGAGCTGGTGACTTATTTCATATGGCCTGTTTATCTACTATCTATCCCAGTTTACTTTCTTGGAGGCCCCATCTGCAGTACGTGCTGAATAAGCCTACTAGACTGGGGGCTGCAATATCTTCCTTACCATCTGAAGGGAAAACTACAGTTAACTTGACAGATATGTACTGGCTATAACATACAGGACTATTGTAGCTGAATACACTTACCCTTTACAAGCAACACAGATGGAAGTATTTCACATGATGTCTCCCTTTCCTGATAGATCATACTTAAATGGCAATATATTTTGTTTCTATTTTACATATACCATAGCTGTATTCTGTGTCAATAGTGCTTGAGTGAAAAATTATTCCTATTGTGGAATTTATTATGAAAATTTAATAAAACATTTAAAAATAATGAAAAGAGAAAACTTGTACCTACTTTTAATGTATGTGTTTGTTTATTTTGTGCTTATTTATATAGCTATTCCTGCCCTTTTTTTGAAAATAAATTGCAAAACATTATGCTGGAATCAATCGAAGCCAGATAATACATATGGTTAAGAAGCCACATAGTATAATAATACAGAGATATGATCTTTAATCACAGGTATGTAATCTTCTTTTTTTGTATGGCATTGGAAAAACAATGGGCTGGAATTATAATCATATTTTGAGATTCAAAAGCCATTCTAATGCTTCTGAAGTAATTAAATGAAACCCCTTGTGCCACCATTGTAAGAGTGAATAGGGCAGTTGTCCGTGATGTGTTGTATGGTTTGTACCTCATCACAGTCACAATTTGATGATTCTTTGATTTTCCATTTGTGGAGTGAATTTCCACACTTTCTATGCGTTGTCTGAACGCAGGACTTCTTTCACTGGATCTTCAATCAGGTCTTTGTTTGGGACCTCACAAGCAGCCCGTGATTTGAGCCAGTGAGTTCTGACTTTCTTTCTGTAGGCCCGTAGCATTGAGGTATATATCAGGAAAAGCTTCCTGGATTTGAATCAGGAGAGTGGCAGTGAATTGACGTCTTGGTGTATCACCAGGTCCAAAGTGGTCAGGATCTTGTTGCACTCCCAGACCATAGCATCATCTCGCCTGATGTTGGCTGGTGCAATGCTTGCCAAAACTGAAATCCATGGTATGAGCGTTGATTTGAGAGAGTCACTAACAATCCTGAGCTTGGCATTATGGATTTCCATTTTCTGGCCAGCTCTACCTCTAAAACTGGATGATAGTTTTTCTTCTTTACCTTGGCTTTAATTTGGTATTTTTCACTAACGAGACTGTATTTAACCAAGTCCTTGAGGAGAAATGCCATCTTTTGAGTCTGTGGAATATACAGGGAGATTTTACCAAAGGGGCCTACATAGTAAGGATAACATCCATGCCAGTGGGAGCTCCAAGAGGCATTTTGCATCAGGGATGCACAGTGTCTCCCATAATTCCCTGGGGGCAGAAGCGGAGTACAACAATGTACCACTCTCTTAGGAGGGTGCTTATAAAAACTACTGACTCCCACTGAAATGCAGCCCTCTCTGAAGTGAGACATGGCACAACATTTAGGTTGAGCAACATTACACAAATACTTCTTGCAGACATGAATTATATCTACGATACTGTCATTAGATTGTGTGTATGTAATTAGCCTCTGTCATAAAAATAAAGAGAAGGGAAACCACTTTTCTGTATAGAGTGCTATAAAATCCCTCCTGACCAGAGGCAAAACCCTTTCACCTGTAAAGGGTTAAGAAGCTAAGATAACCTCGCTGGCACCTGACCAAAGTGACCAATGAGGAGACAAGATACTTTCAAAGCTGGAGGCAGGGGAAAACAAAGGGTCTGTCTGTCTGTGTGATGCTTTTGCTGGGAACAGATCAGGAATGCAGTCTCAGAACTTCTGTTAGCTGGAAATGTGTTAGATTTCCTTTTGTTTAATGGCTGATAAAATAGCTGTGCTGAATGGAATATATATTCCTGTTTTTGTGTCTTTTTGTAACTTAAGGTTTTGCCTAGAGGGATTCTCTATGTTTTAAATCTGATTACCCTGTAAGGTATTTACCATCCTGATTTTACAGAGGTGATTCTCTTACCTTTTCTTGAATTAAAATTATTCTTTTAAGAACCTGATTGCTTTTTCATTGTTCTTAAGATCCAAGGGTTTGGCTCTGTGTTCACCTGTACAAATTGCTTAGGATTTTTATCAAGCCTTCCCCAGGAAAGGGGGTGTAGGGCTTGGGGGGATATTTTGAGGGAAGACGTGTCCAAGTGGGCTCTTTCCCTGTTCTTTGTTTAGCACAGTTGGTGGTGGCAGCATAGGGTTCAAAGTCAAGGCAAAGTTTGCACCTTGGGGAAGTTTTTAACCTAAGCTAGTAAGAATAAGCTTAGGGGGTCTTTCATGCAGGTCCCCACATCTGTACCCTAAAGTTCAGAGTGGGGAAAGAACCTTGACAGCTTCCATTGCACTCACAGATTCTACAAAGCGACTTGGGTCCAGCACTTTGGATACTATATAACTGTGAAGTAGTATTTCAACAATGAATTGCTGTGGTCCAATTGTTTTGGATCCTTATTGTTATTAAAAGAGTAGTTAGTGGTATAGGCCCTGTTTCTGCAAATACTTATGCATGTGCTTATCTTTGCTCACATGACTAGTTTCACTGAAAGGAATGAGACAGCTCATATGAGTAAAGTTATGCGTATGTAGGTTTGAAGTCTGTGTTTGCAAATGCATACTAGATAGACAAAAAATTGATAGAGGTGAAAGTGTAGCATTTTGCACTAAGAGAAAACTCCTGGTTGCAATGCTTCTGCAGTTTCAGGTTTAGAAACTAAGCCCCAGTGAAATACCATGGAGAAACACAGCAAGAGCTACCACTTGCTTGTATTATACTACTTTTGATCACATATATTGAAGATTACACATTAATCTTCTGCTACATCTTTGCAGTTAATAAGGGTCAGAGTGGATCATAGAGGGCTTTTCAGAGCTGAAGGTTGAGATCATTTAAGAAAAACTATCAAACTCAATATAATTAGGCTGTGTTCATTACCCAGATTTGAGACCTTACTTTGTTCCAATTATCAACCATCTTCACCAAGTTAATAGTCATGAAAGAAAAAAATATCAGCTGCCTCTATAATATTCAACCAGGTTGTGAAAGTGTACGTCCAAGGAGGATGACAGTCCATTTACTAAATTAATGATGATTGGTTTTCATTTTGCAGTGTTTACATTTTTCTCAATTTATCATAATGTTGTAGAACATAATGCTCTGTGGAAGGCAGTAATCTCTTAGTGTTCTGGTGAGGTTTTTTTTGCACATTCTTAGTTGTAGGCATTTGGTGAATTTTTATTTAAAAAAACCTAGCAATATCCTTCAACACCTCAATGAACGCAAAAATTAATAATCTCCGTGAGGCGGTGTTCAACCTGACACAGCAAGCAATGCAAATATGGCACAAAGTCTATCTTTACATTTATTTGCAAATGTGTATAGATATGCTTCATATAAATTAATCCTCTCTTTCATTAAAAGGAAGGAATTATGTCTGCGGTCAAAAGGGTGGGGTACCGTTAATCTGATTTAGTACAGCATGTGAAAAATTAATTGAAAGTCAGAATTCCATAGTGTTTATTATAAAGTAATTTCACACCAGCTCAGGATTAGCAGGGTAACAGGTGACAATAGTTCATTACTATGTTAATTGAAAGACAGCACACTTTTGTTTTAAAAAAAAAGAAAAAAGGAAAAATTATGAAAAAGCAGTATTTTATCTAGGTCTCAATAGTGGTTCTGTGTGATGCATAGTAAAGAGACTGTAACTTTCAAGAGAATTGCTTGGCTTTTTGGTGATAACCTAGCATTGTTCATAGTGCTATGAAGCATGGCACATATATCTGTTCCCCTCCTCCCCCCAAGCATACTGGCTGTCTCAGTTTCCATGACAGAAAGCTGTGCCCTTAAAAAGAAAAGCTTAACATTTATGCCCAGAGTCTCAAAGGCATTATGGTGCCTAGCTCCCATTGAGTTCAGTAGGACTAGGCACCTCAATACCTTTGAGTATCTGGGCCTTAAAGCCTCTATGTGCTGGTCACTAGTCCAATAGTGTAGAGGAAAATGTGGTGCATAAAGCAAAGACTATCAAGCCTTCTCACCTTCTTGCTTGTTCGAAGGCCCTCTGGAGCTGGACGAAGTCTGGAGAAGATGCCCATCACTAGGCAGTGATACAATCTGTACTAGTGTCTAACACAAGGAAATCCCATTGGTCCTCAAGCCAGAGGGTTAATAAAATAGGTCATTTTCCAAGCGTGGTATTCTAGTCATTCTGTCACTTTGACAGCATACTGAAGCACAAAGCTAAGGCAAATGCATCCTTCCATTTCCGCTGTAATGCCATTATACTGACTCTGAATGGAAATGGGGGGGCCACACCAAGCTTGGCTCCTGTTCTTTTGTGAAATACGACAGACAAGGCTGTATGGGCATTTCCTATTATAGACTGTAGAGCTGAATATGGAGTACTGCACTGCTCGCTTCATGCCACTGAGTAAAACAGGGAGCTATTTTCCCATTGTATTTGCATAATGGTGAATGTTGTGAAATTAGTTTAATGGATAGAAGATCATGCTACAGGTCCTTCTGGTTGACAGAACATAAAAGACAGAGTAAAAGAGAACTCTGTATGACCTTTGCTAAGGGCCAGTTATAGTTTAAATAAGCATCCATCCTGAAAACAACATAATACAGCAATTATTTAATGAAGCCAGACACCCTGCTCAGGGTAAATGGAATTCTGAGGCAAAGGTAGGATCTGATGAGGAACCATGGTTTTATATCTAGCAGAGGAATTGAACTTCTTCAGAGATACTCCTGCAGCCTTATGGACAAGCATATGAGGAGTGTGACCTTTCTGTTCACCCTCCCTTCTTCTGAAAAGTTTGACACAATCTGATGTAATATGTTAATTTCAGCGTGGCCCTGTCACACGTTCTAATCATGAGCTCTTTGCACTGAGACATACAGTCTTTTGAGCTCTAGGTATCCCAATAGAGGTTGCTTTCTACTGACGGTCAAAGTTTAAAAAAAAAAAAAGTAATACAGGAAAATATAAATGACACTATGGTTATTTGCTGCAAGGAGAGCACCCTAGTAAGAAAACTGTCTCTTTGCTTTTAATGAAGTTCAGTGTGCTGTATTATGATATATTGGGATAAACATCAAGGCAAGGTCTACACTGCAGCTGAGAGTGAGCCTCCCAGCCCAGGTAGAGCGACTCACCTGGAGTGGCTAGCAGGGCTGGAGCTAGTGTGCTAAAATTTGCAGCCTGGATGTTGCAGGTCAGACTGCAGCTTAGGCTCTCAAGCCATAGATGCCGACTCCATGGCTGCTTCAGGGCTGGAGCACCCGTGGAAAAAAAATTAGCACTTCCTGCCCACAGGCGGCCCTACCGATCAGCGCCTTCTCCTCCTGCCAGCCACAATCAGCTGTTTCATGGAGTGCAGGAGGCTCTGGGAGGAAAGGGGAGGAGCAGGGATGGGGCACGCTCGGGGAGGGGGTGGAACTGGGTGGAAGAGGTGTGACGGGGCAGGAAGAGGCGGGTCGGGGGTGAGAACTTGGGAGAAGGGGTGGGGTGGGAGCGGGATTTGGAGTGGAGTAGGGGGTTGAGTCCCCCCCCCCCGCAGGCCCAGAGGAAGCTGGCGCCTATGTCTCAAGTTTAGAGAGTAGAGAGGGCTTGAGAGGTTAATCTGTAGCAACAAGGTGCAACTAGGGCTGTTGATTAATTGCAGTTAACTCATGCGATTAACTCAAAAAAATTAATCATGATTAATCGCAGTTTTAATCGCCCTGTTAAACAATAGAACACCAATTGAAATTTATTAAATATTTTGGATGTTTTTCTACATTTTCAAATATATTGCTTTCAATTACAACACAGAATACAAAGTGTACAATGCTCCCTTTATGTTATTTTTGATTACAAATATTTGCACTCTAAAAATGATAAACAAAAGACATACTATTTTTCAATTCACCTCATACAAGACCGTAGTGCAATCTCTTTATCATGAAAGTCCAATTTACAAATGTAGATTTTTTTTGTTACAAAACTGCACTCAAAAACATAACAATGTAAAACTTTAGAGCCTACAAGTTCACTCAGTCCTACTTCTTGTTTAGCCAATCGCGAAGAGAACCAAGTTTGTTTACATTTACGGGAGATAATGCTGCCCACTTCTTATTTACGTCACCTGAAAGTGAGAACAAGCATTTGCATGGCATTTTTGTAGGCAACATTGCAAGGTATTTATGTTCTAGATATGGTAAATCTTCGTATGTCTTTTCATGCTTCAGCCACCATTCCAGAGGACATGCTTCCATACTGATGACGCTTGTTAAAAAAAATGCATTAATTAAATTTGTGACTGAACTCCTTGGGAGAGAATTGTATGTCTCCTGTTTTGTTTTACCCGCATTCTGCCATATATTTCATGTTATAGCAGTCTCAGATGATGACCCAGCATCTGTTGTTTGTTTTAAAAACACTTTCACTGCAGATTTGACAAAACGCAAAAAAAGGTACCAATGTGAGATTTCTAAAGACAGCTACAGCATTCAACTCAAGGTTTAAGAATCTGAAGTGCCTTCCAAAATCTGAGCGGACCAAGGTGTGGAGCACCTTGAGCTTTCAGACATCGTAAAAGAGCAACACGCCAATGCAGAAATGACAGAACCCAAACCACTAAAAAAGAAATCGACCTTCTGCTGGTGGCATCTGACAGCTAATAAAAATGAACATGTGCCAATCCACATTTCTTTGGATCGTTATCAAGCAGAACCAGTCATCAGCATGGCTGCACGCAGTGGCAGATTTAGAATTAGTGAGACCCTGTGTGCAGCTTCATTTTCTGGGGGGGGGCCCCCACCTCTTGGGCCCCAGCCAAGAAAAAGAACATTCTTTCTTATCTCCCCTGCATTTTTCATTCCTTTTTTCTTCATCCTCCTCCGTTGTAAGTAATAGGAAGTAAATGAAAATACCGTGAGGTACTTTGATTGGGGCAGGAGGTTGGGGTGCAGAAGGAGGTGCGGGGGTCAGGATCTGGGAGGGAGTTTGGGTGCCAAATGAGGGCTCTGGGCTAAGGCAGGGGGTTGGGGGGTGCAGGAGTGGTCAGGGGAACGGCACTTACCGTGGGCGGTGTGGCTCTCAGAGCGATTGGCACACCCCCCTCTGTCAGTGGCTCCTAGGTCAGGTGGGGTAAAGGGTCTCTGTGTGCTGCTGCCCACAGGTGCCACCCCCACACCTCCCATTGGCTGTAGTTCCCAGCCAATGGGAGCTGCAGAGTTGGCGTTCAGGGTGGGGGGCGATTGGTTCTTCTGGTGCAGGACAATTACCACAGAGAAGTGGGATTACATCATGCAGACCTGAGATGTGCAGCAATGGCCCCAGAACAATGACCATGATAATACTCCTTAGTGCTGTGGAACTTCAGCAATCACAAAATCAGGTTCATGACCACCAGTGTGGGATGTACTGAAAAGGTATGCGATGCCAGATTTACCTGTTTGGACAAGAAGAGACTCTATTCTCTCTTCCATAATACGCTCATCAATGGGGTGTCTGTGCCCCAGGGACCTAGTCCACCATCTACTGCCTTGTCTCATGCATTCCTGTCTTTCTATCAGAGCACTTGGCAGAAGAAGGTTTAATCACACACTGAGCAGGTGCAGGATGATGGTGGAATGTGCATTTGGCTGGGGGACAGCAAGATAGTGCTGCCTACAAACCCATTTGGAGGCCATTGTAGCTAGTGCAGTCTGTACCATGGTGGTATGCTATATAATATCTGTGAGCATAAGGGCAAGAGCTTTTGCCAGGAATGGGCTCAAGATATTGCTGGTTTTCAGGGCCCATACAAGAAACCAGAAAGTACACCTGAGGTTGGGTCCAGGCAAGCAAGGGAAATAAAGGATGTTTCTTGTGCCCACCTCCTTGCTTCGCATGGTGACATGCATGGGAACATGATGGGGAGATGTCATGCCGTGTGCTGTTGTAGCATACATAGCAGTTTATTTGCTATTGCTTTTATGTGATTATAAGAGGGGTTTACACTTTATTAAAAGTTTCAGCTACAACTTCATGACTCTTCCTGGTTCCCAAGCACTCCCATGACAACATAGTGACCACCCAAACCACTTCATTAACAAATGAAAAAGTATAAAAATACCAAATTCTGTACTGAAAATAATTACAGGCATCCCAGCTGCCAGTAAATGAAGTATGCAAATGGCAACTAAATTCCAAAATATGGCATGCTCTGTCAACTGAGCGGTGACACGAAGTTGCGCAATCTCACGGGTAATGAAACTGGAGAGCTGCAGCATTCTGTTCTCCTTACCCCAGACTTGCATAGCAGTAGGGGAACAGAGAATATCTGCCCATGCACATTTTCATTCCCAGAGTTCATGGACTGCTGAATATCCCACCCAACCCCTAAATTATCCAGGGGTTGCGTTGGTTGCAGGACCTGGTAGTGCAGAGGAGAGTTTCCAGGCACTAGTGATGGTGTTTGAGGTGGTGCTGTAGGTTGGGTCTGGGGCCTGCTGGCCATCAGAGTGAGAAGCTGCTGAAACAGCCCCTTCTGTTGCTGTCGGTCCAGCTCCTCCATCCTCCTGTCATGCTCCAGGTATTGTGATACCACTTTGTTTTCCCTCTCCTGTTTATCTTGCTCCTCCTCCTCCTTCTGAGATGCAAGGTCTGATCCAACCCTGTGTCCAAAGTCACTGTGCATTTCTTGCAGCAGGTCACTCCTGAACCTTTTCCTTTCCCCCCACGGGATCACTATCCTCTCCCTAAGAGGCTTAGTGTGGGCCTCAGCCTAGCCAAGGTGGAGAGTCCTGCCAAGATAATGAAAGAGCACATCATTTTGTATCCATGGAAAGAAAGAAAAGAATCTACCCTTCTACATTCTATCTCATGGCAAGACCCCATGTTGTTACTCTTCTCTACTTGGTAAGCCTTTATTTCATTTTTGCACACTAGCCTGCTGCAAGCCACGTTACTAGTTTCCAGACACACTATGGCAAATATTTCAGATTTAATTCATTGAAAAAATAAGAAAAAAGTTTTGGGGTCTAAATGGGGTACCTGTGTTAGGGCAGTCAGACAAGGGTGGCCTGTTACTGGTGCTGGGTTTAAAGCTAGTCCAAGCCGTGGAAGTCTTCGAGGATGTTAATCTGCTGGAAATCTTTGAGTGCAAGAGGGAGCAGCTTTTCTGGCCTATGGAAACCCAGCTGTCCATGCCAAGGAGACCTAGTGAGCTACAAGGGCAGTTGTGGGAAGTTTACCCTGACCAGGAATCTCCCTGAATGTCTATTTTCTCCTCTATGAAAAATCCTCTGGCTTGGATAGCGTGCTGCAAATGGAGAGCACCAGGAGGTCAAGCTCCACCATCACCAAGGGGTTTTTTCACTTAGACAACCACTGGGACTTACAATGCAGGCAGTTTGGGACAGTGCTGTAAAACTAGCATTGATATAACTGTAGAACAGTACACCGGTGTGACGGAGTAATAAAGCCAGCAGTATTCAAGGGATAGAGCACACATGTTTGCTGTGCCTGTAATCCCAGGCATATGTATTATTCTCCCCCCCACACCAGTAATTAGCTCAAAAATAGCTAGACTAATTCACTTATTGCATGTTTAAATCCCCATCCCACCCTATGCTTGGACTGCATCTTGGCTCAATCATGTGGGGAATATTGGAAGTGAAGGCAGGGAAATGACATGGCTTCTGCTCGCTCCTGAAGCTAAGGGCATCCCATAGAACATAATATCCTCTATAATTATAAGTGCATTGGTCATAACCTGGGAAACCCTCCCACGTACACTGCTATTTCCCACCTAACAATAACAAAGGTGGTGGTGGCCTCTTACCTGGCTGCAGTTTCAGTTCCCACTGCAGCTTCCTCCCCAGCACGTTCTCTGGGGCCACCCCTAAACAGATCCTTGAACTATGGCCCCAGGACTCCCTCCAGTCCATCTGACCATGTGGTCTGCTCCAGGTCCCTGGTCTGTTCCTGCTCTCTGGGTCCTGCTCCTCTATTCCCTCTGCCATTGAGGTCTCCTCTGGTGCTGTCTCCAGCTTCTTTAGCCTGATGTAAAAATCAGACTGTCTTGCTTCAAAGGCCAATCATGTATGATGGTAGGCTTTGTACTTGGGACAGTTGTGTGTGTGTTGCTAGGACCTCTGTGGACATATCCCATGGTTTTTTGTACTGCACATAAGATGAGCTATTGTAGGATTCTTTCCCAGTGAATTGTGGGAGGACTTGCCCATTATTCTGAGAACATGGGAGACTTGTGCGAAGACACTGGAGAACTATCAGCACTCAAGTGATTTAACCTATGTCCACATTGCAAAGCGGGTGGGTTACCAGCCCAAGTGAAAGGGGAACCCAGACTCTAACCCATACCTCCAGCCATGCCAGTTAGCCTGAGTTGAAAGTTCCACCAAGCTCAGGTGAGTGTTTTGTGTGTGGACAGAAAGGGGGCTAGAAGCAACACCTCTGCAGTGAACACATACCCTAAGAGCTGAGGAACCCTATTGTGTGGGATTCTCAGTCAAAAAGAACACAGGCCAGCAGGTCCTCTCCCATTTTAGGTGCCACTGTGATGATTGTACTCTGAAACACAGGAAACATATAATGAACATAGGCCAGGGCAGAATTTAAGGACCTCAAGGTAATATCTAATGACATGGGCTCTTCCACCTCTCTGCTATTTTAAAGTGTCACTTTTTCTGTTACAGTCTGCTGTCTTCTCATGCCTGGTTTTATTTAAAAGAGAAAAGGAAAAAAGAATGGAAACCTTCAACAATATAGACACATGAGAAGTGCATTAGAAATTCACTAAGGCAACTGAGATGATTAAATAGATAAAGGTGTTCTGTATGAAAATGCAACAAATGGGCAATTGCTTTTTCTGTTAATACTTTCCCAAGAGCAATATTTCCCTATTCCTTTGTTCTCTGCCATCTTCCTTCTCCCTCTGCTTTCCCAAAATTTTTAACATTAGCAGGCTAATTTAGACTCTTGCGTTCCTTGGAGAAGGGACCATGTATTCCTACTTGTCTGTACAAGATAATAACATTCTCCTTATTTCCTCAGTGACACCATGTCCACTATCGATATAGAGAATATATACACTGGTTTGGTTTTAACTTAAAAAAACAAACAAAACAAAGCCCATAGTGGAATCTTCTCCAGTCTCAATGCTCAGCTCTGCTGGAACCACTATTACTTTGTTTTTCATGACCTGAAAGGAGCAGACACTTGCAAAGGTGCTGAAGGAGGCGTGGGTTTTACTTCATGGAATGTGAGTATCCAAGAGCTGAATTCTCTCCCAGGGTAATGAAATTTCATGTGTAGCATTTGGTTTTCTGGGATTCACAAAGGTTATCAGCCAGGCATTTATAATAAAAGTTGTTCCTGCTTTCCCTGGCGTGTGTTGGGAAGATGGGAGCACTATCAGTTTGACATTTCTGTCAGAACTGGTATTTGAACCACTGGATGATTCTGACAAATGCCATCGCTGTCATCGGCTGCTCAGTTTTAATTATACCTGACTGAAGCTTTCCATGGAGGCAAGCAGAAAACTTAATTAGTTAGTGCAAAGGCTGATGTTCAGAGCTTGAGGAGTCCAAACAGTTTTACAGCATTTATGTACAGTATCTGCCATTTTCAGCCTGACAATATGAGTAAGAAGAATTAATGGTCCCACTCATGGAAAGAAAATACACAGAGAAAAAGACTTGTAGGAATATATGTCAACAAAACACATTATTCCTGTTTATGACATGTTAGAGAGCCAGCAAATTTTGCTGGTGTGGCAACTGAATGTATAAGAAACTTCTGTGCTGAGCTGTGGAGGGGTCCAACTCCAAATATTATAGGTATGCAGGCAAAATACTATATGCTCATGGGAACATACAGCAAATGAACATCTGGTACCTTAAAATACGTTCAGCAGTGGATTGCAAGCATAGCACTATTTGAAAACACTGAAATACTGGCATTTCCTCACACATCGATGCATTGTTTAAACAAGCAGCTTAAAAGAAGATTGCATTAACAATTGCTACCACCTCAGTGTTTCCTTTCAAGGTGGTAATATGATTATACTTCTATACAGCATTTTGGAAAAGCAAGCATTAGCAACATGCAGTGTCAAACTGCTAATATGACGCAATTAGAAATCAACATAATGTCCACATGTGGGTTGCCTGTAATTTTTTGTTGTTGTTGTTCTAGAAGCTACAGTCCTTCAGATACTTAATACAGTTGTTCCAGTGGAGTCAGGCACTGTAGATCTCCTCTGAGGAGAAAGGCTTGACTGACCTCTGGAACTGTATTGGTGTCACCTCTATGTGTAATCACATATATTAGAACTACTGACCTAGCTAATATTAAGAACCGACTGTGCTTAATTTCATAAATAAATGAACTGCAGTCATGAAGCCACAGTAAAGCATAACTTATACACCCCAGAGGATTGGGTGGGACTCATCTGCACTAGCAAATTTTGTAGCTATAATGGTACAAAAACTCATGGTAAAAAAACCTAGCTAATATATTTATGTGGCCCCCTCCATTACCACAATATTTGAGCTCCTGTCAGTCTTTAATGTCTGTATCCACACAACTCTCCTGTAAGATAGGGAAGTGCTATTAACCCATTTTGTAGATGGGAACTGAGACAGACTAACACACAGCTCCTCAGAAGTACTTAATCGCAGCCCCTGGCTCCACATACAATGCATGAGGTGCATTTGGCACCTAAGAAAGGGTTCCTCAAAAGCCAGCATGCTGAGTGAGGAGCCTTCTAAGCAAACCAGGAGAGCCATGCTGAGGGCAGGGTCAGGGAAAGGAAAGGCGAGGCATTTAGGAGGCTAAGCGAACACACTAAAAATAGTGGTGACAGGATGGCTAACCACCTTGAGTGCAATCCCATCCATGTCCCTAGGTATGTACTTGGGGCAGCTAGCCCATGCCACCACCTGTGCAGTCACAGCTACATGCTATTTCTGGTGTTCTAGCTCACTCACAGCTAGTTGGGTATGTCTACCTGAGCGGGGAATTGCCCCTCCAATTCCAGCATAGACATATTAGTGGACGCCTAGGGACCTCTGGAGTTAAGCAGCAACTGAGTGGCAGTTTTGAAAATGCCAGTGGTGTCTAAATGGTGGACTTGGGTGCCTAAAGAGGCAAAAAGGCACGTAAATACCTTTGAGGACCTGGCCCTAAGTGATGGGCTCAAGATCTCCCTGGCAGTATGTGGTAGCATAGGAATCGATGCTTGGTCTTCTATGGCCTAGGCCAGCATTCTAACTACTGGAGCATCCTTCCTCTGTAACATGGTGGTATCAATTCCTGAGCCCAGTTTCCACTTCAGCCCTACCAACAGAACTGAACCCATAGTAAATTAAGTTGAATGAAGTTTGCTAGCGCAAAACCAGCCAATTGACTCAGCTGTCATTGTCACTCATCTTGCTAATGCAGTTACTTGCCTGCTGGTTTTACATTGAAGAGTGCTTGGGTAAAATATTAACTAAGAGGATCCTGAGAGCAGTCTGCCTGCCTTTGAAAAGTCTCATTGGGTTTCCTTTGTGAATGATTGTAAATTGCTTCCTGGAAACAAAATGCCACTTTTTTGTCCAATTTTTCCTTATTTTTATCCTGGAGAAGCAGAACTGGGGATGATTAAATGGCTTGTTGTGGCTTTCTGACTTTGAAAGAATGTCTGTACATGACTCTTTTCCTGCACACATATTCAGTACCTTCTGAATAAAATATTGCTCAGTTTCAGTGATGGGGACATTCATTCTCTCGTTGGAGAGGGTTAATATATACAAAATCAGCAAACATTAAAAGGTATTTTCCCTCTCTATGCAAAATCTTTTCATTTTGGGGAAAGACAGTCTAGTCCAGGGGTGGGCAAACTATGGCCCGGGGGCCGCATTTGGCCCTTCAGACATTTTAATCCTGCCAGGGAGAAGGGTCGGGAGCTTGCTCTGCACATCCCCCCTCTGGCTCCTATGCCCCAAGTGCCACCCCTGCAGTTCCCATGGGCCAGCAAATGGGGCCAATGGGAGCTGCAGGGGTGGCGCCTGTGGACGGGGCAGGGTGCAGAGCTGCCTGGCCGCACCTCCATGTAGAAGCTAGAGCGGGGACTTGCTGCTGCTTCTGGGAGCTGCTTGTGATAAGTGATGCCCAGAGCCTGCCCCCCTGACTCCCTCCTGCACCCCAGCCCCCTGCCCCAGCCCTGATCCCCTTCCCGCCCTCTGAACCCCTCAGTCCCACCCTCATGCATCCCAAAACCCACACCTGCAGCCAGAGCCCTCAACCCCCCCCCCCGCACCTCAATGCCTTGCCCCAGCCCGGAGCCCCCTCCCACACCCTGAACTCCTCATTTTGGCCCCACTCAGAGCCAATACCCCCAGCCGGAGCCCTCACCCCCTCCTGCATCCCAACCCCCAATTTCATGAGCATCCATGGCCCACCATACAATTTCCATACCCAGATGTGGCCCTCGGGCCAAAAAGTTTGCCCACCCCCTGGGCTAGTCCTATGGAACATCTTTTGGGGATTGGGGATGCCAGAGGTGATGATGTGGCTTAAATTGGACATTGAAGATGAGGAGTAATTGTGATTCCTGAATGTTCATTAGAAATCTCTTACCTTCCACTCCAGCCTTTATTATACCAAAACTTCCAATGAACACCTGGTTGTCCATTTCCTGATCTCCAGTGAAAAGAGGTATGAAATGAACAAGATACCTTGTTCCTTTTCTTATCACTGTGAAAGTGGTGTGGCATTATAAATCACATTTAAAATTAAATGAGGTGAAGTACCAAATATCAAGTAAATATAAAGCCTTTAAAATAAAATGATATAGATGACACAAAAGTACAAGAATTGTTACCAACATGAATAATTCACTAACTATTGCATGGTATAAGTCTCCAACTAATATGCACTGTGTGCCATTTAATAGTGGCTGTATCAGAAGAAATATGGAAATTGGAATACTTTAATAACTTTCTATATGAAAGATGATGAGACTGCCTAAATGATTAAGAGGAAGATATGTTATAATGAACTAAAGCCACTCGAGTGTAAGGTAATTTTAATTCAAATCTCCATCTGCTTATGTATAATTAAGACTCATTTAACAAGTTAATGCCTAACAGAGAGAACTGATAAGTTTGGTATTAAAGAGCTTAAGAGAAGTAAATTAAACTGTCGAGTTTGAGGAGCTTTCCTTTTAATTTCCTACACCTGAACCAAAACACGATCTTTCAGGGGGCTTTCTTTACCCTAAGCATGCAGCCAAGTTCTAAACTTGAAGAGAAAATGGAGGGGGAAAAGTGAATATCCTTTTTATATTTTAATTTCTACTATCATGTCTTGTCAGGGGGTTGACAGCATCTTTGCTGACATGAATATTTATACATTTCAATCTCCTCACTGTATAGCATCTATACACCATTAAGATGATACTTTGCATGCCGTCAAAAATATTTATGCATTGCAGAGATTGCCAGCGGGGTTAAATAACCTATGAAAATAAGAGGGATGCCTTTGAAGTGCAAAAAAGTAATATTTTGATCTCTGGTAAATTTCATGTGATATTCCCCAGCTCAACTTTCTATTTCATTCTTTTTACAGATATCTCCTCTAGAAGGTCCAGCAGTCAAACCAGTGACTTCAACCTTTTCATCTTTCATCCTACAATGTTAATTCCCCCCCCCCCCTTTTTTTTTTGGTTTCTTATCCAGTATCAAGAGGAGAGTTTCATATATTCACTTCATACTTAAAATTCTCTCTACTCTAGAATTTTTTCAGCAGAGCCAGCCATTTACTCTGCCTTCCTCCTAGTACTTACCAATAAGTTAAACATTTTTAGAAATGTATTTGAAGAGCAAATACTGGTGTATGTCCAATTGCAGGATGGTTATTGACTTTGGAATTAAGACAAAACAACCAGGTTGTGATATTTGATAGGCCACATACTGCCTCATTGAAGCAATTGAAATAGGACATAAATGTAACATTTGCAGCTTGCTGGTTTTACATTAGCTAAGGTACACTTTTCTATACCACTTTGATATATATATAAAATCAGTAATGCTATGGAAAGATGTATATCATTTTTTCTGAATAATTCAATCTCCAACACAGTGCAAAGAATACATTCTGCGTTTGAGTCAAATTATAGTCAATGGGGCTAATTAAAGGACAACAGAAGGTAAAGTGTTCCTTTATATAAATGTCTAAAAGATATAACAAACCACTCATGTTCTGTAACAAATCCTTCTTTATTACTACAGCAATCACTTTAATATTTGTGTGTGTCAGTTTATGTAGTACACAAGTGGAATAGAGATTTTAAATGGTCTGGCCTTCTCAAAGGGTTTAATTTACTGCTGTATGGAGAAGCCACACAAAACCAATGCACCGCTTAAATAGAATGAATTTCACCTGACGTGCAGGAAATATATGCAACCTAATCTCACTGGTGTAAATTCTCTGACTATTGATGTGAGAAACAGACATTTGTGTCTTTCAGACAAGGAGTTCTATTAATGTCAATGAGATGATCCATGCCCCCAAACTTTGTCCATTTCAGAGGAATTTTCCCACCCCCCAGCCCCCTTTTACTATTTCTTCAGCTTTCCTGAACACTTAAAAAAAATCCAAAAAACATTTAAGGCACAACAGTGCCAGGAAATTCAAAGTTAAAACTGAATTACAAAACCCAATGAAATGAATATGGCGTTAAGTTCATATGTATGCACCTAATAAGCCCACTAACTAGGCTGTGGGGGAGATTCAGCACATAAATTAATGTTAACTAACATTTCAGAAATTCCATCATCTTATCTGTGAAATTCTGTTAATACTTCCAGGTATGCACCATTCTGTGACAGCCCAGATATGTTGGATTGAACTGAGACTTCTGGTATTTGGGATGTGAGTGAATGCTTCTTTCTTGGGCTGTTTGCATAGCTTCAGTAAGCCAGGAAGATTTCATGGGGGCGTGTCAGGGAAAGAGTTTAAAACTTCGTTCTGTACTCAGTGTCCCCAAAAGCCTGGTTAATGGGGACAAGCAGCACATAAATCTGGGCTTAACTCAATTTTCAGCTCTGCATTTCACCTTTAAGGTTAACATTATGTCTGTAACTCATCCCCACTATATGCAAGAATTGCTGTGAGGAAGGTATGTGATATTATCCCTTCCTTTCAGCTACTGCAGCATAAATATCTGCATTTTGTATTAAGGCACATGAGGAATCCTTATGAAATGTCATTGTAAAAATGGTTACAAATGGGCACAAATAGCTTTTAAATTGCCAGTGAGTCTATATCAGCTAAATACAATTTTAATAATTTGTATCAAAACAATAGTTTTTGTCCTTTCTGGTGTAAATGTTTTAAAGAGTCATCTGGATATTCATTATCTTTGCCTCAAGTCCAGAATAGGTGTGTCCAAGCCGAGTTCCCGGACTTTTTGTTCCCAGGGAAGCACTAACTGTGTGTATTTTGATGGCAACAATCACATCATTTGTCCAGGAGAAAGATGCAGGAAGGCAACAAACTTGAGAATTCCCTGCGAAATACCGCAAGTGCTGCAGCACGGAGAGTGCATACAGCGAGAGCCCCAGCCTGCAGCATGGGAAGCCACGTCAGTTGCACAGTGTGTTCCCAAACACAGTCCTGCCATGAATGCAGAGGACTGGCCTAGATGACCACTCCAGGTCCCTTCCAGTCCGATGATTCTATTCTACACTGCACCAGCCAGCTATCCATCTAGGTATTTACATTGCGGTCATCATAGTAGAATGTAAGCACCTGAAATAAATGGCCATACAGTGCAGCTCTCAAAGCACCCAAGCAGTCAGTCTCACTCATTTGTACAAGTGCAAAAACCTTGTGTGACATCAACAAACATGTTTAAATATCTGTAACTTAGAAAGGGTCCAGAATGTTGTTTTCAGATTTTGAAACTTTGACACATTTACTGTAATGTCCATAGGTCCAGGAAGCCATTAATAGAGTGCTAAGATATTTTTGTATACTTGACTAAGGCCAGATCATGGCCTCCACATAAAGACCTGAGGAAGGGCCAAAGGCTAGTGGAAAAGCCTTTCCACTTGTGAATTTTCTGACAAATCAGGCCCAAGGTAAGACCACGGAGGGTAAAAGATGAATATTGCCATCGGATGTACAAGAATTATGCAAAGTTGAGCTGCACAACTGCACTCACAGTACAGCCCAATAGATCAGCTGTTAGTTGGATTCTGAAACTATTGACCTATATAGGGAATAAATAACTGCAGATATTGCCCCAACAACCGGGGGCAGGCACTGGGAAACTTAAATGCCAGCCCTGTCCTAGACAGCCACCCTCACTGTTACTGAGTGGTACCATGGATTTCAGTATGACTGTTTGTGGAATCAGGTACTACTCCCAGTGACTGGCATAGCAAAATCCAGCTCACAGTATACAGCATTAATTTATGCAGTGCAGATTCACATTACCCACTACAGACGTTCTCCAGCTCACATCTTCTCTACCCCCAAATCTCTCTGAGCATCTCAGTGCATGGAGTTCTCACAGACTGGCTTCCATGAGGTCAGGAGGAGGGGGAAATTCTACTACTTAGGTACAAATCCCCTCTGTTCAATAAGTGCTTTGGCCATTTGGAGAGGTTTTCCCAATCATTTTAACCCCCCAGTGCCTAAAAGTGGAAGGAATTATTTGGTTTCAAAAGTGTAGTTATAGCCACTCAGGCAGGAAAATGAAAAAAATTGATTTTGCTCTTACTAAATACTTCAGCTAAGAGGCTTCTTATAAAATCACTTATGATCACTCAGCTATCCACTTTCTTTTCTACCTGACATTAATGAACCTGGCTCACCTTTTCCAATTAACAAGAGGATGGTTTTAAGGCAACTGCTCCATTTTGCTTTAGCCAATCAGATTTGGCTTTAATTTTCTCCTCTCTGCCCCCTCCTCGAGTGTTTAATGAACTGAAGCAGAAGTAGGTTCATAAAATGTATATTATCAGAGTACTTAGCAGGTACATTTTCATAATTAGCAGCTTAAAGGGCCCATATAAAACAAAATGTAGAGTAGCTGCTTACCTTTAATGTGGAACATTTAACACAAGAGCCATGTGATACACGGAAAGGATTGTTCTATAACATACAGATTGAGTAATGTGAGATGAGGCTTAGAAATGTAAAAGATGCTTTTCTTGCTGAGACAATGTGAACATTTTCCTGCAAAAAAGGACAAATTTCTGCCGTGTGCAAATTCAAAAGGCAGAAAGTATCACTGCCACCGCAACAATAGTGGCCATGGGCAGAAGTGGGACAATGATGCTCTGTACTGCATCTCTTCTTGCCAATATCGCTTTCCCCATTTAAGTCATACTGAAAACTGGTGTCACAAAGTAGCTGATGTTTCTCCGTGCAACGTGCTCACTAAGGACTTGCTGCACTGAGTCACAGTTCCCATGGAAGTCACTGTAAACTGCCCTTACACTATGCTATTACTATGTTGTGCTCTCTCACCAAATGCAGAAAGTTACCTTCCCAAAGCTGTCACATCATCTCTCCTTTGGACATTATCCAGCCTCTCATAGGAAAAGTGATGGCAGGGAATTATCCTGTGCTGGCCTTCAAGAATAGACTGGATGGTCTCTTTGATCCTTTCCATCTAACTGATATGAACCATTCTTTTTTTGTGTGAGAGAGATAATTTTACAGAGTAAGGACAAGGTTACGTGTATTTTGACAGTGATGTATTTAAAAGATTTTGGAAAGAAAAAAATAGTTTTCCCCTTAGGAATCCTTTGCATTTCTGAGGAGGTTCCAACGAGCCCAGAAATTTCCACCTGACTCATGAGCAATAGTGCTCCTTAACCGGCTAGGGATGTCACTGTGGAGTGACGCAAGGTTTTCCTTCCAAACAGGGCTCAGTGGTTGGATCTACGCAACTCCTGGTCCCCTCCTGATCTGGAGATCAAAAAACAAAGATTCCAGGCCAGGTACCCCACTTGGCAAAGCAGCCAGCCCCTAAAAATGTCACTTTAATTAATAAAAATGACATTTCTTTGCTGGACTATGGTTTTATCACTATTTCTCTTAGATCATAATCCATCTGTTGGAGGCAGAATGGGGACATTTTAGACACTGAATAATTTTCCAGCTGCCAGAAAAAGATATAAAAGGTATTTAGTAGCATATGTTTCAGTACTAGTGAAATAAGAATTTAGGAATGAAAGTATATGGGATGGGGAGCTGAATGGGTAGAACAAATACTTGGTAACAATTGGCTTCTTTTACAGACAAGAATGAGCTAGGGAGAATTTTCTGGTCCTTGCTTATCTAACTGAAAACAGCTATTTATGGAGGATATTTAGGTAGATTAACTAGATATTCCTGTCTTTTTTCAATTGTTGTCTTTTTTGGTATAATGATTAGATCACATTTGGCCAACTTGTAAACTAAAATCAGTCCTTGACTCCAGAGACAGGGCTGTGAAGAGGTCTAGTGTGTCTATTGGTTCTGGTTTGGAGGAACAGAATAGCAGGTCATCACCGCACTATTCATTGAAATCATTCTGTCTCCATAAAAAGCAAGGTTCTAACACTCCCCCCCCCACACACACATTAAAAATTCTCCATCAGTGAGATCAGAGACTGAGACTCCTCATACTGTTTATTCCAATGTATGTTTTTTTTCCAAACAAATGTCGTAATTTTTAACACCAAGACATAATCAAAGAGAAAAGACAAAATACGTTTCATGTTGTCTCAGATCTTAAGAAAAGAAAGACAATTCTGTTAGTGAAAACAAATTTCCTTCTAGAAATGAACACAACAAGAAAAATATTTTTCAGCTGAAAAGATACTTTATTCTTAAGATACAAAAGTGGACACATTTCTCAATTACATATGAATGTATGTATGTTATTCAGTGTTTTCTATTCCAGAATCAAGTTTTTCCTAATCTGATACAGAGATTGCTATAGCAATTACTGACTTTTCTGATTCCTGGAGTAAACTTAACAATGGGTAAAATTTTCTAAAGGGCCTAAGGGCCAGACTTTTAGAGGTATTTCAGCACCTAAAAATGTAGATAGGTGCCTAATAGAATTTTCAAAAGAGCCTATCTGTATCTTTATGTCCATAAACACCTTGTAAGGTCTGGTTGCAAGTGATTTAGGTGTCTAAATCCAATTTTCAAACACACTTAAAATCACTTAGGAATGTAAGTCTCATTTGGGCCACTCCCAAGTGATTTAGGAGCTATTTAAAACAGAATTATAATCTGCTAAATCATTTAGGTGCTTTGGAAAAATTTTTCCATTGTCTGTAGGTCCACCAAATATGGTAGAAGAATCAACATAGTTTCTATACATTTTAAAGGTGATCTGCAAGGGGAAAACAAACTAGATGAGGCTTTATTTTTCTTCTTTTTGATGAATAAAGAAGATCTGAAAGGGTTATTTTAAAAATTTTGTCTGCTTGTTCTTTATGTTAGTAATTCAGGTCCTGTCTACGCTGGAGACTCTATGGACTTGTCTACACTACCCGCCAGATCAGCGGGCAGTGATTGGTCCAGTGGGGGTTGATTTATCATGTCTAGTATAGATGCGATAAATCAACTGCTGAGTGCTCTCCTGTAGACTCCGGTACTCCACCAGAATAAGCAGCACAAGCAGAGTCGACAGGAGAGTGTCAGCTGTCAACTTACCGCAGTGAAGACACCGTGGTAAGTAGCTCTAAGTATGTCGACTTCAGCTACGCTATTCACGTAGCTAAAGTTGCATATCTTACATCAACCCCACACGGTAGTGTAGACAAGCCCTATGATGGTTTAGCCTTGGTCTACTCTATACAGTTAGGTTGACGTAAGGCAGCTTATGTCAATCTAACTATGCCAGTGTCTACACTACAGCCTTGCTCCCGCAGATGACTCCAGAAAGTTCTCCCTGCTCAGAGCCAAGCTTCCTCGCTCCTGGCAGGGAGGTGAGATTCCAGGCAGCTGCCCTGGTCCCACTGGGGAGCAGGGAGAGGAGAGCTGGTGATAGGCAGTCGGGCTCCTGACTGGAGGCAGGGAACTGAGAGTGGGGGAAGGGAAGCAGACGGCTGGGAGCCCAGGAGACAACTGGGCTCCCAGTGCAGAGCGGGAAGCCCGTCATGCTCCCAATGGGGAGCAGGGAGCCAAGAGCCGGGTGAGGGAGCCAGGCTCCAAGCAGGGAGAGCTGGTAGGGAGTGGGGACCAGGCTCTCAGCTCCCCACACTGCCCCTCTTAGATCAGTGGAAGAGCTGCTGGTAAGGATGCACACCACCGACCGAAATAAGGTAGTGTGACATGAACTGTTTCAGTAATTACTGCGGTGGCTGTAAGTCAACCTAATATATGTCGACTTAAGTTTTTAGTATAGACGCCCTTGGAGAACTAGTGAAATTATGACATACAAGCTAAAAGAGTGACATTTGAGCAACTGGGAGACAAAGGATTTTTAGTCAGACTGTTGAAAACTATTTTGTGTTTGTTTTTACACCCTTTGTTAATAACTTCTGTGACTAAATGACATTTTGAATAAAAGACATTTTGTTAAAGATTCAGGAACGTTACTCCTTCAATTAAGGTGCTGTGACTCAAAACATACATCTCAGTATCCTTTAGGGGTCCCCCAGCAAAGCAGAGAGTAGAAATGCCTGATATTTTTAAAGTAAAAAAGCAAGCAGTAAAAATTAAATTTTAAAAATGCCCAACTTTCAAAGCCCTTTCTACAAACCATAAAAAATAAACAAAGGGCACAGCTCAATTTAAAACACCCCTTTACAGGTCACCCTTCAGTCCTTATTTTAATAAACATCTTTCATTTATTTCCTCACTGACATGCAGTTACATTAGGAGGCCCCCTTTTCAGCTGATATCCTCAGTTTTGGTTTGCTGGTACTTTGGAGGCACAGCATAGAACAGCAAATAATTCTCATTTTTTCTTCATACCACCCATTTTCGGTGAAATATTTAAAGTAACAACCTCTGCCAGATTCATAAGTCAGCTCTGGCTCAAGATAGTGCTATGATCTATCTGTGTCTTCCATGTTTGGTTTCTGTAGAGTATAGCTTGTAAGCTCTCTTGGGGACTGGCCATGACATATTTGTTTGTAAAGCACCAAACACAGACAGTGCTTGAAAAGTAACTAAAATTAATACAGGTTGAACCTCTCTAGTCTGGCACCCTCGGGACCTGACTGGTGCCGAACCAGAGAATTTGCCGAACCACAGGAGGTCAATATGTAGCGAGCGGGTTTCTTTTTCTTTTTATCTTGCCGAGGTGAATAAACGGAACAACGCTTGCAATGCCACCTAATCAAGGCTTACCGGCTCTCTTCATAACAAAGTGTGTGTTGTTACACAATTTTACTCTCTTGGCACAAGGAAACAAGTAGATAAAGCATAAAAAACATAAAATAAAATCATGCCAGACCACAAATGTTGCCGGACCAGAAAGTGCCAGACTAGAGAGGTTCAACCTGTACTAGTAACAGCAAAAATATGGGCTTGGTCCTATGTGTTCTTACTCAGGTAAAACTCCCATTCTGACTTCTGCATGAATAAGAAATGCAGGATCAGGTCCATTTAACATAATTTATAATAAAGTCAGAAGGAAACTTGTCTAATCTATAACTATCATAATGAATTTTGCCCTGTGTCCTTGAAATTTTCATATATCCTTCAAAAATCATGTATGTGGAAATAATTCATTCTGTAATCAAGCAAACAATTAAAATCAAAGAACTCTTGATAATTTTTCTTAAAGATAAGCAATAATTTATTCCTCTTTGATCTTCACAATTATCACATATTAGCTAGCTACATGACCAATGCCACTACATACCATGGGAGAATTGCCCACTTACACTTTACTTGGACAAATACAATTGCAATTTACAGGTTAAATGTACTGTACAATGGGTTGTTGGAAAAAGATCATTCTTAGCTGTACAACAAGACGTGGCACATGACTTATTAACAGATGCAATATAAGATGTAAAAGTTTAACTGCTTGTTATGCCAGTAAGTAAGGATACCATATAAAGAATTTCATTTTGGTATTGTATTGTTACTAAAGTAGAAAAAAGAAAACTAGACAAATAAATCCAGATCTTAACTTACAATACATACATTAGGGTAAGAAATTAATTGTCTCCTTCACTTTTTTATTTTCTTTTTCTTTTTTTATAGAAATGAATATTATGAATATAGAGCAGAGTAAAGAAAGATTGCCAGCTAAAGAAGGTACCATTATGTGAAAAACAACTGAAAAATTATCAAGTAATTTTGCTTACAAAAAAGGTCAAACTATAAACAGTCACAAAATATATAAAAATGCCACCTTGAACGAGGCAATCGTACTCTACCTAAACTGGTAGTATACTCTTTGAAACAGACGTGTTCATACAGTAGTAACTGATAAAAAGGCATTGTGCACTCTTGTCCCATCTGGAGACTTAGCACCATGTGTCATCAGTTCTTGGATTGTCATCCAGCTGTCCAAGATTTTCTTGTTTCTTTTTTTCATCATCTTTTTGTGACTAAGTTCAAGAATGTTAATTTCTTTTTTGCCCTCGCTGCCACTCTGTGGACTTTCCTTAAGACACTCTAACCTGCTCCGCATCATGAACTCTCGCCGCCGCCTCTGCTCCTTGGCTCGCACCAAATGCTGCTTCCGCTCCTCTTTGCTCCAGTAACGACCCATCTTCATTTCACTCATTGTATCATCATCTGTCGTCATCCCACTGCGCTCCTCTTTAATCTTTAAGGCACGTTCCTTCAGGATTCTGTCTCGCACTGGCCTCTTAGTAATATACCTTGTTCCATCACTCCTTATTTTCACTTTCCATTCCATTTTGGGCTCTGTACACTTCTGTGAATCTTTGCACATGCTCACTAGACTGAGCTGACTTTGGGCATACTCCACTGCAGATTTTTGTTGGATCAGCTGCATATAGCTTTGATAATGCTTTGCATGAGCAGGTATATTCCCATACCTGTATGAAGAGCTATGATACGGAGACAGGTAAGGAATGTGCTCAGTACTTTGCTTCTCCTGCTCTGTGAATTTGCTACTTTCTGCAATGGTTTCTTTCTCTTCAACAGTGCTGTTTTGCTCAGTGGTTTTGGTTTTGGATGGGGTTACCTCCCTCCCACTCTGTTCAGTACACAACTGATTAGCTACAATTGTGCTTCTCAGGTTTTTCCTGTTGGTGATGCTGATCATTCTCTGGAGTGAGCTATCAGGGGACTGCTCCACAGTCAGTGGAGTGCTCCTGCAGCTTTCTGCTGTGTTGTAAGCACTGGAGCTGTCTTTGTCAGATTTCTCTGGGTGCTCTATGATGTCATCCAGTTTACCTCTTTGTACATCTACGCTGGTGTTATAATTCCTGAATCCTCCATCATGTAATGCCCAAATGTCTCCATACTGATCCTTCACTTTTTGAAGCCTATGAGCCTGCATTATAGTCTGACACTCAAGCTCAATATTTCTTAGTTCCTCATTGAGTAACTGTAGCTCATGCTCCACCCCATCTTGCTCCCTTCTGTTACACTGTATCGTACTGCTCGAGTAATAGAGATCATACTCTCCATGGTTTCTAATCTTGCACTTAAGCTCCAGCAGCTGCCGAAACCTTTCACACTCCTCATCTTGGTTTCCAATGAAGTCAGATTCAGTGTACTCCCCAGACACAAAGCTTTCATTGCACTGGAGTTCAATGCTTCCTAACGTATCCTGGCTCTGCCCCAGCTCCCGGGTGCTCTGCAGGGTCGTTTTGTTCTGCTCATCGGGTGCATTCTCTTGCTCTGAGCTCTCGTCATTACGCAGACTCTCATCTGTAGGCCCCACTCCACTGTCCTTCTCATGGTTATTGGATGACGAGGTTGCAGTGTCTGTTGTGCCATCCTCCTCCTCATGCTTTTTTGGCTAAGAAAATAAGTGAACCAAAATTAGTAGAAAATACAGACCATATTAAATTAAAATATTTTTCAGCCTTGTCCTTCTTAAACAGCTAATTTAATCTATAAGAATGAATGAAAATGTTGAATAAATCCCATTTCTACTACAGCTGGCTGGAAAATGGAGATCCCTTTTCATGAAAGATTTAACATTTTGGAAAAAAAATTCAGCCTGATTCAGCATGAAAAGCCAAAAACATGATTTTTTTCACAGAAAGGGATTTCCACTTTTCAGCTTGCTGACCGTTTATCTGGAAGGCTCTTGCATTTCACGTTCTCCCTGAAGCTGGAAATTGATAAAAGCCTTCCCAGCGGGCAGCTGGAGAGCTGTCATTTCACTTTTCCGAATGGCAAATCAAAATTTCTCAGCAAAACCCATCATTTTCTGTCAGAAAATCATTGCTGAGGAAAATTCCTACTATGGCTTTTACATATTCCTGAGCATCATGCTGTAGGCTGCACAGATCACACTAAGCTCCTCCAGGAGCAAGCAAGCAAGTGGATGAAATACAGTACACCTGTGTCACTGAAACACTGCCCAGAATCAGGAGATAAATATCCCTCTTCCCAGCAAAGCGAACACTGTGCGGTGCTGAAAGAAAATGAGCACCAGGTCGAGTGCGGCTTTTGGCTCTGGATTATGGCCACGACTGTTGGAGCTGAATTCTTCTCAAACCTGGAGCAAGCAGCAATGCCTGCATAACATCAAAAAGTAGATGAGGCAGACCACCTAAGCCGTGAGCAGTGCAATGTAGCATGGCAGAAGGAGGCCTATTTGCAGGAGGGAACTGGGGCTGGGATACCAGCGATCTTTGTGCACACTGCCCTGGCACAGCTGAAGACAACACAGTGGTTAGCTCATTCTTGCATAGCCCCTTCTACCTCTCCCATCACCTGCTTTCAGCATTATGTCAATGGAAGACTTATAGCTGAACTCTACGACTTTTTCAGGTAACTTGAACAAACTTTCCCCTAACCTGTCCTTTGGAAGGCTTTTTGTTTCCTAGTTAAAACCTACTTTCCACAATACTAACCCATAGCCTTTCACCATTAAGAGTAGAACAACACTGAGTGCCTGCCATGGACATAATGTCAAGCCTTTCTGCAGTTGCTTTTGAATTCATGCCCTACTCATTGTACCTAACCTATTTATTGTGTGCTTTAATGCAAAGAGCATTAGATACCTCAACGCTGAAGGGGTGCAGGCTTTTTTCGTTTTCTAACTGGGTATGCTATTTCTCTTATACCACTATCATCCAAAGTGCAATTTATATAGCATGCTCACTGTATGCCTAAGTTCACCCAGCACCAGCCAAATGTGTTTTCTCCTTTAGGAGGTGTAATTACACAATTAAACATAATGGTTAGTAATAGTAAACAGAGAAAGAGGTACAGTGCACCAATGAGAGGAAGCAGAATGGAAGAAGCCACTCTCGCAATAATTGCTGTTTTTCTTCTACCTTGATAGATAGTGGAAGATATGAAAAATAATTAAATGCTACACACACTGCATCATTTCTGCTTCAGGATCATGAACCTCTCAACTAATCTCTTTTGTTCAGTTGTTAGTAGAAAATGGTGGAAACTGGTGGCCCAAGGAAAAATAGAAATAAACAGATAGATAAATAAATGTAAAGTGTGGTAGAGTATATTCAATTCAGAAGGAAACGCATGATTAATAGAAAGCAGTTTTCACAACAGGGTTGTCAAAAGTCTCTGAGAAGACGACATCTCTATCCATAGTAATTTTAGTGGTTCTTTCTCACTAGCAGTGAAGACTTAAAGAAACAGTTATCCTTCATACTGGCATTGTATATTTAACACACAAATATACAGACACTCAAACACCATATATGTGATGGTGAAATACATGCATCATCATGTGACAGCCTCATCTGCAGTCTGTCAACTGGTTCATCTGCATCAAAAAAATATTTCCTTCTTTCTTGTCCACCACCCACACTAATTGTTGAATCCTCCCACCAGAATTTAATTGGTTTGAGGGGTATGACAGAAGATTTCAGTCCTGGAGAGCTGACAAATTTAAGTCTACTATTTCATGACCCTTCATGGTCTGGATCTCTTGGAAGGTCCCAGAGTGCTGGAACTTAAAATTGCAATATTACGAACAGAGAAGTGTTTCAATGTAAATTTAGAGATCTCTAAAATTTAAAAATATGTTTTTCTTTCTGCCAGAGGTCTTTACAGTTACACTAATAGCAACTAAGGAATCCTGGCTTTACAGGAAGAAGGGACAGGAAAAACAGTACCAATAACATTTGAAATCACACTGAAGCACTTCTAAAATTGTTTTTACTGTAAGACATGAGGAATGCACACAGATTACATGCTGGCAGGCTGCTCTGCTCTATTAAGACTTTGTTGACACTTCTTTGAGATGTAAGCAATGTTACCATTCCAAATGCATGCCGATATATTGTTTTTACTGCACCATCATGTATTTCTCGTTTATAATGTTCATTTAATACTTCTTTTCTTTACTCATCTGATGCATTACTGTGACGGAAGACTTTTTAAGACTTGGTAAAATTTTCTAAAGTGGCTAAGTGATTTAGGCACCCACGTTCATTTTTGCAACTGACTTAGACACTTAGAAGCCTAAATCCAGTGGGACTAAACACCAGATTTTCAAAGGTCTTTAGGTGCTTAAACATGCAGATAGGTGCCTACTGGGATTTTCAGAAGGCACCTAGCTCCTATGGAAATCAATGGAAGTTAAAATCAATGGGAATCAGGTGTCTAACCTTCTTAAGCAGTTTTGAAAATCCCTAGGCACCTATCTTCTTCATTAGGTGGCTAAATACTTTTGAAAATCAGGCCCCATGCCTCTAAGTTTTTGAATTAGTAGATCTCATCCTCTCCTACCTGGCTTTTATTCATTGATTGGAAAAGGAAGACAAGCTTGTCCCCATTTTCAATTTCCAATTCATTTCTCAACTGTGAATAAACTAGTTCAAATTAAGAAACAATCTCTCTACCCCTGCTACCTAAATTGAATCAAAAGGTTATTAAGGTAAGAGCTTTTCTGAGCAAGAGAAACTGAAAATACTGACATTTGGCAAAATTTAAATACCAACATTTTCTCCATTGTGAAGAATGAAAATAATATAGATACTTAATGCAGTATCTGACATAACATATTTATACAGTACCACTGGGACTCAGGTTCTAAGTGTCTAAGTTACTTTTGAAAATGGACTTAGGCTGCTAAATCCCTTAGACGTTTTTGAAAATTCCACCCATCATCTATTGAAAATTCAAGATTCTGGTTTTTTAGAATGTACAGTATCAGTCTTCTTCCCAATTACTTCTGTTTGAAAGGCCAAAAGGCTCTATATGCTGCATTTATGCAAAAATAACTGCAGATGATTACATCCCCAACCTAGTAGTGTGTACAATCCAGCAATAAGTGAACTTCTAAAGGTTCTATGTTTCAGCTTGGATAAGATTCATTCTTGCAAGAATGGCTAATCATGCTGGAATGCAGACATGGTTCCCACTCTGATTTTACAACTCACTGATACATTTGGAACATAAAACCCAGAGTGCTTATTTAAGTTTGAAAGCAATCAGATAAGAGAGATTCAGGGGATAGTAGGTCCTGCTGCTCCAAATCAGGAGAGTGAGCTACCCGGTCACCTTACGAAAATGAAAGTGAGACTGACCGTGGTGTGAAGAGTTGCCAGTGATGGCTAAAGATGAGATACCGCAGCCTCGACTGGAATTGGTGGGATGACTAAAAGGTAAGGTCCATTTCCACTTTTTTTTTTAAATATCCCAGGAGTATATCAAAAATTTAAAAACAAGTGAAAATTAGAGTGAACAATTAACTTTGCAGTTCTCTGGGTAAATATGAGGGTTAATACTGGGGGGCATGAGAAAAGTAAGAGTTTACTATTTATGAAACCATTATCTCTAATCCCCAATACAAAAATTCAAGTTTTTTAAAATAAAGAGTTTATTGTAGATGACTTGTGCAGATAGCTTGATGTAAGGGGTTTCAGTAGCACAGGGATGGGATGGGACGGAAGTGCTTGGCACTCATCGTCAGGTAAGGTGTGCGGGGGAGGAAAGTCAGGAGGGGCCTGTTCTCCCAGGTGCAGCCTCCTGCTCCCTGGTGCCTGTCTCTGCAGCAGTTGGTGGGCTCAGCAGGCTCCCTGCCCATTTTGTTCCTCCACTGTGCAGCCACAGCAACAACCAAGCACAGTTTCCCTTCCCTATGCAGGCATGCTGTGCTGTCCAGCAGGGAGCCTGCAAGAGGGGAGCTGGGATTGCAATTTTAAGCAAGTAAAAATCTGGGTGGAAATTGGAAAAATCCAAATATTGGATTTTTTGAAACCTGGGAATTTTTCAGGGGAAAAAAAAAAAGGAAAATGAAGGGTCCTACTTCAATAACAAACTAGAGGGGACTCTTAAAATAGGTCTGTTCTGTAAACATCTAGTCTGACATCCTGCATAACACTGGCCATAGAGCTTCCTCAAAATAATTCCTGTTTGAACTAGAGCACATATTTTGGAAAAACATCCAATATTGATTCCAAGATGTCCAGTGATGGAAAACCCACCATGATCTTTGGTATATTGTTCCAATGTTTAATTACTCTCACTGTTAAAAAATTATTTCCAGTCTGAATTTGTCTAGCTTCAACTTCCAGCCACTGGATTGTGTTATACTTTTGCTTCCTAGATTGAAGAGTCCATAATCAAATATTTGTTCTCCAGGTAGGTACTTCTAGACTGTCATCTTGTAATATATATAGTACTATATAGTAGCAGCACACTCTGTAAGGTAGTAATTTACATAGCAATATAAGTACCATATCTTGTACAATATGTCCGTATTGTCTTTATTACAAGGGGGCCCTGTCCTTGCTATGGCCTTGACAGGTGACTCAGATATAATTCATAAATAAAAGTGACAATACACAAGACCCTGTATGTAAAAGGTCTTGTAATATTGTGCTGAGAGCTCAGAGAAAATGCAGAATCGGTGCTTTACTCGTCTCACATTCTGCTAAAATTTTACCGTCTCACATCTGGCCAAAACATTTATTTCTAAAATGTTTCCTTATTGAGAATGTATTGCAGTTCAGCGCATCCTCATGACCAAAGCCTTTGATTCAATTTTTTAACTTAGCATTTCATTCTCTCTTAATAGAAAAATACACCTAGCAAAATTTCCAATGATACATTTACTGTCAGTCCTACCTGCTCCACCTCATTGGCTGTGAACTGCATTACTTCATTATGCTGTTCTTCCAACATTTCCAAGTTTAACTCCTCTAAGAATTCATTCCTTTCATCATCAAGCCACCCCTGCTCCAGCTGCAAAAGAATACATTAATACATTGCATTATGCTAGTGGGGATGCATGCTAAAATAGGGTAAACCCAAATGGCAATGCCTGACTAGTTCTTTTTATCATAATGATTCTCTTCAGAATACCAGGCTCCTGTAGTTCACCTCTCCAAAAAGAAGAAAAAGATGATTTAAAAAACAAAAACCCCAAAACAAAACAGGGACTCTTAGGCCTTTTATCCTTTCTTGAATCAGTATGACTGATTCTCTCTCCTAATGAAGGAGATTGCACAGCACCGAGCTTTATTTCCTTTCAAAATGTACGAAAGGCATACCATAATCCTGGAGCTGTCATGTTCATTACCTCCAAGAGCCCCAATGTTAAAAGAACTGCAATGATATTAATAGGACCATGAGATAATCGGGCTCTTTCCTTTAACAACTTCGACCCCAGGGTTGTGTCACAGTGCCTGAACCTCAACAGCACCCTCACTCTGGGTTTCTATCATATTTCTCTTATTGCTCTTCCACGTGAACGAAATAACAAATGAAAAGGGGGTGGGAGCACTGACTGATGCAATGACAATTTTTTTGTTCTTTGACTGACTTTTTTTTAAATTAAAACATTATTTTCATAGTCATTGAAGAGGGTATTATAAAAAGAGGAAAATGGAGGCCATTACTTCAGTCAAGTTAATGAGATGTGGCTGTACACACATACACAGTATTATGTGCGTGTGTGTGTCAACAGTAAGTCTCCATTTGTGTTTCTGTTCCCTTTCCAGATTGCATGCTGGGGTAAAAAAAAAAAGAAAAATACTCTCACTGGAAGGGGAATGAAGTAGTGTTGCATGCCTGCCAATGGCAGTGTTTTAGGGGCAGAAACAGGCAACAGAGAAGGAAGGTGGCAGAGCTGGGGAAGGGCAGAAATTAAAATATTAATACAACTAGTCTAGAGTATGAGAAAAAATCCAATTACCTGTAAAATGTTATGGACATCACATAAGCTAGAAGCAGTATAATTGTGTGCAACAATGCAACATGGAACTAAGCTATTTTGTGTTGTAAGCAGGGACAACTCCACTGAAGCCAATGGACCTTTGGCCCACAGATACTAATTGGTTAAGACAACAAGTAAGCAAACAAAAAATCCCTCCACGAACCAGCCAAACATTAGATAGGTATAAGATGTTGATGGAGATTCTGTGGCACTTTTTACTATATATGGTATCTACTTAGAACATCAATGTTGAGGTTTCATTCACAGTTTTTCAAATGCTTTTATTTGTTATGTATAGTCAACCCTTTGACCTTATAAAGAATATAAACTCCCAAGTGTCACAGCACAAGCAAACCACTAACTACCTGGGATCAGGAAGAAATTTCCCTATGGGCAGATCATTCTGCAATTGTCCTTCAGAGGATTTTTAAACCTTCCTTGCAAACATCTGGTGCTGGCCACCATTGCGGACAGGATACTGCAGTAGATGGAGCACTGGACTGGTCTGATCCAACATGGCAATACTTATGGTTCTTAAAAGCATAAATATACTCCCCAGTGCACATGTGCACTCATGCACGTGCATGTGTGCACAAAGACATTTGTTTCACATGGTTATTTGCGAGTGTTTCTTGTATGCTCAGTTTTTAATATTAACTGAGTAATAATCAATATTGACTAGTCAGAGAAGATTGTCTTGTTAGTTATTGGATGTGCCAAGCAGTCAGTCCTTGAAATACTGCCATTACAGAGTTCTTTCTAAAAGATTAGGACTTGATCCTGCCCTTTTTCCTCCGGTGAGTGCTTGCCTTAGTGAGGACTTGTCTACACATGAAACCATTCCAGTTATACCAGTATAATTATAATTATACTGGTATAGTTAAACTGATATATTATACCAGTATAAACTCCCCTTGTGGACACTCTTATTCTGGAATAAGAATGGCTATTTTCAAATTTGCTTAAACCCCTTCCAGTGTGACATAAGCTAAACTGAAAACTGGTCCTCATATATTGGAATTAGAGTGTCCACATGAGGAGTTATACCAGTATAACTAGATCAGTTTAAACTCGCATCTTGGCTTGTACTGGTATAACATTTCTATGAAGACAAGCTCTGAGGAAGGCGGGATCAGGTCTTTTGTTGGGTTTCTACAACTGGGTCTGGCAGGTGGATCCTGTGCCTGCGAGAGCCCCACTGAAATGAAATCTTAAAAAAAATTAGATAGAATCCTCACACAAATCTTTTAAAAACTTCTGAAGGGTCTCTAGACCAAGAAGGGATATAACCTAGCTCAGGGATCGGCAACCTTGGCACGCGACCCATCAGGGAAATCTGCTGGCGGGCCAGGACAGTTTGTTTACCTGCAGCATCTGCAGGTTCGGCCTATCGCAGCTCCCACTGGCCACGGTTTGACGTTCCAGGCCAATAGAGGCTGCGGGATGTGCTGGCTGCCGCTTCCCTCAGCCGCCATTGGCCTGGAATGGCAAACCGCGGCCCGTGGGAGCTGCGATTGGCTGAACCTGTGGACGGCTGCAGGTAAACAAACCGTCCCAGCCCGCCAGTGGATTTCCCTGATGGGCTGCATGCCAAAGGTTGCCAATCCCTGACCTAGCTATTTAAATCTGAAGTGAATAGTTTTACTCTGCCTTAATATATAGCCAGTTTTTTAGGAGCTGTTTAGAATGGCTAAGGACATAAAGGAAATATATGCTAAAATGTGATCTTGAGTAACTTCCAGATTCAAGCCGGGATTCCGGGTGACACTGAATTACATTTATTCAATTTAATGTGTAGAGAATATGTAGTCACCAGCTCTGAAAATATCAGATCAATAATATGAGAGACAAATGGTAACATAACCAACTTCGCTTGGTCTGCTGACAGATGGAGAGAAGAGTGACAATGTAATGTTTTTTCTGCTTTGTGGTGGGATATAAAAGGAAGCAGAAATAATCCTTTCCCCCCCCTCCTTTACCTTGATGATTAGCCTGACATCTCCCACTGCAAAGATATAAAAAATTTCTTTGCAAGGCATCAGTTTTGTTTAAGAGCCAGAAGTATATTTTAAAACTGTGTGGCAAAAATATCTATTTCCTGTTAAATAATTTGTACTTGATGAAAAATTTCATACGACCAGTTTCCCTTGAAAACAGTTAGATAGGAGTAGGTTTGCTGAATGGCATTGTAATCAAATGCCCATTATCAAGCTCTAACTGGAGAGTTTACTGAAACATTGCTTAAAAAAATAATCCTGACCCAGAGTCCACTTCAATTCTGCCACAAGCAGGTGAAAACCATGAAGGACTGTGAATTTAGTCCCAGAAATCAGTAGGAATCATCAACCAATAAACATGTCTTTTTGAAGTTCCACTTCACATTTAGTTAAGTATCACATTAGTACTAGATAATCAACTGTATTTATATGAATGTATATTTTATTTACTTGCAAAGAATCTTTTAGATAGTACAATGGTAAACAAACTCCTAGTAATATAATGTTATTTTTTTCCTGAGGCTACAGATTGGCAAAGATCTTATATTATATTTTTCCCATTTTTTTCATAAACCTCTGCAATCCTGTTCTTTAGTGTTCGTTTCTTATGGATGACAATGACTGTACACTATAACCCAAGCTCCTAGCTCAATGCATCTATTTATCCTAACCTGCATCTCTGGTCTTGCAACTAGCAACACAATTTTCTTGCATTCATCACTGGAGAGCAATGCCACCGCCTCCTCCCGATTCTGGACATCTTGGCCATTTATCTAGAAAACAAATGAAAGTGGCACATTAGTTTCCATTTCCACAAAGCAACACACAATAAAGGGCAAATATCAGCTCATTTGTGGGAAATGTATGGACAATGAAACTCACACAATGGGCTCATCTTCAGCTCCTCAGTGGTAAGTGCCTTCACTCAATTATGCGTTTACTGTAAGAGCTGTATTGATCGTTGAAGGATGGCGGACATCAGAGGAAGCAGTTATGTTCATAAATGTCCAACCTGCGCCCTAGCAACATACATCTAGCAACACAATTAACCAGCCCCTGACAGGTGACGTTCATCTTTCTCCGTTCAGAGTAATGGAAGTGTCACTCTGAGATAATAGTGCTGGTGGAAGCAAGACTGGTAATACTACATCTGAAATCAGTCATACTGTATGCTTGTAGAGAGCCAATTAGAGGGCTACAGTATTCTCTCTCACCAGGGAATACTTATAGGCCATAGCTGATTGCTATTTCATTTAATCATTTTATATTTTTGTGTGCGACTCTGTGTCCAGAACCACACAAAACATCCCCATTTGGATAATCAAAATAAAAATGAATCGTCTGTAAAAACCTGTTTTCTCTCCAACTTCTCTCTGCAATTCTGCCTTTATGTTAAAAACAATCAATCATACTAATAACTATACTTTAATGTATAGATTTTACAGGCCCATTCAACACTATCTAAAAATGCTGCTTAAGAAAAATCAAGTTTCAAATACAAAAGCATTTTTTCCCTAAAAATATCACACTTTGTTTGTTTGTTTCACAGCACAAGAAGTGGATTTTCCTCACTGTGCCAAACTGCATTATCAAAAAATATTTAATCCATCTGCAAAGTAATGGGGACAGGCTGGAGGGCAAAGGATTCTAATAATTTTGTGGAATAAAAAGGTTTTCCCATATCCAGCCTGGTTAATCCACCTCCTTTTGCAGGGGTTCAGTTTCAAAGCTAGTAGTAGGAACTCCCTGGTGGAAAAGTAAAACGCAAATCTGTATGTGCACTGCCTGAACACATTGCTTTGAAAAACCAGTTTTAGGTTAGAGTAAATAAAACTACAAATATACACCGACTGTTTGCTCAAAATCTTTGAGATACCTCCATGGAGAGATGTGGAGGGAGCTAAGTGTGGACTGCAGGAGAAATGATACCCACTTCCTTGTACACAGCTGCCCTCATCAATATACAGATACAGGCATACAGGAGACCAAGGACCAGATCCCTCAGCTATCGTAAATTGGCATAGCTCTGTGATACCAATGTCAGTTTATACCAGCTGAGGATTTGGCCCACACGGTCTCAGCATGTATCTTGAGCTGAGTGGCTCAAGACAGATCATTACATGCTAGAACCTGTAGTAGCTGCAGGCTGCACTATCATAGCAAAGATAAAAGTGACTCCAATAAACCTCATTTTATCACCAATTAGTTGCCTATGTGGCCCTCATTTATGCAAAGTTTGATGTCCATGGATGAAATCAAACAAGGACTAACCAAGATCTATGGAACCTTCCTTGTAGTCTATTCCCTTTATTTTACAGTGAGTGCTGTATGAGGTAAACAGACTACTCTCAGCTACTTAAGAAGACCATAAAGGAGACAGGAGTTGCTGTATGTAGTATGTTAGTATTTGAATTATCCTGGAAAACATGAGGAAAGCTGCTATATTACTGTGAAAAATATAAACCCAAGCATCCCCAACACTGCCTTCTCCAAACCTGAATGAAATCCCTGTGTAATGATATTGTCATCTTCCATTTCTCTGAGTATCTCATCCATAAGAGAGGATGGAGGGTCAGTGTGCCTTCGGCTATGAAAGAAAACCCCACATAACTCACCTGGTGTTAATCTTAATGATCAAACTTCTGGTTGTATATCAGCATTGACATTCAAGTAATGCTATTAGTCTACAAAAATGCAATAGAATTACCTACAGTCTTCTCTCACCTCTGGAGTCTTCACTCACAAGTGAATTGAGTTTCATGGTCTCAAACTAATATCTATTAGCTGCCTGCTTATACTGTGACTGGCATTATAATTCACCCAGAAATGTTAAAAAGAAAAGAAAGTGGCACGGAATGAAACTATCATCTACTTAAAATACATTAAAATGCCTTAAAGATGGGAGTTCACAGAGTTTTTGCCTTGTTGAAAAATCAACAAGAATTCATTTCAAATGTACAGTTTTTTATTAAAAAAAAAGGGGGGGGGGAAATTCACCAACATATGTTGTTCATTGTTCTCGGAGGACTGATTGTAGACAGATATAGGAGCTAGTTCATTTGCTTTTCAATTCCTAATCATATCTCTTCATAATCTCACCAAACTAAAGGACTGTTGTCCTTTTGCAGTTGGATACAAACATTTTTTGTGGGCAATTCTCGCACAGTGACATTTTTTTACATTCTGGACCACACAGAAAATAAAATAAGAGCTCCTATATGAGCCCTGACATCAAAATGTAACTACTTATTTCCTTTTTGAAATAAAGGCCACTTTTAGACAGCCAGCTTGTAGATCCTATTGTGCTCTGGAGATTAGTTTGATTCCCAAAGCCAATACTGGGGTAAGAAATATAGCTATGGTTTTCAGCAAAGATGTTTCCTGAGGAAATGGAAAGATTGGAGGGATGGAATCAGATTGATTTTGCAACATTCAGAAGACTCATGTGCCTAAATTAATGATTGGCAGTTAAAGAGCTGTTTGTGAAGAAGCAACTTGCCATTACCAGCAATTACCACTAGGGGCATTAGTAAAAAGAGGTCAAAGTACAAGGGAAGTTTCCTGGAAATGAAGGGAGGGAACTGAAAAACACCAGCAAAACAAGAGGAATTCTGAACTTCTGATTTTGGTAGTAGCGATCCCTGATTTCTCTAAAACTTCCTCTCTGTAAATCCAAACTGAAATCCACTGTCATTCTCGTTATTTTCCTCTTTTTACAGTTAAACTATCCTCTTTCCTGACCTAAATACATAGCCATAATTTGCCCTTTGATTGAGCTGGGAGGAGATAGATTTCATTCTAGCCTGTCTCATTAAAGGCACACTCTCAGATTCAAAATCTTTCTCCCAGGACAAAACCAGCTCCTTTCAGTGCTGAAAACTTGTAAGCAAGTCATTACCCACTCCTGACTTTGCCTTCCCCAAGGTTGGAGTTTAGTCTGTCTCCCAACACACCTGTTATTAACTGAATCATAGAAGGTTAGAGTTGGAAGGGACCTCAGGAGGTCATCTAGTCCAACCCACTGCTCAAAGCAGGACCAATCCCCAATTTTTGCCCCAGAGCTCTAAATGGCCCCCCTCAAGGATTGAACTCTCAACCCTGGGTTTAGCAGGCCGATGCTCAAACCACTGAGTTATCCCTCCCCCCAAACAGTTTGAGACCAAACAGTAGATCTTAAATAAAAAGGTGAGGTTACATCACAATTTCGTATAGTAGTCCAAACTAGCTATTGTGTAATGTCCGCTTGTTTAAAAGAAAGTGAAACACATTCCTTTTTGAATACCATTTTGGCTAACATTTTTTTCTCATCCCAAACACACACAAATCAGTCAGTTCTCCCCTTAAGTACCCATTTGTGAATCAGAGAATCATAGGACTGGAAGGCATCTTGAGAGGTCATCTACTCCAGTGCCCTGCACTCATGGCAGGACTAAATATAATCCAGACCAGTGGTTATCAAAGCCGGTCCGCCACTTGTTCAGAGAAAGCCCCTGGCGGGCCTGAGCGGTTTGTTTACCTGCCGCGTCTGCAGGTTCGGCCGATCGCCGCTCCCACTGGCCGTAGTTCGCCGCTGCAGGCCAATGGGGGCTGCGGGAAGCGGCACGAGCAAAGGGATATGCTGGCTGCCCTTCCTGCAGCCCCCACTGGCCTGGAGCGGCGAACCACGGCCAGTGGGAGCTGTGATCGGCCGAACCTGTGGACACAGCAGGTAAACAAACCGGTCCGGCCCACCAGGGACTTTCCCTGAACAAGCGGCGGACTGGCTTTGAGAACCACTGATCTAGACCATCCCTGACAGGTGTTTGTCTAACCTGCTCTTAAAAATCCCCAATGATGGAGATTCCACAACCTCGCTAGGCAATTTGTACCAGTGCTTAACCACTCTGACAGTTAGGAAGTTTTTCCTAATGTCTAACCTAAACTCCCTTGCTGCAATTTAAGCCCTTTGCTTCTTGTCCTATCCTCAGAGGTTAAGGAGAACAATTTTTCTCCCTCCTCCTTATAAAAACTTTTATGTACTTGAAAACTGTTATGTCCCTTCTCAGTCTTCTCTAGAATGGATGTCTTCAAACACACAGGGAGTGTTGTTGGTTTGCCCATCAAATATTATGTACCTAAACTTTCAGTGTGTCTAACAAAACACTTGTAGGCCAGCTGTTGGGCTATAGAGTGCTCTTACTACCCTCCCATGTTGGGCCAGCTCAGCTGAAATGTATAGCTTGGTGGGGGCCCAAAGCTGAGGCTCTGCTCCTTCCCCAAACTCTTTGCCACTTGCTTGAGAGGGAAGGGGAGACCTGTGCAGACTGTGTGGTCTTCACACAATGCTTCCATCTCTCATGATTTTATTGCAAGTCCCGTGATATTTGGTGTATTTCTTAATGCCTCAACTCCTAGAGTTAGGTGAGAATGTCAGCTTTCATTAACAACTAGTGTCAATTTCCCCCCTTCTGGTCACAGAGGAAAGCTTGAAAACGTGAGCCCAAAGGCTCAAAACCCAGAAAGCAAATAAAAATCAACCAAAATGTATTATTTTTAAAATTTCTTGATTTTAAGGCTAATCTCATGATTCTGGGGGGAATGACTCATGATTTTTAAACACTTGGGATTGGCAATACTCTTCACAACATCTGTAAAATGTTATTTGGGCAAAAAAGATTGAGCAGAATCTATTTAAATAAGAGATATAAGGTACCTTTTGATAGTACACAGGTACAAATACATCCAGACACAGTTACCTGTTATACTTACAGGTTTCAGAGTAGCAGCCCTGCTAGTCTGTATCCGCAAAAAGAAAAGGAGAACATGTGGCACCTTAGAGACTAACAGATTTATTTGAGCATAAGCTTTCGTGAGAGCTTCCATACCCATAAATAACGATGAAGTGAGCTGTAGCTCACGAAAGCTTATGCTCAAATAAATTTGTTAGTCTCTAAGGTGCCACAAGTCCTCCTTTTCTTTCTGTTATACTTATTACTAATCTATTTTACTTTCAGGTTTTCATGTATTAGCAATACTGAGTTGCAAACCCTCCAGAGGGAATATTTGTTTCCACTGGATCATAAAAATAATAATATTGAGAACACGTTGGTCTGAGTAATTCTAAAAAAGCATATTTTTACAAAGGCTAAATCTGGGGCCAAATTTAACCTGAGAGTATCCCTTTAATGCCCCTCTCTTGTTCAGACAGAGATTTTCTACAGCAGCATGACTGCCTTTCTCCTGTATTATTTGCAGAAGAACCCCCAGCTTAGTTCCTTAACATGCAGAACATAAGAACGGCCATACTGGGTCAGACCAATGGTCTGTCTAGCCCATTATCTTGTCTCTGACAGTTATCAGTGCCAGGTGCTTCAGAGGGAATGAGCAGAACAGGCAATCATTGAGTGAGCTATCCCCTGTCATCCACTCCCAGCTTCTGGCGGTTAGAAGCTAGGGAAACCCAGAGTATGGGATTTAATCCCTAATAATCTTGGCTAATAGCCACTGATGGGTTTATCTGCCTTGAATTTACCTTATTCTTATTTGAACCAAGTTATATATTTGGCCTTCACAACATCCCCTGGCAACGAGTTCCACAAGTTGACTGTACATTGTGTGAAGAAGTACTTCCTTTTATTGTTTTAAACTTGCTGTCCATTAATTTAATTGGATAAACCCTTGGTCTTGTGTTATGTGAAGGAATAAATAACTTTTCCTTTTTCACTTTCCCCACACCTTAATGATTTTATAGACCTCTGTAATAGCCCCCCTCCAGTCATCTCTTTTCCAAGATGAAAAGTCCCAGTCTTTTAAATCTCTACTCATACGGAAGCACTTCCATACCCATAATCATTTTTGTTGCCGTTCTCTGTACTTTTTCCAATTCTAATACATCTTTTTTGAGATGGGGCAACCAGAGCTGCATGCAGTATTCAAGATGTGGGCATACCATGGATTTATATAGTGGCATTATGATATTATCTGTCTTCTTATCTATTCCTTTCCTAATGGTTCCTAATATTCTGCTAGCTTTTTTGACTGCTGCTACACATTGAGCAGATGTTTTCAGAGAACTATCCATGATGACTCCAAGAGCTCTTTTTTGAGTGATAAAGACTAATTTAGATCTTGTTGTTTTGTATTTATAGTTGGGATTATGTTTTCCAGTGTTCATTATTTTCCATTTATCAACATGGAATTTCATCTGCCATTTTGTGCCCAGTCATCCAGTTTTGTGAGATCCCTTTGTATTTCTTCACGGTCTGCTTTGGACTTAATTTTGGAGTAATTCTGTATCATCTACAAATTTTGCAACCTCACTGTTTACCCCTTTTTCCAGATCATTTATGAATATGTTGAACAGCACTAGGCCCAGTACAGATCCCTCAGGGACACTGCTATTTACCCTTCTCCATTCTAAAAACTGACCATTAATTCCTACGATTTGTTTCCTGTCTTTTAACAGTTATTGATCTAAGTGAGAACCTTCCCTCTTATCCCATGATAGCTTACTTTGGTTAAGAGCCTTTGGTGAGGGACTTCGTCAAAGACTTTCTGAGGGTATGTCTATACAACAACTAGACACTCCCAACTGGCCCATGTCAGCCGACTCAGGCTCATGGGGCTAGGGCTGCAGGGCTGTTTCATTGCTGTGCTTGGGATGGGGCTCTAGGTGCCTGCAAGGTGTGAGAATCCCAGAGCCTGGTTGTCTGCATAGCAATGAAACAGTCTTGCAGCCTGAGTCCTGCAAGCCTGAACTGGCTGGTACAGGCCAGCCACAGGTTTTTCTTTGCCGTGTAGATGTACCCTGAAAGTCCAAGTACTATTTATCCACTGGATCACCCTTGTCCATGTTTGCTGACCTCCCTCCAAGAATTCTAATGGATTGGTGAGGCATGATTTCCCTTCACAAAAGCCATGTTGATCTTCCCCAACAAATCGTGTTCACCTGTGTGTCTGATAATTCTGTTCTTTACTATAATTTCAAACAATTTGCCTGGTACTGAAGACGTACTTGCACAGAATAACGATTGTGCTTCTTGTGAATATAATTATATTGTGAGAGGGCCTTGCCAGATAAATATGTAGAGAGAGATTACACTAACCACTCCTTAGGCTTCAGAGCAATTTTTTTTATTCCTGCTGTTGTTGTTGAAGGTAACTGATAGCAGGGTGACCAGATAGCAAGTATAAAAAATCAGGACGGGGGGTGGAGGATAATAGGTGCCTATATAAGAAAAAGCCCCAAAAAAGGACTGTCTCTATAAAATCAGGACATCTGGCCACCCTAACTGATAATGAGCCCTGCTGACAAGCACTGTGCTTTATTTGAGAAACGCAGCTCAAATCTGGAGGGGCAGACAAATCTGAGGGCTACAGAGGTTTGAATTGCAAAGAGCTCTAATATGTTGTGCTCTAATGCCCCTTCTAGACTCTCTTGGTGAGAACTAAAAGGTAGTTAGTTCATGAACTCTGTTAACATGACCTAGATACCTTTTAGTTTGCACCAATAGAGTTTATTGGGGGAGCAAAAGCATGACCCATTCGAGGGCTCTATAATTTACATCCCTGTAGTTTGGACTGTGGCACCGTGTAGAAACCCCGGCACCATCAGAAACGAAGAATAAAAAGAGCAGTTGGCTGAATGGTGGATCATCAGCGAAATCAGAGAAGTTCAGTTATAAATGGTGGAGAGAGAAAAGAATAGACAACATCAGGTAAGTCCCCCTCCAGAACATTAAGAAATGGCCTTTAGAATCACAATCTCAAAAGTTTCTTATCCATGCTCAATGTTACTCTAAATCAGAGGTCCCCAAACTGTGGGGCACACCCCTTAAGGCAGTGGTTTTCAAACTTTTTTCCTCGTGACCCAGTTGAAGAAAATTGTTGATTCATGTGACCCAACATAATTATGTCTTTTGACTAGAGTTTTCAGAAAATCATAATATTGAAATACATTCCAGCTTAACCCACTTTACATAACTAACATGAGACACTAGCCTTAGTAAGCCTATGGTAAGGACTGTGGGAGGTGGCCCAGGGTAGGGCAGAGGGTGGGGTCTTGGGGTGAGGGCTCTGCTTGGGAGTGAAGGCTCCAGGGTGAAGCTGGGTATGAGGAGTTTAGGGTACAGGAGGGGGCTCAGGGCTGGGGCAGAGGGTTGGGATGTGGGGGGGTGAGGGCTCTTGCGGGGGTTCGGGCTCTCGGGTGGGTCGGGGATGAGGAGTTTGGGGTGCAGCAGCTAGCTCTGGGGAGGGGCTTTGTCTCTCCCTGCCGGCAGGCAGCACAGAGCTCTGGGGGTAGGGCCCCTCCCTCCCACTGGTGACAGGCAGTTCGGAGAAGGGGCCCCTCTCTCCCCATTCCGGCAGGCAGCACGGAGCTCCAGGGGAAGGGCCTCTCTCTCCGCACAGAGCTCTGGATGAAGGGTCCCCCTCTCCCTGCTGGCAGCAGCGAGCTCTGGGGCCGGGAGAGAGGCCCACAGCAGCCCAGCAAGCCCCAACTTGCTCCTCTCCCCAGTTACTGCCCACCCCCTACCTCTCTCCTCTCCAGGTCCCTGCTGCGTGGCCCTTTAGAGCTGCTGCACAGCAACGATCATTATAATTTAAATCAGCAATGCAACCCAGGACCTGACATTCCACGACCCATACTTTGAAAAACACTGCCCTAGAGGGTGCAGAGGAATGTTCGGGGTGGGGAGGAGGGGGAACGGGGGAAGAGGGTGCAGCTGGGGCCTGGGCAACCCAGCTCTGCTCCTGGTCCCAGCTGCCAGCATTCTGGCTGCCAGCCGAGGCTCCACTCTCAACCCCATCCCTTTATATCCCAGCTGTGGTCCCAGCCTCGGCCCCTTACCCCTGTCTACCTCCTTAGTAAAAAGGTAAAAAGTTTGGGGACCACTGCTCTAAGTTTTACCCAAATGTATACTATCAAAGAATAATCAGCAAGACTCTCACCCATATTTATGATTGCAGCAGTCCTATTTAGAAAATGACATTGAGATGAACAAGAGAAAAATGAGATTTCTCATAAATATGGCAAAAAAGACATAGGATATCGGACCATCAGGCAGAGCAAGTTTGTCATTCTCCTTTTTTTCCCATATCCGCTCTCTAAGTCTCAGCTATAGTCTTAAGAAAGAGACAGACATTTTTTTTCCATGCATCAGAACAACCAACAGAATTATCATCTCTCATCAACAATTCCCAGAGAGGATGGCACTGTACTGTTTTTCAGGAAGAAGCTCAGGAAAAAAAGAGTTTTTAGACACATACTTGCAAAATGCGGTCTCCTTCTCGGATCCGGCCATCTCGGGCGGCGATGCTGTTTGGATCAACCTGCATAGGAAGGTATTCAAAAACTGAGCATGAAAATATGTCAGCTTCAAACAACTCAGTTTGTAGAATTTGTAAAAATGACATTGTTTACATTGTGGAAAGACAGCCTAAAATTTTATTCAGTCAGATGAACATACCAGTTCTGCGAATAATCACAGAATCTTGTTATAAAACAAATCTAAAGACAGAGAGGGGTGAGGGGGTGTATGATTTTCAGAACAATATTTTTCCACATGACTGTTGAGCACTAACCTTCAGCTGTCATAGAGCAGAGTATTACTGACAGAATTCTTAGGCTCTGGAAATTCACTTTGGACTGAGGTGATTTTGAAGCCTTGCTAATCAGTGGTTGATATCTCCACACAGCAGGTCTATGTCTGCTTAAGGAGATGGTATGATCTCCTTTTCTGAAAACATATTTTTAAATGATTGTATCAGCTATCAAGCTAGCATTTCCTCTGGATTTTTCAGTTCCCAAAGAATTACAAGAAAAACAAAGAAAGATCTACAGTATAGAGATCATTCATGGATCCTATACACTGGGTCTGGTTTGAGTTGCTTAATTTAAAGTTGGCTTAGCATAAATAGATATTTAGGGTTCCATTAACAATTTATCAGAGTCACAATAGCTCATCCTTGAGCAATGACCTGCTCTTCATAGGGGCAATACTATCTATCACCTTTCACTTGATGTTTATCTTAAACCATTTATTTTACCTTGTCATGGCAAGAGCAATTTTTCAACCTAAACATTTTGAGCATAGCATTTCGTTTGCAGGTTACATCCTGTACAGATGTTAGATATTATTTTCTTATTGTGCACTGCCAGACAAAAAGTGAGTTTGAAGAGATTAATCAAGTATAAAAAACAATACAATTAAATGTATGCAGTGTTGTTGTAGCCGTGTCAGTCCTAGGATATTAGAGACACAAGGTAGGTGAGGTAAGATCTTTTACTGTCTAACTTCTATTGGTGAGAGACAAGCTTTTGAGCTTATACAGAGCTCTTCTGACCTGAAGAAGAGCTCAGTGTAAGCTTGAAAGCTTGTCTCTCTCTCACCAATAGAAGTTGGTCCAATAAAAGATATTACTTCACCCACCTTGTATCTCTAATAGAATTAAACTTACTTTAAAAGAAAGGGCTGAGGGATTCCAAGCAGAGCAATACCCTCCATTTGGGAAAAGCAACATATTTTAGATATAAAGGTATAAGATCCCTTTACCTTTTTTCCCGTCACAAGGCCAAACAGATATTAATAGTAGTACTTACATACCTATGGGAAGAGTTATTCTTAGCAAGTTTTATACTAATCTCTAATTTTTGAGCTATGGCTGTGGTTTTCACATACTTTCACAGTGTTGTTGGCAGTTACAGAACAATCTTTTTCCATTCCCATTTTTATGTGATTCACTTTATGGCAATGCAGGACAATTCTTTCTGCTAAACTCCACTTCTGGCATCCAGATTCTTGTGCTATGTCACCTGAAGGTGACAAATTGTGTATCAGATTCACTCAGGAGAATCAACATCCAGCTTGGACTCATAAAATCTTTGTCTTTACATCTAGAAAAACTGTTCTCTTTAAAATTATTGGAGACTCACATGAAATTAATGCACCTGAAAGTCTTTCTAAGCCTGATACTGCAAGGTGCTAAATATCTCTTAGAGGGTGCTAAATACTCTCACTTCCCATTGAAGCAGATGGGAGTTGAGATTGTTCAATACCTCAAGGTGTCAGGATCAGGCCTTCTGTTTGTTAGCTGGTAAAACAAATAAGAGTGCTAGGACAGACTAGATTTTCTGACAGATTCATCTCACAGATTGTTTTATGCTGTTCCTCTCTTCCTCGAACATATGTGATTATTGTAAAAATAAATTAGCCATTGTTATTGTTAACATGACTGCAGTAATGGGAAAACACAGAAGTGTGGGAATCAGAACTTTTGCTGACTTTCCACATATTTGTGGGATTATATTCAAATTTCAGAGAATGCTCCGATTTTTCACTTTTCCTAACTATGATGTTGTATTAATAGCATCATATTAAACAAACAAGCTGGTAATAATTATATTACTTGGGCAACATAATTTGCTCTCCTAATTGAAAGTGACAAGTGCTGGCTGACAGCCAGTATTACTGAAGTCAGGTCTCAGAACACTTGTTTCTATTTTTCCATTGAGTCCCCTACACCACAACTTTACCTCACTGACATAGATTCCTGTGTCTTCCTCATCATCTGTTCTGTAGCAGACAGTCAACCCCAGCTTCTCTTGACTGCTAACACGACACAGCTCGACCTCCTATGAGAAAACACACAAACACAGTGTGGCATTTGTCTTGGGAAGAAATTCTGCAGCAGAACGGAGAACTAAATCACTGAGATTCTCTTGGGCAACCACAGAAACGTTTTAATAATTTCACTCAATACCATATAATATATCTCCCCTTCCACATTATACCTTTTATTTTGTATTAACAATCAAAATATGCAAATCATGGGACAAGTAAATTGTGGCTGCCTTTGGACAGTCTCAGTCTGCAGCATCGTGTCCATTCTTATGAGGAAAACATCCCTAATAAATAAAGGAAGGAAGTCTAAATATATTAAAAGAAAAGGAGTACTTGTGGCACCTTAGAGACTAACAAATTTATTAGAGCATAAGCTTTCGTGAGCTACAGCTCACTTCATCGGGTGCAGTGAGCTGTAGCTCACGAAAGCTTATGCTCTAATAAATTTGTTAGTCTCTAAGGTGCCACAAGTACTCCTTTTCTTTTTGCGAATACAGACTAACACGGCTGCTACTCTGAAACCTGTAAATATATTAAAGTTGTAAGCTAGATAAGCACAGTTAGGTAAGTCATGCCTAACTCCGAGAAATATGGATGTGCACTGATTTTGCCGGATTTTTTTTTTTTTTTGCTTTTGGATCATAGGAGCTGCTTACAGTATATTATGTAGTCATTTTACTCCTATCACATCAACAACTGATTTACAGGATAGAGGACAGGCTAACTACTCATCAGTCGATCCATCACAAATGAGTGTCACTCTCTTCTACTAGCAAGCTAAGTCAAAGCAAAACCACAGCCTCCTGTTAATAACATAATTCATCCCACAGCCAGTTCAGTGCCATAGCTTAATAGTAGGTGTTGTTAGATAATTGATGAATGTGTCAAGGATTATCCTGAGGAGTTGCTGTGGTATCCTCTCTGTGACCTGTGTCACTCTTGTATTCACATACTACTGCAAGGATTTTTGTACAAAATATGTCTTGTGGGGTATCATGTGAAAACTAATACCATTGTGGTTAATAATATAGTTGTGAAATATAGGTAACAATGCTGTATGTGAAATTATGGACACTTACTAATATTATGCTTTAGAGTCTGTGAATAAAGGTCTACAGACTAGGCATGTCAGGAGGACATAAGTTTTCTCCAGACAAAGGAAAGGGGCTGACATCTCAAACCAGGTGTGGCCCAAAGTCTATGGCCTTTTGTGGAGGTTGCAGCTGGAGAGAGAATTATCATAGTAGCAAACACCAGTGTGGAAGGAACCAGCATGGAGTCTCATCTTCCAGACCTCATGTCTCCTTTACCGAGCTTGAACGAATGAACTTTATCTGGGTGCCTTTCAGAAGAATAAATTTCAAAGGATCACTGAACTATAAAGGGAGGGGGAGCAAACCCCTAAGTTATTTCACTTTAAGGAGACAAAGAAACCAAGCGATTTAATCTCTGTGAAGAGTCCTGGCCAGTCAAAAGCTGGAAAGAAGATTATGGATGAGATAAACCATCCTGAACAAAAACTAGGCTAAGTTTTAGACTTTTAGATGAGTGTTCTCACTTTCATTTGCCGGTAGCCATCTCTACCTTTGTCTCTTTTACTTGGGATCACTTAGTCCACGCTCTTTTGTTAACAAATTTGTACTATTTTTGTTATAAATCATCAGCACTGGTAAGTTCAGTTGTGTGCTTCCAGTAAACTGTCAGGTTGGAATGTTATATTGTCTCTGTAGAGGGACGTGAACCTAATTCTTTTTCCATGAGGGTCCAGGGAGAGGGACTGCAGGATGACAATTCTGGGCAAATTTGGGACTGAAAGGGTTGTAAGGTCAGAATACAAGGAGTATCCAAATTGGGCAAAGCCAGGGTGAGGCTTGTGGGCTGCTGGCAGGCTGCTGGGGTCAGAGCTCTGAATCAAAGCTGCACAGTCAAAAGACACCGTGGGTTACAAGACAGACATTGGCGGAACTACTTTCTGCCCTGGTGAACCCCAAATGTCATACTCCCCAATTATGAGATGACGCTGAAAACATATTCTTAGTGCCGGAAGTCCCAGCTGTGGTGTCTCAGGAAAAGTACAAGTGTCAGGGGCAGACAGCAGAGTCATTACTACTACACACACCAGTACAAATATCTAGGATTTCACATGGGAAACTTATACCAAATACAAGTGTTGAATATTTTGAAATAAATAACCTTAGTAAAGTATAATCTATTATATAATAGAGTGGTTTAAGTTTGAGAAACACTGAATTTCAGCCACTGGATTTCTTTACAGCCATACTGAAAACTACATATGGAGCTAGATTGCGTCTGGCTCTCCTGAGTGCACAAATGGGAAGAAGAGAAGAGGACAGAAGGAGCCTTCTCCTCCCACTATTACCTGGGCATGACACCAGCCCTTGCATCCAGGGAGCCCAAGGACTAACCCAGTTTAGTATTTTCAGCAGCACTAGCATTCCCAAAGGGAGCAGGAAGGGTGATGGTGGGTCTGTGTTCTCTATTCCTCCCAAGCAGCAAACAGGGGTAATGCCATACCAGGGGAATGAAGGCTGCACCCTTCAATTTGTGAGGCACAGCTATATTCCCAATAAGCCAGAGACTTTGCATTGACCTTGGGCACAACACCTTTAAAGGATAGGAAGGATGGGCTAGGGCTAGGGCACTGCACTGGAACTCAAGAGACCTGACTTCTCTGCCAAGCAAGTCACTTAATCTTACCTGTGCCTCAGTTCCCCATCTGTAATATAGGGATAGTACCTATCTCCTCAGCGATATCATAAGGATAAAGTCCATTAATGATTGTCAAGTGCTCATATACTATGGTGATGAGGGCCACATAAATGGATAGATGTACTGCCTCAGAATGAGCAATTCCATCACCATACTTCCTTCTCTGGAAGATTATGGCTTACAATGACAATGTTGCCAATGATTTTCATGACATTTTGATTTTTATTAGAGAAATTTTGTAAAAGGGCACTACTGCTTATTGTATTCCTGTTCCTTCCCTAGTATATAAGCACATGCTCAATAAGTGTAGTGTAAACTGTATAAACTTCTGTCTTGATTTAAGACATTTCACATTTTAATAAGCTAATAAGAAAATAAGGGAAAACTGTCAGATTGTTTTTTCTTAGAAAGGATAGTTGCTTTAAATATCTATTATATGCTGAGGAGTGGAAAGGCCACGTACTATATTGTAGATTTTAAAGAAGGAAGCTGAAATCTTATTTCATGAAGAAAGAGAATTACTAACCTGATTTTGGCATTGGGAGTGAATGTATGTATACTGAATAGAGGCCTATTCAAAACCCGTAATAACTGATGCCTCCGGAGGGAAAAAGAACACTTGACTAGAATGGTACCATTAGGAAGGAATTAGAGTAACAAAACAGCTTCAATTACACCAACAAGGTATACTTTTAAAAGAATAGAGAAGCTTGTGGTCCCTTGGAGGCCTATAAGGAAGCCTAAATACATCATAAAGGACTGAGACTGAGACCTTTAAATCAAGGCAAATGAGGAGTTGTGCACAAGCTGAAATCCATTGACTTTCATTGTCCTGCCAACACAACCTTCGAAACTCCCTGAACTGAGGATGGACAGGGACTCCAAGGACTGATTTGAACATAATTTATTCAGTTTATAGTGACCTTGAAGTTCTTTTGGATGATTCACCTCAAAAAGCTTTTCCAATAAAGCTGTATGAATGTTTCACATTGGAAATGAACTGAACCCTTATGGAGGATGTTGGTTTAATGAGCAGAATGTAACTATTCAGGGAATGAAACAAATGAACAGGGACACATGTTCTGGTCTTGGAGTCTGAAAAGTTTGTTAGGACTGTCACTGTATTTGTTTGTTTGTATTTGATCCCCACCCTTTACTGGATGGAATGCATCAGGCCTGCTTGTGTATTCTGCCTGAATTGCTGGGGCTGTCCCTTAGCTCAACAGTAGAGACCTGAGACTGTGAAGGCAAAAATCTTAAATTAATTTCCCATTGCAATGTGTATAAAGGTGGCTAATGACTGTGGTACCCGTTTGTATGTGGCCCTGGATAATTATAATTTCTCAAAAAGATTGGAGACTCCTCTGAATATTCCACTTTGAAATGCTGATATCTACAGCTGGAGCAGAACTGCCTGATGAAAGCTTCATGTTCTTTACTTTGTAGTCAACCAGTCTCTTACCCAGTTTAGGACAAAAGCTGAAAAAGATCTGATGTTTGGTAAGGAAACAAGTCTTCCAGAGCCAGAAGATTGCATATACAACCTGCTAAACTAAACCTAATTTCCTTTTCATGATGTACAAGACACATTAAGTATCCTACAGCATTACTCAAACCCAAGCCTAATGTGAGAATTTTTTGAAAATTCACAAAGATTTTGAATAATACATTAAATCACCTACCAACCCAAGAGTCAAGAAGCCTTCTACCTGGGGTAAACTGGCATGGCTCCAATAACTTCAATGGAGCAACACTGAATTGCACCAGCTGAGGAGCTGGTCCATAAAGCTCATTTCTCATACTGAGAAACATCTGACAATGGGCTTTATGACAGCTGTCTGTTAGTGATTTTCCCCCGCTGATCTTTAACAGAAGAAAGAATGAGTCTGGTGGCAGCAGTGCATATGTGAAAATCATGATTTTCCTCTTTAAATCCCTCTGGGGTATACATACATCTGTTTCTTCTTATTTTGTGTTTTTTGTTGTTTTGACATTTGACGACTCAACGGCCTTTCTTCAGAATTCAGTCTGAATCCTGTGTAAATTAAGACAATGTACAATGACTCACTTCTGGGGAAGGATGGGAACAGAGGGCAGAGGTTGGGGTGAGGATCTCACCCTAGCCTCCAAGAGGCAGCTGTCTCCCAACATGAGAAGTACTCCGTTGCTAGTGACAGAAATCAAAACAATGCCAGAAAACAGTACTCTCAGTTTTCTGAGACTTCTTTAAAACATTTAAGTAAATCACTGTAAGGATTGTCACCCCATGAAATTTAGGGAAGCAGGTTCCCAGGGGAGCAGTTCCTTAAAAGATAGGAAAGATGACTTAGAGGAAGAGGTCATTCTCTTGAAGGCCTGAAGAACAGGTTAAATTAGTCACCCTCCAAAGTGATGGAGTAGTGGGTTAAGGGCTATAGCCTTCTGCCTCCAGGTTAAAGGTCGTCATTCCCTTCAGTGATGGAAAACCAGTTTAAAGGCTGCCGGCCTCAGGAGACAGAGAACTGGGTTAGGAGCTGTTACCTCTTTGGAGGAAGCAAAGCTAGGTTAATACTGCCATTTCTTTAGGTGATAGGAAAGTAGGTTATAAATTTCATCCCCTGGGTTGCTGTCTTTGTAGAACTGATGAAAAGAGGTTAAGGGCTGTGACAGAAGACCCTGTAAACATTTGCTTTTAAACTGGGAAATGGAAAATTAGTTGAGAGGGCTTTCATAGTGAGAGCTGAAATACAAGGGCAAGATCCACTTTTCCTTTAAAAACATACCACCAGTTCCATATCAACTGTCTCTGGTGAGACTCTTTTCAGAAAGGCAAAAACTTTGGGCCTCATTGCAGTATGTCTGCAAGATATTAACTTGAGAACAGACCTTAATTTAGAATAAATTCAGAGAAGCTCTTTTCCCCCCCCACACCCAGGATCAGACCAATGAGAGTTATTAACCTGAGGAAAACTGCAACGGAATTATTATAAACTTGGAGAAATCGTTTTCTCTAGCATTTCCTTTCTGTGCACACTGTCAAAACCCTTGTCCAAGCCCTGGTCATCTTGATTTTGAATACTTCAGCCTCCTCCTGTGAGCATCAGCTATGCCCAACTACCCACCCATACCTCTTAAGTTCATTAAAATTGTGGCTGCCAAGATCCTCTTTCCAGCTCATTGCTGATAAAGTCACCTCCTTTTCAAGTTCCTTCATTGGCTTTCCTTCTCCACCACCATAAACTTCTTGTCCCCATCTTCAAAGCCCTTCCCTAACCATCCATACTACCATCTAATAGCGACATTGAGGCCCACTTTTATTCTACCAACGATGCCAGTCTCAGTCACCCACTCCTCCAATTTCCCCCCAAGCATTTTCAGACTTCAAGACATACTGCCACAATGAGTGAGAATAACTCCCTATCCAATCTGCAAAGCCACCACATTATCCTCTTGAAGTCCCTCCTTGTAATTCACCTCTGTCACAAAGACTACAGAAATCTGCTCTTTGATAACAGCTAGATAGGCAAGCAGCCAACTGCTATTACTTTCATTGCTGCTACCTCTACAATCTGTGCATACACCTAGTCTATACAAAAACATCCTATTATTATTGTTGTTACCCTGTTCTCCTTCCCCTTCTCATCCCTCACTCAACTGTTTGTCTTGTCTTTAAGACTGTAAGCTCTTCAGGGCATGGACTGTTATCCCTTCTATGTTTCTACAGCACCTAGCACAATGGGGCCGAGGCTTCCAAAATACAAATAAATAATATTATTTTTATACTATAAATGTAATTTTATACACTTGAGAAATAATTGGAATGGAAATGTGGAGACAAATACAAACCAGTTCTAATACACAGTAAGCTCAGTTCACCGCTTCCTTCAAAGGAGAGGCAATCTGCAGCCCTCTACACCAATGAAGGTCTCTGGGTCACAGGGGAAGGTAGATGGTGTTTGTACTGCTGCTGAGTGACTCTGCTGTTTTAAACATGATTGAGACTCCATGTGAACCACATTAATTAAAAGTGCAAGGGGAATATGCTGAATCAGACCCTCCCCTGACTTCTCTGTCATGATCCTCCTGCAGAGTTGGAGTTACAGGTGCTTTACACCACCCAGTACCCATAAGATGCTCTTTCCACTGCTGGGAATCCTGTACCATAAGTCAAGTCAGCTTCTGCCTGTGTAACGTAAACTGAATCAATCCCTGAATCAAGGGCAACTTCATTACACAGAACAAGTTACAGTTTATTCAATAGCTACAACAACTGGAAGTTCAAAAATACTATAAAAGTTAATTATTGTGAACTTGACATTCTATTCACATTCATAGGAGACAGAGTAGCAGCCGTGTTAGTCTGTTATGCAAGGCACTGAATTTAGCCGTACAGAGTGGAAATCTGTCAACTTCATGAAAAAACTCGTACAGATAGGTATTTTCCACCAAATGCATCTGATGACGTGAGCTGTAGCTCACAAAAGCTTATGCTCAAATAAATTTGTTAGTCTCTAAAGTGCCACAGGTACTCCTTTTCTTTTTGATTCATAGGAGAGACCTTGATGCATTTGGCATTTGTACTTCTTGGGTTGCTCTAGTGCTATTCACAGTTAATAAAAGACACATAAAATGACACTGCCCCCAATCTTTTTATATTTCAGTGTCGAGGCTTACATTGCAGACACTGAATTCTGTCTCCTTTTATGTCCACTTTCATTTCTTTCCACTAAACTACTTATGCTTCCATCTCAAAATGTGAAATGCATTAAATCCACAGTGTACTGTATTTGCAATAAAACTAAAACATTTCAGTCAATTAGCAGACACGGGATGTCTCCTGTTCTGATAATGTATGACAAATGGAAGGTCTGCATTTGTCTGTTTCATATATTATACATGAGAGAGACAAGGTGAGTGAGGCAATATCTTTTGGTGAAAGAGGCAAGCTTTAGAGCTCCACAGAGATCTTCAGTTCCATGGGGCTTGAAAGCCTGTCTCTTTCACCAACAGAAGTTGGTCCAATTAAAGATATTACCTCACCCTCCTTGTCCCTCTCATATCCTGGGACCAACATGGCTACCTTACACTGCAGACATATATAATACATAAGACTTGAAGGTGCCTGAGATTGCATTGACAAAACAAATTTGTTGATTCCCACTTAGAATGTAAGCACTGCGCCCACTTCCAGGATGTATTATTTAGGAAACTTAAAAAGAATAGATTACCACAGCAGAAGAAGGAAATGCTTATTGATAGAAACAAAATTCTTCATAACAACTGCTTGCTGGAGCAGGAACTGTCGGATTTTCTGGTAAGGCACTGGCTGTTGTGAGTGATTGGGCATATTTTTGAGTATGCTGTTCTGGTGGTATTCCACTGTGAGCAGAACTTTTCCTACCCTTCTCAATGAAGAAATGGTCAAGTACCCTGTCTCTTAGATCTTCTGGATGGCTTTTAAACAGATTGCCAAAACAAATATTTTGTTTCTATAGTCTTAACTAAAGCATTGACCAATCAAAACTACTCATTCACATGAACAAACTAACTACCATCTGATATCAGTTAAGAAATTAAATATGAATAGAGGAAGGCTAGTTTACAGTTAAAGCACAAATTGGGGAGAGAGAAGATCTGGATTCTATTACCGTCTCCACCATAAACTCTGTGTGTGTGACCATGGGCATGTCATTTAGCTTTTCTATGACTCAGATTCCCCATTTGTAATATAGGCTTAGTAATATCTACATCACAGGGATGCCAAGGAACTACATCCATAAATGTTTGTAAAATGCTTCAAGATCCCTGGTTGGAACTAGCATGAAAGAGACTAAAAAAGTTTTAAAAAATTATGATAAATACTGCATGCCCCAGAATATATTTTTGCCGTTTATAACAAACAACTCTTGCACAATGACAAAAGGATCATGATATGATGACAAAACGTAATAACTTTCATGATCTCTAAACCTTTATAGTAGGGCTGTCAAACAATTAAAAAAATTGTGATTAATTGTGAGATAAAAAATCACGATTCATTGCCGTTTTAATCACTCTGTTAAACAATAGAATACCGTTTATTTAAATATTTTAGATGTTATTTAGAATAGAAATATTTGCACTGTAAAAAAGATAAGCAAAAATATGAGGTGAATTGAAAAATACTTTCTTTTGTTTAGCTTTTTTACAGTGCAAATATTTGTAATAAAAATAAGATAAAGAGAGCACTGTACACTTTGTATTCTGTGTTATAATGGAAATCAATACATTTGAAAATGTAGAAAACATCTGAATATATTTAAATAAATGGTATTCTATTGTTGTTTAACAAAGCAATTAAAACTGCGATTAATCACGATTAATTTTTTAATCAAGTTAATTTGTCTTGAGTTAATTGCATGAGTTAACTGTGATTAATTGACAGCCCTTGTAGTAATGATCCCAAACAGACACTGTGATTTGAATGCATGTGTTGCAGTTCTGTAAAATGGATGAAAGTGAGAATACTTTAAGTCATTTCACCTATGCATAAACCATGTTAGACACCTCTGAGTTTTCATGTAACTCACACACCAGTATAGTGTGCCTGTAAATCCAGGCCCTGCACTAGCTCTCCAGCCTCCTTTGAGCAACTCTCACAGGCAGGAAATGAGGGAAAAGGATGCTTGTGATCTCTTGAATTAACAAGTATGAAGCAGTCTATTGTGTAAATTGTGAGGAAACCCCCTAGCGCATTTACAGTTTTAAAAGATGAGGTCACCAGAGCCTAGTGGAGGGGTTATTAGGTCCTGTTATATAAAAGGATGAGGAGAGAGCAGCTGGGGTGGAGGAATCCCTCAAACCCCACTGCTGGTGGGAAGTCAGACACACCGAGCTTTCCCCCCAAGCCCTGCACTCTAGAGGGGATGAAAAGGCTGTCAATTCTACTGTAAAGCTCTAATATCCAGAGCACCAACAATCCTCCTATTGAGAACCTCACAAAAAGATAGGATGATCTGGGACATGGAGGTATACTATGAAGGACATTGGAGGGAGGTAGAATACGGAAGCCTCCCTAGATTCTGGTCAATTTCTATACCTTTGAGTGATTATCCAAACTGCCTGGCTACATATTGATCCAAAGTTACCCACCACTAATTAATTTTTATTTCTTTTTCTGACATTACAAATTATTGTAGTCTCCCCCCCGCCGGATTCTTTCATCTGAGTGTTTGCAGAGCAGCAATTTTAATACAGGCTAATCATGTTGTGCTGTAATCTAGGACTGTAAGAATTACAATAATAAAATAAATCTGGGTTCATTGACTCCTGTATATATTTTGCTTCAAGGACTCACCCAATACCTGATGCTTCAGAGGATGAACTATAGTTTTCACTATAAGGTTTGGAAAGAAAATATAAACAATACCAATAAAGCAAAACAGAAATGACTATTTGTATCTCAACACTTCTTTGCAATCTGAATAAAGCCTAAGAAACTACTTTAATTTTCATACTGCTAATGGCACTTGTGACAAAATGATTAATTGAAACAGCAATGGCCAAAAGCAGAGTAATTTAAAGAATAGGTGGATAAAGAATGAGCTGAAAAAAATATCAATTTCTATTTTGTTTTATACTTAAAAAAACCCAAACAAACCTAACTTCACAGTGGAAACCACATTTATCCCATTGAAGCATCAGGTATTAGGCCATTTCTGGAAGTCAGTGGGACTACTCACATACTTAAAGTTAGGAATGTTCTTAAGTACCTGTCTGTATCAGGGCCTCTATGAGGTGAAATGATCTTCTGGGGTGTTATATGTAGTTATGACTTGGCTGCTCTGTATACTTTCAATCAGGGTTATCATACTCTCTTAACACAGACAGCTTAATGTTACTTGCTTCTTGCTAATGGTTCTCTGTAACCCGTGGAAACCAAGTAAGGGAATCTCTTCCAGTGTCATAAATTTGTCCAATAATCTTATTCTATTGTCAACTCTCTTATTCTGATTCCAAACTTGGAAATGCTTTGGGCCTCCTGATCATTATGGACCAGCATTCCATATGGCAGACTGCATTGACAGTAGCACTCTAATGATGCTCTCTCTTTTACCTATATAACTTGTAGAATATCCCCTTTCAGAATGGAGAATCACTGAACATTTAGGCTGCTGTTTCTTGTAATGTTTAAACCTCATACTCCCATGTTTGAAGTACACAAGTTATTTGCAATCGTTAGCTAATAAATCTGCTGGTAAAATCAAAGTAGATACTACAAACGATGTCTGAGATAATACACATTATCTCTGTGGAGGGAACTAAAATAAAAGTACAGCAAAGATTGTGGAACTGTATTAACTTGTCCTCCGCCCATAATCAAGCCCTATGATATTAAAAATCTAACAGCATCATCATGCTTCCAAAAGCATAGGGTCAAATTCAGAGGGGCTATCAATGCTGATGGAATTTACACACCAATAAATTGGTGTGGGTGTAAAATTGTAGGCGATGAACACACTGAGGAAACAAGAGTGGTTTTAGAGTAGCAGCCGTGTTAGTCTGTATTCGCAAAAAGAAAAGGAGTACTTGTGGCACCTTAGAGACTAATAAATTTATTTGAGCATAAGCTTTCGTGAGCTACAGCTCATCGGATGCATTAAGTGAGCTGTAGCTCATGAAAGCTTATGCTCAAATAAATTTGTTAGTCTCTAAGGTGCCACAAGTACTCCTTTTCTTTTTAAGAGTCGTTTTGTAGCAGAAGGAGCAAACAGCAGGAGATTGAAAAATGTTTCCTAGGCTTTATTTTATACCACCATTTCTATCACCTCTTAATTTGTCTGATAAGGCAGGAGAGGTGAATGTCATGTTCTGATGACAACAATATGTACTTCACAACAAGTAAAAGTACATCCTGAAAACAGAAGTTTGGTGTTTTAAACAGAACCTCACAGTTTAAATCCCTAATCCAAATTATGTTTTCATTCCTGTTTCACAGATTCATTGTAGGCAGAATCTTTGTTTACCATTTCTATCTTTGACAATGGATAGGAGTAATGGGATGAAACTGAAAAAAAAAGGAAATGAAATCTGAATACCAGGAAAAATAACTTCAACAGTGAACTTTAGACATTACTGATAATTCTTCACCAGACCACTTATCTCCATGCAGATGCAGGAAGTTGGTGGATCCTTCACTGAACTTTTAAGAAAGGAATTTCAGTAATTCTATTTCTGGGGCCAATATTTTAGATTCTGATCTTTTAGGAGGCCCTGTAAAAATATGTTGATTAAGTAATCCTGTACGGTTGGTTGTTTTTTTAAAACATGCCAGTCAGGTAAATTACTCTCCCAAATAATCTCCATAGGTAATCACTGGAGCCGTTTAAAAATAGGATTGAACAAAACACTTAAGAATATAGTGTGTTTAGGGAACATTCCTAAATTGGCAGAGGGGTGGCCTATATTAATGGCTCTCAACCTTTCCAGACTACTTGCAGGAGTCCGATTTGTCTTGCGTACCCGCAAGTTTCATCTCACTTAAAAACTACTTGCTTACAAAATCAGACATAAAAATACAAAAGTGTCACAGTACACTATTACTGAAAAATTGCTTATTTTCTCATTTTTTACCATATAATTATAAAATAAAACTGTAATATAAAAATTGTACTTACATTTCAGTGCATAGAATATAGCGCAGTATAAACAAGTCATTGTTTGTATGAAATCTGAGTTGTACTGACTTTGCTAGTGCACTTTATGTAGCCTGTTGTAAAACTAAACAAATATCTAGATGAGTTGATGTACCCCTTGGAAGACCTCTGCGTACCCCCAAGGGTACGCCTACCCCTGGTTGAGAACCACTGGCTTACATGACCTAATAGGCTTAAATGACCAGAGTAGATGATTTTACATTTCCATCTCTAATTTCTTTTATTCTATGATAAATCCAGCTCAGAACAATAAATCTTTATTAATATCTGCAATATCAGAAATGGAAAAAGAACAGAAATTTTTAGTTCACTGGAAAAGTTCATTATTTATCGTGCCTAATAACAATTAAACATAAAAAACTCTCTAACACTTCGTCTTTATGATAACTGCATGTTCAGGGTAGACCACTGTAAAGGATCAGTTTACAAGAGAGATTATATAAGGAAAATGCCTATGTCTTAGGCCCTTTCTTAAATGTATTACTGAAAACATTAGAAAAGCTTAAGATTCCATAGGGAAGGCAAGTCAGACTGAATGAAAACTAGAAAAGGAGTACTTGTGGCACCTTAGAGACTAACAAATTTATTTGAGCATAAGCTTTCGTGAGCTACAGCTCACTTCATCGGATGCATTAAAGCTTATTAAATGCATTAAAGCTCAAATAAATTTGTTAGTCTCTAAGGTGCCACAAGTACTCCTTTTCTTTTTGCGAATACAGACTAACACGGCTGCTACTCTGAAATCTGAATGAAAACTAAGTTTCCATAGATCTAAGAATTATCAGAAGGCCACATAGACTTACATTCTCTTGTTAGAGGATTTTCCAGGAAACATGTTAATATCTATATAACACAGGCTAACTATAGGATATTCATGAGAAGTTTTTAGTACACAGAATTGTGTAATGCATCTACAGTAAATGTTGGAGGCCAACATACAGGATTGCATTCCGTTCATACACAAAAGAATAAATTAAAGTTTCAGTGTTTTCTGTAGATTTAATTTACCAAACACTGGCCACTGTATTGTTCAAAAATAGTATTTTAATAAAAAAAAAGCAGCACTCTTATTCCTCAGATATCATTATTGTGGGAGGTAATGAGCATCTTAGGATTTTAGCTGCACTCTTTCCAGTTACCCCTTGGGCTCTCCTATTTCACAGAATTTACAACCCATTCTGCTAAATGCCTACAGAGAATTGGTCAAGTTCAAGATTTCTCTTTTAAAGCGACTGAAATTCTTCAGTTGTGAAAATAACCTAATGAAATGGCCCTCATTTTTCCTCTCTAACACTCCCAGTGTGTTACGTTATGCAGATTTGACATAGGCAGGCACAGCCACAATGTATTTGGGGGCTATTTGGATGGAAATAGAAAAGCTATGGAGCAAGACAGAGCCAGTCTAGATGTAAACAAGCTGGAACTGCTGGCAGCTGTGCTGTTACAAATAAAATTGCATTCCCCACTGTCTTCTCATTTATCAATTTTGACAGAAGACTGTCCTGACTTCTCATAAAAAGCACTGAAAAGGACAAATCACATTGGATATCAGATTTGCCAGCATGGATTTGGTTGGTAGCTTACCACAAAGAAACTGAGGTTTATCTCCAGTTCACATGGCGGGGAAAGACAATACTCTATCCAAGGGGTGGGGAGACTATAGGATAAACTGTCTTTTAATCCCTATTTTTTTTAGTCTGTTTTAGTTTTGAGGCTATCTGACACAAGATTTGTTTACATTGCAGCAGAAGCATTCCAGCAAGCATTTCTCAAATATCAGCTCCAGAGGCAAAAATAATAGCATGAAATATGATCACTTTTCTCTCATCCCCATCTCTATAGCTACAGTTAGGGTCATATGCTGCTCTGTGTTCATGTGCAGGACTCCCTCAGATGTTAGCATATGTTAGAAAAGTAGTACCCACTGTTAGAAAAGTGGTACCAGGATATACACAGTACATGTGATTCCAACACTTGAGCACCACTATTTTCGTGAAGAATTTTTAATAAATACTGACCTACACAAATAGGTGACAAATCTTTTAGTAGTAAGCAATCCTGATCTCATATCAATAAACCATTATCTTCCTTAGTCTATTACAGAATAAACAGCTGGTATAAAGTGCTATATTGCATTGGAAAGCAGCACAGTGAGGAGCTCCAAATGCAGCTGCTGAACATGAAGTAACACTCCTCAGCAGTTGCACTTGTAATCTGCTGTCCGCTAACTGGGAGGAGGTGCACCTCTTTCTATGGCCCATGATATACAGAAGATCTGAGTAGATGATCACAGTGGTCCCCTCGGCCTTGGAATCTATGGATCTATATGTCAGCTGCATAAAGTGGAGGAGCAGCATGTTGGCTGGCTAGGGCAGTGGGTGAGAGGAGAGTAACAGTTGATGGGCAAGTGGCTTGGGGAGGGCGAGTGGGTAGGTATGGAGCTGCAGAGCTGGACAAGGAGAGCTGGTTCTGTGAAGAGAAAATTTTCCTGCTTGGTTAGAGCACTGCAACCCTTTGACCACTGAATCATTTCCAATGGGCAAATTTAAATGTGCCAGAGTGGGATGAAAGGGGTAAAAGTACAGGACTTGGGTGCACAACATTTTAAAGCCTGTGGGCACTCACATGGTGGATCTGGCCTTGCTGACTTGCTTTTAAAGCATATTTAAGCCTCGAGCTTAAAGGACTCATGGTAGACTTTAAAGGGAGTGTGTCTTATAAGCAAGTCAAAGAGAAGAAAAATTATTTAAGGATTATAGACTTCCCGGCTGCAAAAGGCTCCACAGCTGTCAGCACATCCTCCAGTTAGTTACAAACATCCACCTAATCTCCAGTTTCCCCTCTACTAGCCATTATAAGTAACAGTGAATTTCCAGATACTTGTCAGATGACAACCTCAATAAGCTCACCCTGTGGGATATAGTAAATGTACAGCACCTTAGACTCTAACAAAAAACAAATACTTTGCACTGATTTTTCTCAACAATTATACAAATTAGAAAATAACATGCCCTCAACTTATATTTGTTATTTTAAATAAATCTACTTTACCTTTATTCTCAGCCTCAACTTATCTCATTTTACCCTCTTCACTAAATCTCTGTAATTGTATCTGTTTCAGTCTCTCTGTTTCCCCTCAGTCTCATTTATCTTTCTAATTCTTCTTTTTCCTCAGATGATTTTCCTTGTTTCTGACCCTCACCACACGGAAAACCATCCATGCTGATTTTATTAGAACTATTTTGATCTACTTGTGGATGGCCTGAGATTGACAAAGGTTTCCCTCAATGAGTTTGTGCCTTCTTCTCAGAGAGATCAACAGGGTAGGGCTGAACAATTGTGCCTATGCAGCATCCTTCATGGTCCAACCTTGGTCATGACTCCTGTTCAATGCCTATGTGAGACTGCAAGGGAGACAGGGAGAGGAGTTTGGGGCTGAGATATCATCAGAATGCTGAGGACACTTAGCTGTGGGTCTCCTTTTCAGCCAGCCCAGATTCTACAGTTTCTCGTCTTTGCCAGTGCCTTGTTGAGATAAGGGCCTGAATGAATTCCAACTGATGTTGATCAATCAATGTTGAGGAGTGAAGTTTTGGAATAGCCGTCCAAGGGAAGCAGTGGGGGCAAAAGATCTATCTGGTTTTAAGATTCTACTTGATAAGTTTATGGAGGAGATGGTATGATGGGATAATGGGATTTTGGTAAGTAATTGATCTTTTAATATTCAGGGTAAATAGGCCAAATCCCCTGAGATGGGATATTAGATGGATGGGATCGGAGTTACCCAGGAAAGAATTTTCTGTAGTATCTGGCTGGTGAATCTTGCCCATATGCTCAGGGTTTAGCTGATTGCCATATTTGGGGTCGGGAAGGAATTTTCCTCCAGGGCAGATTGGAGAGGCCCTGGAGGTTTTTCGCCTTCCTCTGTAGCATGGGGCATGGTTGACTTGAGGGAGGCTTCTCTGCTCCTTGAAGTCTTTAAACCATGATTTAAGGACTTCAATAGCTCAGACATGGGTGAGGTTTTTCATAGGAGTGGGTGGGTGAGATTCTGTGGCCTGCGTTGTGTAGGAGGTCAGACTAGATGATCAGAATGGTCCCTTCTGACCTTAGTATCTATGAATCTTGACAAGACAGAAACAATGCTACTTGACAGTAGGAAGCATGAGATTAGGGGAATGTGCTGGGGTCGTGGTGGCACTTATTGTAAAATTTATGATACGTCTTTAGTTAGATTGACTTAGAGCCTCAAAGTCCTACTGGAGTCATCACTGTTCTTGGATTGACCTTGTCAGAAATTTGACAAATTTTGACAAAAAACTAAAACAAAATTAATTCTCAGCTGAATTTGCAGTGAAAATTTTGTCATCAAAAGCAAAACCACAAAAACTGAAATCACTTTAGTTTTGAGCAACTGAAAATCAAAACATTTTGGCCTAAAACTGAAAATGTTCAGCTGAAAGCTACAAAGCCCCTAAAAATGTCTGGCCTAAATCTGAACCATTTTTGGCTATAGGCCAAAACTTTTTGGATTTGGGGTTCTCTGAGAAAAGAAAATGATTTTTTTTTTGAGGAAAGCAGACACTTTCAGCACACAATTCCAGTTTGTCAAAAGCCAATTTGCCACTGAAAACAGGTTTCAAACACAAAATTTTCAACCAGCCCTACTCCTGGATTCTCCATGACCTGCAGCTCTCATCATCATCTGCAGCTGGCACAGAGGCTGCCATTTCTCCTCTCTGATACAGTCTTCATAATGGCCTATTTATAGTCTTAGTTACCTCCAGGCTAAGTAACTGTAATTTACTCTTTGGTTCAAGCATGGTTATTTCAAGGCAACATGGAATCTTTAGTTGGTGCAGATTAGAATACAGCTGCTCTTATTGAATGGGGTGGGACAGCATGAGCATATGACTATTCAAATCTTTGCATTGACTTCTTTTTCATTTCTGTCTGCCGTCCAGTGTGTTGCATATTAAAGCTTTGAATGATCTGGGACCTGTGAGAGCCTCCACCTCCCACTTTATACCCCGTTGCAGCTGAGATTGGCTGACATGTTTCTTGCTGTCCTTTCCCACAGTCTTGGGCTCTAAGACTAATGGCAAGGCCTTCTCAGCTGAGGATCCCAACTTTTGGAATTCACCCCATACTTTGGGGTACGACAAACTTCAGGGCACAGAGCCAGGCCCATTAAAATAACATGAAGGAGAACTGTGTGAGGGGGAGTAACCAAAAGAGAGAGGGTAAGAGAATTAAAAAATGAAAGATTTTCTCAATGTCAAAGATCTTGGGTCATTCTTGTGGGTAACTTCTTTTCCTTCCAAGGCACAACCTTCTAGGCATCAGCTGCTCCCGAATCTGAATTCCCAACTCTCCTTATGTCTACTAAAAAAACCCCTATTATAACTTACAGCTCACTCTAAACTGCAGCATATGTCCTTTTCTAGCTGATGTACTTAGTTACACAAAATCCTCAGGTTTATATGATTGTCACATCTCAAATTCAAATTAACTGAGGATCAACTTGGCATAATTAGCCTTCACTTTTTACAACCTATTCACTTATCTTGAGTAAATTCATACTTTATTTTTGCTTGTATTTCAAAATTACTGCCCAGCACTTGGCTGTATATACATCATTATCACTGCTGACTGCCTGCTTTAGGACTGAAATGAGTGAGAAGATTTATTTGCCTCATCATCACATTCTAAAAATCCATCCAGCCAATCACAATACAGGAGATACAACAGATGTGCTAACATCTGCTGTGAAGAACATTTATCTAGCCAACAGAACAGGCAGCTATGATTTCAAACGCTTAAAACAGATAATATTCCACGTTTGTACATTCTTGACCTAAAACTATACAAAAGCTATTTTAGATTAATTAAAATCAAGTTGCCGAAGATAATATTTCAATTCTAGACAGCTGTGAGAAATTAATACACTTGCCTGCACTGCAATCTGTCTGTTAAAAGGAAAATACTGTGAAAAGACAATGTTAAGTTTACACATTTAAATCAGAAAAAGTCAGAAAGTGCATAGCTTAAGGGTCCAGCAGCAATACCAGCTCACCTATATGCCTGTCTTCTTTATATAGTACAATATATAAGCATAAATTAACCTAAACATTTGATCATAAAAACAGGCATACAAAATGATCCAAAGTCATTTTTAAATCATGTTCTGTTATTTTCCACCCCCCAGCACCAATGTGACATTTAAGAAGACAACAGCCATGTTGAGTTTCAGCTGTTCATACTCCATACACGTGACCACCCTATACGCTCAAAGACATATATTGATGAATTTCAAAGCAGTGTGATAAATTGCATTTGTCACACACCATGGAATGTCTTACCTGCAGAACTGACTGCAATACTGGAAACTTCTAAGAAGCTTTCATGAGATACCCATTGTTGAAAAAGAAAGAAAGAAAGAAAGAAAGAAAGAAAGTTTCCACAGAGAAATGCTCTGTTTCCTTCCAGATTTCTCTCCCATTCATTGTTACCCAAGGTAGTTAAGGTCCAATATTTTGTGACCTTTCAGGGCTGGAAAGGTGAGATTCACAAGCAGGATGCAGCAATTCCCAAGATATTAGACCGTAGAACTGTGACATTATTACTAAGGCTACGAGTCAGTCATGGTTATTTTTAGGAAAAGTCCTGGACAGGTCACAGGCAATAAACAAAAATTCATGGCCCATGACCTGTCCATGACCTTCACTATAAATACCCCTGACTAAATCTTAGCTGGGGGATCCTGGGGTGCCACTGCTTTGGGGAGGCCCCAAGGGCAGCCCCACCAACTGCTGCTTGAGCCACCACGAGGCAGGTGCTTGGGCAGTCCCCGGGGGCCACCAAGCAGTAGCTGGTGTGGCCGTCCCTGGGGCTGCTGCTCTGGCCATCCCTGGGGCCAACTGTCTGGGCCGCCTGAATAGCAGCCAATGAGGCTGGCCCTAGAGCATATCGGATGGTGTAACTGGCTATGGGGCCGCCCCAGTGGTTTGCTGCGGGGCCGCTCCAGCAGCAACCAGTGTGGCTGGCCTCGAGGTCAGCCACTCTGGCTGCTACAGAAGTCATGGTGGTTGCAGAAAGTAATGTTATCCGTGAGTTCCGCGACCTCTGTCACAGACATGCAGCCTTAATTATTATTACTACATTACTATTACATATTATGACTACATTATTACTACTACTATTATACTAACACTATTTTAAGACATTTTTAAAGAAAAAGTGGTAGTTATAATTTTCTTCCTTCTCAGGTCTGTATAGCTGGATACATGATACTAAGACAGCCTGGCTTTTAAGGTGGAAGTGTATGAATCAATAGTACCAATGAAACATTTAAAAACTCTTAAATATTTCTATCATAGTTTTACTGTAAAATATGGGGCATATAAAGAATACATGAGAGTGTAGCATAATGGTATAAAAATAGCCTAAAGATAAATCTTCACCAAAATGGAAGATTTACAATCCACAGAATTCTACAAATAGGAAAACACTGCCAGTACGTTGCTCTTCATTCTTAGAATGAAAAATAGACACCATGTATTGTAATGTTGCCCCAAAAATAAATTGCTGAAAAACTAAGCTCACTTTTCTTCATTTTCTTTGGAAAACCTAAGCCCTGACAACGAGGACATTTTTTTATTATCTTTCAGGTGAAATGAGGAGTAACCTTGTGTTTGTTTTATGAAATCATGAAACAAAATGAATATCACTGACTTCATATATTTTCCTCTTGTTCTAAGACACAATGAATGGTAATAACTTTGATAAATTTGCCCATGTCAGTTTTGTGTCCTCTTCTCCAGTGATGTTTACTAGTTAGAAGCAAAATTCAAGTGTGTAAATTGGGATATTCATTACCAGTGACAGCTACAGATTACAGCAATTTCATCTGCTTTGAATGTCAGCATTTTGTAGGCAGTGATTCTAAATACATATAAAAATTAGGAACAAACAAGCAGAACAGCAACTGACCTGACATCTTACTTCATCCTAAATGATCCAGTGATCTCCATATCAAATGAAAAGAGGGAAGTGTGATTTAGTGGCTAAAATAAGAGTGTTATTACTCAGGACTCCTGGGTTCTATTCCCACCTTTGTTATTGACTGGCTATACTACCTTGAGTGAGTCACGTAATATGTCTACTCTTAGTTCCCCCACTTGTAAAATGGTTATAATAATATTTATGTATCTCACAAGAGAAGTATTAGGATTAGTTAATTAATATTTGAAAAGCAAGTCTGCAATTCTGAAATGAAAGGTGGTATATTAAAAGTAAAGCAATATTCTGTTATTACCACTACACTGCTTATTTGCATGTAGTGCTAACTATATTTAGACAGATATTACATGTGTCTTTGTGTAAATCATGACTGTTTAAACCTCAGGGATTTTATATAAAAATTCCTATAAAATGCATTTCCTTGTGCTCTAGTAGGCCAAATGTGTGCTTAAAATTCACTTTAATTATTATAGTGCATTATTCAAATAATTACAGTAAAACCTAAGGCTATCCCACTGTTTCATTTTTAACTGTCATTCTTTTTTATAGTCTGAAGTGACTTTCAGAAGGATCACAGGATAGGTATTACTACAGCTCAAGACTTCTCTTGAATTAAAGGGAAGAAATCTTGAACATCTTTATAAAAACTCTAAGCAATGAAATATTTTTAGATATACAACTAAAACAATCTAAAGTGTGTCAATTATCAGACACAAGAGTATTTGAGAAGGTTTTTCATAAATAACTTTAAAGTGCAATCCACCTTTTTCTATATATTTATATAGCTTGCAGCTGGAAAAAGATGTTGGTAAAACTAGAAGGACTCTAGTGGAACTGAGATCTCTCACACACACACACACACACACTCTCTCTCTCTTAGTATCCTAACTAATATTGTAGGTAGGTTATTTAAAATAAAAAATTATACTTTATACTTGAAAAAGTGTCTCACTAAAATATTTGAATATAGTAAGCAGTGCTTCCAGTTTTCAGCATTAATTTTTAGGGTATTATGAAGAAGCAGCTCAGCAAATGCATAGAATGCTGTAAAGCCCAGCTTTTTCAAGCTCCTTCTGACCTGTCTATCAGTTCGTACTACCCCCTTTTATAAAACTGACTAGTAGCTGCATAAAGATGACAACTGTAAGCCACGTGGTGAGAAACACTCTCCTCAATCATTCTCCTCAAACATTTACCTCAATCCACCACCACCACCAATCAGATACAATTAAAAAGGAAAACTACAGCCTTGCTCATAACTTCAGCTGTTCTAGTTTATAACATATATGTCTTTATTAGGGCTCCAGTTAAGGAGCAATGTATTTCTTGAAACTTTTTTTTTTTACTTTACTTCTGGTGGCTGCTGAATTTGATATCTGTCTTTTAATTGCTAAGGGCTCTTTTTGATTTATTCCAACTTTTAGAAGGTTCAGGGGAAAATCTGAATTCAGTAGGAAAATAAAAAAAACAGCACAATCTTATGATATGTAACTAAGGTATTACAGCACTTCTGTTCATTCATGTCACTATCATTATAGTTGAATGAAGCTGAAACTTGGTCTTATGAGGTCTCAGCCAAGGCCTGACTTCCCCCTTTCTCTCTCATTCTGTCTTTAAGAGAATTAAATCTAAAATTTGATTTAATAGTTGTAATTAGAAGCTCCATGCTAAATTGATGGGGTTATGTTACAAACCTCTAACTCAGAAACAGCATCGATTTTGTAGGCCATGGGTCCATAACATGGGTTAGTTTCTTTATATAGATACAGAAGGTGGGGGAATCAAACTAAGTTATTTTATTTATTAAATACAGTCATTGTGCACGCATAGTGACCATTTGCATGAAAACTGCATTAGGATTTTTAGCATGCAGGAGCCATGATTATATTGACATGACTGACTATAATGTTTACAAGGGGTATTTGCAGGCTATCACAGCTCTGAAGGGAGCTGTAACAGGTTATCAGCTCAGTAATCCTCATGTTAAAAAGCCCCTAAATATGTATTTACAAGATAGACAGATCAGTTTAGGTCTATTGGTTAAATAATCCATGTGTTGAAAAGTCTCTAAATATGCATTCACAAGACAGACAGACCTGTTTTGATCTGTTGGGCGAATACCAGGCCTTTCAGAAAGTTCCTAAATCATTTTGGAGTCAACATATTAGCAAGTCCATAAATATACATTTAGGGCTGAAACTCGCAAATACTTAAGCATGTGAGTAACTTTACTCACATCAGTAGTCTCACTGACTATAATGAGAATGCACCCATGTGTAGATTTTGGAAAAATAGGTCTGTGCAGATTCAGGCCCTTACTCAGTAGCCTTTGAAAGAGAAGGAATATATTTTATGGTGTTGGTATGAAAAAGTAACACCAAAGGAAATTAACTCAAAAATTAAAGTCATGTTAAGCTTCTGACAATACCCAACAAATAAAAATACTATTCAGCTTTAAGGCTGACTCATATTTCTCTCATCAGTGATCGCATACTTACTGTGGGGGTACCCTTGAATACTGGATATTAAGTAGGAAATGTTTAGAGACAATAAGACATATTGAGGCTACAGAGTGAGATTCTTTTGCTGCTGAAGTCGATGAGAGTTTTGCCATTGATTTCAATGTGGTCAGGACGTCACACAGATTGTCAATTGTCTTTGATTCTCCTACCTCTTCTCAGTTTGGACCACATGTATAGCTGTGCTTGCAAAGAAGCATTAAGGCTTGATCCAAAGCCACTGATATCAATGGGAAGACTCGTATTGACTTCAGTGGTTTGGATTGAACCATTAGTGCATAAAAATAAAGTAACTGAGTTTCACACCAGAAGGGACCACCATATTATGTAGTCTGACCTGCTGCATGTCACATGCAGCCAACACAACCCAACTCCCACACACTAACCCCAACAACCGAAATGAGGCCAAAGTATTACAGCCCACAGGAGATTAGACTATTACGTGCCATAGGGCGAGAGTAGGAGGGATCGAGATGCGTCAGTGCTCAAAGTGCCTACAATGGCAGGGAACTAGTTAAGTGAGATATATCCAGATACTCCTGACAACTGACCTGCACCAACACACTTCACAGAAATGCAAAAACCCCAAGGTCATTGCCAGTGACTTGGGGGGAAATTCCTTCCTGACCCTGAGCATGTGAGCAAGAACCAACAAGCACGAGAGAGAGAATGCACTGTGCCACCTCAGAGCCCTGGCCTACTCTGTCCAGTGTCCCATCTTCAGCCTGACCATCCCTGACACTTAAGAGGAAGGAGACCAGAAGACTCCACAGAATACACTGGGAGAGGGAGGAGTCTGTTCCTGACCCCTGCAGATGATTGGCTGAAGCCCTAAAGTGAGAGCTTTTAGGAATATAAGACATAAACCAGAAGTAAGCCCAGAGCTGCTGAGCCCTACCCGACAAGCAACCCCATCAGACGATCACACTCCTAAATTTGCCCAGCTCTCTCTTAAAATGAATAATGTGGGTTGCCTCCACAACTCCTATTGGGAGGCCGTTCCAAAGCCTTACCTCTCTTACGGTTAGAATCCTTCTTCTAATTTTCAGCCTGAATTTGTTCATGGCCAATTTATGCCCATTTGTTCTTTTGCCAATATTGTTCTTTAGCTTACCTAACTCTTCACCCTCCCTGGTATTTACCTCTTAACTTGCCCTCACAGCCTTCTTTTTGCTAGGCTGAGCAAGCCACGACCTATCAGACTTCTTTCATAAAAAATTCCCTTTATTCCCCTGATTATCCTAGTAGCTCTTCCCTGCACCTCTTCCAGTTTGAATTCATCCTTCTTGAACATGGGTGAACAGAATTGTATGCAGTATTCCAAATGAGATCTTACCAATGCCTCGTACAATAGCATTAATGCATCTCTATCACTACTGAAAATGCCTCACCTGATACATCCTAGGATCACATTTGCCTTTTGCACAGCCACATCATATTGGTGGTCCATAATCATCCTTGACTACACACCATCGTCTTAATTCTAATATGAGGCTTCCAGCTTGTAGCAGAAACTCTTATTATTAGTTCTTCAGTGCATGGCCTTGCACTTTTGTACTACTGAATTTCATCCCATTTCTTCCACTCCAGTCTTCAAGGTCATCCAGATCTTCTTGTAAAATATTCTGATCTTCTTCAGTATTGACAATATTTTCCAACATTGTATCCTCAGCAAATTTTATTAGCACATTCTTACTTTCGTGCCAAGGTTATTAATAAGAATATTGAATAAGACTGGTCCCAAGACCAGTCTCTGAGGAACTCCTCTAGTAAACACCTGCTAGTCTGATAGGCCACCCTTAAGCACAACCCATCACTTTGTCCCATTTAACTAGTTCCTTATCTATCTTACAAATCTTGTGCTAATTCCCATCTTCCCTCATTTAACTAAAAAAAATCCTATGTTATACTATGTCAAATGCTTTACTGAAGTCCAAGTACGTTAGATCTACTGCATTTCCTGTACCTAAAACATTAGTTATTTTCTCAAAGAAAGAAATCAGGTTATTCTGGTGTGATCTACCTTTGGTAAACCCACGTTGCATTATATCCCCCATTTACGTCCATGAATTCAATTATTCTTTCATTCATAGTTTGTTTTAAAGCCTTGCATACTACTGAGGTCAGATTAGCAGGTCTGTAATTGCCCAGATCACTTTCTCCAACTCCCCTTTCTCAAATATAGGTATGGCATTAATTATGTGCCAGCTATATGGTATTACCCCTCCAAATAGACAGCTAGATTTATTAACAATCATTGCTACTGGACTAGCAATCTCATGTGCCAGTTCTTTCAGTATTGTGGAAATTATTTGGTCCTCCTGATTTGAGTGCATTAAGCTCTTTAAGTTTTCACTCCAGCTCAGGTGTGATAATTTTCATTTCTATACACTTATTTCCATCAACCATTACATCTTCATAGTCATGATCTATATTATACTTTTGAAAATCAAATCAAAGTATTCATTTAGTTTTGGGACCATATCTAAACTATTTTTATCTTTAATCTTCCCATCCATACCTCACAGTGGTCCAACCTCATCCTTCCTTCCTTTCTTTCTATTTATATAACTAAAAAAATATTATTTATTTTAATTTCTATGGCAAGAACTAATTCAGTTTGAGATTTAGCAATTCTCATTTTATTCCTACATTTTCTAACCTCTAAAATGCAGGACTCTCTTGCACTTAAAATTAACAGATTTGCGTGTGCAAATACTTTTCTGCACACCTACGTGCAAGACTGTACATCCAAAAAGGAGTGCATATGTTTCTGGAGATGCATGTACCTCTTACGCTCACCATTGCCAATGGGTCCTTGTATGTCACATCACCAGAACTGGAATTTAACATAGAAACTTAAACACAGGGGCTGGCTTTTATTCTTTCCTGAGTTACAGAAATTGTGTTTGGAGCCTTTTTTGTTACAGGATGCAAGATGTAGTCATTCCCTCCTCTCTTGTTTCCCAAACAAATTATTCTCCTCAATGGAAGCCAGACAGCTCCTTTCCTATTTAAATTTCATGTGAAATATTCTTTATTTCAGTCAGTCAATGGGTTTGCCTTGGGCAATTGAATCACAGCTAACAGTAAATTAATGACTATGATGATGTGATTAGTAGAGATTACAGGCTACTGAGAACCTGCCTGAGCATTTACCACTGTCATAATACTTATGCTGGCTATTATTAGGGATTAATAATGGTCATAAAAAGGACATGATTCCATTGTACTAGACTCTATATAAATTAAAATCTGTCTGCATTTTTAATGTTTCACTAATATTCTGATAATAAAAAAGTTGTTTTTCCCATTTTAACAAGTTAAGATTTTTAAAATTTATTCTCTTTCTGGCTGTCTATTTTGCCATTTAAAAAAATATTATCAGATAAATAGTCTCTCTGACAGACATAAGCCAGATCTGCTACAAATAAATACACACACTCAGTAAAAAAGCTAAAATTATATTAGCCATGTGGAATCGAAATAGAACATAAGCCCCAAGACTTTTCCACTATTAGATATCACACCAAAGTCCAATTGGGAAGAAATAATGATTTCACTAATCCCTAACAATGATTTTTTGAAGAGTTCAAATACAAGTTTGTTTGTTCTGAGTTACCAAGTAGATTTATTTGATTTTTCATGTTCCTAGGGGAAGGACTTCAGTTTCCCCAGGTTGTAAGCAGAAAAGAACATAAAAAAGAAGATAAAAGTGAACAATGTGCCTATTTACCAAAGCTTTCCCAATCCATTTTATTTCCAAATGTCAAGCAGTTATCGGAAACCTTTAAAAGGTTTCTTTATATACTATTAAGAGAGAGCAAATATTAGGAAGAATGAATATTTTCCATACTTTCATGAAAGCTACTTAATAATTTATATACTTATTATTTAAAATACTGTACAGTGTATAGCTGAGCAAAGGCTAAACAAGGTCTAATAATAAAAAACACCATGCACTGTGTATACTTGCTCTCGATCCTTAAGGTGGTAGAAAAATTGCCAATTAGTTCTGAAAATGAGAAGGAAAAATAATGACACTTCTAGTTAGTTTTTTAATTTCTGAAAGACTTTCTTCAAAGTGTCAAAACTGCAAAAAGCAGAGCAACTGAACTACTGTTTCCATCACACAACTATGTCATATGTATAATAAGCCTTCTAAACTCACACATACGTGGCAAAAATCTGCTTCCATTTATACCCATGCAACAGTCCATGACACTGTACAAGTCTGACTGAGGGAGAAAATTTGCTCCATTAATTAATTTTTTATTAAAAAAAGAGCATTCCTGCTTTTGTTCTTCTCACAGGACTTTGATATCAGCTCTATAAATACAGTACCTGTAGTTGTAAAAATAAATGCTGCAGCATGCCAATGATCTTACCTCATACTCAAAGTCCTCTGTTCTATCTGCATCAGCAGGAAGGCTGGAAAGATACTCATTACCTTCATAAAATTCATGCTCCACTGGGTGAAGAGAATGGCAGCTAGGTGGGACAAAGCAGTACAACAGGAATAGATGAGACAATAGTTTTTCAAATAAAAAACAATAAAAAAACTTCTCTGTAATTTTCTCCTTTTTGGAATGCTATTCTGAGTGATCTGACAATCTGAAAGGAATATAACCAGGCAAGAGCTAGGGTTTTTCTCTTTTCAAATGCACAGAGACCAGTTAATTTCATTTTGCCAAGTACGGCACTAAAGGCGAAATTCTACTGTCAGATCCACACATGGTTATTTTTGAAGAGTGAATGAAACAGGGTCTGTTTTGAGCCAAACTGCTTAGCTGATAAGCTTTGGGATTTTTCCATACTCTTAAAATATGCTTAACTTCAGATATGCATGCCATCTCTACATGCATCCAAATATACACTTCAGATACTGGAGCAACATGAAGGGGCCTTTCTTAGCACAACATTGTACTAATCACATTTTTACCACATTATATCTCTTAAATGAAGCCGATTTCACAATGATCACAAATTATTCCAGACCTTAAAGGAGTAACTTGCACTCGATAGCTTTCTCGAACATGGACACAACAGGCTGACAAGGTGTGTTTGAGAAATTACACTCTTGAAAATGTCAGCACACAGGAACCTTGGATAGGTTTTGGACAAAAAGAATGAGGTCTTCCTGAAATAAAATGAATGTATGTGTTGCCTCAGATACAAAGACTGCTATTACCTGAACCCTGATCACAAGTTATCCTAGTAGGATATGCTGATGATCCACCCAAACTGCCCAGAACGTTGTGACTCTGTATTTGTGACAAGGTGAAATGTGGTATACATTTTGCAACACCACTCTTGTGCAAAGATCCACGGAACATTGGGAGTTCAATGGGAAATCTCTAGTATGATTGTGGTTTTGCCTGTAGCTAGTGGATGAACTGGAGGGGAAGTGTTGACAGACAGGTGGGATAACTCATGAGCTGAGGTCCAAAAGGATGGATCACTATTTTTGCATAAATACGCTATGCTGACATTTAAATTCTGTACAATTTCAGAGGAAATATTAATCAATCAATAACTAATTACACACTGTTTGTCATTCAAGAGGTGGGATTTTATATTTAATCTCTTTATATATTAAGTAACGTTTTGCTTTAGATAACTGCACCTTAATTTAATTAGTTTCCTTGATTCTCCTTTTGTGTAAGGGAGAAATGTACACAATGCCAACAAGCCAGCTCTCTCTGGGTCTTAATAAGCCTTTTGGCAGCTTTAGCTATAGTAGCTATCTATAGTAGCTGTCCAGAGCCCACTGTTGGCATAAGCTTTTGATGAAGAAATAGTGTGAAGATGAAATGATCAGAGCCAGGATACATTATTGCAGCTCTAATCCATGAATGAAGTTCAGGAGGTGATGCAGTGAAACAAGTGTGGGACTGTGGCTAGCAATAACAGCTATACAGTAATGCGATGACAGTATTCCAGAGATGTTTTCTAGACAGAAAACACTACACTTAGTCATTTGTTAACACTTAGTTTCTTGAAAATGAATACTTAATATTATAAGTTACCAATGAGTGCTGTCACACAGATGTAATTCATAATGTCATGTGTGTAAAAAGAGCTGAATGTGGGTGAGAACTTAAAAACTGGATGGTGACAGACCGCAAATCCCAGTGATGATTGAACTTGGTGATATTCTAAAACAAGAGAGCTTTCAATCATGCCTGTAGCTGTTACCATTGCTTCACACTGACTGTACAGACATTCTTGTCTTCAGAGTGACTGACACACACACACACACACACACACACACACACACACACACAGAGTGACAATCCTGGAATCTTATTATATAGATGGTATACTAGTTTGGCTGGAAAAGTGATAGAGAAAAGTAAACCATACCTGTCTGAAAGCAGAAAGGGACAGATATCTGGTACTGGAGGTGTGGATGGCCTAAGATTGGCCAGAGCCATAATGTGCTCAAAGGTGATGTCGGTCTGAGTGCTAGCATCCACAAGCTGAACATCCTGTGAGCTACTATGTGTTTTATTAATGGGTGCTCTCCGTAAAACCTGAACTACAATTGGTTCCTTGGCATTCCGAAAAGCTTCCACTGCCTCTTCGTGAGTGGCCTTGGAGAGGTCCTTCCCATTGACCTAACGGAAAACAGAACATTACACAAATTAGGACTCAGAACTGAAAGGGCTTATAGAAACAAGAGTATAAAACATGTATAATAAGTGATTTGTCCAGTATATTAAATCATATGCTGCTAACTACTGCAATCTTCTATCATGCTCATGGAAGAGAGGAGATAAGGGTTGGGTGGGAAAATAACTTCTTTGGCTTTTGCTAGAAAACAAACTGATAAAACTCTTACACCACAGTGCAGATGGATTCTGAAAGAAGCAAAAATTAAGTAATACATTTTTAAAATTCTAAGGACGTTTACAATTCTATCTCATAAATTATTTGTCTGCTTTGTAAAATATATATGAAAAAGTGGGGTTTTATTTTGTTTGGTATTTCAACACCTTCTGTAACATTGGAATGTAACAAAAGGTTTCTGACAAGTATTGTTATTAAAAAATCCATCAATAAGGGTGTCTGAGATATCTGAAAGGAAACAAGGCAGATTGTAAATGTTTTGTCACTTATATGCCATTGCCATTATATTGTCAATTAGATTGCAGATAGGAAGATCTGATGACACAGTCAGCTGCAGTAATTGCCCCTTTACAGGTATGGAAATCCAAGTCAAATCCAAATTAAAGAACTAAAGAAGATAAGAAAAAAAGAAGTTTTAAGTGCTGCAGCTGTGTCCCTGTAGTTCTGTAGTGTAGATGCTTCTTACAACAATGGTAAGGATTTTTCCATTGAGGTTGGTAATCCACCTCTCTGAGAGGTGGTAGCTAGGTCTGTTGACCTATCTGCTTCTACAGTAAGGGGTATGGTCAACCTAACTACTTTGCACATGGCACAGAATTTTTTGCAACCCTGAGCGATGTAGCTAGGTTGACCTAAGTTTTAGATGTAAACCAGGCCAAGGACAATTGTTTAACAGGCTGTGGGGCTGAGGATGAGTATTAGATTGTCTACACTTGAAAGTTTTGCTATGTTGATTAGGAGTATGAAAAAAATCACACCCCCAGCTGACAGCTATGCCAGAAAAAGTCCCAGTGTAAATTCAGCTCTACTGGCAATAAGTCCTTTTGTTAGGATAGCTTGTATCAGTTCCACAAATGAAATAAGCTGCATCTCCATTAGAAGGGTTTGACAGTATACCTCTGCTGGTATATCTATATACCAACAATTTCTTTACGTTTTGACTATACTGGAACAAAGTGAAGCTTTGCCACTGTAGCTGCACCCATACTATGGGTGCTTTGCCAGCATAGTCCAGTATAGTATATCAGTATTCCTATACCAGTGCTCCCCTTGTGCTGTGTTTGGAGTATAACATGGATAACTGCAAGTATGGGTGGTGTGTAAAATTTCTACATGTTCTTGTGTCTGTATTTTCAAAGTACGAGCACATCACTCAACTAATGGGCTAATTGGCCAATGGCTGTCAATAGCAGAGTTCTTGACCAGAACATGTGCTATCACTGTACTGAAAACAGTACTTTGGTGAGATTCAGAGGTGATGTGAATGTTATTGTAAATTACAAATAATGAAACTGCCATAAGCTAGTGCAGCTGTGAGATGATATAATTTATCCTGTGAAGGGGTAGAGGGGGTGATTTTCTGTAGTAAGAAATGCAACTCACAAAGGGTTTAATCCCAGGTGCCGGCTTTATTTTATACCCTTCCAATAGAAATCTTCACTTTACCCCTACAGAATATATGACTTATCACCTCACGCTATTTGTACAGTCTTTACATCACCTCTGAATTTGGTCCAAGGAACAAAACATAAAAACACATTGCATATATTTTGACATGAGGCCTGGTCTACACTACGAAATAAGGTCGGTATAATTATGTTACTCAGGGGTGTGAAAAATCCACATCCCCTACGCAACTCAGTTAAACTGACCTAGCACTGTCTACACTGGGGTTTAAGTCAACTAGAGACTTCTCCCATCAACTTAGCGACTGCCTCTCGGGGAGGTGGAGGCTCTACGCCCGTATCAGAACCCCTCCCGCTGACACAGGTTGAGTCTTCACTGAAATGCTACAATGGCGCAGCTGCGCTGCTGCAGTGTTTTAAGTGTAGACAAGCCTTAACACTATAGGAAAAACCTATTATTTTAAGGTTGCCTAAAATTTTCCATTATAACTACCTGCTTTTAATTGCTACGACCTCTGACAAATGAACTATTTGGGTTGAATTTTTCCATGCTTGGTTTCTGTCTCAGGTTAATTTTTTTTTTCTGGAAAGTTTTACAAAATCAGTGCAATGAAAAACAGAAAACTTTGTCCATGTAAAAACTCTGCCAGCACCACAGGAGCTTACCCATAGGCAGCTTACATCTGACAGTGGGACAGTCCTGAGGTCAAAGAACCATCTTTTCTGTTCCCATGAAAACCCATCCAGATTTATCTGAGTTACCAGGAAATCACCATTTACACATGCACAAAATCTTATGCCCTTATTCATTATGTCTGAAAGTCTGAACTCTTGCCATGCTGCAGAGAGCATGCTCCCTGTCTCCTGCATAATTTCCTAACTACAAAGAATCACAGCCCAGGCAATTTTCCACAATAAAATAGTTTATAGCCTAGGAAGGGAAAGAGCACTGACCTACACTACCTTTCTGAAACATAATACCAAACCTAAGTGCTTGGCTTTCTTATCTGTAAAACACAGTATTTCAGTATGCCACCTTTAAAAAGTGCTTTGAGATCTATAGATGAATGAACACTATGAAAATACAAAGCAGATTAAGAAAACAAACAGCAACAAATAACTAAGTTTTCGGGCTATTCCATTGGCCCCCACGACCTTCCCAGACCCAGAAGAGAATACAGGAATCCCTAAAAACCAGTGTTCTACTGATGTCTAGCAGATATTTCCTGAAGATGGAATTGCTTTGTTTCTCCATTTTTCTTTTTTTCAAATATCTTGAAATTTCCAGATCAATTAACTGATCAACCAACCCAAACCTCCCTTGACAAAAGAACGAGGCTGAAAAGCAAAACATTTGCAAAATTGGGAAATGCCAGATTTAAGGGAGCTTTTTTCAGAGTAGCAGCCGTGTTAGTCTGTATTCGCAAAAAGGAAAAGGAGTACTTGTGGCACCTTAGAGACTAACAAATTTATTTGAGCATAAGCTTTTGTGAGCTACAGCTCACTTCATCGGATGAATTCAGGGAGCCTATGTAATCTTAACTCTTACACAAGGGAGTTTACACAAGGGAGCTTGTGTAATCTTAACTCTTCCCCTTTGCATACATGTATTATGATATGATCAAGTTTTTAATTACATGAACACATACAGCAGTTCAGAACATGCATAGGCATGTTCTCTGTGGTGTGGTGGTGGTGGGGATCATATGGAGTCCATGTGCAATGTAAAGATGTCCTTCCTGCGGGAGAACCTCAAAGAAGAAAGTTGTGGTTTGAATCCTGCCTACCCGCACATGGATGTATGAGGGATCTATGGTATGATGTAGCAGCCATTCCGCAACGGCAAGAGCATACTGCTCCTACAGCTAGCTCAGATGCTACACAGTGGTGATGAGCACAGTATACATTCCTAGATATATGTATTTAAATCTAAGAGACCAGATATTACCATCCTCAGTTCCATAGAATTTCCTCAGTACTAATGTAGGATAGGTTGGTATCAAATGATACAAAGAGTGACCAGAAAAGAAGTGTATTCTGCTCTAGACATGTGGCCTACATTGCTGTGTAACAGGAGTTTCCCTTACAATTTATGCAAGAAATGCTTAAAAGTTGGCTCTATCCTTAAAATTGCCATTTGGCCAAATTGTATCATTGGGGATAATTATATACAAAGGAATTCTGTGAGTGCCATATGAGGTGGTGGAGAGGAGGGATAGATAAAAGTGTAAAATAGATTAAATTATAAGGAGGAGAAAGTTCCCCCCATCTCTCCTCCAAGTGTGTAAGTTACAAAAATTAAAATATCCAGTATCAGATATATCTAACAAAGGCGGCTTTAAATAGCACTTTAAATCTGGATCTTTTAGCGATCATTCAGTTCTACCTCTCCAGTTCCTTCCTTCTTTAAAAGCCATAGAAATATGCTCCCTTTGAGTGCTGTTCCCATTAGGGAAGTGGGAACTCCAAAATTTTCACTGTAGAATGTAATGTAAGCCCCTTGAACAACTTTTACCTCTACAGTCTGTAAGCTCCCTTCAAAACGTAAAGTTTCCTCTCTCCTGACCCTCCTGTACTAAACAGTTTTAATGTTTATAAAAAGTCTCAGGATAACAAATTTAGTGATCACCCTTAAAAGTCAATGTTTGGCAACAAATATCATGTAGTTGGATCTGATCTATTAGAATTGTTCCTATTGTTAGTACAAGAAGTATACTATAATTGCCATTATGTGGTACTTCTTGGCAAAGGTTAGGTTGACTTCTAAAAAGTGGCCATTTTACCACAGATCTGTGCCAGAGGCAGGGTGGGGTGGGGTTGGGGGAGAAGCATGGATAACATTTCAAGAAGTAAAATATAAAATCTTATTAGAATTCCTTGGGAAACCAACCAACCAACTTCCACAAAAATCCACAAACATCTATTTATCCACAAAAATCAATACTTATTGATGACTCGATGTCTAGTTGGCAGCTGGTATCAAGCAGAGTGCCCCAGGAGTCGGACCTGGACCGGTTTTGTTCAACATCTTTATTAATGATCTGGATGATGGGATGAATTGCATCCTCATCAAGTTCACAGATTACACTAAGCTGTGGGGAGAGGTAGATATACGCTGGCGGGTGGGGATAGGGTCTAGAGTGACCTAGACAAATTGGAAGATTGGACCAAAAGAAATCTGATGAGGTTCAACAAGTACAAGTGAGTCCTGAACTTAGGAAGGAAGAATCCCATGCACCACCACAGGCCAGGGGCCGACTGGCTAAGCAGCAGCTCTGAAGAAAAGGACCTGGGGATTACAGTGGATGAGAAGCTGGATATGAGTCAGCAGCGTGCCCTTGTTGCCAAGAAGGCCAATGGCATATTGGGCTGTATTAGTAGGAGTATTGCCAGCAGATCGAGGGAAGTGATTATTCCCCTCTATTCGGCACTGGTGAGGCCACACCTGGAGTACTGTGTCCAGTTTTGGTCCCTCCACTACAGAAAGGACGTGGACAAATTGGAGAGTCCAGCAGAGGGTAACGCAAATGATTAGGGGGCTGGGGCGCATGACTTACTAGGAGAGGCTGAGGGAACTGGGCTTATTTAGTCTGCAGAAGAGAAGAGTGAGGGGGGATTTGATAGCAGTCTTCAATTACCTGAAGGGGGGTTCCAAAGCTAGGCTGTTGTCAGTGGTGGCGGATGACAGAACAAGAAGCAATGGTCTCAAGTTGCAGTGGGGAAGGTCTAGGTTGGATATTAGGAAACACTATTTCACTAATAGGGTGGTGAAGCACTGGAATGGGTTACCTAGGGAGGTGGTGGAATCTCTATCCTTAGAGGTTCTTAAGGCCTGGCGTGACAAAGCCCTCGCTGGGATGATTTAGTTGGGGTTTGTCCTGCTCTGAGCAAGGGATTGGACTAGATGACCTCCTGAGGTCTCTTCCAACCCTAAACTTCTATGATTATTCCAAGCAAATATACTTTACATACATTTACAATAATGTCATTTCCATACAAATTCTATGCCAAGCACCAATGATATTTCAAAATCATTTAACTATGAAATTCACAGCTTATTTTTATTGGCAACAATGTGGCTGACCTGTACTTTCATAAAAATGTTTATTTTCTCCTTGAAGTGAAGAAATCCATGACCTTTAAAATCCACTATCCTTTATGTGGTTTCCTTATAAGATGTAAGCACTGAGGATACAGAACACTTATTTTAATCATCATTGAAGTTCATCAACACAGTTAGTTACTCTGCATAAAGGTCACTCATTTTATAAATTCTGCCTTGCCCTGCAGAAGAGCTGTAGCTTAATTGATCTATGCTGGCAGCCATTCTGAGCAGTTACCATCATTATGTGTTGGGAAGAGAGAATGTATTTTAAAAACTAAAACCAATACTATATACCCAGTTTGGAGGTCTATTCACTTAGCTTCTTTAAGATCTTTTTTTATCTCCTGCATTATCCCCCGTCCCAGCACTCTGATATAATCACTTTGGGAGCTGTAGATAGTTGAGCACTTATTTACCGCAAGCCATTTACGGATTCTTAGCTGGATGATTAAATAAATTATTTGATTCTAAAAGGTTACTTTCAATGGAAGCAAAGGTACTATTTTAAGTAGATAGGGAAATCAGTCACTTTTACCATCAACTCAAAAGACACACGAATACATTTGTTGCAACAGATGGGCTAATTAATCTATAAGCAACTTCTGAATGTTAAGTAAAGAATATATCTATCCACATGTAAACCACTGTCCTGTTTGATGAAGTTTCTGTTTAATGAACACTCTCTCCCTTTTGAAAAAAACTACAAAGTCTGGGCCACTTGTCAACAACTTCCCTAGAGTGACTGGTTGCCATTGCTTGGATGTTGGCCATCCCCTTTTGATTATCTCTCTAAATCCAGCCACATGCAAAAATTAATCAATATTAGAAAATAAACAAACAGTTTTTGTCTTTGATGCATAAGCAAATGCTTGAAAAACCAACTGACGCTGGCTGACTGACATTTCTAAAGCCAGACACCGACTGTTACACCGGTTTATTTCCAAGCAGTGGTAGTTGGGGGAAAGTAAATGAAGCACAGATTGCCTCTAAACAATATAGGGAAAATGGGTGTAGATTACCTTTACAATACTTATTCTAAAAAATATAAATCCAGGAACACCCACTGTTCTCAGAGTACAAATATTTGTGATATAGAGATGAACTGCTGTAAACCATTTTTCTGCTGTTACTGATTTCAGTTAGCAGTGACCATGGATCACTACTGGGAAGTTATATATGTTAATATCTGTCTCCTTCCTGAGAGTCTCATCTTTATTTCTCATTATATTTAAAAAAAAAAAACAAAAATACAATTTTGTGAATTTAGTACTCACAAAAGGTGTCATAGTAACAGCTCTGGGGACTGTGCAGTCCACTTTCCTCAAAACATGTTTGGCACAGGCAAGCTAAAATGCAAGACAGACTCCACAGAAGCAAAATCCCTGGAGAGCATCCACTTAATTGGTGAGGCCAAAGACAAGACTAACTTGAGCATCCTGTTAATCTAGAGTCCTCCAGACACAAAGGCTTTTCAGAGGAGCTAATGGAGATGCTGTCTGACATCATGATGAAGTTCACAAATCTCACTGCGTTGGGAGATTTCAGCATTGATACACACACAATGACTGAAATCAACAGCACTAAAACTCCGATCCGACCTCACTAAATTGAAGTTTCTTACCGGCATGCTCTGGACCTAAACACACATAATTCCCTCCTTCCAAATCCCCTTCTTTTGCACAAGAAGTAGCAATGGAAATATTAGAAGCAATCAGGGCCTCCACATGGGACTCTGCCCACCACCTTTCCTGTCTAATAAAATACAGTGGAGAACATCAGGAACCTCTAGTAACACAGCATTTGCACACCTCCTTTGAAGAGGAGATCCTAACTCTCATTCCCAAAGCAGGCAACAGTCCAGCAAAAGAAATCAGCACTTGACAATGGTGATCTTCCCAAGTACAGCCCAGTACCAAACCTCCCTTTTTGGGCAAGTTAACCTGCAAGCTAGGAAATAAAGCCTCCAGTCCCACCTGCCAGCTACCAGTATCTTGAATCCTTCTCAGCCAGGTTACATGCCAGGACACAAAACAGAGATCATTTGTTGATGATAAACTTTCCCATTAGATGTCTTGGCAGCATTTGGTGGCACTGATTATCAAACACTCCTGGTCCTGCCCTACCGATTAAGAGCTGCAAGGGTGCATGGAAATTCCTTTCACAGAAGCATAGATTCCAAGAGCAAAAGGGACCATTGTGATCATCTAGTCTGACCTCCTATATAACACAGGCTATAGGATGTCCACAAAATAATATCTAAAGCAGATCTTTTAGAAAAGCATCCAATCTTGATTTAAAAGTTGTCAGTGATGGAGAATCCACCACGACTCATGGTAAATTGTTCCAATGGTTAATTACCCCCAACATCAAAAATTTGTACCTTATTTCCAGTCTGAATTTGTCTAGCTTTCAACTTCCAGGCACTGGTTCATATTATACCTTTCTCTGCTCGACTGAAGAGCTCATTATTAACTATTTGTTCCCCATGTATGTACTTACAGACTATAATTAATTCACCCCTTAATCTTCTCTTTGTTAAGATAAAGAGATTGAGCTCTTTGAGTCTGTCACTGCAAGGCATGTTTTCTAATCCGTTAAGCATTCTCATGGCTCTTCTCTGAACCTGCTCCAATTTATCCACATTCTTTTTCAATTGTGGGCACAAGAAGGGGGCACAGTATTCCAGCAGTGGTCACAATAGGGCCAAACACAGATGTGAAATAACCTCACTACTCCTACTCGAGATTTCCCTGTTTATGCATCCCAGGATCTCATTAAGTCTTTTGGCCACAGCATCACATTGGAAGCTCATGTTCAGTTCATTATCCATCATGATTCCCAAATTTTTTTCAGAGGCACTGCTTCCCAGACTGGAATCACCCAGTCTGTAGCTGTGGCCTAGATTCTTTATTCATAGATGTTATACATTTACATTTAGCCTTTTTAAAACACATATCGTTTGTTATTTTGCACACAGTTTCAGAGGCGATGCATGGTGGGGGATATAATCCCTCCCAAATTTTTGAGACCTGTGGAGCTGCTCCTGAAAGACTTGCTCTGATTGGCTTGCCAGCAGGGGAGGGAGGCTCTGTCCTCCTGCTGTGCCTCTCCCCCAGGACGTTTCTGGCTCGCTTGGTCCTTCTTCCTGGCAGTCAGGCCCGTGCGGGGAACAGGGCGGGGCTGCGGTACAGAGCCACTTCTCACACTAGCTGATTCTGTGCAGGGTCTCTGCCTCTGTGCTGTAGTTCAAACCCTTTGCCTCTTGTCCTGCCCTCTGTGGCAAAAGAGAATAACTTTTTTCCTTCTTTTTTATGGCAGCCTTTCCAGTCATATCCCTTCTTAATCTCCTCTTTTCCAAACTCAACATACCCAGTTCCTTCTGCCAAGCCTGGTTGGACATTCTTTTTCTTCAGCCTTGTGATAGCTCAGGTCCTTTCTCTCAGACTGAACCCAACCTCGTTGTTATGGGAACTGTTCCTCCATTTTTGGAACACTCACTTGTGGTATTCCATATGCGTCAGCCCAGTTTCCTATCCTATTTAATATCTGTTTGGAGCCACTGGGTTAGACAGCATGCTTGAAAGACCAGAAATATGCAGACAATGCCCAGCAAACTAGCTTTTCCATGGCATGTGTAATTAGCACCAATTCCTCAATCTCCCAAATCTCAAAAAGCATCTTCCTGAAGCTGAACCCAAGCAAGACAAAAGTCATGCATGCAGGAAAAGAAAAGTGTTTAGAAATACTAGCCTTCTCTCTAACATCCCCCTCTGCTGAGGGCAACTACTTGCCGAGTATAGCCTTTTTGAGTCTTCAGTGCTTTTGGATACCCAAATAGCCACAGACATAGGTGCCGACTCCATGGGTGCTCCGGGGCTGGAGAAAAATTAGTGGGTGTTCTGCATCCACCGGCAGCCAAGCTCCCTTCCCCCCCGCCCGTCCCTCTGCCCCACCTCCTTCTCCCCCCGAGTGCACTGCGTCCCCATTCCTCTGCCTACCTCCCAGTATTTCTCGCCTGGTCGCAGCAAATCAGCTGTTTGCATGCTCAGGGGTGGGGGAGGTGCCGTGGCACGCTCAGGGGAGGAGGTGGGGTCATGGCAGGGATTTGCAGAAGGAGTTGGAATGGGGGTGGGGAAGAGGTGGGAAGAGGCAAGGCAGGGGTGGGGCCTCATGGAAGGGGTGGAGTGGGGGTGGGGCGGGGAGCAGAGTGGGCATCGAGCACCCACGGAAAACAGGGGAAGTCAGTGCCTATGGCCACAGATATAGAATCATAGGACTGAAGGAACCTTGAGAGGTCATCTAGTCCAGTGCCTTGCACTTGTAGTAGGACTAAGTATTATCTAGATCATTCCTGACAGGTGTTTGTCTAACTTGCTCTTAAAAATCTCCAATGATGGAGATTTCACAACCTCGAAGGTAATTTATTTCAGTGCTTAACCACCACGACAGTTAGGAAGTTTTTCCTAATGTCCAACCTAAACCTCCTTTGCTGCAATCTAAGCCCATTGATTCTCGTCCTATCCTCAGAGGTTAAGAAAAACAATATTTCTCCCTCCTCCTTGTAACAACCTTTTATGTACTTGAAAACTGTTATCATGTCCCCCCCTCAGTCTTCTCTTTTTCAAACTAAACAAACCCAAATTTTTCAATCTTCCCTCATAGGTCATGTTTTCTAGACCTTTAATAATTTTTGTACTCTTCTCTGGACTTTCTCCCATTTGTCCACATCCTTCCTGCAATGTGGTGCCCAGAACTGGACACAATACTCCAGTTGAGGTCAAATCAGTGCAGAATAGAGAGGAAGAATTAATTCTCGTGTCTTGCTTACAACGCTCCTGCTAAAAAATCCTAGAAGGACATTTGGTTTTTTTGTAACAGCGTTCCATTGTTGACTCATAGTTAGTTTGTGGTCCACTCTGAGCCCCAGATCCTGTTCTACAATACTCCTTCCTAGGCAGTCATTTCCCATTTTGTATGTGTGCAACTGATTGTTCCTTCCTAAATGAAGTACTTTGCATTTATCCTAATTGAATTTCATCCTATTTACTTCAGACCATTTCTGCAGTTTGTCCAAATCATTTTTAATTTTAATCCTATCCTCCAAAGCACTTGCAACCCCTCCCAGCTTGGTATCGTCCTCAAACTTTATAAGTGTACTCTCTATGCCATTATCTAAATCATTGATGAAGATATTGAACAGAACTGGACCCAGAACTGATCCCTGTGGGACTCATTACATCCTTCCAGCATGACTGTGAACCACTGATAACTACTCTCTGGGAATGGTTTTCCAACCAGATTTGCACCCACCTTATAGTAGCTGTGTGATGGGAAACCCCCTTGGGGCTGCCAACTGATGTGCCAAGACTACTTCTGTCCCTGCTTTCCCTGCCAGTTTGGGACTCCAGCACCCTGTCTTGTTGAGCAGACATGCCAGTCTGCTCCAACACAGACCCAGGATCTGAACCACACACCCCAAAGCTGCAGACTAACTGAAAGCAACTTAAGAAGTGTTCCTGTCCTTGACACTCAGATGCCCAATTCCCAATGGGGTCCAAACCCCAAATAAATCCATAAACTCATACATTGTTCGCCCTCTATAACACTGATAGAGAGATATGCACAGCTCTTCCCCTGCCCCACAGGTATTAATACATACTCTGGGTTAATTAATAAGTAAAAAGTGATTTTATTAAATACAGAAAGTAGGATTCAAGAGGTTCCAAGTAGTGACAGACAGAACAAAGTGAATTACCATACGAAATAAAATAGAACACGCAAGTCTATGTCTAAGAAAACTGAATACAGATAAAAACCACACCCCTAGAGAAATTCCAGTAAGCTTCCTTTTACAGACTAGTCTCCTTCTAGTGTTGTTCCAGCAATCACTCACATCCCCTGTAATTACTGTCCTTTGTTCCAGTTTCTTTCAGGTATCCTTGGGAGTGGAGAGGCTCTCTCTATAGCCAGCTGAAGACCAAAATGGAGGGGTCTCCCAAGGGCTTAAATAGACTCTCTCTTATGGGTGGAGACCCCCTCCTCTCTCCTATGCAAAGTCCAGCTCCAAGATGGAGTTTTGGAGTCACATGGGCAAGTCACATGTCCATGCATGGTTCAGTTTTTACAAGCAGCAGCCATTGCTTACATGCTACCTAGAACATCCTCAGGTAGACTTCTTATGTGGATTGGAGCCCTACAAGATTCATTGTCCTTTAAGTGTTTCTTGATTGGACATTTGCACATTCCTTTCTCAAGAAGCTGACCAAATGCTCTACTAAGACTACTTAGAAATCAAGTAAGTATACAGCTAATATTCATAACTTCAAGTACAAAAATGATACATGCATACAAATAGGAGAAATTTATTCAGTAGATCATAACCTTTACAGAGATATGTTACATGGCATATGTAGCATAAAACATATTCCAGTTATTTCATATATACATTCATAAGCATATTTCCATAAAGCCTTATGGGGCACACTGCCACAAGCTCCACTAGGTTGCATTTCCCTAGTTTGTTTATGAGAAGATCATGCGAGACAGTATCAAAAGCTTTACTAAAGTCAAGATACACCATGTTTATTGCTTCCCCCTATCCACAAGGCTTGTCACCCTGTCAAAGAAAGCTATCAGTTTGGGTTGACAGGATTTGTTTTTGACAAATCCATGCTGACTGTTACTTATCACCTTATTATCTTCTAGATGTTTGCAAACTGATTGCTTAATTATTTGCTCCATTATCTTTCTGGGTACAGAAGTTAAACTGACTGGTAATTCCTCGGGTTGTTCTTATTTCCCTTTTTATGGATTGGCACAATATTTGCCCTTTTCCAATCTTTTGGAATCTCTCCTATCTTCCATGATTTTTCAGAGATAATCCCTAATGGCTAAGATATCTCCTCAGTCAGCTCCTTGAGTATTCTAGGATGCATTTCATCAGGCCTTGGTGACTTAAAGACATCTAATTTGTCTAAGTAATTTTTAACTTGTTCGTTCCCTATTTTAACCTCTTCTGATCCTACATAATTTTCACTGGTATTCACTATGTAAGACATCCAATCATCACCAACCTTCTTGGTGAAAAACAAAACAAAGAAGTCATTAAGCACCTCTGCCATTTCTGCATTTTCTGTTATTTTTCCCCCCCTCATTGAGTAACAGATCTATCCTGTCCTTGGCCGTCTTCTTGCTTTTAATGTATCTGTAGAATGTTTTCTTGTTACCCTTTATGTCTCTAGCTCATTTTGTGCCTTGGCCTTTCTAATTTTGTCCCTACATACTTGAGTTATTTGTTTATATTCATCCTTTGTAATTTGACCTAGTTTCCATTTTTTGTAGAACTCTTTTTTGATTTTTAGATGATTGAAGATCTCCTGGTTAAGCCAGCGTCGTCTCTTGCCATACTTCCTATCTTTCCTATGCAGTGGGATAGTTTGCTCTTGTGCCCTTAATAATGTCTCTTTGAAAAACTGCCAACCGTCTTCAACTGTTTTTCCCCTTAGACTTGCTTCCCATGGGCTCTTACCTACCAACTCCCTGAGTTTTCTAAAGTCTGCCTTCTTGAAATCCATTGTCTTTTTTCTATTCTACCTCCTACCATTCCTTAGAATCATGAACGCTACCACTTCATGATCACTTTCACCCAAGCTGCCTTCCACTTTAAAATTCTCAACCAGTTCCTCCCTATTTGTCAAAATCAAATGTAGAACAGCCTCCCCCCAGTAGCTTCCTCCACCTTCTGAAATAAAAAAAATTGTCTCCAATATATTCCAATAACTTGTTGGATAATCTGTGCCCTGCTGTGTTATTTTCCTAACAGATGTCTGAGTAATTGAAGTCCCCCATCACCACCAAGTCCTGGGCTTTGGATGATTTGTTAGTGGTTTAAAAAAAGCCTCATCCACCACTTCTTCCTGGTTAGGTGGTCTCTAGTAACCCCCTACCATGACATCACCCTTGTTTTTTACCCCTACCCAGAGACTTTCAACAAGTTTGTCTCCTATTTCCATCTCAATCTCAGTCCAAGTGTATACATTTTTAATATATAAGGCAACACCTCCTCCCTTTTTCCATATCTGTCCTTCCTGAACAAGTTGTACCTTTCTATACCAATACTCCAGTTATGTGTATTATCCCACCAGGTCTCTGTGATACCAACTATGTTATAGTTGTATTTACTTACTAGCATTTTGAGTTCTTCCTGCTTATTCCCCATACTTCTCGCATTAATATACAGACATCTAAGATACTGATTTGATTCCCCCACCCAGTTCTGTCTTGTCTCTCCCTTATCCCTGATATAACAGCCCATGCTCCCCCCAAATTCTGAACCTTCTCTCAGGTTTCCATGTTCTTGACTTACCTGTGGGCTTTGGTCACCTGCCCCCTTTGAACCTAGATTAAAGCCCTGAAAAACACTCTGTTCCAATTGCAGCTGGCCAGAAGACTGTGCTCCATCCTATCGGACACAGGTTGGCCACAGCAACCTTGTGCAATTGTGACCTCCCAGCTTGATTACTGTAACTCATATCGAGGAATGAAGCCACATGCTCTGAAAAAAATCCTCCTACTGAAGAACAGAGCAGTCTGTCTATTTATCAAGAGAGGTCACCATGAACGTGAAACCCTGGAACTCCACTCTCATAGAATCCTGGGTCACCATTAAATACAGATTCCAATTCAATGTCTTTATTCCATTATTCAAAGTCCACGTGATTAGTCTGAATTACTGGAAAGATCACCTGTCCCTCTGTGACTTTGACCCCTTCACAGCCTCATTCCATTAGAATTATGAAAATGTCAACTAATAAGTGGGTTGTTCAACACCCCCTCAAAACAGCTTTTCAGGATCCATGGGTCCTACATGTCCCTATCACAATATGTGATCTATCTCATCCAGTGCAGTAAATGCCCCAAAAACAAACTATCTGGGCAAAAATGGACAATCAATATATTCTTGAATGAACACACACAGGAAAATTATAAAAGACAAAACCACCATATTACCGGTGGGTGAACACTTTTCACAAAGCCTTCACTGATATGTCTGACCTATCAGTCCTCATCCTCAAAGGAAATCTGAACACCTTCAAAAGATGAACCTGGGATCTTAAATTCACAACTTTGCAAGACACTTAAAATCAGACACTGGATTTATGGCTTATTACAACAATCTATAACCCACTAACTCCTGTTTTTTATCCAAAGACTACAGGGGTGTTAACAGGCCACTTCACCTTGAATGATCCCTTAGAATATGTGCTAACTACTTATGCTCATAGACTCATAGATATTAAGGTCAGAAGGGACCATTATGATCATCTAGTCCGACCTCCTGCACAACGCAGGCCACAGAATCTCACCCACCCACTCCAAAGTTCTTCTAGTGAAGAATGTTGGACACTTTGCAAATAGCCACATTCCAGCTAAACAATCTTTTTGACCTTGTATTCAGCTGTGACCTCTGAGTACCTTTCCTAGACATGACGAAGAGTTCTGTGTAGCTGGAAAGCTTGTCTCTGTCTCTCACCCATGAAAGTTGGTCCAATCAAAGATATTACCACACCCACTTTGTCTAGATAATAGGAAGGTGTGACAGTGTTAGCTGTAGCACTCAGATCAATGACATTGCTGCAGCACAGAGAAGGCTGCAGGCTTAACTGGAAGCAATTAACCGGTTTCTGTTGGGGGAGGGGAGAGAACTGACACCTGGGTGGGAATTGCTGAACTAATGAGACAATTGGCTCAGTAATTGGGTGGGTACTTATATGGGAGGTTCAGGAAGTCAAGGAGAGCTCAGAGAGTGAAATATCCTCCTGCTGTGTATCTGTGCTATGCCTTGTACATTTAATCCTCTGTTTTCAAACAGGACATGTGGTGAAAGGGAAACAGACTGGGTGCGTTTGACTGAGAGACCAGGAAAATAGGCTAGGCTTCAAGAACACCAGAGACAGAACTTTCAAGAGAACAGGACCGAGGTAACAGAACTCATTCTCACAAGAGACAAGAATGACCATGGGCCTCACAGTATTTAGAAGCAAATGCAAACACCATATTTCAAATTAGCTTTCCCTTACAAGCTTTTTACATCCCCACACACAATCAATCAGACTTAAATACACTCACCTGAAAATTTTTTAGATTACTTATTTGTGTGTCTACTCCTTCAAGAAGGGCAGGTAGAGGATTTATTTTTGCAATTGTTATTGCTACTTAAGGGGTGATTATACCCTATGTTGATGAAGGCCATAAATGTACCTAGGTAAATCACTGCTGAACAACCTTACCCACATTGCCTCATCACTATTAGGCGAACATGAACAAGACAAGACCTTCTCTAGGAGTGAAAGAGTTGTTTAGTGTCCCTACTCATTACATCTATGGCCTCTCTGCTGAATCTGCTGCTGAACATGTACTCTGCCTGCTAGCAAATGGAATGAGAACATTAATTCATTTCACATAGATCAGACAGCCAGTAACTTACTGAATTGGACTGGATTGGAAGTAACAATAGCCTTGTGATGAAAGGTGCTGTATTCCAGTACCAATATCCTGAGCCATCTAGTCGCTGAGATTTGAATCTCCTTGGCCACAGCAACACAGTTTCGTTACTAGTAACTTAGTCTTGAAAAAGGTTTCAGCAAAAAATATTTTAATCATGTTTTGTTGCATCCAAACAAGGGGAAATCTGTGCCTGCTCAAATTGTTTTTCAAAGCAGCCTTGTATAAACCAGTGCTGAGCAACCTGCAGCCTGTCAGGGTAATCCACTGGTGGGCCGCGAGACAGTTTGTTTACACTGACTGTCAGCAGGCACAGCCACCTGCAGCTCCTAGTGACTGTGGTTCGCGTTCTCGGTCAATGAGAGCGAGAGAAGCGGCAGCCAGCCCACGTCTTGATTTGTGTTCTCCTCATTCTGCCCGCTCGCTTCATTTTTCACACCCATCCCCCTTGCTCTGTCTTCTCTTTTCTCTTCCCTCCTTTGTTTTCTGTTGCTTCACCTCCTTCTCACCTGTCCTTTCTCTCCTCTCTCCTCCCCTCCCCGCCATGGTTACCGCATCGCTCTCTGATGTCTGTACTCCTAGTTTCTCTATCACCTCATGATTCCATGTGTCTCCGTCTTTTTTGGTTTCCACTCTTCCTTCATTCTTGATTCATCAGACAGATTTTCCTACTTCCTCCACATCAAATGTATATTCTTCCCCTTCCACTGAATCTGGCCTTGTCCAACACTGTGGGAATACTATCATGCTGTCCCCATACAATCCGGATAGCAAGATTATCTGAACACTTGTGTTCAACACAGAGTCTGTGTTCAACACTTCCCGACAGAAATCCAAATGCTAGGCTTTCTCAGCTGGCGATGTGACCAGGCTGGAGTATATTTACTACGTAAATTGCTTTTGATATTGACAAACAGGTTTTTTGATGATATTATGATTCTGCCTGAGGGCAATATGGATTAAACTAGCTGTGGCATGCATGAAATACACCAAGTTACCCCTTGGTATAATTAGACTGCTGTTTATTAGGTTAATTATTGCAAATTTTAATAAATGACTTTTTTCTGCTTGTACACAGAATACTGTATAAAGCTTTCATGAGATCTGCCATATATCACAGCCCTTCCACAATAAGAAAAGGAACATATTCAAAGGACAGAATGTGTGTTCAGAACAAATCATTTTGGCCCTTAAATCATTCCATCCCCGTCCAATACACCATTCCTTGATAAACTTCATCGCTTCTCTGCTCTTCAATTGCTCTTCAATTTCTGTTCCAGGACATGTAAGAGTTTTCTTAGAGAACAGGCACCTAAGCTGCTATTAAACTTTTATGAAATCAAATTAGTGACATATTTTAATCTACAATGCATGAAGAACAATGAAAGAGGCTGATTTCATAATTCCCAAAATGACTTATATTTACTTACTTGTATCTTTGTGTGCAATCAAACCCCCCCTCTTAAAAATTCTCTCCTTTAAAAGAAAAAAAAAAACAACCCAAACCTCCAGGAGTTATATAGAAAAGACTGGCATCACCATACGAACATTACACTTATCACTGTCATAACAATTCAATCCCTTATGTACGCCTGAAACTCCTAGTCTCCTCCAAACTGAGCAGTTTAAAAAGATGGATGGTTGCCTTCTGGCTAATTGTGGGAGTTCTTTCATTACTATAAAAAAGACTTTTTATATCTCAAGTGACTTTATAAGCAGTGAATAATGAGACAAAGTCTTTGGAAAAGAGTTCACTGATCAAATGATAGGATAACTTATGGGCACAGTGACCTTTAACTCGGTAAGATACTCCAAACTGCTGCTGTTGGCACATTATTAAAATTCTCCACTTATGGAGTACAGTTAAGCATGAGGCCAATTTAAAAAAAAAATCAATCTAAGGTAGCACAGAGGGAAATAAAACTCGCACAGTTCTCAAGATAGATCTTGCCAGCTTTGCAGGATAGATGGTGTAGGGAGTACAAGCAGTTGGGTAGAATCTTTTGGCACAAGGCCCAACTATTATGCCAGCACAGGCACTGCAGTCCAAAGGCAACTTGGTTACCAGCTATGGGGCACTCCTAGGCTCCAATCAGGTAGCATGTTTGCCATGTTCACCAGCAAGAGTTATCTGGGGAGCACATTGCTGCAGCTTTGAAAAGAAGCACCAAAGCACACTCTTCTGCACATTCTGTCTGGCCTGGCCTGTGGCATTTTGCCATGGCCAACTGGATTCCTGGAGCAGATGCTCTATCTGCCAGAGTCTCACTGAGACCAAATGCAACCTGTGGTCACACCCTGCACACTACTGTAATAATATTTGTACAAAATATGACTTGTGAGGTATCATTTGAAAACTAATAACTCACTGTCAGTAATATCATTATGAAATGCATGTAGCAACATTAGATGTAAAGCTATAAACATAAGCTGAAATTAGGTCTGAAATGTGTTTACCAGACAAGTCTGGGTAAACCAGTTTCTCAAAGACAAAGGACAAGCTGATGTCTCTGCCCATCAACTTTGATGACAGCTAATCACCTATCAAGTGGCCATTTTTTTTGCAAGGGCAGGAACAAACAAATCTGCAGTTTAGCAAACAACAGCATGAACCCTCTTTCACCACCAGACTCCTTGTCTCCCTGCGAAGAGCGGGAATAAACTTTATCTAGGGGTAAGGAAAATGCATTTCAAAGGAGGGCTAGACTGTAAAAGTGAGGGGCAAAAACATCCCAAGGTATCTCTCCCTATCCATCTCCCTCTCTTTCATATAAGAAGACAACAGAAACAGCCTTTTGATTTTGGGAGCAGATCATGGCCTGAGAATTTGGTCAGCCATGTTACTGGAAATCTGTGGTAAGGGACTTCACTTTGAACCAAGTCTAGTTTGTTAAGTTTTAGTACTAGGAAATATTTTTATTTCTTTTGTAAACATTTCTGACTTTAATGCCCTATACTTGTACTCACTTAAACTCTATCTTGTTGTAGTTAAAAAAACCTTGTTTTAATTAAAGCTAATTTGGTGTTGTGAATTGTTTGGGTAACTCCATTTAAAGTACCCTTAGAGGGGCAATGGGCCTAAAATATCTGAACTATCCAGGAGAGAGCTGGACAGTACAGAACACACATTTTGGGGAAAAATTTGGGCCTGGGAGTGTATTGGGGTCACTCTGCAAGTGGTAACCATGGCTGGTGGAAACCAGCGTGTAAGTGAAGTATTATTGGCAGGCTGCAGCTATACATAGACACTCAGGGTGTGTGACCTGAATGCTGTCTGGCTGTTTGTGAGAGGCCCAGATTGGGAGCTACAGGAGCAAAGCATTGTGAGGCACACCCGGTTAAAGGGCAAGGCTGACACAGCCCTCACTAGTCTGGATTCACCCCGGAATGTCATATTCACTGTGTAAAGAATCTACGCTAAATCTAACCACAGCAACATAGTGTTGAGTTAATGCTACTACAGCTTTCCTAAGGGCTTGTCTTTACTGCTAAAACAAAAGTGTGTTTTTTTTTTAACTTGGGGAAACAAACTCGTGAGGTAAAAATCATAATAAAGACCAGGCACTTTAGTTTTACCACAAGGTAAACAGCCCTACACCCCTAACAGCCAAGTTTACCTCATGGTGAAATGCCTGGTCTTCATTGTGTTTTTACCTAAGGATAATTGGTGCATGTTAGTTAACCCCCGGTTAAAAAAAAAAAGCACCTTTTTCGACTGTGAAGATAAGTCCATATTCACCTCCTTGTCCCTGTCCCAGGAGTGCTGGAGCAGTGGGTACTGCCACAGAGCTAATCATGCCATATGTGCTGGTGCCACTCGTAACAACATCAAGCTGAACTAAGAATAGAATAGCACCCAGAGAGTGGGTTTTTCTTTCCTTTTTTGGGAGAATGATGACAGACCCTTTTATGTTAGCTAAACATGGGGGTTTTCTTGCATTGTTTTTTTAAGTGTCAGTTGAAAAGGAAAAGGGATAAAATGGTTTTCTCCTGTCCCTAAATAAATCCTAAAAGGACATTTTTGGTTTTCTTCACATGCTGGATTTCTCACACCAGTGTAACTGCATTGCCTTGTGTGGGAGTCACTCCTGGGAGGAGTGAGAAGGGAATGAGGCCCAGTGGTTTTCCTTAAACTGATGTGGTCATGGTTATAAAACCCTTTAAAACTTTTGACAAATTTGTGCATCTTCAAAATTCCAGTTGTCAAACTCAGATGTATTTATAGTGGAAGTCTTGAGCCCCAATCCCACAATCACTTACATAGGTGCTTAATTTAGCTTTGTCCTTGTTCTGCCTCCTGGGCCTCTCTTTGTAAAAAGGGGGAAAATGGAACTTTGAGGACTACTCGCTTTCCTAAAATTAAGCACACATTTAAGTGCTGAAGGCCTTAATTCTTAACCCTCAATATTCCTACCATGAATGCTGCCATGCAAAGTTGGGAACAAATTTAATCTTTTCCCCAAGAACACAAAGAAATATCAATGAAAGCATGTGATGTCAAATACTCATACCTCTTCCATTACATATACCTCCCCTATTAAAACCTCCCAACCCTTTGTAAAGATTACTTAGTAATATGAAACACTAGTAGTTCTTTTGGGTGACAGCCTATTGGACTACCAAGGGACACATGTTGATTGATCACCTCAAACCTTTAGTGCTTCACATAGTTCTCCATGGGGGAAAAAGTGAGACATGGCACTAGTGTGAGGAACTTTATTGTTATTTATACAGCAGCACTGCTGTGCACAAGCCTTTACAAATAAGAATCATGGTTCCTGCACAGCTTACCGTTGATGACAGCTATTATATTTCGGTCCTTTCAATATCAGTTCTTCATCCTTGTTTGTTCCCCTCCTTTCTGCACCTCTCTCCTTCCTCTTTTTGCATTCCATATTCTTTTGCCTCTCTTTTTATCCCCCCCATTATAACATTTGCCTTGTTTTCCTTTCCTTCCCTTCCCTTGTTCCTTTTATTCCTTTTTTCTTCATTTTAGTCTCTGAAGGGTCAGCAGATGCAACCTCAAAGCAATAGTACTTTACATTTAAAGGAGCTGCACAAGGAACCTTCCCTCCATATCTGCTGTTAGGGTTGCCTGGCATCTGATTTTTGATCAGAATGCCCAGGGGAAAAGAGACCCTGGTGGTTCCGGTCAGCACTGCTGACTGGGCCACTAAAAGTCCAGTTGGCGGCACAGTGCAGCTAAGGCAGGCTGCCTGCCCTGGCTCCAAGCAGCTCCTGGAAGCAGCCAGCATGTCCCTCTGGCCCCTAGGCGCAGGAGCGGCCAGGGAGGCTCCACACGCTGCCCCCACCCTGAGCGCCAGCTCCACAGCTCCTATCGGCTGGGAACCATGGCCAATTGGAGCTGTGGGGGCAGCATCTGTGGATGCAGGCATGTGCAGAGCCCCCTGGCCCTACCATCTAGGAGCTGGACATGCCGGCTTCTTCTGGGAGCCGCCTGAGATAAGTGCCGCCTGGCTGGAGCCTGAACCCCGAACTCCCTCTCACTCTCCAACCCCCTGCCCCAGGTTGGAAACCTCCTTCCGCACCCTAACTTCCTCCCAGAGCCCGCACTCTCCACCCCCTCCTGCACCTTAACCCTCCGCCCCAGCCCTGAACCCCCTCCTATACCCCAAACGCCTCATCCCCAGCCCCACCCCAGAGCCCACACCTCCAGCTGGAGCCTGCACCCCATCCAGCACTCTGAACCCCTGGGCCCCAGCCCGAAGCCCCCTACTGCAATCCAAACACCTCATCCCTGGCTCTACTCTAGTGCCCGCACCCCCAACCAGAGCCCTCACCCCTTCCTGCTCCCTAACCCTCTTCCCCAGCCCAGTGAAAGTAAGGGTGTGGGAGAGTGAGCAACGGAGAGAGGGGGGATAGAGTGAGCGGGGACAGGGCCTTGGAGAAGGGGAAGGGCAAGGGCATTCGGTTTTGTGTAATTAGAAAGTTGGCAACCCTATCTGCGGTATATGCAAAATGCTTCTGCACTGGATGCGGGAAGAAACAAAGTAGTCAGCTACTTTCTGCAATAAACTTTCTACACAGGGAGTCAGCTGCAAAGAGAAATGAATTAGGAGGATTGTGCAATCCTACTTAGTTTCCTTTCTCAGACAATTCTGTGCGTATAGCAGAGTTGTACTGAAGTGATGTTTCAGCTGCTGGCTGGCTCTCCAAATCTGAGAAGTGTGGCATTGGTGGGCAACACTGTGCAGTTAGTCTAGCTGACACATTGTGTGAGACAGCTCTGTATTAAATTCGTGTAGTATATTGAATTATTTTGAATAGTCTCCATACTATGTATTCAGTGACAAATTTTTCCTGTGCGTGTATGTGGGTGGCTCCTTTTGATTTCAATAAGAGCTGCATACTGGCATCAGAGGGCAGAATTTAGCATATAGAGGAGAAAACTCCTATTAGCATTAGGAATAAGATAATTCCTACTGCACTGTACAAGAGATTTAGCCCTTCATATGTAATGTGATGATTTTACAGACTTTTGATTATCCTTCAGTAAAAGCAGCAAGATCATATTAAAACATTGAAAAAATACTGCATCTCACTCCTTGTCTGTCTGACTTATTTAGAATGTAAGCTCTTAGGGGCAGGCAGTGTCTCTTACTTTGTGGGTGTCAAGCACCTAGCAGAACGAGGCCCACATTTCAGTTGAGACTTCTGCAATATAAGCAATAACTATATCTCTGTGCTGAGTACCTAGATGACGAATTATAAATAAATGCAAATTAAAATGAAGGAATGAAAAATAATGTATATAGCCTAGACACTGACAATCCTTTAACGACAACACACTTATGGGTACCAACAAAGTGGGAAATTCCATATTTTGAATACCTGTTAATAGCAAAGTAATTTTTTTAAAAAACTTTTGGATCATGTGATGCTTCATAACTGTATTAATAACAACTTCATGAAGGAAGAAGTAGATACAAACGAAATAAGGACAACAGGACATTTGTTTTCAGTACTATATATTAGGGGATAAATCTCCAGTGCATATAAATGCCTCTGCTGACACAATGTATGAATTACAAACACAGGATTATCTCATGCAGAGTAATATCATTTCTGTGTGTGTTGTACAGTAACCTTCCAGCAATAGCTGGCTAAAGAGAATGTTGCTAGTAAACTGAGAAGACAATGTCTTGCAAAGTCAAACCCTTACCCCCCGAACCAGTGGTGATTTTTATCCAGGTTCCATTTTACCATGAAGTTTAGGATCTATAATTACACTATACAGAAAGATTTTCAGACAGCATGCTTGCCATATTACAAGGGTGTCTTCCTGCTAGCATTTGTTTACACTAACATCAGTAGCCTCGTTTGGCAGGAAGCAAAAGACCATGAAGAAAATGTGGTATTACAAAAATACAAACCCCAGTGTAAACTAGAGACAGACAAGAGCCATAGCACTTTCACATCAGGATTTTGAACACCTGAACGTTCATGAAAAGAAAAGGAGTACTTGTGGCACCTTAGAGACTAACAAATTTATTTGAGCATAAGTTTTCGTGAGCTACAGCTCACTTCATCGGATGCATTCCTGAACATTCACAGGGTCTTAGACTTGGGATTGGATAATTATGTAGAGGCCGACTGAAAAATCTGGATCAGGAACCAAAACGAAGGTTGTTTTTTTGAAAAGGATACTAGATGTGTTTTTATATGAAAAATTAATACTGAACAATTCAAAATTTGGGGCATTCATCTTTCATACTGCTGAAGACAGATGTATTCTTTAAAAAGGACCCATTCCTTGAAACTTTTATTGTGGTTTGACTTTACAAGTTAACAAAATAGAATGTTGTAATGCAAAACTGTTGGAGCAACTGAAAAAAACAGAGACTTCCTATAAAATGAGAAATGGCAAGACAAAATCTAAACAAACATTCCACACCTGAGGAGAGGCAGAAGTGCATAAATCATTCTTGACAATCAGTTCTGCTATTTTAATTCATTCCGACACTTGTTGGGCTCAGTCACTGACATGGAACTATGGTAAAAAGGCCATGCCACCAGGGAAATTTGGCCAGTCTCCACATTTGAAAGTGAACCATCTGACCTCCAGCCTTTAACCCTCTTAATACCATTCTTCATCCTTACCATAAAACATTTTGTCCTCTGTTTCATGCCTGTCTCCAGGGTCTGATGATAAGGAAAATTCGTTGGTTCCTCTTTTTGCAAAAAGGAAAAATATAAGAATGAAATTTACCTGGAAACAAGGTAGGTAAGTTTTCAATTAGACAACTTTACATTAATCAAATTAAATAGCTGAATTAATATCCAGGGTGCTGTTTGTCTTCAATACTATTTTGTGGTTACTTACTGTAACTATGTAAGGCAGAGGTCTCAGCAGTTGAGTGAAGGGACTTTAGATTTCAAACTTCTCCAAAATTTTATCTCTTGCATAGGAACCAGTCCTGAACTAGATGGGACTACTCAGTTGGGTAAAGTGCTTCATGGGTATAAGTGTTTGCAAAACTGGACCCTAATCATGCACTTTCATTAAGTGGAAAGAGGAAATGATTTCTCCTATCACTTTTATACATTATAATGGATGACAGATAAATAATAGACCATTAACAAAAATCACAGTTAGGGTCAGTTAAGCTTGCCTTAAGGCACACCACTCAAGCGAAGTCTTGAAGGCATGGAAATAAGAAGTTAGGGGACAGTCTCCGGCATTCTTTTTCACCTTCATATCACCTATGTAACCCTTCTGCCAGGAGGAGCAGGCAGCAACAAGGGCCAGGTTCAATATTTAGGGGTACCTCTTAATAATACAAAACAGAACCTGCTCGAGACCCACCCAGTCATCCGGGAAAACTAGATACCACCACTGGGTGCCTCTAAGAGGCAATACTTCCCCACTCACAAGCACTGAGTCTGTGTTTAACAAAAGAAACCTTTTATTAAAACAGAAACCTTTTATTAAAACCCCAGGGCTCATTTACACTGGCAATGTTAAAGCCCTGCCGTGGCAGCGCTTTCACATGGCTTGTGTAGTCGTGGCAGAGCACTCCCCGTGCTCTAAAAAACCCACCTCTACAAGGGGCTTGGCTCCCAGCGCTGGTGCACTGTCTACACTGGCACTTTACAGCGCTGAAACTTGCTGTGCTCAGGGGGGTGTTTTTCACACCCAGGAGCGAGAACGTTGCAGTGCTGTAAAGTGCCAGTGTAGACAAACCCTTAGGAAAACACCACAACCACCATTCAAAAGCATCAGGAAACACCCACCCCACAGTACTTTGGGCAGTGTCCTTTGCATCAGTTTCCCACCTGATAGGATAGGAGCACTGCTGCTGTTGCTGAGGCTTGAAATGTTTATGTTGGGTTGCCGCGGTGTGCATACCAAAGGATTTCATGGTAGCCCTGGAGTCCTTTAGGATATGTAGCCTTGACTCAGTCTGTTCCGCAAACAGACCTGCCCCATCAAAAGACAGATCCTGCATGGTCTGTTGAACTTCGGGCAGGAGTCCCAAGACCTGCAGCCATGAGCTACGCCTCATGACGATACCAGAGGACAAGGTGGATGCCTCTGAGTCCGCAGTGTCTGGTGAGGCCTGTAAAGAGGTCCGTGCCACCACCTTGTCTTCCTCCACTATCACTCCAAGCTCCTCCCTGGACTCTCTTGGCAGTAGCTCCTTAAACTTGAGCATTGAGTTCCAGGAGCTGAAGCTGAATCTACTCAGAATTGCCCGCTGGTTGGATGTGTGTATTCATACCCCTTAGATGGGATGAAATACTTCCTCTCCACACCCTTGCACCTTGGCAGTGTGAGGGATGGAGGCCGGGGTCTGTCAAATGGTCTTAGCATTGGCCTGTATCGTCTTGATGAGGGGTAGAGCCACCCTCGACGGGCCAGGATGTCAACCTCTGACTCCACCACCTCCTTGTCCTGCAGGCCCATATTTCGTGCTACCCTACGAAGGAAGTCCTGGTGGGCATGGCTGTCTATGGGGGGCAGTCCAGAGACAAAGGTGCCTGCAACCACCTCGTCCAGGGAGCATGACAAGGAGGCTAATGGGGGAACAGGGTCCTCCTACCCTCTTTATCTCCAGGAGCCTCCTGTCCCATCTCTGTCTGGGCCAACCACACCTGGATCAGTCTCAGGGACTGGGCTGGTTCCAGGGGAGGTGGTACGACCAGTACGACCTTGGCACCCCTACGGGAGGGAACTGGCTGATACCTACGGCACCTGAAGTTCAGAGGCTGCCACACACGAACCTTTGGATTGGGTGCCCTGGGCCTGGTGGTACACACACGAGATCCAAAATGACCTCTGCATTGGTCCCTGCCACTGCGAAGGCCATGGCTCTGCCCCCACCTCAGGCCTTCCATGGTCTGACCAGTGCCAACCCCACTCTGAGTATCTAGGCCCCGTCTCCGAGTCCAAACAGGGGGACCAGATCTGCAATGGCCAGGGCAGTGCTGAGCGGAGCTGGATTGGGGAGCATTGCCGTGAGGCTGGAGAGCAGTGCCGCGATCTGGAGCAGTGCCATGATTGGGGTCTGTGCGGGGATTCTGACTGGTGACTGGATGACCAGTGCCAGGAGTGGGACCTGCTGGGTGATGGGGATCAGTGTGAGGATCTGCTTCACAATCAGGAGTGCTGGCACAACCTGGAACAGCGCAGCGAGTCTGACTTGTGCCGCGAGTGTGACCGGTGCCGCGATTGTGAGCGGCGCCGAGACTCTGAGCAGTGCCATGATTCCACCGGCGGTGCTGAGAGATGAAGCATTGCCAGTTTGCCTCAAGACAGTGCCACATATTGTGGTACCGGAAGCTTGGCTCGAAGGACTGGGGACTGTGGTGCCATCATGGAAATGTGATCCCTCGTGGCCTCCAAGGTGTTCGGGGTGGATGGCAATTCCACTCCTCACTGACCTGGCTTGGGGAGTCCACAGTATCGGCGTTGACGGTCCCCCTTGCGGGGCCAAAGTCTAAGGTGCTGGCGCCAAAGTCTTTGGCGCTGGGTGCTCCTCTCTGGGACGCACCCCATTGGCCAGCTCCAAAGGGATGAGTCTCGGAGTTGGAGATCCACTCCTCCCCTGCTGCCAGTGCCGTTTCTGTGTTGGGGAATGGGACTGATGCCAGGTTGATCCCGCCGGTTTCGGCGCCAGGGAGCAGCGGTGTCATGGGCCTCTCCCAGAGTCCTTCCATGGTGCCACTTCTATCACTGCTGCCGGGGCGCTGCACTCCGATGAGCTCTGTGTCAGGTCTTGCAGTGCTGATGTAGGTTGTGGTCTAAGTGCCGCCTCCATAAGGAGCTGCTTGAGGTGAAAGTCTCACTCCTTTTTTGTTTTGGAGTAAACCCTTTACAAATCCTGCACTTGTCTGCTTGGTGTGCTTCCTCCAGATACTTTAAGCAAGCATCACGGAGGGTGGGGTGCCCTTTGCATGGGTTTGTTGCAGGACTTGCATGGTTTGAGCCCTTGGACTTAGGCATACCCTGAGTTCCAATGGGGAATGTGGTCAGGGTGAAGGGGAGACCCCCTACTCCCAACAGCTATCTGCTGTAACAACCGAAAACACTAAAACTAAACTTAACGAGGCTAGGAATAACTGTAAACTAAACTAAATTGAAAGCTAGGGAAAACGAGGAGAGCTTCCTAAGCAAGTCACTGCAGTTCCAACGACTGTCACTAGCAGTAAGAAGAAACTGAGAAGGCACCAGATCGGCAGGGTCGTATATTGAGCACCATGAATGCGCCACTCCAGGGCGTTCCACGGCCGACCCGATGAGTGCTGCTAGGGGGAAGCTTTCCGACGACTGAGCACATAGCGTGCGCACACCTAATTGGAATCGATATGAGCAATCACTCAAAGAAGAACATTTCATTACCCCTGTCTTCCCCACACAAAATAAGCTATACCTGCAAAAGCACAATTTTGATGGTATATCTATGTCTACGCAAGGGGCTTTTCCTGACACAAGTATGTCGGTCACAAATCACACCTCATCACATCCCTGACTGACATACCGTGGCAGGAATTTATAGTATAGAGATGGCTTTACCCAAAGCCACCCAGAAAGGCAGTGGCACTATTAGGAATAAGTGGCAGGACACAGTTTTCTTTCCCTCTCTCCATCTCCCCTTGCCATATCCTTCTATTAGCCCCACAAAATAAACCTAGTAAGGCTGTATCCATTTTAGGTCAGATCTACACTAGAAAAGGTTTGCTAGCATAGTTCTACCAGCAAATGCTCCTAGCGTAGCTGCAACTTATACTGGCAAAAAGTGATTTTGCCAGTGTAGCTTGTACTGGTTCTCCAAGCAAAGTAAACTACACCCAGCAAAAGCACTTTTATGCCAATACAACTGCATCTACAACAGGGCTTTTGCTAGTACAGAAATTTCATTAAAAATTCATCCCCCATAAGATACATGATTATACTGGCAAAAGTTTCTAGTGTACACCTTGCCTTAGAGCCTTTTACCTTGAGTTGATTGCCAATTAACTCAAGGTAATTAACACCTTTGTAAAGGCTGATCTGGACACTTCCCAAATGTTTGTTCCAGGATACAAATGTTTGGGGAGTGTCCAGACCAGCCTTTACACAAGTGTTAATTACTTTGAGTTAATTGGCAATCAACTAATTCATGGATTAAAAACCCTAGTGTAGACAAACCTAAAGAGCTTTCCATCCGGATCAGTTCATCTGTAGTGCTGGGGACAAAACACTTCACTTGGTGCTGTGTTATTAGCAGACTGTGGAGCATGGTCTTGTAAGTCATTCCCCCTGCATTCTACTCCGCTCCAGTTGGTTTGCTACTCCCTTGTTTCAGCCAACTGGCTGAGAAATCCTGCAAGTATTGAAGCCATTACAAGAGTGGCTATAGTTCAACAAATAGGTCCATAAAGTCAAACAGAACCTGCTAACCCAATTGTGGGTCATAGGTATCTCCCAATAGTCAACAGTTTCTCAACTCAAAATACAGGTTCTTGGGAGGCATGTGTAATGCCTTCTATTAAATAGCTTAAAATCACTCACACACGTGTCTTTATAGAAGCATGTCAATGCTTTCATCACAATCCTTATATAGTGCTTTCATCCAGAGATCACTCTACAAATGTGGATATCATCCCCATTTTGATATGGGCAAACTGAAGCACAACAATGTGTTTGGTGCTTTATGCTACACATAAATAAAGACAGCCCTTCCCCTGAACTACTTGTAGACTGAAAAGTAGACTCATAAAAGACAAGACAGATGGCAGAGGTGCAGGTTAGTTTAGGCCTACTCTTGCAAAGACTTTATGCATGTGAGTAACTTTATTCATGCCAACAGTCGCATGTCATGGGGCTACTAGTGAGAGTAAAGTTACTCACATTTTCAGGAGTGGGCCCCTACCATGGAATCGTTCATTTAAAATACAAACTATGTTGCAAACTTACATCAGAAGGGCTGGGATGGGAATTCCTTGAGAATTTAAAGAGGAGAAAGGTGGATAAAATAAAAAAAGATGTTTTTATTTAAATTAAATATATTTTTTAAAACAAACTAGTTTACAATTAAATTCGAAAGGGACAATCTGTGTTAAGGCATAAATTTATTATGTTATATCTATTTTTATGGTATTTAATAGATTATATTATAATCAAAATCATTTAAATTAAAGACAAAAATAATATTAAGTAGTGTATGTTTGCTGCCAAGTTTCAAAGAAAATCAAACCACTGAACTGGTAAAAGTTGCTGGCTAAGCATCTGTAACCAGTGTTTGCTGAAGCTAAAACAGCTATTGAGAGCAGTAGCCTCTTTCACAGTGGCAGAGAGAACATTTCTTCATTTCAGTTTATTCAACAATTCAGTTCAAAGACTAGTTCATTCAAAGTTAACAAACCATTTGTAAGTAGAAAAAAAACAAGAAAAAAGTTGTTTTCCTCTTCCAATCTACAAATAAAAACTAGGTGTCACAAGTATAAGATCTACTAGTTCTAAAATCTGGAAGGACACAGTGACTAGAAATAATTCGCTAAGTACTTCCTTTATTTAATATGTCAGCTTTAAATGCAAATATTTTTTGATAAACTTTTTTCTTATGTATCCACATATTTAAGGAAGTTTTATATAATTAAAAATGATGTTTTTTTGCATTTTTAACTGATTTTGAATTTCCATCCCAATAGAGCTTGATACAAATCATAAGTAAAAAATTAATCTATTAAATAAGATTCCATAGGGAACCTGGGCACCTAATGCATTATTCACTATTTTCTAACATAAAAAATGTAAACATTAAAAATCTGAATAATGTAAATTAAGCTAAATGATTGCTTAAATAAATTTGTATCGATATAGTGTAACCTTCCTGGTTAGCAACAACAACAACAAAATCAAATTTAGTGTAAAGGTTATATTTAGCTGCAAATCAACATTTTAATGGTTACCAACCAATGAGAATCAACTTTTCTATAGGTAAATAAAAATGTTCAAATGCAAAACATGATTAAAATTGATTATTTAAATCAAGGTTTCCTGCTTGCTGATTTAAATCATGATTAAAATTGGTGATTTAAAATCGCTTTGATTTAAATCAATCCAACTTGGAGAAGAGGCAGCAAGAAACTATATGTCAGAGAGTGAAAGGAAATAGGGTTCAGAAGGGAAGGAAGCACCAGGAAAGAAGAAAGGAAGGTTATTTCCTTCATAAGTAACTTGAATTGTTCAAGATGCATGGTCCCTATTGGTATTCACTGTGGGGTGAACAAATGCTCTGTGTACCCAGAACCAGAAATTCTTCAATAGCAGTGTTTACTGGTTTGCTCCTGCTTGCAGCGCCTCCTTGTGCTGCAAACCAAGGGCATAAGTGGCACAGCAGACTGACTGACTCTTCAGTTCCTACTCCACTGTGAATCATGTAAGGATCCGAAGCAGAATGGAAGGAGAGAGGGTTGTGACTACCCACAGGAACCACATATCTGGAGGAATGCCAGTTACTATAAGGGAAGTAATCTTCCTTTCTTCTTCAAGTGCTGGTTGCTATGAGTATTCACCCTGGGTGACTCACAACCAGTGACTACTAAGGAGGTGGGTGTGAGGAAGAATCTTGAACTACAGTTTGGAGAATTGCTGAACTGAAGGCCACATCCTCTGCCGAGGCCTAAATCAGGCAATAGTGCCTGGTGGATGTGTATAGTTCATGAAGTTATATTTGGACTTAATTCCCCAGTAGTTTGCAATTTGGAGAAGGAGACTGGCCAGAAAGAAGTTCTTTCTGCCAAAGAGGTCCAGCCTTTTGGCATCTCCATCCAAAGGAGTGGCCTTTGGTTGGTGAAGTCTGTTCCACTCCATAACTGCTTGGCCTACCAGAGATTTCAGGGTTGGGTGAGAGAATAAATATTCTGCCCCTTTCTGAAGGGACAAAATATTTCTTTTTTGGCCCTCTTAGTGGTAGGGGCATAGTTGTCTGGAGTCTCAGAGATATCCTTGGCCACTTTCAAAATGGCCTCATTTATAGGGAGTGTCACCTCAGAGAGTGTGGTTGACTGGAGGTCAGGATATCCAGGAATTTGTGTGAAATCGGAACCTCTTCCAGCGGGATCTGGAGGACTTCTGCAATCCTCTTGAGTAGGATACTTCCTGATAGTCATCTGAAACTGCATATAGTCATCTGGTGGAGAGGGGCAGACTAGCATCACCAACTTGTTTGGAGATGATGAAGCAGCCATCGTCAGATCTGGTGGCACTGGTTGCTCTGGCTGCTCTTGCTCCTTTAGGTACTCCAGCGGGGCTTCAAGAGGTACTCTCGGATGAGGTCAGTGCCCCGGGTGTTCGAATTCTGAAACTCACTACTAAGGATTCCATGTGCCCCAACTTGAAAGGTGGAGCTATTGGTACCAATAGTGTTAATATCACATGGCTCGAGGCAGACTTCAGGCAATAGTATCTTGATGGTGCTGGAGCATCTCTGGCTCTGCTGGTGTTCAATACTGGTGAGTGGTGCGTGGACAGTGTAGTGATATCCCTCATTAATTGGTTCCATGAGGACTGGAGACTCCAGATCCATGTAGATTACTAGGTCCTTGAGCAAGGCATACTTAGGTCAGGCTGCAGGAGAACAGGCTGGAGTCTTCGGTACGGGATCCTTCAGTGCAAGCTTAGGTGCATGGTGCCACCATTGCAGAGGACAAGCATTGTTTACTGTCTTCGTGCACTTTTGCGGATGATTTCGGAACACTGGAAGCTCCTGCTACAACTGGTACCTGATGCATTCCCCATGAGCTCCAGACCTACCCACTCTGGAGTGTGGAGTCTTGTTAGGCTCCAAAGGAAGAGGAGAAATAAAGGAAGATGGCAGGATCCCTGAATGCCACTAACTAACTATCTAAACTAGGACTGTTAGCTAACTAAATACTAAATTTTATTAATTAATTGAACTATGTACATTGCTCACAGGAAAAGAGTTTCAACAACTAGAAATACAGAAACAGGAGGGCTCTGTCCCAGATCATGAGCAGCAGAAGAGGAACCGATGAGGTGGTTGGTCTGCGCCACCACTTATTCCCTTGCTTCCCAACAGGAGTGGGCATAGTGCACAGGTGTAGTCCAGGATGCATGGAGCGCATGCACACCTCACAGTGAATCCTCACAGTGACCAGCACTTGAAGAAGAACAGGAGATTTTAAAGTTTTGGGAAAAGAACAAAAAGAGCTGTCATGCTAAACTCTAGTTTTGGTCATTCAGAGAGAGTATCTTTATTGATAGTTAAAGACCAATATTAGTAAACATTTCCCCTAGGTGGAGGCTTCATATATACACTCTTGGGCAGAAGTGAGTTTTTTTATTTTTATAATCTTTCATAAGATTAAAAATAAATCTGTTCAGCCATGGTTTAAGCTACAGGACCATGATACAGAAGAGACTTCAGTGCTTCCTGATGCCTTCTGTGCTCCCATAAGTTAACTCAAAAATGGTTTAATTTTTTTAGAGTAATCTTTTACAGACCGTTAATCCAGAAAGTGGATTATTGCCTTTGGGTATTTTGTGGAAAAATAAAATTGAAAACAACTGAGGTATTTCATTTAGAATAGCTGTTGCTGTGCATGGGCAATCATTTATTTTTCTACCATAATATATTAGCCTTCTCAGCACTTGGACTTTCTAAAGCAGTTTCACTGACATGGTTGGCTGTAAGTGCCCCTCAAAGCAGTTATGGTCTGTCATGTCAATTATCTGTGAATTTAAAATCTTCAAAACTCACATAATTCCATTGTAAAGAGGCTATATCTGGCTAAACTATGCAGTGAAGGGAAGGAGAATCCTGTCCTCCAACCTGTATGGTTCCATGCCTGCTAATTCAGCTTCCTAGCTGTAACAGCAGATGTACATGTTCTGCTTCCCTCACACTGGATATTAGGCAGTGGCACACATATCTCACAAATTCATGAGCCACATTTCACCTCTTTCACAGCCCACCCACAAGCCCTCCCTCTGTGCTGGGGGAGGGGGTGCAATCTCCAAGGTCTCCCCACTGTCTTCTCCCAATATAAGCACAAGAGCCCACATGATTACCTAGTGTTTCATGCATAAGTATGCCAGAGAGATTTCCTTCTTGAGAATGTATTTATTATTAATTGCTTATACTATGGTAGCTCTCAAAGTGCAGGGTCAGGATAGGCGGACCTGGATATGGACAACGCAGGTATGAATCACATGGAGCTGTTACACCAATAGGTAATGAAACTAGGGGTGCTGGAGGTAATGCATACACCCTCTGGTTTGAAGTAGTCTTCATTATATACAGGATTTACAGTTTGGTTCAATGACTCTCAGCACGCCCACTATGCAAATAGTTCCAGCACCTTGGCACCCATCCATCAGATATGGACTCCAGCATACTGAAGATGCCTTACCAAAGGAAGTATGCAGTTGACTGCCTAAAGGTAGGTCTACACCTTTCAAGCTGGAGGTGTGAGTTCCAGCTCAGTTAGACATACATGCGCTGCCACTGATCAAAGCTAGTGTGCTAAAAACACGTGTCGCCGCAGTGGTGTGGGAAGCGGGATGGGAACTATCGGGGCCTGAGTGAGATCGTACTCAAGCCAGCTAGCCCATTCCACCATATCCCCACCAGAGCTACACTGCTATTTTTAGCTCAGTCAAGGCTAGAAGACATACATCTACCAAAGCTGGAAATTACAGCTCCAGCTGGAAGGGGAGATGTACCCTTTGCCTGCCAGGATAGGTAGGGACTAGCCTGCTTTAGCCCTTCAGCACCGCCGCCCGGGAGCCACCCAAAGTGATCCTGTGCCCCAACCCCTTGCACCAGCCCTGAGCCCCCACAAAACTGGAGTCCCCTCTTGCACCCCTCATCCCTGGCCACATCCCAGAGCCCATACCCTCTCCTGCACCCCAACCCCCTGCCTGAACCTGCAGTCCCCTCCCACATTCCAAATCCCTCGGCTCCACCTCTCCAGCCTGGAACCCCCTTCTGCATCCCAAACCCCTCATCCCCAGCCCCAAGCCAGCACCCCCCCCACCAGTGCCCTCACCTCCTCCCACACCCCAACTCTCTGCCCCAGTCTGGAGCCCCCTCCCGCACCCTGAACTTAAAAACTACTTGCTTACAAAATCAGACAAAAATATAAAAGTGTCCCAGTACACTCTTACTGAAAAATGGCTTATTTTATAATTATATGGTAAAAATGAAAAAGTAAGTCAACTGGAGTATAAATACATTACTGACATTTTAGTGAATAGTATATAGAGCAGTATAAACAAGGCAGTGTATGAAATTTTAGGTTGTACTGACTTCACTAGTGCTTTTTATGTAGCCTATTGTAAAACTAGGCAAATATCTAGATGAGTTAATGTACCCTCTGGAAGACCTCTGCGTACCCCCGGGGTATGTGTACCCCTGGTTGAGAACCACTGGCCTAAATTCTCCACTATATCAAGCACAGACGGATTGGGGAACTGTGAATTGCTATCGGCTGCCTTAAACTGTCTGTGGTCCCCTAAAGTTTATATTCAGCAAGGGATTAGCAGCAGAGCAGTAGTACTCTGGCACTCCCCCTGCCTGCCCTGACATGCCCCCCAACTGTGGGGAAGAAAGCAGGCACAGGAATGGGCTTTTGACATCTGATGGGGACTTCCCCATGCCAGGTATATACAGCAGGGGACTTAAGGAAGATTTGATTCTCTAGCCCACTGGGCACAGATGTAAAAATAATACACAAGATGTAAAGTAGTGGATGACCAGGTTCTGTGCATGTAAGTGACCATATCACATTCTAATGGCTTGCCCACATAAAGAACAAAATCCTTTAGGGGTCCTTACTCAGTGCCTTGGTAGTTTTCCTAAGTACAAACTGAGTAAAGGATCTGGCCCATTGACAGCAGATTCTCTCTTTTAGTTCAAGTAAGAGATATGTGAACTTTTCACAAGCTAAAGTTCCTAGGTTCTATTCTCAATGGTTTAGCCAATGAGCAAACTGTCTGTAACACAAAAGTCTGTGATATTACCTCACAAACACATTGCAAGGCTTAGTTAATATTTGAGCAATTTTAGAGTTTTGAAAGAAAGGTTCCATGTAATTTGCAAAGCATTATTATAAGAACATACATTCAAGTAACATCAGAGCTGCAACACAAATTAACAATAGCAAGGATGTTCAAAGTTAAGGGCTGATATTCGATCCTTAATTCAGTCATGTGTTCCTAAATATTAGCAGGATCTGAGCTCAATGTGGGATGCAATAGGCTGGAAAAATGGGACAAATTTAACATTTTGGAAAGTCAGCTTCAACTACGAACTTCCAATTTATCTCACACTTTCTCACTGGAGAAATCTACTCTAAGTCTGGTCACCAGCTGGCAGCTACAGCTGGTGCCACAGATAGAACTAGCTCCTAGGTGCAGCTCCTGAAACATATAAAAGCTGCAAAGAACAACTCCCAGCTTAGCTCTGTTTCTACTAGCTTAGCCAGAGGGAAATTTTCTTTGGCACAGGTTAGAGCACTGCTCCCTAAAGACTTCCCTCACCCAGCGCTTTCCAGTTTGAATCTCAGTTTCAGTAATTCAAAGAATGCAGCACGCTGAATGATTTCAGATACCAGACTTGGGTCTATACTTACTGTACATATTTGCTGTAGAGCAGATCTACTGGTTGGCAGGCTACTACTGCTCCGTGTACCTACCCACAATGCTAGGGGCTACTCAGCTTTGTGGATTTCGAACTACTGCTGCTAGGGAGTTTAGGCTTTGTCAAACCACACAAGAAATGCAATGTTTATTAAGCCAGCACTGACAGGGAACTCAATAAGTATCAAGAAATGACTCTCAGTGTCAGAGGACTGATTGAAGAAATCCACAGGATGAAAAGAAGCTTCTTATAAAACAACAGCCAAGCCATGTAGGCAAAATTTTATGTAGGATTTTCCATATACAACAACTGCATTTTAACTAGCAAGCCTTGAATTCATACGTCAGGAGGCCTGTGATGTTTAAAAATAACCCAATTGAAAAAGATAAAAAATAAATTCAAGGCATATTTGATGTGTTACTAAAATATTGTTGCCTGAAGGAGATGGGTATGTATAGAGAGATGTGCACAACTGTAACATAATTTTTTGCCAAATACAAATTAAGTTAATGTACCATTAAAACCTGGCAGCTCATATACATTAAAAACTGGAGATTAGGACACTTACTGCACTCTGATGAACAAGCAGTGTGGGGATGAGATACAGGTAGTTCAACATGCACATTCAAAGTGAAATCACTGACACTGAATTCAGTTGGGATCTACCAACATCTTTTGTCATGTCAGAAGATAAGGTTCAATATGCTCAATTGCAGTGGGGAGGTCTAGGTTGGATATTAGGAAACACTGTTTCACTCAGAGGGTGGTGAAGCACTGGAACAGGTTACCTAGGGAAGTGGTGGAATCTCCATCATTAGAAGTTTTTAAGGTCCAGCTTGACAAAGCCCTGGCTGGAATGATTTAGTTGAGGTTGGTCTTGCTTGGAGCAGGGGGTTGGACTAGATGACCTCCTGAGGTCTCTTCCAACCCTAATCTTCTAAGACTCTATGTTTCACTGTAGCTTTCTGGATGATACTTTCAGCAATCTTATTTACATCTAGTTCCCTGGTATGGTCTTGATGAACATTAAGGCCAGCTACATTATTCAGTTGCATCTGTCCCATTGATGACTGGAGATAATTTTTAATTCTTCTGAATCTGGAGAATGCTGCATTACTGTAATCAATGTGATACTGTGTGAGGTTAGCCAGATAGTAAAATAATAGCCCCCTCCCGACAGAGATAGCAGTGACCTGTCTCTATTAAACCCACACAATAAATGCAATATTTACTGTGGTAGGAGAAAGAAAGAAACCAGCACTACAGTGTGCCCCATGCAGCTGACCTCTCCTTATCTGCTTTGTTGGGGCTTCATATAAGGTTTCAATGAAGGATTCTAATAAAGTTAAGAAACTCTTCTGTATTAATCCTTTAATAGCCCTCCTGGGATTCTCTCTTCCTCACAACCTTCCTCTGCAACAACCTTGCTCCAGAAGGAGCCCCACTGAAATCAATGTAAGCAAGAATGGCAGGATTAGGCCATATGAAAAGAATGAAGAACTTTATGACTCAGGGAATTTTTTGCCTCTATATCATCAGTGTGAAACCAACTTACCTGGTCAGCAGTGAATGAAAGTCAGAACCACCTGATGCTTTTTGTTGTTCCCATGTGAAAGCATTTGATAGGTCTCACCTGATCCATAGAGGACACATGCCTACAACACAACTGGTGTTAATTACCTATGCATTTTTAAAATTTTTTTTACCAATGAAGGTAATCAATCATTGGAATAGCTTTCCAAAGAACCTGGTAACTTCACCATCTAAATCCAGGACTGCATGTGTTCCTAAAAAACATATATTCTAGTTCAACCACAGGTTATTTGACACCTGCAGGAATTACAAGGTGAAATTCTATGGCCCATGTTATGCAGGAGGTCAGACTAAAACAGCAACCTTTGGCACGTGGCCCATCAGGGAAATCTGCTGGCAGGCTGGGAGGGTTTGTTTACCTGCTGCGTCCGCAAGTTCAGCTGATCGCAGCTCCCATTGGCCGCGGTTTGCTGCTCCAAGCCAATGGTGGCTGCGGGAAGTGGCATGGGCCAAAGGATGTGCTGGCCACCCTTCCCGCAGCCCCCATTGGCCTGGAGCGGCAAACCATGGCCAGTAGAAGCTGCGATCAGCTGAACCGGTGGATACTGCAGGTAAACAAACCCTCCCGGCCCGCCAGCAGATTTCCCTGAAAGATTTCCCTGATGGGCAGCATGCCAAAGGTTGCCGATCCCTGGACTAAAAGATTATTACAATGGTCCTTTCTGACCTTAAAACCTACGAAACTGACACACTGAGAATCAAAAGTACCAAAGCTAATTTAATACTCTCGTATCCCAGAGGTGGTCCCTCCTTAACTTAATGTTGCCCATTAAGGACCATCTGTGTGAAACCTTCCCTCAGAGACCCAGATGTCCTCATCTCCTTCATTCTCCAACCCAAGCAGCTTGCATTCCCTCTGAGTCCTCAGTGTGCTGCCTATATGATCCCCAAAGCACTGCCTTTCCTTTATATGTTTCCTGACTGAATTATGATGCACTAGTATTGAGTGGGTTGGGACATGACCTCCTTCAGTAAGAAGCTGCCCTTAGAAGCCAGCAATTCATTTAAACCCAACACTGGCTCATCCTGAACTTTACTCACCTTCAAGAAAAGGGAGTGATAGGGAAATTGCTGCAGGGAGAGAAAGAGCTGCTGGAATGCTAGTGGGCGTGGAAACCTAGAGAACAGGACACCTCACTCAGCGACATGCTGCAATTCTTTTCCCCTCTCAACCCTCTAATGACACATGTGCCAATCCATCCTCCTGCTGTCCACCTCAACACCATTTGTTATTACCCTTAGTACTTCTCTAATGACATACATCTCTAATTCTAACTCCTAACCCATCCTCTTTATGCCTCTGTGACATGAACAGTCATAACTCCTCACCCTCCACTGCAACTAGCTTTCAGATATTGGGCCTGCAAGGCAAGTGTCCCTTTAAGAAAAGTTTCTCAGCTGACACCTTCCTTTCCCAATGGTATGAGTTAAGAATGTTTTACAAACATTGATTTTCAAAAGCAACTAATGGAGTCAGGACTTATTGATTTTCAGTGGGACAAGAGCTCTTAAACCTCTTGGGGGCTTTTGAAAATTCTATCCTAATTCTACCTATAAATCATTAAAAATGGAAAATGAAAAAATACAACCTCAAACTATTGTACAGCCAGATGATAGTCACTTCTTCAGAACAGGAGTGAGGTGCAAGTCCATCACCAAGCTTCATGTAGCTCAGCTGCTAAGGTGTTCACATGATGCTACACAAAATTTGAGACCAGCTCTGAGGGAGAACATACTTGCAACTCAGGAAGCAAAGACAAGCCACACTCTACAAAGTAATCTTTCTTATTTTTGCAAGTGTATGTCTGTAGTATACACTGCTCCCTTGTTGCTGCTGCTGGATTGTACTGTGTTTTGTAGGTATGCCTTTTTCTACATTTGCTTGATCAAAACAATTAACATCTGTGGCCTTTTGAAATTATTTTCAGCAGATAAAACAACCATGCTGAGACCCGATAAAAGCTCTCCACTGTTCCATAGCTGCACAAATTACCTTGCATTTTAGATGATTTTATGTACATTTAATCACAAAAGATTAATTAGATAGCATACAGCAACCAGCAATCACTGAAGAGCTAACGTCAGTTTTAAGTGCACATGCAGCTAACTTGTGGCTTTTTAGAACAATTTTAATTAAAAGTACTAGAAAAATCATCCAGCTGAAAATATTAGGAGCTTTGGGATGGGCTTAGCATAGCTAATTAATTGTATATTTAATCAAAGCAGCCTTTGGCTATAATTAATAATCCATTTTCCTCTGGTAATAAATATAGTAGTTCTGTGAAACAGAATATATAATTTACAGAATGCCGTATGTATAGGAGATTGGTGATGAAAAAGATCATTTCAACTCCAAGCTTCAGAGTAGAGGTTATTTCCCTTTTAAATATGTAAGATTATTTTTTAATCAATCAGTTTTAAATGTCATGTCATAACTGCACTTCATCATTGAATAGATGCCCCAAAGTGCCTTGATGGTTTCCGAGGGAGAATAATCCAAAAGAGGTGGCAGGAAAATAATAGAATGTTTGACTGAGGCAGATTTTTCAGTGGACCCTAAAGAGCTAACACTCTAAAAGGAATTGTATAGAGAGCATCTTTTTAAAACAACTCTAAGACATAGAATCCGGCAGATCATTTTTTCTTTTGTTTCTAAATGGCAGAATGAGGTGAATGGTAAATTTCTAGCTCCCACCAGTCTGATCAAATACTGGATTAATACAGCCAGATGAAAGCACTCCCTTGGTAAAGCAGCACAAATCTTTCTGCTCTGAGTGTTATAGAAACACCCCACCATCAGAGTGAGAGCGAAGAGTTGCTTTAGCATCTTTGCTACTACATACCGCTTTGTGTGACACAAATTCCCAGCTTCTGCAACATGTTTTTCACATGGTCTAGGACTAAATTATCTTCATTGTTTTATAGTTAAGATGCAAATTCAAACTTTCCTGAATATAAAGTAGAGGAGGGAATGTTCTATTAATCTAACATGATGCATTCTCCACTCTGGTAAAAATATTTAATGGCCTAATCTAAACAACAGCTTTGCCACTTTATTTGTTTAGTTAATTTACAATGCACTGCATTTTATCTGAATTAAAAACACTTCACTTTTTTTTTTTAACAGTAGACATATTTCTCCACATTTTTTTGCAGTTAGCTAAAGAGATTGACTAGTAAATTATCAACCACATACACTCTCCTGACAAAGCTAAATTGGTAAACAGATTAGATATCGATCAACTGGTAAACAGATATTGATGAGCACCAATTTATTGGGAATTATTGTTTAAATGCAAATTGATGCTTCGCATTATAGATATACTGCAAGCTTTGGCCATTACAAATTGACTGGAATAAATTAATAGATCACTGCCCATCATTAAACAGCAGTACTGCAACTGACAGGCATAGTTTTTGTAGTGCTACAGAACGCATTGTCCTTGTGAGAACCTCTGCTGAAGGAATTTCTGACACTTATGATACTACCCACATCGTATTTTTTCCTCTAGGTCCATGTTCTTTTTCATATAGTATATACATTTCCTCATCTGTTGGAAACCGTGGGCCAAATTCTGCTCTGATTCACACTCATGCAACCATTGTCTTCAGTGGGACACTACAGGTTTAATTGATGGCAGAAACTGGCCTTAATATTCGTGGCGCTGGATACATTCCAGAAGCCTGTCCCATTGATATCACAGGATCATTATTTGGGTCTGGTCCTGCAATGGGATTCCATATAAATACAGGGGTCTGCAATAATAGCTAGTACTGCAGGATCAGGGTCTATGGTTGTATGTGTGTCATAGTCCTGACTTCTATGACAAAAACTGAGACATTTAGGGTTCTTTAATGGAAAACCTTGGTTTTGCTTAATTACAGATATGGGCTTTAACCCTGCAATTGACAACATGGCATGACAAAGCCATGACTTTTCCCACAGCAAACAACAAGTCAATCATAGAAGTTAAAAATGGAAAAGAACTATTTACTTTTCTATAAAAGCGGCAAAGAGTCCTGTGGCACCTTACAGACTAACAGACATATTGGAGCGTAAGCTTTCGTGGGTGAATACCCACTTTGTTTGATGCATGTAGTGGAAATTTCCGGAGGCAGGTATTTTTTTTCACAGTTCTTGGTATATCTCCAGAGCCATAAATCTCATGCAAAAGACTTTTCTTGAGACATTTCCTGAGTAATTTGGGAATGTACACGGATGGCTTAGACAGTTCGGACAAGCAGACACACTGCAGAGTGGCTTGGAATGTTTGGATTTATATTTGAATAGAACCTTCTGAGAGCTACCCATTGCATATTCTCATGTTCTTAGGAAAGCTTTACAGGTGACAGGGTGTTTCTCTGCAGAAAAAAATAAATTAATCTTTTACTATAAATCATGAAATTATCTTATCGTTCAACGAAAGCTGTTTTTTTCTTGACCACTCCACTCCCAAAATGTTCTTTGCTGACGACAGCAGCTCACTGTTGAGACTACATGTTATGAAATTAGGATCATGCCACAAGACTTCAAGTTAGTCACCCATAGTCCTTGGTGCCCATTGTAGACAATTATTCCAGTGAAAAGTAATGCCAGGGTGATGAAGATAGATGCTTTTCAAAGTAACAAGAACCAGTCAGGTATCTGCTAAAGGATATGGGAGAATAGGCAACAAATAGGTGAGGGGGTTTAAACAACTGTAGTATCTGGTATGGTTCCAGTAGATGGAAATTTATTTCAACAGAAATGGAAAACAGAATATGTTAACACAATCTATAAGGAGAAGCAATATGAAAAGGAAGGGTTATGCTATGGCCTAAGGAGACACTGTATTTGTCAAACTACACAGAATGATAATTATGTGAACTATGGGGTTACCTGGCACCAGAAGATCCATGAGGATAGCACGGTTCAAATTAGGTCTCTCAGTCTACTTAAACAGATGGCAGAACTCTTGTAGACAGTGCAGCTGTGGCAAATGTATGTCTTGAATGAAGACACACTGAGAACGCCAAAGTGAAATCCTCAGTCAGGATGCTAGGAAGGAGACCTCTGCCTTATACTGTTTCCCAACACTACTGTTGGGTTTCAAAGTACTCATTATGGATACTCCTGCAGTGTAAAAGAACTGTCCAGCACTGGAGGGCCAAGAAGTCATTTGGGTGCACAGATGGGCACCTTAGCTACAGTCAGCCCTGCCTCCTTCTCTCTGATAGACTACTAGCAAAGGGGAATGGACTAGAAATTATCTGTTCCCTTTCATGGATGTGTTCTGCACTCAAAGAAAGCAGAGGCAGGCATTCTCCTATGCTTTTTTAGAACTCTCAGTTACTAACAACGGAAACATTCTTTAAATTCCAAGGATCAACATTAAATATGCAGCAGCAGGATCTGGATAAAGACAGACTAATTTTGGCTTGCCATCCAGCCCTTGCCATAATCAGTCCCAGAGAGAAAGGAACAGCTATATTTAATTGTTAAATACACCACTGGCAAAAATGTTGCAATTGAGGCTGTGAGAGTTGCTCCATGCTGTAACATTTAGAAGAATCACAGAAACACAAGCAAAGACGGTAGGAGGAAAAGACAAAACAACAATAAGCCATTGGGGGGATGCGTGGTAGGGAGGCAACGCAAAAATGACTAATACTCCTGCTATTTCAAGGAAAATGGGTTCAAACTCAGGAATACATACACCTCAGATCTCAATTCTTGGGAGCTCCTCTCTAGGTTTTCTCTAAATTAGATAAGGCAGCATGGTCAGCTATAGCATGTTACAAGAGACCCCCTCTTGAGACACACAGAGTTTGTTCCTTTTTCTGACGTGGTCTACTCACAAAGCTCTCTGCTGCACAAATCATTGTTAGATTTCTTCTTTTAAAAAGTTGTGTGACTTTTATTGGTGGGTAAAACAAGAACAGCAGGAGCCAACTCCTATCTCCAGAACTCTTTCACCTGGTTATCCAGCTGTATTACCCACTCTCTCTAAATTCAGAATGGGGGAAAGTTCAACAGAAGACTGACATAATAACGGGGGCACAAAATATAGATAAAAAGAATACATATCCAAATGTCTGATGAAGTGATATTAGCATATAAATGCAATGTAAGTACAACAGCAGCCTTTGAATTAAACCACAAAGAACACTGTCTATTTGATTAGTTGTTTATTTTTTTCTTTTGAGGGGACACATCAGAGCCACGGATTGATTCTTTAATAAGGAACCCAAAAATCTTTAGTGGAGATAAAAAAGGACTAGCAGTTAAATGAAATAACTTATGGATCCTGATTGTGCAGGACTTTGACAAGAATCATTAATTGTCACTATGTAACTACTTTCTGAAGTCACATAGTCAATTTAGTCCTAGTTCTTACAAGATCTGGAAGGATCATTAAAGGAAGCTTGAAGCTAAGCACTGATGATAGAAGTATTTTAATATTCTCGGTACTTTTACAAAGAAACAGCATGTCATACATCACTTCTATGAAATGCATCTAAGCCCTCAAAAAGGAAAAACACTTCTGTCAGTACGATCCTTTTGTCACCTCATCTGCTTTCTAAGAGAGAATGATATTAGGGTGCTCTGCTTTTCTGCAGAACCTAGGTATGGCAGGAGTCCAAAGAATGCCAGAGATATCTCATATTTCTTTCCTTTGAGTTATGGATCACCCGTTGGGCTATTCTTGAGGTTTTGCCTGCTAACTGAGATGATTTGCAACAACAAAGGAAAACAATTAAAAATAATGAAACCTCCCCGCTCCTCCACCCCTAAGTTCTTGCTTTAGGAAGAGACTATTTCATTCACTCCTCTGATGAAACTCAGGACAGGCAAGTATCAGGCTCAAGTAAAAGATACAATGGAAACAGTGATCCTTTTCTTTTTGCAACACCTTCTACATACAGTATTTATATTAATTTTGGATGAATATAACAAATACACAACAGAAATACAGTGAAATTATCACAAGACACACACACTAATGCAGATGAACATTCAAATACAGAGCAAGATCTTGAAGTCTGTAATTAAGTCAATGGAAGTTTTGCCCGAGTACGAAACAAACAGCAAGGGTTCTTTGATGGCATTTAGGACAACCCTGCAATGGGGACAGTGTAGAGCCACCCTACCCCAAGGGGACCTTGAAATGCAGAATGCCGGCAACTACCCCTTTCTGTGGGTGCAGAATACTCTGCTTTGCTCAGAGAGAGAAGTGATTTTGTGCTCCTCTATGTACTGCAATTGCAGCTGGCCATAACATAGAATCATAGGACTGGAAGCAACCTTGAGAGGTCTTCTAGTCCAATCCCCTGCACTAATGGCAGGACTAAGTATTATCTAGACTATCCCCAACAGGTGTTTGTCTAATCTGCTCTTAAAAACCTCCAATGATGGTGTCATAAAAATAAAGGGAAGGGTAATCACCTTTCTGTACACAGTGCTATAAAATCCCTCCTGGCCAGAGGCAAAACCCTTTCACCTGTAAAGGGTTAAGAAGCTAAGATAACCTCGCTAGCACCTGACCAAAATGAGGAGACAAGATACTTTCAAATCAGGAGGGGGAGGAGGGAAAGGGTCTGTCTGTGTGATGCTTTTGCAAGGAACAGATCAGGAATGCAGTCTCAGAAACTCTTAATTTAGTAAGTAATCTAGCTAGAAATGCATTAGATTTCCTTTTGTTAAATGGCTGGTAAAATAAGCTGTGCTGAATGGAATGTATATTCCTATTTTTGTGTCTTTTTGTAACTTAAGGTTTTGCCTAGAGGGATTCTCTATGTTTTAATCTGATTATCCTGTAAGGTATTTACCATCCTGATTTTACAGAGGTGATTCTTTTACCTTTTCTTTAATTAAAATTCTTGTTTTAAGAACCTGATTGCTTTTTCATTGTTCTTAAGATCCAAGGGTTTGGGTCTGTGTTCACCTGTACAAATTGGTGAGGATTATTATCAAGCCTTCCCCAGGAAAAGGGGTGTAGGACTTGGGGGATATTTTGGGGGAAGACGTCTCCAAGTGGGCTCTTTCCCTGTTCTTTGTTTAAAACGCTTGGTGGTGGCAGCATACAGTTCAAGGATAAGGCAAAATTTGTACCCAGGGGAAGTTTTTAACCTGGTAAAAATAAACTTAGGGGGTCTTTCATGCAGGTCCCCACATCTGTACTCTAGACTTCAGAGTGGGGAGGAACCTTAACAGATGGATATTCCACAACCTCCCCAAGGCAATTTATTCCAGTGCTTAACCACCCTGACAGTTAGGAAGTTTTTCTTAATGTCCCTTGCTGCAATTTAAGCTCATTGCTTCTTGTCCTATCCTCAGAGATTAAGAAGAACAAATCTTCTCCCTCCTCCTTGTAACAACCTTTTATGTACTTGAAAACTGTTATGTCCCCCCCACCCCCAAGTCTTCTCTCTTCCAGACTAAACAAACAATTTTTTCAATCATCCCTCAGAGGTCATGTTTTCTAGACCTTTAACCATTTTTGTCGCTCTTCTCTGGACTTTCTCCAATTTGTCCACATCTTTACTGAAATGCGGCATCCAGAATGGGACACAATACTCCAGCTGAGGCCTAATCAGCACATAGTAGAGCGGAAGAATGACTGCTTGTGTCTCGCTTACAACATTCCTGCTAATACATCATAGAACGATGTTTGCTTCTTTTTTGCGAACTCACCTTATAGTTGCTCCATCTCGGTTGCATTTCCCACGGACTGCACAAGGATGGGGGAAAGACGTCTGGAGCCCTTCCCCCCGTGCACCTTCCAAATGGTCAAGCCAAATCTGGACCTGAATTCAAATTTCAGGATTTGGCCTATAAATATTAACCTATATACAAAGGATGAAATTTTGGCCTTAGTTAAATCAATGGTATTATGCACTGACTTCAATGGAGCCAGGATTTCAGCTAGCAGATGGTAACATACAAGTCAATCACAACTAATATACTGTGCATAGAATTAATAAAAAAAACAGTTCAATAAGAATAAAATAAAACAATTTGTATGAACAGCCAATAGAAGCCTTAGCAGTCTTCACTCTAACCTACATTTTTAGTAAACGTATATGAACATTTGTCCTTTTAGGATCTCCTCTCCAATTTTGTTTGGCTTAGTTTTAACATCCACACAATTCATACAGGCCAGGTCTAATCTCAGCTAGTTCAGATTTACACTGGTATAACAGAGCTCAGAATCTGGTCTGCATGCCTCTAAAGGCTGTCGGGTATTTTTCAAAGTGATAAGTAGAAAAAGGTGTCATATTTCAGGAAGCGTCAAAATGGAAAATAATTTGTTTTTCATAAACAAGGAAACAAAGTCCCAAAACAGTTTAGCACTTCAACTATTTCTACAATTTCCCTTAAAGCTGTCCAAATAATTTTTGGTTATAATATTTCTGGAACATACAGCACATGCTATGTTTACAACTCATTCTATATTATCCAACACAGTATCGCTGTTAACATTACATTAATTAAATGAGCAAAGAGATAGATTGTTCTATCTTTAGAAAGCATAGTGAATAACAGACCCTTCAAGAACAGATTTCTCAAATTCTCAAATTCTAAACATCAAATTAGAGCTAAAAACGTTTCCCATCAAAGTCTCATCAGGTAAAAATTTTTCAGCATCTGAGCAATTTCTATTTTGATTACAACAAATCTAAGATGGCTAAATTGCCGCAAGTCACAGAAAAATGTTACCAAAAATTGGTATGCTACTTTCCTATTCTCTATGATATACAGAGGATCAAGAGGCTCAGGGAAAAGTCTTGCATTGCATTAACATGAACATTCTCTGAACAACCGCTAAGCAGCATGGATGAGTTCTAGATCAGAAGTCAAGTTCTGCCTCCCTTGTTTTGAGAAATTGCTTTTATGATTTAGGATAACTAGGGAAATGTACATGTGGGACAAAAACAAATCTAAATGGATTTACTCTTGAGTGTAGCGATTGCTCATCGGCGCGGTGCCTCCTGTTGGTCGTCCTGGGAATTAGCTCTTCTGGCCAGGAGCGCCCTCTGCAGGCCAGTGCCTCGCCTGCCGCTGGCTCGCATGTCCCTCCCGGACCCCGGTGCCCTCCTTGTCAGGGTTCCGCCCCAGCAGTAACCCACACTCCGAGTCTCCCCACCCAGGGGATCCCCCAACCCCCATCTTGCTTCAGTGGCCACTGCCAGTCATCATCTAGCCCCTGCTCCCTGGGGAAGACTGAAGACTATGAACCACTCATCATCGGCAAGGGGGCTTGGACCAGCTGCCTCTGCTCCATCTCTGGGCTGCCCTTCTGCAGCCCCAGTACCCTTTCATAGGCCTTTCACTAGGCCTGCAGCCTGGGGCTTTGCTAGGCTAGAGCTCCCCAGCTCCCTCTGCCCTTCCCCAGCACTGCTCCACTTCAGGTACCCTGCTAGTACCTTTTGTGTGTCCTTAACTAGGCCTTCAGCCTGGGGGTTTGCTCGGCTGGAGCTTCCCAGCTCCCTCTGCCCTTCCCCAGCACTGCTCCACCCTAGGTACCTTTAACTTCCCAGGCAGCCTGGTCTTTCTCTCTCTAGGAAGCTAGAGAGCATGTCTTCCTTCGCTTCTAGCCCACAGCCCTCTTATAAGGGCCAGCTGGACCCTGATTAAGCTGGCCACAACTGTGGCTGCTTTCCCAATCAGCCTGCTTTTCCCATTCACAGCCCTCTCCCAGGCTGCTTTAACCCCTTCTGGGCAGGAGCGAGGTAGTCACCCCACTAAAGTGAGACTATCCTATTTAAATGAATAAAGTTTTAGGGCTGGAAAACGTATCCTAGGTCAACTAATTTTTGTCCTCTTTTTCCGATTGCTGTCCCCTCCTCACCAATATGCACTTACCACTGCTGTCTGAAAGCAAGATATTTCTTTGTCTCTTTTAGAGTATTAACCCTGCATCTGATGTTTACGAGGATTAGTAATTGTGGAAAGCTTTCATCATCTGTCAAAAATGAATTCCTTTCAGGCCTACTTTCTTAGGCTCACGCTAGTCTGTCCAAAATACTACTACTAAGGTTATTTTCCGCTGAAAAAAGTCACTTCTCTCCTCAGTCCTCTTCATTATTTCTCTCCCGCTTCAAGTTCAAGCACCACAGATTCATCTCTAGGCTCTGTATAACTATGTTGCTGCTCAAGCCTCTGCTCTCTTTTCTCATTTGACACCCCATCTCACGCTCCTTCATATTCTCATTGCATTCTTTGCTTCCTTCTCCCCTTCTGACATGCTGTCTCCTATCCTTGGAACAACTTCCACTGCATTGTTTACATACCTTCTTATAGATTCATAGATACTAAGGTCAGAAGGGACCACTCTGATCATCTAGTCCGACCTCCTGCACAGCGCAGGCCACAGAATGTCACCCACCACTCCTATGAAAAACCTCACCCATGTCTGAGCTATTGAAGTCCTCAAATCATGGTTCAAAACTTCAAGGAGCAGAGAAGCCTCCCTCCAGTCAACCATGCCCCATGCTACAGAGGAAGGCAAAAAAACCTCCAGGGCCTCTCCAATCTGCCCTGGAGGAAAACTCCCTCCCGACCCCAAACATGGCAATCAGCCAAACCCTGAGCACATGGGCAAGATTCACCAGCCAGATACCCAGGAAAGAATTTTCTATAGTAAATCGATCCCATCCATCTAATATCCCATCTCAGGGGATTTGGCCTATTTACCCTGAATATTTAAAGATAAATTACTTACCAAAATCCCATTATCCCATCATACCATCTCCTCCATAAACTTATCGAGTAGAATCTTAAAACCAGATAGATCTTTTGCCCCCACTGCTTCCCTTGGAAGGTTATTCCAAAACTTCACTCCTCTGATGGTTAAAAACCTTCGTCTGATTTCAAGTCTAAACTTCCTGGTGGCCAGTTTATACCCATTTGTTCTTGTGTCCACATTGGTGCTGAGCTGAAATAATTCCTCTCCCTCTCCTATATTTATCCCTCTGATATATTTATAGAGAGCAATCATATCTCCCCTCAACCTTCTTTTAGTTAGGCTAAACAAGCCAAGCTCCTTAAGTCTCCTTTCATAAGACAAGTTTTCCATTCCTCGGATCATCCGAGTAGCCCTTCTCTGTACCTGCTCCAGTTTGAATTCATCCTTTTTAAACATGGGAGACCAGAACTGCACACAGTATTCTAGGTGAGGTCTCACCAGTGCCTTGTATAACGGTACTAAAACCTCCTTATCCCTACTGGAAATGCCTCTCCTGATGCATCCCAAAACCGCATTAGCTTTTTTCACAGCCGTATCACATTGGCAGCTCATAGTCATCCTATGATCAACCAATACTCCAAGGTCCTTCTCCTCTTCCGTTACTTCTAATTGATGCGTCCCCAACTTATAACTAAAATTCTTGTTATTAATCCCTAAATGCATAACCTTACACTTCTCACTATTAAATTTCATCCTATTACTATTACTCCAGTTTACAAGGTCATCCAGATCCTCCTGTATAATATCCCGATCCTTCTCCGAATTGGCAATACCTCCCAGCTTTGTATCATCTGCAAACTTTATTAGCACACTCCCACTTTTTGTGCCAAGGTCAGTAACAAAAAGATTAAATAAGATTGGTCCCAAAACCGATCCCTGAGGAACTCCACTGGTAACCTCCCTCCAACCTGACAGTTCGCCTTTCAGTAGGACCCGTTGCAGTCTCCCCTTTAACCAATTCCTTATCCACCTTCTGATGTTCATATTGATCCCCATCTTCTCCAATTTAACTAATAATTAAACACTGCATTGTTTACATACCTTCTTATGTTTGAGTAGTGCCCAGCTATCAGGCTTGTTGGAGTTACACTGGCAGCTCCACTGTGTGGTGATATTGTGCATTCAGGATGTGCTATTAATACTTAATAACAACTACCATTTTAACACAGCCTTTATCTTTCTTTAATAATTCCATTTGGTTCCAATAAAAATCTAGTCTTGAAACCTCTTTTTGCCTATTGTGGGTGTTCTAGACACTTTGGAATGGAATTTATGCCTGTGAGAGTAATCTTACAAACTGAACATTTGTCAGTCTTCCCCCCTCAATAAGGATATGAGACAGGATCATTTACAAAGAAACTGCCAAGAGAGGCCTGTGAGTAAGTTGATTAGAAACATATTTTGAAAAACTTTGGGGGCAGGGTTCATCTTTTTTTCTTTCTTTTTTTTCCTGTTTGTACAATGCCCAGTACAATGAGATTGTGGTCCATGATCAAAGCTCCTAGATGCTACATCTATACAAATAAATGATATTAAAAATAATAAAAAAAGCTGATGTCTTATGTTCAAACCCGGCTTTGTAGGAGAATCGAGTCCAGAAAGTAAGCCAGTTTACTTGTCCATGGGAAATATTTCTTAAGCTAACTCTGTGCATCTTGTGTACTATACTGTTGTAGATAGATTGCTCTCTGTGTCCATTATAAATGCTAAAATTCACCAAGTTTACTCACAATTGTAAATATCACTAAGCTCACTATCACTCTTGCATGCGGTATTGGTATATCCATTTTAACATTTGTATTTGTATATCCATGCAAGGAGATTGTTGTAAAGGCATGGACATTTATCGGAACAAACTATGCTTTACATTGCTTAAATTATTGATCAATTACAACCAGATCACTAACAATTATGAATCCTTAAATCCTAATAATAAATCAGTAAGACAAATAACACACTCAGAAAGATGAATAAATAATCTTCTCTTGCTCTCGTCTCTGCATTCACTACTAAAAGAACTGAACTCATTAATAGTAACAGTATTTATTAATACAAAAAAGGCAAATTATTCAAAGGGCTAATGGCTGCTTAAAGTGAAAAGAGCACTTTCTTAGACATTGGTTCTGCTGCTATTGCACAATCCATTAATAAGTTTATCTTTTGAAATGCATGCAGTATAAAAAATAATAGGTAAAGAACTAGCAAACAGGGTTCCCTGTTCTTTCATTTCTAACTTATTTAAACATATGTTTACTAACACCATAAAAATGCAGAACTCTTTTTGAAAATTGCAGTAAAGTCATCTCCTCGCATGCATCACACTTCTTTAAGTCAGAATGGCAAGGTGATTATTGAAAAGAAAGCGCTTGTTTAGAGCTGGTAAGTTGTCAGATAAAGGAGTAGCTGATATCTCATGCAAACCTTTGCGAACTATCGATTGAGAAACAATTCTGCTGACCTAAAAGATATTTCCTGGGGGTACTTTTGTTTTCTTTTATACTTATTAATAAGTAGGGAACATGTTTCCTCACTTGTATGCTTAGTCTCACAAGGCCTTATTTTCCATGTGTCAGCAGAGAGAGAGATTGCTTCTCCTAATGCTCTATTCATTGTGAAGGAGGGTAGGCCACTTTCTAGATCCCCAGAAGACCCCTAAATTGGGGCATTGCCCTACCTGCCAACTCCCATTGCTTCTCAAGGACACAAGATGAAGGTAACAGTCACTCTGCACCTAGGGAACGGGATATCCAGTACTATGAGGCTACTACTATTCACTCTCCACAGAATAAAAGAAGATACGTCTGTAGCATGCCAGATTGGGGTGTAGGGATTCCATTCTCTGACTTACCTGAATACAAACTTTGAAGTGAACCTACAAGGACTAATCACTTTCAATCCCTCACAAATCAGCTCAGTGGTTCAGCTCCTGAACACCACCATAAAACAAACCCACCAGAGGGTTCACAGATCTCTGATTTCTACAAAAGCATGATCTTGGTTGCTTAGAAACTCTTCTTACGTATTTATATATTCATGTTATTTATTTATTTCCATTTCTGCAGAGCATCTCCCAGGCTCTGGGTGCCTCACATTCTCTCTTTCTCTTATTCTCTCTTTCAAACACACACACACACACACACACACACACACACACACACACAATACAAAATCTAAAGGAGGGGTTCTCAAACTGGGAGTCGTGACCCCTCAGGGGGTCGTGAAGTTATTACATGGGGATAGTGAACTGTCAGCCTCCACCCTCAAACCCCACTTCACCTCCACCATTTATAATAATATTAAATATAAAAAATGTATTTTTAATTTATAAGGGCAGGGGATCACACTCAGAGGCTGGCTGTGTGAAAGGGGTCACCAATAAAAAAGTTTGAGAACCACTGATCTAAAATATTACCATTATTATATTACATTTATTTATTATATTTTGCGGTAACGCCTAAGGGATCTGATCATGGATCAGGGCCCCCCGTCCCAAACACATAACAAAAAGATTATCTGTACCCAGAAGAGTTTACCATGCAAGTAAAAGTCAAGAGGCAACAGGTGAATACAGAGAAACAAAAGGAACACAAGTTAACAATGACATCATGCAATTAGCTTAATCATTGTATTATCTATGTCCTCTGCTTATTACATCATGTCACTCTGTATTTATGACATTACAGTCAGTGTCACTGTAACAAATGTGATGTCACTGAGAGGATTTTAACTTAAAGAAAATAATAAGAGGCAAAAGCAAATGAATCTTTAAGCAAACGGATCCTATTTTTATACAAATGTTCCCTTATTATTAAAAGAGTGGAAGAGAAAAACAAAGATATACCTAAGAGCAAAACAAAACAAAAATTGAGGAACTGAACGCAGAACCATAGAAATGTTGGGGAGGAAGTGATCTTGAGAGGTCATTAGTCCAGCTCTGCACTGAGGCAGGACCAAGTAAACCTACACCATTCCTGACAGATATTTGTCTAACAGGTTCTTAAGCACCTCCAGTGACAGGAATTCCCCAGCCTACCTTGGTAATCTATTTCAGTACTTGCTTTACTATTCTTATCATTAGAAAGATTTTCCTATGATCAAACCTAACTCTCCCTTGCTACAGATTAAGCCCATTACTTCCAGTCCTACTGTCTGTGGTAGTGGGTATTAACTAACTGGCTAGCTGACAGTACTGATGAACAGGATCTCATGGTTATAGTGAGTCACAAATTGAGCATAAATCAACAATGTGATGCAGTTGTGAAAAAGGCTAATATAATTCTGGGTGAATTACCACAAATGTTGTACATAAGGCATGAGAGCTGACAATTCCACTTTACTCGGCACTGGTGAGGTCTCAGCTAGAGCACTGTGTCCAATTCTGGGTGCCACACTTCACAAAAGATGTGGACAAACTGGAGAGAGTCCAGAGGTGAGCAACAAAAATTATAAAAGATTTAGAAAACCTGATCTATGAGGAAAGGTTAAAACTCTGGGCATGTTTAGTCTTGAGAAAGAAAGACTGAGGGAGGACCTGATAAGTCTTCCAATATGTTAAGGGCTGTTATAAAGAGGACCATGATCAATTGTTCTCCGTGTCTACTGAAGGTAGGACAAAAAGCAAAGGGCTTAGTCTACAGCAAGGCAGGTTTAGGTTAGATATTATGAAAAAAATTCTAACTATAAGAGTAGCTAAGCTCTGGATTAGGCTACCAAGGGAAGTTGTAGAATCCCCATCATTGCAGGTTTTTAAAAATAAGTTGGATATGCCCCTGTCAGGGATGGCCTAGGTTTACTTGATCCAGTCCCAGCATAGGGGGCTGGACTTTCTGACTTCTCAAGGTCCCTTCTATCCTCGCATTTCTATGTTTTATAGTTGTGGTAAAAGAGCAACTGAAGGAAAATAAGGGTATGCCTAAGATTCCTGTTAATTCTTTTATCAGTATTGCTTGCACAGAAAATCTTGTTTTTATATATAGATATATATATATAGATATAGATATATAGATATAGATATATAGAAAGAAAGAAAGAAAGAATATATAAAAAAGAAATTTTACATTTCAAAATCATCTAGGTTTTCAGAAAACAGTGCAGTTGTCAGAGAAGACCGAAAAAAAACTTAGTTTAAAGATATCTACAATAATTTACATCAACTGTACTCATACAGTCTGAGTCTCATCTCATTTACACAGCTTTCACACCAATATAACCCTGTTACTGAATTTCTGAATTATACCAAAGTAAGTGAAAGGAAAAGCAGGCATTTAGCAAGTGTCAGACTCACAAATGTGGGACAGGATCTCCCTGTGCCATCTACCTAGGGTGAGCAGATATCACGATTTTATAGGGACAGTCCTGGTATTTGGGGCATTGTGTTACATAGGCAACCATTACCCCACCTCCACCCTCACACTTTTCACAAGTATTTCAAGTATTTTCACACTTGCTGTCTGGTCACCCTATGTCTAACACCCTGGCACTCAGGAAGGATTCACTTCCAATGGAGAGGAAACAGTGTTAACACTGCCCCTCAGTGGGGTATTCTGCCAGGGAGGAGTGGGTAGAATAATGAGTAGCTTTAGTTTTTGGTCCACTGGAGCCCAGCTTGTGAAGACTGCTGAAGAGATATATTGAATTAGTGCATCCCTCAACTTCCTTGGTCACTCCCATTTTGTAGTATAGCTTTGCCTGCTTTTTGAACTGTGGCTTAGAAGTTGTGGCAGCTTTCTGCATCTGTAACCTATTCTGCTTGTGAAGTTACCATGACTGGGGCTGTCTGAGGTTACGCCAGCATAAGCTGCATCTGGCACAAGAACTATAATGAAGAGTTCTTTTAAACCCAAAGACAGTAACAAAGTAGAAAACACACTCAGCTTCTCTCAAATTAGTGCAATACAGTTCCACCCTTGGAATAAAGGCTGCAACCTCTTGTTTTCATGTGCACTGCATATAAAGCAAATGAAGGAATAAACAATTTACCAGTCTGCCAAACATTTTAAGGAAAATAAAATGTCCCTCACCTGAAAAACATAAAAGGAAGCAAAAACTTAGTATTTTCCCCTCAAAATAACAAGTATATAAGAAACTGTGATAATTCTAGGTATCTAAATATTATACAACATTTGAAATGTTTTGCTGAGTTACTGGTGCTGCATAATGCATGAGTTACATATACAAGCGATCTTTGCACATAAGCAGTTCTGCTGACACCCTGCAGTCTACATCCAGGCCAAAAATAAAGAAAAGAAGTTTGCCATCTCTGGACTCTGTGCCCTGAACATTTTCAATCTTGCTTCCCTTTCCATTCCATTTTCAACAGCCATATGCCAACATTTCTTGTAGACAATTTCACCTTCAGTTGTGCTGAGATCTGCCCACTAATTACCATAATGAAACATGCTTTGTGTGAGAGCCTGTTCATTTATTTTCATTCCCGTGAGTGCCTTTGGAGACCAGCGTTGCAATCACGGCTACTTACTATTTAATTCCCAGCCAAATTTATGGCCAAATTGAAAAATGGATGCAGGCTGCCTGATGCAGGATGCTTTTGTCTGAAGTGTCCTCATGGAATCATTATACTTGCATTAATCTTTAATCTGCAATTAAACAATCTGTTCTATGTAAAAGATAGCTGCAAACAGATTTCCTGAATGTACACTAGACAATATATTTTAATGGGTGCGTATGTATGTGTGCTGTGGAGAAATTGGGGGAAGAAAAAGTTAGTGGTTAGGAAAGAGCCTATCACTGGACTACAGGTCAGCAAAAGGTTACGTGGGAAATGAAAACTACACCATTCTATTGAATGACTTCTGTGCATTCCCACTACTTAGGGATTTTTCTCCACTGGGTAGGAGACAAAGGGTAAAATGTAGAGAGAAGAAAAAAGGGAGGGGCTGGAAAGAAAATACAATGGATTAAGGCATAGCTTAACTGATAAATCTGTCTTGGCACAAAATGCAACCTGCTTTGAATCTGTTTCTTTCCAATTAAGAGCCCAGCTTCCACCTCCAGCAGATGCTTAATTGGAGACAGAGGCTGCCAGGCAGGCACCAATACAATAATCATTAACAGGTAGTTTTAAGCGCTTAAGGTGCTCTAGTTTGTCAATTTCCTCCTCATATACCGTTGCCATAAACAAAAGTACCACCTTCCTCATGGAGGCAAGAGCACCTAGCTGGGAGAAGTGTGCGTGCCAAAAACTCTGCTTCAATTTGGAGGACTGAAGTTATTAAATTAGCACCCAAGGGTTTTGATTCAGTGGGGGATATAATGGGCCTTCCTGTCTGGTGTCAATGTAACATTAGAATGGTACCAAATGGCTATTACAATAGGTAAGCAGAAGGGCATCTGTTTCAGATTTGACTAAAATTGTATAATTATATCTTGGTACATGATAGTTAGATAAAACCACATATGCACAGACCTGCTGTTAGCTTGATGCAAGTAAGGAACCAACACTCACAATGCAAACCTGGATGCTACCTTAAGAACTCTACACCTGTGCAGAACATTCTATAGCAATATAAGATAGTGCCAATAATCCAGGTTTTTAACTATAAACATAAAGGAACAAAACAATTATTGTATCTGTAACCCTTCATTACTACAAAATGTCCCTATTTTGCAATTTTTAGTCCTAGCAAATTACATACTGTTTTAGCAAACAATTTAACTAGATACATGTCATTCAGAGAGGTTTGAAGAAGATATCCCTATAATAGTTCACTAACATGCTGTCATAAAAATAAAGGGAAGGGTAAACTCCTTTAAAATCCCTCCTGGCCAGAGGAAAAACCCTTGCAACTGTAAAGGGTTAAGAAGCTAGGATAACCTCGCTGGCACCTGACCAAAATGACCAATGAGGAGACAAGATACTTTCAAAAGCAGGAAGGAGGGAGAAACAAAGTCTGTCTGTCTCTGTGATGCTTTTGCTGGGGACAGAACAGGAATGGAGTCTTAGAACTTCGTAAGTAATCTAGCTAGATATGCGTTAGATTATGATTTCTTTAAATGGCTGAGAAAATAAGCTGTGCTGAATAGAATGGATATTCCTGTCTTTGGGTCTTTTTGTAACTTAAGGTTTTACCTAGAGGGATTCTCTGTGTTTTGAATCAAATTACCCTGTAAGGTATTTACTATCCTGATTTTACAGAGGTGATTCTTTTTACCTTTTCTTATATTAAAATTCTTCTTGTACGAAACTGAATGCTTTTTTCATTGTTCTTAAGATCCAAGGGTTTGGGTCTGTGGTCACCTATGCAAATTGGTGAGGATTTTTATCAAGTCTTCCTCAGGAAGGGGGGTGCAAGGTTTTGGTGAGGATTTTGGGGGGAAAAATGTTTCCAAACAACTCTTTCCCAGTAACCGTTTGGTGGCAGCAGCGAAAGTCCAGGGGCAAAGGGTAAAATAGTTTGTACCTTGGGGAAGTTTTAACCTAAGCTGGTAAAAGTAAGCTTAGGACATTTTCATGCAGATCCCCATATCTGTACCCTAGAGTTAAGAGTGGGGAAGGAACCTTGGCACATACCACTTACTGCTGCAAAGAATTCACTACCATATATTATTTACTGCTTGCAAATCTGGCAATCTAGACAAACACACTAATTAAAGACAAGGAAGTAAAAGGCAGTATTGATTGTAAGTGCTGAAGCACTAGAAAACTGATAACATATATGTTGTTAAGGAGTTAATAAATGATTTAGCTCTGACACCATACTCTATGTACAGCCAGGTAGCTAAGGGCAATCCAGTGCTATAGTCTTCCATTATTTTCAATGGGCTAATAAGACATACATTGGAACATGGTCTTACCTGTGAATTGTAGCTCAGACATTTCCACTTATACAAGTCCACATTTTAAAACAAACTTTATAACAAAGAAGTGGAAACAAAAACCTTCTAAATTAGGCAGATTGGAAGTCAAGAGCCCTCCAGTATTCTCTATTGGAATGATTTCTCAGACGCACTAATATAAACATAAAAGCTCAACTATTAATTTTTCACAATTATAAAGTTGATCCACATATCAAAATGTCTAACTTTTGACACTCCTTTTTAAAATTAAGAAATGGACATCTGGATTGCTATATGCGGAAGTAGAATGTTGATAACATATAGGCCAGATCAGCTTCT